>NC_137786.1:228202732-229402732 GCF_963383645.1 Muscardinus avellanarius | reverse complement strand
CTAAGTTGCAGAGGGCCTTAGTTGCTGAGGCTGGCTGTAAACCTACAATCCTCCTGTCTTGCCTCCTAAGTACTAGGATTACAGGCATGTACCACCACGTGCACCTAAAGCTCATACTTTCTGTTGCTTGGATCAACAGGATGTAAGTGTATTCATAGCAGAGCCAGGGAACAAGTACACTGAAAGAGTAATTCGGGCCGGGCGTGGTAGCGCACGCTTGTAATCCCCGCGCTTGGGAGGCAGAGACAGGAGGATCGCGCAGGTTCGAAGCCAGCCGCGCGCGCTGGCTTAGGAGACCCTGTTTCCAAATTAAAAAAAAAATGTAAAAATAGGTCTGGGAGTGTAGCCCGGAGGTAGAAGGGCTTCCAGGAACCCCAGTACCACCAAAAAAAAAAAAAAAAAAAAAAAAAAAAAAATAGTAATTCGGATGTTTTTGTCTCTTACCTGACCCTGCAGGACCCAGCCTAGAGGCCCACTTGGGAGGCCGGAAGCACCGGCATCTGGTAGAGCTACGGGCTGCCAGGAAGGCCCAGGGACTTCGAAGCGTGTTTGTTAGTGGCTTTCCCAGGGATGTGAATTCTGCTCAGCTTTCTGAATACTTCCAGGCATTTGGACCTGTGGCCAGTGTTGTCATGGACAAAGACAAGGTACAGTGAATGGTTCTGGGGGTAAAAAGTGAGTAAGTTGTGCTGCATACCAAAGGAGACAGGAGAGAGAAACCAGCAGCCTTCTTTGGCTGGTATTTATTTATTTATTCAAATTCCGAGCCATATATATATATATATATTTTTTTTTTGTTTTGTTTTTTTTTGTTTGTTTTGTTTTGTTTTGTTTTGTTTTTGGTGGTACTGGGGGTGCAACCCAGAGGCTTTCTACCTCCGGGCTATACTCCCAGACCTTTTTTTTTTTTAATGTATTTTTATTTGGAAACAGGGTCTCACCAAGTTGCTGAGAGCCTCACTAAGCAGCTGAGGCTGGCTTCGAACCCGTGCGATCCTCCTGTCTCAGCCTCCCAAGCGCGGGGATTACAAGCGTGCGCCACCACGCCCGGCTTATTTTTTGTTTTTGAAACAGGGTCTTTCTAGGTTGCTGAGAGTCTTGCTAATTGCTGAACCTGTGATCCTCCTGTCTGAGTCTCCCAAGTACTAAGATAGCAAACAGGTCAAGCCACCACGCCTGGCTTGTCTAGTTTTTGATACGGCAAGTCCTTGCTGGATACCACAGAACTTGGGGTAGTGTAGCCTTGTGAGATTCTAACACCTTTCCTACCCCCTTGGGTTTTATCCAAGAGTTAGTTGCTGGGGGAATTTTTTTTTTTTTTTTTTTGGTCTTTTACTTATTTAGTCTAACTTACTTATTTGCCAAATATATATATAATATATATATTATATATATATATTATATATATATAATATATATATATATATTTGTACTAGAGATTGAACCCAGAGGCATATATATATATATATATATATATATATATATATCCATCCCAAGTTATATCCCCAAGCCAATTTAATTTCTTATTTGGAAACAGGGTCTTACTATATTGCAGCAGGCCTCACTAAGTTACCAAGGGTGGCTTTGAACCTGCAATCCTCCTGTCTCAGCCTCTCAAGTACTGGTATTACAAGCACGTGCCACCACCTCCGGCTCAAATATTTATTTTTTACTAACTTTTTACTAAGTCTCATGCTTAGGGCTGCATTCTGAGTAGTGAATGGGATAGATGGAGTCCCTTCTTGCAGAGAGCGTACAGTTTGGAGGGGAAAGCCAGTGAGGAATGACAGTGAAAGTTAGTGCCTAAAGACTGTCATACCATTGGAGGATCAGCTCCCTAGGAGCGGGTTGATAAACTGGTTGATAAGAACTGAGGAGGTTACTTGGTCAGGAAACCATGGCCTGGACAATGATGGACAAACAAGCTTGTTCTTGGTGATCCTTTTTTTTACCCCCTGTGGTGCTGGGGATGGAACCCAGGGGTGTTCTACCTCCGAGCTACACCCCCAGCCCTATTTTTTTAATATTCTTTTATTTATTTATGTATTTATTTTTGGTGGTACTGGGTTTCCTGGAAACCCTTCTACCTCCAGGCTACACTCTCAGAACTTTTTTTTTTTTTAATTTGGAAACAGGGTCTCTTAAGCCAATGCGGCTGGCTTCAAACCTGTGCGATCCTCCTGTCTCCGCCTCCCAAGCCCGGGGATTAAAAGCGTGTGCCACCACGCCCGGCTTTTCTTTTATTCTTTATTTTGAAGCGGGGTCTCACTGAGTTACAAAGGGCCTCACTAAGTACTAGTTGAGGCTGTCTTCAAACCACGATTCTCCTGTCTCAGCCTACTGAATGCTGGGATTACAAGTGTGTACCAATGCACCCGGCCTCAATTTTATATTTTATTTGTAAACTGTCTCACTAAGTTGCCGAGGCTGGCCACAAACCTGCGATCCTCCTGTCTCAGCCTCCCAAGTACTGGGATTTACACGCTTGTGCCACCATGCCCGGCCTTGGCGGTGCTTTTTGTTTCGCTTCCAGGGAGGCCTTTTGTTCCTGTCTATTTAGAGCCTTGAAAAAGTCCATTGTTGCAGTGCTGTGTTTGACCACATTGTGCTTCTGAGGCTTCACTCTGACTAAGTGGGTGTGTGGTGTAGGCGATCCCAAATATCATTAAGGACTGAGGGTACAGCCCAGTGGTAGGGTGCTTGCCTAGCATGCTTGAGGCCCTGGGCTCCATCCCCAGCACCACACACAGACACAAATTGTGTGTGTGTATGTGTGTGTGTGCACACGCATATTTATATTTAGCCTTAGCACACCAGGTTTTTTTTTTTTGTGTGTGTGTGTGTATGTGTATGCTACTGGGATTGAACTCAGGAGATTGAACTTCTACCTCCAAGCTATACCCCCAGCCCTATTTTTAATTCATTATTTTGAAACAGGGTCTCACTAAGTTTTGAAGAACCTCACTAAGTAGCTGAGGCTGTCCTTGAACCTGTGATCCTTCTGTTTCAGCCTCCTAAGTACTGGAATTACAAGTGTGCACCATCACACCTGGCTTCTATTTTTATTTTTATTTTATTTTATTTATTTATTTATTTATTTGGTGGTACTGGGGTTCCTGGAAGCCCTTCTACCTCTGGGCTACACTCCCAGACCTATTTTTATATTTTTATTTAGAAACAGGGTCTCCTAAGCCAGCGCGCGCGGCTGGCTTCGAACCTGCGCGATCCTCCTGTCTCCGCCTCCCAAGCGCGGGGATGACAAGCGTGCGCCACCACGCCCGGCTAATTCTTATTTTTGAAACAGTCTTGCTAGGTGTCTCCGTTTCTCACTACTTGCTGAGGCTGTCCTTGAACCTGCCATCCTCCTGTCTCAGCTCTCAGACCTTGTTTCAAAATGAAAAGCTAGGCACGGTGGCACATGCCTGTAATTCCAGTACTTGGGAGGCTGAGACAGGAGGATTGCGCGTTCTCAGCCAACCTCAGCAACTTAGCGAGACCCTGTTTCCAAACAAAAAATAATACAGGGCTGGAGGTATATAGAAGGCTCCTGGGTTCCACTCCCAAGTACCACAAAAAAATAAAAATAATAATAACAATAAAATAGGGTTGGGGTGTTGCTCTGAGGTAGAGTACCCCTGGGTTTAATCCCCAGCCCCCCCTACACACAGTAAAATTAAACAAGGAAAAGTTAGGGGGTAGGCCACATGATAACCTATGAAATTATAGGGAAGAGAAGGGACAATATAATAGGTAAAATGAGATTTTTCAGAGGCAGACTGAGCTGGGAGTAAAATGTATGAGATAGGAAAAAAATTGCTTTTCTAAATATGTGTCCTGTTGCCGGCCGTGGTGGCGCACGCTTGTAATCTCAGCGCTTGGGAGGCTGAGACAGGAGGATCGCATAGGTTCAAAGCCAGCCTCAGCTACTTAGTGGGGCTCTCAGCAACTTAGTGAGACCCTGTTTCCAATTAAAGTCTAAAATAGGTCTGGGAGTGTAGCCCGGAGGTAGAAAGCCCCTGGGTTCCACCCCCAGTACCCCCCCTCCCCCCCCACACAAATATGTTCCCTGTTGTCAGGGAAACGGCATGCACATATTCCCAGTGTATGGGCTAGTCCCCATTTCAAAGATTCTCACTCACCATCAGACCCTGTGCTTGTATTCTTGGTTGCAAAACCATCATTACAGCTTCTGTTTTTTTGCCAGGGAGTGTTTGCCATTGTGGAGATGGCAGACGTGGGTGCTCGGGAAGCTGTCTTGTCTCAGTCCCAGCACAGCCTTGGAGGACATCGGTTGCGTGTCCGGCCGCGGGAGCAAAAGGAGTTCCAGAGTCCAGCCTCCAAATCCCCCAGACGAGCAGCCCCTGACAGCCAGCAGTTGTCCAGGGCCCTCGCAGAGGCTCCTGATGTAGGGGCGCAAATGGTCAAGCTCGTGGGGCTGAGGGAACTGTCTGAGGCTGAACGGCAGCTTCGAGTCCTGGTGGTGGCCCTGATGCAGGAGGTCTTCACGGAGTTCTTCCCTGGTGAGCCCTGCTGTGCTGGAGCCCGCTCTGTGTGCGTCCGTCTTCCCTCAGCTGGAGCTGCTGATCTGTGGTTGTCCTGTCTTTGTACCCGCCTGTGTCTACCTCCTGCTCTGCCCTATTGCTTCTTGACCTTTATTCTCTGCTTGGCACCTAGGCTGTGTAGTGCATCCTTTTGGCTCCTCAGTGAACAGCTTTGATGTCCACGGCTGTGACCTTGACCTCTTCTTGGACCTGGGTGACTTGGAGGAGCCCCAGGTGAGTGACCAGGGAGGAGCTGGAGAACGCGCATGGGGCTGGCAGCGAAGGCCTACATCTCCATGCCTCAGTTCCACAATTGTAAAGGGGGCGAAAGAGGACCTACCCGAAAGGGTTATTGTGTTTTGTGTTTTTGTTTTTCCCTGAAAGGTTATTGTAATTGGAGAAATGTTAGTACAGATGGGTAAAAAGGTATATATAAGGTAATTTGTTTATCTGTATTTCCTAATATTTAATGTATAGATTCTGTTTTTGGAATAGGAAGGGGCCATTATTGTTTTTCATAGACTTTGGCCAGGCTTGGTGGCACATGCTTGTAATCCCAGTACTTGGGAGGCTGAGACAGGAAGATCACAGGTTTGAGGACAGCCTCAACAAGTAATGAGACTCGACCCAACTTGGTGAGACCTTGTTTCAAAATAAAGATAAAACAGGGCTGGGGGATATCTTGCAAGTAGAATGTCCCTGGGTTCAATCCCCAGTACTACCAAACAACAACACTTTAACAACAAGAGACTTTTTTGTGTGTGTGGTACTGGGGTGGAACCCAGGGGCTTTTTTTTTGTTTGTTTGTTTGTTTTTGTTTACCTCTGGGCTCTACTCCCAGACCTATTTTATATTTTATTTAGAAACAGGCTGAGAGCCTCACTAAGTAGCTGAGGCTGGCTTCAAACCTGTGCAATCCTCCTGTCTCAGCCTCCCAAGCGTGTGCCACCATGCCCGGTGACAGCAGACTTTCAGCGAGGCATGGTGGTGCACGCCTGTAATCCCAGCACTTGGGAGGCTGAGACATGAGGACTGTAGGTTCGAGGACAGCCTCAGCAAGTAGTGAGACTGTCATCAACCTAGTGAGACCTTGTTTCAAAATAAAAATAAAATAGCATTGGGGGTGTAGCTCAGACATAGAACCATGGCATGGCGGTGCACACCTATAATCCCAGTACTCGGGAGGCTAAGATAGGAGGATTACAGGTTTGAGGCAAGCCTCAGCAATTTAGCAAGACCTTCAGCAACTTAGCTAGACCCTTTTTTCAAAACAAAAAAATTAAAAGGGCCAGGCATGGTGGTGTGCCCCTGTAATTGTAGTGCTTTTCGGCTGAGACAGAGGGATCGCAGGTTTGAGACCAGCTTCAGCAGTTTAAGGAGACTGAAGAATCTAGCGGGACCCTGTTTCAAAACAAAAAATATGCCGGGCATTGTGGTGCATGCTTATAATCTTGTAATCTCAGTACTGGGGAGGCTGAGACAGGAGGATTGCTGGTTTGCAGCCAGCTTCAGCTATACTTAGTGAGACCCTGTTTCAAAATAGAGAATGAAAAATAGGACAGGGGTTGTAGCTTGGAGGTAGAACGCCCTTGGGCTCAATCCCTGGTACCACAAAACAACAAAAAGAAACCAGGCATGATGGCGTACTCCTGTAATCCTAGTACGTAGGAAGCTGAGAAAGGAAGATTGCAGGCTTGAGGACAATCTCTCAGTAATTTAGTGAGGTTCTCAGCACTTAGCAAGACCCCATTTCCAAGTAAAAAAGAATTGGGGGTGTAGTTCAGAGAAAGGATGCCCCTGGGATCCATCCCTAGCACCACACAAGTACCAAAGATAAAAAAAGGCTGAGGCTGTGGCTTGGAGATACAGCGCCCCTAGGTTCATTCCCTAGTACCACACACGGAAATGTATGAATGAGCCAGGTGTGGTGGTGCATGCTTGTAATTCCAGCACTTGGGAGGCTGAGCAGGTTCTTAGCCAGCCTCAGCAATTTAGTGAGGCTCTCAGCAACTTAGTGAGACCTGTTTCCAAATAAGAAATGAAATCGGTCTGGGGGTGTAGCTTGGAGGTAGAATGCCTCTGAGTTCAGTTCCTAGTACCACAAATAAATAATTAATGAATGGATGGATGGATGGACGGACAGGCCAGGTGTTTAGCTTGGAGGTAGAACACTCCTGGATTCAATCCTAGTACCAAAAAAGAAAAAGAAAAAAAGGACTTTAGAGCCTGGTGTGATATTTCTTTCTTGCCTATAATTCTAGCAACTAGGGAGGCCGAGGCAGGAGGATCCCAAGTTTGGGGTCAGTTTGGACAAATTACTGAGACATGGGCTTAAAATAAAATAAAAAGACGTGGGGATGTACTCGGTGGTAGAGCATTGCCCAACACGTGCCAGGCCACGGGTTTAATTCTTAATACCACACACACACACAAGACTGTTCTTAGGTTAGTAGCAAAATTCAGCAGAAACTATTGTTCCCATATGCCTCTTACCCTCACAAAAGGGGTTATCACTGTTTTCTTTTAGTGCTTAGATTGAACCAGGGCCTTGTGTGTGCTGGGCAAGTGTCTTACCACGGAACTATACCCCACCAACAAAAGGGTTGTTTTCTTTGTGTATGTGGGTATTGGAGCTATACCCCTAGTCCTATTTTATTTTTTATTTTGAAATAGGGTCTCACTAAGTTGTCGAGGGCCTCGCTCTCTTGCCGAGGCTGGCTTCAAATGTGCAATCCTGAACTGGGTGTGGTGGTGCATGTTTGTAATCCCAGTACTTGGGAGGCTGAGACAGGAGCCCTGCAGGTTGGAGGACAGCCTCAGCAAATTGTGAGACTCTCGTTAACCTAGCAAGACCATTTCAAAATAAAACAGGGCTGAGGGTATTGCTTTGAGGTAGAATTGGGTTCAATCCCCAGTGCCACAGAAAAAAGACAAAAAACAATAAAAAATGTGTACTCCTCCTGTCTCAGCCTCTCAAGTACTGGGATTACAGGCGTGCAGCACTACACTTGGTTCAGAGATTTTCTCTCATTTTTGCAGGTCCTTGGGATGGAACCCAGAGGCATTCTACCTCTGAGCTACACTCTCAGCTATACGCTCTATTTTTTATTCTTTATTTTGAAACAGGGTCTCACTAAGTTGCAGAGGGCCTCAGTAAGTAACCGAGGCTGGCTGTGAACTTTGATCCTCCTGTCTCAGCCTCCCAGGTACTGGGATTACATGCCTGGCTGAGTTTTTCCTTTTCTTTCTTTCTTTCTTTTTTTTTTTTTGCTGGTCTGGGAATGGAACCCAGGGGCATTTGACCTCCGAGCTACACCCCCTTGCCCAGTTTTTTATTCTTTATTTTGAAACAGGGTCTAAGTTGCGGAGGGCCTCACTAAGGTAGTTGAGGCTGTCCGCGAACCACGATCCTCTGGTCTCAGCCTCCCAAATGCTGGGATTACAAGCGTGCGCCACCACGCCTGGCTAGGCTGAGTTGTTCTCTTTAAAAACATTTATCATTCCCTCTTCATTCTTTGGTTTCGAGGATTGACCTGGGGCATTCAATCTCTGAGCTACATCCTATTTGGTTTTACTTTGAAACAGGGTCTCGCTTAGTTGCTGAGGCTGGCCTCAAACTTCCAGTCCTCCTGTCTTAAACTCCGAAGTACTAAGATCACAGGCATGTGCCACCACGCCCAGCTTGCCCTGAACATTCTGAAGTATGTTCTATAAGAAAGGTACTCCCGTTTGCAACTCCAGTATGATTTATCAGTTCAAGCAGATGTCACACTGGTACGGTGTAAAACTTAAAAAGACATGAATCCATATCTTGTCAGCTATCCTGAGAATGTACTTTGGTACGGTCTTTTTTTTTTTTTTTTTTTTTTTTTTTTGGTAATGTAGACTGAACTCAGAAGCATTCTCTCTCTGAGCTATGCCCCAGCTATTTTAATTTTTTATTTTGAAACAGGCTCTTGCTAAATTGCTGAAGGTCTCACCAAGTTGCTGGTGCTGGCCTCAAATTGGGGATCCTCCTGCCCCAGTCTCCCACGTGCTAGGATTGCAGTAGTATACCACTGCGCCCAGCGTAGCATTGCTTTTTTTTTTTTTTTTTTTTGCGGGTCTGGGGATGGAGCCCAGGGACATTTGACCTCTGAGCGACTAACCCCCCTTCTATTTTTTACTCTTTATTTTGAAACAGGGTCTCACTGAGTTGCAGAGGGCCTCACTAAGTAGCCGAGGGTGTCTGTGAACCTTGATCCTCTGGTCTCTGCCTCCCAAATGCTGGGATTACAAGTGCGCGCCACCATGCCTGGCTCTGCCTTTTTTCTTAAGTATTGTCTTTTTAGTCTTTTCTGAAATAGCTCCTCTTGGCCGAGCGTGGTGGCACACACTTGTAATCCCAACATTTGGTAAGCTGAGACCAGAGGATTGCAGTTCGCCGACGGCCTCAGCTACTAAGTGAGGCCCTCTGCAACTCATTGAGACCCTGTTTCAAAATAAAGAATAAAAAATAAGGCAGGGGGTGTAGCTCGGAGGTCAAATACCCCTGGGTTCCATCCCCAGACCCTCAAAAAATAAAAAGTAAAAATAAAAATAGAAAATGAAGGGGCTGGGATGTAGCTCAATGGCAAAGCACCTGCTTTGCCGGTGTGGCGCTCTGGGTTTGATCTCCAGTTCCAAAAAGAAAAAAAAAAAAAAAAAAAAAGAACCCCTTTAAGAAAAAGCTAAGAAAATGAAATAGTTTCTCTGCCCTTATTTGTCTTTCAGAGATATGGTTTTTATATAGAGAGCATTTATATTGGGAATTAAAGTTATTTTAAGAAAAAATAGGGGTAGGGGTGTAGTTTGGAGGTAGAATGTCCCTGGGTTCCATCCCTAGTACGGCAAAAAGAAAAAGGAAAACAGGAATATTTGAAACCACGCATGGTGGCACATGCCTATAATCTCAGTATTTGGGAGGCTGAGACAGGAGAATTGCAGGGTCAAAGCCAGCCTCAGCAACTTATCAAGACGGTGGTTCAAAAAAAAAAATAGGGCTGGGGGTATAGGTCAGAGGTAGAATGCACCTGGATTCCATCCCTAGTACCACAAAATTAAATAAATACGCAGGTAGGTAGTGTGACGATTAAATGAGTTTATATGCCCGAAGCCCAGAGAATAATAATAAACATAATAACATAATAATAATAAACATAAGTAAGAGTGAGTCTGGGGACAGAGATGTTCTCTAGTTAGGGGAGTGCAGGCGGGCACTCACACAGCTCATTTCTATCCACAGCCAGCCCCCAAAGCTCCGGAGTCTCCATCCCTGGACTCAGCGCTTGCTTCCCCAGTGGACCCTCAAGCCCTGGCCTGCACCCCGGCCTCCCCGCTCGACTCACAGCCCCCAGCTTCTCCCCGCGATTCTGAGGCCCTGGACTTTGAAACGCCTACCTCTTCCATGGCCCCGCCGACTCCGGACTCTGCTCTGGCCTCCGAGACTGTCGCCTCTCCGCAGTCTCTGCCTCCCACCTCACCGCTGCAGGAGGACAGGGGAGAGGGAGACCTGCGCACGGCCCTGGAGCAGGCAGAGGCCTCCAAGGGCGAGAAGCCAGAGGGGGCTGCAATGCTGGAGCTGCTGGGCTCCATTCTCCGAGGCTGCGTCCCTGGTGTGTACAGGGTCCAAACTGTGCCCTCCGCCCGGCGTCCCGTGGTCAAGTTCTGCCATCGGCCGTCAGGTCTTCACGGGGACATCTCCCTCAGTAACCGGTATCTTTGCCGGGGGTGGTTGGGGAGGGCCGGCTGAGTTGTGGGTGGGTGAGGAGGGAGTCAGGCCTTTGGAGGCTCCTGTGCCTGCTCAGTCAAGTTTATCCTTGTTTGCTCACCCCAGGGGCATTCGACCTCCAAGCTACGCTTCTAGCCCTATTTTTTATTCTTTATTTTGAAACAGGGTCTCACTGAGTTGCGCAGGGCCTCACTAAGGTAGCTGAGGCTGTCCTCAAACCACGATCCTCCTGTGTCAGCCTCCCAAATGCTGGGATTACAAGCGTGCGCCACCTCGTCCGGCTTTGGTCCCACTCTACTTTCTGCTCCTCAGCTCTCCTGATCTGGCTTCTGTTTCAATGTTTGTAAAGTATGTTTTTTGGAGTACTTTTTTTTTTTTTTTTTGCAGTACTGGGGATGGAACCCAGGGGCATTTGACCTCTAAGCGACACCCCCATTCCTGTTTTTTATTCTTTAGTTTGAAACAGGGTCTCACTGAGTTGCAGAGCGCCTCACTAAGTAGCTGAGGCTGTCTGCAAACCGTGATCCTCCTGTTTCAGCCTCTCAAATGCTGGGATTACAAGCGTGCGCCACCAGGCTCAGCTCTGGAGTACTTTTTTATTTACTCATAAATTTGTTTCTGTGGTGCTGGGGATTGAACCCAGGGGCACTCTACCATTGAGCTAGGCCTCTAGCCCCATTTTTTGTGTTGTTGGTACTGGGGATTGAATCCACTTTCTATCTCCAAGCTACAGTCCCAGCTTGCTCGCTTGCTTCTTTCTTTCTTTCTTTCTTTCTTTCTTTCTTTCTTTCTTTCTTTCTTTCTTTCTTTCTTTCTTTCTTTCGTGTGGTGCTGGGGATTGAACCCAGGGGCATTCTAACTCCGAGCTTCACCCCATGCCTATTTTTTATTCTTTATTTTGAAACAGGGTCTCACTAAGTTATGGAAGGCCTCACTAAGTAGCTAAGGCTGTCCTCAAACCACAATCCTCCTGTGTCAGCCTCCCAAATCCTGGGATTATAAACCTGAGCCATCACACCCAGCTCTGTTCTTAATTTTTGAAACAGTGTCTCAGTAAGTTGCAGAGGGCCTCAGTAAGTAGCTGAGGTTGGTCATGAACCTGCAATCCTCCTGTTGCAGCCTCCCAAGTATTGGGATTATAAGCATGAGACACCACACTTGGCCCCTAGCCCTGTTTCATTTATTTATTTATTGTGGTTCTGGGGATTGAACCCAGGAGCATTCTACCTTCAAGCTACACTCCCAGCCCTATTTTATTTATTTTTTTGCAACAGTATCTTGCTAAGGCTGACAAGAGTCTCACTAGTTGCCTAGGCTATCCTTGAACCTGTAATCCTCCCTCAGCCTCCTAAGTACTAGAACTATAGGTGTGAGCCACCATTCCTGGCTAGTCCTTTTTATTTTGAAACAGGTTTTCACTAAATTGCTGAGGCTAACTTTGGGCTTGATATCCTCTGTCTCAGTTTCCCAAGTACTGGGATTACAGGCGTCGCACTACAACACCCAGCTTAGAATACTTTTTTTCCTCCTTGAAGTACTAGGGGTTGAACCTAGGGGTATTCTACCTCCAAGCTACACTCCCCGCCCTATTTATTATATATTTTTGAAACAGGGTCTCACTCAGTTGCGGAGGCCTCATTAAGTAGCTGAGGCTTGCCATGAACCTGTGATCCTCCTGTCTCAGTTTCCCAAGTACTGGAAGTGTGTGCCACCATGCTTGGCTTCTCTTTATTTTTTGTTTTGAAACAGGGTCTTACTAGGTTATGGAGAGTAAGTTGCCGAGGCTGGTCTTAAACCTGGGATCCTCCTGTCTCAGCTTTCCAAGTACGGGGATTATAGGCGAGTGTCGCCACTCATGGTTTTAACACCACTTTGGGAAACGTTCTTTGACTTTATTCCAGCTGGCCCTAAGTCTGGAATGAGAGCTGGTGAGGTGACGGGTTCCAAGGTTTCCTAAGCTCCTGTGTCCTTGTGTCTGTTCCAGGCTGGCCCTGCATAACTCCCGTTTCCTGAGTCTGTGCTCTGAGCTGGATGGGCGAGTCCGGCCCCTTGTGTACACTGTCCGCTGCTGGGCTCAGGGCCGAGGGCTGTCAGGTAAGAATGAATCAGGACAGATGGGCCTGAGCTTGTGTCAGAACAAAGGCGGATTCAGGCACAGATGGGGGTGCAGGATGGGGCCGGAATTGAGAAAAGCGCCAGTGAGGGGTTTGAAAGCACCTCTCCTCTAACTGGAATTATTGATATTCACCCAGGGAGTGGCCCCCTTCTCAACAACTACGCCTTGACCTTGCTCGTGATCTACTTCCTTCAGACCAGGGACCCTCCCGTGTTGCCCACTGTGTCCCAGCTCACCCAGAAAGCAGGTACCAAAAGCCGGCCTTCGCCTCTCCCGCCCTAGCCTCCTGGCTCCTCGTCACCGCACGTAGACATACCCAGCAACCGGCACGAGACCTCTGCCCCTCACTTCCCCAGGGGTACAAATGACCTCTTTTTTGCTTCCGCAGGTGAGGGGGAACAAGTGGAAGTTGATGGCTGGGACTGTAGTTTTCCCAGGGAGGCCTCGAGACTAGAGCCCAGCACCAACGTGGAGCCCCTCAGTGAGTCTGGGAGGCCTGGTGGAGGACTCGTAACATTGTTAGTCTCTGCAGTGGGTAGCCAGGGCCTGCTCACTGTGGGCCAGGCATGCTTTTTTTTTTTTTCCCCCTGAAGATTGAATCCAGGGGCACCCTACTTCTGAGCTACACTCATAGCCTCTTTTTATTTGAGGGTCTGGGGATGGAACCCAGGAGTATTCGACCTCCAAGCTACATCCCCTACCCTATTTTTTATTTTTTTTTATTTATTTATTTTTTTGGTGGTACTGGGGTTCCTGGAAGCCCTTCTACCTCTGGGCTACACTCCCAGACCTATTTTAAATTTTTTTATTTGGAAACAGGGTTTCTTAAGCCAGCGCTGCTGGCTTCGAACCTGTGCGATCCTGCGCGATCCTCCTGTCTCCGCCTACCAAGTGCGGGGATTACAAGTGTGTGCCACCACATCTGGCTTATTTTTTATTCTTTATTTTGAAACAGGGTCTCACTAAGTTGCAGAGGGCCTCATTAAGTAGCTGAGGCTGTCCTCAAACTGCGAACTTCTGTCTCAGCCTCCCAAAGGCTGGGATTACAAGTGAGCCGGGATTACCATGCCTGGCTCATAGCCCTTTTTTATCTTTTCTGATTCTGGGTATTGAGCTCAGGGGCATTCTACCTCTGAGTGACCCCCAGCTCTACTTTATTTTTGTGTTGAAACTGGGTCTCACTAGATTGATGAATGTCTTAACCTGTGATCCTCCCAAGTACTGAGATTACAGGCACATGCCACCAAGCCCAGCTTTTTTTGTTTTTTTTTTTTTTGCTTTGAAATAGAGTCTCTCTAGGTTGCTAAGAGTCTTGCTGCATTGCAAAGGCTGGTCTCAACATGCAGCTGTCCTGTCTCAGCTTCCTAAGTACTGGGATTACAGGCATGCAGATCACACCTGGCCGGGCCTGGTTCTTAAAGCAGCCCCGTGACAGCTAGTGTTGTGGCTGTTTCACAGAAGCAGAGACCATGCTTTGCAGCAGTTCAGTGGCTTGCCTGAGGTTATATTGCTAGCAAGGGCACGAGCAGCATCTGGGCAGGGCATGGCTGGGGTGTGGGGAGCGAGGCTTGACCTCTTGTTTGGAGGGATCAGAGAAGCCTGGTTTCTCAGGACTCTTCTGAGCCCCTTGGGAAGGAAGAAGAAAGCACTGCTAAGGAAGTGGCTGGTGCGGACCTGCCTCCGTCTCAGTTCTGGCCTTCGAGTGACCGCCTTTCCCCAATCTGCCTCTAGGTTCCCTATTGGCCCAGTTCTTCTCCTGCGTCTCTAGCTGGGACCTTCGTGGCTCGCTGTTGTCCCTGAGGGAGGGCCAGGCACTGCCAGTGTCTGGGGGCCTGCCCTCTCATCTCTGGGAGGGTCTGCGCCTCGGCCCCATGAATCTCCAGGACCCCTTTGACCTGAGTCACAACGTTGCAGCCAATGTGACCAGCCGGGTGGCAGGGCGTCTGCAGAACCTCTGCCAAGCAGCAGCCAACTACTGCCGGAGCCTCCAGTACCAGCGCCGCTCCTCCAGGGGTCGGGACTGGGGGCTGCTGCCCCTCCTGCAGCCCAGCTCCCCCAGCTCCCTGCTGTCTGCCACGCCCATCCCCTTGCCCTCCGCGCCCTTTCCCCGGGTCACTGCCGCCCTGGCACAGGTGTTGCGGGAAGCACTGGGATGCCACATAGACCAGGGGACCAAGAGACCGAGGGCAGAAGGCGGTGGGGCTGAGGAGGCTCCCCAGGGTGGGGCAGGCAAGAGACTGAAACTAGATGGACAGAAAGAGAGCTGTGGGGAGGGGCAAGAGGAGCAGGGGTGCGTAGAGGGCTACAGTGAGGATGGAGTGGAAGAAATGGTTATAGAGGCTGCGGAGCCGCCGCAGGACTGCGCCATGCGGAGCCCCGGCCAACCTGGGGAGTCACCTCTGATGCCGGAAAAGCATCTGGCCGCTGGAGAAGAGGGCCCGTCGGGCCACGCAGTGCTGGCGGAGCCCGAGGCGGCCCGGGAAGCGCCTCAGGGTGAGACGGGGAAGGGGGTGTCGTGCCCCTCTTCAGTGAGCTGGCGCTGCGCCTTGTGGCACCGAGTGTGGCAGGGGCGACGCCGTGCCCGGAGACGCCTGCAGCAGCGAGCCCAGGAAGGAGGTGAAGGTGGCGCCGGCACGGCAGCAGAATGGCTGGCAATAGAGGCTCGTGTAACCCAGGAACTGCGAGGACCGAATGGTAGCGGACAGAAGCCAGAAACTGAGCCCCTCGTGGCCTTTGTGGCTTCCGCCTCCCAGGCCAACCAGACGCTCACCGTGAGCCCACTCCAGGACTCCCAAGGCGTGTTTCCCGATCTCCATCATTTCTTACAGGTTTTCCTCCCGCAAGCGCTTCGATACCTCCTCAAGTGAGGACACGGGCCCTAAGGAATAAAGCTGCTAGTTTGATATGAACAAACTAGTTTTTTAATTTACACCTGGTTAGAACGCCTTCTGCCTTTTCTTCCTCTCCCTCCCCCAGGCCTTAATGCAGTTCCAGTGTGTCTGGCCTGACCCCCCTAAGATGCCTCCACCGCAGCAGTCTGGTCCTCACATCACAACTTGCGGGACTTCCTGGGTGCCACCGGGGCACCGGCCACCACCGAGTTCCTGGGTAACATTATGGTGGGTGTGTTGACAGTACTTGAGCAGAAGCAGGTTTGCCTTCAGTCACCCTGCTGCCCCAGGTTTATGGGTGGTGATAGCACAGGAAATTTGGGTTCAGGGTTCTGATTTTCTCCTGTAACTCAAGAGCTCATCTTGTTCTTAAGTCAGCTAAGAGATTTTCAAACCTGAATGTGGGTCCAAAGCAACCCATCAAGCCAGATGGAGTGGTTCACTCTTGGGCTGAGACAGGAGGATCACAAGTTCTAGACTAGCCCCAGTAATTTAGACCCTGTTTTAAAATAAATAAGCCAGCGTGGTGGCGCACGCTTGTAATCCCAGCATTTGGGAGGCTGAGACCGGAATCTTGGTTCAAGGACAGCCTCAGCTACTTAGGTTTTTTGCAATTCAGTGAGACCCTGTTTCAAAATAAAGAACAAAAACTAGGTCTGGGGTTGTAGCTCAGAGGTAGAACGTCCCTGGGTTCTACCCTGCATGCCTACAAAAACAAACTGGGTGGGATGGTGCATATAGTATTTGGGAGGCTGAGACAGGAGGATTTCAGGTTTGAGGTCAGCCTCGGCAAATTTAGAGAAGCCATCTGCATCTTAGACTCTTTCAAAATAAAAAATAGAATAGGGCTCAGGGTGTAGCTGGGAGGCAAAACACCCCTGGGTTCAACCCCCAGCACCACAAAATAAATAAACCAGGCATGGTGGCGGAGGCCTATAATCCTAGTACTTGGGAGGCTGAGCCAGGAGGATCTCAGGTTGAAGACCAGCAATTTATCAAGACTGTCAGCAACCTTTTGAGATCATTTTCAAACAAACACAAAGGGCTGGGGAGGGGGTGGAGTTTAGTAGAATGTCTGTGGGTTCAATCCTTTAGTACCACAAATTTATTAATAATATGTTAAGAAGATGAGCCGGGCGTTGATGACCCACGCTTGTAATCCCAGCACTTGGGAAGCTGAGACGAGGATCTCAAAATCGCGGCCAGCCTCCGCTACTACGTGAGACCCTGTTTCAAAATAAAGAATAAAAAATAGGGCTGGGGGTGTAGCTCAGAGAGAAAACACTCCTGGGTTCAAACTCCAGTACCACCAGAAGAAGAAAAAAAAAAGCAACCCATCTGAACTGAGGCGCACTTTGCAGAAGGGGGCAGGGCCGTCTCGGGAGGCGGCGGCGGGAGGGTCGTGGCGGAGGTCTGGCGCCCCTTCCTTGGCCACATCAGCATCTGCAGCCGCGACGTGGTTTCGGGAGAGCAGACCTATTTTGCAGAAGGTTTCGGGCTGGTGCCCCAGTTAAGACACACACCCCTGTCTAGAGAAAAACCCCAGAGGGACAAAAAGAATTCGGCCAGCTGCCACCTCCGCTCAGCGGTCGCTCCTCGCTCCCGTCGGGGGGTTCAGGGCATCAGGGGGTCGGCAGAAGCCCCCAGCACGTCGCGGGGCCGAGACCACCTGCCGCCACGCAGCCCCCCAGGAGGCCGCCCCGCCGGTTCTCACACTTTCCCCTCCCTCCGCGTCGTTTAGCCGCAGTCCGGACTCCGATTGGCCGGCTACGCCTAAGGGGCGGGCCAACCAAGAGCTCCACCGCGCAGGCGCGGGCCTCTTCCGCGGGCCCCACCCCTTGCCTTTTCCAATTGAGCGCGCGGGACGCGGAACTGTCGTGCGTATGCCTTCTGTGTCGTCCTCGCTTTCCGGCCGTGGTTCTCCACGGCTCTCCCCTTCCCCCCTCCCCGCTCGCCTTGGCGGCGTACTTTGCGGCAGCACCGAGCGCCCCTCCCCCTTTCTCTGCGGAATCACCATGGCGGCCGGGGTGAGTTTGCCGGCTCCGCGGGACCGCTTCGCCTCATCCGCCGCCATCCTCCGTTTGAGTGCGGCCGGTCGCCGTCAGGGGCGTTCTGGGGCCCAGAGGAGAGCGGGCCCGGGCTCCACAGGCCGCACTGTCGCAGAGCGGGGCCCCTAGGGCCTGGGAGCTGGGCTGGGGCTCTCAGAGGCCAGAGGTGGGAGGTTTTGGTGTAGACGGGAACAGAAATGTGGGGTCCACGCCGCGTGGAGCCCCAGGAAGTGGATCCGCTTTGTTGCCGCTTTGAGACATGGGGTCTGGGCCGCGGGACGGAACTTTTGCGGCCGTTTTGTGGGACAGCCGCGGGGACGGGGCGAGGAGGGTCTTTGTGGGCAAGGCCAGCCGGCACCTCCTCCTGGCCCGGAGAGATTGGGGAGCGAGAGGAATCTCCGGACCGAGAAGCCCGCAGTTGGGCCACGCTGGCCAGCTGAGTGGAGGGCAACTCGCCGCGGGACAGGACCGGAGGGAGGGATGGAGGGCGCGACAGGGAAAGGGCATTTTAGGAACAAGAGTTGATGTCGGAAGGGAGCAGGCCAGGGCACCGACGTGGCTGTTCTGAGGGCAGCGGGAAAATGTCCTGATCTGTCTGTGCGCGGTGGGGACGAGGTGATGCTGGGCGCAGCTCAGCCGTGGAGTCCTCCGGCGCCGGTGACCATGAATGAATGAAACAGGGCTCCGGGACGGGAGGGAGGGGGTGTGATGGAACCAGCGTTCTGGGTTTTTTTGGAGCTCGACTTGAAGGGATGAGTGCATCTAGAGATGTCCTTAGGAAGGTCAAACCTGTCAGGAAGCTTTATTTAGCAGTTGGTATGTAGTTCTGTTCTTGATATTTCAGAGGACTCTGATTACGGATGGCAGATGCTTGAAGAACTTGGTTCACCAGGCGTAGTAAAAATAAGTTGGACAGATGAGAGTTGCTCAGGAAGTTGTCCTTTTTAGGGGGTTTAGGACTAAGACCTTTCTACTCAGTACTCTAGTAATTCGACTCTCTTTTTCTGCATAGACCCTGTACACATATCCTGAAAACTGGAGGGCCTTCAAGGCCCTCATTGCTGCTCAGTACAGCGGGGCTCAGGTCCGCGTGCTCTCCGCACCCCCCCACTTCCATTTTGGCCAAACCAACCGCACCCCTGAATTTCTTCGCAAATTTCCTGCCGGCAAGGTGAGTAGGGAAGCGGAGATGGGCTTCTGGTCCTGAGAGCCCGAGAAGCCTTAGGATTCCATTACTCCGGGGGTGGCCTCCTCCTCTCTAAGGGAGCTCTCTCCTTGGTATTCGGTGACTTAGAAAAGGTTTATCCTGAGATAATTGTAGATCCATGTATAGTTATCCAGTGACTATTAGCAATTCACAGGCTGGCTTCTCGTTTTGGGAAGGAGAATACATTTCAAGGAAGTAAAATCATATCAAGTATCTGTATCAGCAAGCTATAGACCCTCTACCCCAAGGGGCTTGTACAGATATATATAAACAGGCTAAGAGGTCAAAGTGCAAAGTGGTTGTCACCCTAATACTTAGGGTGACACAGACATAGACGAAGGACTTAGTTTCTGGCCTTCTGCTTATTGGACAGGTTTTTATACGAATGGCCTGTGATATCCAAATATTCGAATAGCTTCAGACATCACTGTGAATTCAGATCACAGGGGATATCAAGAGGCTGAGACAGGAGGATCACAGGTTCAGGGCCAGCCTTAGCAAGTTAATGAAGCCCTCAGCAACTTAGTGAGACCCTCTTTTGTTTGTTTGTTTATTTATTTTGGTGGTGGCGGTCCTGGGGATGGAATCCAGTGGCCTTCTACCTCCGGGCTACACTCCCAGACCTATTTTATATATTTATTTGGAAACAGGGTCTCTTAAACCAGCTGAGGCTGGCTCCGAACCTGCGCGGTCCTCCTGTCTCAGCCTCCCAAGCGCGGGGATTACAAGCGTGCGCCACCACGCCCGGCTGAGACCCTGTTTTAAATAAAACAGAACGGGGGATGTAGCTGGGAGGTAGAACACCTATGGGTTTAGTCCCCAGTACCTGAGTTCCAGATGGTTTCATGAGTTGGTGGCCTAAAGATATTTTATCTACGTAGCGTCTGGTTCCTGGAGTTGGTTAGTGAGGGAGTCCTTTGCATCTTACTTTCTCTCTTCACCATTTTGTCCCCAGGTTCCAGCATTTGAGGGCGATGATGGATTCTGCGTGTTTGAGAGCAACGCCATCGCCTACTATGGTAATTCGCAGAGTTCTATGGGAACGGGAGGGTGGGGAGGTGAGAGCCTAGGAGAGGGTGAGGGGGGGCTGCAGGGGACCTGGCTTGGTGCTGGCGTGACCCCAAGGGTTGCCCTCCCCTGCCTCTGCAGTCAGCAACGAGGAGCTGCGGGGAAGTACGCCAGAGGCGGCCGCCCAGGTGGTGCAGTGGGTGAGCTTTGCCGACAGTGACATCGTGCCCCCAGCCAGTACCTGGGTGTTCCCCACCTTGGGCATCATGCACCACAACAAACAGGTGAGCTTGGAAGTGGGGAGGCGCCAGGGGCGGGGATGGCACCAGCCCCTGCGTTCTGGGGAGCAGGAAAGAAAAAGATGGCAAGAGTCTTTAGGCGATGCAGAGACGTGGCCTGTGATGTACAGGTGTGAGGAGCAGATGCTGATGGTCTCGTCCTTTATCCAACCCAGGGCAGATGGTTTCTGTCTTGAGTGGTCAGAGGTGGGATTTCTGCTAATCCCAGATGGAAGGGGAGGTATGTACGTATGTATGTATGTATGTATGTATGTATGTATGTATGTATTTAGCAGAACTGGTGATGGAGCCCAGGGGCATTCTACCTCCGGGTGTCACCCCCAGCCCTATTTTTTATTCTTTATTTTGAAACAGGGTCTCACTGAGTTGCATAGGGCCTAAATAGTAGCTGAGGCTGTCCTTGAACCACGATCCTCCTGTCTTAGCCTCCCAAATGCTGGGATTACAAGTGTGCACCACCATACCCGGTTCCCTACCCTATTTTTATTCTTTATTTTTATTTATTTTATTTATTTTTTTGTGTGGTACTGGGGTTGGAACCCAGGGGCTTTTCTACCTCCGGGCTATACTCCCAGACCTATTTTATACTTATTTGGAAATGGGGTCTAAGTTGCTGAGAGCCTCACTAAGTAGCTGAGGCTGGCTTCGAATCTGTGCGATCCTCCTGTCTCAGCCTCCCAAGCACTGTACAAGGGTGAGCCACCAAGCCCAGCTTATTCTTTATTTAGAAACAGGGTTTCACTAAGTTCCAAAGGGCCTCACTGAGTAGGTGAGGCTGTTTGCGAACAGCAATCCTCCTGTCTCTGTTTAACTTACTTTTTTTTTTGATACTGGGATTGCATCATACCTCTGTGCTACATGGTTAGCCTGTCTTAATTTTCTGAGGCTGGCTGTGAACCTGTAATCCTCCTGTCTCAGCCTCCCAAGTACTGGGATTGTAAGCATGTACCATCATGCCTGGTTTTATTTTTATTTTGAAGCAGGATCTTGATAAATTGCTGAGGTTGGTCTCAAATTTAGAATTCTTCTATCTCAGTTTTCAAGGCCTGGGATTTGGGATTACTAGTGTGTACCACCATACCTGGCTAGATTAGATGACCTTTGTGCGTGTGTGGTACTGGGGATTGACCCCAGAGGCTTTTTTTTTTTTTGGTGGTACTGCGGATGGAACCCTTCTACCTCCGGGCTACACTCCCAGACCTATTTTATGCTTTATTTGGAAACAGGGTCTCTTAAGCCAGCGATTCTCCTCCACCTCCCAAGTGCGGGGATTACAAACTCGCGCCACCACCCCTGGCTACCCAGAGCCATTCTACCTCCGAGCTATACAGCCTGGCTTTATTTCTCACAGTCTTACTAGGTTGATGCAAGTCTCGCTACTTGCTGAAACTGTCCTCAGATCTGCGCTCCTCCCGTCTCGGCTTCTCAAGTACAGGGATTACAGGCGCGCGCCTCCATGCCCGGCCAAGGCTAGATGGCTTTTTTAAGTTCCCTTCTGATAAGTTCACCTTTGGTGCTGTGGGAAGTGAGGCGAGACTGCAGAGTAACCGGAGAGCTTCACTTGTGGACTTGGGGACGATCCTCCACCGGCTCTATTGGGAGAGGGTGGGTGGGATGAGGAAGGAAGGAGTCAGTGAGTAGCTTCTTTAGTTCTGTTAGCGGGAGGGGGTTGAGGAAAAGGGGTTGGTATTCGCAGGTAAAATTGAACATTTTATTTATATATATATTTTTGGTGGTACTGTGGTTTCTGGAAGCCCTTCTACCTCCGGGCTACACTCCCAGACCTATTTTTTATATTTTCATTTAGAAACAGCGCGGCTGGCTTCGAACCTGCGCGATCCTCCTGTCTCTGCCTTTCAAGCGCGGGGATGACAAGCGTGCGCCACCACGCCCGGCTAAAATTGAACATTTTAAATCAACAGGCCACCGAGAATGCAAAAGAGGAAGTGAGGCGAATTCTGGGGCTGCTGGATGCTCACTTGAAGACAAGGACTTTCCTGGTGGGCGAACGGGTGACACTGGCTGACATCACAGTTGTCTGCACCCTGTTGTGGCTCTATAAGCAGGTGATGTTCCTAAAGACCCTCTTGGGGGTCGCGGGTAGGATCAGAAACAGTGACGAGTCACCTTGGTTACCCTGTGCTCAGTTGAAGACTTGAGTGACGGACTCCTAGGTAACCCTCGGCTGGTGGAGTCCTGGATTAAGTGCCAGGGTGACTCTGAGAAGTTGGGTACAGTTCTGTTACCCTTAGTTTCTGCTTGGCAGGTGAGATGCTCGAGTTTGTTTACCACATTTCTTAGGAAGCCTGGTTGGGCTAAGTTTTGAAGGCAGAGAGCTCAGGTAGCTCTGCAACATTAGGATCTTGTGAATTCCTTTAGTCCCATCTGTAAAACCTCTTCATAACCACTGTTCAGGTCATGGGATCAAAAAAGGAGGACATGTTGCTGATTTCCTAATAGCAGCTCTGGACCCATTCTTGTCCAGAACAGTAATGTGATAGTAGCAAAGAAAAGAGCACCCATTGCCTGCCAGTCCCTGTGCCAAAGGCCTCAGGGATCATCTCTGCCTCTCCACCTGTCGTGTGTGAGCGAGGAGGAGCGGAGCGTAGCCTGCCCACGGCGTGCGGCTAGTAAGTGCTGGACCCCGTTTGAACCCAAGTACTGCAAGACCACTCCTGACTACTGGGTTCTGTCTCTAAAACATTTCCCCCTTCATCTTGTCAAACTAAAAAGTGACAATGAGTTCTTTGTGTTAATTGGTCATACTTCATGTTGATTTTTTTGTTTTTGTTTTTGTCGGTACTGGGGTGGAACCCAGTGGCATTCTACCTCTGAGCTACACCCTGAGTTCTATTTTTTATTCTTTTATTTATTTATATATTTATTCATTTATTTTGCGGGTCTGGGGATGGAACCCATGGTCATTCGACTTCTGAGCTACACCCCCTGCCCTATTTTTAATTTTTTAGTTTGAAACGGGGTCTAAGTTGCAGAGAGCCTCACTAAGTAACTGAGGCTGGCCGTGAACTGCGATCCTCCAGTCCCAGTCTCCTGAGTGCTGGGATTACCAGTGTGTATCCCCCTGCCACCCCCCCCCCCCCCCGCTCCCTGCCTTATTTTTTTATCCTTTATTTTGAGACAGGGTCTCACTAAGTTGCAGAGGGCCTCACTAAGTATCTGAGGCTGGCCACGAACCATCATCCTCCTGTCTCAGCCTCCCGAGTGCGTGCGCTACCATGCCCCTCTTGAGTTGAATGTTTTTTTGAGGTTTTTCTTTGGTGCCGAGGTGGAAGCCAGGCCCTTGTGCATGCTAGGCTTGTGCTCTGCCACTGAGCCCACCCTCAGGGCCCTGAAGTTTGAGGTGTGTGTCTAGTACATAGCTCGTATAGGTAGTTGATGGCGATAGTTGTATGTATGTTTCATCATCTAATTGTAAAGTAAGTCCACGTAGCTGCTTGGGGGCGCTGGGGATCAGACCCAGGGCCTTGTGCCTGCTGGGCATTGTTTTGCCACTGCACTGTGCTCCTCTGGCATTCTTAAACCTTTTTTTATTTTCCTTCTGTGGTGGGTAGGGATTGGAGCCCAGGGCCACCGTACTTCTGAGCTACACTCATAGCCCCCCCCCCTTTTTTTTTTTTGGCGGGTCTGGGGGTGGAACCCAGAGGCATTTGACCTCCGAGCTACACCCCCTGCCCTGTTTTTTATTCTTTATTTTGAAATGGTCTCAGTGAGTTGCAGAGGGCCTCACTTATGTAGCTGAGGCTATTTGAGAACTGCGATCCCCTGGTTTCAGCCTCCTGAATGCTGGGATTTCAAGTGTGTGCCACTTCGCCCGGCGAGCCCTTTTTATTTTGAAACTGGGCCTTGCCAAGTTGCTGAGGCTGTCGTCCTCCTGTCTCAGCCTCCCAAATACTGGGATTACAGCCTTGTGCTTGAATACTAACCACGGTCCCACTTTATTTTTTTTAATTATTTTTTTATTTTTTTATTATTTTTTTTGCAGGTCTGGGGATGGAAACCAAGGGCATTTGACCTCCGAGCTACACCCCCCTGCCCTATTTTTTATTCTTTATTTTGAAACCTGGTCTCACTGAGTTGCAGAGGGCCTCACTAAGTAGCTGAGGCTGTCCGCGAACCGCGATCCTCCAGGTCTCAGCCTCCCAAATGCTGGGATTACAAGACGCCTAGCTGTTGAGTTGTTGGTTTTTTTTTTTTTTTTTTTTTTTTGGTGGAGGATGGAACCTAGAGGAATTCTACCTTGGAACTATACCCTCAGTCCTGTTATGGGTTCTTTTTCTTTCTTTCTTTCTTTTTTCTTTTTCTGGTGCTACTGAGGATGGAATCCCGGACTTTCTATTTCTGGGCTATACTCCCAGACCTGTTTTTATATTTTATTTTGAACCTGTGCGATCCTTCTGTCTCAGCCTCATCCTAAGTACTAGGATTATAAGCGTGCGCCCCTACGGCCAGTTTCAGCCCTAATTGTTTATTTGGAAACAGTCTTACTGAATTGCTGAGCCTGGCTTTGAATCTGTGCTCCTCTTGTTTCAGCCTCCCAAGTCCTGGGATTAAAGGACTGCGCCGCCATGCCCAGCGCGGGCCCTGTTGAGTCTGTTCTGGGCCTTTGCTCTGCTGACTTTGTTCCCACCCTTCCATCCTGGCAGGTCCTGGAGCCTTCTTTCCGCCAGGCCTTTCCCAACACCAACCGCTGGTTTCTCACCTGCATTAACCAGCCCCAGTTCCGGGCTGTCTTGGGGGAGGTGAAGCTGTGTGAGAAGATGGCCCAGTTTGATGGTAGGTCCGAGGGGAGAGCGTAGCATGTGGCCGGGGTCAGGCTCAGACTCCTCTTCGGCTAGCTTCTGGGGGGACCCATCGAATGCAGTAGCACGTGCGGAAATTCCTGTTTTGTAAAGACTTCTCTGCATACACACATCCTTCTTTGGATGGAAATTAGCAAGTTGTAGTATGGCGCCTGCACACGTCTGAGGGTTGTGTGCTTGGTCAAGGGCGCGTGGTGGCAGTCTCGAGTCTGGGTGATGGTCATCCCCCCATCGGTATTCATCTTCCTTCCCTGCCCGCTGCCTGGTTTGGAGGATCTGGAAGGAGGCAAGACATCCACTTTCTTCCCTTCCTCTCCACCAGCTAAGAAGTTTGCAGAGAGCCAGCCTAAAAAGGACACCCCTCGGAAAGAGAAGGGCTCACGGGAAGAGAAGCAGAAGCCCCAGGCTGAGAAGAAAGAAGAGAAAAAGGCGGCTGCCCCCGCTCCCGAGGAGGAGATGGATGAGTGTGAGCAGGCACTGGCTGCTGAGCCCAAGGCCAAGGACCCCTTTGCGCATCTGCCCAAGAGGTCAGGATGCTGGGCGTGTTCCCGCCTCTATGCCTCCCCTCGTGCACAGCCAGGGCCAGGATTTTACTTTGCGTAAAATTGAAAGATTGATTTGACTTTTTTATTTTTATTTTTCTAGTACTCTGGGTAAGGAAGGAGTCCAGAGGCATCCTACCTCTGGGCTACATCTTGTATTTTGTTTGAAATAGGGTCTCTCTAAGTTGATTTGTCTCGCTCCTTGCTGAGGGAGCCCTTGAACCTGTAGTCCTCCTCCTCAGCCGCCCAAGTATTGGGATTATGGCCAGGTGCCACCACACCCACTGAAAGGTATATTTGAAAGCAGTCTCTTGAGCTTTTACACAGAGGGGTAAATTATGAGTGCAGAATGCCAGTTTTAGCTGGGTGTAGCGTCACGCACCTATAATCCCAGCAACTAGGGAGGCTGAGGCAGGGCGACTGCAAGTTTGAGGCCAGCCTGGATATATCTCAAAATAAAAACCCCAAAGCCACGCATGGTGGCACACAATTGTAATCCCAGTGCTTGGGAGGCTGAGGCAGGATCAGAAGTTCAAGAACAGCCTCAGAAGCCGGGTGTGGCGGTGCACACCTGTAATCCCCACACTTGGGAGGCTGAGACAGGATCACACAGGTTCAAGGCCAGCCTTAGCTACTTAGTGAGGCTCTCAGCAACTCAGTGAGACCCTGTTTCCAAATAAAATATAAAAAGAACAGCCTCAGCAAGTTAGTGAAAATATCATAAACATTCTTTGAATATATTCATTTATTTGTTTATTTTTGTGGTACTGGGGGTGGAACCCAGAGGCTTTCTACCTCCGGGCTATACTCCCAGCCCTATTTTATATTTTATTTTTGAAACAGGGTCTCACTGAGTTGCTGAGAGCCTCACTAAGTAGCTGAGGCTGCCTTCGAACCTGCGCAATCCTCCTGTTCCAGCCTCCCAAGCGCAGGGATTACAAGCGTGCGCCACCACGCTGGGCAACCCAGAGGCTTTCTACCTCCAGGGTATACTCCCAGACCTATTTTTTATTTTTATTTGGAAACAGCCTCACTAAGTTTCTGAGACCTCACTAAGTAGTAGCTGAGGCTGGCTCTGAACTTGCATGATCCTCCTATCTCAGCTTCCCAAGTACTGGGATTATGAGCGTGGCCACCATGCCTGACAACCTTTATTTTGAAACATTGTTTCAAATTATAAATAAAGTAGGTCTGGGAGTATAGCCCGGAAGTAGAATGCCCCTGGGTTCAGTCCTCAGTACCACAAAAAAGGGGGGCCTGGGGATGCATCTTAGAACACCCTTGGATTTTATCCTTAGTACTCCAGAAAAGAAAAGGGATAAAAGAAAACCTGTTTCAAATATATCCAGTGTGGTAGGCAAGCCCTTTACTGCTGAGCTACACCTTCAGCCTCTGGAACTCCCTTTGTGACCAAAAAAAAAAAAAGTAAGCCTGAATAGAATTCGGGTGGAGGTAAATTGGTTACATCTGTCCTCATTAAGAGTGTCCAAAATCAAGCCGGGCGTGGTGGCACACACTTGTAATCCCAGCGCTTGGGAGGCTGAGACAGGAGGATCGCACAGGTTCGAAGCCAGCCTCAGCTACTTAGTGAGGCTCTCAGCAACTTAGTGAGACCCTGTTTCCAAATAAAGTATAAAATAGGTCTGGGAGTATAGCTCAGAGGAGAAATCCCCTGGGTTCCATCCCCAGTGCCACACACACAAAAAAGTGTCCAGAAATCTTCTAAGTGAGGGGTGTGGGGAGGAAGACGGAGTGGAGTACCTCCGGTCTGCTCTCAAGGACCAGCAGCGCTCAGCGGTGGGCAGCAGAGCAGGATGCTTTATTTTTTGCAGTACTGGGGTTTGAACCCAGGGGCATATGGCATATTCTGCCTCTGAGCTGCACCCCCAGCCTTATTTTTTCTTTTGAAACGGGGTCTCACTAAGTTTCAGAGAGCCTCACTTAAGTAGCTGAGGCTGTCCTGGAACCTACAGTCTCAGCCTCCCAAGTACTGGGGTTACAAGCGTGCGCAACCACACCCTGCCAGGATCCTTTAATTATTTGCTGTTGTGATGAATCAGACCATACAAAAATTGCTTGTCAACAAAAAGTATAATTTTAGCTAGCTACGTAGTTGTCTGTGAGCTCATTGTTAACAAAATTAGGTAGTTGAGCCCCCAAGGAGGAAGAAATAGATGGGGTAGTTCTCTGTATCCTATTTTCAGTAAATGGTAAGGACTTTTTTGTTTGTTTTGTTTTTGCGGTACTGGAGATGGTATTCAGGAGCATTTTACCTCTGAGCAACACCCCCAGCCCTATTTTTTATTTTTTATTTGAAAACAGGGTCTCACTGAGTTGCAAAGGGCCTAAGTAGCTGAGGCTGTGAACCGCCATCCTCTGGTCTCAGCCTCCGGAATGCTGGGATTACAAGTGTCCATCCCCATGCCCGTCTTTGTAAGGCTTTTTGAAGAAAGGATACCAGTTAGTAAGAGGGAGATTTTAGGTGTGGAAAAAGTAGGGTACCCAGAGCTTGGCCAATTCTTTGCTGTTATATCTTATTTATTTATTTATTTATTTATTTATTTATTTATTTAATTTTTGACTGGGATTGAGCCCAGCGGCGTTCTACCTCCAAGCTAACACCCTCAGATAACACCCCCCAGCCCCATTATTTTATTCTTTATTTTGAAACAGGGTCATTTTGAATGAACTTGAGTAGCTGAGGTTGTCTGCACACCTGGGATTACAAGTGTGCCCCACCATGCCTCGCTGGGCCTCACTAATTTGCCGAGGCTGGCCTCCAGCTTGCGATCTTGTGTCTCAGCCTTCCACACACTGGGGTTAGGGCTTGCACCTCCACGCCCAGCTCATACCTCTCACTGCCCCAAGCCCTTATATTAGGATTTGAAACAGTAGAAGTGTATTTTCTGAGGTCCTCTGCATTGTGCAACTTGTCTCTCCATTCTGCTTGCCCACTCACTGTGCCAGTCCAAAGCCACCCACCCTTTCACTACTTGGTTATTAGGGTTCAGATTATTTGACTTTACCTTTGTTGTGTGTGTGTGTGTGTGTGTGTGTGTGTGTGTGTGTGTGTGTGGTACTGCAGAATGAACCCAGAGGCATTCTACCTCTGAGCTTCACTCCCAGCCTCTTTCTTTCTTTCTTTCTTTCTTTCTTTCTTTCTTTCTTTCTTTCTTTTTCTTTCTTTTTTTCTTTCTTTCGTACTGGGGATTGAACCTAAGGGCATTCTACCCCTGAGCTATTTCTTATTTCTTTATTATTATTATTATTTTGGTGCTACTGGGGTTCCTGGAAACCCTTCTACCTCCGGGCTATACTCCCAGCCCCATTTTTTTATCTTTATTTGGAAACAGGGTCTCTTAAGCCAGCAAGGCTGGCTTCAAACCTGCGCGATCCTCCTGTCTCTGCCTCCCAAGTGCCGGGATTACAAGCGTGTGCCACCACACCCGGCCCTATTTTATTTTTATTTGGAAACAGGGTCTCACTAGGTTGATGAGTGTCTCACTAGTTGCTGAGGCTGTCCTTGAACCTGCGTTTTTCCTGTCTCAGCTCCCCGAGTACTGGGATTTCAAGTGTGCCACCATGCCCTGTTTAGGCATGTTTTGATGTGTATATGTGGGAAAAAGATGAAATGGGGCTTGTTAACACTCATTATCCTGCCCTACATGGGTTGGGCGAGCCTGCAACCCAGTACTTGGAGATGGGACCACAGGGAAAGGCCAGCTGCAGCAGTTAAGCGAGACCTGTAGCACCTGAGTGAGTCAGTATTTTAAGATTAAAAAATCAAAAGGAGGCACGAGCATTCAGGAGATGGGGACCAGAGGATCACGGTTCAGGGACAGCCTCAGCTACTTAGCAAGGCCTTTTGCAACTCAGACCCGGTTTCGAAATAAAGAATAAGAGCCGGGCGTGATGGCGCACGCCTGTAATCCCTGCGCTTGGGAGGCTGAGACAGGAGGATCGTACAGGTTCGAAGCCAGCCTCAGTTACTTAATGAGGCTCTCAGCAACTCAGTGAGACCCTGTTTCCAAATAAAGTATATAAAATAGGTCTGGGAGTATAGCCTGGAGGTAGAAAGTCTCTGGGTTCCACCACCAGTACCACACACACACACACACAAAAAGAATAAAAACTAGGGATGGGGTATAGCTCAGAAGTAGAATGCCCTGGGTTCCACCCCCAGTACTGCAAAAAAAAAAAAAAAAAATCAAAAGGGCTGAAGTGTAGTTGAGAGGTAGAATGCCCCAGAGTCAATTCTGGTATGTATACACACACACACACACTTACACACACAGATTTTATTTAATGGACTGTGAAAGCTAACCCAAGTTATATATGCTGTTGCCATGTTGCCAGCTCTTTTTATTTTTTGTTTGGAAACAGTCTTAACTAGATTGCGCGCGCGCGCACACACACACACACACACACACACACACGGATTTTATTGAATGGACTGTGAAAGCTAACCCAAGTTACATATGCTGTTGCCAGCTCTTTTTATTTTTTGTTTGGAAACAGTCTTAACTAGATTGCCGAGAGACTTGCCATTTTGCTGAGGCTCGTCTTGGACTTGGCCTTGAACTTAGACTTGAACTTAGTCTTGAACTCTTGTCTCAGCCTCCCCAGTAGAGAGTGGAATGCCACCGCGCCATGCTGAGGCTAGCCTCAACAAACCTAGGAGCCTCTTGTCTCAGCCACCTAAGTGCTGGGATTATAGTCATACTACCATGCCTGGTTATAAGAATTTTTATTTGGCAGGCATGGTGGCGGCGCGTGCTTATATTTCCAGCATTTGGGAGGTTGAAACAGGATTGCCATTAAAAAATAAAAAATAGGGCTGGGAATGTAGCTCGGAGGTAGAATGCCTCTGGGTTCCATCCCCAGTACCTCAAAAAATTATTTTATTTATTTTTTATTACAGGCATGTACCACCATGCCCGGCTTAAGAAATGTTTTAGTAGCATAACACAGTGTTAAACTCTAAAAGCACAAGCACAAAAGTGCGTAGATCATGTCTGCGTCTTTGGAAAGCCAGAGGCCAGAGGAAAATGCTTTTTTTTTTTTTTTTTTTTTTTTTGCAGGTCTGGGGATGGAACCCAGGGGCATTTGACCTCAGAGCTACACCCTCTGCCCTATTTTATTTTTATTCTTTATTTTGAAACAGGGTCTTACTAAGTAGCTGAGGCTGTCTGCAAACCACAATCCACTGGTCTCAGCCTCCCGAATGCTGGGATTACAAGCAATATACCACCATGCCCAGCTGCATAAAAATATTTGTTAATCGTCTTTCTCCTTGGTATAAATGATCTTTAAAAATTCAGCCGGGCGTGGTAGCGCACGCTTGTAATCCCCGCGCTTGGGAGGCTGAAACAGGAGGATCGCACGGGTTCGAAGCCAGCCTCAGCTACTTAGTGAGGCTCTCAGCAACTTAGTGAGACCCTGTTTCCAAATAAAATATAAAAAAGGTCTGGGAGTATAGCCTGGAAGTAGAAAGAAAGCCTCTGGGCTGCACCCCCAGTACCACCAAAAAAAAAAAAAAAAAAAAAATTCAGTATGTATTTTATAATTGGAAAGAAAGAAAATTGAACGTCAGCCATGGGAAGAGTGACCCTTTTTTTTTTTTTGGCAGTACTGGGGATAGAAACCAGGGGCATTCTACCATGGAGCTACACCCCAGCCCTTTTTTATTTTTATTTTTTGTGGTACTAGAGATGGAACCCAAGAGCCTTCTACCTCTGTGCTAAATCTCCAGACCTATTTTATATTTTATTTGGAAACAGGATCTCACTAAGTTGCTGAGAACCTCACTAAGCTGCTGAGGCTTCGAACCTACGATCCTCCCGTCTCAGCGTGCGCCACCACGCCTGGCTTTTTTCCTTTATTTTGAAACAGGGTCTCACTAAGTTGCAGAGGGCCTCACTAAGTAGCTGAGGCCGGCTGTGAACCGTGGGCCTCCTGTCTCAGCCTCCCACATGTTGGATTAGAAGTGTGTGCCACCACGCCCAGCCCCTTCTTTATCAATCTGGTCGTCTTGGCACAGTATGCTAAGATGGCTGCGAAGGTGACCTGAGCCTTAGTCCTTCGGTATCCAGAACTGATTTCTGGACAGAGGAACCAAAGGACAGGAGTGAGGTTTGCGGTGGGGCCAGTGGCTTGCATTGCTGTCTCCCCCCTGTATGACCTGAAGAGGCCCTGTTGGGTTGGGGGAAGACTTGGGTGTCAGTAATGAATGTGACTGGAGAGAAATGGCCCAGGAGGGCCTGGACCCAGAGAAAAAAGGAGTCTTCCCTCTGAGCGGCCACCGGGGGGCAGCAGTCAGCCATGCCCTTGCCTGCTGGCTGGTTCACCGGCCCCACCCCCGCCCCCACCCATCCCGCCCTCGTGCCTAGCATACTCAAGCAGAGGAGAGGCTTAGGCCCCTCTTCAGGCCTCTTCCCTCATGGGTTATATGTATCTGCCAGCCAGTGACCACTTCCTGGAAACCAGTACGTTTTCTCTTTATCTATTTTGGGGGGGGGTACTGGGGATGGAACCCAGAGCCTTTCTACCTCCAAGCCACACCCCCAGCCTGGTTCTAATTTCTTATTTAGAGGTTTTCACTGGGTTGCTGAGAGCGGCCCCACGTTGTGGAGGCTGGCTTTGAACCTGGTGATCCCACTGTGTCAGCCTCCCAAGTACTGGGATTACAAGTAGCACCACCGTGCTTGGCTAAAGCAGTACATCTTAGAGGAAGCACCCTTGTTTCTCTTGGCCTGGCGCCCTTTGCTGGCATCTCGGGCCTTTTTCTCATTTTGTGTTTTCTTCCTCCTAGCACCTTTGTGTTGGATGAATTTAAGCGCAAGTACTCCAACGAGGACACGCTCTCTGTGGCGCTGCCATACTTCTGGGAGCACTTTGACAAGGACGGCTGGTCCCTGTGGTTTGCTGAGTACCGCTTCCCCGAAGAGCTCACCCAGACCTTCATGAGCTGCAACCTCATCACTGGTGAGAAGCGGGCACCTGTGGGAAGAACGAGTTCAAAGTCGAGGGTGATGGAGGGACCCGGAGGCTGAATGTGTCCCCTGGTCCCTTCAGGAATGTTTCAGCGGTTGGACAAGCTGAGGAAGAACGCCTTTGCCAGTGTCATCCTCTTTGGAACCAACAATAGCAGCTCCATCTCTGGAGTCTGGGTCTTCCGAGGCCAGGAGCTTGCCTTTCCGGTGAGAAGGGCGGAGGGAGCGAGGGTCTCCTGCGGGCAGGGCAGCGGCGCTGAAGCGCGGTGTCGGGCCTGGGCCAGCGGGCGCTTGGTGTGTGTAGGAAGCATCCCGGGATGTGTGAGGCCTCGCATCTGAGCTGGAATTAGCACCGGTGTGGGGCAGGGTCTGATAACCTGCTCACAGGCCTCTCTTGCTGGCTTTTTTATCCTCAGCTGAGTCCAGATTGGCAGGTGGACTACGAGTCATACACGTGGCGGAAGCTGGACCCCGGCAGCGAGGAGACCCAGACGCTGGTTCGAGAGTACTTCTCCTGGGAAGGGGCCTTCCAGCACGTGGGCAAAGCCCTCAATCAGGGCAAGATCTTCAAGTGACCACCTCTTGCCACCACCTAGCTGCCTGAGCCTGCCCTTCAGGGAGATGGGGGTCATTAAAGGAAACTGAACATTGAACCTGTCCTGTCCTTCCTCCTCTGTGAGTGGTGGGGACTAGATGTGCCGAAGCGGCATTGCCTCTGGCCGCAGCGTCTCACCGGCAGGAGAGGAGCCCTTCAGAGGAGCAGCAGAGGCCTGGTCTCAGCTGCCTCTGTTGCTCCGCCTCGGGCGATGGCCCTGTGTCCACCTGGGAGGATGGGAAGCGATGGGGGGGCTGCCACAGGGCGCGGGCACCACCTCATCCTTAGGAGCCACCAGCTCTGCACTGGACCAATGCTCTACCACTGAGCTGCACCCCGCCTGCGTGTTTGTCTGGTTGAGCTGGTGGATGGAGAAGGCCAGCTGTCTTTTCTGTGAGGTAGGTAGGTGGCAAGATCCAGAGGTCTTAGTTTACCAGAGGCGCGCAGGATGACTAGACATTGGTCCTCACCTGGCTGCAGTTCAGCCCTGGCGGTGTCCGTGCTGCGTTCTCACAAGGAAATGGGGTTCAGAGATTTCAGTAACTTGAGTGTGATCACACAATCACACATCTAGTGTGGTAGGGTGGGGTGCTGAGCCCAGCAGGTGCCCAGCTCAGTCCTGTGCCTCCTAGAATGACAAGTGGTCACAGCTGTCTTCTAAGATCCAGCTGAGACCAGTGGTTGCTATTTCCTCCCTTTTATTTATTTATACCCTTTGGAGATTCTTGTTGTTTTGCTGATTTGCATAAAAGCATTGAAGGTCTCCCTGAAAGTTTTAACAGGTCAGGTTACAAATCAGAAACAGCCAGGTGTGGTGGCTTGTATCTGTAATCCCAGTACTTGGGAGGTTGAGACAGGAGGATCACATGTTCAAGCCTAGCCTCAGCCACTTAGACTCAAAAGGACTCTTATTTTGAACCAGGGTCTCTAAGTTGCCTAGGAGGAGAAGAAGGCCATAACCTGGCCAGGTACAGGCAGGGGCTCGGGAGGGGATAGGCCCGGGGTCTGGCCTGGACACTTGGACCTGCAGTTGGGCTTCTGTGCAAGTGGGCAGAGGAGAGCTGCCGGTTGGAATCCAAGTGGGGCGGGATAGGCTGGTCCTGGCTCAGGCTCATTTCAGGTTAGGTCTAAAATTGTATACCTGTCTTCTGAGTAGCGTGAGTTTTAACCCGGGCTTGGGGTGTGCCCTTAGCTTGGTGCTGGGGCCTTACTGAACCTGTCAGACTCCCCCTAAATTCCGTTTCCCACCACACCTCTTTTGCTTGTGCAATCTTCAATGCTTCGTGTATCTTGATCTTTGCAGTGCTTGAAGATTTAGGCAGGAGAGGCCATATTGCGTACGGGATTGAGGCTTAGGGGCATGCCTGTGAGGAAGGTGGGCTTTCTCCTGGTGGGCCTTTGCTTAGGCTGCAGTCAGCCTGGTGGCCGTGTTGATTGGGTCGGTCTGGGCCCTGGCTGGGGGACCAGGGACCCCACCTCCCACCCTCTGAGCCCACAGGAAGGGTGACTCATCCTGTACATCCTGCCTCTGGCCCTGGTGGTTTGGTGCCAAGCAAGAGCAACCAGGTTGGATGAGGCCTGGGGGAGAGCCAGAATCCAGAAGCTAGAGGTGAGGGAGGATGGGGAGGGATGGAATGTGTCCCTGGCTTGGCTGTTCGCTTGGGGGGGGGATCAGGAAACGGTTCCTAGCGGCAGATGGGGGCAGAAAAGGGAAGCGCATCTGGAGTTGGTTCTGCCCCGCCCGGCCCCAGGGAGGCCTGAGTCACTGCACAGCCAGCTTGGCCTTCCCAGCCCTGCTGGGGCCAGCGCATCCCACTGGAGGCTGGCCTTCCGCCTGGTTGCTGTGGCGGCCAATCAGAGCCTGTGCCTGTGGACATCTCGGGTTGCCAGGCAGTTTTCCCTGTGTACCAGGGAGGCATCTGCCACCCAGCACCTAGCGTGTGTTTGTGTGTGTGTGTGTGTGTTTGTGTGTGTGCGTGCGCGCGTGTGCCAGTGCAAGGTGGCAGAAGCTGGGTTTGGGGCAGAAAGGGAGGGGTGTTGGGAATGGGTTGGGTACACTGCAGTCTTAGAAAACTAGGAGAAGCTGGGCGTGGTGCCGTATGCTTGTGATCCCCGTGCTTGGGAGGCTGAGACGAGGATCGCACTGGTTCAAAGCCAGCCTCAGCTACTGAGTGAGGCTCTAAGCAACTTAGACCCTGTTTCCAAATAAAGTATAAAATAGGTCTGGGAGTATAGTCCATAGGTAGAAAGCCCCTGGGTTCCACCCCCAGTACCACCAAAAAAAAAAAAAAAACAAAAAAACCCCCAAAAAACTGGAGAATGAGGAAAGGATCGTATTTTATCCATTTACTGGTCCGAATCTCAGAGGTTGAGAAGGTTGAAGGCAGCTGAAGAGGAGGTGAGGCTGGGTTGCAGTTTCCTCAGAGAGAATCTTTGCCGAGCCTGGAGTGTGAATGAGAACGCCAAGACTTGGTTTAGTTTGTAGATAAACCAGTAGATACTGGTTAGAAGCAGCTATTTATTTTAGCTTTGTTGGCAATTCTACTTAAGTCATGTATTAAAAAGTTAGAAGCCTTTAAAGTTCTTCCAAGAAAGAACTAGGCTTTTTTTACCGTCTTTTAGCCAGAGCTGGACAGCTGTTGCTCCCCGTGGGTCAGGCCCATCCCCCCCTGCCTACATGCCCCCTGTGTGCCACTTCCCCTTCTGAAGGGCGGGGGAGGGTCTAGTTCTCTGGGGGCTCCACCCAGTCATTTCTGAAATTCATGCTCATGTTTTCATAGCAACCAGGACGCAGAGCTTACCCTACACAGACATTAGATAGATTTTTCTGGGTGACTGTAGCTTCGTGGGCTCTCTTAACTTTCCCAACCTGCTTGGGCCTTATGTTTGAATGTAAATCTGGGGTCCCCACCCTGTTCTCTCCTTCCCCTAACGCTGTGGAGCTAAAATACTGACACTCCTCAAAGGTTAGAGCACCACCACCTGCTCCTGTCTGTCTGCTCTAATCAGGCTGGCATGGCTCCCAGAGTAGGCCATCATTTTACTTCAGAGGAATTACTGGGGTGTCCCAGTGCCTCAGCACCCAAGGGATGGGTGGAGAAGGGGGCACAGGGGGTGGCTGGAGTCTCACAAGAGGAAAAATACCTTGGGAGGTGGCACTGGTTCGGTGGCAACACCCCCGATGCTGTTGACTGTCAGAATGTCCCTGGGATTTTTTTTTTTTTGTACTGGAGGTGGAACCCAGGGCCAATCTACCTCTGAGTGACATCTCCATCCCTATTTTTTACTCTTTATTTTGAAATAGGGTCTCACTGAATTGCAAAGGGCCTCACTAAGTAGGTGAGACTGGCTGCAAACCCAGATTCTTTGGTCTCATCTTCCCAAATACTGGGATTACAAGCCTGGCCCCACACCCGGCTCCCTGGGGCCTCTTGCCTCTCATCTGCCTGTATCCCAAATTTCCTCATGTTTGGGGGGGCGGGGTGGCTACTGACTCTACCCTTTCTACACAGGGCTTGGCGGGTGCAGATCAAGAGCTGGGCAGGCTTTGGGGCTATTTCTGATAGGATTTCCCGTGGAATTCGCCTCTTCTTCCAGCTGCTTTCTCTGCAGCAGCGGCTGCAGCAGCTGTCATGTGAAGGCCTCTTCGCTGGCTCAGCCCTTTTGCCATCCACGGGCTGGCTCTGCCAGGATGGGGGTGGATGGTGCGATGGGCAGAGCCAGGGGGGAGATGAGGGAGCAGGACCGTGCTGGGGGGGCTTTTGGAGGACAAGGCGGGGCCAGAGCCTTGAGGGAAGAGTGGTTGCCAAGGTCGGTCGGGTGTGGCTGGTGAGGGGGGGGCAGAAAGATGAATTTAGGAAGCCCAGCGTGGTGGTCACCCCAGCATCGGGAGGCCGAGGCAGGAGGGTCGCGGTTCGCGGACACCCTCAGCTACTTAGTGAGGCCCTCTGCAACTCAGTGAGACCCTGTGTCAAAATTATAAAACAAGTTGGGTGTGGTGGTGCATCCTTGTAATCCCAGTGCTCGGGAGGTTGAGACAGGCAGATCGTGCAGGTTTGAATCCAGCCTCAGCTACTTAGTGAGGCTCTCAGCAACTTAGTGAGACCCTGTTTCTAAATAAAATATAAAATAGGTCTGGGAGTGTATCCCAGAGGTAGAAAACCCCTGGGTTCCATCCCCAGTACCACACACACACACTAATAATAAAACATAAGGCTGAGGGTGTAGCTCAGAGGTAGAATGCTTCTGAGTTCCATCCCCAGTACCCCCCCCCCCAAAAAAAAAAAAAAAGAACTTAGCTTAGGGCTCCCTTCACAGGAAATCTGGGCTGGGATTGGACTAGGTGTAAGACGAGTTGGTTATAGCGGGACCCTGGCCAGTCATTCTTCAGGGAGACCGCATATCCCTTGACTCATACGGGGAAGCCATGGGCACTTTCCGGCCAGTCCACTGCCGCATGGGGCCTGAGTCACTGAGGCGTGGGTGCCCTTTGGTGGCGGTGCCTCTGCCCCGCCCGGCCCCGCCCCACTCATTCACTCCCGCTGTTAAGGACTGGGGTGAGCACACGCCCCTTTCGTGGTAAGCAGCCATCTCTTTGACTCAGACTTACAGAATGTACCTCATGCAGGAACTGCCTGAGAGACCATCTCAACTCTTTATTTACCCATGAATAAACTGGAGCCCCGGAGAGGGGAAGTGACCTATCAGGGGTGCAGCCAGGCCTTCCCACAGTTCTGGCAGGCCCTTTTGAGTCAGATGGCTCCCAAGTCAGGTCGAGGGCGCCTCCCTCTGCAGCGAGGGCAGGCGGCTAGTGGATACCGCAGGCTAGCTTTGGAGGAGCTGGGGAGGATGGTATCCAGAGGCTTCCAGCAGCTTGGTGTTCTGTGCTAAGGTGTGGAGCAGGTCCTGGGCAGGGGCAGTTGTGGCGATCTGAGTCCTGGGGTGGGCAGAGGGCACTGGCGTAGCAGTGTCAGGAACCTCAGCTCTGCGGTGACTCAGACTAGGCCCTTCCTTCCTTCCTTGCTCAACCTGATCTTGGGCTGGGCGGGAGGAATGTGAACAGGAGTAGAGGGAAACCCGGGCTGCTAACCCTTTCCCCCGGAAACTTAGGAAAAGGCGGAGGAAGCTAGAAGGGACCAGAGGAAAGTAGATTCCAGGGAAGGGGCGAGGAGGCCGGCCTCCCCTCCCGGCTCCTCCCTCCCGGCTCCACTGGGGAGGGGAGCTGGCTGCTCCGGTCTCCCCAGCTCCCTCCCTCCGCTCCTGTTTACAGCCCGGCCCGCCCAGTCCCCAGCCCTGGTGTTTTCTCTCCCTCCCTCCCTCCCTCCCTCCCTCCTTCCTTCACTGCCTCCTGCAATCAGGTTCTGCCACTTCTTTTCCCAAATCCTGGGTGCACATCTCCTCTGTTGCTCCTACAGGCACAACTGCCTGGATTCCACTCACAGCCAGTGTGGCTACCTGAGCGCTTCTCTCTGCTCAGTTCCTTACCTTTCTCCTGCCTGGACAGTCTTTCTTGGCTCTCTCTCCCCCGCCCCCAGGCTTTGTACTCTGGAGACTGAGACCTGTGTCTCTTGTTTTCTAACCAGCTTTAATTTGGGGTCTGTTTGGGCCTTATGATTTCATTTGTGTGGGAGAATTTCTATGCATTAGCTATCTGATCTGAGTAATTCAGAATTCCTTCTTTGAAGTTTTTTTTTGTAGTATTGGGGATTGAACTCATGGCATTCTACCTCCAAGCTACACCCCCAGTCCTATTTTACTTTTATTCTGAAACAGGGTCTTACTAGGTTGATGAGAATATGGCTACTTTCTGAGGCTGTCCTTGAGCCTGTGATCCTCCTGTCTCAGCCTCCTCTAAGTACTGGGATTACAAGCATACAAGTGTGTGCCATCATGCCCTGCTTACCCAGCCTCTTTATTTATTATTATTATTATTATTATTATTATTATTATTATTATTATTATTATTTGCAGGTCTGGGGATGGAACCCAGAGGCATTCACCCTCTGAGCTACGCCCCCTGCCCTATTTTTTATTCTCTGTTTTGAAACCGGGTCTCACTGAGTTGCACAGGGCCTCACTAAGTAGCTGAGGCTGTCCGTGAACCATGATTCTCTGATCTCAGACTTCCGAATGCTGGGATTACAAGCGTGCGCCAACACGCCAGGCTCTCTTATTTTTTACTTTGAAACAGTGTCTCGCTGTATTGCTGAGGTTGGCTTCCAACCTGTGATCCTTCTGTCTCAGCCTCCAAAATCCTGGCATTACAGGCATGTGCCACTGCCCCCGGTTTATTTGGAATTTGAGGTTTAATACAGGCTGAGATGTGTGTTGATCTGGGGAAGGATGATTTTGTTTGGCTTTATATTTTGAGTTAAGGCAAGGAGATTGGAGTTTAAGATTTGCTTAGGAAACATTTGGATTCCAGAGTTACCCAATAGGGGTGCTCTTTGGCTGGGAAGCAGGGCAGATTAGGAAGGGCTGAAAGTGAACAGAGCAGGCCGCTCTGGCAGAGATGCTAATCCCAGAGCCCTGGTATAGGGCGGAGCTGGGGTCTGGGGGGATCCCCGTGGTTGGTCCTATGAAACGCTGACAGTCATTTCTCTGCTTCTAAGGAGGCCACGCAAAAAGAAAGTCTGTTTCTAAAGAGACTGCGAACAGACTGAGTACTTGACTTCCTTTCTGGGCTCACACTTTAAACACGATTACCCTTTGAGCTGTCAGCCGCTTTTCTTCCCTGTAACATGCTGATTTCAGAATGGGGGATTGTGGCAAGAAGGGAGGGGAAGGGGAATCCCCTGGCACGGGGCCTGTCCACAGAGCTCCCCTTTGTAGTTGCCATGGAAACAGGCATAATAGGAACAAAACAGAGGCCCGTTGCCTAGCTACAGAAGAGCCCAGGGTTCATCACACACACTCATACCATGTACACTTCAGGGAACCCCCAGGAGGGAGCGTCACTTGTGGGGAAGCTGGGCTATCCCGGCGATGACGAATCCTAGAGTTCACCTAGCTTTGCCAGAGTCTGGAGGGCCAGGGCACTGGACACTCCTGAGCGGGGTGGAGTGCCAGCCTGAGGGCTGACCTCCTGGTTCGGGTGGGCGTGTTAATAGAATAGCCTTTATCTTGGCAGAAGTCTAAAACCTTGGAAAAGACATTTTCTTTGCAACACTGGCAAAGAGGGGACTCTTTGTAAGTAGCCAGTTGTGCTAGCCAGGTGTCAGTGCACCTTTGTTCAGTGTGCGTGAAACTGGGATTGAACCCCAGCCGCGTCCCACCTCCGAGCTACACCCCCAGCCATATTTATCTTGTTCTTTATTTTGAAAAGGGTCTCACTAAGTTGCAGGGGGCCTCACTAAGTAGGTGAGGCTGGCTTCCAACCTCCTATCCTCTGTCTTTGCCTCCCAAGTACTGGGATTACAAACGTGCGCCACCATGCCTGGTTTTTTATTTTTTTTTTTATTTTTATTTTATTTTTATTTTTTTGCGGGTCTGGGGATGGGACCCAGGGGCATTCAACCTCCAAGCTACACCCCCTGCCCTATTTTTTATTCATTATTTGGAAACCAGGTCTCACGGAGTTGCAGAGGGCCTCACTAAGTAGCCGAGGCTGTCCGTGAACTGTGATCTTCTGGTCTCAGCCTCCCAAATGCTGGGATTACAAGCGTGCGCCACCACGCCCGGCTTCCGGCTTATTCTTTATTTTGAAACATGTTCTTGCTAAGTTGCAGAGGACCTCACTAAATTGCTGAGGCCAGCTCTGAACCTGCAAATCTTCTGTCTCAGCCTCCCAGCTAAGATTACAAATATGTGCTACCATGCTCAGGTACTCAATACACCCTTGTGATCCCAGTGTTTTGGGAGGCTGAGTCAAGGGGATGACAAGTTGGAGGCTGGCCTGAGTAACTTAGTGAGACCCTATCTTACAATAAAATATTTTTTAAAATGACTGGGGGAACTGGGCATGGTTGCGCACGCTTGTATTTCCGGTACTTGGGAGGCTGAGATGAGAGGATCACAGGTTTGTGGCCAGCCTCAGCTACTTAGTGAGGCCCTCTCCAATTTAGTTAGACCCAGTTTCAAAATCAAGAATAAAAAATAGGAGCCGGGCATGGTGATGCACGCTCGTAATCCCACAATTTGGGAGGCTGAGAAGGGATGATCACAGTTCATGGCCAACCTCAGCTACTTAGTGAGGCCCTTTGCAACTCAGTAAGACCTTGTTTCAAAATTAAAAAAAAAAAAAAAAATAGGGCTGGGGTGTAGCTTGGAGGTAGAATGCCCCGGGGTTCAATCCTTGGTATCACAAAAATAAATTGAAAAGTAAAGTAATTAAATAAATGGACTGGGGGTGTAGCTTGGAGGTAGAATGCCTCTGGCTTTAATCCTAGGTACCAAAAAAAAAAAAAAAAATAGGGCTGAGGGATGTAGCTTTGTGGTAATCTTTGAGTTCAACCTGCAATACCACGGAATAAAAAGTTATGTGCACGTGTGCACCTGCTTATGCTCTCTGCCTGTGTCGGGAGGAGGTATTAGTATAAAAGGCTTGACTCTTGATTTTCTTTCTTTCTTTCTTTTCTTTTCTTTTCTTTTTTTTTTTTTTTTTTTTTTTTTTTTGCGGTACTGGGGATGGAACCCAGGGCCATTGTACCTCTGAACTACATCCTCAGCCCTATTTTTTTGTCTTTTTTTTTTGTGTGTGTGTGGTACTGGGGGTGGAACCCAGGGGCTAGCTACCTCCGGGCTATACTCCCAGACCTATTTATATTTTATTTGGAAACAGGGTCTCACTATGTTGCTGAGAACCTCCCTATATAGCTGAGGCTGGCTTCGAACCCGTGGATCATCCTGTCTCAGCCTCCCAAGCATGGGGATTACAAGGGTGCGCCACCACGCCCGGCTATCTTTTTATTTTTGAAACAGGGTCTCACTGAGTTGCAAGGGGCCTCGCTTAGTAGCTGAGGCCGTCCGTGAACCGCGATCCTCCAGTCTCTGCCTCCCAAATGCTGGGATTACAGGCGTGCACCACGCCCGGCTTGACTCTCAATTTTCTCACAGCATAGGACCTGCAAAGAACTCAGAAGACAAGGTAAAATACGGGGAGGGGGGTCCGAGCCATTTCCTGCTGGATTAAGTGCACCAGGGCAGGGATTCCATCTTGCCAAGTTTTCTATAACATTCTCCACCACCTGCAGTCCCTGAACCCTGCGTTGGACACACAGTAACTTTAAAAAAAAATTTTTTTTTATTGGTGGATCAAATTCAAACATCTTATTGGGTAAAAAAACTTTTGTGTATGAACATGTACACATCGCTGATTTAACCCCTAGCCAGTTCCCACCCCATTCCCTCCCTGGCTTAGTGTTGTAGAGATTTTCCTCTCCCCCAACCCCCTCCTTTCTCCTCCTACACAGTAATTTTTGTGCTGCTGCAGGAGACACCTACAAGCAGGGAGCTTGGCTGCCTGGGACTGAAAGCCTGGGAAGCTGTGACAAGCATGACATGCAGGGCGCTGTTGTGAAAGGCTTTGGGGTCACTGATACCTGGGGTTCATTCATTCATTTAAAACCTATTCCTGAGCCGGGCGTGGTGGCGCACGCTTGTCATCCCAGCATTCGGGAGGCTGAGACCAGAGGATCGCGGTTCGCGGACAGCCTCAGCTACTTAGGCCCTCTGCAACTCAGTGAGACTCAGTTTCAAAATAAAGAATAAAAAATAGGGCAGGGGGTGTAGCTAAGAGGTCAAATGCCCCTGGGTTCCATCCCCAGACCTGCAAAAAAAAAAAAAAAAAAAATATTCCTGGCTGGGCGTGGTTGCGCACGCTGTAATCCCAGCATTCATTTGGGAGGTTGAGACAGGAGGATCGCGGTTCATGGATAGCCTTAGCTACCCAGGCCCTTTCCAAGTCAGCCAGACCCTGTTTCAAAATAAAGAATAAAAAATAGGGCTGGGGGGGTGTAGCTTGGAGGTAGAATGCCCCTGGGTACCATCCCCTGTATCGCAAACAACAACAACAACAACAACAACAACAACACCCTGTTCCTGGCCAGGCGTGGTGGTGTATACCCGCAATCCCAGTACTTGGGAGGTTAACAAAGGAGGATCCCAGGCTTGAGGCCAGTATCAGCAATTTATTTATTTTTATTTTTATTTTTTTGTGGTATTAGGGATCGAGCCCAGAGGCATTCGACCTCCAAGCTACACCCCTAGTCCTATTATATTTTTATTTTGAAACAGGGTCTTGCTGGGTTGATGAGAGTCTCACTACTTGCTGAGGCTGTCCTTGAACTTGTGATCCTTCTGTCTCAGCCTCCCAAGTACTGTGATTACAAACCTGCATCATTATACCCAGCTGACCCTGTTTCAAAATAAAAATAATAGGGCTGGGGGTGTAGTTCAGAGGTAGAATGCCCCAGGGTTCATTCCCCAGTGCAAAATTAATCAACCAAATGGGCGTGGTGGCCCACGCGCAATCTCAGTACTGGGGAGGCTGAGATAGGAGGATCGCTGACTTGAGGCAGCCTCAGCTATTTAGTGAGGTCTTGTGCAACTTAGTGAGACCCTGTTTCAAAATAAAGAATAAGGCCAGGTGTGGTGGCCACCCTTGTAATCCCAGCATTTGGGAGGCTGAGACAGGAGGATCTCAGTTCTTGGATAGCCTCAGCTACTTAGTGAAGCCCTTTGCAACGCAGTGATACTCTGTTTCAAAATAAAGAATAAAAAATAGGGCTGGGAGTGTAGCTTAGAGGTAGAATGCCCCTGAGCTCCATCCCCAGTACTGCAAAAATTAGAATAAAATTATATAAAATTAAAAAAATAGGTCTTGGGGTGTAGTTCAGAGGCAGAATGCCCCTGGATTTCATCCCCAGTACCACAAATAAATAAATTAATTAATTAATAAAAACTAGAGTTTTATTCATAGTAAACTCCCCCATTAAAAAAATGTGTTCAGTAATGTAAATGGAGACACCACACAGTTTTATAAATTTCTGCCAGCCCTTTTCCTTCTGCCCAATGCAGAAGCCCCCAAATCCCAAGTCCCCCAAAGTTGCCCTAACGGTGATTTGCCTGCGGCAGGTGTTTTCATATGTTAGCTCATCCAGTGCTCATTTAATATTCTGGGAGAGAAGCCGGGCGTGGCGGCGCATGCTCGCAATCCCAGCATTCGGGAGGCTGAGACAGGAGGATCGCGGTTCGCGGACAGCCTCAGCTACTTAGAGAGGCCCTCTGCAACTCAGTGAGACCTGGTTTCAAAGTAAAGAATAACAAATAGGGCAGGGGGTGTAGCTTGGAGGTCGGATGCCCCTGGGTTCCATCCCCAGACCCACACACACAAAAATATTCTGGGAGGGAGGCGCTCAGCGAGGAATGGTTTCTGAGGATGCGAGAAAATCATCAGCAGAGTCAAAGCTCCTACCAGCACTTAAACTGCACAAGGAGAGGGATTTTTTTCTTTATGTTTCTGGTGCGTAGAGCTGTGGTGGAATCTTAGTAATCACTCGGGAATAGATTTGATTGATTGGTTGATTGGATGGTTGATTGATTTTTTGTGTGATTACTGGGGATGGAACCCAGGGCCATTCTACCTCCAAGCTACACCCCCTGCCCTATTTTTTATTCTTTATTTTGAAATGGTCTCACTGAGTTGCAAAGGGCCTCACTACGTAGCCGAGGCTGTGTGTGAACCGCGATGCTCCTGTCTCAGCCTCCCGAATGTTGGGATTCCAAGCGTGCACTGCCACAGCCAACATCATATTTTATTTTTTATTTTGAAATAGGGTCTCATTAAGTTGTGGTGGGCCTCACTAAGTGAGGCTGAGGCTGGCCTTGAACCTGCAGTCCTCCTGTCTCAGCTTCCCAGGTACTGGAATGATAAGTGTGTACCGCCACACCTGGCTTGGATCATGGTTTCTTTAGGGGCAGGGTGGAGGTTACCCATTTTCTACTCTCCTAGAGTGGAATGGAACAGGAGCCAGTTTCTAGAGTCCCCCACCCCCATCAGGTAATCCTGACACCCTTCTCCCTGCATGAAGTACCTGGACCCCCGCCCCGCCCGCTGCCCCAAAGCCAGCCGCACCCTCCTGCCTTCTTCTTCACCCTCCCGCTGTTGACCAAGAGGGCGGCCAGAGCAAACAGGGAGCAGAGAAGTTGGCTCTGAGCCTGGGAAGCTTTGCTCTTTCCCTCCTGGGGGGCTGGTGAGGCTGAGCTGTGGGGATGACAGCCATGCCCCCCCATTCCCAGGCCCCGCGGCCTATTCTGTCTCTCCTGTTCTGGTCTGGTCTTCCTCCAAAGCCCTACAGCCCCCTCTGCAGACGCTCTGTGTTTTTGTGACATATGTCATATCATATCATAGCCACCTTTCTGTAAACCTGGTATAAAATCAACACCTATTTTTTGTTGTTGTTTTGGTGGCACTAGGAATGGAACCCAGGGGCATTGTACCTCCGAGCCACACCCCCAGCCCGGATGATGATGGTGATGATAATTTTGCAGCACTGGGGCGTTCTACCTCTGAGCTACACCTCTAGCTATATTTTGAATCTTTATTTTGAAACAGGGTCTCACTGAGTTGCAAAGGGCCTCACTAAGTAGCTGAGGCTGGCCGTGAACCCGGGTCCTCCTGTCTCAGACTCCCAAATGCTGAGATTACAAGCGTGCGCCACCACGCCTGGCTTCTTCAACTCCTATTTTTTTCTTTTTTCTTTTGTCACACTGGGGATGGAACCCAGGGGCATTCTACTTCTGAGCTACTCCCCCGGCCCTATTTTTTTTTTTTTTTTTTGGTGGTACTGGGGTTCCTGGAAGCCCTTCTACCTCCGGGCTACACTCCCAGACCTATTTTTATATATTTTTATTTGGAAACAGGGTCTCTTAAGCCAGAGAGGCTGGCTCCAAACCAGCGTGATCCTCCTGTCTCCGCCTCCCAAGCGCGGGGATTACAAGCGTGCATCACCACGCCCGGCCCCAGCCTTATTATTTTGAAACAGGGTCTCACTGCGTTGCAAAGGGCCTAAGTAGCTGAGGCTGGCTGCGAACCGTGATCCTCCTGTCTCAGCCTCCCAAATGCTGAGATTACAAGCGTGCGCCACCGCGCCTGGCATCAGCTCCTATTTTAATATGCTCTACGAGAATTTGCTCTTTCAAGGAACCAAATGATGATTCATTTCAGTTAAAAATCCTTAGGTAAATGATGAACAGTGCTTGCTTTTGGGGAGAGGGCCTGAGTTAGAGGGGAGGAAGGCATTTGTTTTCTATATTGTTTAAATGGGCTGCTCAGCAGGGAGTGTGTGCTCGGCCTGTGGGAGGACCTGGGTTCCATCTCCAGCACCAAGTAAATAACTAAAGGAAGAACACCCTCTCAAGTAAAACAAAACAAAACAAAACAAACCTTACCTTAGGGAGGTATTGATTTTGTTTCTTAAAATGTCGACAGGAGCCGGGCGTGGTGGCGCACGTTTGTAATCCCTGCGCTTGGGAGGCAGAGACAGGAGGATCCCGCAGGTTCGGAGCCAGCCGCGCACGCTGGCTTAGGAGACCCTGTTTCCAAATAAAAATGTAAAAATAGGTCTGGGAGTGTAGCCTGGAGGTAGAAGGGCTTCCAGGAACCCCAGTACCACCAAAAAAAAAAAAAAAAAAAAAAAAAAATTGTCTCAAGGAAGCTGGAAATGGTGGCGCAGGCTCGTAATCACAGTACTTGGGAGGCTGAGACAGAAGGATCGTGGGTTCACCAACAGCCTCAGCTACTTAGTGAAGTCCTATGCAACTCAGTGAGACCCTGTTTCAAAATAAAAATAAAAATAGGGCTGGAGATGTAGCTCGGAGTTAGAATGCCCCTGGGTTAAATCCCCAGTGTCTGTCTGTCTGTCTGTCTGTCTGTCTGTCTGTCTGTCTGTCTCTCTCTCTCTCTCTCTCTCTCTCTCACACACACACACACACACACACACACACACGTTCCAAGGAGCAAGGAGCCGGGTGTGGTGGTGTATGCTTTTAATTCCAGTGCTTGAGAGGCGGAGACAGGAGATCACAGCTTCAAAGCCAGCTCCAGCTACTTAGTAAGGCCCTCCAAAACTTAGCGAGACCTTGCTTCAAAATTAAGAATAAAATATCGGGCTGGGGGTGCAGCTTGGAGGTAGAGCGTCCAGGATTCAATCCCCAATTGCCGCAAAGGAAAAAAAAAAAAGTGTTCCAAAGTTTCAAGGTTTAGATTTGGGTGGGGGATACTGGGGACGGAATCCAGGAACGTCCTACCCTCAGTTTACATCCCCTGCCCTTTTTATATTTTTAATCTTGAAATGAGGGTCCAGCCAAATTGTTGAGGGTCTCACTAAATGGCTGAGGCTGGCCTTTAACCTGTGATTGATCGTCTTGTCTCAGCCTCCCAAGTACTGGGATTATAGGCATGTACCATCATGCCTGAGTAGTTTTTTTTTTTTTTAAGTCAGGTAGGTGCTAGGTAAGGTGGGCAGAAAAAAACGGGCAGGAGGTAATTTGGGGGAGAGTCTGGCTGCGTGACTGTGTGTTTCTGATGTGGTGTGGTTGAGTTGCTATCTGGGTACCTGGTCCCTGTCTCCGCTTCGGCTGTGTGTCTTTGCGTGTCTATACCTGTCTGAACGTCTCTATGTGTCCATCTTAACGCTTGCCTGTGTCTGCCTTTGCTGTCTCTCCCCTCCCCCACGGCCTGTACCCTCTGCGGGTAACTGGACCTGTACACAGCCCCCAGGGCTGGCAGCCTGACTCGCTGCTGGTATTTTTAGCCTGTAAACATGTTTGCCGTTTCGGAGGACAGGGCCAAGCTGGTCTCAGCCCCAGCCCACTCATGATCTTGAAGCAAAGAGGTCGCTCCGGCCCCGGGCCAGCCGCCCTCGGCTTCCCAGCTCCAGGTCTCCCTTCTCCAGCATTGGGGAAGAAAGGGAAATTGGAGGGGGCTGCGGGAGGTCACCTGCAAAGGGGGAGAAGAGAAAGGAGGAGGGAGAGGAGGAGGGGCGGTGTAGCCCGAAGGCCCCTGCACCCCGTCATTAAGCATTTAATAAAATCTCCATGTAGTTAGAAGTGGCTGTGGGAAATGGTTGTAAATTGGGAAAGTCGGCGGCATCCTGCAAGCGCGCAGACAGGGGAGGGGTCGGAGGGGCTGGGGAAGGCCGAGCTTCGAGGAAGAGGGTGGGCGTCCCGTGCCCCCCTCCAACGACCGAGGGCCCGACTCTGCCGTGGCCGCCGCAGCCACCAGCACCGGGAGGACCCTGAGTCCTGGGGGGGCGGTGGTGGTGAGGAGATGAACGGGCCCCAAGAAAGACTGAAGGCAAGAAATGGGCGCGGTTCCTTGGAGCTGGGGAGCCGAGCGAGCAGGCTGGGGCCTGGAAACTCGAAAAGCTCGGCGTCCAGGCTGTCACCCGAGCCCCCGCCCGCTCCGGGTCCCCGGACCCCGTCTTTAAGCGGGGCCGACCCTCGGTTCTGCGGGGACGAGGAGCCCCGGGGCCCGTCCAGGAGTTTCTGGCCGGGGACGCCGCGCCGAGGGCTGGGGCCGTCCAGGCCGGGGGCCGCGCTGGGGGCGGGCAGGGCGGCGCCCCGGGCCCACTCGGGTCCGCGGTCGCCCCGGCCCGCGCCCCGCCCGGCCCCGCCCCCCGGCTCGGCAGACCCGCCCGCCCCGGGGTACAAGAGCCGCCTCCGCGCGCGGGCCCCGGCCACTCGGAGCAGCTCCGCCGCGGGGACTGCGCCGCCGCCTGCCGGGCCCGCCCCGACGGACCGCGCCATGGCTGCGCCCCGGGGCTGAGCGCGCAGGTAGGCGCGGGCGGGCGGGGGTCGCCGTCGGGCGGAGCTCGGACTCCGGAGTTGGGGCGTGAGTTGGGCAAAGTTGGAGCTGGCTCCGCCGGGCGCTCTGCGCCGGTCCCCGCGCCGCCCCGCAGCAGCCCCCCAGCCCCGGGACCCCGCCCCGCAGCAGCCCCCCAGCCCCGGGACCCCGCCCCGCAGCAGCCCCCCAGCCCCGGGACCCCGCCCCGCAGCAGCCCCCCAGCCCCGGGACCCCGCCCCGCAGCAGCCTCCCAGCCCCGGGACCCCGCCCTGCAGCAGCCCCCTAGTCCCGGGACCCCGGCCCGCGCCCAGATCTGCACCCTCGGCCTCCGCCCCGCAGCCCCCCCCCCCGCGCCCCTCCGGGCGCCCCGCTCCAAAAACTCCTTTCCCCGGAGCCGCGGAGCCTGGGAGTTTGCCGCGGGATGGGTGGGAGGGGGGCCCGGGGACAGAACTGGGGAGATTCCTGCGCGGGGGTGGCCATGGAGGGGGGCCGTGCGGCGACACAGCGCCCAGGACCGCCCCTTCCCCTCCAGAGGCGGCGCTCTCCCCCCACCCCACTCGCAAACCCGTCCGGGCGGGATGGCCCCCGCCCCAGCGCCTGGCCCCGCGCCAGCAGCCTGAGGAATGTGGTGGTTGGAGCCGGTGACTAATTCAAACCAGAACTCGGGGAGGAGCGGTGGGGGGCACAGGGGCGGGGCGGGGGGCTGTGTGTGGGAGGTGGGGGCCGGAGCGGGCCCGGGCGTGGAGGGAGGACTCCGCCGCCCTCGCTGGAAGCCTCGCCCCGGCCGTGCCAGCCAGGCCCGGGCGGGGGGCGAGGTCCCGCTGCGGGCGTGCAAAGGCGGCGTGCGCAGGGTGTGTGCAGGGAACTGTGTTATGTAAGGCTTTCCCGGGCAGGGAGGGGCGTGCAGTGTCCAGGGCCTGCCGGGTCCGCGGGGGCACAGACCCTTGCGCCCGCCCAGGGGGGGCCGACTGGCGGGTGTCTGGGCCCCTGGCTGAGAGGGGCGCTGCTGGGGATGTCACAGGGCTAGCTGACACAGGGCTGACAGCCAGGTAGGGGGCAGCCCTGGCGCTTCTGCACGGTGTGACCACAGAGGGTTGTGCCAGTTTTGTGTGCGCCCCTTGCATGTAGCAGGGCGTGGCCGGTGGCTGTGGCGAGGGTGGCTTCGAGGTGCTCCCGAGGTGATCCCGAGCTTGCCTGTTGGGTGCTCTGTGCGGGATTTTTGAGAAGGCAGTGCCAAGCTCGCCCTCACAGGGAGGTCCTCGGGGAATGACCCCGAGACCCAGATATATGCTTCTGTCTTTCCACCTCGGGGCTGGGCTCCCAACAGATGGTTTTGAGACAGTGATTCCCATTAGTGTGTGTGTGTGTGTGTGTGTGTGTGTGTGTGTGTGTGTGTGTTTGGTACCGGGGCTTGAGCTATGTCTCTGCCCTCTTTGATTTTTTTAATTTTGAAACAGGGTCTCACTAAGTTGCTGAGGGTCTGGTCAAATTGCTGAAAGGCTGGCTCTATTGCTGAGGCGGGCCTTGAACCTACGATTCTGCTTCTCCTGTCTCTCCCGGCCTCTGCCTCCCAAGTACTGGGATTCCAGGCCCCGTGCACCACCACACCCAGCTTCCCCCTTACAATTTATCCTTTGATTTGCAAGGGACCATCTTGGCTGCAGGTCCTTGCAAAAGGCAGCCGAGCGCGCAGGCTAGGTGTTGGGTCGATGTGTGGAATCCAGTGATCCAGTGGGGCGCTGCCCTGATAGGTGGGTGTGGGGGCAGTGGGGGAAGACGGGAGGGATGGAAGATGTCGTGGAAGGCACTTAAGGGCCTCCCCTGCATGCTGGATATAATTTAGGGAGTCGATCTTGCTTTGGTCTCCACCCCATGAGGGAAGTCCCTGGGGCAGGGTGTGGCACCCTTCCCTTTCCCAAGCTGAATGGGGTGGCTTCCTTCTCCTGCTGCTTCGAGGGACTGTGGGGCTGAGGCCGCAGCTGGTGGGTAGAGTGTGCAGACTGGAGAGTACTGGGGATCCCCCAAATTTAGGGGGCTCGGGGCTGGGGGGGAGAGGGAGGGTGGGAAAGGAAGTGGGCCAGGACTTGGCAATGGCTCCGGACTTGGAGACAGATAGGAGATGAGTGTGGGAGTTCCTCTGGAAAGCCCTTGTCCCTAAGAGGTTATACACTGGCAGGGTCTTGGGTCAGTGGGCAGGAGTTGCTGGGTTGCACACCCTTGGCCTAGTGCTCCTGATATGGTGGCACGCCGTAGCAAGTCAGGGGCCCTGGCTCGGGCGATTTCTTGGCAGAGCTGAGCGCTCTTGCCAGCCTGGTATGGTTTAGGGGGTGAGGCCACAGTTCCTCGGAGCCAGAAGGCCAGCATTAGTCGAGGGAAGGGACCGGGCTGGAGTCCCCAGGTCACCTCAGTCCCAGGAGGGCCCAGCATGGAGGTGCCCGGGCACCAGCAGCCTGGGCTCTCTAGATGTGGAGCTGGCTGGCACTCGCTGGCCACGCATGGCACCCTGAGCCTGCGGAGCTGGTTTGAGGGGTTGGGGCAAAGCCGTGGGGGCGGAGGGGCGTGTGGGGCAATGGGGCGTGGTCACTACCTTCCTCAGAACTCTAGAACCGCCTGGAGACAGACAGACAGGCCGACTGGGAGAGCTAGTCTGACTCCTGACCGACGGGAACTTGGCCTGGACGCCCCCAATTTCTCTCCCCGGAGCTAGGCCGACCACGTGCTTGTGGCCGACTGAGGTTTGAGGCAGGGAGGTGGCCGCTGGGGAGGGTTTAGAATGTGCGGTCCCCTTGGGCCATGGCAGAGGCAGGTGTCTAGGGGCCCCTTCGGTCTTGGCGTAGCTAGGCCCCCTGGGGAGATTGCAGTTCTCTGGGCTTGGTCACTGGAGCCTGGGGCTGGGCTCCCAAGCCTCCATGAGCCCTCGCAGAGCAGAGCAGTCTTCCCAGTGCCAGAGTGGCCCGTAGGGGTATATGGGCGGCCACGGAAAGGCTGTGTTTCAACAAAGTTGTGTTTCTTCTCTTCTGGCCGGTGTGGCGGTGGGCCTGGATGAGTCGCCTCTGCTGGCCGCGTGGGGCTGGGAGGGCAGGGCCCTGGCAGCCTGCTTGGGTGGTGCAGTTTCATGCAGGTGTGCAGAGGCTGTAGTGACCACCGGGCTCAGCGTCCCTGTCCGGGGCAGGTCGGGCCCTGGAGCTTGTGTCCGGAGAGAGGGCTAGGACAGCCCTGTGAACGCAGGCCCCACCGAGCGAGGCCCAGCGAGGCGCTGCACACGGCCTGTCAGGGAGGGGCATCCTGCCAGGTCCCCGGGGGCCGGAGCGGAGGTTCTAGGGGAAGGGGAAGTGCCTGGAGCCGATCTGGGCTACGTGTCCTGGCTGGGCTGGGGGCGGCTCTTGGGCGGCCGGGCCCTACGCCCCTGTAGTAACGTGGTCCTGCCGCGAGGGGGAGAGCGCAGAACACCCCCTTCGGAGCCCGAGGACGGCTACCGCCCCCCCCCCCCCCCAGTAAAGCATCCTTCACTGTCCCCTCCCCGGCCTTGTAGGACGCCACCCCTCGTTAGGCGTTGCCTTAATCCCAGGGGTCCTGGGTAAAGGCCCATTCCTCTTTGCCTCTGTGGACTCTCCCCAGCCCCTGATGGCCCCAGCCCCTGTCACAAGGAGGGGCTGGGAGAATCTCTCTGGGCCAGGGGAAGAAGAGGGAATCTCCCTCCCTGCTAGCAGGGAGAATGTGGACCTTTGCAGTTTGAAGCCTGCTGGGAGAGAAGATAGATGTGCGTGGCTAGGGCAGAGAGAGGTAGAGGAAGATGTTGGCCTAGGGAGCCGCCGCCCTAGAGGTCAACATTCAGAAAACCCCAGCAGTAGGCAGTGGGGCAGGGGACCCTTCAGGTGATGGGGCTGCAAAAACTCCGCCCCCCCCCCCCAGAGTTGTGGGCTGGACCAGGGCAGCCTCCTATGGAGGGCAGGGAGCAGGGCCCGAGGCCCACAGGCGCACCCACAAAGAGGGAGGCGTAGACACCAGGTAAACATGCAGCGGGCCTCAGCCGGGCCCCGCTGTGCGCTGGCAGAGCTGGGGCGCCGGGCCTGCTCTCGGCTATGAAGAGCAGGGTCTGTGTGCGCGTGCGCGTCTTGGGACCTCCCTCCAGCGCTGTGTCCCTGTGTTTTGCAACATGTTGGTCTAGTTCTCTCATAATTCTGCACCCCCATGACTTGAAAGTGCCCCTTTGAGGTGTACTGGGCAAATCAGCTGGATGGGTTTGTAAAGGTGTGTGTGTGTGTGTGTGTGTGTGTGTGTGTGTGTGTGTGTGTGTGTTGGTGTTACTGGGGATTAAACCCAAGCTATACTCCCAGCCGATTTTTACTTATTTGGAAATAGTGTCCCACTAGGTTTCTGAAAAGCCTAGCTAAGGTGCCCAGTCTGACTTCAAATCTGTGATCGATCCTGTTTCAGCCTCCTAAATTCTGGAATTATAAGCATGTACTACCACACCAGGCTTGTAAAGTTTTTTTTTTTTTTTTTTTTTTTTGGCACTAGGGATTGAATCCAGGGGTACTCTTTTACTGAACTATGTTCTTTAAAAAAAATTTTTATCATATGCCGGGCGTGGTGGCTCATGCTTGTAATCCCCATGCTTGGGAGGTGGAGACAGGAGGATCACACAGGTTCGAAGCCAGCCTCGCTGGCTTAAGAGACCCTGTTTCCAAATAAAAATATAAAAATAGGTCTGGGAGTGTAGCCTAGAGGTAGAGGGTTTCCAGGAACCCCAGTACCACCAAAAAAAATTTTTTTAGCCGGGCGTGGTGGCGCACGCTTGTAATCCCCGCACTTGGGAGGCAGAGACAGGAGGATCGCGCAGGTTCGAAGCCGGCCCCGCGCGCTGGCTTAGGAGACCCTGTTTCCAAATAAAAATGCAAAAATAGGTCTGGGAGTGTAGCCCGGAGGTAGAAGGGCTTCCAGGAACCCCAGTACCACACAAAAAAAATTATCATATTTATTTGTGTTTATCTACTTATTTATTTCTGGTACTGGGGATTGAACCCAGGGGCATTTTACCTCCAAGCTATACCTCCAGCCCTTTTTTTTTTTGTCTTTGAAACAGAGTCTAGTTAGGTTACGGAGTGTCTGGCTGAGTTGCTGAGGATGGCCTCGAACCTCCGATCCTTCTGTCTCAGCCTCCCAAGTACTGGGATTACAGGCACGAGCCATTGTGCCTGGCCACTTCTTCCTTCTGGTGGGCGTCTCCCTCCAGCTTGCGTTCTCCCCTCTCGCTTCTTTTTTTGACATGTATGGAATGAGGATTGAACTCGGGGGGCATTCTACCGCGGGGCCACTGTCCTAGCCGTGGGTTCTTCCCCTCTCTGCCTCTCAAGTCCTGGCACTAGGTGTGGGCCCCTGCCTGGCTCAGGTCTCATGTCTGAACATCTTTCTCTGGGGTTTCATGCGCGTCTCATCCTGTATGTACATTTACTGTGCCTCTGTCTCTACCTGGTGCAAACCGTTGGCCTCAGAGAACCCTGGGCTTGCGTGGCACCTCAGTCATCTCAACGCTGATGGTTCTTTTCACACCCTAGAATAAGGATGTTAATTTTTTTTTTTTGTGTGTGTGTGGTACTGGGGACGGAACCCAGGGGCATTCTACCTCTGAGCTACCCCTCCCCCAAGCCATATTTTTTTGTGTGTGCCTTAGGGGATGGAACCCAGGGGCATTCTATCTCTGGGCTACACTCCCTGCCCTATTTCTTATTCTTTATTTTGAAACAGGGTCTCACTGAGTTGCGGAGGGCCTCGCTAAGTAGCTGAGGCTGTCCGCGAACCGCGATCCTCCCGTCTCAGCTTCCCGATACTGGCATTACAAGGCTGCGCCACCACGCCCGGCTGAATTCTTATTACATAGGATTGTTCGGCGAAGGAATGAGACCCCAGCTGCTGCCAGCACGGTTCTTGGCACAAAACAGTGCTCTTCAGAGTTCTCTCTTTTGACTTGTGGTGAGCGCAGTTATAGGGCTCTTTCAGTGCGGCTTTCTCTTCCTCTTTGAGTGTTTATGAGCATGCATCACCCCTCTGGGTGTGTCCCTTTTCTTTTCTTTTTTTTTTTTTTTTTTGCGGGTCTGGAACCCAGGGGCATTCGACCTCCAAGCTACACCCCAGCCCTATTTTTTTTATTCTTTATTTTGAAACGGCCTCGCTAAGTTGCAGAGGGCCTAAGTATCTGAGGCTGTCAGCGAACCACGATCCTCCGGTCTCAGCCTCCTAAATGCTGGGATGACAGCGTGTACCACCACTCCCAGCTTACGAAACTGGGTCTTACTAGGTTGCTGAGAGTTTCACTACTTTCTGAGGCTGTCCTCGAACCTGCGATTCTTCTGCCTCAGCCTCCCAAGCACTGGGATAACAGGCACGCACCACCACGCCTGGCTTGTCTCTCTCCTTTGAATATCCGACCCTTCCTCCTGGTTCTGTGTCCGGAGCTTTCCCTTTGGTGAGGGCGTCTCAATTTTGGGTGTAAGTCATTGCATTCTCGGGATGGGGACTGCTGCGTTCTGGCCCCAAGCGTCTGGTGTGTCCGTTGGTGCTTGGGTGGAAGTTTCTCCATTAGCGTCCTTGCCGTCGTGGGTGTAGGGGGTGCTGCCCTCTCCCAGGAGTATCGCCTTCTGTGTCCAGCCTGTGCTGGACAGATGCATGATTGTATGCCCCTCGGGGTGTGTGTGTTCCGGTTGGCGTAGTCAAGCACGGAGGCCCATGGCTTGTATCTATCATCTGGACACCAGAGCTGCCTCCGAGGCTGTCAGTAGCGGCTGTAGCAATTAGTCTGCGCCCCCTCTCTGGCTGATTCAGATTGGTTCTTGGGAGGAAGGGGCCAATCCTGTGCCCCTGGGCTGGGGAGGAAGAATCTTCTCTGGAAGTCACCCCGATAGAGACCCTCTACCTGGGCAAGGAGTCGGCTTCGCCGGCATCTCCTGGATCAGCTTGGTGGGCACAGGTGGAGGCCCGCTGCTCTGAGAATTCTCCTCAAGGCCGGCTGGGCTGACTGCCTTCCTTCTTTCCTTCCTTCCTCCCTCCCTTTTTCTTTTTTCTTTTTTCTTTTCTTGTTACTGGTGATTGACCTCAGGACATTTTACTTTTTTTTTTTTTTTTACAGTACTGAGGATGGAACCCAGGGGCATTGTACCTCCAAGCTCCACCCCCAGCCCTATTTGTAGTCTTTTTATTTTTTTTTTATTTCTTTGCGCGTCTGGGGATGGAACCCAGGGGCATTCGACCTCCAAGCTACACCCCCTGCCCTATTTTTAATTCTTTATTTTGAAACCGGGTCTCACTGAGTTGCAGAGGGCCTCACTAAGTAGCTGAGGCTGTTCGCAAACCGTGATCCTCTGGTCTCAGCCTCCCGAATGCTGGGATTACAAGCGTGCACCAGCACTCTCAGCCGGCAAGAGCATTTTACTTTTAAGCTATTCCAGCCCTTTTTATTTTGGAACAAGGTCTCAATAAGTTTCTGAGACCGGCCTCGAGCCTGTCATCCTCCTGTCTCAGCCTTCCAAGTTCTGGGATTTCAGTCATGGGCCACCACACCCAGCTCTCTTACAGCCTGATTTTATTTTAATTAAATTAAACAATTAATTAATTTAGTGGTACTAGGGGTTGAATCCAGGAGCATTCTATCTCTGAGCTACATTCCCATAGTTTATTATTATTATTATTTTTTCCCCAGGGGCATTCTACTTCCGAACTACATCCCCAGCCCTATTTTTTATTCTTTACTTTGAAACAGGGTCTCACTGAGTTGCAAAGGGCCTCACTAAGTAGCTGAGGCTGTCTGCGAACTGCAGTCTTCCTGTTTCAGCCTCCCAAATGCTGGGATTACTAGTGTGTTCTACCATGCCTGGCTCATAGTTTATTATTTATTATTTTTATTATTTTTTATTTTTTGGTGGTACTGGGGATGGAACTACCTCCAGGTTAGACTCCCGGACCTATTTTATTTTATTATTATTATTTTTTGGTGGTACTGGGGTTCCTGGAAGCCCTTCTACCTCCGGGCTACACTCCCAGACCTATTTTATACTTTTTATTTTGGAAACAGGGTCTCTTAAGCCAGCGTGGCTGACTTCGAACCTGTGCGATCCTCCTGTCTCCGCCTCCCAAGCGCAGGGATTACAAGCGTGCGCCACCACGCCCGGCCTCCTGGACCTATTTTATATTTTTATTTTTGCAAACAGGGTCCCTTAAGCCAGCAAGGCTGGCTTCGGACCTGTGTGATCCTCCTGTCTCTGCCTGCCAAGTAAGGGGATTACATGGGTGCACCACCATGCCTGGCTTATTTTTTATTTTGAAACAAGGTGTCAGTAAGTTGTTGAGATCTCCTAAATTGCTGAGGCTGGCTTCGAACCTGCGAATCTCTTATCTTGGCCTCTAAATTACTGTGATTACAGACATGTCCCCAGCTTCTTTGAGGTTTTAAATTGCAGGATGGCCCATTTTTTTCTTTTCTTTTCTGTTTTTTTTTTTTTTTTTCAATACTGGGGATTGAATTCAGGGCCATTCTACTTCCAGTCTATACCCCCAGACCTATTTTCTTTTTTCGGGTCTGGGGATGGAACCCAGAGGCATTTGACCTCCGAGCTATACTCCCTGCCCAATTTTTTATTCTTTATTTTGAAACAGGGTCTCACTGAGTTGCAGAGGGCCTCACTAAGTAGCTGAGGCTGTCCGCGAACCGCAATCCTCCGGTCTCAGCCTCCCAAATGCTGGGATTACAAGTGTGGGCCACCATGCCTGGCCCCCAGACCTACTTTTTATTCTTTATTTTGAAACACGGTCTTGCTAAGTTGCTAAGAGCCTCAGTAAGTATCTGAGGCTGGCCAAGAACCTGTGATCTTCCTGTCTCAGGTTCCAAATACTGGAATTATAAGGGTGGGCCACTTTTTGTTTTGTACTGGGGATTAAACACAGGGGCATTCAGTCTCCCCAACCCTTCTTATATGCTTCCAAATAAAAAGGTCTCACTAAGTTGCCGAGGCTAGCCTCAAACCTGCAATCTTCCTGTCTCAGTCTCTCAAGTACTAGGATTACAGGTGTGCACCACCACGCCCTGCTGGCCCATTTTTCTTTCGCAGCTTCTGGTCTGATTTACACACTGTACTTGCAGATGTGTGGCCTCTCACCTTTGCAGCTAGGATGGTTCACCATCATTTATTTATTTATTTATTTATTTATTTATTTATTTATTTATTTATTTTTTGCAGTACTGGGGATGGAACCCAGGGGCATTCTACCTCCAAGCTATATTCCCAGCCATTTTTTTTTTTTCTGGTGGTACTGGGGATGGAACCCTTTTTATCTCTGGGCTATACTCCCAGACCTATTTTATATTTTATTTGGAAACAAGGGTCTCTTTAGCCAGCGAGGCTGGCTTCGAACCTGTGCGATCCTCCTGTCTCTGCCTCCCAAGCTCCGGGATTATAAGCATGCGCTACCACGCCCAGTCCCAGCCCTATTTTTATTCTTTATTTTGAAACAGGGTCTCACTGAGTTGCAAAGGGCCTCACCAAGTAGTAGCTGAGGTTGTCTGCGAACCGCGATCCTTCTGTCTCAGCCTCCTGAATGCTGGGATTACAAGCGCCACCATGCCCAGCTGGCTCACCATCTATTGATCGCAGTATTTTTTTTTTTTCTCCCTTCAAGCAATCCTCAGTCTTAGAGGGTCTCCACTCAAGCCCTGCCTTTTCCTATCACAAAGGGCACGGTGAGCTGTGGGCCTCAGGGCCCTAAGGTTGGGAGCTGGCCAGCCGGGGCTTAGGACCCCATTATTTCTCTGTTCCCCAATCTCCGTCTGCCTAGCTGTCAGTGCTGTCTCCTAGAACTCTTCAGTGGGGGAAATCTTCTCTATCTGCACACTCTAATATGGTAGCTGGTGGCCACATGTTGCAATGAGTGAACTAAAATATTAATTTGTTTAAACTACGTTTTCATTATTTATTTATTTATATATTTTATTTATTTATATTTTTGTGGTACTGGGGATGGAACCCAGGGGCCTTTTACCTCCATGCTGCACCTCCAGGCCTATTTTATATTTTATTTGGAAACAGAGTTTAAGTTACTGAGAGCCTCACTAAGCTGCCGAGGTTGGCTTTGAACCTGCGATCCTCCTGTCTCAGTCTCCCAAGTGCTGGGATTACAAGCGTGCGCCACCATTCTCGGCTCTAAACTAGGTTTAAAAAAAATTTTTTTTTTTTTTTTGGTATGGTACTGGGGATTGAACCCAGAGGCATTCTACCTCTGAGCTACATCCCCCGTCCTATTTTTTTTTTTTTTTTTGTGGGTCTGGGGATGGAACCCAGGGGCATTCAACCTCCGAGCTATACCCCCTGTCCTATTTTTTATTCTTTATTTTGAAACCAGGTCTCAATGAGTTGCAGAGGGCCTCACTAAGTAGCTGAGGCTGTCCATGAACCGTGATCCTCCAGTCTCAGCCTCCCAAATGCTGGGATTACAAGCGTGCGACACCACGCCTGGCTTTCTATTTTTTATTCTTTATTTTGAAACACAGGGTCTCACTAAATTGCGGAGGGCCTAAGTGGCTGAGGCTGGCTAAGAACCTGTGATCCTCCTGTCGCAGCCTCGGCCTCTAAGCTATGTTTTTTGTTTTTTTTCTGTCTTGCAGGTTGGAGGAGGGATGAGGGATGAGGGAGATGGGACGCGGGGCACCATGCAAGCTAGGCAAGTGCTTTACTACTGAGTTACAGCCTAGCCCTGTTTAGACTAATTAATTGACTTAATTAATTAAGTCAGCTCTATTCTTTATTGTGTGTGTGTGTGTGTGTGTGTGTGTGTGTGTGTGTGTGTGTGTGTTTTACTGGCGAGTGAACGACTGAACCCAGGGGTATTCTACCTCCAAATTATACCCCAGCCCTATTTTTTTTTTAATTCTTTATTTTGAAACAGGGTCTCACTAAGTTCCAGAGGGCCTCACTGAGTAGTTGAGGCTGGCCATGAACCTGTGATCCTCATGGCTCAGCCTCCCAAGTACTAGGATTACCAGTGTGTACCACCACCTCTGGCTCCTAGTTTCAATTTAAATAGCTCGGAACATGCCTGTAATACCAGTGCTTGGGCGGCTGAGACAGGATCATAGGTTCAAAGCCGGTGTCCTCAGCCACTTAGTGAGACCTTGTTTCAAAATAAAATAAAATGAAATAAGGCTGGGGGCATAGCTCAAAGTTAGAATGTCCCTGGGTCTAATTCCCAGTACAAAAACCAAACAAAAAATTAAATAGTCACGTGAAGCTACCATGTTGGACGGCGAGGCTCCGTGCCCTCTTCTAGACCAAATAATCAGTGATGCTTGACTGAATTGAGGTGAATTCCCCACAGCTCCAGAGGCCTCCCCTTGGCGGGAGCAGCTTAACCTAACATGTGTGGGAGGAGAAAAAGAACCGGTTGGACTTTTCGAGACTCCGGCAGGGACCCAGATGTAAAATACAGGCCCTTGTTACCTGGTCTTACATCTCCCATCTCTCTTTATCCTCAGAACTGAATGGGCTGGCTGTATCAGGAATTGCAGCTGGAGCTGAAGCTGTAGCTGACGGGTGGTTTGTAGCTCCACCTGGCCAGGAAGCCATCCCTGGAATTCTCAGCCAGACCCAACCTGCAGCCTGAAGCCTCACAGGCTCACAGGCTGGTCTCACAGGCTGTCAACCCTTCTCTATGTTTTGTGTGTGTGTGTGTGTGTGTGTGTGTGTGTGTGTGTGTGTGTGTTACTAGGGATTGAACCCAGGAGCATACTACTTCTGACCTATACCTCCAGCCCTATTTTTATTTTTTATTTTGAAACCAGGTCATCTGGGTGTGGTGGCATACACCTGTAATACCAGTATTTGGGGGGGGGCAGCTGAGATAGGAGAACAGGAGGATCACAGGTTCGAGGCCAGCCTCAGCAACTTAGTGAGACCCTGGTTCAAAGTAAAAAATGCAAAAGGCTTGGGCTGGGCGTGGTGGCGCACACTTGAAATCCCAGCATTCAGGAGGCTGAGACAGGAGGATTTCGGTTAGTGGACAGTCTCAGCTGCACAGTGAGGCCCTCCACAACTTAGTGAGATCCTGTTTCAAAATAAAGATTAAAAAAAAATAGGGCAGGGTTGTAGCTCAGAGGTCGAATGCCCCTGGGTTCCATTCCTAGCCCCACAAAAAGAAAAAAAAGATGCTCTGGGTTCAATTCCTAGTACCCAAAACAAAACAAACAAACAAACAAAAAACAAAAAACAAAACAAAGAAGCTGGTTGTGGTGGTGCAAGCCTGTAATCCCAGTATTTAGGAGGCTGAGATAGGAGGATGGCAGGTTTGAGGGCAGCCTCAGTAAGTAGTGAGACTCTCCTCAACCCAGTGAGACCTTTCCTTCCTTCCTTCCTTCCTTCCTTCCTTCCTTCCTTCCTTCCTTCCTTCCTTCCTCCTCCCTCCCTCTTTCTTTTTCTTTCTTTCTTTCTTTCTTTCTTTCTTTCTTTCTTTCTTTCTTTCTTTCTTTCTTTCTTTCTTTCTTTCTTTCTGTGGGTCTGGGGATGGAACCCAGGGGCATTCGACTTCTGAGCTACACTCCCTGCCCTATTTTTTATTCTTTATTTTGAAACCGGGTCTCACTAAGCTGCAGAGGACCTCACTAAGTAGCTGAGGCTGCCCGCCAACACTCCAAGCTACATCCCCGGCCCTATTTTTTAATATTTATTTATTTTTGCAGTATTGGGGATGGAACCCACGGGCATTCCTCCGAGCTACACCCCTAACCCTATTTTTTATTCTTTATTTTGAAACAGGGTCTCACTGAGTTGCAAAGGGCCCCACCAGGTAGTAGCTGAGGCTGTCCGCGAACCACGATCCTCCCGTCTCAGCCTCCCAAATGCTGGGATTACAAGCTTCTCTACTCTTACGTGGCTTCAGCGCTGTGCTTCCAGGATTCCTGTCCTGGGCTCCATCCTGGGGAGGCAGTTTGTGGAGAGACGGCCAGACACCCCAGCCTCTGTGCAGATCTGGTTTAGGCGTGACCCTTTGCTTGTCTGGCGCTGGTGCTGCCGCTGTGATGAGTCACTAGAGGGAGGCGGGCGGGGCGACGAGTGGGCGAGGGCGAGCTGCTTTCCCCCCTCTGCCCCGCTGCTGGCTCAGCACCCGGCGTGCTGGGCTCAGAAAGTGGCCCCCCTCAGGAGGAAGACAGGGGTTCCATGGTAACCTGAGGCAGGGCGGAAATCTGGGGGCGGGGGACACTAGTTCTCAGCGGCCTGGGCTGGCAAATGTGACCTTCCCTGTCTCTGCCTGGCCCGCTGTCCCCAGGGCTGGTGTCTTAGCCCTGGGCTCTGCCAGAGGTGCCATCTCAGTTCCGGTTTCCCATGGGGAAGGATCCGCGTGATCTGCTTGCTGGGAAGGGGTGAGGTACTTCCCCAGCTCACACCTGCGCCAGCTGGCCTCTCCTGGCCAGCACCTGTGTTGATGGAGGAGGCGCTGCCTTTCCGAGTTTGTCAAATGGGAGGACAGGTGTGGGGACCTGGCTGGGGGCTTGTGTTTATCTTTCATCTGTGTTGAGCTCTACCTGAGACTACCAAGAGCCCATGAATTTCCAAGAGCCTCTGTCCTCGGGGGCAAACTCTAGCTTTTTTTCTTTTCTTTTTTCTTTTTTTTGTGATTGCTGGGAGTTAAACTCAAGGGCATTCTACCTCTGAGCTACAGCACCCCGCAGCCCTATTTTACTTTTTTATTTGGAAACAGGGTCTCGCTAAGTGGGTGTGAGCCTCATTAAGTCACGGAGGCTGGCTTTGAAACCTGCGATCCTCCTGTATCAGCCTCCCAAGTGTTGGAATGACGGGGCGCGTGCCACGGCGCCCGGCCTAAACGCCAGCACCTTTAAGACCCTGTTTCTATTTCGTTTCTCTGAGAAGACTCTCAAGCCTTCTGGAATATTCTCAGGCTACGTTGGTCACACCCAGAGCACCTTGCCCATAATTTGTATTTGGGACAGGATCTAAGGGTTCTCAATCTCCATATCTGGCACACGGAGTACATTCAGTAAATACTGAGAGGATGCCTGAGTGGCGTTAGGTAACAATCTGTCGTGGCCTGCAATTAAGCGCTGGGCTGGGCTGGGCTGTTTGTCCCTGGCTGTGTCCTCTGCAGTAGCCAGTACAGCGTTGGACACAGAGGAGGCCATCTGTACGCATGTATTTATCGATTGGTTGACTAATTTCTGGGTTCAAACAGCCTCAGGGCGGGGCTTTGGGTGAGGCTCCCCACCGATGATAGTATTCTCCGCCCAGTTTCACAGGCCTGCCTTTGATGGCTGCCACCGCCATCCTGTGTGGGTGATTGTAGTTGGTGGCCATATCCAGGGTCCCGCCTGGTGTCTTACCAGAGTGCCTCGGAGCCGCCAGCTCATCCTGTGGCCCGGGGCGTCTTTACCTACAAGGCCTGGCTCAGGGCCCAGTGTGGGCAGCCAGATGGGCCTTGACTCATCCTGGGCCTGAGGCGGCCCAGCTTTACCCCAGCCTCTGGGTTCAGGCCTGTGCTTGTGCCTTTGTTTAGGCTGCTGCTAGGGGGGATGGCTTCTGAAGTTTCCCCCTGGCCAGAGTTCCCCTTGGGTCTGAGGATGGGATTAGAGATGCTGAGATACAATTATTGTTGTCACTGAGAGAGGGAGGGTACCACCATCCCTCCTCTGGAGGCCCTTTCTTAATTTTTTTCTTTACTTTTTTTTTTTTTTTTGTGGTTCTGAGGATTGCTTTAATTTTTTTCTTTGCTTTTTTTTTTTTTTTTTTGTGGTTCTGAGGATTGAACCCAGAGGGATTCTACCTCTGAGCTACACCCCCCAGCCCTAATTTTAAATTTTGAAACAGGGACACACTAAGTTGATGAGGCTGGCCTCAAATCTGCAACTCTCCCGTCTCAGCTTCCCAAGTACCAGGATTAGAGGGGTGCCGCAGTACACCCAGTTTGGAGGCACCTTTTGAGGTGTCTCACGTTAGTGACATACTGCGGATTTAGATATAGTTTAGGGCAAAGGGTTATAGATTCAAATTAGAGACTGAGCCAGGCGTGGTGGTGTACACCTGTAATCCCAGTTCTTAGGAGGCTGAGAAAGGCGGATCGCAGATTTGAGGCCAGGTTTCAGCAATTTAGGGAGACCTTCAGCAACTCAGTAAAACCCTTTTTCAAAATAAAAAGTAAAGCCAGCGTCTTGTGATCCCAGCATTCGGGAGGCTGAAACAGGAGGATCCGGGTTCGTGGCCAGCCTCAGCTACTTAGTGAGGCCCTCTGCAACTCAGTGAGACCCTGTTTCAAAATAAAGAATAAAAAATAGGGCCAGAGGTGTCGCTTGGAGGTAGAATGCCCCTGAATTTCATCTCCAGTACCGCAAAATAAATAAATGAATGAATAAATAAATAAAAGAGCTGTGGATGTATGCCTCTGGGTTTAATCCCCAATACCAAAAGAAAAAAGAAAAAGAAAGTTCAGTATCTATAAAGTGGGGATGGCAAGGTCTCCCTCTCAAAACTGCTCTAGAGAATCCCATGAACATCATTATGCCGGGGACTCCTGTGTGCCAGCGCTCTCCTCCAGCGACTTCCATCGTCTTGAAAACCCCAAATCACCTCTGTTTTCACAGATGAGGAAACGGAGGTTCAGAGGCGTGAAGTGCCTTGGCCAGAGTCCCGCAGCTAGGAGGCTGCAGAGCCGGCGCTTGAGTCTGGCTCTGGCCTCCTCTAAGCCTGTTCTCTGCTCTGCCTGGCTCGGGGGTCATGGGGTTGCAGACTGTTGTGGCACCTGGGGTTCGGGCTTGGCCGGGGGAATGGACAACATCCAGCCGTCCTGAGGGTGCGGCTGGTCAGGCTTTCCGGGAAGCCCAGTGGAGCATCATCATGAATTTTTCCCTAGGCTGTGTGACCGAGATTCCCGAGGAGAGACTGAGGAGAAGAGGAGGGGGCGGGCTCCTGGCAAGGCCTTTGCTTCTGAACTGCATCCTGCAAAGGTCAGTGGGAAGAAGGGTGTGCGGGGATGGGGCCGCTGGAGACGTCTTGTGGCGTGGGGAGGCTGGGCCCGGGGTGGAAGCCGCCGAGGGCTGGTGGCCTAATCATTTTCCTCTTCTCTGCTGTGCCTCGGGAGAATTTCCACAGTAGAAGACTGTGTGTGTGCTAGGCGCCCTCCATCAAACACCTGGCAGGGGAGCCGGTGCTGCAGGGGCAGGCGCTCCTCTCCCTGGAAGTGCGCGGCGCCAGACACCCCGGCTTTCTCATCCCCTGGTGCCCACCTGTGCCCGCTGACCTGAGCCCTGTTCCCTTATCATCCCAGATGGAGAAGGAGGAGGAGACGACTCGGGAGCTGCTGCTGCCCAACTGGCAGGGAAGCGGCTCCCATGGGCTGACCATCGCCCAGAGGGATGACGGCGTGTTTGTGCAGGAGGTGGTGCAGAACTCCCCTGCGGCCCGCACTGGGGTGGTCAAGGAGGGTGAGTCTCCTCGGGGTGTGGACTGGGTGCTGGGCACGGGGGTGGGTGAGTGTGCTGGAAGGAAGGGCAGGGGACATAAGCAGGCGAGTGGTGGTGGACAGCCTGGTCTCAGCAGCATCACGGTCGTCAGTGCCTACCGGGCACAGGGACGCACACCTGTAATCTCAGTGCTTGGATACTTCAAGGGCAGCCTCAGCAACTCAGTGAGACCCTGTTTCAAAAAATATACGGGCTAGCTGGGCGTGGCGGGGCACTCTGTAAATCCCAGCATTCGGGGGGTGGGCGCAAGACCGGAGGATCGCGATTTGCGGACAGCCTCAGCTATTTAGCGAGGCCCTCCGGAACTTAGTGAGACCCTGTTTCAAAATAAGAATAAGCTGTGCGTGGTGGCGCACGCTTGTAATCCCAGTGTTTGGGAGGCTGAGACTGGAGGATCGTGGCTCGCGGACAGCCTCAGCTATTTAGTGAGGTGCTCTGCAACTTAGTGAGACCTTGTTTCAGGGAAAAAAAAAAAAAAAAAAAAAAAAGGGCAGGGGGTGTGGCTCAGAGGTAAAATGTCCCTGCCAAAAAAATAAAAAATAAAAAAATAGGGCAGAGGGTGTAGCTTGGAGGTCAAATGCCCCTGAGTTCCATCTCCAGACACCCCCCCCAAAAAAAAATATATATAGGCTAAAAAATAGGACCAGGGGGGTGTAGCTCAGAGGTAGAATGCCCCTGGGTTCTACCCCCAGTACCTCACACACAAAAAAATAAATAAAATAAAAAATAAAAAAATTAGCCGGGCATGGTGGCACACGTTTGTCATCCTGGTACTTGGGAGGCTGAGACCGGAGGATCACAGGTTCACCGACAGCCTCAGCTACTTAGTGAGGTCCTCTGCAACTTAGTGAGACCCTGTTTCAAAATAAAGAATAAAAAAATCAGGCTGGGGGTGTAGCTCGGAGGTAGAATTTCCCAGAGTCCAATCCCCAGTACCCTCCGCCCCCCAAATAAAATAAAATAAAATAAAAAAGGATGGTCAGTCCCATTTCATCCACAGGACTGAGTAGTTGTCTGGGGTCATGGAGATGTGATCTTCAGATCCCCAACCCAAGCTCTGCAACTCTGAGCACATAGTTAATCTTTCTAAGCCTCAGTTTTCTCACTCCTGCACTGGGTATTACCCTTCCCACTCAGTGCTCACGAGGGCACAAGTCACTTCCAGTGCCCACCACGCGGCTGTTTGGAGCTGTTTGGCTGAGACCCCGAGTCTTATCTGCTTGTTGCTCTGTCCTGCTTAGGGGACCAGATTGTGGGCGCCACCATCTATTTTGACAACCTGCAGTCGGGTGAGGTGACCCAGCTGCTGAACACCATGGGGCACCACACCGTCGGCCTGAAGCTGCACCGCAAGGGGGACCGCTCCCCCGAGCCTGGCCAGACCTGGACCCATGAAGTCTTCAGCTCCCGCAGCTCCGAGGTGGTTCTGGTGAGTACCTAGTGGCCCATCTGTGCCCTGAGCCCCCCAGACCACGCTGGCCTGCTGGCTCCCCCCCAAGCCTCCGTCTACCTCCTGGGCTTCTCCAGCTCCTTCTCCTTTCGTGTCCCTGTGCTTGTGTGCACGGCTTGCTCTCTCTGTCTCTCTGTCTCTGTCTCTCTCTCTTTCTCTCTCCTTATTGTAGTCCTGGGGATTGGACTCAGGGGGTATTCTACCTCTGAGCTACACCCTAGTCCATTTTTTAATTTGAAACAGAGTTTTGCTAGGTTACCGAGAGCCTCACTGAGTTGCTGAGGCTGCCTTTGAACCCGCAATTCTCTGGTCTCAGCTTCCCAGGTACTGGGATTACAGGCGTGCGGCACCGTGCCCGGCTTCTGTGCTCTCTTGAGCCCTCGGCCAGGTCTTTCTTCCTAATCACAGTGGTGGGTAGCTGATGCTGCCCCTGAAGGTTTTCCGCCAGTCTCTTGAGAGTGCCCCCTGTGCCACTCATGGGAACCAGCTGGGGCCGGGCGCTAGGAGGAAGGCCGGCTACTTTGCAGGAGCCTCAGAACCATCTCACAGGGGCCCGCCTCTGCCTCACAGATACCATTTTTTTTTTTTTTTTCATAGAATGGTCTGAAATTCTTCTGTGAGCCAGAGGCTGGGCAGCAGAGTGCCTGTAGGATGCTTCTCTCTTCCTTCTGATGCTTGTTTATTAAACAAAAGATGGGTCCTCAAAGCCAAAGTGTTAACCCAAGCCCAGCCAAGCTCTTAGGCTCAGAGAAGGCCCGGGAGGCCCTTTTTTTGATTCAACAAGCAAGCCAGTGAGTTGAGAATTGAGAGCCAAAGGATCGGGTCAGGCAAGGTCCCTGGAACAAGCTGGTTTGAGCCTCTGTCGGAGCGTGCATCTCTCTCCAGGAGTCTATCCCAGGCCCTCCCGTGGCTCTCACTCATCAGAATTTCTCCCAAATGATTTCTGCTTTCCTCCTACGATGTGGCTGTCAGGCCCCTTCTCCGGTCCCATATGCTCTGCCCCTGGACCTCCACCGCGGTCTCAGCTTCTTTGGGAAGCAGGCAGCCATGTGGTCCGCTGGGCCGTGGCCAGGTGTCTGCCGATTTGGGGGGGCTATGCTGCAACCTCTGCCGGCGTGTCTCTCTACAGAGCGGGGATGATGAGGAGTACCAGCGTATCTACACCACAAAGATCAAGCCTCGGCTGAGGTCGGAGGATGGAGTGGAAGGGGACCTTGTGGAGACTCAGAGCCGCACCATCACAGTGACCAGAAGGGTCACAGCCTACACGGTGGATGTGACCGGCCGGGAAGGAGCCAAGGACATCGACATCAGCAGCCCCGAATTCATGATCAAGATTCCAAAGCATGAACTGACTGAAATTTCCAACACGGATGTGGAGACGCAGTCTGGGAAGACAGTGATCAGACTGCCCTCAGGCTCAGGGGCAGTCTCTCCGACTACGGGCTCTGCTGTGGACATCCGGGCTGGGGCCGTTTCTGCTTCAGGACCAGAGCTTCAGGGTGTTGGCCACTCAAAAATCCAGGTCACCGTGCCTGGGATAAAGGTGGGAAGCCCGGGCGTCAGTGTTAACGCGAAGGGTGGCGAAGGAGGGGTCCAGGTTCTGGGAGCGGATGCAGCATCTTCTCTTGGGGGCAGGGCAGTAGAGGTACAGTGCCCCTCCCTCGAGAGTGGCGATAATGGGAAAATTAAAATTCCTGCCATGAAGACGCCAAAATTTGGTGTCTCGACGGGGCCCGAGGGCCAGGTACCCGAGGTGGGGCTCAGTGTTCCTGCATCTGAATTCTCTGTGGGGCCCAAGGGCGGCAAGCCAGGCCTGACCACCGGTGGGAACATCCAGGCCCCTCATCTGGAAGTCAGTGCCCCCTCTGCCAATATGGAGGGGCTTGACGGGAAGACAAAAGGTCCCCAGATCACTGGGCCATCACTCCAGGGTGCCTTAGGCCCGAAAGGTTCCAAGTCATGTGGGAGCATAGGAGTGGAGGCCTCTGCGCCCAAAACCGAGGGCAGCATCACCAGCCCCAGTGTGGAAGTTCGAGCCCCTGATGTTGATGTGCATGGGGGCAAGCTGAATGCACCCAAGATGAAGGTCCCTAAGTTCTCTGCGTCAGGTGCAAAGGGAGAGGGAGCTGGCATTGATGTGGCGCTGCCCGCAGGTGAAGTGACTCTTCCTGGGGTCTCTGGGGATGTCAGGCTGCCAGAGATTACTCCTGGTGGGCTGGAAGGGAAGATGAAGGGTGCTAAAGTCAAGACTCCTGAGATGATTATTCAGAAACCTAAAATCTCTCTGCAGGATGTGGATCTGAGCCTTGGGTCCTCTAAACTAAGAGGAGACGTGAAGGTTTCTGCTCCTGAGATGAAAGGTGACATTAAAGGCCCTCAGGTGGCAGTTAAAGGCTCCAAAGTGGACATAGAGACACCAGACCTAGAGGGCACCTTGTCGGGTGCCAAGCTTAGTGGTCCTGCAGGGAAAGCAGGAACCTGTAGGATCTCCATGGCAGATGTAGACTTAAGTGTGGCTGCACCTAAAGCGAAAGGGGGTGTGGATGTCACACTCCCAAAAGCAGAAGGGAAAGTCAAAGGCCCTGAAGTCGATGTCAAAGGCCCCAAAGTGGATGTCAGCGTCCCGGATGCGGATGTTCATGGCCCCGACTGGAACCTGAAAATGCCCACGATGAAAATGCCCAAGTTCAGCACTCCAGGGGTCAAAGGGGAAGGCCAGGATGCAGATGTGACTCTCCCTAAAGGAGAGATCAGTATTTCAGGGCCAAAGGTCAACGTGGAAGCCCCGAACGTCAACATGGAGGGTCTGGGGGGCAAACTCAAAGGCCCCGATATTAAAGTGCCTGAAGTGAGTGTCAAGACACCAAAGATCTCCATGCCTGATGTGGATTTTCATGTGAAAGGTACAAAGATGAAGGGAGAATATGATGGAACAGCTCCAAAGCTTGAAGGAGAACTGAAAGGTCCCCAAGTGGACATTAACGCCCCAGGGGTGGATGCGCATGGTCCAGAATGGCACCTGAAGATGCCCAAGATGAAAATGCCCAAGTTCAGTGTGCCAGGGGTCAAAGCAGAGGGCCCTGAAGTGGATGTGGACTTTCCCAGGGCTGATGTAGACATCTCTGGGCCCAAGGTAGAGATTAGTGCTCCAGATTTGGGCATTGAGGGACCAGAAGGGAAACTGAAAGGGCCCAAGTTTAAAATGCCCGAAATGAATATTAAAGCCCCAAAGATCTCCATGCCAAATGTGGACTTACACTTGAAAGGCCCTAATGTAAAGGGAGAATATGATGTCACAGTGCCAAAGGTCGAAGGTGACATTAAAGTTCCTGATGTTGAACTTAAAAGTGCCAGGCTAGACATTGATGTCCCAGATGTGGATGCTCGTGGCCCAGATTGGCACTTAAAGATGCCCAAGATGAAGATGCCCAAGTTCGGCATGCCGGGCTTCAAGGCAGAGACTCCAGAAGTGGACGTGGACCTCCCTAAAGCCAACATTGATGTCTCAGGACCCAAGGTGGATGTCGAAGTTCCAGATGTGAATCTTGAAGCACCTGAGGGGAGTCTGAAGGGTCCGAAGTTTAAGATGCCAGAGACGAGCATCAAGGCCCCCAAGATCTCCATGCCCAATGTGGATTTGCATATGAAAGGCCCCAAGGTGAAGGGAGATTATGATGTTACAGTGCCCAAACCGGAAGGGGACCTGAAGGGCCCCAAAGTAGATGTCAGTGCCCCAGATGTTGATGTCCACGGTCCTGAGTGGAACCTGAAAATGCCCAAGCTTAAAATGCCCAAATTTAGCATGCCTAGCCTCAAAGGAGAGGGCCCAGAATTGGATGTGAGTCTGCCCAAGGCCGACGTGGACATTTCTGCACCAAAGGTAGATATTAGTGCCCCAGATCTGAGCCTTGAAGGACCAGAAGGGAAGTTGAAAGGCCCCAAATTTAAGATGCCCGAGATGCACTTCAAGGCTCCAAAGGTGTCTCTGCCAGATGTCGACCTGGATCTTAAAGGGCCGAAAATGAAAGGAGATCTAGATATGTCTGCACCAAAACTTGAGGGTGAGATGAATGTCCCAGCTGTAGACATCAAAGGTCCCAAGGTAGACATCAAAGCGCCAGACGTGGACGTTCAGGGTTCAGACTGGAGCCTGAAAATGCCCAAGATGAAAATGCCCAAGTTCACCATGCCCAGCCTGAAAGGTGAGGGTCCAGATTTGGACGTGAACCTGCCGAAAGCTGACATTGACGTCTCAGTTCCTAAAGTGGACATCGAAGGCCCAGATGTGAGCCTTGAGGGTCCAGAAGGGAAGCTGAAGGGTCCCAAGTTTAAGATGCCAGACATGCACTTCAAGGCCCCCAAGATCTCCATGCCCGATGTGGACTTACACTTGAAAGGCCCCAAAGTAAAGGGGGATGTGGATGTGACCGTGCCCAAGGTAGAAGGTGAAGTGAAAGTGCCAGATGTGGACATCAAAGGCCCCAACGTGGACATCAACGCTCCAGATGTGGACGTTCATGGCCCGGACTGGCATCTGAAGATGCCCAAGGTGAAAATGCCCAAGTTCAGCATGCCTGGCTTCAGAGCAGAGGGCCCGGAAGTGGATGTGAACCTGCCCAAGGCTGACATTGACATTGCTGGCCCCAAAGTGGACATTGAAGGCCCAGATGTGAGCCTTGAGGGTCCAGAAGGGAAGCTGAAGGGTCCCAAGTTTAAGATGCCAGACATGCACTTCAAGACCCCCAAGATCTCCATGCCTGATGTGTACTTGAATCTTAAGGGGCCAAAAGTAAAGGGAGACGTTGATGTGTCTTTGCCAGAGGCTGAAGGTAAAATCAAAGTGCCAGAGGTTGACATTAAAGGGCCCAAAGTTGGCATCGATGCTCCAGATGTCGATGTCCATGGCCCAGACTGGCACCTGAAGATGCCCAAAGTGAAGATGCCCAAGTTCAGCATGCCTGGCTTCAAAGGAGAGGGTCCTGAAGTTGATGTAAACCTCCCGAATGCCAGCATCGATGTCTCAGGACCCAAGGTGGACGTTGAAGGTCCAGATGTGAATATTGAAGGACCAGATGCAAAACTAAAAGGTCCCAAATTTAAAATGCCAGAAATGAATATTAAGCCTCAGAAGATACCTATACCAGATGTTAGTTTGAATTTGAAAGGTCCCAAAGTGAAAGGAGATTATGAAGTTACAGTTCCAAAAATAGAAGGAGAAATCAAAGCTCCTGCAGTTGATTTGAAAGGCCCCAAAGTAGACATTAATGCACCAGATTCAGAAGTTCATGGCCCAGACTGGCACCTGAAGATGCCCAAGGTGAAAATGCCCAAGTTCAGCATGCCTGGCTTCAAAGGAGAAGGCCCAGATGTGGATGTGAACCTGCCCAAGGCCGACATTAGTGTGTCTGGACCCAAGGTGGACATTGATGCTCCAGATGTGAATATTGAAGTTCCAGAAGGGAAACTGAAGGGCCCCAAGTTCAAGATGCCAAGCATGAATATACAGACACACAAAATCTCTATGCCTGATGTTGGGCTTAATCTGAAAGCTCCTAAACTGAAAGCTGATGTGGATGTTTCCCTTCCCAAAGTGGAGGGAGACTTGAGAGGTCCTAACATTGATGTGAAAGCCCCTAAGATGGACGTGGATGTTGGTGATATTGATGTCGAATGTCCTGATGCAAAGCTGAAAGGGCCCAAGTTTAAGATGCCAGACATGCACTTCAAGGCCCCCAAGATCTCCATGCCCGATGTGGACTTACACTTGAAAGGCCCCAAGGTCAAAGGGGATGTGGATGTGACTGTGCCCAATGTAGAAGGAGAACTGAAAGGCCCCAGTGTGGACGTGGAGGTGCCTGATGTTGAGCTGGAATGTCCTGATGCAAAGTTGAAAGGCCCCAAGTTTAAGATGCCAGACATGCACTTCAAGGCCCCCAAGATCTCCATGCCCGATGTGGACTTACACTTGAAAGGCCCCAAGGTCAAAGGGGATGTGGATGTGACTGTGCCCAAGGTAGAAGGTGAGATGAAAGTGCCAGATGTGAACATCAAAGGCCCCAAAGTGGACATCAACGCTCCAGATGTGGACGTTCATGGCCCGGACTGGCACCTGAAGATGCCCAAGGTGAAAATGCCCAAGTTCAGCATGCCTGGCTTCAAAGGAGAAGGCCCTGATGTGGATGTGAACCTGCCCAAGGCCGACATTAGTGTGTCTGGACCCAGCATGGACGTTGATGCTCCTGATTTGGATCTTGAGGGACCAGAAGGAAAATTGAAAGGCTCCAAATTTAAGATGCCCAAGTTGAATATCAAAGCTCCCAAGATATCTATGCCAGATGTGGACTTGAATTTGAAGGGCCCAAAGTTGAAAGGAGATATAGATGCTTCTGTGCCAGAACTGGAAGGTGATTTCAAAGGTCCACAAGTTGATATCAAAGGTCCTAGTGTGGACGTGGAGGTGCCTGATGTTGAGCTGGAATGTCCTGATGCAAAGTTGAAAGGGCCCAAGTTTAAGATGCCAGACATGCACTTCAAGGCTCCCAAGATCTCCATGCCCGATGTGGACTTACACTTGAAAGGCCCCAAGGTCAAAGGGGATGTGGATGTGACCGTGCCCAAGGTAGAAGGTGAAGTGAAAGTGCCAGATGTGGACATCAAAGGCCCCAAAGTGGACATCAATGCTCCAGATGTGGACGTTCATGGCCCAGACTGGCATCTGAAGATGCCTAAGATGAAAATGCCCAAGTTCAGCATGCCTGGCTTCAGAGCAGAGGGCCCGGAAGTGGATGTGAACCTGCCCAAGGCTGACATTGATATTGCTGGCCCCAAAGTGGACATTGAAGGCCCAGATGTGAACCTTGAGTGTCCAGAAGGAAAGTTGAAGGGACCCAAGTTTAAGATGCCAGACATGCACTTCAAGACCCCTAAGATCTCCATGCCTGATGTGGACTTACACTTGAAAGGCCCCAAGGTCAAAGGGGATGTGGATGTGACTGTGCCCAAGGTAGAAGGAGAACTGAAAGGCCCCAGTGTGGACGTGGAGGTGCCTGATGTTGAGCTGGAATGTCCTGATGCAAAGTTGAAAGGCCCCAAGTTTAAGATGCCAGACATGCACTTTCATGCTCCCAAGATCTCCATGCCTGATGTTGATTTCAACTTAAAGGGACCTAAAATCAAAGGAGACATTGATGCTTCTGTACCAAAGCTTGAGGGAGAGCTGAAAGGTCCTGAACTGGATGTCAAGGGCCCCAAATTGGATGTTGAGCTGCCAGAAGTAGCCGTGGAAGGCTCAGATAGCAAATGGAAAAGTCCTAAATTCAAGATGCCAGACATGCACTTTAAAGCTCCCAAAATTTCCATGCCAGATGTTGATCTACACTTAAAGAGTCCTAAGATAAAGGGAGAGGTGGATGTAGACATTCCTAAATTAGAAGGAGATCTCAAAGGGCCACATGTGGACATCAGTGGGCCAGAAATTGACATCGAAGGGCCGGAGGGCAAATTGAAAGCTCCTAAGTTCAAGATGCCTGATGTACATTTCAAAACCCCCAATATTTCTATGCCTGATGTTGACCTGAATCTGAAAGGACCCAAAATCAAAGGGGATGTAGATGTGTCTGTGCCTGAGGTAGAAGGTAAAATTAATCTACCAGATGTGAACATCAAGGGTCCCAAAGTAGACATAAATGCTCCTGATGTTCAAGGCCCAGACTGGCACCTGAAGATGCCCAAGATGAAAATGCCCAAGTTCAGCATGCCTGGCTTCAGAGCAGAGGGCCCAGATGTGGATGTGAACCTGCCCAAGGCCGACATTGATGTCTCAGGACCCAAGGTGGACATTGAAGGCCCTGATGTGAATATCGAAGGTCCGGATGCAAAACTGAAGGGCCCCAAGTTCAAGATGCCAGAGATGAACATCAAAGCCCCCAAGATCTCCATGCCTGACATCGATCTTAACCTGAAAGGTCCCAAAGTGAAGGGTGATGTGGATGTGTCTCTGCCCAAAGTAGAAGGAGAGCTCAAAGGTCCTGAAATTGACATCAAAGGCCCCAAAGTGGACATTGATGCCCCAGATGTGGATGTCCATGGCCCAGACTGGCACCTGAAGATGCCCAAGGTGAAAATGCCCAAGTTCAGCATGCCTGGCTTCAAAGGAGAAGGCCCCGATGTGGATGTGAACCTGCCCAAGGCCGACATTGATGTCTCAGGACCCAAGGTGGACATTGACGTTCCTGATGTGAATATTGAAGGACCTGAAGGAAAGTGGAAAAGTCCAAAGTTTAAGATGCCTGAGATGCATTTTAAGACTCCGAAGATATCCATGCCAGATATTGACCTTAATCTGACAGGTCCAAAAATGAAAGGAGATGTGGATGTTAAAGGCCCTAAAATAGAAGGAGAGCTGAAAGGCCCAGAAGTTGACATCAAAGGCCCCAAAGTGGACATTGATGCCCCAGATGTGGATGTCCATGGCCCAGACTGGCACCTGAAGATGCCCAAGGTGAAAATGCCCAAGTTCAGCATGCCTGGCTTCAAAGGAGAAGGCCCTGATGTGGATGTGAACCTGCCCAAGGCTGACATTGATGTCTCAGGACCCAAGGTGGACATTGAAGGCCCTGATGTGAATATCGAAGGTCCAGATGCAAAATTGAAGGGCCCCAAGTTCAAGATGCCAGAGATGAACATCAAAGCCCCCAAGATCTCCATGCCTGACTTTGATTTGCATCTGAAGGGTCCTAAAGTGAAGGGTGATGTGGATGTGTCTCTGCCTAAAGTGGAAGGAGACCTCAAGGGCCCTGATCTTGACATAAAGGGCCCCAAAGTAGACATTGATGCCCCTGATGTAGATGTTCAAGGCCCAGACTGGCACCTGAAGATGCCCAAGGTGAAAATGCCCAAGTTCAGCATGCCTGGCTTCAGAGCAGAGGGCCCAGATGTGGATGTGAACCTGCCCAAGGCCGACATTGATGTCTCAGGACCCAAGGTGGACATTGAAGGCCCTGATGTTAACATAGAAGGTCCAGATGCAAAACTGAAGGGCCCCAAGTTCAAGATGCCTGAGATGAATATCAAAGCCCCCAAGATCTCCATGCCTGACATCGATCTTAACCTGAAAGGTCCCAAAGTGAAGGGTGATGTGGATGTGTCTCTGCCCAAAGTGGAAGGTGACCTCAAAGGTCCTGAAATTGACATCAAAGGCCCCAAAGTGGACATTGATGCTCCAGATGTGGATGTCCATGGCCCAGACTGGCACCTGAAGATGCCCAAGGTGAAAATGCCCAAGTTCAGCATGCCTGGCTTCAAAGGAGAAGGCCCTGATGTGGATGTGAACCTGCCCAAGGCTGACATTGATGTCTCAGGACCCAAGGTGGACATTGATGTTCCAGATGTGAATATTGAAGGTCCTGATGCAAAACTGAAGGGCCCCAAGTTCAAGATGCCAGAGATGAACATCAAAGCCCCCAAGATCTCCATGCCTGATTTGGATCTTAATCTTAAGGGCCCTAAAATGAAAGGAGAAGTAGATGTTTCCCTTCCAAATGTAGAAGGTGATTTGAAAGGGCCTACTCTTGACATAAAGGGGCCAAAGTTAGATGTAGATGCTCCAGATATTGATATTCACGGCCCAGAGGGCAAATTAAAAGGTCCCAAACTGAAGATGCCTGACATGCACGTCAACATGCCCAAGATCTCCATGCCAGAAATTGACTTGAATTTGAAGGGCTCAAAGCTGAAGGGAGACGTTGATATCTCTGGGCCCAAATTAGAGGGTGACATTAAAGCTCCCAAGTTGGATGTGAAGGGCCCAGAAGTGGACATTTCTGGTCCTAAGGTCAACATTGAAGGCAAATCAAAGAAATCTCGTTTTAAGCTTCCCAAATTTAATTTTTCGGGCTCCAAAGTTCAGACACCTGAGGTGGATGTCAAAGTTAAAAAGCCAGATATTGATGTAACTGGTCCAAGAGTTGATATTAATGCTCCTGAAGTTGAAGTCCAAGGAAAAGTGAAAGGATCCAAGTTTAAAATGCCTTTCCTGAGTATTTCATCTCCCAAAGTTTCCATGCCTGATGTGGAGCTAAATTTAAAAGGTCCTAAAGTCAAAGGAGACTTAGATGTTGCAGGTCCAAATTTAGAAGGAGATTTTAAAGGTCCTAAAGTCGATATTCAGGCACCAGAAGTCCAACTTAATGCACCTGAAGTAGATGTTCACGGTCCAGATTGGAACTTGAAAATGCCCAAAATGAAAATGCCCAAATTCAGTGTGCCTGGATTAAAAGCAGAAGGGCCTGAAGTGTCTGTGGATCTTCCAAAAGGCGACATCAACATAGAAGGTCCCAGTATGAACATTGAAGGTCCAGAAGTCAACGTGGAAGGTCCAGAGGGAGGCTTCAAAGGTCCTAAATTCAAGATGCCTGATATGAACATAAAAGCTCCCAAGATCTCCATGCCTGACATTGATTTAAATCTGAAGGGCCCTAAAGTGAAAAGTGATATGGATATTTCTGTCCCCAAACTTGAAGGGGATCTGAAAGGGCCAGAAGTAGACATCAAAGGCCCCAAAGTGGACATCGATGTTCCAGATGTGGATGTCCATGGCCCAGACTGGCACCTGAAGATGCCCAAGGTGAAAATGCCCAAGTTCAGCATGCCTGGCTTCAAAGGAGAAGGCCCTGATGTGGATGTGAACCTGCCCAAGGCTGACATTGATGTCTCAGGACCCAAGGTGGACATTGACGTTCCAGATGTCAACATTGAGGGTCCAGATGCAAAACTGAAGGGCCCCAAGTTCAAGATGCCAGAGATGAACATCAAAGCCCCCAAGATCTCCATGCCCGACTTTGATCTGAATCTGAAGGGCCCCAAAATGAAGGGTGAGGTAGATGTTTCTCTGCCAAAAGTGGAAGGTGACCTGAAGGGCCCTGAGGTGGACATCAAGGGCCCCAAACTTGACATTGATACTCCTGATATTAATATTGAAGGCCCGGAGGGTAAACTGAAAGGACCCAAATTTAAAATGCCAGAGATGCATTTAAAGGCTCCCAAAATCTCTATGCCTGATATCGATTTGAACTTGAAGGGTCCCACGATGAAAGGTGATGTGGATGTTTCTCTTCCCAAGATTGAAGGGGATCTAAAAGGCCCAGAGGTTGATATCAAGGGTCCAAAAATGGATATCAGTGCCCCAGATGTAGATGTTCATGGCCCAGACTGGCACCTGAAGATGCCCAAGGTGAAAATGCCCAAGTTCAGCATGCCTGGTTTCAAAGGAGAAGGCCCCGATGTGGATGTGAACCTGCCCAAGGCTGACATTGATGTCTCAGGACCCAAGGTGGACATTGAAGGCCCTGATGTGAATATCGAAGGTCCAGATGCAAAATTGAAGGGCCCCAAGTTCAAGATGCCAGAGATGAACATCAAAGCCCCCAAGATCTCCATGCCTGACTTTGATTTGCATCTGAAGGGTCCTAAAGTGAAGGGTGATGTGGATGTGTCTCTGCCTAAAGTGGAAGGAGACCTCAAGGGCCCTGAAATTGACATCAAAGGCCCCAAAGTGGACATTGATGCCCCAGATGTGGATGTCCATGGCCCAGACTGGCACCTGAAGATGCCCAAGGTGAAAATGCCCAAGTTCAGCATGCCTGGCTTCAAAGGAGAGGGTCCTGATGTGGATGTGAACCTGCCCAAGGCCGACATTGATGTCTCAGGACCGAAGGTGGACATTGACGTTCCAGATGTGAATATTGAAGGTCCAGATGCAAAATTGAAGGGCCCCAAGTTCAAGATGCCAGAGATGAACATCAAAGCCCCCAAGATCTCCATGCCTGACTTTGATTTGCATCTGAAGGGTCCTAAAGTGAAGGGTGATGTGGATGTGTCTCTGCCTAAAGTGGAAGGAGACCTCAAGGGCCCTGAAATTGACATCAAAGGCCCCAAAGTGGACATTGATGCCCCAGATGTGGATGTCCATGGCCCAGACTGGCACCTGAAGATGCCCAAGGTGAAAATGCCCAAGTTCAGCATGCCTGGCTTCAAAGGAGAGGGTCCTGATGTGGATGTGAACCTGCCCAAGGCCGACATTGATGTCTCAGGACCGAAGGTGGACATTGACGTTCCAGATGTGAATATTGAAGGTCCAGATGCAAAACTGAAGGGCCCCAAGTTCAAGATGCCAGAGATGAACATCAAAGCCCCCAAGATCTCCATGCCTGACTTTGATTTGCATCTGAAGGGTCCTAAAGTGAAGGGTGATGTGGATGTGTCTCTGCCTAAAGTGGAAGGTGACCTCAAGGGTCCTGAAATTGACATCAAAGGCCCTAAAGTGGACATTGATGCTCCAGATGTGGATGTCCATGGCCCAGACTGGCACCTGAAGATGCCCAAGGTGAAAATGCCCAAGTTCAGCATGCCTGGCTTCAAAGGAGAAGGCCCAGAAGTGGATGTTAATTTGCCCAAAGCCGACCTTGATGTCTCAGGACCAAAGCTGGACATAGACACTCCTGACATTGACATCCATGGTCCAGAAGGGAAACTGAAGGGCCCCAAGTTTAAAATGCCCGACCTACATCTCAAGGCACCCAAAATCTCCATGCCTGAAGTCGACCTGAATCTGAAGGGCCCAAAGGTGAAGGGTGATCTGGATGTTTCTCTGCCTAAAGTGGAAGGAGAGCTCAAAGGTCCTGAGGTTGACATCAAAGGCCCCAAGGTGGACATCGATGTTCCAGATGTGGATGTCCATGGCCCAGACTGGCACCTGAAGATGCCCAAGGTGAAAATGCCCAAGTTCAGCATGCCTGGTTTCAAAGGAGAAGGCCCCGATGTGGACGTGAACCTGCCCAAGGCCAACATAGATGTCTCAGGACCCAAGGTGGACATTGAAGGCCCTGATGTGAATATCGAAGGTCCAGATGCAAAATTGAAGGGCCCCAAGTTCAAGATGCCAGAGATGAACATCAAAGCCCCCAAGATCTCCATGCCTGACTTTGATTTGCATCTGAAGGGTCCTAAAGTGAAGGGTGATGTGGATGTGTCTCTGCCTAAAGTGGAAGGTGACCTCAAGGGTCCTGAAATTGACATCAAAGGCCCCAAAGTGGACATTGATGCTCCAGATGTGGATGTCCATGGCCCAGACTGGCACCTGAAGATGCCCAAGGTGAAAATGCCCAAGTTCAGCATGCCTGGCTTCAAAGGAGAAGGCCCCGATGTGGATGTGAACCTGCCCAAGGCTGACATTGATGTCTCAGGACCCAAGGTGGACATTGACGTTCCAGATGTCAACATTGAGGGTCCAGATGCAAAACTGAAGGGCCCCAAGTTCAAGATGCCTGAGATGCACATCAAAGCCCCCAAGATCTCAATGCCTGATGTTGACTTTAACTTGAAGGGTCCCAAAGTGAAGGGTGATATCGATGTGTCGCTGCCAAAAGTGGAAGGTGATCTCAAGGGTCCTGAAATTGATATCAAGGGCCCCAACATGAACATTGACATTCCTGATGTCAATATTGAAGGTCCAGAAGGAAAATTAAAGGGTCCCAAATTTAAAATGCCAGAAATGCACATTAAAGCTCCCAAGATTTCCATGCCTGACTTTGACTTAAATCTCAAAGGGCCAAAGGTAAAGGGAGATGTGGACCTATCACTACCTAAGGTGGAAGCTGATCTGAAAGGGCCAGAGGTGGACATTCAAGGTCCTGATGGAAAACTCAAAGGTCCTAAGTTTAAGATGCCTGATGTCCATTTCAAAACCCCACAAATCTCTATGAGTGATATCGATTTGAACTTGAAAGGACCCAAGATGAAAGGAGATTTGGACATTTCCATTCCTAAACCAGAAGGAGATTTGAAAGGCCCCAAAGTGGATGTCAAAGGGCCTAAGGTGGACATAGACACTCCTGACATTGACATCCATGGTCCAGAAGGGAAACTGAAGGGCCCCAAGTTTAAAATGCCCGACCTACATCTCAAGGCACCCAAAATCTCCATGCCTGAAGTCGACCTGAATCTGAAGGGCCCAAAGGTGAAGGGTGATCTGGATGTTTCTCTGCCTAAAGTGGAAGGAGAGCTCAAAGGTCCTGAGGTTGACATCAAAGGCCCCAAAGTGGACATCGATGTTCCAGATGTGGATGTCCATGGCCCAGACTGGCACCTGAAGATGCCCAAGGTGAAAATGCCCAAGTTCAGCATGCCTGGTTTCAAAGGAGAAGGCCCCGATGTGGACGTGAACCTGCCCAAGGCCGACATAGATGTCTCAGGACCCAAGGTGGACATTGAAGGCCCTGATGTGAATATCGAAGGTCCAGATGCAAAATTGAAGGGCCCCAAGTTCAAGATGCCAGAGATGAACATCAAAGCCCCCAAGATCTCCATGCCTGACTTTGATTTGCATCTGAAGGGTCCTAAAGTGAAGGGTGATGTGGATGTGTCTCTGCCTAAAGTGGAAGGTGACCTCAAGGGTCCTGAAATTGACATCAAAGGCCCCAAAGTGGACATTGATGCCCCAGATGTGGATGTCCATGGCCCAGACTGGCACCTGAAGATGCCCAAGGTGAAAATGCCCAAGTTCAGCATGCCTGGCTTCAAAGGAGAAGGCCCCGATGTGGATGTGAACCTGCCCAAGGCTGACATTGATGTCTCAGGACCCAAGGTGGACATTGACGTTCCAGATGTCAACATTGAGGGTCCAGATGCAAAACTGAAGGGCCCCAAGTTCAAGATGCCTGAGATGCACATCAAAGCCCCCAAGATCTCCATGCCTGATGTTGACCTGGATTTGAAAGGACCCAAAGTAAAAGGAGATTTTGATGTGTCTCTCCCTAAGATTGAAGGTTCTCTCAAAGGCCCAGAAGTAGACCTAAAAGGTCCAGGTCTTGATATCGGAGGCCCCGATGCCAAATTCAGTGGTCCATCTCTGAAGATGCCATCCGTGGATATATCTGCTCCCAAAGTAACTGTTCCTGATCTCGACTTGCATCTCAAGACACCCAAAATTGGAGTTTCCGGTCCCAAATTAGCAGGCGAAGTGGACCTCAAGGGGCCCAAAGTTGATTTAGAAGCTCCAAGTTTAGATTTACATGTGGAAAGTCCAGATATTAATATTGAGGGGCCAGATGTTAAAATTCCCAAGTTTAAGAAACCCAAGTTTGGATTTGGGGCAAAAAGCCCTAAAGCTGATATCAAGTCACCTGCGCTAGATGTGACTGTTCCTGAGGCCGAGCTGAATGTTGAGGCTCCTGAAATTAGCGTTGGTGCCAAAGGCAAGAAGAGTAAGTTTAAAATGCCAAAAATTCACATGAGTGGCCCTAAAGTTAAGGCCAAAAAGCAGGGATTTGATTTGAGTGTTCCTGGGGGTGAAATCGACGCCAGCCTCAAGGCTCCTGATGTAGATGTCAATGTCGCTGGGCCTGACGCCGCACTCAAAGTTGACGTGAAATCACCCAAAACCAAGAAAACTATGTTTGGGAAAATGTACTTCCCAGATGTGGAGTTTGACATTAAGTCACCTAAATTTAAAGCTGAAGCACCCCTCCCCAGCCCCAAGTTGGAGGGTGAAATCCAGGCACCTGACCTGGATATTTCTTCACCAGGAATTAATGTGGAAGGACCTGACATCAAGGTGAAGGCTCCCAAGGTCAAGGTGCCAGGTGTGGAAGTCTCCGGGCCCAAAATAGAGGGCAACTTGAAAGGCCCTGACATCAGCATTGACGGCCCAGATGCTAAAATCAAAGCACCCTCGTTTGGCGTTTCTGCTCCTCAAGTGTCCATGCCTGATGTGAATGTTAACTTGAAAGGACCAAAGATAAAGGGTGAGGTCCCCAGTGTGGGGCTGGAAGGACCAGACCTAGATCTACAAGGTCCAGAAGCAAAAATCAAGTTCCCCAAGTTTTCAATGCCCAAGATCAGCGTCCCTGGTGTGAAAATGGAAGGTGGGGGAGCTGAGGTCCATGCCCAGCTGCCCTCTCTTGAAGGAAGCCTGAGCACACCGGATGTTAGGCTTGAAGGGCCCGATGTCTCTCTAAAAGGGCCAGGAGTCAACTTGCCTTCAGTGAATCTCTCCATGCCTAAAGTCTCTGGGCCTGACCTTGGCCTGAACGTGAAAGGACCAAGTTTGAAGGGAGACCTGGATGCATCGTCTCCCAGTGTGAAGTTGAATGCCCCAGGGCTCGACGTCAGCGGTGTCGGGGGGAAGCTGCAGATTGGAGGAGATGGTATAAAGATGCCAGGGATCGATGCCACAACAACGCTTAATGTTGGGGCACCAGATGTTACACTGAAAGGACCAAGCCTACAGGGAGACCTGACTGTCTCTGGTGACATTAAGTGCCCTAAGATATCTGTTGGTGCTCCTGATCTGAGCTTGGAGGCACCGGAAGGTGGTATTAAATTTCCCCAAATGAAGCTGCCCCAGTTTGACATCTCTACTCCAGGGTCTGACCTGGACATGAACATCAAGGGGCCACAAGTTGCTGGAGAATTCCAGGGGCCAGGCATGGATGTGAACCTGAAAGGGCCTAAGGTCTCGGTGCCGAGCATGGACTTTAACTTGGAAGGACCAAAAGTGAAAGGTAGCCTCGGGGCCACTGGGGAGATGAAAGGCCCCGCAGTTGGAGGGAGTCTTCCGGGCATCCGCGTTCAAGGCCTGGAAGGGAACCTCCACATGCCTGGAATCAAGTCTTCGGGATGTGAGGTGGACCTGCCGGGGGTGAATGTGAAACTCCCAAGTGGGCAGATTTCTGGTCCCGAAGTCCAAGGGGATCTGAAAGGTCCAGGAATAGATTTCCATGGGGCTGTTCCTGACATCAATGTAAAAGGACCTTCCTTCAATATGGCATCTCCCGAGTCAGATTTCGGTGTCAGCCTGAAGGGCCCGAAAATCAAAGGAGGTGTGGATGTATCGGGGTGCGTCAGTGCCCCAGATATCAGCTTGGGTGAAGGGCACATGAGTGTCAAAGGTTCCGGGGGTGAGTGGAAGGGGCCCCAGGTCTCCTCTGGTCTTAACTTGGACGCCTCTAAGTTGGCTGGGGGCCTTCATTTCTCAGGACCAAAGGTTGAAGGAGGTGTGAAAGGAGGTCAGATCGGACTCCAGGGTCCTGGGCTGAGTGTGTCTGGGCCTCAAGGTCACTTGGAAAGTGGGTCTGGAAAAGTCACATTCCCCAAGATGAAGATCCCCAAGTTTACCTCAACTGGCCGTGAGCTGGTTGGCAGAGAAGTGGGGGTAGATATCAATTTCCCTAAAGTGGAGGCCCACGTGCAGGCGGGAGCTGGAGAAGGCGAGTGGGAAGAGTCTGAAGTCAAACTGAAAAAGTCCAAGATCAAAATGCCCAAGTTTACTTTTTCCAAAGCCAAAGGGAAAGGCGACGTCACCGGCTCGCCGGAGGCGTCCATCTCTGGATCCAAAGGTGACCTGAAGAGCTCAAAGGCCAGCCTGGGCTCGCTGGAAGGAGAAGCCGAGGCCGAAGCCTCATCACCCAAAGGCAAATTCTCCCTCTTTAAAAGCAAAAAGCCCCGGCATCGCTCCAATTCTTTCAGCGATGAGAGGGAGTTCTCTGCACCTTCCACCCCGACCGGGACCTTGGAGCTGGAAGGTGGGAAAGTGAAAGGAAAACACGGGAAGCTGAAATTCGGTACCTTTGGTGGATTAGGGTCAAAGAGCAAAGGTCATTATGAGGTGACTGGGAGTGACGATGAAGCCGGCAAGTTACAGGGAAGTGGCGCGTCCTTGGCCTCGAAGAAGTCCCGACTGTCCTCCTCTTCCAGCAATGATAGTGGGACGAAGGTTGGTATCCAACTTCCCGAGGTAGAGCTGGCTGTTTCCACCAAGAAAGAGTAGCAGGCCCTTGTATGTGTGTACATATATATATAAAAAAGACATCAGCCTTGGGTGTGTTTGTATATAAACTCCAAAGAGAAACACCCCAACAGCCTCAGCAATAATGCAAAGACCTCGCCTCTCCCCGTGGCAGGTGCTGAGAAACCAAGCGCCTGTAGGCTCCTGGAACTCTCCAGACAGGAGAGTTTTAAGTTCATTCAGCCCATGTGCAGAGGTCAACAATATTTGCTTAAGATTTCAGTTTTTTTGGTTTATTTTTTTTTTTTTTTGCATTGAATGCTGAGAGCTCCTGTTTACTAAGCAAGCTTTTGTGTTTATTATCCTCATTTTTACTGAACATTGTTAGTATTGGGGCAACGGAAACCCATTTTTTTCATTGTAATGACTTTGGGGGCTTTTGTTAGTCAGGGTTGGGGTAGGGAAAAAAAAAAAAAAAAGCAGAAGGGGTCAGATCTCCATTGCTCTAAAGATTGGATCTGTTCAAACAGCAGATGTGGCCCAGAGGAGAGGGCAGCCAGGGTGTGGGTATTTTTTGGGGGGAGTCCTTGGCATAGCTTTTTCCCTCAGGGGTGACAGTTCCAGCCAGTTTGGTGCACATGGTGAGGGAAGAGGGGATTAGAACCTGTTTGCAAATTGTCCGATCCACTAGGTCAACATGGGAAGCTTCCATTCTGTGTTTTGTAAGAGAAACGTTTTATTCATGACTGCCATGTCCCTGATAATAGTTTTGATTTCTTTTAACAAATGTTATCATGGTTAAGAAAATCTCTGGCACTTTAATGGCAAATTAACTGAGAATGTAAGAAAAGTGATGCTGTACAAGGCAAATAAAGCTGTCTATTAACTCCGATGTCTCGTGCCTTTGCATTCTGTGTTGAGGAGATGAAGCTGATGGAACTGTTCAGACTGGGTCCGCCTGTTGGCATTGCTAAATTTTTTTTTTTTTTTGTGTGTGTGTGATACTAGGAATTGAACTCAGAGGTGATCAACCTCTAATCCATACCCCTAGCCCTTTTTATTTTTTTATTTTGAACAGGGATTTGCTAAATTGCTGAGGGTTTTCCTAAATCTGGGGGACTGGCCTGAACCTGTTATCGTCCTCTCTCGGCCTCCCAAGTGAACCACCACGCACAGCTGCCTTGCTAGTTTTGCTAGTGACGGTAAGGCATGACCTCCACACAGGTAATGGGAGGAATTCTTTGCTTCTTGATTCTCATGATGAGACTGGAATGCCTCCTTGCTGAAAAATCACTGAGCCAGGGTACAGCTTGGTGGTAGAATACTTGCCTGACGCACATGAGGCCCTGGGTTTGATCCTTAGGACCCCTCTCCTCCCTCAGAAAAAGAAGGGTTTGAAACCATGGTAGCCCAACACCAACTTCACCTCCACTGATATGAGTTCAAGACTCAGAAAAACTTCTCAATAAGCCCGGTGTCATGGTGCATGCCTATAATCTCAGTATTTGGGAGTCTGAGACAGAAATAGCACAAGTTCCAGGACAGCTTCAGCAAGTAGTGACACTCTCAGCAACCTAGTGAGACCCTGTTTCATAACACACGCATGCATGCACACGCACGTACACACGTCTATTATTATTTTTTTGTTTTAGTGGTACTGGGGTTCCTGGAAGCCCTTCTACCTCCGGGCTACACTCCCAGATATATTTTTACATTTTTATTTGGAAACAGGGTCTCCTGAGCCAGCGCGCGCGGCTGGCTTCGAACCTGCGCGATCCTCCTGTCTCCGCCTCCCAAGCGCGGGGATTACAAGCGTGCGCCACCACGCCCGGCACGTACACAGTTCTAAGGCAAAAGGATACAGACGCAAGCAGCAGAAGCAGCCCGGGCTATTCCATGACCTTGCCTTCTGCTCTTGACTTTAGTTTGCGGGCTTCATGTGGTAGCCATGTACTTATTTATGGAGAGCCTGAGTGTAGGTGTGGGTCCTGACATGGCGGGAGCGGGCCTCATTTATACAGTGACCCCTGAGTACACTCCAGCAGCTGAACAGGCTGCCCTGTGGCCTCACAGAGTCTGCGTGTCCTCCAGGGACATTTGTTTCTTCCACTCACTCACAGATCCATCGAAGCCCAATCCCCGCTCCTCCCGTAACTCAGAAGCTGACAGAATGTGTGGGGAGCTAGGGACGGAGCGTGTTTGCTGCCCGAGATACTCAACCCTGGTGTCTGGAGGGTGGCGGAGCGGGTGACAGTGGTGGAATTATGCACACAGCTAAGGAGGATGCCCAGGAGGACACTGGAGAGGCCTCTGGGCAGAACTGCCAGGCTTTCCAATAACATATCAATTACTTTATTTATTTATTTAGTTAATTAATTAATTAATTTTTTTTGTGGTACTGGAGGTGGAACCCAGGAGCTTTCCACCTCTGGGCTATATTCCCAGATCTATTTTGTGTTTTATTTGGAAACAGGGTTTTACTAAGTAGCTGATGAGAGCCTCATTAAGTAGCTGAGGTTGGCTTTGAACGTGCGCGATCCTCCTGTCTCAGCCTTCCAAGTACTGGGATTACAAGCGTGCGCCACCACGCCTGGCTTCATATCAATTACTTTTGATTTTTATGAAGGACGGGATGATACAGGCTACTGGTGACCCCTCTGTCTATCCGGTCAAGGAATATTTTTTTCCATGCTGGGGATCAAACCCAGGGCCTCACAGAAGCTAAGCAGGCGCTCTGCCACTGAGTGGAACCCCAGCCCCTCGATGAACATTTTTTGAGCACTACATGACTAGAGTCTGTGTTAATCCCATTGATCTTAGAAACTTCCTGGGCCAACCTTCACAGACCAAATGATGGTGCGGATGTCAGAATCTGGAATGCACCTTGGAACCCTAGAAAGGAGCCCGTGCAAATACCACATCTCTCGGGGGTGATGAGACCAGTGGGCATTCCTTAGTTCTCCAGGCAGAATTCATTGGCTGGAGCCGGGCGTGGTGGCGCACGCTTGTAATCCCCGCGCTTGGGAGGCTGAGACAGGAGGATCGTACAGGTTCGAAGCCAGCCTCAGCTACTTAGTGAGACCCTGTTTCTAATAAAATATAAAATAGGTCTGGGAGTATAGCCCCGAGGTAGAAAGCCTCTGGGTTCCACCTCCAGTACCACCAAAAAAAAAAAACAAACAAAAAAAAAACAACTCATTGGCGGGGACCAGCAGGGCTGGTGGATGGGCTGTGGGAGGGATGCAGAAACTGGCCATTCAAACAAGAGCCCCTTCCCCCCGCAGTGAATATCACCGGAGGGACGCAGGAGCTGGAGAGGCACATAAAGGCCCATCCCAGCTGGTTTCCCCGTGCCCACCCTCACCTCCTATTCTCGTTAGCCCCTTTCCCCTGGTCTCAAGCAATCCCTCAAAACCCTGCAGGGTTGGGTGTCATGATGCACACCTGTAATCAGTACGTGGGAGACTGAGACAGGAGGATAGCAGGTCTGAGGCCAGCCTCAGCAACTTATCGAGACCTTCAGCAACTTATGCCCTGTTTAAAAAAATAAGTAAAAAAGCCAGGCGTGGTGGCGCACGCTTGTAATCCCAGCATTTGGGAAGTTGAGACGGGAGGACCGCAATTCGCAGCCAGCCTCAGCTACTTAGTGAGGCCCTCTGCAACTCAATGAGACCCTGTTTCAAAATGAAGAATAAAAAATAGGGCTGGGGGTGTAGTTCAGAGGTAGCATGTCCCTGGGTTCCATTCCCAGTGTCCCCCCGCCAAAAAAAAAAAAAAAAAAAGCATCAGGGGCTCACACAGGGAAATGAAAGGCCTTCATAAATCCAAATTCATCTCTGTGTGGAAGGATCCCTCAAGCAAACTTAGTTCCACTTGAAGACAGTTGAACCAAAGAAACTTTAATAAAGGGGCTGCTTATGAAGCGGTGCAGAGGGGCAGAGGAACCAACAAGGGCTGGTGATCCTCCAGGGAGAGTGAGAAGCTGGTATTGCCCCGGGTCTGAAGGAGCCGGGCGAGGAATGGTATTTCTAGAGTCCAGTGCGAGTGGGAGGCAGAGGGGCCGCTAGCAGAAGCTGTAGCCCTGAGGGCCAGGCCAGCTGCCAGCACGGCCTGCCCTGAGAAGAGGGGAGAAATAACCGTGACCTCTCTCTCCTCCCCTCGCGTCTCCAGTGAGGAGTCAGGCAGTCCCGCGTCACAGTGTCAGCCTCTGGGGGCGCAGAGCAGGTGGACAGGGCAGAGAAAGCACAATATCCTAATCCTTCTACTTTTCTGTTTGGCAAGCTTGAATTTTTATAGGTGGAGATTTCTTAAAATAGACACAGTGGTGGCACATGCTTGTAATCCTAGTACTTGGGAAGCTGAGACAGGAGGATCACAGGTTTGAGGCCAGTCTCAGCAATTTAGTGAGATTCTCAGCAACCTAATAAAATCCTGCTTCAAAAAAAAAAAAAAAAAAAAGGTTAGGGGCAAAGCTCACAGGTAGAATGGTTCAATCCCAGTGCCACAAAAAAAAATCAAAACCAAACAAAGCAACTTAGTGAGACCCTGAGCTATTTAGCAAGATCCTGTTTCAAAATGAAAAGGGCTCGGGGTGTAAGTTGGAGGTAGAAGGACTCTGGGTTCAATCCCTAGTACCAAAAAAAAAAGTAGTCATCCTTATGTGGGATGTATTTAAGGTCTGATCATAAAGTCTTGCGACAGTTAAAACAAACACATTCATCTTAATGGCTGTTCTGTTTTCAGTATTCACATTTATTTCTGTGACAATTCTACTGTCTCCACCACACCTTGCTAGTCAACTGTATATTTAAAAATTATGTTTCTTGGGGTAACACAAGTTTTCCTTTTGGTTTTTGCAAAGAAGCCAAAAAGTCCGGAAGATACTCCAGGGCTCCTGGGACAGGACCTGTAAAGGGCATTGGACTGGGCGTGGCCGGGATTATCCCTGACTTTGGACACATTAAAGTCCACGTGTGAGCCTCTATTTTCTTATCTGGAACCTGGACAAGACAATTCTCCAAGGTCCAGTTCGTATAGTCTAGGATCCCTTTGGAAGCAAGGCTAGTGACAAATTAGGTAGGTGAGTCATCTCTGTTCAAAAGCAAGACGCGGTTATAAGGTAGTGTAGCTAATTTTCTTATGTGGTTGGAAAGTTGTCTGAAGTGTGTTGAGCAGAAGCAGCACTTTTTCTTTTCTTTTTTTTTTGAGGGATGGAACCCAGGGGCATTCTACCTCCAAGTGACACCCCCAGCCCTATATTTTATTCTTTATTCTGAAACAGGGTCTCACTGAGTTGCAGAGGGCCTCACTAAGTAGCTGAGGCTGGCCGCGAACCATGATCCTCCTGTCTCAGCCTCCCGAATGCTGGGATCACAAGCGTGCGCCACCACGCCCGGCTATAGGCAGCACTTTTGAAATACTGCTATGACTCCAGCCTCTCACAGCAGAGATGGCAGTACCCACCAGGACTTGCGTGGTGCTTGCTAATACACACTTCCCAGTTGGGAGTTGACCCTGAGCCTTCTGCTATCGCGGATTAGCTTTGGCATTAGGAACCAGAACCGGGGAGATATAACTAAGCGTGCAACTCATGTTCCTTTCTCTTTTATTTTCTATTAATTTGTTTATTTTATCATACTGGGGACTGAACTCGGTGGCGCTAAACCATTGGCTACATCCCAAGCCAAGTCCTATTTATTTATTTGTGGTACCAGGGATTGAATTTAGGGGCGCTCAACCACTGAGTTACACACACACACACACACACACACACACACACACACACACACTCACACACACACTCACAGAGCCAAATTTCCTCATTGCAATCTTGCTATGTTTCCCCATTGGAATGAAAAGTAAACCCAAGTTTTCAAGCAAGAAGTCCAAGTTTGGGCAAGTTTACTTCGCGAACGCTCTTGAAAGCGTTGGTGGCATGCTTAGCCTTGGCGTGCTTTCTGCTTAGGGTTTTTGAAACTGGGGTTCTGGCTCTGGGCTCTGCAGCGCAGAGCAGTTCTCTGTCTTTCATCATAAGGACAAAGAATTCTGGGCGTGCACGCTTGCCAGGGTCGGGAATGCCATGCGCCGTTTAACAGCCTCTGGGCTGCTGCAAGGGCTCCCAGGGCTGAAGGCTCCCTGCAGAGACGCTGCCCTGGGCCCAGAGGACCAGGCCAGCTGCCAGCCCCCCGCCTGCCCCGAGAAGAGGGAGAAATACCCTTGACCTCTGTCTCCTCCCGCTGGTGCCTCCAGCGCAGGGCCAAGTGTGTGGGGAGCTTTCTGCTGTGGAGAGAGCTTTCACCCCTTCAGATGCCTCTGTGTTTTTCCACCACAAGCCAGAGGCCTGGGCTTGGCCCTAACGGGGACGCTTCCCAGAAGTGTGGCCAAGAAAGGGAAAGGGTTACAAATGAAAAGACCTTCTCTTTGAACAGACAGGTTGTTCTAGTTCACAAAGTGCTTTATCGCTGGAGATCTCACACTGATTTCTCAGCTCCGCCCAGGAGAGCAGGCCGAGTCCTGCTGACTCCATCTTATGCAGCTAGAGAGGAGGCCCCGTGAGCTGGTGAGCCTCCCCGCCTGGATCAAGCCAAGCTTTCTTTTTTCTTTTCTTTTTTCTTTTTTGCGGTACTGGAGGTGGAACCTGGGAGCATTCTACCTCCCAGCTGCATCCCCCAGCCTTATTTTTTTTATTCTTTATTTTGAAACAGGGTCTCACTGAGTTGCAGAGGGCCTCACTAAGTAGCTGAGGCTGGCCGAGAACCACGATCCTCCTGCCTCAGCCTCCCAGATGCTGTGATTACAAGCCTGCGCCACCACGCCTGGCTACGCCAAGCAAAAGAAAAACGTGATTTCTTGAGGAAGTTGGGCATTCTGTAGGGGAGGATTAGAAAATGGAAGCTATTTCTTGAAATTGATAGGGTCTTGGACTTTTTAACAGCAGTTATTAAACAGTTAAGTGTAGCCGGGAGGAGTGGCACACACGAGTACTCCCAATATTTGGGAGGCTGAGACAGGGGGATTGCAGGTTCGAGGACAGCCTCGGAAGTACAGCAAGACCCTTAGCAACCTAACCAGATCCTGTTTCAAAACAAAACAAAACAACAAACGAAAGGGCGGGTGGGTGTAGCTCAGAAGTAGAATGCTCTAGAATGCTCCTGGCTTCAATCCCCAGAACCCCCCAGCACCCCCTCCCCCAAATAACAGCTGTCGGTTCTGTGCTTCCAGCTGTGTAACATCAGGCAGACTCTCAGAACTCTCTGTTCCTCGTTTCTTTACCTCTTCAGTAGGGATGATATGGTGCCCATCTCACTGTAGCACTCTTGTGAGGATGAGGTAAAATGATATATATATATATATATATATATATATATATATATATATATATATATATGTACATACACACATCCACGTCCACTAGCGTATATAAAATACCGTGTGACTTATTCCCATACAATATATGCTCTGTGTTGGACGGCCTGTCTATTAAACACTTGCCTTTCCCAACAACCACGTGAGGTGGGTAGTGTTTTTCTCATTTAATAGAAAAGCTGAGCCTCGGAAAAGTTAAGCAATAGGTCCTGGGTCCCACAGCTGGTAAATGGCGGGGTCATGATTATTTACACTGGGATCTCTTGTGCCTGAGAAGCTCTGCTGTGTGTGTGTGTGTGTGTGTGTGTGTGTGTGTGTGTGTGTGTGTGTGGTGTATTCTACCTCTGAGCTATACTCTCAGCTACATATATATATAATTTGTTGTACTGGGGATTGAATCCAGGGGCATTTTACCTCCAAGCTACATCCCCAGCCCTATTTCCTTCCTTCCTTCCTTCCTTCCTTCCTTCCTTCCTTCCTTCCTTCCTTCCTTCCTTCCTCTGTCTTTCTCCCTCCCTCCCTTCCCTTTCTTTCTTTCTTCTCTTTCTCTTTCTTTCTTTCTTTCTTTCTTTCTTTCTTTCTTTCTTTCTTTCTTCCTTTCTCTTTCTTCTTTTTTGTGGTACTGAGGGTGGAACCCAGGGGCTTTCTACCTCCAGACTATACTCCCAGACCTATTTTATATTTTTCTTTGGAAACAGGGTCTCACTAAGTTGCTGAGAGCCTCACTAAGTAGCTGAAGCTGGCTTCGAACCTGTGCGATCCTCCTGTCTCAGCCTCCCAAGTGCGGGGATTACAAGCGTGCGCCACCATGCCTGGATTCCTATTTTTTATTTTAAAACAGGGTCTCACTAAGTTGTGGAGAGCCTCACTCAGTTGCTGAGGCTGTCCTCTAACCTACGATCTTCCTGTCTCAGCCTCCCAAGTGATGGGATTACAGCCATGCCGGGCAGAGGCCCTGCTTTTAACAGCATCCTGCTGGCTGATCGCGGGAGGACTGTGTTAGCTGCAGTGTGTGGCTGCTTCAAGGGTTGGAGGGGAGCGTGGGGAGGGCTTTCCAGGCAGAGCAAGGCCAGGAGGTGTGTGTGACACTCATAAAGCAACTTGCAACCTGGGCTGTGTGGCTGGTTTCAGGTCCAGCCTTGAAGGTAGTAGACTGGTACATAGCACCCAGGTGCCCACTCTGGGGAGGGCTTGGGTGGTCTCCAGGTTTCAAGCAGGGAGAAGCCTTGGCCCAAGTGGGGCCTCCTGGGCTTCTGCCAGGCATGGTGGCACATGCTTGTAATTCCAGGATTTGGGAGGATGATGGTAGGTTCGAGGCCAGCCTCAGCAACTTAGGGAGACCCTTGGCAACCTGGTGAGACCCTGCTTCAAAATGAATATTAAAAATGGCTGGGGGTAGCCAGGTGTGGTGGCGCATGCTTGTAATCCCAGCATTTGGGAGGCTGAGACAGGAGGATCATGATTTAAGGACAGCCTCAGCTACTTAGTGAGTCTCTTTGCAACTCAGTGAGACCCTGTTTCCAAATAAAGAATAAAAACATAGGTCTGGGGTGCAGCTCGGAGGTAGAATGCCCTGGGTTCAATACCCAACACTGAAGAAAAAAAAGAAAAGAAAAAAGAAAAGGCTGGGGGTGTATCTCAGAGGTAGAATGCTCCTGGGTTCAATCCCAATACCACAAACAAACAAACAAACAAAAAATAGACAAGCCAGGTGTGACGGAGCACACCTGTAATCCCCATCCTTAGGAAGCTGAAACGGGCGGATCTCAAGTTTGAGGGCAGCCTCAGCAATTTAGGGACACCCTCTGCAACGTAGTGAGACCCTGTTTCAAAACAAAAAAATAAAATAAAAGAGGGCTGAGGATATAGCTCGGTGGTAGAGTGCCCCTGGGTTCAGCTTCCAGTACCAAACGACGACAATAACAAATAAAAAGCAAAGAAGAACCGCCATTAAAGCTTGCGCATTGTAATTAGCCTGCCCCCTGTGCCGGCCCAGGAGCGGTCTGTGAGCCAGGCCTGCGCACCTGGGCCCCATGGGGCTGAGCCCTTTCTCTGGGAGAGAGAGCCTAAGAAATGTTTGGGGCAGAACGGAGCGGTCCATCACTGTGACCATCACTGTGACCGTTCCTCCTCGCGCCCTGCGCCCGCCGGCTCTGCACCGGGCGGCCGATGCTCACTGCGTTTGAGAACCTGCCAGCAACCTGCGGTGTGATCAGAAGGATCCCCGCGCTCCCTGGGCGGGGGAGAGCAGCCCCACCCATTCCTGTGCCACGCCCGTCCCGAGCTCTTTGAGGGGATTGTGGGGGCGCAGAGCGGGTGGGGAGGGGGGAAACCGGTAGAAACCCACGGGGTGGGGGGACGCCGAGGAAGAGCCCGGGATGGGACAGATGCGGCGTGGCCAGGGGCAACGCCCTAGGACCAGGGGGTCTGGCAGGAGCCCCGGAGACGTAAAGGGCGTGGAGAAGGAAGGAAAGAAAAAAGGGCGAGGGGCTGGAGCGCTTCCCTTCCGGTGCAGGCCTCCGGATTCCGTCCCCAGCGCCGCAAAGAAAGAAAGAAAAAACCAAAAATCAAACTAGGAGGAAGAGGCCCCAGCGAGCAGACGCCGCGCTGCAGGGAGGCTTTGGAGAGACTTCAGCCCCAGCCCTTACGGCTACGATCTTTCTTGGCGCCCCAAATAAACTTAATCTAAGTAAAGCAGCGCGCATGCACTTCGAGGCAAGTTTTCCACTCTACACATGTGACACTTTTAAGCGTCCCCATCGCGCGCCCCCACGTCTGCAAGGCTGGGGCGGTGCTGCGTCGCGGGAGTAGGAGAAAGTAGTTTCCGGGAGCATCTGCCGCCACGCCCTGTTCGGCCCATCTACCAATCCCCAGGCTCTTCCGCATTTCGTCACTCGTTGCTGGGCAGATTTTTATCCACTGCGGAGGGGCTGCTTAGAGCTAAGCTTACGGCGGTGGGCCTGGCCGGACTGAACGCTGGTCACCCTGCACAGAGGGGACTGCGGAGACGGGAGAGAAGGCTCTGTGGCCTCGGGGGATCACCCCCTGGTGGGATCTTAAACCCCAAAGGGAGTATTAACGCAAGCTTTCCCCTTCAGCCGGACTTCCCTGAAGAGAACTTTGTACGTGGCGGCGTCATATACTTTGACCACTTTTGAACGTTTACATCAAGAGGAGGCTTTTGAAGCCCGGCGTGGTGGCGCATGCCTATAATCCCAGTACTCAGGAGGCTGAGCCAGGAGGATCGCAGGTTTAAGCACAGCCTCAGTAGGTTAGGGACACTTTCGGCAGCCTGCCCACTCTCTGTTTCAAATAAAAGGCCCTGGGTATAGCTTGGAGGTAGAATGCCCCTGATTTCAATCCCCAGTTCCGGGGGAGGAGAAATGGGGATTTTGGCCCTGAGGAATGGGTCCCTTCTGGTGGACCATCAGCAGGTCAGCTCAGGGTATTTTGGGACAGGAGAATATCTATCTATCTATCTATCTATCTATCTATCTAATCTATCATCTATCTATCTATATCTAATCTATCTATTTATTATTGGAGGTTGAACCCAGAAGCTTTCTCTCTCTCTTTTTTTTTCCCCCTGGCACTAGGGATTGGACCCGGGGCATTCTACTTCTGAGCTACACCCCCAGCCCTGTTTTTTATTCTGTATTTTGAAATAGGTTCTCACTAAGTTGCAGAGGGCTTCACTAAGTAGCTGAGGCTGTCCGCGAATGGCGATCCTCCTGTCTCAGCCTCCCAGATGTTGGGATTAGAAGCGTACGCCACCACGCACGGCTATTACTCTGTTTTCAAACAGAGTCTCACTAAGTTGTGAAGGGCCTCACTAAGTAGCTGAGGCTGGCCTTGAAGCTGCAATCTTCCTGTCTCAGCTTCCCAAGTACAGGGATTACAAGCGTGCGCCACTATGCCCAGCTTACTTTTTTTTGCTTTTGAAACAGGGTCTCAATAAATTGCTGAGGGGAACCTCAAACCTGCCATCCTCCTGTCTCAGCCTCCCAAATACTGGGATTACAGGAGCGCACCACTGCGTCTGGCTACAGGAGAGCCTTTGAGCAAAGCCCCACAAATAGCAACAGTGGGCGCCTACCTTGCTTTCTTGTCTGGTTGCTGAACGTAGCCCCTTGAGGCTGCAAACACACAGGACTGCTGCAGGGCCTCCCAGCCAGCAGAAGGGGAGGGAGGTTTTGGCTCTTTTCAGCCAGTGCAGCCTAGCCTGGGTTCGTGTGTTTTACCTCTTTGGTCTCTTCAAGGGCCCATAGCTACCAGGCAGCCAGGACTTTGTCCTCCAGAGGGCTGGAGGGGAGGGGAGAAAAACGAGAGGGCATTTTCTATTTGTAAGATGGCAGGTTCGGTGAGCGACTTGAATTTCAAGTGGGCCCTACAGGCAGATACTCATGGAGTCAGGTGAGCAGGAGAGGCAGCTGGTTTAGATTGTCTGAATTCCTAGAAAATAAATTCTAGGAATTTAGCTGTGGGAGGGAGGAGTGCCAGGTGGATTAAGCTTGGAGCATTGCTGGGAGGCCTGAGGAGGGAGCAGGTGGATATTTGCTCTTTTCTCTGTTTGAACATCATGGTTTTTCCAAAATTTGCTTGTCTCTTGGATCGTATCTAAGAGGCCAATTAAGGCTTTGAGCCAATAACATTTTTTTTTTTTTTTTTGTACTGGGAGTTGAATTCCGAGCTATACCCCCAGCCCTTTTATTTTTTATTTGGAAACAGGGTCTCACTAAGTTGCTGAGGCTGAGGTCTCACGAGGTCACCAAAGCTGGCTTTGAACCTACATCCTCCTGTCTCAGCCTGCCAGATACTGGACTTACAGGCATGCGCCACTGCGCCCAGTTCAAGGGCTTAAAAAAATTTTTTTCTTAAACTCAGCTGCAGATCTCTTATGGAGGAAAGAAAACCACTCCCTCTAAATACTGTTTTTGGATAATTGCTCTTTGTTTAAAGCAATTATTACCCTAAAAATGGGAAATTACACATTCCCGTTTATCAGAAGGAAATAAATACCTTGGATTAATCAGATTCTTGCCACGGGATGGGGACCGGAGACCTTGCCAGCAACTCAGGTATAAAGCCGGCACTTCGTGTTCTGTATACACCCCCTCTGGTTGTTTTACAGCTTCCAAAGGGGAAATGGTTGGATCCTGTGTGTCCGCTGAAGCTCATGTTCTTGTTATGTAATCACGGGGAACTTTCTTTTTTTTTTTTTTTTTTTTTTTTTTTTTTTTTAATTTATTTTTTATTGGTGCAATGTATTCATACATCATAGTGGTATAAATAAGATACTTTTGTAGACATACATGCACACATCGCCCAGTTAACATCGCCCAGTTAGCCCCTACCCGATCCCCACCCCATTCCCTCCCCATCCCTCCTTCCCACGCTTGGCTTAGTGGTTGACATCTAGTATTATAGCAATTTATACAATATTAACATTGATAATCTCACATAACAGTTTCATTTGTCTGGTACCAAACTTTTGATGACTTAAAGATAACATTTCAATATTTCTTTTTGCTTTCTTTCTTACCAGAGAATATTTTTTTTTCCTTTTTTTTTTTTAGGTGAAACTATCATACATTTATTTATTTATTTTTCAGAAAAAAAATCTATCCTGATATGGAATATGGGCTCTAGATACCCAAAACAGTCTCAAAGAAGAACAAAGCTAGAAGATGTATATTTTCTGATTTCAAACCATATAAAGCTACAATAATTGAAACAGTGTAGTACTGTTCTAAAGGCAGATATATAAACCATTGGAGCTAAATAAAAGCCTAGAGATAAATTCTTCCATACATTGTCAAGTTATTTTTGACAAGGTTTCCATGAACTTTTGGTGGAGGAAATACTAGTCTTTTAACTAAATATTGTTGAAAAATAATAATAAATGAAAAATAATAAAATTGGACCCTTACCTAACACATATACAAATATTAACTCAAAATAAAGGACCTAAATATAAATCTTAATACTATCAGCTTTTAGAAGAAAATCTGGGTCATAAAACCTCACAACATTGAAATTGGAAGTGATTTCTTGGATATGATTTCAATGGCACAGGCAACAAATGGGTAAATAAACTCCCTTAAAAAATAAAAAAAATATTGTATATCCAAAGACAATGTAAACAGAGTTAAAAGTTACTGATGCTCTTCCAAGAGTTCCTCCTATGACCCATTTCTCCCTAACTCTCACATATTAGGGAAAGCATCTGATTTCTTATTTTTTGTGCCTGACTAATCTCACTTAGCATAATGTCCTCCAGCTCCATCCATTTCCCTGAAAATGATGTAATTGAGTTTTTTTTGATGGCTGAGTAAAATTCCATTGTGTACATATCCCACAGTTTTGTAATCCATTCATCTGTTGATGGACATCTTGGCTGGTTCCATAGTTTGGCTATGGTGAATTGTGCAGCTATGAACATAGATACACATGCATTAGTTTGATAGTTTGGTTTCTTTTCTTTTGGGTAGATACCCAACAGTGGTATTGCTGGATCAAATGGTAGATTTGTTCCCATTCTTCTGAGGATTCTCCATACTGTTTTCCAAAGTGGTTGCACTAATTTGCAATCCCACCAACAATGTCTTAGAGTTCCCACTTCTCCACATCCTCGCCAGCATCTGTTGTTGTTTGTGTTTTGAATGATGGCCATTCTAGTTGGAGTTAGGTGAAATCTCAGGGTAGTTTTGATTTGCATCTCTCTGATTGCCAGTGATGTTGAGCATTTTTTCATGCATTTATTGGCCATTTGAATTTCTTCTTTTGTGAAGTGTCTATTTAGTTCATTTGCCCATTTTGTTATTGGATGTTTTGTTTTCTTAGTGTTGAGTTTCTTGAGTTCTCTGTATATTCTAGATATTAGTCCTCTATCAGTGGTGTAGGTGGCAAAAATCTTCTCCCATTCTGTTGGCTCTCGATTGAGATTCTTGATAGTTTCCTTTGCTGAACAGAAGCTCTTCAGTTTCATGCAATCCCATGTATTGATTCTCCTTTTAATTTGTTGTGCTTTTGGGGTCTTGTTGAGGAAATGTTTGTCTGTGCCTATGTGTTGTAGTGTTGGACCTATGCCCTCTTCAAGGAGCTTCAAAGTCTCTGGTTTAATTTCCAAGTCTTTGATCCATCGTGAGTTGACTTTTGTACAGGGTGAAAAAGTGGGATTAACATCCAATTTTCTGCATATGGTTAACCAGTTTTGCCAACACCATTTGTTAAAGAGGCTATCTTTTTTCCAGTGTATGTTTTTGGCCCCTTTGTCAAAAATCAATTGGCTGAAAGTGTGTGGACTTGTTTCTGGGTCTTCTATTCTGCTCCATTGGTCTATATATCTGTTCTTTTGCCAGTACCATGCTGTTTTTATTACAATGGCTTTGTAGTATAGTTTAAAGTCAGGTATTGTGATTCCTCCTGCGTGGTTTTTGTTGCTGAGAACTACCTTGGCTATTCTGGGCTTTTTGTTATTCCAGATAAATTTAAGGACTGATTTTTCTATGTCTGTGAGGAATGATCTTGGTAGTTTAATGGGCATTGCATTAAATCTGTAGATCAGTTTTGGGAGTATGGCCATTTTAATAATATTTATTCTGCCAATCCATGAACATGGAAGGTCTTTCCATCTTCTAAGATCTTCTTCGATTTCTTTTTTCAGTGTTTTATAATTTTCTTTGTAGAGATCTTTTACCTCCTTGGTCAAGTTTATTCCTAGGTATTTTATTTTTTTGTGGGAGATCCTGAGTGGAAGTGTTTTCTGAATTTCTTTTTCAGTGGATTTATGGTTGGTGTACAGGAAAGCTTCTGATTTTTTAAGATTGATTTTGTATCCAGATACCTTGCTGAATTTGTTGATCAGTTCTATAAGTCTTTTGGTTGAGTTTGTTGGGTTTTCTAAGTATAGTATCATGTCATCTGCAAATAGTGAAAGCTTGAGTTCTTCTTTTCCTATTTGTACTCCTTTGATTTCCTTTTCTTGCCTTATTGCTCTGGCTAGAGTCTCTAGTACTATATTGAAGAGAAGTGGTGATAGTGGACATCCTTGTCTCGTTCCAGTTTTTAGGGGGAATTCTTGAAGTTTTTCCCCATTTAATATGATGTTGGCAGTGGGCTTATTGTAGATTGCCTTAATAATGTTGAGATATGTTCCTTCTATTCCAATTCTCTGCAGTGTTTTTATCATAAATGGATGTTGAATTTTATCAAATGCTTTTTCAGCATCTATTGAGATGATCATGTGGTTTTTGTCTTTGATTCTGTTTATATGATGAATTACATGGATTGATTTTCGTATATTGAACCAGCCTTGCATCCCTGGGATGAACCCTACCTGGTCATGGTGAATGATTTTCTTGATGTGGTTTTGAATGCGTGTTGCTAGTATTTTGTTTAATAGTTTTGCATCCAAGTTCATCAGAGATATAGGCCTGTAGTTTTCCTTCCTTGAACTGTCTTTATTCGGTTTGGGTATTAGTGTGATGTTGGCTTCATAGAATGTATTTGGGAGAGTCCCGGTTTTTTCTATTTCCCGAAATAGTTTGAGTAGTATTGGGATTAGTTCTCCTATAAAGGTTTTATAGAATTCACTTGGGAAACCATCTGGTCCTGGGCTTTTCTTTGATGGTAAGCTCTTTATTGCTGTTTCAATCTCTTTAATTGTTATTGGTTGGTTTAAGTGTTCTATATCTTCTTGACTCAGTTTAGGAAGGTTGTATTTATCTAGGAAGTTGTCGATTTCCTCCAGGTTTTCCATTTTGTTGGAGTATAGTTTTTCAAAGTAGTTTCTGATAATCCTCTGGATTTCTACGCTGTCAGTAGTAATGTCTCCTTTTTCATCCCTTATCTTCATAATTTGGGTTGATTCTCTCTTTTTTTTAGTTAGGTTGGCTAATGGTTTATCAATCTTGTTAATTTTTTCAAGAAACCAGCTTTTAGTTTTGTTGATTTTCTGTATTGTTTTTTTATTCTCTATTTCGTTAATTTCTGCTCTAATTTTAATAATTTCCCGTCTTCTACTGGCTTTGGGGTTCAATTGTTCCTGCTTTTCAAGGGCTTTGAGGTGTGTCATAAGGCTATTTATTTGAAGATTTTCTGTTTTTCTTATGTGAGCACTCAGTGCTATAAATTTTCCTCTTAATACTGCCTTCAAAGTGTCCCAGAGGTTTTGATATGTTGTTTCTTTATTTTCATTTGTTTCTAGAAATTTCTTGATTTCACCTCTTACATCTTCTATGACCCATTCTTCATTCAGAAGTGTGGTGTTCAGTCTCCACATGTTTATGTTGTTTCTCTGAGTCTTCTTATAGTTGATTTCTAGTTTCATTCCATTATGGTCTGAAATGACACAGGGAAGTATGTAACATTTTTTAAATTTGCTAGTGCTCATTTTGTGTCCCAGGATGTGATCTATTTTGGAGAAGGTTCCATGAGCAGCTGAGAAAAATGTAAACTCTGCTGTAGTTGGGTGAAATATTCTATATGAGTCCAACAGGTCCATTTGGTTAATGGTGTTCTTTAGTTCTGAGACATCTTTACTGACCCTTTGTCTGGAAGATCGGTCTAGTATTGTGAGAGGTGTGTTGAAGTCTCCCAGTATTATTGTGTTGGGATTTATGTGTGACTTCATATCACAGAGAGTTTGATTTATGAAAGTAGCTGCCCCTATGTTTGGGGCATAGATGTTGGTTATTGTTATTTCCTCTTGCTGGACTATTCCTTTTACCAGTAAGATGTGACCTTCTTTGTCTCTTCTAATAAGTTTGGGTTTGAAGTCTAACTTGTCTGATATCATAGTTGCTACTCCTGCTTGTCTTCGAGTACCATTAGCATGGATTACCTTGCTCCAGCCCTTTACCTTGAGTTTGTTCCTATCTTTACTTGTAAGGTGTGTTTCTTGTAAGCAGCAGATGGATGGATTCTGGCTTTTAATCCATTTTGCCACTTTATGTCTTTTTATTGGGGAGTTGAGGCCGTTTACATTAAGTGTGATTATAGAGAGATAATTTTTAATTCCCAACATGTTAAGATCTTATTTCTGTTTAAGATACTGTTTATTCTTCTTTGCTTAGTTGTCTGCTGGATGGGAATTCTTGTTTCTTTGGTTCTGGCGTGTATTACCCATTTCCTCTTTGCAGTTAATCTCCTTGAGTATTTTCTCTAGCGCTGGTTTTGAAGACATAAATTCCTTCAGTTGCTGTTTGTCATGGAAGCTTCTTATTTCCCCATCTAATTTGATGGATAGTTTTGCTGGGTAGGAAATTTTTGGCTGGAAGTTGTTTTCTTTCAGAGTTTGGAATATGTTACTCCAAGCCCTTCTGGCTTTCATAACTTGGTTTGGGAAGTCTGGAGTGATTCTAATTGGTTTGCCTCTGTATGTCACGTGGCCTTTTGTTTTTGTTGCCTTTAAGATTCTCTCCTTGGCTTCCACATTAGTCATTTTGACAATTATGTGGCGTGGGGATCCTCTTCTCTGATCCTGTCTAAAGGGAGTTCTATAAGTTTCCTGGACCTGTGTATCGACCTCTTGCTCTATGTTTGGAAAATTTTCTGCTATTACTTCCTTGAAGAGATTGTTGATCCCTTTGGTTTCACCTTCTTTTCCCTCCTCTATTCCAATTATTCTTAGGTTAGCTCTCTTGAAATGGGCCCATATTTCTTCACTGTCAGATTCCTGCTGTCGGGTTTTTTTTTCTAAATTAGAAACTATGCGTTCATTTTTAGAATGATCATCTTCAAGGAGCGAGATTCTATTCTCCATGTGGTCTAATCTGTTGTTTATACTTTGGATTGAGGCCTTTACTTCATTAATTGCATCCTTTATCTCTTTTTGACTCTCTCTAAATTCTTTTCGAAAGTCCTCTATTATTTCTAAAGTTATTTTCCTAATTTGATCTTCTAGAGATCTTTGGATTTCTGTGTTATCAGATTCTGATGTTATGGGGTTGTTGGCATTCACTGCTCCATTGTTATTTCTCTTTCCCATGATTTTGGAAGTTTGTGCCTTCTCTGGGTTCTTCCCTGAGTCACTACGAGTTCACTTAAGATGCTCTGGATCTCGTGTCTGTGGTATCTCAGTCACCACTACTCCTTAACTGGTTTGTATCACAAAGTCTCAGACCCAGGGAGTCAATCAAGGCTGCTTAGACCGTGGGGAGTGCCAAGTTGGGCGTTCTCCAGTGGGGAGTTGTGACTATGGTATGATATCTCTGCCACTGCCACTCCCCCCCTGGGCTGCACTGCTAAAATCTCCGACCCAGGGAGACTATCTGCGCAAGTCCCTGGGAGCGCAGTACTGGGATTTCTTCCCTAGGGGTCACAATTTGACTCACGGTTATTGAGTGCGCTGATGGAGCTGTAGTGAACTTGGTGGATTCGCTGCTGCCGCCACTGGCAATATGGCACCACTGCCACGCCCTTGGCCGTGATGCGGCGTATTTCTTCTCTGGTTTTGAACTCCGCTCTGAGTCCCTGCCAGTTGTGCTGTGCTCGGCCCTTGGGAGCTTTAGATGTTCCCTGCACCAACAAAACTGCTGACTGCCGCCCGGCTGTTCAGCACCTGCTCACCTCAGCTCGCTGTCAACCGCTCCTCTCAGGCTCCTGGTGGCTGGTTGAATGGATTGGTCTAGGGCTGTCCGGTGAACTCACCACTGCCGCCAGCAGTAAGACGCTGCTTCTGCGTCCTAGGCCGTGAGGCCAAAGTACCTCCTCTCTGGATTTGAGCTCTGTTTTGAGTCTCCCTCCTCTCTGGAGCCTGGTGCTGCTAGGGGAGATGTAGGCCGCTCCGCTCCGGCCGCTCTGCGCCCGGCTCTGGCTGCTCTGCACCGCGGGTCTGGCCACTCCGGCCGCTCCGGCCGTTCCGCAACGCGGCTCTGGCTGCTCCGACTGTTCTGGCCGCTCCGCTCCGGCTGTTCTGGCCGCTCTGCTTGGCTGCTCTGGCCGCTCCGCTCAGCTGTTCTGGCCGCTCCGCTCCGGCTGCTCCAGCCGCTCCACTCCGCGGCTCTGGCCACTCCGCGTGGCCGCTCTAGGCAATCCGCGCTGCGGCTCTGGCTGCTCCGGCTGTTCTGGCCACTCCGCTTGGCTGTTCTGGCCGCTCTACTCGGCTGCTCTGAACCGCGGCTTCGGCTGCTCTGCACCGCGGGTCTGGCCACTCCGGCCGCTCTGGCGGTTCCGCGACGCGGCAGGCCGCTCCACTCTGCGGCTCCCCCCAATCCGCGCTGCGGCTCTGGCCGCTCAGCGCCGCGCGGGCGCGGCACTTCGGGCTGGTTTTTTTCTGGTGTCTTGTTTTTCCAGCCCTTTTTCTCTGTCCCTTGTAGTTACCGTTTTTATTTCTTTGCTGGTGGTGTTTTCTGGCTCTGAAAGGCGCTGGTTTTGTGGTAGTAGAGTTGGATTGTTAGCGGGACTTGTAAGTGCCGCTTTCCTCCGTCGCCATCTTCCCGGAAGTCTCCCACGGGGAACTTTCGATAGGATTTGCTGGTGACAGGAGTACAGGAAAAAACACGGGCGCTGGGGTGTGTCCCCATTCACTGTACTCTAACATGGGGTGGACTCTTGATGGCTTATTATTAATGGGCCTCTGCTTAATATCACTAAATAGGAGACTTAAAAGTCTCTTTTTATTATTATTATTATTACTGTTATTATTATCATTCTTAAAGAACGATGCCTGGCCTATAAGTGCTTAATAAATATTTGTCGAAGCCGGGTGTGGTGGCGCATGCTTGTAATCCCAGCATTTGGGAGGCTGAGACAGGAGGATCGCGGTTTGTGAACAGCCTCAGCTACTTAGTGAGGCCCTCTGCAACTCACTGAGACCCTGTTTCAAAATAAAGAATAAAAAATAGGGCTGGGGGTGTAGCTTGGCTTGTAATCCCAGTATTTGCGAGGCTGAGACAGGAAGATGGCAGATGTGTGGCCAGCCTCAGCAAATTATGAGGTCCTCTGCAACTTAGACCCTGTTTCAAAATAAAGAATAAAATAGAAGCCGGGTGTGGTGGCACATGCTTGTAATCGGTTTATAGGAAGTGGAGTTCATATCTGTAGAAAAGAAAAGTAGTTAGGGCCTGGTTACTGCCAGGCACTCAAGTAGCTGTTAATGCAAAGTACTCTCACTAAAAGTAATTAGCAAGTGGGTAGAGGAGTTGGGACCTAGGACTTTCACATCCTAAAAACAGGTTTGCATAATAAATGACATCTAGCAAGAAGCTAAGAATTCCCCAAAAGTGCGGGAGAAGGATACTGACCTTTGTGAAAGGGGAGCAGATGATCTTGTGAATCTTTCTGGTCTTAACAAAGAAACCTAGGCTTAAACCTGCAGTTAGGCAGGAAGGATTTTTGCCAGGCCAGAAATCCACATACGTATGACAGAAGAGGTCTGCATGGAGCCAAGGGGCGGACTTTCACCTAGGTCAAAGGATCGCCTGGTAGAGCAAGATGGGGGACTTTGTATCTATGAAAGCTGTTTTGTATTTTGAACTCCGGTGACTTTGTTTCGGGCCACCCCCTACACTATCCCGAGGCAGTATAGGGCTGTAACCATCTTCTGTATTTCTATCTTTATAATAATAAACTCATTTAAGTTTTTAGCAAGAGTTTGGATTAGTGTATACCCATCCTGGTTCTGGACAAAAACCTGCAGTTACAGGAACAGTTCTTGGGAGCCTAACAGAAGTCCCCGGGAACAGTTTCCCCAAAACTCTAACACAGTACTGCAAATAAATAAATAAATAAATAAATAAATAAATAAATAAATAAGTAAATAAATAAGGCTGGGGGTGTAGCTCAGAGGTAAAATTTCTCTGGGTTTAATCTCCAGTATTACACACACACACACACACACACAAAAAAAAAGTTGGATGAGAAGCAGGGTATGGTGGCACACATCAGGAATCCCAGCAACCCAGGAAGCAGAGGCAGGAGGATCACAAGTTCAAGGTTAGCCTCAGTAACTTAGTGTCTCACAATTATTTATTTATTTTTGGTGGTACTGGGGTTCCTGGAAGCCCTTCTACCTCTGGGCTACATTCCCAGACCTATTTTTACATTTTTATTTGGAAACAGGGTCTCCTAAGCCAGTGCGTGTGGCTGGCTTCGAACCTGCGTGATCCTCCTGTCTCTGCCTCCCAAGTGCGGGGATTACAAGCGTGTGCCACCACGCCTGGCTAGTGTCTCACAATTAAAAAAAAAAAAAAAAGGCTAGGCTGGACATGGTGGTGGTAGGTGCCTATAATCCCAGTACTTAAGAGGCTAAGACAGGGGCTTCATGGTTGGAGGACAACCCCAGCAACTTGGCAAGACCCTGTTTCAAAATAAAAAAGGGCTGAGGGCATAGCTCAGTGGTACGGTGCCCCTGGGTTCAATACTCATTACTGAAAAAAAAAAAAAAAAAAGATCTGGGCATGGTGGTGCATGCTTATAATCCTAGCATTGGGAGGCTGAGACAGGAGGATCACAGTTTGAGGAAAGCTTCAGCTACTACTTAGTGAGGCTCTTTGCAACTCAATGTGACCCTGTTTCGAAATAAAGAATAAAAAAAAATTGGGCTGGGGATGTAGCTTGGAGATAGAATGCCTCCAGGTTTCATCCCCAGTACCCCCTCCCCGCAAAAAAGCGAAAAGAAAAACAGAAAAAATTAGATGGAATGCTTTAGTAAGATAGCCAAAGCCCCAGGGATCGGCACAGGGAAGACGGGGTATGCGGCTGCCTCTGGCCGTGGAGTGTCTCGGCTTTCCCACACCTCAGCTGAGTGAGGTCCAGGGCGCTCTTGACCCCGAGGACACCCTGTTCTTCACTCGGGTCATCATTGGCCTCTGCAGCATCCAGCTGGTCTTGCCAGCCTCGCCCAGCTCTTTCCATCATCTTCCCACACCCTGCCCTCCCCAGGCCCCTGGCTTTCAAGCAGGTTTCTCTTTCTTATCCTTCGGGTTTCAGCTCAGGGCAGGGTGGGGTGCAGATCCTTCTGGAAGCCTTCCCTGACGCCACCTCTCCTCTCCCATGTCCTCTTGCTCGGTCATTTCTGGTTCTCAGCACTGTTTATATTCAATGATCATTGGCCCCCTGCATGTAGGTGGACCTCCACACCTGTCGGCTCTGTGCGGGGCAGAGGCAGCTGCCCATCTACCCCCATCCCTCTAGTCCACGTCCCACAGGGCTCATGGCACGTGGCAGAAACTGCATAAACCATCGAGTCACTAGATTACCATTTTACACTCCTCTCTTCAGCAACCCGAGGGCCAGTCGCCCTTCTGTCACTTACCATGTAGTTCTGAGGCCTCGGTTTAGGGTAAAAACAAAGACTCAAATGATGGGCGTGGTGGCGCATGCTTGTAATCCCAGAATTTGGGAGGCTGAGATAGGAGGATCTTGGTTCCTGAACAGCCTCAGCTACTTAGTGAGGCCCTCCGCAACTCAGTGAGACCCTGTTTCAAAATAAAGAATAAAAAATAAGGCTGGGGGTGTAGCTTGGAGGTAGAATACCCCTGGGTTCCATCCCCAGTACCGAATAAATAAATAAATAAATAAATAAATAAATAAATAATAAAATATAGGGCTAAGAGTGTAGCTCAGAAGTAGAATGCCTCTGGGGTTCAATTCCCAGTTTTTTTTTAAAAAAAAAAAAAAGCTCACAGTTGTATACCTAGAAGGACTTGGCCCCCACCTGAGAAGGAAAAACACATTAACCAAAACCCAGCACGATTGTAATCTCTGTGTGCTCTGGAAACCACAAATGCTCTCCTGCGCTCACAGGCCAGTACGTGACAGCCCAGCTCCGTCTGATTCTGTATCACAAAAAATAAATAAAAAAGAAGACAACAGAAGAAAAAAAAAAACACACACACACACAAACCCACGATCTTCCTGTCTCAGCCCCACAGAGCAATGCCTGGCCCATTTTAAGTGCTTAATAAATATTTGTTGAGACAAGTGGTGGTGCATGCTTGTACTCCAAGCACTGGGATTACAAGCATAAATATGCATTTATTTTCTTTTTTCTTTTTGATACTGGAGGTTGAATCCAGCTACCTCTGAGCTACACTCCCAGCCCTGTGTGATTTTTTTTATTTTGAAACAGGGTCTCTCTAAGTTGCGGAGGGACCTCATTAAGTTGCAGAGGTTAGTCTTGAACCTGCAATCCTCTTGTCTCAGTCTCCCAAATACTGGGATTTGCAGATGTACACCCCATGCCTGGCTCAGTATGCTTCTTTCTGGTGAGATTTTGATTGCCTCGGCCAGACTTTGTTTTACTTTCTTCGTTTATTCTCTGCCCCTTTCTTTCTTCTTTTCTTGTGATTTTTTTTTTTTTTTTCCCCCCAGGGCAGCCCAGCCAGGATGTGAAGAGCATTTTGCACCGGAAGCCAGGTGAAGCTGGCTTGGTCTTAGTAGACCTGATCGTCCTTAGTAGGGCTGATCGTCCCCACCTCCTGTCTGGCCCCTGTTCTCTCTGACCCTGGCAGATGCAGTGGCAGTGGTCCTGTTGCCAGTCCAGAACACTGCAGAATCTGACGGAGCTGGGCTGCTGCTGAGAGGCCCTTGGCTGGCATGTACTGGCCTGTGAGCGCAGGAGAGCATTTGTGGTATCCAGAGCACACAGCGTTCACATTTGTGCTGGGTTTGGGTTAATGTGTTGTTCCTTTTCAGGTGGGGGCCAAGTCCTTCTAGGTATAGAATTCTGGGCTTTTTTCCCCAGATTTTTTTTAAAATATATTTTTATTGGTGCATTGTAGTCAAACATCACAATGGAATACAGGACTTGTGAGGATATCCAAGCACACATCATCCAATTAGCCTTTATCCAATCCCCATCCCATTTCCTCCTCCTCCCTCAATCCCATGCTTGATTTAGTGATTAACTTTGATATATTTGTTTACGTACATCATGTGTTTTAAAGAGATTCTATCTTCCCCCATCCCATCCCCTCTGATTGGTCACCTTAATTGCTCCTCCAATAGGTCCCTTTCTTCAACCAGATTTCCTCCTATTACCCATTTCTTCCTAGTTTTTACATATTAGGGAAAGCATCTGATTTTTTTATTTTCTGTGATATTTCTCTGTGTATGCCACATTGCAAGTTCTGATCCCACTCTTGAAGGCCCCGGCACCAGCCTGGCCACCTGACAGACTCTGATCCCGGCCTCGCTGGCTCCAGCACCGGCCTTGCCTCATGGCAGGCTCTGATCCTGGACTCGGAGGCCCCAACACCGGCCTTGCCTAAAGGCAAGCTCCTATCCTGGCCTCGCTGGCTCCAGCTACGGCCTCACCACATGGCAGGCACTGATCCCGGCCTTGATGACCCCAGCACCGGCCTAGCCTCACGGCAGGCTCTGATCTAGGCCTCATTGGTCCTGGCACCGGCCTCATCCCTCGGCAGGCTCTAATCCTGGCCTCGGAGACCCCCCCTTTTTTTTTAAATACTGGGAATTGAACCCAGAGACATTCTACTTCTGAGCTATACCCTTAGCCTTGTAATTTTTGTTGTTGTTGTTGTTGTTGTACTGGGGATGGAACCCAGGAACATTCTACCTCTGAGCTATCCCTCAGCCCTAATTTTTTATTCTTTATTTTGAAACAGGGTTCCACTGAATTGCAAAGGGCCTTACTAAGTAGTAGCTGAGGCTGTCCTCTAATTGAGATCCTCCTGGCTCAGCCTCTCAAACACTGGGATTACAAGCATGCACCATTAGCCCTCTATTTTTTTTTTTTTTTTTTGATAGTACTGGGGTGAAACCCAGAGGCTTTCTACTTCCGGGCTATACTCCCAGACCCATTTTATATTTTATTTGGAAACAGGGTCTCACTAAGTTGCTGAGAGCCTCACTAAGTAACTGAGGCTGGCTTCGAACCTGCGCGATCCTCCTGTCTCAGCCTCCCAAGTGCGGGGATTACAAGCGTGCACCACCACGCCCAGCTTAGCCCTCTATTTTTATTTTGTTTATTTATTATTTATTTTTGTGGTGTTGGGGATGGAACCCAGAGGCTTTCTACCTTTGGGCTACACTCCCAGACCTATTTTGTATTTTATTTGGAAACAGGGTCTCACTAAATTGCTGAGAGCCTCACTAAGTAGCTGAGGCTGGCTTTGAACCTGTGTAATCCTCCTGTCTCAGCCTTCCAAGTACTGGGATTACAAGCGTGCACCACCACGCCTGGCTCTATTTTTATTTTGAAACAAGGCCTTGCTACATTGCTGAGGCTGGCCTTGGACCTGCAATTCTCCTGTCTCAGCCTCCGGAGTACTGGGATTACAGGCATGTGCCATCATACCTGGCTTTAAAAAAAAAAAAAAAAAAAAGGTGGGCTTTTTTTTTTTTTTTTTTTTTTTTTTTGGTATTGGGGATTGAGCCCAGGGACATTCTTCTCAGCTAGACCTCTAGCCCTATGTTATTTTTTATTTTGAAGCAAGGTCTTGCTAAGTTGCTAAGACTGGCCTCGAACCTGTGATCCTCTTGGCTCAGCCTCCCAAGTACTGGGGTTGCCGCATGTGGCTCCTCCCTTGACTTAGAATTGTGTGTTTTAACGTGATGCAGTATGTCTCAGCCACACCCACTTCTAATAGTCTAGGGAGAAATAACCCGATAGTCTTCTTACAACTGTGCAGTGCCACTTCACTGACAACCCGAGGCTTGAACGCAGGTGGCTTCCCTGGTTTCTTATTCACAAAGATTAAGCACTTTCCAGCCAAAGGCAAGATAAAAGGATTATTTGTTCTGTGAAACGGGTGAGTCAGCAATCTCAATTGATTCTCTTATCTCAAGGAGGAAGACATCCAGGTGATTCTTTAGTGAGATTTCCAGTATGGTCAGCCAGTCTTGGCAGTTTATTTATTTATTTATTTTTTATTTTTATTTTTATTTTTTTTTGGTGGTACTGGGGTTCCTGGAAGCCCTTCTACCTCCGGGCTACACTCCCAGACCTATTTTTACATTTTCATTTTGGAAACAGGGTCTCCTAAGCCAGCGCACGCGGCTGGCTTCGAACCTGCGCGATCCTCCTGTCTCCGCCTCCCAAGCGCGGGGGGGGGGGGGGGGGATTACAAGCGTGCGCCACCACGCCCGGCGGTCTTGGCAGTTTAAAACACACTGGATCTTATAAATCGTGGGAGCAGTTCAGGGCCACTGACTACGCCCTGTAGGCCTCTCTCAGTGGGTTGGTCAGTCGGGCTCTCTGGGAGCCTGCACGTAGGTATGAGAGGAGCAGGTTCAAACCTGACTCTGATCCTTAACAGAGCCGGTCTTTCCTAAAAGACAAGCATCTCCAGGCCCAGGAGGTTACCCCAGCCTCCTAGCACCGTGTGAACTGGCCTCTCGGGGGAAGCCGCTGGGCTGGGCTCAGGTGGGGCAGGCAGGGGCGTGTGAGGTGCGATCTGAAGGCCTTGGGAAGCGCCACCCAGCCTGAAATGTCTCCTCGACTGGCTTGTCAAGGGTGGCTGCAGTTTCGCCACCTGAGTCATCTCTCCGTGCGTACCAGGCCTTCTCTCTCTTTGCCTTTTTCCTGTGAACGCAGGTTGGTCTGGGGTACAGAATCTCCTTGCCCTCTTCACCTGTGTCTAATCTCCTGGGTAAGCCACAAATTGAGCTCCGCTTCATGCCAGGCCTCTCCCGAGAGCCTTGTCTACCCCGTTCTCTCTTCCGCTAAGCTTGGACAGGAAGCAGGGCTGGGAGCCGGGCGTCCTGGTGGGGGGCCAGGGAGCAGAGGAAGGGGAAGCCAGGGCATGAGGCCTGGCAGGCTTTGCCGCAAGGCTTCCCGGCACTGGGAGGGCTGGCCGGGCCTTGGTCTGTTGCCAGATGGCACGAGAGGGGAGACATTCCTCCCCATCTGGCCAAGGCGCAGCGCTGTGGCTCCCACAAGGCGCCTTTCCTCTCGCCGTTTCTCCCCAGTCCTCTTAAATGTCCGTCTTCCTTCTAAGTGACCACCTGCGGGAGGGGGGACACTGGTAAACCAGACCAGAGCTCGGCCACGCCCTGCCCCCTTCTTGGCCTGGTTCTTTTTATTATGGTATTAGGAATTAAACCCCAGGGTTGTTCCGCCTCTAAGTGACACCACCGACCATATATATATATATATATATATGTTTATTTTTGTAGTACTGGGGATGGAACCCAGGGGCATTGTACCCCTGAGCTACACCTCCAGCCCTATTTTTTAGTGTTTTTTTTTTTTTTTTGAAACAGGGTCTCACTGAGTTGTAAAGGGTCTCGCTAAGTAGCTGAGGCTGTCTGCGAACTGCGATCCTCCGGCCTCAGTCTCCAGAATGCTGGGATTACAAGTGTGCGTCACCACGTCTGGCCCCAGCCCTATTTTATATTTATTTATTTATTTATTTATTTATTTATTTATTTATTTATTTATTTTGGTACTAGGATGGAACCCGGAGTATTCTACCTCTGAGCTATACCCCCAGCCCTATTTTTTATTCTTTATTTTAAAACAGGGTCTCACTGAATTGTAAAGGGCCTCACTAAGTAGCTGAGGCTGTTTGCAAACCGTGATCCTCCTGTTTCAGCCTCCTGAATGTTGGGATTAAAAGCATGCCCCACCATGCCTGGCTTTATTTGTTTGTTTTTGTGGTACTGGGGATTGAATGCAGGGGCGTTCTCCCTCTGAGCTACACCCCCAGCCCTATTTTATTTTTTTGTTTTGAAACAGGGTCTTGCTGAGTTGCTGAGGGGCTAAATTATTGAAGATGGCCTCAACCTTGCAATCCTCCTGTCTCAGCCTCCCCAGGACTGGGAACACAGGTGGGGAGCACCACGCCCGGCCTGGCTCTCAATTCCTGCAGGAGGCCAGGGAGCACAGGAGATGCTCGGCTGCAGACTCCTGGGCTTATGCAGCTGGCTGGATCAGACACGAGACTGTTTAGTGAGGGGCTATGGGTGTGCACTAAAACCTTAAGCCTTCTGCGTCTTCTCCTCTTTCCTTGGCCAAGAAGAGACGGCCAGAGCCCATCTATGTCATGCCCCTGCATTTTGACATACTTTTTTCCCCCTGTGCCTTTCTTCTAGAGACACCTGCCCTGCTCCAAGGAGATGATGTCATAAACACCACTGAGCTGGGCGTGGTGGCGCACGCTTGTAATCCCCGCGCTTGGGAGGTGGAGACAGGAGGATCAGAAGTTTGAGGCCAGCCTCAATAACTTAGTGAGGCCCTGTTTCAAGATAAAAGAAAATAAAAAGGGCTGAGGGTGTAGCTCAGAGGTAGAATGTCCCTGGGTTCAATTCCCAGTAAAAATATAAAAAACTAAAAACATTAAAAAAAAGATAAAAATTAAAAAGATGCAAATGTGATTTAGTTGGAAGAACATTTTCAGCTGTGTGCCATGGCTCATGCCTGTGATCCCAATCCTTGGAAGAGAGAGAGTCAGGAAGATCATGTTTGGGGCTAGCATGGTAACTTAGGGAGACCCTGTTTCAAAACAATAAATAAAAAGAAGGGCTTGGGGAAGAGCTCAGTGGTTTAGTCCCCGGTACCCTCCCACATGGACACTTCACCGTTCATTCATTCATTCAATCATTCATTCATTTATTATCATCCAACTAGCCCAGTGAAAAGCATATCCAGATTGCTTGGGTCCCCGCTAAGCTCTGGGATGTGAAGACAAAGAATCAATGTTTCCAGCTCCTAGGAAAGTCAGATGAGGAATTTGCTTGTTATTTTGGCGAGGAAAAATTTAACTGGCTCCAACATCCTCCTCCTGCCTCCATCCCCCCCCAAAAAAAAAAAAAAAAAAGATTGGAACAGGGAAGACAGTCCATCTGTAAGAAGATGAGTCAGACAAGTCACCAGCTTGAAGTTGAAGATCTGACTCATCCCATTCCCCAACCTCCAAGTTATTTTCCCCTGAGGAAGAGTAATTTCTTGGCTTGAAATTAACTTGACTAGCAACATAGCAAGGATAACCCACTGCGGCTACAACACAGTTGTGATCCCCATGAACTGGTTTCTGATGAGGTAGAATAGAAATAAAATTTTAGGTAGAAAGGAGATGCATTGGGAAGGGAAGGGAGATTTTTTTTTTTTTTTTGGTACTGGAGATGGAACCCAGGGGCATTCTACCTCTAAGCTTCACCCCAGCCCTAGTTTTTATTCTTTATTTTGAAACCAGGTCTCACTGAGTTGCAGAGGGCCTTGCTAAATAGCTGAGGCTGTCTGCGAACTGCGATCCTCCAGGTCTCAGCCTCCCAAATGCTGGGATTACAATCGTGCACCATCATGCCCGGCTAAGATATGGCTTTAAAATGTAAACTCTTCAGTTAACAGAGCTTGGTTATTCTTTAAAAGCCAGGCCCATACTGTTAAATCAAATTGGGCCCGTTCAGGAAATTCCCGAGGTCATAGAACCTGAGCCTCACTTTTTGTCAAAGTGAAGACACTTTGGTCTCTAGGAAGATCCTCAAAAAAGTCACACTTTTTGTTAAAAGAGCTCTGCACCCTAATAGCCCTGGCTCCCTGTTTCCAGAGAGGTCCTGGCCCAAAAGGAATTCCTGTTGTGAACCAGAAAGCTTCAAAGAAAGAGGCTGCCATCCCATGTGCCCCTGGCCATCCCCTCTCTAGAGGTCTCTTACACAGTAGAAAAAGTATAGCTCGGCCGGGCGTGGTGGCGCACGCTTGTAATCCCCGCGCTTGGGAGGCGGAGACAGGAGGATGGCGCAGGTTCGAAGCCAGCCGCACTGGCTTAAGAGACCCTGTTTCCAAATAAAAATATAAAATAGGTCTGGGAGTGTAGCCCGGAGGTAGAAGGGCTTCCAGGAACCCCAGTACCACCAACCAAAAAAAAAAAAAAAGTATAGCTCAGAAGAGCTCTTTCCTATTCTTTTGAGTGATTTTGCCATTTTGGGGCCAGGCAGCTCTGGGGCAGCCTTTGCAAGCTCTTGGTCTCTCTCCCTGAATATGTATCCTTACTTTACCTGAATTAAATAAAACCTCTGCCTTTATCTGTGACTGGTGTGTGTTGAAATTCTTTGTGCCACGGAAGCCAAGAACCCACTGAGGTTATTGTGTTGCCCGTGACAGTTTCTGCGTTGTCCCCGGCTGGAGTCGGCCGGGGGATCCCGCAGCCTTTCCGGTGCCGCTCCCCCTCCCAGATGGTGGGGACCCCTGGGTTGAAACCCATCGTTTAAGGTCGCAGGGACTCCTAGTGGAGCTCAGCTCCTGGCTAGGTACCCTGGCCCACGGCATCTAGCTTAGTGCTGGGCAGAGAAAAGCGACTCAGTGGACAGTGGCCGATGAGTTCTCTGGTCCTGTGATTGATGGTCCTCTGCACCTCCTCCTCCCCCCTTGCACCTTCACCCGAGAGCACTCTGTTCCTCTGTTCAACTGCACCGTCTCTTCTTCCACTGCAGAATCCTTGAGCACAGAGTTGATGAGCTCACGATAACACTGTCCCCTTTGTGTGAAGTTCCCTGGGCCGTCACAGGACATCTTTCGGCGTGGGCCTGGTCTCTTCTTAAGTTCCTTTGTTACTTCCAGAGCCGCAGCTTCCTGCAAGGGTGGGGCTCGGGCTGGGCCGGGCCGCGGTGGTGGGCATGGTGATGGGAAAGGTCGGTGTTTTATAGACCCGCAGTACATGTTTGAGAGGTGTTAATTGATTGGATGACTCCACCAGTGACCCTGTACAATATTTATCCTTATTGTCAGAGCACGCCACAGCCGTCAACCCTGGAACGCAAAGACCAGAATAAACCCCAGGAAGCCACCAGTCAAGCCAAGGTGGTTCCAGTCTCCTCCCCAGATGCAGGTGAGAGAAATGGTGGAGACTGAAAGAATGTCTTCCCTAATTATATTAAGGGCACCCTCTATCCAGAGAGGAGGCTCCCGCGAGCACCTTCAGGTCCGCGTGCCTTGCCTGGCTGTGCAGGAGCTGGCGCAGGACTCCAGGGACCAAGTCTTTGCTCCCCAGAGCCTAGAAATTCAAGACCTCTTTCTCTTCTTTTACATTTTTGAAAAGCTTTAAAGAAATGCACTTACAGCCAGGCATGGTGGCACAGTGCTTGGGAGGCTGAGATAGGAGGATTGCAGGTTCAAAGCCAGCCTCCTCGGCAACTTAGCAAGGCTCTCAGAAACCTAGTGAACTTCTGTTTCCAAATCAGAAATAAAAACGGGCTGAGGGTGTAGCTTGGTGGTAGAATGCCTCTGGGTTCCATTCCTAACCTGCGCGCGCGCGTGCGCGCATGCGCGCACACACACACACACACACACACAGACACACACACACAAATATACTTACTACAGAAGGATTCTTTATTCCTTCAGAAGGATTCTCAAGGTTGCTTCTTTTGTAGAGCTGATGTGGAGCATCCAGAAGCTTCTAAGACAGTGTTTATTAAGCGTAAGCCCCAGGGGGGGCAGGAGCAAAGGCTTAGTATTAAAGGGTTAGGCTAGGCATGGTGGTGCATGCTTATAATCCTAGCACTTGGGAGGTTGAGGCAGGAGGATCACAAGTTCAAGGACAGCCTCAGCAAGTAGTGAGACCCTCATCAACCTAGCTAGACCCTGTTTCAAAGATAAAAATAAAATAGGGCTGGGATGTAGCTCGCAGGCAGAATGCCCCTGGGTTCAATCCCCATTACAAGGAGAGAGAGAGAGAGAGAGAGAGAGAGAGAAGGAAAAGAATGAAAAGAGAAAGAAACAGGGCCTTACTAGGTTGTTGCTAGTCTCGCTAGGTTGCTGAGGCTGGTCTTAAACCTGTGACCCTCTTGCTTCGGCGACCCCTCTTCAAGCCTGTTCCCTTTCTCTGCATTGCTTCAGTGAGCTTAAATAAGCGTCAATCTACATCATGTTAGCCCCTCAAAATTCTTGATGTCTCCTCGTGGCTTTTAGGGGTAAGTTCGCGTCCTGAGTGGAGTGCTCAAGGCCACGGCCATCCAGCTTCCTGCTCAGCACCCCCTGCTCCCCACATGGCACCCTTTATTCCAGCCATACCGATGCGCCTGCCTGATCCCAAATCCACGGTGCTGGTGCCGGTGCCCGCTTCTGGGTCTCCAGAGCGCTCTTCCACAGCCTGCCCAGCCGTCTTACTGGATCTTTGAATCATTATTCCAGGTCCACCTGAACTTCCAAGTCTGGGCTCAGTGCCCCTTCTCTGTCTCTTCCCGGGTACCTGGGCATCCCTGTCTCAGCTCCTTGTACATGTGTTGGGGGCCCCAGAAGGATCCCCAGCACCGCGTGCCTAACAATGAACTAAAATAGGCAGATGAGGACCGGATTCCCAGCTCGCTCGTGCCTGACCCCTTCTCCTTTCCCTCTCTCCCTTCCTTCTTCCCTCTCGGTACTGAGGATTGAGCCCAGCGGCGTTCTACCTCTGAGCTACTACTCCCCTATTATATATTTTATTTGGAAACAAGGTCTTGATAGGTTGCCGAGGGTCTTGCTACATTGCTGAGGTTGGCCTTGAACCTGCGATCCTCCTGCCTCAGCCTCTCAAGTACTGGGATAACAGGCGTGAGCCAGGCGTTGCCCCTTGGGAGTAGGTTCTGGCTTCTCACAGTGTCTGCCGTCCCAGGGCGGCACTTGGTTCTTCTTAGAGTTTGCTTCAACATCATTTATGTAAAGGCGACCGGGATTGGATCGCTGTCCCCAAAGGCCTCGCACACTGGCTGCTTGGTGTCTGTTCCCTCCACGCGCCTTTCTGCAGCCCCTTCGAAGAGCCAAGCACTGAAGGAGGCAGAATTTGAGCGGCCAATCTCAGGGATTCAGATGAAGCCTGGGGTGCTTGGAGGAACTCCTGTGACTTTTCATCCTTGTGTGCTTAGGTTTAAGCTGCAGGAAAAAGATTACAGTCATCCCTTCCCCCTGATCCCGGGGCCGTTTGCTTAGAAACCTACTCGTGTGTCCCTCACTTTGGCGGTCTTTGAAGCTGGAGTTTTGTGTAAACATGGCTTCACTGGAATGCCAGAAATGAGCCTGCCTTTCCTGCACCGCTCTTGGCCTCCAAGCTCCCTCTAAACCAACCTTACGAGGGGGTTTGGTCGTTTCCCTGGAATATCTGAAGATTCCTTTGGGCACAGCAGACTTTGTGTTGGTTTTCTTGTGGTCACATTTTGGTGAGCTGTGGCCGTAAAGACTCATTTTGGTGAATAAGCAGAAAATCAATTCGAGCTGCTGTGGGCCTTGGGTTTGAGGCTGCGCAGTCCAGGGGGCTGCCTGAGCGCACCGTGTCCTAAATGTTCTAGGAGGTTTCCAGGGGGAGACGCAGGAGGGTTAAAGCTACAAATGCAAACCCGCCCAGTGTTGGCGTTGGAGGTCAGGGGGTCCTGCTTCCGGAGCCAGCTCTGAAACTGGACTGCCTGGGTTCGAATCCTGTTTCTGCTATCTGACCGCAGGCAGGCAGGTTCCGGCTTCTGCACCTGTGAGATTAGCACTTCCCTCGGTGGTGTGGTGAGGATGAAGCCAGACAGGACCACTACCGCGCGTAGGGCGTGCCCGACACTGAAGTGCTCACTAAATGTTAGCGGTTGGAATTAGGCCCCTTTATCTGCTTTGCACCCACCATTTATGGTCTGCGGGGCTCCCGGCCCTATTTTTTCAACCCTTTGGGCCTCTTGGCTTCTCTGACCATTTTATTCCAGTCCTATCCTCTTTCACCTGAAATAGGTTTCTGTTTCCCTTCTGCAACCTTCCCACCCGCTGCTCCTGCAGAGCAGCCTCTCCCCACTCGGAAGCCCTCTTGGTGGCATAGAGGCAGACGTTCCTGTGCCTGCTGTGACCATAGGAAAGCTCTTGGGTAATTTTTCATTTGTGTTTGTGTTTTTTAAATTTATTTTTGGTCTTGGGGGTTGTATCCAGGGGTGTTCTACTTCCAAGCTACATCCCCAATCCCCTTTAAAAATTTATTTTTTGTGATACTGGGGGTGGAACCCAGGGGCTTTATACCTCTGGGCTATACTCTAGCCCTATTTTATATTTCATTTGGAAACAGGGTCTCACTGCGTTGCTGAGAGCCTCACTCAGTAGCTGAGGCTGGCTTCGAACCTGTGCGATCCTCCTGTCTCAGCCTCCCAAGCGCGGGGATCACAAGCGTGTGCCACCACGCCCGGCTTAAATTTTTTTGTTTTTACTTTGAAACAGGGTCTAGGTTGTTGAGGCTGGCCTCGAACTTGTGATTCTCCTGTCTCAGCCTAGCAAGTCCTGGGATTATAGGCATGTGTCACCATACCTGGTTTGTGTTTGTAAATCTCTCAATTTATTTTTTTTTTTTGCAGGTTTGGGAATAGAACCCAGGGACATTCGACCTCTGAGCTATACCCCCTGCCCTATTTTTTTATTCTTTACTTTGAAACAGGGTCTCACTGAGTTGCAAAAAGCCTCACTAAGTAGCTGAGGCTGTCTGCGAATTGCAATCCTCCTGTCTCAGCCTCCTGAATACTGGGATTACAAGCGTGCGCCACCACGCCCAGCTTTCTCAAATCCTATAAAGCCTAATCTGAATATATATATATATATAGTATTTATATATAGGCACTGGGGATTGAACTCAGGGTCATTCCAAGCTCCACCCTAAACCCTCTTTTATTTCTATTTTGAAATAGAGTCTTGCAGCAAGGTGTGGTGGTACACACTTGTAAGAGTTTGAGATGGGAGGATTGTAGGTTTGCACCCAGCCTTAGCTACTTAGTAAGTGAGGCCCTCTGCAACTTAGAGACTCTGATCCCGACCTTGCTGGCTCCAACACCGGCCTTGCCTCATGGGAGGCCCTGATTCTGGCCTCGCTGCCCCCCGCACCGGCCTAACCCCTCGGTAGGCTCCAATCCTGGCCTCGGAGGCCCCAGCACCGGCCTTGCCTCAAGGCAGGATCCGATCCCAGCCTTGCTGACCCTGGCACCAGCCTCACCCCTCGGCAGGCTCCAATCCTGGCCTCGGAGGTCCCAGCACCGGCCTTGCCTCATGACAGGCGACAATCCCGGCCTCGCTGGCCCCGGCACCGGCCTAACCCCTAGGCAGGCTCCGATCCTGGCCTACAGAGGCCTCAGTAGCGGCCTTACCTCATGGCAGGCTCTAATCCCAGCCTCGTTGACCCCGGCAACAGCCTAACCCCTTGGCAGGCTCCGATCTTGGCCTCGGAGGCCCCAGTACCGGCCTTGCTTCATGGCAGGCTCCGATCCTGGTCTCGCTGGCCTCGGCACTGGCCTAACTTCTCGGAAGGCTCCGATCCAGGCCTCAGAGGCCTCAATAGTGGCCTTGCCTCACTGCAGGCTCCCATCCCGGCCTTGCTGGCCCCGGCACTGGCCTATCCCCTTGGCAGGCACCGATCCTGGCCTCGGAGGCCTCAGTAGCAGCTTTGCCTCACTGCAGGCTCCGATCCCGGCCTCGCTGGCCCCAGCACTGGCCTAACCCCTTGGCAGGCTCCGATCCTGACCTTGGAGGCCTCAGTAGCGGCCTTGCCTCATGGCAGGCTTCGATCCCGGCCTCACTGGCCCCGGCACCGGCCTTACCCCTCGCCAGGCTCCAATCCAAGCCTTGGAGGCCCCAGCACTGGCCCTCCCTCATGGCAGGCCCTGATCCCAGCCTCGCTGGCCTCGGCACCAGCCTAATCCCTCCGCAGGTTCCAATCCTGGCCTCAGAGGCCCCAGCACTAGCCTTGCCTCACAGCAGGCTCCAATCCCGGTCTCGCTGGCCCCAGCACCAGCCTAACCCCTCGGCGGGCTTCGATCCCGGCCTCAGAGGCCTCAGTAGTGGCCTTGCCTCACGACAGGCGACAATCCCGGCCTCGCTGGCCCTGGCACCGGCCTAATCCCCTTGGTAGGTTCCTATCCTGGCCTCGGAGACCCCAGCACTGGCCCTGCCTCACGGCAGGCTCCAATTCCAACTTTGCTGTCCCCATCACCGGCCTCACCCCTCGGCAGGCTCCGATCTGAGCGCCCTCTTCACCCAGCAGGTTGTCCCATGTTCCCGAGGGTGCGTGGTGGTAGCATTCTGCCTCTGGGTTTATTTCTTCAAAAGTTCCAGGTGTAATGCATCAGATCTCTGCCTCCCCTGAGTACTGGCCACTGCCATTGCCACTGTGTCCACCATTTCAAATCTTTCCCAAGCTCTTTTTCCACTCTGCATGTCGTCCAGTGTTCCTAAGCATGCGCGACGGTAGCATTCGACGTTTGGGGTAATTTCTCCAGAAGATAAGGTTGGTAGGATCCGATTTCTGCCTCTCCCGAATACAAGTCTCCACCGCCATCGCAGCAACCGCTTCCAACACCGCCTTCCTCCTAGGTCTCCGCTAAACTCTCTCCTTACAGGTGATGTCCAGGATTCTTAAGGATATAGAGAAGAAACAGTCCTCCTTCGTGGGGAATTTTTCCAAAAGTTCCAGTTCAGTTGGATAAGTTTTGTCTGCATCTCCAGTATCCTGGCAGCTGCCGCGGCCCTCTTGACCCCTCTCCTATATTTTTCTTTCCTTTTTTCTTTTTCTTTTCCTTTTTTTTTTCTTTCTTAAATAAGAGAAGACAGTATGTATGGTTTGAGGAGGTTGTGGGATCAGGCACTCGGTAGCACTGCAGCCCGGCCCCAGTTCTTCCAGGGATAAGGCGCGCAACCCCCGCCCAGGGCCTGGGGTCCTGTGGCCCCAGGCCCAGTTCTTCCGGGGGTATGGAGTGCCCTCTATCATGTACTTTCTGTGTCAGGTATGACACAAATATTTTAGGTGACATTTATTTATTTATTTATTTATTCTTTAATTCATTCATTTTTGTGGTGCTGGGGATTAAACCCAGGGGCATTCTACCTCTAAGTTACAATGCCTCCAGCCCTATTTAATTTGCAGGTCTGGGGATGGAACCCAGGGGCATTCTACCTCCGAGCTATGCCCCCAGCCCTATTATTTATTTATTTATTTACTTACTTACTTACTTACTTATTTTGTGGGTCTGGGGATGGAACCCAGGGGCATTCGACCTCCGAGCTACGCCCCCAGCCCTATTATTTATTTATTTATTTATTTATTTATTTATTTATTTATTTATTTACTTACTTATTTTGTGGGTCTGGGGATGGAACCCAGGGGCATTCGACCTCTGAGCTATAACCCCTGCTCTGTTGTTTATTCTTTATTTTGAAACCGGGTCTCACTGAGTTGCAGAGGGCCTCACTAAGTAGCTGAGGCTGTCCCCGAACCGCAATCCTCTGGTCTCAGCCTCCCAAATACTGGGATTACAAGTGTGCGCCACCATGCCTGGCTTTTATTTTTTATTTTGAAATTGGCTCTCACTGAGTTGCAAAGGGCCTAAGTAGCTGAGGCTGGCCTTGAACTGTAATCCTCCTGTCTCAGCCTCCCAAATACTACTGGGATTACAAGTGTTGCTCACCATGCCCGGCTTCCCACCCCTATTTTTGAAGTTTTAAAATTATTATTATTATTATTATTATTATTATTATTATTATTATTATTATTTTCGGTGGTACGGGGGTTCCTAGAAGCCCTTCTACCTCCGGGCTACATTCCCAGACCTATTTTGTACTTTTTAAAATTTGGAAACAGGGTCTCTTAAGCCAGCGCGGCTAGCTTTGAACCTGCGCGATCCTCCTGTCTCTGCCTCCCAAGCGCGGGGATGACAAGCGTGCACCACCACGCCCGGCTTTGTAGTTTTATTTTGAAACAGGGTCTTGGTAGGCTGATGAGAGTGTCACTACTTTCTGGGGCTGTCTTTGAACATGCAATCCTCCTGTCTCAGCCTCCCAAGTACTGGAAATACACTGTGCCACCATGCCTGGCATGACTTAATTTATTTAATCTTACTATAACCCTATAATGAGTGCAGTATATCCCCATTTTGTAGTGGAGGAATCTAAGTTATAGAAGAATTAAGTAATTTGCCCAAAGTCATGGAGAACAAAGCCAGGTTTGTTTTGTTTTGTTTACTGGGGCATTCTACCTCTGGGCTATACCCCCAGCTCTTTTTTTAATTTATTTTGAAACAGGGTCTCACTAAGTTGCAAAGGGCCTCACTAAGTAGCTGAGGCTGTCTGTGAACCTGCAATCCTCCTGTCTCAGCCTCCCAAGTATTGGGATTACAAGCATGTTACCAACATGCGTGACCAAAGCCAGGATTTGAATCCAGGTCAACTGGCTCCAGAGTTTCTTCCTTCCTTTCTTTCTTTCTTCCTTCCTTCCTTCCTTTCTTTCTTTCTTTCTTTCTTTCTTTCTTTCTTTCTTTCTTTCTTTCTTTCTCTTTCTCCCTTTCTCTTTATCTCTTTTTCTTTCTTTCTTTTTTCTTTCTCTCTTCTTCTTCTCCTTCTCCTCCTTTTTCTCCTTCTCCTCCTCCCCCTTCTTCGCGGTATGGTACTAGGGATGGAACCCAGGGGCACTATACCTCCGAGCTACACCTCTAGCCCTAGTTTTAATTCTTTTTATTTTTGAAACAGGGTCTCAATGAGTTGTGAAGGGCCTCACTAAGTAGCTGAGGCTACCTGTGAACTGCGACCTGAATGCTGGGATTACAAGCATGGGCCACCACGCCTGGCCCGGAGTCTTTTCTCTTACTGTGTCTTGAGGCCTTGCTGAAGTCTTCCCGAGGGAGCAGGACTTGAGCTGGGCCGTGGAGAGAGGGGGTCCTATATCAGGGAGAGAGTCTGAGTGACGGCCCAGGATGATCTAGGCCCAGGGTAGCGAGGCCGACCCACAGGGAGGAAGGGAGTGACCTCGGCTACCAAAGGGCACGCGATGGGAGCAGTGGAGGAGGAAGATGCGGGGTAGGAGGGTAAGGCCATTACAGAAGATCTCAATGCCTAGGTGGAAGGTCTGCCTTGATCCGGAAGCACACGGAGTTTGGAGCGTTGGAGGTGGCTTGCAGAGGGTTGGGAGGTTTGGAGGGGGTGAGGTCAGAAGTGAGGATAGGAGGTGTGGAGGCAGAAATGAGGCCCTTGAGGGTCTACAGTAGGACGGGGCGGGAGGGGAAGAAGGAGAGGAAGCCCCTAACACCTTCCTCCCTCTCCGAGCTAGCTCGTGGTGGCCAATAGCCCAGCAACCGCCCATCTGCTCAGGTTTCTTCCTTCCTTTCTCTCCGTACTTTTATTGGTGCAGTGAAGTTTCATGGTCAGATTCAGAGCGATGCACACGTCTCTCGGTGCGTTTCCCTCTGTTTACCCCTCTACCCCACCCCAGGCTTCTCATGCTGGTTACCGATGGAAGAAAAGCCACTGGGCTTTGGGGAAAGGCAGAGGACATTATTATTCCGAGAGGTCTGTTTTCCTGTGGATGGCTGTGCCTGCCCGGGCAAGGGGCCTTCCCCCACTCTGCATTCCAACTTGGTCAGATCAGACTTGGTCAGATCAGAAAGCAGCAAATCCAGGGGGACTTTTTTTTTTTTTTTTAACTGGGGCAGAATTCCTTGCATAGCAGAGAGCTCAGGAAGAAAGGCCTTGTTTGGGGACAGAGGTCAGAGCTTCTGAGCTCAGGGTCCACTTGGAAAGGGTCAGGCCCTTCTGTGCATGTGAACCTGGAGTAGCACTGTTACAGCCGACAACTTAATTTAACCCTCAAGCTCGAATTTCTCTCAGCCTGTGGTTTCAGAGGCTGAGGGGACTTGGAAAGGGGCAGAAATAAGATTGGCAGGAGCGAGAGGGCTCTGTGGCCTTCACCATCCAGACAGCTGGCCACCGGGCCCGGCCTGATCGTCGCAGTGGGCACTGGTGGGTCAGAGGGCTGGCCTGCTTGGCAAGAGGCAGGGTTTGGGTTGGCTTTGCCACCCTGCCGGCGGCCCTCCTGCTGAAAGGCGGGGGAGAGGGTGTGATACCTTCAGGAACCCTGGCCGAATCGAATCAGAAGCACCTGGCACCTTGACTAGCTCCCCCGTGGATTCCAGCTTCTTGGAACCAGCCCAACTTTTTATTGACCTGAAAAACAATCACAGATATGACTATTCCCTACAGCCACTTTGGAATACTTTTAAGAAGGGTTTCACAGCAAAATAGGCAAAAGGCCAAGATTGCACACAGGACCAGATCACCCACTTGGAGAGCCTGTCCTGGTCGTGGGATGGAGGCCTGGGGCTGGTCCAGGAAGGTTGTCCTTAGCTTGGGGACGGGTTCTTAGAGAAACATCTCAATAAAAGGGTCATGAGCAGTATGGCAACCTTCCAACCCTCCCCATACCCAAGATAAAAATGATGGCCGGGCAGAAATGTTTTGGGAATTTCCTAGTATATTTACCTCTTTGCAGACCCCCCAAACTATGCAAGTAAATGGATCTCTTAAAAAAAAAAAAAAAAGCTCATAAACATTCATCCAACTTTCTTATTACACAAAACGCTGAAGTAAGTGGACTTTGTAACTTAACAGCGTCAACGCCAGTGAAACATTTGAGGGGCAAAAGGCCTAGGAGGGAGGATTATTTTAAAGTGATTCAAAAAAATGTTTTTAGCCGGGCGTGGTGGCGCACGCTTGCAATCCCCCCCCCCCACTCGGGAGGCTGAGACAGGAGGATCACGCAGGTTCGAAGCCAGCCTCAGCTACTTAGTGAGGCTCTCAGCAACTTAGGGAGACCCTGTTTCCAAAGTTTTTTTTTTTTTTCAGTACTGATACTGACCCCAGGGGCATTCTACCTCCAAGCTACACCCCAGCCCTATTTATTTATTTGTTTATTTATTTTCTTTGCGATACTAGGGATGAAACCCAGGGGCATTCTAACTCTGAGCTATACCCCTAACCCTAGTTTTTATTCTTTATTCTGAAACAGGGTCTCACGGAGTTGCAAAGGGCCTCACTAAGTAGCCGAGGCTGTCTGTAAATTGCAACCTTCCGGTCTCAGCCTCCCAAATGCTGGGATTACAAGCGTGCGCCACTATGTCCGGCTTATTTTTTTTAATTTTGAAACAGGGTCTCTCTAGGTTGATGAGAGTCTCACTACTTGCTGAGGCTGTCCTTGAACCTGCGATCCTCCTGTCTTAGCCTCCCAAGTACTGGGATTACAGGTGTGTGCCACCACGCCTGGTTTTGGTCCATTTTTCTAAACATGGCTAGGGGTGGTCAAATTGGGAAAAAGCAAAAGATTAAAAAAAAAAAGGAGTAGGAAAAGCAAAAGATTATTATTTTTAAAGAGGACCTTTTTTATAATGTTCCTCTGAAGTCAGAGGATGGGTGAGAGCTGACAACCGAGTGTCTGGAGTCTCTTGGGGAGAACTGGGGTGAGTGCTGCAGCAGGGGTCAGCTTGCTTTGGTCTCAGTATGAAGAGACCTCAGGGGTTAAGCCAGCCCGACCCCCAGGCTCTGGCAGAGAAGATTAGAGGTAGAGGTACGTGCACTGGGCCGAGACCATGGGTGGTGGTAGAAAAATTATCTCTCAAAACTCAGGGCTGAGGGGCTGAGGAGATAAGGAGGTCACATGCTTTATGCTCTTAGGATAACAGTGTCTCTGGAGGGAAATTCCTGGGGGCAGAGGCAACCCAGAGATTCCAAGCCACCTTCTACCTGGGCCTCTGGGATTCGGAGGCCTCAGAGAAAAATGACTAATGAGGCTGACTGCTATACATTCGCCAGTCCTCACGACCCCAGCCATTTTTCTTTTCCTCAAATGCCATAGAAGAACTGGGCGTGGTGGTGCACACCTGTAATCCCGGTACTTGGGAGGTTGAGATGGGAGGATCGCAGGATGGAGGACAGCCTCAGCAAGTAGTGAAACTCTCATCAGCCTAGCGAGACCTTGTTTTAAAATAAAAATAAAGCCGGGCGTGGTGGCGCACGCTTGTAATCCCCACACTTGGGAGGCTGAGGCAGGAGGATCGCGCAGGTTTGAAGCCAGCCTCAGCTACTGAGTGAGGCTCTCAGCAACTTAGTGAGACCCTGTTTCCAAATAAAATATAAAATAGGTCTGGGAGTATAGCCCGGAGGTAGAAAGCCCCTGGGTTCTACCCCCAGTACTACCAAAAAATGAAAAATAAAATAAACAAATAAACATAAAATAGGGCTGAAAGAGTATCTCAGAAGGAGGATGCCCAGAGTTCAATACCCAGGACCAAACACACACACACACACACACACACACACACACACACACACACACAATACCATAGAACTGTATACCTAAACATAGTCAAAGTGGTCAATTTAATTATATATATTTTGCCACAATTATTTTTGTTTTTTATGCTAGGAATTGAACCCAGGGAATTCTTTTTTAAATTAATAATTGTTTACTTATTTTAATTGGTGTATTTCAGCCATATATCTTAATGGGGTACAGGATGGTAGAGGCACACATGACTTATTTAGCCCTTCCCCAGTTCGCACCCCATTCCCTCCTCAGAGCTGGCTTAGTGATTGACTAGAGATGTTCCTCCTCCGAAGTACACCCTGGCCCTTTTTAATTTTCTCTTTTTTTCTAACTTTGAAACAGGGTCTAGCTAAATCTTTGAGGTTGGCCTTGAACCTGTGACTCTCCTGTCTCAGCTTCCCAAGTCCTGAGATTACAGGCATGCGCCACTATGCCCAGTTTAACACAACTCTTTATTTTTACGTATGTATTTACTTTTGTGACACTGGGGATTGAACTCAGGGGCATTCTACGTGTGAGCTACACTCCCAGCCCTATTTTATTTTTCTTTTGAAACAGGGTCTTGCTAGGTTGATGAGAGTCTCACTACTTGCTGAGGCTGTCCTCGAACCTGTGATCCTCCTGTTATTCCCAGGCAGGCTGGGGATGCTCGGCCACCTTCCAAGCCAGTCACCCTTCAGGTTTCAGTATAGTTATCGTCAGTCCAGGAAAGCCTTGCCCTGGGCTTGGTGATTCCTGCACTGGCCCTAACTCTTCTGCCCCCAGGGCCCTTCAGCAGGTGGTAACCCCAGGCTGTGAGGCCAGTATCCTCTTTACCTGTGGCAGGTGGCTTTTCAGAAACCCAAGAGTGGGAAGAGAGAGACCCCTGCTGTCAGCAATTGCCAGGACTTTCTCTATCAGTTTTATTTATTTATTTATTTTTTTATACTGGGGATTGAACTCAGGGGGCATTCTACCTCCAAGTGACACCCCCAGCCCTGTTTTTATTTTGAAACAGGGTCTCATTAGGATGCTGAGGGCATCGCTAAATTGCTGAGTCTGGCCTTGAACCTGCGATCCTTCTGTCTTAGCCTCCCAAGTACTGGGATTATAGGTTCGTGCCACTGTGCCTGGCCAAGTATCAGTTTTTACACTGAGGATGCGTAAGAACCACAGGCGATGGGCTGGGGGTGTAGCTCAAGTGCTAAGGCACCTAGCATGTGCGAGGCTCTGGGTTTAATCCTCAGTGCCAACAAAAAAACAAAAAATAATAATAAAAAGAAAAGAAAAGAAAGAAAAACTACTGGGGAGCTGTTTTCTGAGCCTCACCTCCAGTATTCTGATTTAGTCGTAACTTTAAAGAGTTGTGGCCAGGTGTGGTGGCGCACGCTTGTCATCCCAGGACTTGGGAGGCTGAGACAGGAGGATCGCGCAGGTTCGAAGCCAGCCTCAGCTACTTAGTGAGGCTCTCAGCAGCTTAGTGAGACCCCTGTTTCCAAATAAAATATAAAAACAGGTTTGGGAGTGTAGCCCAGAGGTAGAAGGCCCCTGGGTTCCATCCCCAGTTACACACACACACACACACACACACACACACACACACACACACACACAGTTGTGGTAGCTGAAGGTAGTGGCATTCACTTAATGAGACCCTGTTTCAAAACAAAGAATAAAAAAATTGGGCTGGTGGTGTAGCTCAGCTGTAGAATGTCCCTGGGTTCAAACCCCAGTACCTAAAACAAAAATAACAATTTTTTTAACCGTTTGTAGGCGCTCAGTTCTGTGGCAGTGAGTACATTGACATTCTTGTGTGATTTTGAATTGTCCCCCGCTGAAACCGTTCCCATCCCCCGGCCCCGGCCAGGGCCCCGGACCCTGACAACTGCCATTGTTTTCCCGTCTCTGCTTCTGACCGCTCAAGCAGCCTCAGTAGGTGAAGTCCTGGGCGCCTGTGCTTTTCGTGTCTGGCTTATTTCACTGTCTTGGTATTTTAAACAAAGACTCTGGTTTGTCTTATGTCAGGCCTGGACGGTTCCTGGAGAGTCGTGGAAAGGGACGGGTGGAGGATGTGGGGAGATGCTGTCCTGGCACAGGCCTCGCGGGTGAATGTATGGGGACAGTGAGGGCTGGGCTCAGGGCGTCTGGGAGGTTAGAGGATGGAGACCGAGGGGCGCCAGGGTGGGCGGCTGTTGCTGGCAGGGGTTTCTTAGGGCTGGGGTGCTGACTGAGGCCTCAGGGCCCCGGGCAGAAGGATACCCTGAGCTGACAGGGGACCACAGGCCGGTGCCAGGAGGAGGCACCGGGTAAGAGGACACGAGTGGCGAGCCGATGGGTGAGATGCACCTGGCTCTACCCAAGTGGAGGGGCTCAGGAGGAGCAGGGGCCGGGTTACACTCCAGGTCTAGAGGGCAGTGGGCGACAGCGTGGGATGCTGGGAAGGCGAATGGGCTCAGAGGAAGCCAGAAAGAGGGCCCGTGGCACAGGGCAAGGATGACCAGGGGCTGCGTACACCAGAGGGCCTTCTAACTAAGCTGTTGAGAGCCTCACAAAGTAGCTGAGGCTGGCTTTGAACCTGTGTGATCCTCCTGTCTCAGCCTCCCAAGTACTGGGATTACACGTGTGCGCCACCACACTTGGCTTTTAACATTTTATTTCAAAACAGGATCTGAAGTAGGCGTGGTGGCGCACGCGTGTAATCCCAGCATTCGGGAGGCTGAGGCTGGGGGATCGCGTTTCATGGACAGCCTCAGCTACCTAGTGAGGCCCTGTCTCAAAATAAAGAATAAAATATAAGGCAGTGGGTATAGCTTGGAGGTCGAATTAGGGCTGGGGGTGTAGCTAGGTGGTGGAATGCCCTTGGGTTCCATCCCCAGTACAGAAAAAAAAAAAAAAAAAAAAAAAAAAAAGGATCTGGCTAAATTGCCCACACTGGCCTCAGATTTGTGATCCTCCTGCCTCAGCTTCCTGAGTTTCCTGGGTTACAGGTTGACTACTGTTTTCTTTTCCTCAAAGAAGGGGCTTGGAGGAGCCCCCAGGCAGCATTATCGCGGGGCCTTCCAGCTCCATGAATCAGGAGACCTCCAGATGCCCTGGCATCTCAGACACCCCGTTTTTACCCCTGGTCCCCAGCATGCCCCTCCTCTGAGCGCCCTAATGTCCAGTGTCACCAGGGTTCCTCCTGCTCCTTGTCCCTCCTTTGTCCTCTAGGTCAGTGGTCATTAAGGGGGTGATAGCCCTCCTACGTAATACTTGGTAATGTCTGAGCACAGTACAGTGTAGGTGTCCCAACTAGGGGACTTCTTCTGGCATTTAATGGTAGAGGCAGGAAGGTGGATAAGCCTCCTGTAATGCATAGAGCAGCCTCCCACAAAAAGGGTGCTCTAGAGCCGGGCGTGGTGGCCACGCTTGTCACCCCAGCATTCAGGAGGCCGAGACAGGAGGATCGCGGTTCCCGGACAGCCTCAGCTACTTAGTGAGGCCCTTTGCAATGCAGTGAGACTCTGTTTTAAAATAAAGAATAAAGCCGGGCGTGGTGGCGCACGCTTGTAATCCCAGCATTTGGGAGGCTGAGACAGGAGGATCTTGTGGTTCGTGGCCAGCCTCGGCTACTTAAGTGAGGCCCTCTGCAACTTAGTGAGATATTTCAAAATAAATAATTAAAAATAGGGCTGGGGTTGTAGCTTGGAGGTAGAATGCCCCTGGGTTCTATCTTCAGTACCGCAAAATAAATAAATAAATAAATAAATAAATAAATAAATAAATAAATAAAAATAAAAAAAATAAATAAAATAATAAAAAATCAGGCTGGGGTGTAGCTCAGAGGTAGAATGCCCCAGTATCTCACACACACACACACGCACGCACGCACGCACGCACGCACGCGCACACACACAAGGTGATCTGATCCCAAATGGCAAAACTGTCGTCGAGCAACTCAGCATTAGAGTTGCTCGTCCCAGCTTTGCGGTTGGGAAGGGCTCCTCTGAGACCAGCCAGCCTCTCCATGGTGCCAGGTGTCAGCGACTGTCCTCGTCTCTGCAGCTGCAGGAGGAGGCTGAAGCTGTTGCTGGGCAGCAGTTCTTCTCCAGAGTCTTCATCCTCACAGTGTAAATAAAATCGGAAGTTCTCTGAGCTCGTGGTGGCTGACCGCAGGCCAGGCGGATGAGGCACCTGGGCTGTCCGGTAGGGAGGGCTGGGTTGGGAAGGCTTACAACAGGCCCAGCATCACAGAGTATCTATCGAGTCTGTTGACATTCACCAGCTGGGTAAGCATTGGGTTTTTGAATAATTTAGGTGTTTAGAACTTTTGTTCTTTTCCAATAGGGGGAAAAAGAAAGAGGGTGTGTGTGTATGTGTGTGTGTGTGTGTGTGTGTGTGTGTGTGTGTGTGTGTGTGTGAGCTGAGCTAGGAGGCGGATTGCAAGCTTGAGATCCTGTCTCGAAATAAAAAACAAAAAACAAAAACCAAAAAACTGGAAGCCGGGCGTGGTGGCACACCCTTGTAATCCGAGCATTCGGGAGGCTGAGACAGGAGGATCACAGTTCGCGGCCAGCCTCAGCTACTTAGTGAGACCCTTTGCAACTCAGTGAGACCCTGTTTAAAAATAAAGAATAAAAAAAAAATAGGGCTGGGGTTGTAGCTCCCTAGTTTCCATCCCCAGTACTGCAAAAAGAAAAAACTGGAGCCCGGTGTGTGGCACACGCTCATAATCCTAGTACTTGAGAGGCTGAGATGGGAGGATCAAAGATATGAAACCATAGCGAAGCCCTCTGCAAACGAGTGAGACTCTCTTTCTAAATAGAAATAAAATCAGACTGGGAGTATAACTTGGAGGCAGAATTTCTCTGGGTTCCACTCCCGGTACCCCCCCGCACCTCCCCCCCCAAAAAAAAAAAGAAGCTGGGCACGGTGCTGCATAGGTTTGAGACCAGCCTCAGATATTTAGCCATAGTCTCAGCAACCTAGTAAGATCCTGTTTCAAGACTAGGAAGGGCTGGGTGTGATGGTCTCGGTGCCGCACGCTTGCTGCTTGCTGAGGTCCCTCACATGAACAACTCTGGGCTCAAAATTATCTATTTTTCTTATTGGGGTTGTCCGAGTAGGAGCCAGACAATTCTCCTGACCTCCTGCAGCCAGCGTCCTTTTTTTTTTTTTTTTTTTTCCGGTACTGGGCTTGGAACCCAGGGGCATTCTACCTCCAAGCGACATCCCCAGGCCCGTTTTTTATTCTTTATTTTGAAACAGGGTCTCACTGAGTTGCACAGGGTCTCACCTAATTAGCTGAGGCTGGCCGCGAACCGTGGTCCTCCTGTCTCAGCCTCCCGAATGCTGGGATCACCAGCGAGCGCCACCACTCCTGGCTTTTTTTTTTTTTTTTTAAATTAAGGGTTTAAACAAAAGCACAAGGCGATCACGAGTTAAGTTTGGGGTTACAGGCTAAGATTAAGGAAAAGGCAGTCGCAGGCTAGGGTTAGGGCGTGGCAGTCATAAGCCCAGTCTGGGGAGTGGCAAGGTAAACATTTCCAGGGAGAACAAGAGGTCATCAAGGTCTCCCTGCGGTCCATCTGGTCCAAGGAAGCTTGTCTGCTTGAGACAATGTCCACTTAGCGTGTTCTGTGTATATGGCTAAGCTGGCCCCAAATGGTGACTTCATCGTGGGGGCCAAGATGGCTCTCAACACTGGGGGTGTAGCTTAGAGGTGGAATGCCCCTGGGTTCAATCCCTAGTAGCAGCTAAATAAATAAATAAAATCAGGCTGGGGGTGTGGCTCGATGGCAGAGCACTGGCCTAGCTTGCGCAAGGCCCCTGCGGTGCCCAGCTCCTGGGCTCCTTAGCCAGCAAGTCGCCTTCACGCGGTACAGGACACGGAGACCGGAGGCTCTCTCTACTCTTGCAGTTTCAGTAGCTGGGAATCAGAGCTGCAGGTGGCAGAGTTATTCTCAAACCCTGGGAGTTTTTTGCCATGTGATACGATAGAGAACTCAGACACGGGCCGACTGTGCTTTCTGCTACCTCTGTCCGGTCCGCTGTGTTGTTATTACCATAAGCGTAGAACAAAGTAACCGAGACCATCACTCAGTAAAGACCAGAAGGTTTTTTTTTCTTTTCTTTTTTTTTTCATGCGGGGCTGCCTTCCATCCTCCCAGCTAGGCAAAAGGCGACGGCAGCCCCTGTCGGCTCACAGACCCCAGGTATAGGCACAAGAATTTGTGGAGTCATCGTAAACTTAGCCAATTACAGACAATGCTTCCTTTTTTGGAAGCAGGGGAAAGGGTGGGCGGCCCTTTCAGTTTCAGGGGCTCTCTGAACAAAGGACCGACGCAGAGGTCACACAGGTTTAACACGGAGCATTACAGTGTCACCTCAAACCATCCTCACTCTCTCTGAGGCAGACACCTCGCCCCTCGCGGAATTACCTGTCCCTTTACCTGGGTGACTGTGCGTGTGTGTGCATACACGCTTTCGCGTCACGTACCCTCGGCCACAGCTCTTACTGTAGTTGTGAATAAAATTGCGATATAATTAATATAACGGATGTCATGATCCCCCAGTGGAGGAGGATTCTGAGGGACAGGGACCGTGTATTGTTCACTCATCTTTGAGCCCTTGACACCAAAACTGTGTCTGATCTGAGATAAGGCTGCAGGAAGTGCTTTGTGAGCTCAACTGAACTTCAAAGGCGGGAACCACTTGCAACCATTGGACTGGAACAATAGCAGATTCGAGCCTCGGACCATGTAGTGAAAGGTATTGCTGTAAAGTGTCAGCCAGGGATGCTGGCAACTGCGTGAGAGGCTTACCTTTCTTACCCAAGCCCGGCACAGCTTCTAACATGGCTTCCTCTGAGTCAGAGGCTTGGCTGTTTCATGATGGTGAAGACTAGAAACAAGATATATAGAGAGTACACTTTCTAAGAAGATCACTGCAAAAATCTGAATTATAAAGTATGTATTCCTTCTTCTCTCTCTCTCTCTCTCTCTCTCTCTCTCTCTCTCTTTTCCTGGGGATTGAACTCAGGGGCATTTTACCTTTGAGCTACACCCCCTAGCCCCTTTTATTTTTTATTTTTGGTGGTACTGGGGTTCCTGGAAGCCCTTCTACCTCCGGGCTACACTCCCAGACCTATTTTATTTTTGGAAACAGGGTCTCCTAAGCCAGCGCGCGCGTCTGGCTTCGAACCTGCGCGATCCTCCTGTCTCTGCCTCCCAAGCGCGGGGATTACAAGCATGCGCCACCACGCCCGGCTAGCCCCTTTTATTTTGAAACAAGGTCTCACTAAGTTGCTGAAGCTAGCCTTGAACCTGTGATCCTCCTATCTCAGCCTTCCAAGTACTAGGATTACAGGCATGTAATTACACGCCCAACTGTGTTTTAAGTGTAATTATATTACTTTAAAGTATATTTTATGAAAGCCAGGTGGAGTGGCACATGCTTGTAATCTCAGTACTTGGGAGAGTGAGGACAGGAGGATGGTGGTTTGCAGACAGCCTCAGCTACTTAGGCCCTTTGCAACTTAGTGTGACCTTGTTTCAAAGTAAAGAATAAAAAAATCAGGCTGGGGTGTAGCTCAGAGGTAGAATGCCCCTGAGTTCAATCCCCAGTACTGCAAAACAAACAAACAAACAAACAAACAATCAATCAATGAGCCAGGCCTGCTGGCTCACGCTTGTAATCCCAGTACTTGGGGAGTCTGAAACAGGAGGATCCTAGGTTCGTGGCCAGCCTCAGCTACTTAGTGGGGCCCTCCTCAACTTAGTGAGACCTTGTTTCAAATTAAAGAGTTAAGATAACTGGGGTGTAGCTTGGTGGTAGAATGCCCCTGAATTCAACCCCTAGTTCTGTAAAAATAAATACATTAAAATAAAATAAGAAGCTGGGCGTGGTGGCACACGCTTGTAATCCCCATACTTGGGAGGCAGAGACAGGAGGATTGCGCAGGTTCGAAGCCAGCCACGCGTGCTGGCTTAGGAGACCCTGTTTCCAAATAAAAATGTAAAAATAGGTCTGGGAGTGTAGCCCAGAGATAGAAGGGCTTTCAGGAACCCCATTACCACCAAAAAATAAAATAAAATAAAATAAAATAAAATAAAATAAAATAAGATAAGAATATAAAAAGAAAAAAAGACGGGTGTGGTGGCGCACGCTTGTAATCCCTGTGCTTGGGATGTGGAAACAGGAGGATGGCACTGGTTCAAAGCCAGCCTCGCTGGCTTAAGAGACTGTTTCCAAATAAAAATATAAAATAGGTCTGGGAGTGTGGCCCAGAGGTAGAGGGTTTCCAGGAACCCCAGTACCACCCATGGCTGCTGGCAGTCCTTGGCATCCTGTGGTTTATACTGTGTAATTCCAGTGTCTCCACATGACTGTCGTCGTCTATGTCAACCACATAGACATAGGACAACAATGGTCATTGAATTGGTAATGTTGGGGTGCCAAAGATGTTGGGGTGAGTTCTCGGCTCGGGAACTCGGGGTCTGCAGGATCCTTGGCTAATGTGACAGAAAAGAATTTCAGCACGTGCCAGTTAGAGACGTAGACAGAGGTTTATTGGGGAAAAGGGGAGGAAATACACATTTAAGAGAGAACGCGGGCCCCTCAAGATGAGGAAGGCATTTTGGGGAGTTCAGGGTTGTCTTCTTATAGGGGACGTTCGTGAGGGTGGGCTAGAGAAGGTATATGAGGATGAGCTCAGTCCGGTAGTCCCAAGGCGGTTTATGGTGGGCAGGTGGTGTGGTCTGGCAACCCTAGGGTGGATGATCTCAGTCCAGTAGTGAGGCGCTTCCTGATGGTCTGTGGTCTGGTCAGCCTTAAGGTGGATGATCTTGGGCTGATTGGGGTCCTCATTAGTTGTTTGACGGATAAGCTAGGATATCCTAAATTATAGGTTTTCTCAGAGATATTGTTAACTCTAGGATCTACAGGTTTCCCAGGAATTTATGGTAGAGTCAGGCCTGGGAAAGAGAAATGGTTTGTGGACTAGAGGCTGAAGCACTTCAGCTCCAGGTTCTTATATCAAAGTTATATTTTTACTTTTCCTTCCTGTCTGTCTCCTTTCTACCTACTTATTACTTCTATCCTACAACAGTAAGACTTCCCAAATCCAGTATGACCTCACCTTCTACAGAGACCTTTCTTCCTTTCTCCATCTCTCCCTCTCTCTCTCTCTCTCTCTCTCTCTCTCTCTCTCTCTCTCTCTCTCTCTCTCTCTTCTCTCTCTCTTTCTTCCTTCATACTGAGGGTTGAACCCAGGATCATTCTACCTCTGAGCTACATCCCCAGCCCTATTTTATTATATATATACTTTAGCCAGGCATGGTGATACTCATTTGTATTCCCAGTACTTGGGAAGTTGAGACAGGAAGATTACAACTTAGTGAGATTCCCATTTCCAAATAAAATAAAATAAAATAAGGTGGCGTTGTCACCCAGAGGTAGACTGCCCCTGGTGCAGTTCAATCCCCATCACCACACATATATACATAATTATATTTGTATATTATATGTATGTATACACTTTAAATGTATTGGAATGGGCTGCAAGGAATGCTTGGGCTTTGCATAACCATGCAGTAGGCCAGGTTTTCTAAAAGGACTGCTGCAGGACCTTAATGGCATACAAATGACTCATCCTCACCAGGCAGGTGTGTAAGCAGTTTATTAACCTACATAGTTAAAACACTTCCTCGTCTTATACTATTAATTTGCCTAGTAGCCTGTGTTTATATGATCATAAATTCTCAATCAGGGGAGTGTTTGAATCAATAAAGTTTTACCCCATCCATCTAGCAAGTATTTATTGAATACCTTTATGTCTCAGGCTCTGGAGATAATGAACAAGGCCAAGTCCTGGCCTTCTGGAATATTCTAGATATTCTAGTGGGGCAAAAACCTGGTGTGGTTGGAACCTGATAAGCAGAACCTGATGAGAGGTGGGACCATCTTAGACATAGAGTTGATGGAGTGGATATTTGGGGGTGCAGGGGTGAAAGAGAAATCAAGGATGGCCTAGTCTTTGGCCTGAACAACCGGCTGACTATGGTCTTGCCATTTACTGGGTTGGGGAAACGAAGAGCGGAGGTTCTGGAAAGGAAACTCAAGTTCGGTTCTGGACATGTTAAATTCGAGATCCTTGCCAGGCAGTGCACAGAGACACCAAGCACATAGCAGGTGTGTATAACTCTGGTGTGCCAGGGAGCAGTCCGGGCTGGATACATTAGGGGCTGTAAGATGAGTTTTTTTAGGGCTCCTGTGACAAATTATCACCCACTGGCTGGCTTCAAGTAACAGACATTTATTGTCACAGTTCTGAGGACGAAAAATCAAGGTGTCGGTAGGGTCATGTTTCTCCTTTATGTCCAGGGAAGACCCCTTCCCTGTCTCTTCCTGGCCTCCCATGGCTGCTGGCAGTCCTCGGCATCCTGTGGTTTATACTGTGTAATTCCAGTGTCTCCACATGACTGTCATTGTCTATGTCAACCACATAGACATAGGACAATAATGGTCATTGAATTAGTAGGACTTCTCAAATCCAGTATGACCTCACCTGGGCCACCTCTGAAGAGACATTCCTTTCTTTCTCTCTCCTCTCTTCTCTTTTCTCTTCTCTTCTTCTTCTTCTTCTTCTTCTTCTTCTTCTTCTTCTTCTTCTTCTTCTTCTTCTTCTTCCTCTCTTTCTCTCTCTCTCTCTCTCTCTCTCTCTCTCTCTCTCTCTCTCTCTCTCTCTCTCTCCTTTCTTCCTCCATACTGAGAATTGAACCCAGGGGCATTTTACCTCTGAGCTACATCCCCAGCCCTATTTTATTTTTATTTTTGAAACGGTCTCACTAGATTCTGACGAGAGTCTCACTGCTTGCTGACGCTGTTCTCAAACTTGCTAGCCTCCTCTCTCAGCCTCCCAAGTACTGAGGTCACAAGCATGTGCCACTATGTCTGGCCAATCCTTGGGGCATTCTACCTCTGAACTACACCCCCAGCCCTTTGTAATTTTTTATTTGAAAGAGTCTTGCTAAATTACAGTAGGCTGACCTCAAACCTGTGACCTTCCTGCCTCAGCCTCCCAAGAAGTAAGATTTCATCCATGAACCAGCTACATTTAAAACAATTAATTGGCACATAGTAATTGTACGTATTCATGGTGTACAGTTTGATATTTTAATACATGTGTACAGTATGATTACAGGGTAATTAGCATATCCATCAGCTCAAATGTTTTTCATTTATTTGTGTTGGAAACATTCAAAATTCTCTCTTCCAGCTATTGCACTTGCCTGTTATTTTTAGCTATTCATTTTTATTCTGTTTTTCATTGATCTGTAACTAATGAGAAACAATTATTTAAAATCTGATCCCTCAGCACAGGTTGAATGTGGTAGAAACTTGGGGTTTCCTAGGATTTGGCAGTGGTGGTCTTGACAACGGAGGTTTTATTGTCATGAAGGGGATGAAACTTGAATGTGAGCTGTTAATGAATCAGTACTTGGGAGGCTGAGACAGAAGGATCACAGATTTGAGGCCAGCCTCAGCAATTTATCAAGACCCTGCTTAAAACAAACAAACAAACAAACAAACAAACAAGCAAGCAAACAGGCCAGGCGTGGTGGCGCACGCTTGTGATCCCAGCATTTGGGAGGCTGAGACAGGAGGATCGTGGTTCACAGCCAGCCTCAGCTACTTAGTGAGGCCCTTTGCAACTCAGTGAGACCCTGTTTCAAAATAAAGAATAAAAAATAGGGCTGGGGGTGTAGCTCAGAGGTAGAATGCCCCTGTGTAGTTCAAAGGTAGAAAACCCCTGGATTCAATCCCATGGAACACGAACACACACACACACACACACACACACACACACACACACACCAAGAATAACAACAAAAAAGAAAGAGAGAAAGAAGAGAAATAAAAGAAAGAAAGAAGACAGGAGGCAAGGAGGGAATTGAAGCTAGGCCCTGTGGCACGGGCCTATCATCCCAGCTGCCTAGGAGACTAAGACAGGAGGATCACAAGTGTGAGGGCAGCCTGGACAACTGAGCAAGACCTGGCCTTAAAAAGGCCTGGGGGTGTAGCTCACTGGTAGATCATCCCTGGGTTCACTCCCTCGCAACACATGCACGCCCACACACACACACACACACACGCACACGCACACGCACACACACACACACGCACACGCACACGCACACACACATGCACACACGCACGCACGGATTCATTCAGAACAGACAGAGCTTTGCAGAAAAAGGCCGAGAAGCCAATTGATAGAAGGAAAAGGTGGAGCCGGGTGTGGCGGCGCACACCTGTGATCCCAGTACTTGGAGGCTGAGACAGGAAGACTGAAGGTTCGAGGACAACCTCAGCAAGCTGAGCGAGGCTTTCATGAACCTAGTGAGACCTTGTTTCAAAATAAAAATAAAAAGTAGGGCGGGGAGTGTAGCTGAGAGGTAGAATGCCCCGGGGTTCAATCTTTAGTACCAAAATAAATAAATAAATAAATAAATAAATAAATAAATATAATAAGAGAAAGAGCTGAGGGATAGCTTTTATTCTCTATGATGGAGGATGTTAGACCTTGCCAGCCTGCCCAAGGGAATGGTTCTGTGAAGATGGAGAGACAAGGATACAGAAGAGAGGGAAAAGCAGGACCGCAGCCCTTAGGACGGGGAGAAGGGAGAGGATCTTGAATCCTCCTGGGCAGGGTGGCCGCCCACGGGACGGAGCCCAAAAGTTCATGGAATTCAGAGTAACTTGCCCAGTTTTAGCACTCACTCTCTGGTTTTGAGATGGAAAGTTCCACATCCCAGGGACCTCCTCGGCCAACCGGGACAGCGGTCACTTCATCGAAGCGCTCACAGTTGCCGGGCGTGGTGGCGCACGCTTGTCATCCCCGCGCTTGGGAGGCGGAGACAGGAGGATCGTGCAGGTTCGAAGCCAGCCGCGCTGGCTTAAGAGACCCTGTTTCCAAATTTAAAAAAAGTATAAAATAGGTCTGGGAGTGTAGCCCGGAGGTAGAAGGGTTTCCAGGAACCCCAGTACCACCACCACCACACACACACACACACACAAAAAAAAAAAAAAAAAAAAAGAGCTCACAGTAGGAGGCGGCAGGTGGAAGACTGGACAGAGGGAAAGGGAGGAAGCTCTGGATCTTGGCTCTAATTTCTTGGTGACATCAGGGGCGAGCTAATACACTGTAAGCAAAGACAAGGAGGAGGGGAGGCTGGAGGACCAAGGAGAAGGTATGGGGCAGTCATCTTGGGAAGGGGGAGAGAAACCCGCTGAGAAACCCCTGCAGTATTTCCAGGCAACTCGAGATCCCTGCTCATAAGTTTAAAGGGGTACCAGTCCGCCTGCCCGTGGGGCGTGTGCTCTCTGCAGAGAGCCAGGCGGCTAACATCCTGTTATAATTAACTTGGTGGAACAGAAGATGCTGTTTGTTGTCCTGAAATATGGTTAAAATGGCTACATTATTAGAAACACACGTCTCAGTAGGACTGAGACCCGGACATAGCCAAAGCCGACAATCCTGAGAGTCAATAAACAACGCTTTCATCGTTAACTTCCATTTCTTCCACCAGGGGCTGTTAACAATGACTAGGGCCCGAATGTAGCTCAGTGGTAAAGGGTTTGCCTAGCACGTGTGGGGCCCTGAGTCACTGGCCTATTTTTTATTGCTCGGGTGCCCTGGTGAAGCTAATTCAACCTGTAAAACTTTTGTTATAAAAATGTGGCTACATAGCTGGATGTGGTGGTACATACTTGTAATCCCAGTAACTTGGGAGGTTGAGACTGGAGGATCACAGATTTGAGGACAGCCTTATGAGGTAGTGAGACTCTCAACTTAGCGAGAACCTGTTTCAAACTAAAAATAAAATCGCATTGGGGGATGTAGCTCAGAGGCAGAATGCCCTTGGGTTCAATCTCTAGTACCACAAAGGAAAAAAATTAAAAATGTGGCTACAAGACAGGCGTGGTGGCGCACGCTTGTAATCCTAGCGCTTGGGAGGCTGAGACAGGAGGATCGCGCAGGTTCGAAGCCAGCCTCAGCTACTTAGTGAGGCTCTCAGCAACTAGGTGAGACCCTGTTTCCAAATAAATATAAAATAGGTCTGGGAGTATAGCCCGGAGGTAGGAAGCCCCTGGGTTCCACCCCCAGTACCACACACACACACAAAATAATAATAATAGGTCTGGGAGTATAGCCCGGTGGTAGAAAAGCCCCTGGGTTCCACCCCAATACAAAAAAAAAATGTGGCTACGAGTACCCTGCTGGCTGCCTCAGAGGGTGTAAGGACCTCATAAAATATGTAAATGAATGTTCCAGTGTCAAAGGAATGCTGCCTGTATTGATGACTTCCTGAAGCAGGTGTCTGGGATGGTCCTTGGTAGTTAGTAGTGCTATAGCTTTAATAAAATAGGGACAGAAGAAGCTGCTGAGCCCTGGGGTGTGGCAGCTGAGCTTTGAATAACTGTCAGTAGTATGGGGGGCTGAGATGGTGAACTAGAAACCTGGGAGAGGAGAGGAGAGGAGAGGAGGGGAGGGGAGGGGAGGGGAGGGGAGGGAGAGGAGAGGAGAGGAGAGGAGGGGAGGGAAGAGGAGAAGAGAGGAGGGGAGGGAGAGAGGAGAGGAGGGGAGAGCAGAGGAGAGGAGGGGAGAGGAGGGGAGGGAGAGGAGAGGAGAGGAGAGGAGGGGAGGGAAGAGGAGAGGAGAGGAGGGGAGGGGAGGGGAGGGGAGGGAGAGGAGAGGAGGGGAGGGAGAGAGGAGAGGAGGGGAGAGCAGAGGAGAGGAGGGGAGGGGAGGGGAGGGGAGAGGAGGGAGAGGAGAGGAGAGGAGGGAAGGGAGAGAGGAGAGGAGCAGAGGGAAGGGGAGGGGAGGGGAGAGCAGAGGAGAGGAGGGGAGGGGAGGGGAGGGGAGGGAGAGGAGAGGAGGGGAGGGGAGGGGAGAGGAGAAGAGAGGAGGGGAGGGAGAGAGGAGAGGAGGGGAGAGCAGAGGAGAGGAGGGGAGGGGAGGGGAGGGGAGAGGAGGGAGAGGAGAGGAGAGGAGGGAAGGGAGAGAGGAGAGGAGCAGAGGGAAGGGGAGGGGAGGGGAGAGCAGAGGAGAGGAGGGGAGGGGAGGGGAGGGGAGGGAGAGGAGAGGAGGGGAGGGGAGGGGAGAGGAGAAGAGAGGAGGGGAGGGAGAGAGGAGAGGAGGGGAGAGCAGAGGAGAGGAGGGGAGGGGAGGGGAGGGGAGGGAGAGGAGAGGAGAGGAGGGGAGGGGAGAGGAGAAGAGAGGAGGGGAGGGAGAGAGGAGAGGAGGGGAGAGAAGAGGAGAGGAGGGGAGGGGAGGGGAGGGAGAGGAGGGAGAGGAGAGGAGAGGAGAGGAGGGGAGAGGCAGGGATGATACGGGTAAGAGAGGGAAAGTACTAGAGTAAGATCCTGGTAGGATGGGAGGTGGGGAGTTCCACAGGTGTTGGTAAGGACCAGCCTGCCACCTTCAAAGGCACTGTATCCATAAAAGCCCAGGGGCCAAGAGGCTCTTTTAGAAAGATTTCTTTTTTCTTAATTTATTTTGTAATAAATTAAATTGATTGTACCCAGGGGCATTCTATCTCTGGGCTCTAGCTCTAGCCCGATTTTTTATTCTTTATTTTGAAACAGGGATTCAGTAAGTTGCGGAGGGCCTCACTCGGTAGTTGAGGCTGGCTGAGAAGCTGCGGTCCTCCTGTCTCGGCCTCCCTAGTACTGGGATTACAAGGTGCGCCACCATGCCCAGCTTGGGAGATTTCTATTTCAACGCCCTTCACAGAAGGGTTTCACCTTTAGCTACTCAGGAAATTCTACTCCATAAAGTGACTCATTTCTTCCCCCAACGTTTCCGCACAGCCATAGTTTTTTTTTTTCTTTCTTTTTTCTGGGCCAGCCACAGAGACATAAATTCTTGGAAGATTGTTCCCATTTTGTCATGGACTATAACTTGGAGGTAATATTTTTAAAATCTCAATTGCAGAGAACTCGAAATACTTTTGAGGAATTAGTTCTGAAATCCTTAGGTGTTGCCGTTTCCCTTCTGATGGAGTATGAGAAGTAGAAATGTTTCCCGGTCACCAAATTAATTCAGTTTAGATTTCCTTTTCATTTGCTTAAAAAGACATTGGAGATTGGGCGTGGTGGCGCACGCTTGTAATCCCAGCATTTGGGAGTCTGAGACAGGAGGATCGCGGTTTGCGGACTGCCTCAGCTACTTAGTGAGGCCCTCTGCAACTCAGTGAGACCCGGTTTCAAAATAAAGAATAAAAAATAGGGCAGGGGGTGTAGCTGGGAGGTTCCATCCCCAGACCCGCAAAAAAAAAAAAAGTATAAAAAATAGGGCTGAAGGTGTAGTTCAGAGATAAAATGTCCCCGGGTTCCATCCCCAGTATCACACACACACAAAAATAAATAAATAAATAAAAAATAACTAAATAAAAATAAAATTAAAAAAAGGGCATTGGCCTGCAAGTGTACCCCTTTACAGACAGGACCCTTCCAGGACACCAGAGACCACTTTTTCTCCAGCCTCCCCCAGTCTTTGGTTCTTCTATCCTTGGTATTAGTAAGTGGCTCCCTTTCTCAAACTCCACCATTCTTATCTCTGTGCTTCTCAAAGCTCAGCATGGAGTCTTCTGCTTTTCGTTCACTTTTCACTAAAGAAAGGTATTTTTTCCTTTAAATATATATATTTTTAAATTTTGCGGTACTGGGGATCGAACCCACAGGCTTTCTATCTCCGAGCTACTCTCGCAACCCTATTTTTTTTTTTTTTTTGGTGGTACTGGGGTTCCTGGAAGCCCTTCTACCTCCAGGCTACACTCCCAGACCTATTTTTACATTTTTATTTGGAAACAGGGTCTCCTATTATTTTTTATTCTTTATTTTGAAGCAGAGTCTCACTAAATTGCAGAGGGCCTCACTAAGTAGCTGAGGCTAGCCAAGAACTCTTTGGCTATTCTTAAAAACGATATCACAAAGACAATTATTTTTTGTAGCACTGGGGATGGAGCCTAGGGGCATTCTGCCTCTGAGCTACACCTCCAACCCTATTTTATTTTTATTTGGAAACAGGGTCTCACTAGATTGATGCAAGCCATACTACTTGCTGAGGCTGTCCTCAAACCTGCGATCTTCCTGTCTCAGCCGCCCAAGTGCTGGGATTACAAGCGTGCGCCACCACGCTCAGCTAGGATAACAAATTCTTATCAGTTATTTTGTTCAAGTCACAGCTGTTTAAAGTGAAAAGTGAATGTCACCCCTATGGCTTCCCTCCGCAAGACAGCCCTCCCAAGCCTCCGCACCTTGCATCTCCCAGAGAGCTCCCCCAGGGCCCGGCATGGCGGCGCACATCCGTAACCCTGGTACTTGGGAGGTGGAGACAGGAGGATCGCCGTTTCAAAAGCAACCTCAGCAATGTAACAAGACTCTTGGTAACTTAGAGAGACCCTGTTTTGAAATAAAAAAATAAATAAACAGATAAAATAGGGCTGGGGGTGTAGCTCAGAGGTAGAATGCCCCTGAGTTCAATCCCCAGCACCACAAAAATAAAATGTGGTGGCGCACCCTTGTAGTCCCAGTACTTGAGAGTCTGAAACAGGAGGATCCCAGGTTATTGGACAGCCTCAGCAACTTAATGAGGCCTTGTTTTTTATTAAGGGGGTTTGGGGATGTCATTCAAAGGTAGAATGCCCCTAGCTTCAGTCCCCAGCACCAGAAGACAAACAAACAACTGAACGCTCCCCAGGCTGCAGGCTGTGGACCCTAACAGTGGACCCAGGTTTCTAATTCCATTCAGTTGCTTGTGGAGATGTAGAGGTCAGGAGAAATTCCTTTCTGACCAGCTGTGCCACCCTACTTCTAGTTCCTTCTAGAATTTACTTTTCTAGCTGAGAAATGAGGGGCGAGGACCATGTGGAGTTGCTTGGTCCAGCCCCGGGTGGCTCTCATAATTCCCCCTCCTACTCCCGGACAGTCAGCTCGAGGTGGGCGTTTGTTGCTTTTCTGTGTAGGGTGGGAGACTGTAGGTTTGGGGCAGGGGGTAGACTGGGGAAACTGAACCCCTGTCCAGTGCCCCTGAGTCAGTTCTTTGTGGTTTGACTTATTATATTTTGGTTTCTGAAGTGTTGTGAAATCCCAGAACACCAACCACGCCCTCTGGGTACATTTGCGGTATGTTGCATTTCTAAGTGTGAGGGCCTTGGAGACGGTCTTGTGAGCTTGGGGCCCCTTGCTCTTTGCCCTTGTTGGGGCGTTTTGAGATGAACTGGGTTGATCAGCCATTCCACTTTGCCCCGGACCAGGCTGGTTTTAACACTGAAAGTCCCATGTTCCAGGAAACCCCTCGGCCCAAGCCAGGGCAGGTGGTCACCCTACCTAGTTACACACCAGGGTGTGGCTGGCTTCCGCAGAGGGACAGCTACAGGTAAGCACAGGAGCCAGCCAGGCATAGGCCTTCAGATCAGCTGGGGTACTCGTTAATGCACCCTAGGGAGTTTGATTCCGTTGCAGGAGTAGGGACTAGTAGTAAACTCTTTTTTGGTGGTACTGGGGAGATTGAATTCTGGGGTACTCTACCTCTGAGCTACACCCCTAGCCCTATTTATTTTTGTGGTGCTGGGGATGGAAACCAGGGGCATTCTGCCTCTGAGCTACACTCCCAGCCCTATTTTATTTTATTTTTGCGGTACTGGGGATGAAACCCAGAGGCATTCTACCTCCGAGCTACACCCCTAGCCTTATTTTTTATTCTTTATTTGAAACAGGGTCTCACTGGGTTGCAAATGGCCTCACTAAGTAGCTGAGGCCGGCCTCGAACTGCGATCCTCCCGTGTCCCTCTTTTATTTTTTATTTTGAAACAACGTCTCACTAGGTTGCGGAGAGTCTTGCTAAGTTGTGGAGACCGGTCTCGAACCTGCAATTTTCTTGTCTCAGCCTCCGGAGCACTGGGGCGGCAGGTGTGAGTCACCATGCCGGGGTCTAGGAGTAAGCAGGAATGATCCCAGGTGAGTTTTGTGCAGGTGATTGTCTACCATGCCTCGAGGGACCCCGCGCGAGTGTGCTTGGATGGAACAGAGGCAGCTCCTGTGTGGGGTGGGGTGTGTGCGTGTAATTCAGGCCGGTGGAGCCAGGCGGGGGACTAACTGGCCTGGTATACAGAAGGCTGAGTACCAGCCAACTTTTTCTCTCTACCTCCCACCCTCCAAGGCAATTCAGGGCTTACAAAGCTTGGCTTTGTTCATTATAAGGGGTGACTTGGTATTTTCTGGCAGGGGGCCGCTAGGAGGGTGTGTTTATTGCAAGAACTGTCCGCAATCCGTTCTCAGCAGGCCGGGCAGTCTCAGAACGTCCCTGCTGTCTGCGGTATCGTGTGGCCCTCTGGCCAGGGGACCAGGAGGGGCCATCTCTCAGGACACACTGCTCTCTGACACTAGCATGGGGGTGAGGAAGTGGTCTGTTCTTTCCCTTGGTAAGCAGTTGTGGGTTCTGTTGCTTAAAACTAAGCCTGTCCCAAGGTGAATCCAAGAGCTAGCATCCTCGGGGCACCTGCTCATAGGGATGAGTCAGAGAGTTCCTGGAGCTCCGGTGAGTGAGTCAGCTGTAGAGGGTTGTCTGGCCTTTGTTGACAAAGGCCAACAGACCGGAGTGTGCCTTAGAGAGGAAAGGAAGCGCCCTTGCCAGCCCCTGCCCCTGGGCTATTGGACCACCGTGCCATAGCAGGGCAGTTTGCTGCTGGACATGAGGTCAACGGGCACCTGGAGTGACATGCTGTCCCCGCGATTCTGGTTCCGGGGAGACCAGCCTGGAACGACGGGGATGGGGCCTGAGAGCCACAACTGGCCGGAGAGTGTCCGTCAGCAACTCCTGCTGATCTGAGAGCCAGGTGGAGTGCGGGCTTCTAGGGGTGAGTCTCTCTGCTGGTGTGGTGTGAAGAGCCAGCTCGCCTCTGCTGGAAGCCCGTCTTAGTCACTCACCAGCTGAGAGACCCTGGGCAGCTCATTCACCTCTCTGAGGCTCGGTTTCCCTGGCCAGGGGCATTAATGTTCCCTAGGATGCTGGGGAGAGCTCAGATCAGCTCAGCGCCGTGCCTTCCTGATTATGATGAGCTGGGTGTGGTGGCACACATCTATAATCCCGTTACTTGGGGGACTGAGACAGGAGGATCAGAGGTTTGAGGCAAGCCTCAGCAATTAATTAATTAATTAATTAATTTATTTATTTGCAGTACTGGGGATTGGAACCCAGGGGAATTCTACCTTGGAACCATACCACTAAACCTATTTTTAATAATTTTAATTTTAATTTTATTTTATTTTTTGGTGGTACTGGGGTTCCTGGAAGCCCTTCTACCTCCGGGCTACACTCCCAGACCCATTTTATTTATTTATTTATTTGGAAACAGGGTCTCTTAAGCCAGCGAGGCTGGCTCTGAACCAGCGCGATCCTCCTGTCTCCGCCTCCCAAGCGCGGGGATTACAAACGTGTGCCACCACGCCCGGCTAATTTTTTATTTTTGAAACAGGGTCTCACTAAGTTGCAGAGGGCCTTACCAAGTAGCTGAGGCTGGCCACGAACCTACAATCCTTCTGTCTCAGCCTCCCAAGTACTGGGATTACAAGCATGTGTCACCACGCCCTGCTTATTTTTTTTTTTTTTTATTTTTGAAACAGGTTTTCACCAAGAGGGATCTCAATAAGTTTCTGAGGCTGGTTTCAAGCCTGCGATCCTCCTATCTCAGCCTCCCAAGTACTGGGATTACAGGCGTGCGCCACCTCGCCTGGTTTCCTGGTGTGTCTCTGTGTCCAACTCCTCTTCTCATAAGGACACTGGTCAGGTTAGATTAGGGTCTATGCTTGAAGCCTCATTTTAACGGAATCACCTCTTTAAAAGCCCTATTCCCGAGTATAATCATATTCTGAGGGTCTGGGCATTAGAGCTTCAACAAATGAGTCTGAGGGACACAAGTTAGCCTACCAAAGGGCCAAATTCAGGGCCAGAGCTGGGCATGGTGGCACACATCTATAATCCCATTACTTGGGGGACTGAGACTCACAGATTTGAGGCAAGCCTCAGCAATTTATTATTTATTTATTTATTTACTTAGTGGTACTGAGGATGGAACCCAGGGGAATTCTACCTCTGAGCCACACCCCCAGCCCTATTTTTTATTCTTTATTTTGAAACAGGACCTGACTGAGTTGCAAAGGTCCTCACTAAGTGGTTGAGGCTGTCGGTGAACCGCAATCCTCCCGTCTCAGCCTCCCAGATGCTGGGATCACAAGCGTGCGCCACCACGCTCGGCTTCAGCCTCAGCGATTTAGAGAGAGCTTGTCTAAAATAATAATAATAATAATAATAATAATAATAATAATAATAATAATAATAAAGGTTGAGGGGGCATCTCAGAGATAGAACACCTCTGGATGATTCAATCCACAGAAACAACAAGAAAATTCAGAGCCAGCATCTCTGAAGACCACACGGAGGAGGCCCTCCCTGGGAAGCCCCGTGACTAACAAGGACCCGCACATGTCAAGGGGAACAGAGGCTGGTACTGTGACTGCCGCACAGCACATGGACCTGGCCGTGGTCTGGGTGCCGTGCGTTTGGAATTTAAGTCAGATGGTGGGGTTAGTCTGAGTCTGGCAGTGCATTTGGGATCAGCTCTGGGGCGGAGTGAGGAAGTGAACTCGGAAACCACCAAAGTGGAAGAGCAGATGGCGACTCTAGAAGATGCATGAAGGTCACATCCCTAGGGCTGGGGACGAGACGAAAGGGGAGGCAGGGAGCCAATGTTTGGACCAACCGGCCCAGCCCTCCCAGGCTCCCAAGACGCGTATTTGCTTTAGTGGATTGGAGACATTATTATTATTATTATTATTATTATTATTATTATTAATTATTATTATTACAGTACTAGGGATGGAATCCAGGGGCATTCTACCTCCGAGCTACACCCCCAGCCCAATTTTTTATTCTTTATTTTGAAACAGAGTCTCACTGAATTGCAAAGAGCCTCACTAAGTAGCTGAGGCTGTCCTCAAACTGTGATTCTCCCGTCTCAGCCTCCCAAATGCTGGGATTACAAGCATGTGCCACCACGCCCGGCTCCCCCAGCCCTATTTTTTAGTCTTTATTTTGAAACAGGGTCTCACTAAGTTGCAGAGGGCCTCACTGAGTAGCTGAGGCTGGCCATGAACCTACATCTTCCTGTCTCAGCCTCCCACAGTACTGGGATTACAAGTGTGCACTACCATGCCCGGCTTCTTTTTTCTTTTGGAGTAAGGTCTCGCTGAGTTGTTGAGGCTGGCCTTAAACTGTGGACTTCCTGTCTCAGCCTCCCAAGTACTGGTATTATAGGTACATGCCCCCATGCCCCGTACGATCCTATCTTTGAGAGGTGTCCTAAGCACACAGCCTGAGGTCACAAAGTCCAGACCTAGAACTCAAACCCCACCTCTGGCTTCTAGAGTCCCTTGTCACCCACTCCCCTGGGGAGCAGAGGCGGCCTCAGCTCTTAGGACGGTGCTTAGAAAGGCAGCAGCATAGTGCCAAGTTTATCTTAGGTTCAAATCCTGCCATCCACTAGCTTGGGCTCCCGGGGTATTTCCATTCTCCCATTTCTTTATCCCTGGGTGATCTGTATGCAGCAGGGACTGATACATTATTATTATTATTATTGTCATTGTTACCAACTCACCAAACGCCTCAATCCAAATGGTACTGAATTTAGTGCCCTCGTCCCCAGAACGAGGACGAGGCAGAAGAAATCACCGGCCCCCACCAGGATCACCAAGGAAGCTGGTGGCGAGCTGGCAAAAGCAGTAATGGCCGCTTGAAGGCAGAGGCTGATGGAGACCCAGGCTGAAGTGTGGGGCCGCGGGCGGGTAGGTAGACCATCTCCAGCATTCCTTCCAGGGTGCCCGGGGAATGGCCGTCCGCTGCTCCAGAAATGAAGCATCAAGTTGGGATGGGGTTTGGAGATGCGGTGCTCCCGGGACATCGGACTTTGTTTTGGGCAGCAGACTCCGGCTGTGGTCGCTGTCTGTCATCCCGAGCGTGGGAAGTCTCAGCTGGAGACTGAGAAGCCAACAGGACATGGATTGTGAAGGTTCCGAGGAGACCATCACTGCGCGACTGCTCTTACAATTCCTTCCTACCCTCAACCTCCCCGTGCCGCGCCCACAGTAAGAGCTAAGCAAACCTGGGGCTGGGGCTGGGGATGTAGTTTAGAGGTAAAGCGCTTGCCTAATATGTGTGAGGCCTTAGGTTCAATCACCAGAACACACACACACACACACACACACACACACACACACACACACACACACAGAACAGACACCCACCTCCCCAGCACATGGAGTCATAACAGCCCCCTCTGCAGATAGTGGAACGGAATAGGCTGGGTAGTGTGGTGGGTAGAGCTTCGATCTCCAGAGCGGGTGGCTCGCATTCAGTCTGGGTTGCGAGGCCTATAGCCCTGGCCTCCGTCTCCCCCTTGCTGGAAGTGGGGACAATAAAGCCATGTACATCACAGTGCTGTTAAAAGGATGAGATAAGGTTACAAAGGTAAGATGCTTGGAGCCCGGCGAGGTGGCACATGCCTGTAATCCCAGTACTTGGGAGACCCAGACAGGATGGTCCAGAGTTTGAGGCCAGTGCACGGTAACTTAGTGAGGCCCTGCTTCAAAACAAAAAAATTAGCTGAATGCGGTGTGCCTGGCTGTCCCTATCACTCTGAACTTCACTATGATGTGAGATTACAAAAAAATGTACCAATAGCAGTACAACAAAATAAAATAAAATAAAATATATTAGCCAGGCATGGTGGTACATACCTGTAATTTTAGTACTTGGGAGGCCGGGGCAGGAGGATTGCATGTTCAAGGCCAGCTTCAGCAGCTTAGTGAGGCCCTCAGCACTTAGTGAGACTCGGTTTCAAAATAAGTAAAAGCCTGGTGTGGTGATGCACGCTTGTAATCCCAGTACTTGGGAGGCTGAGACAGGAGGATCATGCAGGTTTGAAGCCAGCCTCAGCTACTTAGTGATCTTAGCAACTTAGCGAGATCCTGTTTCCAAATACAATATAAAAATAATAGGTCTGGGAGTGTAGCCCGGAGGTAGAAGGGCCCCTGGGTTCAATCTCTAGTAACACACACACACACACACACACACACACACACACACACACACACAATAGGCAATAGGGCTGGAGGTATAGTTCAGAGGTAGACTAACCCTGAGTTCAATCCACAATACCACACACACACACACACACACACACACAAATACACACAACACACATACATATACACATATACACTTAGAGGCTGGTATATCTCCAAGGTAGAGTGCCCCTGGGTTCAATCTCCAAACACACACACACACACACACACACACACACACACACACACAGAGTAATGAGTAATATTTGGATTGGACTGGGGATCTCGGGTTTAAGAACAGCCCCAGCTACTTAGTGAGGTCCTCTGCAACTTAGTGAGACCTGCTTCAAAATAAAGAATAAAAAAATTGGGCTGGGGGGTATAGCTTGGAGGTAGAATGCCCCTGGGTTCCATCCCTAGTACTTGGCAGGCTGAGACAGGAGAATCACAAATTCTTGGCCAGCCTCAGCTACTTAGTGAGGCTCTCTGCAATTTAGTGAGACCTCGTTTCAAGATAAAGAATAAAATTGGGCTGGGATCATAGCTCGGAGGTAGAATGCCCCTGGATTCAATCCCCAGTACCACACAAACACAGAGACACAAACAAGTATTATTTGCAACATAGCAAGCCTCCATCTCAAAAAAAAAAAAAAAAAAAAAGCAATGAGCTTTTTTTAAAAAAAAAATTTGTTTTTATTTTTGGTGGTACTGGGGTTCCTGGAAGCCCTTCTACCTCCGGGCTACACTCCCAGAACTATTTTTATTTTTGGAAACAGGGTCTCTTAAACCAGCGTGGCTGGCTTCGAACCTGCACAATCCTCCTATCTCCGCCTCCCAAGTCCGGGGATTACAAGCGTGCGCCACCACGCCCGGCCTGATGAGCTTTTGACCCTGACTGCGGCCAGTGTCATCTGCTCTGTGTTGGCCGTTGTGCGAGGTGTCCAGAATGCAAAGATGAAAGCGATGCCCCAGTCTTTAAGACCAACAAGCCTAGGGCTGGGGGCTCTTGGAAGTCATCTCTGTCCTTCCTGGTGGGGCAGGGGAAGGAGAGCGGTCCAGGCAGGGCAGGCTCAGGGGCAGAGGTCAGAGGTGTCAGTGCATGTCTTGGTCAGGGAATGGTGGGCTCGGGCGCTGCAGTCTGCATGGGTGGGCTGCTGGTGAGACCTCATCTTTGGGGGGCAGAGAGCCACTGGAGATTTCTGAACAGAGAAGAAACATGAGCTACTTTTTGCTCTGACGATAATCAGAATAATAGCAATTAAAATGAGCAAGATGAGCCAGTCATGGTGGTGCACACCCAGTACTTGGGGGGCCAAGACAGAAGAAAGGTTGCAGGTTCAAGGCTGGCCTCAGCAACTTAGTGAGATCCTGTTTCAAAATAAAAAATAAAAAGGGCTGGTGGTTTAGCTCAGAGGTAGAATGTCCCTCGGTTGAATCTCCAGTATCAGTAAATAAATAAATTAATAAGCCGGGCATGGAGGCTCATGCTTGTAATCCGAGCATTTGGGAAGCTGAGACAGGAAGATCGTGGTTTGCGGACAGCCTCAGCTACTTAGTGAGGCCCTTTGCAACTCAGTGAGATCCTGTTTCAAAATAAAGAATAATAGCTAGGCGTGGTGGCGCACACTTATAATCCCCACGCTTGGGAGGCTGAGACAGGAGGATAGCGCAGGTTCGAAGCCAGCCTCAGCTGGCTTAAGAGATCCTATTTCCAAATAAAATATTAAAAAAAATAGGTCTGGGAGTGTAGCCCAGAGGTAGAAGGCCCCTGGGTTCCATCTCCAGTACCACCAAAAAAAAAAATATATATATATATATATAATATATATATATATATATATATATATATATATATAATAAAAAAATAAAAAATAGGGGTGGGGGTAGCCTAGAGGTAGAAAGCACTTGAGTTCCATCCCCAGCACTGCAAAATAAATAAGTAAATAAATAAATACTACTACAATAAAATGACCAACACTGAGCTTGTTCTTTGTGCTAGATATTAGCTGAAATGCTTGAACCTGAGTCGGTTAATTCTGCCTTACAGATGAGGCTAGGGCCCCCAGCGCCCATTTACACAGCGGCAGGGCTGAGTCTCACCAGCTGTCCAGCCCTGAAGCCCAAGCTTCGAGCTGCTCCTCAGCCTCCCTGAACCTCAACATCCTTGTCTATACTGTTTATTGCACAGGGTTCTTTTATTAAACTGAGGGAATATATGTAAAACCCTTGGCACAGCGCCTGGAAACATTCTAAGAGTTCAGTAAGCTTTAGTCATTGTTACTTTTGTTGCTACTGTTTGTTTCAGAGTGGCCCCTGGCACGCCAGGTGTTGGGTGGTATCTTTGCAACCGCAGGGGTTGGCACCAGTAACCTGGGTTTGTGAAGCCGCCCCCGCCAGGGCAGGGTGCAGGAGAGGGCGCATTTCCACCATCAGCCCGCACCCTCCCCGGTTGCCGTGGTTACCCTGGGCACTCTGCTCTCTCTGACGCGGGCACCTCTGCAGCTGAGGTCCGGGTGACCCTGCTCCCACCTGGCGTCGCTCCAGAATTGCGTTCTGAGGTTGCCTTTGCCTCCGTCTCCGGTTTCTGTGTTGCTGCAGCTGAGAAGGGGCAGATCCCACAGGTGGCATGGTAAAGGATGAACAGAGACCGGGAAATTACTGAGGGTCTCCAGGGGAGGCAAGGTGAGGGCTGGGAGGGCCCTGGCCATGGGGGTGGAGGGAGAGAAAACTGTAAGAAATAGGTTGGCTCTGAGCTGGGCACTATGGTGCATGCCTGTCATCCCAGTAGTGGTGCATACCTGCATGCCTGTCATCCCAGTAGTGGTGCATACCTGCATGCCTGTCATCCCAGTAGTGGTGCATACCTGCATGCCTGTCATCCCAGTACATGGGAGGCTGAGAGAGGAGGATCCAAGGTTCAGTGTCAGCTTTAACCATTTAGCAACCCCCTTAGCAACTTAGCAAGAGACTCTGTTTCAAAAAAATAAAAATAAATAAAAAGGACGGATTGCTTGGAGGTAGAAGGCCCCTGGGTTCCATCCCTAGTCTGTCTCTGTCTCTGTCTCTGTCTCTGTCTCTGTCTCTGTCTCTCTCTCTCTCTCTCTCACACACACACACACACACACACACACACACACACACACACACACAAACTGAGGATGAGGGACAGAAGGGGGTGTCAGTACACAAGGGAGGAGAGATACACGTCGGTTGGGGATGCTTTTGATTGCCATTAGCAGCGGAGCCGTCTAGTGGTGGCGGCGTGGATGAGAAGGTGGTTTTCCTGTTTGGATGCTCAGCAGGGAAGCTCTGTGTCACGGTCACTGAGGTCCTCAGCGCCTTCTCTTGGCTTTGGGCACCAGTCTCCCCGTGGCAAAGTCCAAAGGCAGGAAACAGCAGCATAGGGCCTTGCTGGGGGGATTCAAGTGACAGCAGGGGTGTCCCCAGAAGCCCTCCGCTGATCGCCCCTCTATCCAACTGATCAGAAAAGACGTGTGCCAGTGCTTGACCAGGGGTGTGCTCATCTTGCTGATATGAAAGAATCTTTCTCATCCTTGGTAAATAAGGATTCTGCCATCCAGAAACGAGATGGTTTGTTTGTTTGTTTGTTTGTTTGTTTGTTGTGGTATTAGGGATTGAACCCAGGGACCTTCTACCTCTGAGCTACATCCCAAGTCCCCCCTTTTTTACGGTACTGGGGATGGAACCCAGGGGCATTTTACCTCCGAGCTACACCTCCAGCCCTATTTTTTATTCTTTATTTTGTTTATTTTTTATTTTTTATTTTTTTTGGTGGTACTGGGGGGTGGAACCCAGAGGCTTTCTACCTCCAGGCTATACTCCCAGACCTATTTTATATTTTATTTGGAAACGGGTTGCTGAGAGCCTCACTAAGTTGCTGAGAGCCTCACTAAGTAGCTAAGGCTGGCTTGGAACCTGTGCGATCCTCCTGTCTCAGCCTCCCAAGTGCAGGGATTACAGGCGTGCGCCACCACGCCCAGCTTTAATTCTTTATTTTGAAACAGGGTCTCAGTGATTTGCAAAGGGCCTGCCTCCCTGAGTAGCTGAAGCTGGCTGAGAACCACCATCCTGAGATCCACATCTGAGAACCACAGATTTTGAAGCAAGAAGGGTTAGTAGATGCCCATCCCTTGGAAGACACAGGGATGAGGTCAGAGTGCAGACACGGTGGCTGTCATTCTGAGTGGGGACATTTCTTTTTCTTTTTTTTTTTTTGTGGTCTGGGGATGGAACCCAGGGGCATTTTACCTCCGAGCTACACCTCCAGCCCTATTTTTTATTCTATTGTTTATTTTTTATTTTTTTTGGTGGTACTGGGGGGTGGAACCCAGAGGCTTTCTACCTCCGGGCTATACTCCCAGACCTATTTTATATTTTATTTGGAAACAGGTTGCTGAGAGCCTCACTAAGTAGCTAAGGCTGGCTTGGAACCTGTGCGATCCTCCTGTCTCAGCCTCCCAAGTGCAGGGATTACAGGCGTGCGCCACCACGCCCAGCTTTAATTCTTTATTTTATTTATTTATTTATTTATTTTTTGGTGGTACTGGGGTTTCTGGAAGCCCTTCTACCTCCGGGCTACACTCCCAGACCTATTTTTTACATTTTCATTTTGAAAACAGGGTCTCCTAAGCCAGCGCGCGCGGCTGGCTTCGAACCTGCGCGATCCTCCTGTCTCTGCCTCCCAAGCGCGGGGATTACAAGCGTGCGCCACCACGCCCGGCCTTAATTCTTTATTTTGAAACAGGGTCTCAGTGATTTGCAAAGGGCCTGCCTCCCTGAGTAGCTGAGGCTGGCTGAGAACCACCATCCTCCTGTCTCAGCTTCCCAAATGCTGGGATTACAAGTGCGTGCCACCACGTCCAGCTCTCCAATCCTTTTTAATTTTTTTGTTTGCAAACAGACTCTTGCTAGGTTGCCGAGAGTCTCACTACATCGCAGAGACTGTCCTCAAACCTGTGATCCTCCTGTTCCAGCCTCCCAAGTACTGGTTACAGGTGTGCGCCACCACGCCCAGTGGGGAATGGCTTTGGAATCGACAGTGCTGGTCCTACACACGTTTTGCAAGGAAGAGCGTCTCCACTGGGATAATGGAGGCAGGGAGGTCGAGCAGGATGGGATGGACGCCGAGTGGCCTCTGCACTCCATATTTTGTAGACTTTCTGTGGTCCTTGGGAGGGCAGTTCCCCTAGGGTTGCGGGTGAAGGGAGAAATTCAGGAGGTGAAGGGAAACTGCAGGGGGTTTAGGGACGGGAGGGGACAGTCAGGAGGTAGATGCAGAAGTCTTTGCAGCCGGGGGCTGACTTGAAGTTTTTGAAGGCTGAGAAGGGAAAGAACAGGAGAGAGAGGGTACAGATTTTGAAGCAAGAAGGGTTAGTAGATGCCCATCCCTTGGAAGACACAGGGATGAGGTCAGAGTGCAGACACGATTGCTGTCATTCTGAGTGGGGACATTTCTTTTCTTTTTCTTTTTTTTTTTTTTTTTTTGTGGTCTGGGGATGGAACCCAGGGGCATTGGTCCTCTGAGATACACCCCCTGCCCTATTTTTTATTCTTTATTTTGAAACAGGGTCTCACTGAGTTGCAGAGGGCCTTACTAAGTAGCTGAAGCTGTCTGCGAACCGCGATCCTCCTGTCTCAGCCTCCCGAATGCTGGGATTGCAAGCGTGCGCCACCGCGCCCGGTTTCTTTTTCCTTTCTTTCTTTTTTATTTTTGTGATGCTGGGATTGAACCCTGGGATGTTCCATCATGGAGCTATTCCCCCAACCCTATCTTTTTTTTTTTTTTAAATTTTGAAACAGGGTCTTGCTAAGTTGCTGAGGCTGGCCTCAAACCTATCATTCTCCTGTTTTAGCCTCCCAAGTACTGGGATTACAGGCGTGCGCCACCGTGCCTGGCTGACTTCTTCCCTCATCTTTTTTTTTTTTTTTTGGTGGTACTGGGGGTGGAACCCAGGGGGTTTCTACCTCCGGGCTATACTCCCAGATCTATTTTATATTTTTATTTGGAAACAGGGTCTCACTAGGTTGCTGAGAGCCTCACTAAGTAGCTGAGGCTGGCTTCGAACCTGCGCGATCCTCCTGTCTCAGCCTCCCAAGCGCAGGGATTACAAGCGTGCGCCACCACGCCCGGCTCTTATCTTTGTTTTAATATTCTGATATAATGGACTACAAAAATATGACATTTGTGTGGCTGTGCGCTGGAAAGCCAGAGGACAAAAGCCCATCCTTGGGTTTTCTGGCTGGAATAGACAGAGCCGTCAAGTACACAGCCACGGGTGTGGTTATTATGGGATACAACTGGAGGACGCAGGTCACTTGAGGAGCACAGAGCCACCAGATCCGGTGGAGTGGGCTAGGCAGAGGGTGGAGGGAGTGAGCCCTGAGCCGAGAGACAGGGTTTGGGGTTCAGGTCCAGGCCTAGCATTTATAAGCTGCGCTTATTGGCACCCTCTGAGCCTGCGATTTCCTCTGCAGAGGGCTGGGGAGTGGCAGTTTATCTCTTTCCGGCCCAACCCACAGCTATAAAATGCACTGGCTCCTCAGAGAGAAGGAATCGAATCCCTTCCTGGCCTCTGCACCACCGCTGCCCGGAGATGCCCGGCCGCTCGGGCCGCCCAGTGGACGGCGATGTTTTTCGCCCTGAATACCTGGAGCCCTTCATGGCTGGCATCTTTACCCCTTTGTTTTGGGGAATGCTGGCCCCGAGCCCAGCTAGTAGGACTGGCAGCCAACTCTTTCTCCTCTGTTTATTCAGATGGTAGCTATGGAGGCAGCAAAAAGCAAACAGAAGTTTCACTAGATATATGAGCTCAATATTCTGCATCATTTAAAGCTGATGTCTACTTACGTAGGAGGCGTAAGACATAACACTGTGTTGAAATGAGTAATGGCCCCAAGGGGGAGGAGAGTGCATTTTTAAGAAAAAGTTCTTAGCTGGAATGTGGAGATGTTCCGCTGTCCTGACGGATGCTCGTCCCGTGCGTCTCTTTCGCCCCGGTCTTTGCTATCTCATGGGCGCGAGTTCAGAAGGTACGTGTTTTCCCCTAGGCCACCCTCCTCATCCGGCACCTGGGGGGAGGACTCCGAGCTGACCAGGGCTCCGTGGATGTCTTTGGCGTGCTGCGGGAGGTTGAGGTTGAGACGCAGGATCCCCTAGGCCCTATCAAAGCTGTTCCAATTACCGGGTGTGGTGATGCACACTTGTTAGCCCAGTACTTGAGGGGCTGAGACAGGAGGATCGCGGGCTCAAGGCCCACCCCAGCGACTCAGTGAGACCCTGTTTCAGAATGAAAAATAAAAAAGGGCGGGGACTGCAGCTAGGAGGTAGAAAGCCCATGGGACCAGTCCCCAGAGCAACAACAACAAAACCAAAAAAAAGCTCTAATCAAATTCTTCACTGCCTGGAATCGGTATCATCTCTAAAATGGGGCTCTGGCCAGGCGTGGCGGTGTACGCTTCTAATCCTAGTACTTGGGAGGCTGAAACAGGAGGATCACAAGTTCAAGGCCAGCCGCAGCAAATTAGTGAGGTCCTCCACAACTGAGTGAGATCCTGTTACAAAACAAAAGATAAAATAGGTCTGGGGATGTAGCTTAGAGGTAGACGGCCCCTGTGTTCAGTCCTCAGTACCACGAAAAAGAAAATAGAATAGATAAATAAAATAAAATAAAATAAAATAAAGTGAAGGCTCTAAATGGAGATTCCATGTGTTTGTATCTGTGAAGCGTTTAGAAAATTGTTAGGCACAGTGTTGGTGCTTTTTTAAAATTATTATTATTAGTTTTTGCTTGTCTAGGGATAGAACCCAGGGGCATTCGACCTTGGAGCTACACCTCCTCCCCTATTTTTTATTTTCTTTTTTTTGAGGGTCTGGGGATGGAACCCAGGGGCATTCGACCTCCGAGCCACACCCCCTGCCCTATTTTTTATTCTTTATTTTGAAACCGGGTCTCACTGAGTTGTAGAGGGCCTCACTAAGTAGCTGAGGCTGTCCGCGAACCGAGATTCTCCGGTCTCAGCCTCCGGAATGCTGGGATTACAAGCGTGCGCCACCACGCCTGGCTCTTTTTTTTTTTTTTTTTTTTTTTTTTTTGTGGTACTGGGGTTCCTGGAAGCCCTTCTACCTCCGGGCTACACTCCCAGACCTATTTTTAAATTTTTTTAAAATTTGGAAACAATTTGGAACCAGGGTCTCCTAAGCCAGCGCACGCGGCTGGCTTCGAACCCGCGCGATCCTCCTGTCTCTCCCTCCCAAGTGCAGGGATTACAAGCGTGTGCCACCGCGCCCGGCTGTTGGTGCTTTTTTGCCCTCTGCCCAGATGGGATCAGTCATTCGATCAACAAACACAGAGTGCCTGAAACTTGCCTGTGTTGAGCCCCATGGAAAAGAAACCCCAGGTTGGGTATGGTGGTGCCAGCTTGTAATCCCAGTACTTGCAAGGCTGAAACAGGAGGATCACAAGTTCAAGGCCAACCTCAGCAATTTGGTGAGGTTCTCAGCAACTTAGCAAGACCTTGATTTCAAATAAACAAAATAAAATCAGGTTGGGGGTGTATCTCAGAGGTAGAATGACCCTGGGTTCAACCCCTAGAACCACAACACAAAACAAAACAAAAAAAGAAAAGAAAAGAAAAGAAAACAAAAGCCCCAGATGCATCTTTGCTTCCAGTGAATCAGCACCTAGCTGGAGAGAGAAAAAGGATGCTGCGGAGCCAGAGAAGAGGCTGCAGGTGAGCGTGCTGGAGCCCGGCAGCGCGGGGTGGGCCGGCGGTCAGTGCTCTGCTCAGCACCCTGGCAGCCAGGGCGGGGAGAAAGGAGAATCTGCCATCCATTGTATGGTGGTTTCTAATTTCCTTCTGCTTTCGAGATCCTCTTTGAAGAGAGAACAATGCCCTGGACAGCTGGGCTCGGGTTCCCTCGGCTGGCTGGGCACCTGTCCAGCTGTGCGGGAGGCTGGGAGAGCACGCAGAGCTGGCACGCGCAGGGCACATGGCCTCGGGGTTCCTCTCCCGAGAGTTGCTGGGACAGTGGGGCTGGCGGCTGGTTTGAGTCCCAGCTGATGGAACAAGTAGCTCTCATCTCAGTAGAAATGTTAATTTAAACTTCTCTTTGCCAAGGCAGGATGGTCTTTTTTTTTTTTTTTTTAAACTGGGAATTGAATCCAAGGGGCTGTTCTATCTCTGAGCTGTACCCCAGCCCTTTAAAAATGTTTTGAAACAGGCTCCTATTAAGTTGCTGAGGGACTTGCTAAGCTGCTGAGGTTGGTTTCAAATCTGTGACCCTCCTGTCTCAGCCACCCAAGTACTGGGATTGAAGGCGTGCGCCACCAGGGACCACAGAGCTCCCTGTAGGACCTAGATCTGGAGGAACGAGGTGGCTTGTGTGCTCTCTGCAGAAGTCCTGGTCCCTGCTCTCTGCAGAGGACAGAGGTGGCTTCCCGGAGGGTTGGGAGAGCCGCTGCTGGAGCTGCTTTTCCAGGGCCAGGGCCTTGAAAGGCCCAAGGGATGGGGCAGTGTTGCTGTCTATAGACTCAGCCTTTTATTTTATTTTATTTTGTTTTATTTATTTATTAATTTATTTCTGTGGCACTGGGGATTGAACCCAGAGGCATTTTATCTCTGAGCTAGACCATCCAGCCTGATTTTATTTCTATTTATTTATTTATTTATTTATTTATTTATTTATTTTTGCTGTTTGGGGATAGAACTAGGGGCATTTGACCTCCAAGCTACACCCTCTGCCCTATTTTTTATTCTTTATTTTTTGGAACAGGGTCTCACTAAGTTACGGAGGGCCTCACTAAGTAGCTGAGGCTGTCCGCGAACCGTGATTCTCTGGTCTCAGCCTCCCGAATGCTGGGATTACAAGCGTGTGCCACCACACCTGGCTGATTTTATTTCTTATTTGGAAACAGGGCTTCAGTAAGTTGTGGAGGGCCCTGCTAATCGTGGGGACAGGCTTTGAAACTGCGATCTTCCTGTCTCAGCCTTCCAAGTACTGGGATTACCAGCATGCACCACCACGCCCGACAAAGACTCGGCCTTTTAATTGTAATTTCAGCCCTTCTGAGATATCTTTTCAGTACCAGAAAACAAAGTGGTTGCAGAGTGAGGCAGCTGGGTGTGTGGCTGGGAGTGGGGTGTGGTGACCCACACTTCTTTCAGTACTTGGGAGACTGAAACAGGAGGATCACAGGTTCCCCGCCAGCCTCAGCTACTTAGTGAGGCCCTCTACAACTTAGTGAGATCCTGTTTCCAAATAAAAAATAAGAAATAGGGTTGGGATGTAGCTCAGAGGTAGAGTGCCCCTGGGTTCAATCTCTAGTACCATGAAAAAATAAATTAAAAAAAAAAATAGGGCTTGGAGGTAGAATGCCTCTGGGTTCAATTTCCAGTATGGAAAAAAAAAAAAAAAAAAAAGCAACAGAGTCTCCCTAGACTGCTTAGGGCCTCCCTAAGTTTAGGAGGCCCGGCTCAAACCTGCAATGCTTCTGTCTTACCCTCCTAAGTACTGGAATTACAGTACCACTGTAGGACATGCCTGTAATTCCAGTATTTGGGAGGCTGAGGCAGGGGGATTGCAGATTTGAGCCCAGCCTCAGCATTTTAGCAAGACCCTGTTTAAAAAAAAAAAAAAAAAAAAGAAGCATTAAGTGTTTAGCTCAGAGGTAGAATGCCACAAAATAACAAAATTCCTAAATTTAATCAAAAAGAACCTTTTAGCCGGGTGTGGTAGCGCATACTTGTAATCCCTGCGTTTGGGAGGCTGAGACAGGAGGATCGCATAGGTTCGAAGCCAGCCTCAGCTACTTAGTGAGGCTCTCGGCAACTTAGGGAGACTCTGTTTCCAAATAAAGCATAAAACAGGTCTGGAAGTATAGCGTGGAGGTAGAAAAGCCCCTGGGTTCCACCCCCAGTACCACAAAAAAAAAAAAAAAAAAAGAACCTTTATCACTACTGTAAGGAAAACCCAAAATTCTTCTGGCTTGCTTGAAATAAGTACATAACTTTTTGTGTGTGTGTGAGGGTACTGGAAATTGAACTCAGGGGCATTCTACCTCTGAGCTATACCCCCAGCCATATATAATATTTTTTTTCCAAACTCCTCGCTAGATTTCTTAGAGTCTCACTAAATTTATGAGGCTGTCCTGGAACCTAGGATCTTCCTGCTTCAGCCTCCCAAGTACTGGGATTATAGGTATGTGCCACCATGTCTGGCTAGTAGTAACTTTCTTTTCTTTTTCTTTTTTTTGTGGAGCTGGAGATTGAACCCAGGGGCATTCTACATCTGAGCTACATCCCCTGCCCTATTTTTTATTCTTTATTTTTGAAACAGGGTCTCACTAAGTTCTGGAGGGCCTCACTAAGTAGCTGAGGCTGTCCAAGAACTCGGATTCATTCTTCTTTCTCAGCCTCCCAAGTACTAGACTTACAAGCGTGCGCTACCACGCCTGGCTTAGAAGTAACTCTTAAAAGTATTCATCATGTACCACTACAAGCACCCCAAGGCCGGGCGTGGTGGCGCACGCTTGTAATCCCCATGCTTGGGAGGCTGAGACAGGAGGATTGCACGGGTTAGAAGCCAGCCTCGGCTACTTAGTGAGGCTCTTGCAACTTAGTGAGACCCTGTTTCCAAATAAAGTATAAATAGGTCTGGGAATATAGCCCAGAGGTAGAAAGCCTCTGGGTTCCACCCTAGTACCACAAAATAAATAAACAAATAAATAAATAAATAAATAAATAAATAAAAATAAATAAAAATAAAACCACCCTGAGTGCCTCCTGGTGCACTGAGTACGTTCTCTGTGGAGGCCTTCCAACAGTGCGGTCTCAGGTGTGTCTGATGCTGATGCTGGGGATGAACTTCTGCTCTCAAGGAATAGGATGATGGGCATTGGCCTGTGCTCCACTGAAGATGCTCCAGGGATCACGTCCCTACCCCGGAGATGGCTTCCTCAGAGGGCTTAGTGAGGACGAGCTGAGTTCTCACTTCTGAGATGTTTAGAATAATGTCTAGCACACACTAAATGCTTACAAATATTGATACCCATGGCAACATTGGAGTGCTTTAGTTCATTTTTTTGTTGTTGCTATAATAAAATACCTGAGGCGGGGAGCGTTACTAAAAAGAGGTTTATTTTGACTCATGGTTCTGGAGGCTGGGGAGGTAACAGCATCTGTTTGGCTTCTGGTGGGGGCCTTGTGTTGTGGTATATCATGGTGAGAAGCAGAAAAGGGAAGAGGGTGTGTGGGGAGGGAGCACGTTTGCAAGTGAGACACTGAGGAGAGATGACTTGCTTGTTTTCTTTCTTTCTTTCTTTCTTTCTTTCTTTCTTTCTTTCTTTCTTTCCTCCTTTCTTTCTTTCTCCTTTCTTTCTCTCTTTCTTTCTTTCTTTCTTTCTTTCTTTCTTTCTTTCTTTCTTTCTTTCCTCCTTTCTTTCTTTCTCCTTTCTTTCTCTCTTTCTTTCTTTCTTTCTTTCTTTCTTTCTTTCTTTCTTTCTTTCTTTCTTTCTTTCTTTCTTTCTTTCTTTCTTTCTTTCTTTCTTTCTTTCTTTACTTTTGTGCTGGGGATTGAACCCAGAGGCCTTCTACCTTCGAGCTATACCCCCAGCCCTTTTTATTTTTAATTCTGAAACAGAATCTCGCTAATTTGCTGAGAGTTCTTGCTAAGTTGCCTCAAACCTACGATCCTTCTGTCTCAGTCTCCTACTAAGTATTGAGATTATAGGTGTGTGCCACCATATCCAGATCTGACTCTTTAAGGTAAATAATTCAAGTCCCTTGACCTATATTATTCCCATGAGACCTAATGCAGTCTGAGATGGAAAGAATTAGCCCAGTCTCTAGAGAAAGACATTAATCATCCTGGGATGAGCCCCCCCTACCTGCCATGACTTGGTCATCTCCACCAGTCCCTGCCTTTTAAAGGTCCTACTGCTTCTTTGCATTTTATTTATTTATTTACTTATTTTTTGTGGTACTGAAGATTGAACTCAGGGGCATTCTACCTCTGAGATACACCTCCAGCCCAATTTTATTTTTAATTTTGAAATAGGGTCTTGCTAAGTTGCAGGGGGCCTCACTATACTGCTGAAGCTGGCCGCCAACCTGGGATCCTCCTGTCTCAGCCTCACAAGTACTGCGATTATGAGGGTGCCCGGCCCTATCACTTCTCAATACCATTCCGTTGGGGACCCAGGTTCAGCACGTGAACCTTTGGAGACAAAGCACTGGCGTAGGTTTAGACTCTCCTGTCCTGGGGATCTTATCATCTGGCTGTGAGGAGACCACACCGGGACAGGCACTTTCACCAGGCTTCCTGCCACTCTCTCGTGTCTCCATGGGAACAGGTGCACCCAGATGGCATGATCTTTTTTCCCTCACGATTATAGGATTGAACTAAGATGCGATAATGGCACAAGTCATCGTGAGATACTGGCAGTGGCCATCTTTGCTTGCGGGGGCTCAGGAAGGGGCTCCGGGGATAGAGGCTGACATGCACGTGTACGGGCTCGCTCTGGCTAGCCATGGGCTGTTCCTGGAGTGGGAGAAAGGAACTGTGGGAAGCCATCCCAGGTTCCTGGTGGGACTGGAAATTCTGCTGTAGGCCTTGGAATTTTGACTTCCTGTTTGGCCTGGCACTTGTTCCCCCACGTTTTGGGATCTGACACATCCTCCCCCCTCCCCCTCGCAGGGTCTTTTCCTCACCTGTAAAATGAGGGTGTTGCATTAGATCATATCTGAGACCACTTCAAGCTTGAGAAAGCAATGATTCCGCCTCGCAGCCACCCCCTCGCTCTCTCTGCTCAGGCCTCTTGATCAACAGTGAGAAGAAGGGGACAAAGGAGGAGAGAGGAGGAGGCAGAGATGTGTCCTGTGCTACCCAGGACAAACCCTGCAGCAAAAAATGGTCCAGTCTAAAATGTCAATAGCACTGAGGTTGAGAAACCCTGTTTTAGGGGAGGAGAGAAGAAAAAAGAGGAAAAGATTTAAAAGGCAAACTCATAAATGCCCTCCCCTCCCCCAAATGGTTAGACAAATAAAATGAAAGTGAAAATTTAGGGCGAAACCAATATGCATGGTCAAAAGGTTTCTAAAGAAGACATTAGAAAAAGTTGCTGAGATGGGAAGGGAAGATATTTTTACAAAGTGCTTACGGGTGGGTGAGTTGAGTTTGAGCTGCTGGTCTCAGAGTACAAGCTGGCGTGGGGGAGAGGAGGCCGCGATAGCTGGGTGTTGCATGCTACCTAAAGGTCCACGTGTTAAAGGCTTAGTCCTCAGGGAGGTGGCGAAAGCCTTAGGAGGAGAGCCTGATGGCAAATCCTTAGGTCATTGTGGCGACACACACCAAACAGAGAAAGACTGATTTGCTCACTGTTCTGGAGATTTTGGTCTATATACACTGTCCATGTTATGCCGGCTCCAAGCAGGAGCCAGGGCTGGGCATTGGTAGGGCATTCTGAGGTTGAGGGGAGTAGAGAAGAAAAGGTCAGAGCAAAAGATGTATTTTGTCTCGCACTTTTAGAGCTTTCAGTCATTTTTGGCTGACTGCAAGGCAGAAACATCATGGCAGAGGAAGACTGGTCAGCTCATGGTAGCCAGGAAGCAGAGAAAAGGGAACAGGGGAGGCTGCAGGGATAAGATAGAGTCCCGGAGGGTGCGCCTTCTGTGGCCTATTTCCTCCAACTATGCCCATCTGCCTACAGTTTCCACCTCCTCCCAGTCGTCATTCAAAGTCCTTCAAATGGATTCATCCACTGATGAGGTTAGAGCCATTATTCCAATGACTTCCCCAAAGCCCCACCCCTAGGTGCTGCTGCAGGAGAGACCGTGTCTTCAATACATGGGCTCTGGAGCCGGGCATGGTGGCGCACGCTTGTAATCCCTGCGCTTGGGAGGCTGAGACAGGAGGATCGCACGGGTTCGAAGCCAGCCTCAGCTACTTAGTGAGGCTTTCAGCAACTTAGTGAGACTCTGTTTCCAAATAAAATATATATTAAAAAAAAAAAAAGTTCTGGGAGTATAGCCTGGAGGTAGAAAGCCTCTGGGTTCCACCCCTAGTACCACCAACACATGGGCTCTGGGAAGACATTTCAGATCCAAACTCTAACAGGTCTCCCCCTGCCCCCCGCCTGTGGAATTCAGCCGTGCAGCCAGTTAGATGACAGTGCCTGTACTGCAGCCTTACAATGATAGGCTAGATGGTCCAAAGGCCCAGGCGGTCATTCCCATAGAAGCACTATCCGGCAACCAGACTAGTTTTTCTATTCCCTTTTCTCTTTATTGGAATAACAACAACCCAGTTGTGTCTAGCTCTAGAGAAAGATGCCACATAAAACATGATGAACGGTGCTGGTGCCGGGGCCGGGGCCACTGGCCGGCATCGGAGCCTTCCGTGAGGTAAGGCCACTATTGAGGCCTCTGAGGCCAGGATCGGAGCCTGCCGAGGGGTTAGGCCGGTGCCAGGGTCAGCGTGGCCGGGATCGGAGCCTGCCGAGGGTGTAGGCCAGTGCTGGGGCCAATGAGGCCAGCATCGGAGCATTCTGTGAGTTAAAGCTGCTATTGAGGCCTCTGAGGCCGGGATTGGAGCCTGCCGAGGGGTTAGGCCGGTGCCGGGGCCAGAGAGGCTGGGATTGGAGCCTGCCATGAGGCAAGGCCGGTGCTGGGGCCTCCGAGGCCAGGATCAGAGCCTGCTGAGGGGTTAGGCCGGTGCTGGGGCCACTGGCCGGCATCAGAGCCTTCCGTGAGGCAAGCCATTATTGAGGCCTCCGAGGCCGGCATCGGAGCCTGCCGAGGGGTTAGGCCGGTGCCAGGGCCAGCGAGGCTGGGATCGGAGTCTGCCATGAGGCAAGGCCAGTACTGGGGCCTCCGAGGCCGGGATCGGAGCCTGCCGAGGGGTTAGGCCGGTGCTGGGGCCAATGGCCGGCATTGGAGCCTTCTGTGAGGCAAGCCATTATTGAGGCCTCCAAGGCCGGGATCGAAGCCTGCTGAGGGGTTAGGCTGGTGCTGGGGCCAGCGAGGCTGGGATCAGAGCCTGCTGAGGGGTTCGGCCGGTGCCGGGGCCACTAGCCGGCATCGGAGCCTTCCGTGAGGCAAGGTCGCTATTGAGGCCTTTGAGGCCGGGATCGGAGCCTGCTGAGGGGTTAGGCCGGTGCTGGGACCAGAGAGGCTGGGATCAGAACCTGCCGTGAGGCAAAGCCGGTGCTGGGGCCTCCAAGGCCGGGATCGGAGCCTTCCGTGAGGCAAGGTTGTTATTGAGGCCTCCAAGGCCGGGATCGGAGCCTGCCGAGGGGTTAGGCTGGTGCTGGGGCCAGCGAGGCCGGGATTGGAGCCTGCTGCGAGGAAGGCTGATGCTGGGGCCTCCGAGGCCGGTATCAGAGCCTGCTGAGGGGTTAGGCCGGTGCCGGGGCCACTGGCCGGCATCGGAGCCTTCCGTGAGGCAAGGCTGTTATTGAGGCCTCCAAGGCCGGGATCGGAGCCTGCCAAGGGGTTAGGCCAGTGCTGGGGCCAGTGAGGCCGGGATCGGAGCCTGCTGCGAGGAAGGCCGATGCTGGGGCCTCCGAGGCTGGGATCAGAGCCTGCTGAGGGGTTAGGCCAGTGCCGGGGCCACTGGCTGGCATCGGAGCCTTCCGTGAGGCAAGGCCGCTACTGAGGCCTCTGAGGCCTGGATCGGAGCCTGCCGAGGGGTTAGGCTGATGCCGGGGCCATCGGCTAACATCGGAGCCTGCCGTGAGGCAAGGCCGGTGCTGGGGCCTCCGAGGCCAGGATCGGAGCCAGCTGAGGGGTTAGGCCGGTGTCAGGGCCAGCGAGGCCAGAACCGGGGCCTCCCATGAGGCAAGGCTGCTGCTTGAGCCAGCGAGGTCTGGATCAGTCCACCGGGTAGCCAGGCCACAACTGGGGCCATCAAGAGTGGGATCGGTATTTGCAGCGTGGCACGCACAGAGAAATATTGCAGAAAATTAAAACCAGATGCTTCCCCTAATCAGCAATAACTAGGAGGAAACGGGCAACAGGAAGTGGTCGAGCTATAGAAAGGGCCCTATAGTGAAGCAATTAAGGTGACCAATCAGAGGGTATGGAATAGGGGAGGATGGAGCCTCTTTAAAAAGCAGGAGGTACATAAACATATATATCAAAGTTAATCACCGAACAAGCATGGGATCCAGGGAGGGGGAGGGAATGGGATGGGGGCTGGATGAGGGCTAATTGGATGATGTGTGCTTATATATCCTCTCAAGTCGTATATTCCAATGTGATGTATGATTACAATGCACCAATAAAAATAAATTAAAAAAAAAACATGATGAAAAGACACGAACATAGAGAGAATGTCCGTCCTCATGGCTGGGAAAAATTCCTATAACAGAACACAAAAAGCATTAACTGTAGAAGAAAAAAACCAACAAAATGGATTTTATAAAATTAGAAACTTCCGGGTGTGGTGGTACATGCCTGTAATCCCAGTACTTGAGAGGCTGAGACAGGAGGGTTGCAGGGTCACAGCCAGCCTCAGCTACTTAGTGAGGCCTCCTGCAACTTAGAGAGACCCTGTTTCAAATTAACATAAAAATAGAGCCAGGGATGTAGCTCAGAGGTAAAATGCCCCTGGGAAGCCTGGCGTGGTGGCGCACTCTTGTAATCCCAGCTTTCGGGAGGCTGAGATGGGAGGATCACGGTTCGTGGACAGCCTCAGCTACTTAGTGAGACCCTCTGCAACTTAGTGAGACCCTGTTTCAAAATAAATAATAAAAAATAGGGGAGGGGGTGTAGCTTGGAGGTCAAATGCCCCTGGGTCCCATCCCCAAACCCACAATAAATAAATAAATAAATATGAATGCCCCTGGATTCAATCCCTAATACTGCAAAGGAAAAAAATCACCCCACCTATTTTTCCCAGAAATAAAATTTTAAAAACAGAAAGGAAAAACAAATAAGGTATGAAAGGAGGGAGGAAGAGAGGAAGGAAGAGGGTTTGGCTAAGTTGCTGAGGCTGGCCTCCTGTCTCAGATACCCAAGTACTGGGATTATAGGATTACAGGTGTGCATCACCACCACACCTGGCTGGGAGGTCATTCTGAATTAGATTGATTAGACAGAAGGCATTATTTAGGTAGATATCCAAAAATGGGTAGGATGAGTCACAGGGAGAGGATGAGGAGGGTCATTCTCAGCTAGGGCCAAGGTGGAATGATACCTAGAGAGCTCAGATGGAGCTTGGGAATGGTGACCAGGCCGTCTCCATGGGTGCCTGAGACTGGTGTGGAGAGAAAGAAACTCGGTCAGGAAGACTGGCTCCAGGTGAGGTCCCCCTAAGAAAGCTGGGCATTTTCTACAACTGCTGAATTCCTTCTCTCTCTCTCTCTCTCTCTCTCTCTCTCTCTCTCTCTCTCTCTCTCTCTCTCTCTCTCTCCTCTCTCTCCTCTCTCTCTCCTCTCTCTCCATTTGTGGTACTGGGGATTGAACCCAGAGGCATTCTACGTCTGAGCTACATCCCCGGCTCTATTTTTATGTTTTATTTTGAAACAGGGTCTCACTTAGTTGTGGAGGGCTTCACTAAGTAGCTGAAGCTGGCTGCGAACCTGCGATCCTCCTGTCTCAGCCTCCCAAGTACTGGGGTTACAAGCGTGCGCCACCACGGCTGGCTGCTGGGTTTCCTTGGGCGTGGGGATGTGGGGTGGAAGATGAAGCCGGAGTCGTGTGGGCCCACAGGGAGGTGAAGTCTGGGTGAGTGGGAGCTCAGATGGTGATGGGTTGGGCCTGATTTCGGGAAAAGGGGGTGGGATGGAGAAGAAGCCATGATAGGAGCCGGGAAGCCGGGGTGCCCAGTGCTGGGGTGCAGGACGCCTGAAGGCTTGAAGTCGATTGGCTTTAGGAAGCAGAAAGAGGAAAGGAAAGAAAGTCAGTTTGGAGATGATAATGAAAGAGATTTCTTGTGGTTTTCTTCTCCTTTTTTGTCTTCCTTTTGTGGTGCTGGGGATGGAACTCAGGGCCTCACATATACTAGGCAAGCACCTGGCCACTGAGTGACACCCCAGCCCTTGGGAGTCTGTCCGTTCTTCCTTCCTTCCTTCCCTCCCTCCCCAGGAATGGAACTAGGGCATTCTATGTCTGAGCTATGCACCCAGCCCTTTTTTTGTTTTCTGTTTTGAAACAGAATCTCACTAAGTTGATGAGGATCTCGGGTAAGTTGCCGAGGCTGGCCTTGAACCTGCGATCCTCCTGTCTTAATGGCTGAGGCTGGGTGGAGCTGTGTGGATCTCTTCCTTTGCTATTTGAATGTTTTTAGTGGTACTGGGGATGGAACTCAGGGGCATTCATTCTATCCAGGCTATATCCCCAGTCCTATTTAATTAATTAATTAATTAATTTTGGTGGTACTGGGGGTGGAACCCAGGGGCTTTCTACCTCCTGGCTCTACTCCCAGACCTATTTTATACTTTATTTGGAAACAGGGTCTCACTGAGTTGCTGAGAGCCTCACTAAGTAGCTGAGGCTGGCTTCGAACCTGCGCAATCCTGCTGTCTCAGCCTCCCAAGTGCTGGGATTACAAGTGTGCGCCACCACGCCCGGCTTCCTATTTTATTTTGAAGCAGGGTCTTACTAAGTTGCCCAGGCTGGCCTTGAACCTGTGATCCTCCTGTCTCAGCCTCCCAAGTATTGGAATTCCAGGTGCAGGCCACCGCCACGCCCGGCTTTCTATAAGGAGTGGAAACCACGCAGGGGGAGGCGCGCCCAGACCCAGAACCAACAGCTGGTGTCACCAAATCCTTCCAAACGCCACAGTTGGTTTCGGTGCTTTCCCAAGGAGGGACGGGACCGTCTCTCAGCCCGTGCAAAGTGAACGACCTCCTGGTTTTATGGAGAGATGCGAACACCATTTTGAATAAAACCTCTTCTTCTGTTGTTTCACAGGGCTGTAGCAGTGGCCGGGAAGAAAACCACCCCCTCGGAAGGCTGTTTTTGTGGCTGTTCTTCGGAGCATTGTTCTAAAAATGGGAAATTACATGTTGCCGTGCCAAAGGAAACAGACACCTGCCGTTAAGGGCTAGCTTCCCCGAGGTGGCTTCTCAGAGCCCAGCCCGGGGGCCAGGGGCGGAGGCAGAGGCTCTGTGGGCCCCTTTCCTGGGCATCCTTCCTTCCTTCCTTCCTTCCTTCCTTCCTTCCTTCCTTCCTTCCTTCCTTTCTTCTTTCTTTCTTTTTTTTTTTTTTTTTTTTTTTTGGTGGTACTGGGGTTCCTGGAAGCCCTTCTACGTCCGGGCTACACTCCCAGACCTATTCTGACATTTTTATTTGGAAAAAGTGTCTCCTAAGCCAGCGCGCGGGGCTGGCTTCGAACCTGCACGATCCTCCTGTCTCTGCCTCCCAAGTGTGGGGATTGCAAGCGTGTGCCACCATGCCCGGCTCCTTCTTTCTTTCTTTCTTTCTTTCTTTCTTTCTTTCTTTCTTTCTTTCTTTCTTTCTTTCTCTCTCTTTCTCTTTCTTTCTTTCTTTCTTGTTTCTTTTTTGCGTTCATGGGTATGGAACTCAGGGGTTCTCTACTACTGAGCTACGTCCTCAGCACTTTTTATGCTGAGACAGGGTGGCCTGGAACTTGCAATGCTCCTGCCTCAGCCTCCTGAGTGGCAGGGACCACAGGTGGCACCACCGCACCTGGCAATTGGTGCTTTTCTTCACTTCCAAGGGGATGGGTGTGGCCTTCCATTTGTCACTAGGGTGGCAGCTATGGGGTGCGGATGATTGCCTTACGTAGCCTAAATAAACATTATTGAGCGTGCATTCTGCGTCAGCCTGGCGGGTCTACTCTGCTCCTTCCCCTGGGTGGTCAACAGCACAGGCGGGGAGGGCCGGGTACTCACCTGCAGATTTCTTCTTCCTGTTTTTCCCCATCAATTGTCAGAGTCAGCCCACGTCTGTCACCCCCACATGACTGGGGAGCCCGAGGGAACCTCACCACTGCCCTCCTTCCTCCTTCCTTCTCCCTCTTTCTTCCCTCTCTCTCTCACCCCTTTCTCTGTCTCAATTGTCAAAAAAAGGAAATGTAATTTTTAGCATGTCCTTCAGTGCATCTGTTCAGCCACGTGATTGGTCTATTGTCTGTCTGTCTGTCTGTCTGTCTGTCTGTCTGTCTGTCTGTCTTACTTTTGTACTGGGGATTGAACCCAGGAGCCTTCTACCTCTGAGCTCCACCCCCAGACCTATTTTATTTTTAATTTGGTTTTATATTCTTTTTTGCAGGTCTGGGGCTGGAACCCAGGGGCATTGGATCTTTGAGCTACACCCCCAGCCCTATTGTTTATTCTTTATGTTGAAACCGGGTCTCACTGAGTTGCAGAGGGCCTCACTAAGTAGCTGAGGCTGTCCGCGAACCGCGATCCTCCGGTCTCAACCTCCTGAAAGCTGGGATTACAAGCCTGTGCCACCACGCCCGGCTTTTATTTTTAATTTGAAACAGGGTCTTGCTAGGTTGATGAGAGTCTCACTACTTGCTGAGGCTGTCCTCGAACCTGCGATCTTTCCGTCTCAGCTCTCACGTTCTGGGATCACAGGTGTGCGCCCCCACGCCTGGCTCTCTACTTGTCTTTTCAGAGTGTCCTGTCACTGGGGCACAGTCTGAAGTTCTTTTTCTGTGGTGACAGACATTAAAAGATATTTTTGGGATGATTTGGTTAATACTTAACATTTATCAATATTGGCATAATTAGGCCTTGGAGTTTACGATGCGTGAAATGGATATATTTTAGATGGATTTGTGGCTTAAGAAGAATCGGTTTTGAAAACCGCTCTCTCTTGCCGGGCGTGGTGGCGCACGCTTGTAATCGCAGCATTCGAGAGGCTGAGACCGGAGGATCACGGTTCGTGGACAGCCTCAGCTACTTAGTGAGGCTCTCTACAACTTAGTGAGACCCTGTTTCAAAATAAAGAATAAAGCCGGGTGCGGTGGCGCACGCCTGTAATCCCTGCACTTGGGAGGCAGAGATAGGAGGATTGCGCAGGCTCGAAGCCAGCTGCGGTGGTGTAAGAGATCCTGTTTCAAAAATATAAAATAGGTCTGGGAGTGTAGCCAGGAGGTAGAAGGGCTTCCAGGAACCCCAGTACCCCCCCCCCCGAAAAAAAAAAGAATAAAAGATAGGGCAGGGGATGTTGCTCTGGGTTCCATCCCCAGACCCGAAAAAAAATTTTTTTTTAAAAAAGAAAACTGCTCTCATCTTCATCTACAAACAAGACAGACAGTGTGGACAACTGGGACCAATGAATGTCTAACTTTTGGGAGCCGGGCATTCAATCCCTGGGTCCAATCCCCATTACAAAAAAAAAAAAAAGCCTTTGGGAATTTGGTCGGCTCTTCCTGCCATGTTGTATATGAATTTCTCAAATGGGCCAGCCTGAGAACACTGCGCGTCTGGGGTCTTCTTTGCGGGCCAGGGTCTTCTGTTTGGGGTCACTTGGTTACTGATAAGGTCTTGTCCAGAAGCAGAGAGATGGACTAAAGAGGAATCTCGAGTCTTGTGACTTAATTTACTCTTTTTACATTGGTTTGAAATTTTCCACTAGAGGATTAAATACAGGACACAGAGTCATATTCAAGTGATTTTACTTTCTTTTTGTTTACTGGATTGTATGTGTGTGTGTGTGTGTGTGTGTGTGTGTGTGTGCGCGCGCGCGCGGCACTGGGGGTTGAACCCAGAGGCATTTTTACCTCTGAGCTAAACCCCCAGCCCGATTTTATTTCTTATTTGGAAACAGGGTCTAAGTATCAGAAAGCCTCCTTAAGTGGCTGAGGCTGGCTGCAAACCCAGATCTTTCTGTCTCAGCTTGTACTGGGATCACAAGCATGCGCCACCATGAGCGGCTTTGGAATATTTTTTTTTATTACTGAATTTTCTTATATTTTCTGCAATGAACAACCAGATAACAAAAATGTGGATCATGTCTTCCTGGGGCTCAAGTTTTAGACAGGGCAATAGATAAAAGCAAATGAAGACAGAGTGGGGATTAGGATTCAGGGGCGCCCAGTGGCAAAGAGAGCCCCACATCCTCAGGGCACGAGGGGCAGGGAGCGGAGGAATCCTGAGGTGGCCAGATTTAGGAAATAAAAATACAGGCTGCCTAGTTAAAAAAAAAAAATGTCCCAGTACTGGGGGTTGAATCTAGGGGCATTCTGCCTCTGAGCTGCATCCTCCACCCCAGTCCTTTTTATTTTGAAACAGGGTCTCCTTAAGTTGATGAGGGTCTCGCTAAATTGCCGAGGCTGGCTTTGAACCTGTGATCCTCCTGTCTCAGCTTTAAACATGAGTTTTTGATAAGTAGTGATTTTTTTTTTCTTTTGGTATAGGTGTGTCCCGGGTGTGGCATGGGTCATGGAGGGTGGAGCGTGGTTCCTGGGGGTCTTTGTGGAGGGGAGGGACCTCAGTTAGTGGGAACTGCTGGAACAAAGGCAAGCGGTGTGAAAAACACGGACTTATTGCCTGTTAGACGGTTTAACCTGCAGGCCTTATTGCATGTTGACTTGGAGGGTGCCCTTATCTCCAAGCTTGCAAGTCCACCACTGTACCCCTAAAGCCCAGGGCAGGAATTGAGGCAGAGCAGGGAGCAGGGCGAGCCCTGAGAGTCCCCCTGCGCTGGGTCAGGAGGCTGCTCATACAGGAAACTGGTACCAGGGAGGGTTTTTAAAGTCCTGGTTTTTTTTTTTTTTTTTTGGCAATTGTGGGAAGAGAATTCTGCAAGGGGCAAGTCTGAAATCTTAGGGATCCTTTTTTTTTTTTTTTTTTTTTGTGGTCGTACCCAGAGGCCTTCTACCTCCGGGCTATACTCCCAGACCTTTTTAATATTTTATTTGGAAACAGAGTCTCGCTAAGTTGCTGAGAGCCTCACTAAGTAGCTGAGGCTGGCTTCGAACCCGCGCGATCCTCCTGTCTCAGCCTCCCAAGCGCGGGGATTACAAGCGTGCGCCACCACGCCCGGCTCTACTATAGTTTTTTAATTTTAGTTTGCTCATGGAAATATGTTGGGTGGTTCACGTTATCCCTGTGCCTGTTGGTGCATCTGTAAGCACCTGGGAGGAGCATCCCCTAATTACACACCAGAATGCACTGTGTGCGTGGCCCTGTCATTGTCAAGCTTCCCTTATCACCCATCTGAAGCCATGTTGAGTGACCGGCGCCCTCTGGCCAACGACCACCCACTGACCTCTTGGTATTCGCAAACAACACGGCTTGCGCCAGCCGTAAACTGGACATAATTGCATCCACGCCATCTTGATAAAGCTGCTGAGGGCTGGTTTTGCTTCCTCTTCCTGCGTCACTAACAGATTGTTCTTCCAGGCTAACCTTAGCTGTGTCACGTGTGCCAGGGCGGGTGTCCTGCTAATCAATCAAACCAGGCTACGGTTGACACGCAGGCCCCGGCCCCAGTGCAATACTGGATCATTAGGATTCCTTCTTAGCTATCTTCCAGGGTAAATAAAATTCCTTTTGCCGTAGGTTGTGGGGGTAAGAGATTCTTTAACCCGGGTGTAGTGACGCACACCTGTAATCCCAATATTTGGGGGAGCCCAGCATGCCTGTAATCCTGGTGCTTGGGAGAAGAGAAAGGAGGATCGCAGGTTCAAGGTTGGCCTCAGCAATTTAGTGAGGCCCTCGGCAATTCAGTGAGACCTTGTTTCAAAATAAAAAGTAAGCTGGGCGTGGTGGCGCATGCTTGCAATCCCCGAGTTTGGGAGGCTGAGACAGGAGGATCGCGCAGATTCGAAGCCAGCCACGCACGCTGGCTTAGGAGACCCTGTTTCCAAAAAAAAAAAAAAAAAATGTAAAAATAGGTCTGGGAGTGTAGCCCGGAGGTAGAAGGGCTTCCAGGAACCCAGTACCACCAAAAAATAAAATAAAATAAAAAATAAAAAGGTCTGGGAATGTAATTTAGAGAATGTCCCTCAGTTCAAACTCCAGTCGCCCCCCCCCTGCCCCCACATCCACCACAGGATCCATACCATCATATTTGGTTAACAGGTGTGAGTAAGGACATGTTAGAAAGGAATCCAACCAACATTCCTTTTTTTCTTTTTTTTTGGTACTGGGGATTAAACCCAGGGACATTCTACCTCTGAGCTGCACCACCCCTCAGCTCTTTTTATTTTGAAACAGGGCCCCACCAAGTTGCTGAGGTTGGCCTCGAACCTGCGCCCCTGGATCACGGGCGTGGGCCACCATGCCGGGACCCTTCTTTCCTTCTGATCGCCATCAACACGCACGACACAAACACGTGCCCTTTCTGCAGCTGCGATCGATCGGTTCACCTTTGCATTCTGCTTTTTAAACCCCTCCCGTGCTCATTTCTTCCCTCAGCGCACATTCCCGAGGCTCACCTCCAGCCCCCTGAAGGCAGAGACCCGCTGCGTGCAATCCTGCTTCCTTTTATCCTCAGTTATCTGCCTTCTATTTGCTCAAGGTAAATATTTCCCCAGCAGTGAGCAGCCAATTAAAATTCTGAACCTTTATGGCCTGGATCCTTATCCTTTGGAATAATCCTCACCAGGGTGGATGGGCCACAGGAGAGAAAGGTGTGTGTGGACAGATGACAAGATGCAGAAGAATCCGGGGCTTGGGAGGGAGGCCAGGGAGTGCAGAGGCCCAGTCAGGGCTCCGCCTCCAGCAAAGACCTCTTGTTTTTAATTGCCACCCCCCTGGCCCGCCCTGGAATTTTTACAATCTGAGCCACTCCTTTGTGGCAGACAGTGAAGATGGAGTGTGTTGGCTTTAAGGCTTGTGTGCATAAGTGTGGGGCTTGGGGACTGGGGTCTTTGATCCCCGGCGGCCCCAGTAGAGGCTGACCCCCTCCGGAGGTCCGGAGGTCCGGAGGTCCGGTCCTGGGGATTCCGCCAGCCCTGGGGCAGGCACCGGGGCCTGCGCTCTGGAATCTGGGCGCTGTGGGGGTAGAAAGGAGATAGTGTGCAAACACCTGCCCGTGCGTGAGCAATGGGTAAAGGTTTATTGACTTGTGTTTTCAGCTTGGGACTTTAAACCCAACAGGCAGGTGGAGGTCGAAGGTCAGCCTGCAGCTCCCCTTGGTCACCTCCGAGCCGTCTTCAGTCATAGTCTGGCCGACTGGCCCTGGGAACCCTCTGCGAGGGGAATGCTTACTAATTTCAGAAGGGCTGCCTCGTCATCAGCAGGCTTCAACCCGGCGGCGATAGCATTGGTGCGACTGCCTGCCTGTTTTTCCTCAGAATTCTGATTAAAAAAAAAAGCCTAGGAAAAAATCAAATGTAAAAGATGAGATAAATGACACAGAGCGCTAGGAGAGCGCGATGTTTCTGTGCTGAAGACCAGGCCCACCGCGCAGGGTGAGTGCCCGGAGCAGGCGGCCTGGCCGACACTGCCCCCTGGTGGCCGCGGCGCGCGGGGCAGGCGCGGCCCCGCCCGACCACGTGGCCTCTTGGAGCTGCCCGGGGCTGAAGGGCTGGCGCCCCTCCACAGCCGCCTCCTTTCCGTGCCTTAGGCCCACGCCCTCTCCGTTCTGGCCGCCCCTCTGCACACCCCCTGCTTTACTCAGCGACTGCAGATGGTGTAGCCCGGCAAGGGACGGACTGCCACGGGACAAGGGGTGTTTGGGGATTTTTAGATGACATCAAGATGCCTCCGCGGGAGGAGTTTTATTCTTTGCACACGTTTCTCAAGAACGATTTACTATTTTATTTTATTATTATTATTTTTATTGGTGCACTGTATTCATACATCATAATGGGATAAAAAAAAACTTTTGTAGACATACATGCACATTTTACCCAGTTAGCCCCTACCCAATCCCCACCTCGTTCCCTCCCCATCCCTCCTTCTCATGCTTGGCTGAGTGGTTGACATCTAGTATTATAGCAATTTATCCAAAATTAACAATGATAATCTCACATAAAATTTCATTTGTCTGCTACCAAGCTTTTGATGACTTAAAGATAACATTTCAGTATTTCTTTTTGCTTTCTTTCTTACCAGAGAATTTTTTTTTAGGTGAAGCTATCATACATTTATTTATTTTTCCAAAAAAAATCTATCCTAATATGAAATATGGACTCTAGATACCCAAAACTATCTCGAAAAAGAGCAAAGCTAGAGGGTGTATATTTTCTGATTTCAAACCATATAAAGCTACAATAATTGAAACAGTGTAGTACTGTTCTAAAGGCAGATATATAAACCATTGGAGTTAAATAAAAGCCTAGAGATAAATTCTTCCATATATTGTCAAGTTATTTTTGACAAGGTTTCCACAAACATTTGGTGGAGGAAATAATCTTTTAACTCAATAGTGTTGAAAAATAATAATTACATGAAAAAGAATAAAATTGGACCCAACCTAACACATATACAAATATTAACTCAAAATAGATAAAAGACCTAAATATAAATCTTAAGACTATAAACTTTTAGGAAAAAATCTGGGTCATAAAACCTCTCAACATTGAAATTGGCAGTTATTTCTTGGATATGATTTCAATGGCACAGGCAACAGAAGGGTAAACAAACTCCCTAAAAAATAAAAAAAATATTGTATATCCAAGACAATGTAAACAGAGTTAAAAGTTACTGATAGAATGGGATAAAATATTTCCAAATGCTATATCTGAAGGTATATTAATATTCCAACTAGAAATCCTAGAAATTAACAACAATAAAGGCAAACAATACCCTTTAGAGATAGGTAAAAGACTAACATAAATAATGAATCTTCACAGATAACCAATCTTAGTTGTCTGTTGGATGGAAAATCTTGTTTCTCTGGTTCTGGTGTGTGTTACCTATTTCTTCTTTGTAGTTAATCTCTTTGAGTATTTTCTCTAGTGCTGGTTTTGAAGACATAAATTCCTTCAGTTTCTGTTTGTCATGGAAGCTTCTTATTTCTCCATCTAATTTGATAGAAAGTTTGCTGGGTAGGAAATTTTTGGCTGGAAGTTGTTTTCTTTCAGAGTTTGGAATATGTTACTCGAAGCCCTTCTGGCTTTCATGGCTTGGTTTGGGAAGTCTGGAGTGATTCTAATTGGTTTGCCTCTGAATGTCACTTGGCCCTTTGTTTTTGTTGCCTTTAAGATTCTCTGCTTGGCTTCCACATTGGTCATTTTGACAATTATGTGGCATGGGGATCCTCTTCTCCGATCCTGTCTAAAGGGAGTTCTATAAGTTTCCTGGACCTGTGTATCGACCTCTTGCTCTATGTTTGGAAAATTTTCTGCTATTACTTCCTTGAAGAGATTGTTGATCCCTTTGGTTTCACTTTCTTTTCCCTCCTCTATTCCAGTTATTCTTAGGTTAGCTCTCTTAAGATGGGCCCATATTTCTTCAATGTCAGATTCCTGCTGTCGGATTTTTTTTTTTCTAAATTAGAAACTATGCGTTCATTTTTGGAGTGATCATCTTCTAAGAGCGAGATTCTATTCTCCATGTGGTCTAATCGGTTGTTTGTACTTTGAATCGAGGCCTTTACTTCATTAATTGCATCCCTTATCTCTTTTTGGCTCTCTCTGAATTCTTTTCGAAGCACCTCTATTATTTCTACAGTTATTTTCCTGATTTGATCTTCTAGAAATCTCTGAATTTCTGTTTTATCAGGTTCTGATGTTGTGGGGTTGTGGGCATTCATTGCTCCATTGTTATTCCTCTTTCCCATGATTTTGGGAGTTTGTGCCTTCTCTGGGTTCTTCCCTTGAGTCACTATGACTTCACTTAAGGTGCTGTGGATCTCGAGTCTGTGGTATCTCAGTCCCCACTACTCCTTTACTGGGTTGTATCGCAGAGTCTCAGACCCAGGGAGTCAATTGAGGCTGCTTTAGACCATGGGGGGTGCCAGGTTGAGTGTTCTTCTATGGTGTGATATCTCTGCCACCACCACTCCCCCACTGGGTCAAGTCCCTGGGAATGCAGTACTGGGATTTCTCCTCTAGGGACCGCAATTTGACTCATGTTTGTTGAGTGCGCTGATGGAGGTGTAGTGGACTTGATGAATTCGCTGCTGCTGCCAGTGGCAATATGGTGCCGCTGCCACGCCCTCGGCCATGAGGCTGGCGTATTTCTTCTCTGGTTTTGAGCTCCGCTCTGGGTCCCTGCAGGGTGTGCTGAGCCCAGCCCCTGGGAACTTTAGATGCTTCCTGCGCTGAAAAATCTGCAGAATCCCATCCTGCTGTTCCGCAGCGGCTCACCTCGGTTCGCTGTCCACCACTCCTCTCTGGAGCCTGGTGGACTGTTGAGTGCATTGGTCTGGTGCTGTCCAGTGAGCTCGCTGCTGCCATCAGCAGTAAGGCGCTGCTGCCGCGTCCTCGGGCGTTAGGCCGGCGTATCTCCTTTGTGGCTCTGAGCTCTGTTCTGAGTCCCCCTCCTCTCTGGGGCCTGGTGCTGCAAGGGAAGATGGCGCCCACGCCGCTCAGTGTCGCAGCACTGCGGTCTGGTTTCTTTCTGGTGTCTCATTTTTCCAGCCCTCTTTTTCTCTGTCCCTTGTAAATACATTTTTTGTTTCTCTGCTGATGGTGTTTTCTGGCTATGAAAGGCATTGATTTTGTGGTAATGGAGATTGGTTGTTAGCGGGGCTTACGCTAACTTTTGCGATGGCTTTTCTCCGTCGCCATCTTCCCGGAAGTCTCACGGTTTACTATTTTATTTTATCTATTTATTTATTTTTGTGTGTGGTACTGGGGATTGAAACCAGGGGCATTCTACCTTCGAGCTACACCCCCAACCCTATGGTGTGTTCTTTATTTTTATTTTATTTTATTTTTGTGGTACCAGGGATTGGACCCAGGGGCATTCTACCTCCTAGCTACACCCCCAGGCCAATTTAAAATTTTTTTTTTCGGTGGTACTGGGGGTAGAACCCAGAGGCTTTCTACCTCAGGGCTACACTCCCAGACCTTTTTTTTTATATATTTTATTTGGAAACAGGGTCTCACTAAGTTGCTGAAAGCCTCAGTAGGTAGCTGAGGCTGGCTTCAAACCCGTGCGATCCTCCTGTCTCAGCCTCCCAAGTGCGGGGATTACAAGCATGCACCACCACGCCGGGCTCAATTTTAAATTTTAATTTAGTTTTATTTTATTGTGGCCCTGGGGATGGAACCCAGAGGCATTCTACCTCTTAGTTACACCCCCAGACTTATTTTTTCTTTTTCTTTTTTGAAACAGGGTCTCAGAAAGTTGTGGAAGGCTCAGTGTGTTGCTGAGGCTGTCCTAGAACCTACCATCCTCCTGTCTCCGCCTCCCAAGTACTGGAATTACAAGGGTGTGCCACCACACCCAGCTTCTAGAGCACCTCAAAAACCAATTTTGAGAGCCGGGTGTGGTGGCACATGTTTATAATCCCAGTGCTTGGCTTGGGAGGCTAAGACAGAAAAGGATTGCACAGGTTCGAAGCCAGCCTCCGCTACTTAGTGAGGCTCTCAGCAACTTAGTGAGACCCTGCTTCCAAATAAAGTAGTAAATAGATCTGGGAGTATAGCCCAGAGTTAGAGGAGCCCCTGGGTTCCACCCTCAGTACCACCAAAAACAAAAAGCAAAAACAATTGAGGATACTTTTTGAGCTACTGATTTCTGTGTGGCGTGTATAACAGCCACGGGGTGGGAAGGGGCATGGCCATTTTATAAAGCAGAGCTCAAGGAAGATGGGGGATGGGTGGACTGACCAGGCTAGGGACCCTCGGAAGGAGGGTGGGAGAGAAGGATCAGTGGCCAATCTAGTTTTAGACCAGGAATCTTATGAGAAGGTGCTGGAAGCATAGAAGGCTGGGGTGTGGTGGGCAGGGGTAAGGGCTTGCATTGTGTGTGTGTGTGTGTGTGTGTGTGTGTGGTACTGGGGGTGGAACCCAGGGGCTTTTCTACCTCTGGGCTATACTCCCAGACCTATTTTATACTTTATTTGGAAACAGGGTCTCACTAGGTTGCTGAGAGCCTCACTAAGTAGCTGAGGCTGGCTTTGAACCTGTGCGATCCTCCTGTCTCAGCCTCCCAAGCACTGGGATTACAAGCGTGGACCACTGTGCCTGGCTAAGGACTTGCGTTTGATAAAAGCCCCCATGGCTCTGGTCTGAAGGAGGCACTGCAGGCGGCTGAGCAGAGTTGGAGCAGGTGAGGAGGCCGGAGGTAGCCTTTGGTGGGGATTGAATGTGGCCTCCGGACCTGGTGCGAATAGATAATCACAGAGGCCTTTCAGAGGTAGCCTCAGCTGAAAGCTGGGGAAGGGTTGTGAGAATTTAATTAGCTTTTTATTTATTTATTTATTTTTGGTACTTGGGATGGAACCCAGGGGCATTCTATCTCCAAGCTACACACTCAGCCCTATTTTTTATTCTTTATTTTGAAACAGGGTCTCACTGAGTTGCAGAGGGCCTCACTAAGTAGCTGAGGCTGGTTTTGAACCTGTGCGATCCTCCTGTCTCAGCCTCCCAAGCGCGGGGATTACAAGCGTGCGCCACCACGCCCGGCTTATTTAGCTCTTTTCTAACAAAGGAATAGCTTGACTTGGGCTTCATTTTGTACAACTATCATTGTGTAACCTTCTGTGTGCTTGTATGTTGGTAAAGATAGCATTTCCTGCACACTGAGTGCCAGCCCCTTCCCAGGCATCCCCTTCAGCCAATGGGGTAAAGAGTGTGAGGCTGGGTTCCCTCCAATAGGAGCACAGCACAGAAGCCCCACGTTGGAAATGCAATGCCCAGCAGTTCTCCGCCAGGCTGCTCTGACTTACTGGTGGCGCGATCCCTTCTGCACAAAGTAAAATTCGCCTTGCTGAGCTGCTTTCAAATGTGTGTCTTTTCTTATGATGCCATAGAAGCTTACTTCTTTTGTTTTCTTTCTTTCTCTCTATCTTTCTTCTTTCTTTCTTTCTTTCTTTTCTTTCTTTCTTTCTTTCTTTCTTTCTCTCTCTTTCTTTCTTTCTTTCTTTCTTTCTTTCTTTCTTTCTTTCTTTCTTTCTTTCTTTCTTTCTTTCTTTCTTTCTTTCTTTCTTTCATACTGGGAATGGAACCCAGGGCCATTCTACCTCTGAGCTACACACCCTCTGTCTTTTTTTTTTTTTTAATTCTTTACTTTGAAACAGGGTCTCACTAAGTTACAGAGGGCCTCACTAAGTAGCCAAGGCTGTCGGCAAACTGCAATACTGCCCTCTCAGCCTCCCTAAAGCGGGGATTACAACCGTGCGCCACCACGCCTGGCTTTTATTATTTATTTTGAAACAGGGTCTCACTGAGTTGCAAAGGTCTTCACTAAGTAGCTGAGGCTGGCCACAAACCCAGATCTTCCTGTCTCAGCCTCCCAAATGCTGGGATTACAAGCGTGCCCCACCACGCCCAGTTTCAGAAATCTATTTCTAGCAGGGTCAAGGGATGGCCCTCAGACTTCTGGCCACGATGCTCCATACGGGAAGATGCACTTAGAACTCAAGTGAGATTAGGACCACACTAGGGGTGGTGACCAGGGCCTGCTGGGCAGGCGGAGCTGGCAATGTCCAGTGGATGGTAAGGATCTAGTAGGAGGGGCTTGGAGCTCTTTGGCTAGCCATTAACAAATTGAGGAGAGGAGTTTTGGAGAGAGGGCCTCTGAGTTTTCTGCTGGGGTCCAAGGGCAGGGTTCAGCTACCTTGCTTTTGTTCTGGCTAGCCTTACCCTGACAAGAGGCAGGTCTTTTCACTGTAGCAGGCAAATTAAAAAGGAGGAGCCGGGCTTGGTGGCGCACACTAGTAATCCCAGCGCTTGGGAGGCAGAGACAGGAGGATCGCGCAGGTTCGAAGCCAGCCGTGTACGCTGGCTTAGGAGACCCTGTTTCCAAATAAAAATGTAAAAATAGGTCTGGGAGTGTAGCCCGGAGGTAGAAGGGCTTCCAGGAATTCCAGTACCACCAAAAAAAAAAAAAAAAAAATTAAAAAGGAGGTTGGAGGCACGTGGGTGAGAGACACTTGAGGTTTATTGCAGAGAGTAAAACAGGGTGTTGGGGGCGGTCAAGGAGGCATGGAGCAGTGATGTGCTTCTGGAGTTGAACAACTTCAGCTTTGAAATCCAGTGGGCTTCGAATTCCTCAGTCCTAAGGACAGCTTGAGCCTCTAAATAACTTTTTCTAAAGCAAAATAGAGACAGAAACCCAACACAATAGAGAGTGAGCTTCAGAGTTAGGTAGAGACAGTGTCACACAGAACCTTTAACGTCAGACTAAGAGTTATAGACTGGGAGGCACTGAAAGTGTATGGGCTTGGGTGTTTTTTTCAAAAGCCTCTTTAAAGAGGTAAGGGGCTTGGCGTGGTGACGCACGCTTATAATCCCAGCACTTGGGAGGCTGAGACAGGAGGATCGGGGTCTGCAGGCAGCCTCAGCTACTTAGTGAGAGCCTTTGTACCTCATTGAGACCCTGTTTCAAAATAACGAACCAGGGGTGGAAATGTATGCAAGCCTATAGAATAGAGTCCCAGCTCCTGGGGAGGCTCAGTCAGGAGGATCCTTGGCCCAGGAGGACCAGCCTGAGTGGGCAGCATGGCGAGACCCCATCTCAAAAGAAGAAAAAAAGAAAGGTAGAGAAAGGAATAGCTTGGAGGGGCGACTGTGCCTCTCTGTATTAGAAATGGCACCATAGCTCCCTGCAGGGCATTTGACCTGTGGCATGGAGTGAGACCGTAGCTGAAGGGCTCGGGGAGGCCTCCCGTAACCAGTGTGAGTGCAAAGGGCCCCTTACCACGAAACTCAAGACGATGTCTTTGGTATTCAAGGGGATGTTGTCCAGTGCCTTCTTCAATTTCATCCCTGCATCTTGTAAGCGTTGATTAGGCTTGAACACTTGCATTGACTCCTTGTAATAGCCATCTGTGCCCAAGAGGATGCCTTCTAGGACGTCATATAATTTGGGGCAGATAGTTACATACGCTGCATCTGGGGAAAGAGAAAGCACGTGGGTGGAAGCCCTTTCCCCAGTTGGCCAGCACCAGATGCAAACAGCCAGGCTGGGCAGCGAGCGATGGCAGGCTCCGCGTTGATAGAGAAGAAGGGAGGTCTGGTGATGCTCTGGCCTGTTGACGAGCTGGCGCTGTGGGGACACTGTGGCCTTTTTCACAGCTGAAGAGGGCGTCTGGACTTCCTCTTAACCCTCAGGCTCCCGGGCTCTGGTGGTGGCTGGGTGGTATCTGACCTGACCCTCCTTATGGATTCTTGGTTTACTAAGCACCCCAGAAATCTCAGGTGGGGAGAAGGGTGCGCCCAGGCCGGCTTTTACTCATTCTTCCTGGGTTGGGGTCACCATTTGTCTTTTCTGCTGAAGTTCTAGACAGAATATGGATGGAGAAGCTGCTGGTGGTGAATATTTTTCGTGCAGTGTGGGTGCTGGAGGAGGCCGCAGGGAGATTTGGTTTCCAGCAGGACCTTGCCTTCCCGCTGTGGTTAATGATGGTCTGAGCCATGTGTCACAGGGCTGTGTGGCAAAGCCCTTACCCAGCCCAGCATGGCTCCCCAACCCGGCCCGCACACCTGGGCGTTCGACCTGTGGCCCGCTCAACTTGCAGAAGGGCCTTCCGTCTCCCCCTGTTCCCTTCAGCCGGAGTGCTCCCAGACTGTGCTTCTTCTCAGGGCCCTGCCCTTGGGCTCTCCCTGCCTCCCCCTTACCACCGAGTCCCATGAATTTCTGTGCCTTGTGTGTGAACTCAGCTTCCCACTCCAACTCGGGCTCCCACTAGAGTGGCCATTCCAAGTCAAACCCCCTCCGGACCGTAGAGCCCTGCTCTGCAGTTCACGGTGGCCGCAGGTGAATCGCTTAATCTTTCCAGTGCTCAGTTGTCCCGGCTGTCAAGTGGTAACGCTACTTCTACTTCTTCTACTTTGGGTTGTTGTTTGAATAAAAAGATATAGTAGGTAAGTGGCTTAAGAACAGACAATGGCACCTTGTAGGGGCCAAGTAAGTGCTGGACGCTATTTTATTATTATTATTATTATTATTATTATTATTATTATTATTACTAGATGTACGTCCAGAGATACCCAAATGTACTCCTGAGCCAGCTAGTCATATCGATATGATATGGTATTCAGTCAGGGCCTGCTCAGCCACCCACCTCTGCGCGCAGTCCTGCAATCTTCTAATTAATGATGGCATTTCCTGGGAAAGACAACTAAGCCTGTCTACAAAACAGCTGTTTCCACTGCCTCTTGGTTTAGGTTGTCTAACCCGAGGGTCATAAAACTTATATCCATGGGCATTATGAAACTCTACAAGTGAATTCACTGGAGTTTGTTTTTAAAAAAAATAACAGCAGCATTTTCAAATGGGAGTGGAAGAAGCTGATGTCAAGAGAAGCACAGCTGGGGACCCCACGCCCAGGCGAGGTGCTGGGGCGTCACCCTCCCGCCCTCCCCTCCTTTTCCTCTCCTCTTTCCCTTCTCACGACTTACCTTTTCCCTCTTAGTTACAGGAGCAGCTACTCAGAGACTCCTAATCTTCTTTGCAGAGAGGAAAACAGGCTTTGAAACTGTACTCTGGGTTGTCAGTTTCCCAAAGGGAAGAGCCCTTTCTGGAACATTCCTTTTACCCAGAATGAATGTGGTTTGGTCCCTCTCCACAGCCTTGCTCAGTTGCTGAGGGAGGGTCTCGCTGAGTTGCTGAGGCTGGCTGCCAACTGTCGTCCTCCTGTCTCAGCCTCCCAAGCACTGGGATTACAGGTGTGTGGCCTCCACGCCCTGCTGCCTTAGGTTGCTTCTGAGGACACGAATCTCCGCATATGTCCTTCCAGACTCTGCCAGGGTTGGGTGGAGACCTCACATCTGTCATCTTGGGCTCTGACTCAGTCTGGGCTGGGGGCCTGTAAGTCCTCTTATATTGACTGTTGGACGGATGTGCTCATCTGTGTGGGATGTCTTCCACCCCTCGCCTCAGAGTTTTCCAGTCCCTGGAAGTCTAAGTTATGGATGTAGACCCTGGACTCCTGTCCAGGTTTCCTAAGAGCTTGATCCTCTCCCCAAGATGGGCTTGGTTACCAGACCCAGTTTTCTGAGAATCAGCATGGCCCAAGCTCTCCCTGAGGCCTCAGAGAGGGCGTAGCAGCTCACCCTGCTGACCACAGAGAGGTGGCCCAGAGTTCCTGAGCCTGGCTGGGGGGTGCGGACCCTGCGTACTCACCAGAGCTGCAGCAGAGAGCCAGTGCGGTCAGGGCAAAGGCGATGGTAAGCTTCATGGCGGGCGTCGGGGAGGCTTTGACTCCAGTGGTCTGTGGCACACATATGCACCGGTACTATCTTATATGCTGCAGGCAGTCCCCCGGGGGGAAGGAGGGCAGGGCGCAGACTCCATTTATGACACTGCATTATTTACCTGGGCAACAGCTTTGTGGGATAAGTAAATATACTCTTCTTAACTCGGTTTCTATCTCATTAAAACTTAGCTCACAAAATGGGCCACCTCAGGGGAGGCCCGAGTCCTTCCAGAAGGCAGCCAGGGGAGCCAGAGGGTCTGGAGACCTGGCCACCCGCATCCTGTCTTGGAACCCGAGTACTGGGGTGCTCTGGATCGATGGAAGCTATTGTAGGGCCCACCTGGACCAAGGACCCTCACAAGCAGCGGAGACAGGACAAGGACCCAGGACCCTGATACTCCACTGGGAAGGGAGTGGGGCCTCGAGCCATGATGTTGACACAGTTCAGAGGGTTGCTGTGGTCAGGCTTGTGGGAAGCCTCCCACAGAAGCAGGTGGACAAATAAAGGACTTCTCAGGACCATGCATCAGAAACTAAGGCCCTGAACTAGGCTAGGTGATGCTCTGCCCCAGGCTGAGCTGTTGCAGCCCAGAATTGCTATAGAGGCCTGCCCTTCTCACGGCCAGATGGAGGGCACCTTCAGGCGTTACCTCTCTTGACTGTCTCTTTCTTTTCCTTTTTTCTTCTTTCCTTTATTTTCTTTTCCCTCCTCCTCCTCCTCCTCCTCCTTCTTCTTCCTCTTCTTCTTCCTCTTCCTCTTCCCCTTCCCCCTCCTCCCCTCCCCTTTTTCCTCCTCCTCCTCCTCCTCCTCCTCCTCCTCCTCCTCCTCCTCCTCCTCCTCCTCCTCCTTCTTCTTCTTCTTCTTCTTCTTCTTCTTCTTCTTCTGCTTTGAGGATGGAACCCAGGGTCATTCTACCACCAAGCCTCACCCAAGCCCTAGTTCTTATTCTTTATTTTGAAACAAGGTCTCTGTCTGCAAACTGCGATCCTCCCATCTCAGCCTCCCAAATGCTGGGATTACAAGCATGCATCACCATGCCTGGTTGGCTGGCTTCCTACCTCTTTCTTTCCTTCTTTCCTTCCTTCTCTCTCTTCTTTCCTTCCTTACCTACCTCCCTCTCTCTTTTCGTTCGTTCCTTCCTCCCTCCCTCTTTCTTCTTTCTTTCTCTCCCTCTCTCTTCCTCCCTCCCTCTTCTTTCTTTCTTTCTTTCTTTCTTTCTTTCTTTCTTTCTTTCTTTCTTTCTTTCTTTCTTTCTTTCTTTCTTTCTTTCTTTCTTTTCTTTCTTTCTCCGGTACTGGGGATGGAACCGAGGAGCATTCTACCTCCAAGCTACACACCCAGGCCTATTTTTTACTCTTTATTTTGAAACAGGATCTCACTGAGTTACAAAGGGCCTCACTAAGTAGCTGAGGCTGTCTGAGAACCTCGGTCTTCCTCTTTCTTGCTTGCTTGCTTTTTGTGGTACTGAGAATTGAATCTAGGAGTATTCTACCTCTGAGATATACCCCCAGCTTTATTTTATATTTTATTTTGAAATAGGGTCTCACTATTTCTTCTTCTCCCCCTCCTATTTTTTTTTTTTTTTGGGGTGTGTGGTATTGGGAATTGAACCCAGCAGCATTCTACCTCCAAGCTACACCTCCAGCCCTATTTTATTTTTTTGAAACAGGGGCTCACTAAGTTGCGGAGGCTGTCCTCGAACCTGTGATCCTGCTGTTTCAGCCCCCCAAGCACTAGGATGACAGTTGAGTACCACTGCACCCAGCTGACCCTGTCCTTCCCGATCATTCTCTCCCTGTGCTCCCCTGGCTCAGCTCTTTCCTGTTTTCCGTCCCTGGCCATTTCTTCTTGTTCTCTCTATGCGTGTGCTCTTTACCGGCCGTCCTTAGCTGCTGGTGGTTCCCAGAGTTGGGCGTCTGTCTCCTCCTCCTGGCCTTCTGCGCCCTTCTCCAGTCCCACGTCTCAGCACATGGCCGGGCCTGGGCAAAATCTCCTACGTGGCCTCCCTCCCTTCCAGTTTGCTCTCGGCAGTCATTTTCTGAAAGGCCGTCAGGATGACCTTCCTAACGCCCACCAGTCATGCCGTTTGCTTCTTGAAACCCGTTTATTTATTTATTTATGATACTGGGGATGGAACTCAGGGGCATTCTACTTCTGAGCTACGCCCCCAGCCCTATTTTTTATTCTTTATCTTGAAACAGGGCCTCACTGAGTTGCAAAGGGCCTCACTTAGTAGGGGAGGCTGTCCTCGAACCATGAACCTCCTGTCTCAGCCTCCCAAATGCTGAGATTACAAGCGTGTGCCACCGTGCCCGGCTCCTTGAAACCCTTTTAAAGCTTCCACTTCATAGCAGGGTAAATTTCAAGTACAATTTACAAGGCCCTCGCCCCTTGGCTTCTGCCTTTCACTTGTTTGATTCTGGGGATTGAATCTGGAGTGTTCTATACCTCCAAGCGACACTCCCAGCCCTTTTTTATTTATCTATTTATTTAAATTTTGAAACAGGGTCTCACTAAATTGCTGAGGCTGACCTCAGACCTGCGATCCTCCTGTCCCAGCCTCCTAAGTACTGGGATTACAGGCACGAGCCTTCATACCCACCAGGCCTGGACACTTCTGCAGAGGTGCAGGTGGGCCGTCCCTGACCTCTCTGCCTGGTTGGTTCCCCTCCGTCCAGTCCTGCTTCTCCCCCATTCCCTTCTCGGGCGCTGCATCCTGACGACCGTCCTGCGCTCCGAGCACCATGGCACTATCTGCCTTCAATGCCGTGACATAGGCCCAGGTCCGGTGCCGAACGCACCAGATGCCGGCCGCCGTGCGGTTTCACTTTAGTGGGGATGATGGGCAAGTAAACCTTTAGACAGCTGAGAAGTACAAGTCGTGATATGTGTTAGGGAGGAGCTAAGCAGGGTTCTTGAATAGAAAAACAAAGTTGAGACCTGTGATGGTTTGAATAGTGCTGTGGGCTCTTTTTCTTATCCAGCTAAAGTTTGTTGCATAGAAAACTTAAAACTAATAGGCAGCTTGGTGCAGCTTCAACGAGTCTTTATTACAAAATCAGTAGGAAATAGGAAGAGAAGAAAGGAAAAAGCAGCCCTGGCACGTACACTGGAGAGCCCGACATGGAACTCTGACCCCTTCTCCACTCCTAGCCTTTAAATAGAATTTGAACTGGTAGCTCTTTATCAGCGTTACCAAGGCAATGGGCTATAGGAACTTCTTCCTTAGCCAGCGGGTCCCTCTTTGTCTCCGGACAGTGCACTTACTAAGTGCGGGGTCAGGGATCTACCTGGCCTTTGCCTCTATTGTCCTGGGCAGTGTCGGCTGCTCGTCAACGATGGGTGCTTTGAAGCAGCGGGTGGAGTTCACCTTTCCTACACCCAGGCCAGGTCACAGTGGAGAGGAGGTAAACAGAGGCCCTGATGCGTCTATATAGTTTTAGGGCTAAAGGCTTCAGTTGTCTCTGAGGCTTTCACCATAGGTTAATCATCAGAACGAAGGGCCAAGACAGAAGGGAGCTCTGCATTGTAACCGCTGCCGCCCTCCCTGCCTGAGCGCCTGCGCAGCACCCAGGCTCTGACTACTTTTTACATTTTGGAAATTAATAGCAAAGCAGTTTTTCAATACTGGCACATACCTACTCTGATGGGAGATGAGGGTGGCCCCTTCTGAATAGGTGGCTTGGTGCTAAGGCCCGCAGAAGGGTACCATGGGGACCTGGTATTGGACCGCAGGGGCTGGACCATGCAAGCCTGTGCTAGGGCTTCTTGCTCAGAGTGATGAGGGAGTGCTGTGGCTGGATTCCCGGCCTGAAGAGCTGGGCCCATAGCTGTGAATCTGTGCCATCATATTTGGTTAACAGGTGTGAGTAAGGACATGTTAGAAAGGAATCCAACCAACATTCCTTTTTTTTTTTTTTTTTTTTGGTACTGGGGATTAAACCCAGGGACATTCTACCTCTGAGCTGCGCCCACCCCTCAGCTCTTTTTATTTTGAAACAGGACCTCACCAAGTTGCTGAGGTTGGCCTCGAACCTGCGCCCCTGGATCACGGGCGTGGGCCACCATGCCGGGACCCTTCTTTCCTTCTGATCGCCTTCAACACGCACGACACAAACACGTGCCCTTTCTGCAGCTGCGATCGATCGGTTCACCTTTGCATTCTGCTTGTTAAACCCCTCCCGCGCTCATTTCTTCCCTCAGCGCACATTCCCGAGGCTCACCTCCAGCCCCCTGAAGGCAGAGACCCGCTGCGTGCAATCGTGCTTCCTTTTATCCTCAGTTATCTGCCTTCTATTTGCTCAAGGTAAATATTTCCCCAGCAGTGAGCAGCCAATTAAAATTCTGAACCTTTATGGCCTGGATCCTTATCCGTTGGAATAATCCTCACCAGGGTGGATGGGCCACAGGAGAGAAAGGTGTGTGTGGACAGATGACAAGATGCAGAAGAATCCGGGGCCTCGGGAGGGAGGCCAGGGAGTGCAGAGGCCCAGTCAGGGCTCCGCCTCCAGCAAAGACCTCTTGTTTTTAATTGCCACCCCCCCTGGCCCGCCCTGGAATTTTTACAATCTGAGCCACTCCTTTGTGGCAGACAGTGAAGATGGAGTGTGTTGGCTTTAAGGCTTGTGTGCATAAGTGTGGGGCTTGGGGACTGGGGTCTTTGATCCCCGGTGGCCCCAGTAGAGGCTGACCCCCTCCGGAGGTCCGGAGGTCCGGTCCTGGGGATTCCGCCAGCCCTGGGGCAGGCACCGGGGCCTGCGCTCTGGAATCTGGGCGCTGTGGGGGTAGAAAGGAGATAGTGTGCAAACACCTGCCCGTGCGTGAGCAATGGGTAAAGGTTTATTGACTTGTGTTTTCAGCTTGGGACTTTAAACCCAACAGGCAGGTGGAGGTCGAAGGTCAGCCTGCAGCTCCCCTTGGTCACCTCCGAGCCGTCTTCAGTCATAGTCTGGCCGACTGGCCCTGGGAACCCTCTGCGAGGGGAATGCTTACTAATTTCAGAAGGGCTGCCTCGTCATCAGCAGGCTTCAACCCGGCGGCGATAGCATTGGTGCGACTGCCTGCCTGTTTTTCCTCAGAATTCTGATTTAAAAAAAAAAAGCCTAGGAAAAAGTCAAATGTAAAAGATGAGATAAATGACACAGAGCGCTAGGAGAGCGCGATGTTTCTGTGCTGAAGACCAGGCCCACCGCGCAGGGTGAGTGCCCGGAGCAGGCGGCCTGGCCGACACTGCCCCCTGGTGGCCGCGGCGCGTGGGGCCGGCGCGGCCCCCGCCCGACCACGTGGCTTCTTGGAGCTGCCGCCCCTCCACAGCCGCCTCCTTTCCGTGCCTTAGGCCCACGCCCTCTCCGTTCTGGCCGCCCCTCTGCACACCCCCTGCTTTACTCAGCGACTGCAGATGGTGTAGCCCGGCAAGGGACGGACTGCCACGGGACAAGGGGTGTTTGGGGATTTTTAGATGACATCAAGATGCCTCCGCGGGAGGAGTTTTATTCTTTGCACACGTTTCTCAAGAACGATTTACTATTTTATTTTATTTATTTATTTATGTGTGTGGTACTGGGGATTGGAACCAGGGACATTCTACCTCCGAGCTACACTCCCAGGCCTATGGTGTGTTCTTTATTTTTTATTTTATTTTTGTGGTACCAGGGATTGGATCCAGGGGCATTCTTACTCCTAGCTACACCCTCAGCCCAATTTTAAATTTTAATTTACTTTTATTTTACTGTGGCACTGGGATTGGAACCCAGAGGCATTCTACCTTTTAGTTACACCCCCAGACTTATTTATTTTTTCTCTATTTTGAGACAGGGTCTCAGAAAGTTGTGGAAGGCTCACTGTGTTGCTGAGGCTGTCCTGGAACTTACCATCCTCCTGTCTCAGCCTCCCAAATATACTGATTACAAGGGTGCGCCACCACACCCAGCTTTTAGAGCACCTCAAAAACCAGTTTTAAGATCCTGGCGTGTAGCCGGGCGTGGTGGCGCACGCTTGTAATCCCCACACTTGGGAGGCAGAGACAGGAGGATCGCGCAGGTTCGAAGCCAGCCGCGCTGGGAAAAAAAAGAGAGAGAGATTAGCCGGGTGTGGTGGCACACATTTTTAATCCCAGTGCTTGGCTTGGGAGACTGAGACAGGAGGATTGTACAAGTTCGAAGCCAACCTCAGCTACTTAGTGAGGTTCTCAGCAACTTAGTGAGACCGACCCTGCTTCCAAATAAAGTATAAAATAGGTCTTTATTTATACTCCCGGAAGTAGAAGAGCCCCTGGGTTCCAACCTCAGTACCACCAAAAAACAAAAACAAAAAGCAAAAACGAGGATACTTTTTGAGCTACTGATTTCTGTGTGGCGTGTATAACAGCCACGGGGTCGGAAGGGACATGGCCATTTTATAAAGCAGAGCTCAAGGAAGATGGGGGATGGGTGGACTGATCAGTCTAGGAAACTTTGGAAGTATTACGGATTGAGAATGTATGGTTTGGGGAAACTGTTCCTGGGGACCCCTGTTAGGGTCCCGGACACAATTTCCCTCAAACCACAACAAAACCCAAAATGACCAAAAACAGAAAAACCATGGGTTCTTGTCCTAAGCTAAGAATAAATATGCATAGGTTGGACAGTTGCTGAAGATTTATTAAGAAGATAGAAATACAGAAAATAGAAATACAGGAAATAGTTACAGCCCCATGCCAAAATGGCATGAGGGGGGAGGGTGGCCCGGGCCAACTCACCACTCCCAGGATACAGCACGTGGTCCGGACTTTTTATACTCATAACCTCCATCTTGTTTACGTAATTCTGACATAGTGAAGGTCCCTGTAAGGTACCTCCCCCAGCCAGGTGTGGCAAGGTGTTTCTTTTTGTGAAGGTCAACCCCTCCTACCATCTTAGCTAGCTTATCTAATCATGTAGACCTGTCTTTAGATAGAGAAAGGCCTAGTTCTCCTCTCCTATTGGCTGGTTAATTACTTTTAGCTAGGTTAATTTACATTGGAATAGTTGCCTGCTTTTAGGCAGAAACCAAGTCCTCTCACAGATTTGCCCCTCACCCAGTTTTTGAAATACATTAATAATCAGAGCTTTCTCAAATCTTCCTAGGCCATTGCCAATATTGGTACATTCCCCCCTTTGTCTAGTAACTTCCTGACACCTCTCAGGCCAAAGGTAGATACAGAAAATACATTGACATTTACAATTTTACAAACATTTAACACGAGCTCAATTTCCATTAATTTTTTCCCCATTTCTATCGCACGAATGTACCCCTCAGCAAAGGAATAAGGACGTTGAGTCGGTCATAAACTGCTTCGAGTGGAACAGGAACGAAGTTGGGGGCCCCAGCTTTAGGGTAACATTCATGCATGTAGTTGGCATGGGGGAATCAGATGGGTCTAGGCCATGTGCATCTATGACCATCCAAGGGCCTTGATAGATGTCTGTCAGGTTCGTTCTGTCGGAAAGCTTTAACCCTATGAGACAACACCCACAATACAGGTTAAGCATGAAAACCTAAATATAGCACTTAAATGAGAAGTTAAAACCTGAAACACACAGAAGTGGGATGTAGTAAGTTTATTTTGCACCACGTGAATCCAGAAATTAGTGCTATGGAGACCTGAAATAGGCTTTGGAATAAAGATTTTAGTTGATTTGATGAGCACCAGGTCACCTGGACAAAACAGAATTTATCCTTTTCCTCTGGCACTGTTTGAAGTTTACTTAAAATTTGCCGGTAAGCTGACAATAGGGTAACATTGGTATCTAGGACTATGTCCCAGTCAGAAAAGATCTAGAAGCTTCTCTTGGCGTGAGTGAAACCAAGCTGCCAAGCTTCACCTGGACATGTGTCTCTAGATTGCTTGCTTGGTAGACTTAACAAGTTATTTTTAAAATTAATTTCTAAGGCAAATTTCAAATCCCTGTATGATATGACTTAGTCTTCTGTAACTTTTTTTCTGGTAAATAACGTTGAAGCCAGTTTTAAAGAATTATTACAGACTATGGGGTCTCCAGATTTCACTGCCAGAAGTAATCCTCTGGCCTTTCTATCCATAGTACACCCCTGCTGAACTCTAGCACTTTCCTCTTGGGAATACACAAGCAGTAGGCTTATTAGAAACCTACACCCTTTTAATAATCCATCTTCATCACATATGCAAACAAACATACCACAAACCCTCTGCAACTTACCACAAACCTTCTGTCACTTGCTTTAACCCTCTTGATTTTTTTTTTATCCTGGTCCTTTCCCATTTGGGACAATCTTAGGATAAAACTTACAAACAAACATTCCATCAACGCTTTACAACTTGCTTAAGCCCTCTGATTTTTCTATCCTGGTCCTTTGTTTCCCATTTCAGACAATCAGGATAAACCTTACAATATGCTTTCTTAGTCTCACAAAATTTCCTTTCTCTGTATTTACCAACATATAAAGAAATACATCTATAGACTCTCTACACCACATCTGTCTTTTGTTGTTACATACAAGCAAACCCCCCAAAAAGCATACCATTTAATAATGCTCATATACCAGCAATTAAAAAAAACATTTAAAAGACTTAAGTGTTACTTTAAACCTCGTGAAGTTAAGAGAATTTTAAAGCATTGCATTTGGCATTTTTCTACCTTAACAATTGAACTATAGATCACATGAAAAATTAAGACATTAAGTAAATACCACTAGCACCTTAAAACCTTAATTTTGCAAAAGGAATAATATTAAAGACAATGCATATCTTACTTGACCACACACCTTAAAAACGGTATCATAAGTTACCACGGAAATCCATGACATCATAAAAGCATCCCTAGTGTCTTAAAACATTGACTTTGTCAAAAGAAAATAACTTTATTTAATCACCTCTCACAGGAGTCTAATTGGACAATTTTCCTGAAGTTACCATTTTAGCTAAGAGTGATTGAGATAAAAAAATCTTTGAGCAATAACTTTAATGCAGCCAGCAAAAGAAAAAAAAAAAAAAACCTTTCGTTATGGCTAGGAATTGGAGAACAGGAGGTCATCCTGGATCCTGCAGGCTAAATCTTGAGTAAAGAAATGGCTCAGGGCTGGCCTGATAAGCCCCTGCCACCCTGGCTAAGCTTTTGGACTCTGGGCCAGGAAAGAAGAGCACTGCCTTAAGTCTGGCCTCCAAGATTTCACTGCGTGATCGCCCAAGGCTCTTTTAGTCAATTTAGGTGGTGGTAATTTACTGGGAACCTAGGTCTGGGACCCTAGTTCCCTCCGGAACTGGGGGCGCTCAGCTATTTAATGGTCCCCCTTTGCACCGTGAGCCAGGCCTTGGAGGGCCGCCCGTCTGTCTTTCCCTTTTCAAGTCCCTGTTAAACCACATTGGCAGCCTGCAGTGTGAGGATGGCCTCCAGTTCTACCGGGTAAAGATTTAAGAATACCCAACACCTATTGTTTGAGTTGGTGATATCACTCTAAACTCAGCCCTTAAGAAAAAAAACTGCATATGGACAGATTGAACTTTAAACTCTCCCTCCCCACACTACTGCAGCCAAGGCTGCCACCGTTGTTGTCTCAACCCTGCAATCATTAAAAAAAATCTGGGTGGTTTCTGAAGTTAAAGAACAGCTGAAGATAAGCTACTTCAAACCTCCCTGGCTGGGCCAGGTGTCTTTGTCTCCCCAGCGCATACTGTGGCCATACTTGGGTGCAGGAAAAACAAAAACAAAAACAAAAACAAACACGAGAGCTTTCTTTAGCGTTTGGGATCCGGCTTTTTCCTCCGCTTTGGAGAACACATGCGAGTGGAGATGCGACACTTACTTTGGATTGCTGGGATCCCCTTGAGAGAGAAAGGGTGGGGTTTGAGTGGCCTGTCTGGGCAAGGTCGCCTCCATCTCCCCAGAACCTCCCACTCAAAACCCAATGAATCTAGCATTTAGGATATTGCTGGAATCTCATCTTAAGACAGAGAGAAGTCTGTGCGGCCCTTCTCTGTCTGGATGAAGTCCCCTGCACCCCTAAAGCCAGTGGCCCAGCCGGGGGCGTCCAGCGTGGACCGCATGGAGCAGTTTAGTGGCGTCACTGTCCACCAGAAAGCCAGTGCAAGCTTGGAGTTGTAGCCACCTCCGTCCTGCCTTGCAACTGCTTTCACTGTGCCTGTCCTTTCTCTCAATGAGGTTTTCTAGCTGAAAATATTGCCATTTTCAACAAAATCTTTTTAACTCGCTTCCCTGTAACTATTTCAATTTCTGAGAGGCCTAAGAATCCCAAGTCTCCAGCGGCTGGGCCTGGCCTCCTACTGAGCTGCCTCCTCCCTGGGGGCTTTCTTTCCTGAGGGCTTTCTTATGCAAATGGAGCTGTAACTGCCTGATGGGTGTGGCCATTCACCTAGCAGACCTGCCTGGCTGAAACTTTTACTGGTTTTTTTTTCTTTTTGAGCTTTTGGAAAAGCTTACCCATTATGGCTCCCACTAGTTGCTGGCGACTAGGACCTGCCATAGTGACCAACAGGGTACACGTGGCCACAGTTGCTAATGGCCACACTTCCTAGACTCTGCCGCTAAAAACAAACTAGCTTATCTTGCGAGAACCGGTTTCTAACCACCGGAAAAAAAAACTTACTACCATTTGTTGGCTTGTGTCTCCTGTTTGGGGAGCTTTCTCTGTCCATTTACCCTCCTTTAGCTTATTTCCTTAGAACCTGTTTCCCATTGCCAGGGGAAAAACTCACTGCTATGTAGAAATGGGTGCTGGCTGGCATCTCCTGTTTGGGAATTATTCTGGAGGTGGGCCATGGGCATTTCTCTTAGATTTAACCTTGTATAGGGATTTTAAAAGTGTCCCATCTGTGATGTGGGCAGAATGGATGGGCACTCATTGGGCCTAACAAGCCTACCCTATTTAAAGGGGTTTCTTCCTGGAGGGGATTCGACCGCGGGCTACTTCCTTGGCCGGGGGTTCCCCATGAAACCAGAATTGCCTCCTGATAAGTAAAATAAAAAATTAAAATGCGAGTAAAATAAAAATAAGTGAGTACGGCGGAGTGTGAAAAACACGAGAGAGGTCCGGTACACGTGGCATGTAAAGTTTTAATGGCACGGCTCTCCCGGGGATCAGGGCGAGGCACCGTGGGGCCCGCGCACCTGTCCGAAGCTAGAGGATGCGGGCTCTCCTTTTAAAGGCATGCATCTCGCGAGATGGGGGTTTACTCGCGGGAACGCCCAATTCTCGCGGGGGTTTCAGCCCCTCCCTTGCCCTGCAGAGGTCATGTGACACAAAGTCATATGAGTGCAGGACCCAACTTAACATTCCGGCCTTTTGATGGTAGGGATAATGGATGACGATTGGACCCTCTAGCTTCTTCCTGCTGTCAAGGGGCGTCGTCAGGGGCCCCAGGCCGGGAGGAGTCGGGAGTCCAGTCCCCCAGAAGGGGATGCAGGTGGGTGCATAGCTGCAGTGCGAATTGGAGGTTACCCTGGACAGCTTAGTGATGTGCGCTTGAGGAGGCTTGAACAGGCAAGGGCTATTAAAGAAAAAAACAAATCATGAGATTGAGCAGGCGACCAAAAAGGAGACTGGCTTACTCAGTACCTGGAGAGCTACCCTGAGCTGGCAAAGAGGATGGAGGTTGAGGGATCCAGGAGCCATCAGTCTTCAGCCAGGCTGAGTAGGGCCAGCGGCGGGGCCTGGTCTGGAAAGGTGCTCCCATTGTGTTGAGGCACCTGGGGCTCACCCTTTTCCAAGGGCACTGTTCCAGTGGCCCTCCTGGCCACACGCCGAGCAGTCTGATTGGTAGGCGTGGCTTTGCCCCACTTGAGGCAGGCTCCTGGAGGTAGTTGTTGTTGCAGTCCTCCACACGTAGGTGGCGCTCCAGGGGGCTGAGCCGCCACCGCCAGCCAAAGGGCAGCTACCAGGGATCTGCTTTTTGGCAAAGTCGGAGTGCATGCTCCATTTCCGCCTGTTTCTCTCTGGAATTAAAACTTAGATGCTATGTTAAGGTTCTGTCAGCTGTGACGGACCTATACTCACAAAGAGCGCGTCCCGGGGCTGGTGTCTGGCAAGAATGGCAACGCAGACTCCCCACGGGCAGAGGGTGTCGCCCCAGCCCCGGCGTTTCCCACAGCACCTAGGGCGCGCCCACGCGGGCCGCCCAGCAAAATTGCAGTCTGGCGCGGGCCAAGATGGCGACTGTGACATCACCAAGCAGTGACTACGCGCCATCACAAAATGGCAGCTGGCGGGAAAATAAATGGAAGCTGATGGGGGAGAGCATTTGGAAGGATACCAGACCGCTTATAAAAGTTCCTAACTATAACTGGGCCACCGCAACCTATTTCCCAACTCGTATCAAGGCAGACAGGCTCTCAGGGCATCTGCTAGTATAAAGGTTCGACTCCCCATAATTGGTTCGCGGGCGGAAACGAAGAACAGGAAATGGGCGTCCCCGATTTCCCTGCTCAATCGTTCGGAAACAGAGGTTAAGAGATAGGGAAGAACGTCTTCATTCCTTCTCAAAACCGGAGGATGACCTGGTCATCCGCAGCGTGGTCCCAGTGGACCGGGGGACAATGGGTCACCAAGAGCTTGGATTTTTAGGTCCCAGTGGACCGGAAGACCCAAGTCCGGAACCCGCTAACCAAGGGAAGGAGGCAGTTTACCGGAGTATAGTGATGTCGGCCAGCGCTGGCTGTGACAGAAGCGCTGAGAAGCTGCTGGGGGTGCGGTGGAGCCAGGGCGCGCGGATGCCGGTGGCTGGTGTGGACGGCACTGGCGGCTGGCGCAAGTGGGATCAGTGGGGGTGCGCAGGCGGCATGGCTTGCCGGGCCCGCGGCGTGGAGACAAAATGGCTTCCAGGCACGCGCCAGACGCTGAGGCTGGGCCCCGAGGAGCACCGCCAGTGAGCCTGGCTCGGGGCGGGTGGGGCAAACCGGCCAGAGGTCCCGGCGGTGACCGGAGAACCAAGCTGGAACGGTGCTTTAGGAGGTCCAAGCGGCAGGCAGAGGTCCTGGCCCGCGCAGGCGGTTGGCAGGCAGAGCAAGTGCCAAGCTGCCTGGCTCGGGCCGGAAAGATGGCCGCCGACTCCTAGGATTGGTTAGGAGTGGAAAGTGGGAGGGATTAAAGATTGTGAGGCCTCCAGTGAGGCCATGAGGTGGGAGGGGTTAAGGATGGCGAGGCCTCCAGTGAGGCCATGAGGTGGGAGGGGTTAAAGATGGTGAGGCCTCCAGTGAGGCCATGAGGTGGGAGGGGTTAAGGATGGCAAGGCCTCCAGTGAGGCCATGAGGTGGGAGGGGTTAAAGATGGCGAGGCCTCCAGTGAGGCCATGAGGTGGGAGGGGTTAAGGATGGCGAGGCCTCCAGTGAGGCCATGAGGTGGGAGGGGTTAAGGATGGCGAGGCCTCCAGTGAGGCCATGAGGTGGGAGGGGTTAAGGATGGCGAGGCCTCCAGTGAGGCCATGAGGTGGGAGGGGTTAAGGATGGCGAGGCCTCCAGTGAGGCCATGAGGTGGGAGGGGTTAAGGATGGCGAGGCCTCCAGTGAGGCCATGAGGTGGGAGGGGTTAAGGATGGCGAGGCCTCCAGTGAGGCCATGAGGTGGGAGGGGTTAAAGATGGCGAGGCCTCCAGTGAGGCCATGAGATGGGAGGGGTTAAGGATGGCGAGGCCTCCAGTGAGGCCATGAGGTGGGAGGGGTTAAAGATGGTGGGGCCAAGATGGCGGCCCCCCAGTGATTCCACGTGTCCAAGATGGCGGGCCAAAGCTGGCGACCCTCCCCCCAGTAATTCCATGTGGCTGCTTACCGGAATGGCCAGGCCCAGGCAGCAGGGGTGGGCAGGCACAGGGTGAAGGGCGCCAGGGCGCGAGTCCGAGTGGAGGAACCAGCTGGAGCGCGGGCTGGACTTGGCGGGCTGGGGGCTGTTTAGCAGAGTGGCGGCCGCCTAGATGGAGGAGGCAGGCGGCCTCGGCAGGCGGGTCTAAGCAACGCCAGGCGTGGAGAAGACATAGGCGCGCAGTGTGGCGCAGTCCGCGGGCGGCGCGTTCCCATTCCAGCGGCGGGCGGCGTGGGCAGGCGGGAACGGCGGTTTTAGGAGGTCCAAGCAGCAGGCAGAGGTCCTGGCCCGTGCAGGAGGTAGTCCACGCAGGCACGGGGCGGCAGCGGCGGCAGTGGTGGGAGCAACGCCTGCAAGCGGAGCGCTGGTGTGGGACCTCACAGTCGAGCTGCTGGCGGGTTGGAGAGTCCGGGGCTCAAAAAGAGAGTAAAAATAAAAAGAGAAAACAGAAAAAAAAAAAAGGAAAAAAAATGGGGAGGGACCCAAGAGTTCTCCCGGTTCGGCACCAAATGATAAGTAAAATAAAAAATTAAATGCGAGTAAAATAAAAATAAGTGAGTACGGCGGAGTGTGAAAAACACGAGAGAGGTCCGGTACACATGGCATGTAAAGTTTTAATGGCACGGCTCTCCCGGGGATCAGGGCGAGGCACCGTGGGGCCCGCGCGCCTGTCCGAAGCTAGAGGATGCGGGCTCTCCTTTTAAAGGCATGCATCTCGCGAGATGGGGGTTTACTCGCGGGAACGCCCAATTCTCGCGGGGGTTTCAGCCCCTCCCTTGCCCTGCAGAGGTCATGTGACACAAAGTCATATGAGTGCAGGACCCAACTTAACACCTCCCAGATGCCGGATGATCACGGTGCTTCTGGGGGAACTCCTTATCGCTCCAGGAAGGTACATACCTTGTGGGGTGCAGTGGTACTAGGACCAGTGACGAGATGCCCTGGAAGTCACTTCCAGAGCTGCCGTGATGCAAAAGCTGCTCCATAGTTGTTTTAAAGCTCAATAGCTCACCAGCTTCAGCTAAAACTGCTGCTGTTCCCCACTGACCCAGTGGACAAAAAGTCCTGTGAAAAATACAGAGCCACGTGCCGCACGTTGCTTAGAGCAAAGCACCACACCACAGAGTGACATAGTGGGATGACCCAGAACAAAGTTAGCCCTGCGTGGGTCCCAAAAATGTTACGGAATGAGAGAGTATGGTTTGGGGAAACTGTTCCTGGGGACCCCTGTTAGGGTCCCGGACACAATTTCCCTCAAACCACAACAAAAACCAAAACAACCAAAAACAGAAAAACCGCAGGTTCTTGTCCTAAGCTACGAATAAATATGCATAGGTTGGACAGTTGCTGAAGATTTATTAAAACATAGAAATACAGAAAATAGAAATACAGGAAATAGTTACAGCCCCATGCCAAAATGGCATGAGGGGGGAGGGTGGCCCGGGCCAGCTCACCACTCCCAATGAAACGGGGGTTTCTTGAGAGAAAACCCCTGCAAGTTCTTGTCTACGGAGAGCGAAGAATGACACCCCGCAGACCTCAGGAAGGGGAGTAAAAGGTTTATTGGAAGCAGCAGGGAATGGGGCAAGGGTGGCTGAATACCCCCAAAGGGGCTGAAACTCTGGGTCCAGCAGCTGCCTTCAGGACAATACTTGAGAGTAGCCCAAGCCAATCGCCTTCAGGTGCAGGCTGCTTTCTTCCGGAGTCCTCACGATCTGCCAGAAGGGAATAGAGAAAAGTGGCCGAACACCCCATAGGGGCGGTCGGAACTCCAGGGTCCAGTAGCTGCCTTCAGGGTCACTACCCGAGTGTCGCCCGAGCCAAGTGCCCATCAGTTGCAAACTACTTTCTCCCAGAGTCCACGCGATCTGCCAGTAAAGAGGTGCAGGTCACCCCTAGGGGCCTGGTCAGCTATGATGTCCGGCAGAGGCCTTCAGGTCACTACTCGAGAGTCGCCCGAGCCACGTGCCCTCAGATGCACTCTGCCTTCTCTCAGGGCCAACATGACCTGCAAGAGAGAGAACAGCTCCCCAAAAGGGGAGGGGGTCCCGAGCGGGAAGTACCCCACTTTTGCCATCTGACTGGCCGATGCCTGACCGCTTGCAAGTCCGTTTGTGGTTAGGGTGACTTTTGGGATTCCAAGGAGAATTTGCATAGGACATTTGCAAGTTCTTTGAAGAGTCTTTTTTCAGGAATGCCAGACTTGCTCGGTGGGTTTTTGCACAGATTTGCCCCTCACCCAATTTTTGAAATATATGAATAATCATAGCTTTCTCAAATCTTCCTAGGCCATTCCCAGTACTGGTACAGAAAGGAGGGTGGGAGAGAAGGATCAGTGGCCAATCTTGTTTTAGATCAGGAATCTTATGAAAAGATGCTGGAAACAGAAGGCTGGTGTGTGTTGGGCAGGGGTAAGGGCTTGCATTGTGTGTGTGTGTGTGTGTGTGTGTGTGTGTGTGTGTGGTACTAGGGGTGGAACCCAGGGACTTTCTACCTCCTACTATACTCCCAGACCTATTTTATAGTTTATTTGTAAACAGGGTCTCACTAAGTTGCTGAGAGCCTCACTAAGTAGCTGAGGCTGGTTTTGAACCTGTGCGATCCTCCTGTCTCAGCCTCCCAAGCGCGGGGATTACAAGTGTGTGCCACCACGCCCGGCTTATTTAGCTCTTTTCTATCAAAGGAATAGCTTGACTTGGGCTTCATTTTGTACAACTATCATTGTGTAACCTTCTGTGTGCTTGTATGTTGGTAAAGATAGCATTTCCTGCACACTGAGTGCCAGCCCCTTCCCAGGCATCCCCTTCAGCCAATGGGGTAAAGAGTGTGAGGCTGGGTTCCCTCCAATAGGAGCACAGCACAGAAGCCCCACGTTGGAAATGCAATGCCCAGCAGTTCTCCGCCAGGCTGCTCTGACTTACTGGTGGCGCGATCCCTTCTGCACAAAGTAAAATTCGCCTTGCTGAGCTGCTTTCAAATGTGTGTCTTTTCTTATGATGCCATAGAAGCTTACTTCTTTTGTTTTCTTTCTTTCTCTCTATCTTTCTTCTTTCTTTCTTTCTTTCTTTCTTTCTTTCTTTCTTTCTTTCTTTCTTTCTTCCTTCCTTTCTTTCTTTCTTTCGTACTGGGAGGGGCATTCTACCTCTGAGCTACACACCCTCTGTCTTTTTTTATTTTTTTATTTTTTATTCTTTACTTTGAAACAGGGTCTCACTAAGTTACAGAGGGCCTCACTAAGTAGCCAAGGCTGTCGGCAAACTGCAATACTGCCCTCTCAGCCTCTCTAAAGCTGGGATTACAACCGTGCGCTACCACGCCTGGCTTTTATTATTTATTTTGAAACAGGGTCTCACTGAGTTGCAAAGGTCTTCACTAAGTAGCTGAGGCTGGCCACGAACCAAGATCTTCCTGTCTCAGCCTCCCAAATGCTGGGATTACAAGCATGCGCCACCATGCCCAGTTTCAGAAATCTATTTCTAGCAGGGTCAAGGGATGGCCCTCAGACTTCTGGCCACGATGCTCCATACGGGAAGATGCACTTAGAACTCAAGTGAGATTAGGACCACACTAGGGGTGGTGACCAGGGCCTGCTGGGCAGGCGGAGCTGGCTATGTCCAGTGGATGGTAAGGATCTAGTAGGAGGGGCTTGGAGCTCTTTGGATAGCCAATAACAAATTGAGGAGAGGAGTTTTGGAGAGAGGGCCTCTGAGTTTTCTGCTGGGGTCCAAGGGCAGGGTTCAGCTACCTTGCTTTTGTTCTGGCTAGCCTTACCCTGACAAGAGGCTGGTCTTTTCACTGTAGCAGGCAAACTAAAAAGGAGGAGCCGGGCGTGGTGGCGCAAGCTTGTAATCCCAGCGCTTGGGAGGCAGAGACAGGAGGATTGCGCAGGTTCGAAGCCAGCCGTGTGCGCTGGCTTAGGAGACACTGTTTCCAAATAAAAATGTAAAAATAGGTCTGGGAGTGTAGCCCGGAGGTAGAAGGGCTTCCAGGAACCCCAGTACCACCAAAAATAAATAAATAAATAAATAAATAAATAAATAAATAAATAAAAAGGAGGTTGGAGGCACGTGGGTGAGAAACACTTGGGGTTTATTGCAGAGAGCAAAACAGGGTGTTGGGGGCGGTCCCGGAGGCATGGAGCAGTGATGTGCTTCTGGAGTTGAACAACTTCAGCTTTGAAATCCAGTGGGCTTCGAATTCCTCAGTCCTAAGGACACCTTGAGCCTCTAAATATCTTTTTCTAAAGCAAAATAGAGAGACAGAAACCCAACACAATAGAGAGTGAGCTTCAGAGTTAGGTAGAGACAGTGTCACACAGAACCTTTAACGTCAGACTAAGAGTTATAGACTGGGAGGCACTGAAAGTGTATGGGCTTGGGTGTTTTTCTCAAGCCTCTTTAAAAAAGGGTAAGGGGCTGGGCGTGGTGGCGCACGCTTATAATCCCAGCACTTGGGAGGCTGAGACAGGAGGATCGGGGTCTGCAGACAGCCTCAGCTACTTAGTGAGGCCCTTTGCAACTCACTGAGACCCTGTTTCAAATTAAAGAAAAAAAAAATAGGGCTGAGGGTGTAGCTTGGAGGTAGAATGACCCTGACTTCCATCCATAGTATCAATCAATCAATCAATAAATAAATAAATAAATAAAAATGAAAAAGGTAAGGGCAAGCCAGGCGTGGTGGCCAGTACTTGGGAGGCTGCGACAAAAGGCCCAGGAGTTTGAGGTCAGCCTCAGCAACTAAATTGAGACTTACAGTAACCTAGAAAGACCCCGTTTCAAAACTGAAAAGGACTCGGGGTGCAGTTCAGAGGTAGTATACTCCCGAGTTCAATTCTTAGTACAAAAAAAAAAAAAAATTAGAGGCTGAGACCGAAGGATTCCAGAGAGATTCTCAGCAACCTAGGGGAAAAAAAAAAAGGGCTGGGGATGCATCTGTGTAGAATGCCTTTGATTCAGTCTCCACTAACACACACACACACACACACACACACACACACACACACACGGGTAACCAGCAGTGGAAATGTATGCAAGCCTATAGAATAGAGTCCCAGCTCCTGGGGAGGCTCAGTCAGGAGGATCCTTGGCCCAGGAGGACCAGCCTGAGTAGGCAGCATGGCGAGACCCCATCTCAAAAGAAGAAAAAAAGAAAGGTAGAGAAAGGAATAGCTTGGAGGGGCGACTGTGCCTCTCTGTATTAGAAATGGCGCCACACCATGGAGTGAGACCGTAGCTGAAGGGCTCAGGGAGGCCTCCCGTAACCAGTGTGAGTGGAAGGGGCCCCTTACAAAGAAATTCAAGACGGTGTCTTTGGTATTCACGGAGACTTTGTCAAGCGTCTTCTTCATTGTCATCCCGGCATCATGTAAGCGTTGATCAGGCTTGAACTCTTGCATTGCCTGCTTGAAACTGCGATCCGGGCCCAAGAGGAGGCTTTCCAGGACGTCAAATAATTTGGGGCAGATCTTTGCAGAAGCTACATCTGGGGAAAGAGAAAGCACGTGGGTGGAAGCCCTTTCCCCAGTTGGCCAGCACCAGATGCAAACAGCCAGGCTGGGCAGCGAGCGATGGCAGGCTCCGCGTTGATGGAGAAGAAGGGAGGTCTGGTGATGCAGGCTGGGGGGTGCGGACCCTGCGTACTCACCAGAGCTGCAGCAGAGAGCCAGTGCGGTCAGGGCAAAGGCGATGGTAAGCTTCATGGCGGGCGTCGGGGAGGCTTTGACTCCAGTGGTCTGTGGCACACATATGCACCGGTACTATCTTATATGCTGCAGGCAGTCCCCCGGGGGGAAGGAGGGCAGGGCGCAGACTCCATTTATGACCCTGCATTATTTACCTGGGCAACAGCTTTGTGGGATAAGTAAATATACTCTTCTTAACTCGGTTTCTGTCTCATTAAAACTTAGCTCACAAAATGGGCCACCTCAGGGGAGGCCCGAGTCCTTCCAGAAGGCAGCCAGGGGAGCCAGAGGGTCTGGAGACCTGGCCACCCGCATCCTGTCTTGGAACCCGAGTACTGGGGTGCTCTGGATCGATGGAAGCTATTGTAGGGCCCACCTGGACCAAGGACCCTCACAAGCAGCGGAGACAGGACAAGGACCCAGGACCCTGATACTCCACTGGGAAGGGAGTGGGGCCTCGCGCCATGACGTTGACACAGTTCAGAGAGTCGCTGTGGTCAGGCTCGTGGGAAGCCTCCCACAGAAGCAGGTGGACAAATAAAGGACTTCTCAGGACCATGCATCAGAAACTAAGGCCCCGAACTAGGCTAGGTGATGCTCTGCCCCAGGCTGGGCTGTTGCAGCCCAGAATTGCTATAGAGGCCTGCCCTTCTCACGGCTTTACCTCGCTTGACTGTCTCTTTCTTTTCCTTTTTTCTTCTTTCCTTTCTTTTATTATTATTATTATTACAAATTTTTTTTGGCGGGTTTGGGGATGGAACCCAGGGCCATTCTACCTCCAAGCCACACCCTCAGCTCTATTTTTTTTATTTTTTATTTTTTGGTGGTACTGGGGTTCCTGGAAGCCCTGCTACCTCTGGGCTAAACTCCCAGACCTATTTTTTTTATACTTTTTTTTTTTATTTGGAAACAGGGTCTCCTAAGCCAGCGCGCGCGGCTGGCTTCGAACCTGCGCGATCCTCCTGTCTCTGCCTCCCAAGCGCGGGGATTACAAGCGTGCGCCACCACGCCCGGCTTTTTTATTCTTTTTTTTGAAACCGGGTCTCACTAAGTTGCAGAGGGCCTCACTAAGTAGCTGAGGCTGTCTGTGAACCTCGATCCTCCTGTGTCAGCCCTGAGTACGGGCATTACAGGCTTGCACTATCACGCCCGGCCCGGTGGAGGAAGATCTTCTAAACAGATGGGGATGATCTCCCAGGCTGAATGCAAAGGGAAATAACAAGGCAGAGAACAGAGTGAAAAAGAGACAAGAAATGTGTCTGTATTTGCTTGTATGAGGACGATGTGTCTCTGCAGTGGATGGTAATGTTTGTTTCGGGAAAAGAGACACATTTGGAAGAGAGACAGAGGGAGAAGGAGACTTTTTACCATAAGCTCTTTGGTAACCTTTGCATTTGGCAGTATATAAATGTATCATCAATTCAAAATAAGCTTTAAAAGTCGAGAATGGGTCTGACACGTGTTACCTGTGACATGACAAGGACATTATCCTACGTGAAACTAACCATTCACAAAAGCACAAATACAGTCTGATGGCACCTACAGTCAGATTCACAGACAGAAAGTAGAATGGAGGCAATTAGGGGCTGGGGAGAGGACAGAGGGGATTTGGTGTTTAATGGGGACAGGTTTGGTTTTGCAAGATGAGAAAGAGTTAGCCGGGCGTGGTGGCGCACGCTTGTAATCCCTGCGCTTGGGAGGCAGAGACAGGAGGATCGCGCAGGTTCGAAGCCAGCCGCGCTAGCTGGCTTAGGAGACCCTGTTTCCAAAATAAAAAAATGTAAAATTAGGTCTGGGAGTGTAGCCTGGAGGTAGAAGGGCTTCCAGGAACCCCAGTACCACCAAAAGACAAAAACAAACAAACAACCAAAAAAACAAAGTGCAGGGTGCACGGGGCTTCTTAAACTCAAACGCTGGCTGGCACATCCTTAGTGTCCACCGGTGGCCGAGGTCCAGGCCGGAGCCCCGAGGCGGCCTGGCACATGGTAAGGGCCCGGAGCCACCGTTCTAGGTGCTCATGGTCACTGTGCAAGGACAGAGTGTTCTGGGAGGAAGAGAAGTTACTTGGTTATTAGCGTCCTGCGGATGGCTGCGAGTTGGTAGGCTCCTGCCCGTCCCTCTATCCTCCCTCAAACCAGATGTTGACTGGAGCTGGCTTTAGGGGACCCCTGCCCCCTGGATTGCTGGGGCTTTGAGGGCTGGGTTCAGCCACCCCTGGGGCGCCTGCTAAGATGGTGTAAGCACTTCGGGCCTGGTTCTGGCTTTCGAGAAGGGTCAGGGGAAAGAGCCTCGCTCAGGGCCTGAGGACGGGGTTCTGGGGCCTGGAGGCCTGGCCCTGGGCATTTGGACTCTCAGGCCCTAGCCTGCTGGCCCCTCTCCCGTGCATGGGTATGTGTGGGCGTGCATGAGAATGTCAGGCTGCTGAGCCATGTTCAGTGGTCCCTGGGAGCCCTGCCCCAGTCCCCACTTAGAGGTCTGGTGGCAATGGCAGGTGAGGCTTGGGGGCCCCCCACACATACTGCCAGAGGACCAGATGCCCCCACCTCAAAACTCAGTACTTGGCATATCCTAATGAAGAGGAAGCTGGGGTTCAGTCAATGCTGGCTGCTGACTTGCTGCAAGTCCCAGCACGGCCCAGAAAACAGGTTGGAGGCCCTGGGCGGGCCATGCTGAGCCCATCCATCTGGCTGGGCCACTGGAGGAGGACCAGTCAGACCACAGGATCGGGTCAGCTCATGGGGTCAGCTCCTGGGCCAAGCTCTAGAGGCTGGTCTCCCCCCTTCTCCCTGGGCAGCCAGCTCTGTGACTGCTCAGGAAATAGCTGTCAAGCAGAGTCAATCCTTTCTGGGGTTTGGTCCATTCTCTTCAGTCTTGGTGGCTCCTGAGCCTGACCCTGCATTGACCCAGGGCCCTGCTAGGAGAGGCCCAGCAGCTTCCCAGGGTTCCAGCTGCTTTGTCCCTCAGCTACAATATCTAGGGCCTGTGGCCTTTTAGGGGACTTAAAAAATTTTTTTTTTTAATTTAGCTGGGCGTGGTGGCGCACACTTGTAATCCCAGCATTCGGGAGGCTGAGCTGGAGGATCGCGGTTTGTGGACAGCCTCTGCTACTTAGTGAGGCCCTCTGCAGCATAGTGAGACCCTGGTTCAAAGTAAAGAATAAAATAGGGTGGGGGATGTGGCTCGGAGGTTAAATGCCCCTGGGTTTCATCCCCAGACCTGCCCCCCCCCAAAAAAAATTATTGTATCTCCCAGCTCCAAAATATGAAAGAAACCCTCAAAAAATATAATTAAACAATATTTGTCTAAGTAACATTCTAACTAGCTAATAGCAACTCAGTCTGGCTATACATACGTCATAGCTGTACATAGACATGATATAGTTTAAATTGTAGGAATCAAACATATAATCTCTTCCTAGGATCAGAATTTTTAACTTTATACAAGTCTTTTCAAAAGTTTATAGACAGAGCCGGGTGTGGTGGTACACGCTTGTAATCCCAGTACTTGGGAGGCTGAGACAGGAGGATTGCAGGTTCACGACCAGCCTTAGCTACTTAGTGAGGCCCTGGGCAACTTAGTGAGAACCTGTTTCAAAATAAAGAACAAAAACAGCTGGGCATGGTGGCACACGCTTGTAATCCCTGTGCTTGGGAGGCACAGACAGGAGGATTGCGCAGGTTCGAAGCCAGCGTGCTGGCTTAAGAGACCCTGTTTCCAAATAAAATGTATAAAATAGGTCTGGGAGTGTAGCCTGGAGGTAGAAGGGCATCTAGGGCTGGGGGTGTAGCTTGTAGGTAGAATGCCCCTGGGTTCCATCTCCAGTCCCACACACACATAAGATTTATAGTCAACATTATACTTATTGTGAGAGGTTGTGTGTGTGTGTGTGTGTGTGTGTGTGTGTGTGTGTGTGTTATACACAGTGTGTCCAGCGCAGAGCCCATGCCCGGGGACAGGGAGAGATCAGAGGAAAGAAGTGTCCCAGCTTCCTCTTGTCCCATCCTCTGATCTATGTTCAGATCCTTTTCCATTGGCCAAATCCAAGTGGCCTTCAGCTGGCCCAGAGCCTGGGTTCCGTGGTCCTCCGAGGCAGGCCTCTGGGGCATAGAGCAGTAGAGAGAAAGGTGGGAACAGATGGGCGGAACCACAGCACACAGGGAGCCATTCCACCCACGGATAGCCCTGGCTCTTCCTTTCTCTGCTTAATTTATGTCTCGGATGGCTTTTGGCCCCTTGGCACTTATAAATATATTTGACTTATTATGCTGCGGAATACCACCTTGCATGCATGTAGTATAAAGGTCACCCATATCTTGTTGCATTATTTTCCGTTTTTCTGCCATTGCAATCACACAGTATATCCCTCCTTCTGCCCTGGGGGATTCCTTCTGTAGAGGAGATGGCTGGGTTTAGACAGGCTACCACCCTTTCTAGGTGTCGGCCCTCCCATGCCTGGAAGCCCATGGCGTCCAACTACGGAGTGTTGGTGGTGAACGTCAAGGCTGGGAAGGTGAGAGGGGAGGGTGGCAGAGGCGGGAGTGTCAACTCTTCAGATCTTCCCCGGGGACCTTGGTCATCAGCCCAGGAAGGCGGGTGGCGGTGGGTGGTCCGTGGAGAGTGTGTGGAGATGCTGCACCTCCGCTCAGCACACGGGTGCCTGTGTGGGCTGCGTGCCGAGTGGCATCTTGTGGTTACACGCCACCCTCCAGCTGCCAGTTGTACCTGGGCACAAAGTAACCGGGCTTTCGCTGTTTCTGGGGCCCCAGGGTTCCGGGGCAGGTGGGGACAGGCTTTGACTTGCAGACCTGACGCTTCCTTAGCTCTCCAGCCAGGCAGGCACTGTGCCCAAGGTTTGGGGGTGGTGGTGGAGCGGAGGGTGGGAGCTGGGGGTGTGCTTTCCCAAGGCCAGGGTGCCCTAGCAGAACAGAACCAGCAGGTTCTCCGTTTGGGGCTAAGCTCCCTTTGAGGGGCGGGGATGATGGAGCTGATGGAAACCCCTGTTCTGCAGGGAGGAAACTGGTTCCCTTCTGTTTTACAGGCTTACTCTGGGGATTTGGGCCATAGATTTGGGGGTTGACAGCAGAATGACAAGATTCACTTGTTGACCTTCCCCGAGATGCTCGCTGGTTTTTATTGCTGACTCCTGCAGGTTCTTCGGTCTGGGGTGACTCATCCCTGCCCCGCCCTCCGTGACTGTCTGCCCCTCCCACCTTCTGGAGCCTGGAGAATGTTCCCACTCCTAGGCTTGGCTGGTCACAGCTGAGGCCCCTCTGCCCCTGCCACCGATGGCGGGTGCCCTCAAAGTGGGTTGCAAGGTTCTGCTCTCGGCCGTCCTGATGGGGTTTGAGCTGGCTCACGTGCAGGGAGGGTTAGAAAAGATGACCGTGTGCTCCTTCTGACCCTAAGAGTCTGAGGACCAGTGGTGTCTTTCATCCAGAGGAGCGTGGTGAGGCCCAGTGGCCTGCTGGTATCCTGTCTGGGCACCTTGTCACTTTTTTTTTTTTTTTTTGTGGTACTAGGGATGGAACCCAGGGACATTGTACCTCCGAGCTACACTCCCAGCCGTAGCTTTTTTTTTGTTTTTTGTTTTTTTTAGTCCTTTTATTTTTGAAACAGGGTCTCATTGAATTGCAAAGGGTCTCACTAAGTAGCTGAGGCTGTCTGCGAATCGTGATCCTCTGGTCTCAGCCTCCCAAATGCTGGGATTACAAGTGTGTGCCACCATGCCCGGCACCTTGTCACTTTTAATTGACCAACATGTACAGGGTGACTAAGGGTCCTTCCTTAAGTGGGGACATTCACAAAATGAGTAAGAGCTTTCCTTTATCTACCTAACTCATCTATCATCTTTTAAAAATATTTATAACTACTATAGCTATATTTTTTATTTATTTATTTACTTATTTATTTATTTATTTTTGGCGGGTCTGGGGATGGAACCCGGGAGCATTTGACCTCTGAGCTATACCCCCTGCCCTAGTTTTTTAATTCTTTAATTTGAAACTGGGTCTCACTAAATTGAAGAGGGCCTCACTAAGTAGCTGAGGCTGTCCGCGAACTGCGATCCTCCGGTCTCAGCCTCCCGAATGCTGGGATTACAAGCGTGCACCACCATGCCCGGCTTGTTTTTGTATTTATTTAACATATGACACATGTGTATATATATATATATATATATATATATATATATATATATATATAATAGGACAAAGATACACATCTATTATGCATAATATATACTACTTATAGCTAATATAACTAAAATAAAATATAAGCCTTCCTTCGGTTTATTTTTTTTTTCCGGGTCTGGGGATGGAACCCAGGGGCCTTATACCTCCAAGCTACACCCCCTGCACCACCACGCCCGGCTTTCCTTCGGCTTAAAGGATGGAAACTTCTCTGTCGTCTTGGGGATCCCCTCCCCCCTGTGGTTGTGCCCAGCTTTCTAACTGTCCATGGGCGAGGGCACCTGGGCTTGCCTTCCCTTGTCCCCAGCCGGTCCCTGGTCATTGCCTCCCTGGCTCCCTCTGCAACTTGGGACCATTCCTGGGGCCAGAGAAGTCTGAGCTCTCTGCCTGGTCGGTTGAAACCAGTTTAACATTTCCTTCTACTTAAACTTGCATCTGTCTCATGCCCAGGACTGGCAAGAAAGCGTGCATTAAAATCATGCCAATAAAAGTAAACAAATATTAGGGCACAAATACTCATCAAACACAACTGTTTAGTCAATAGTCTGTAAATTTACCTAATAGTACTTTGATCTTTTGGTTATAATCTGATATGTTAAATTATATGTAAATAATGACCCAGTCACAGAAAAGCAAATTTTCACAAAACCAATATATCTGTAAAAGGTAAAAGTTTTAGTAATTACTATATTGTGTACTATTATTATTATTATTATTTTTTGCGGTACTGGAGATGGAACTCAGGGTCATTCTAACTCCAAGCTATATCCCACAGCCCTATTTTTTATTCTTTATTCTGGTGGTACTGGGGTTCCTGGAAGCCTCTACCTCCGGGCTACACTCCCAGAACTATGTTTTTATATATATTTTTTTATTAATTTATTTTTTAAATTGGTGCATTGTAGTCATATATCAATCACATTGGAGTACAAGACTTGAGAGGATATACAAGCACACATCATCCAATTAGCCTTCCTCCAGCCCCCATCCCATTCCCTCCCCCTCCCTCCATCCCACGCTTCTTTGGTGATTTACTTTGATACATTTGTTTATGTACCTCCTGTGTTTTAAAGAGGCTCCGTCCTCCAGTATTACATACCCTCTGATTGGTCACATTAGTTGCTTCACTATAGGGCCCTTTCTATAGCTCAACTTCTTCCTGTTGCCCTTTTCCTCCTAGTTATTGCTGATTAAGAGAAGCGTCTGATTTATATTTTCTGCGATATTTCTCTGTGCATGCTGCGTTGCAAGTACCGATCCCACTCTTGATGGTCCCAGTAGTGGCCTGGCTACTCAGTGGACTGATCCAGACCTTGCTGGCTCAAGCAGCGGCCTTGCCTCATGGGAGGCCCCAGTTCTGGTCTCACTGGCCCCTGCACCGGTCTAACCCCTAAGCTGGCTTTGGTTCCAGCCTTGGAGGCCGCAGGAGTGAACTTGCCTCACGCCAGGCTCCGATGCTGGCCATTGGCCCCTGCACCAGCCTAACCCCTTGGCAGGATTCCAATCCCGGCCTCGGAGGCCCCAGCACCGGCCTAGCCTCACGGCAGGCTCCAACACCGGCCTAACCCCTCGGCAGGTTCCGTTCCCGGGTTAGGAGGCCCCAGCACTGGCCATGTCTCACGGCAGGCTCCGATGCTGGCCTCGCCTCACGGCAAGCTCCGATGCCGGCCTTGCTGGCCCCAGCACCGGTCTAGCCCTTCGGCAGGTTGTTATCCTGACCTCGGAGGCCCCAGTACCGGCCTTGCCTCACGGCAGGCTCCGATGCCGGCCTCGCTGGCCCCAGCACCGGCCTAACCCCTCGACAGGCTCTTATCCCGGCCTCGGAGGTCCCAGTACCGGCCTTGCCTCACGGCAGGCTCCAATGCCGGCCTCGCTGGCCCCAGCATCGGCCTCACCCCTCGGCAGGCTCCAATCCCAGGCTCGGAGGCCCCAGTACCGGCCTTGCCTCACGGCAGGCTCCAATGCCAGCCTCGCTGGCCCCAGCATCGGCCTCACCCCTCGGCAGGCTCCAATCCTGGCCTCGGAGGCCTCAGTACCGGCCTTGCCTCATGGCAGGCTCTGGTGCCCCAGCACCGGCCTAACCCCTCGGCAGGCTCCGATACTGGCCTCGGAGGTCCCAGCACTGGCCATGCCTCACGGCAGGCTGCGAGCCGGCCTCACTGGCCCCAGCACCGGCCTAACCCCTCGGCAGGCTCCGATCCCGGCCTTGGAGGCCCCAGCACTGGTCATGCCTCACGGCAGGCTCCAATGCCGGCCTCGCTGGCCCCAGCACCGGCCTAACCCCTCGGCAGGCTCTTATCCCGGCCTCGGATGCCCCAGTACCGGCTTTGCCTCAAGGCAGGCTGATGCTGGCCTCGGAGGCCCCAGTACCGGCCTTGCCTCAAGGCAGGCTCCGATGCCGGCCTCGCTGGCCCCAACACCGGCCTAACCCCTCGGCAGGCTCTTATCCTGGTCTCGGAGGCCCCAGTACCAGCCTTGCCTCAAGGCAGGCTCTGATGCTGGCCTCGCTGGCCCCAACACCGGCCTAACCCCTTGGCAGGCTCCGATCCCGGCCTTGGAGGCCCCAGCACTAGTCATGCCTCATGGCAGGCTCCAATGCTGGCCTCACTGGCCCCAGCACCGGCCTAACCCCATGTTTTTATATTTTTATTTGGAAACAGGGTCTCTTAAGCCAGAGCAGCTGGCTTCGAACCTGCAAGATCCTCCTGTCTCTGCCTCCCAAGCGCGGGGATTACAAGCATGCGCCCCCATGCCCGGCGTGTAGTATTATTTTTGATGCATTTCTCTAGTTTGGAAACAAGTGATAGTTAGAAAAAAAGAATACATTCAACTTGGAAGATATCAAAATTCAGCATAATATTCCCTTATTGAGCTACAATATTCACTGAACCAAACAAAAATATTACATCTTACACTTTTTTCATCATTTAAAGTCTTAAATCCAGCCCGGTGTGGCGGTGCATGCTTGTAATCTCAGCATTTGGGAGTCTGAGACAGGAGGATCACGGTTCTCAGCCAGCCCCAGCTACTTAGTGAGGTTCTCTGCAATTAGTGAATCCCTGTTTCAAAATAAAGAATAAAAAATAGGGCTGGGGGGTGTAGCTCAGAGGTAGAATGCCCCTGGGTTCCATCCCCTTACTGCAAAAAAGAAAATAAAACCTTAAGTCCAGCTGACACAGTGGTGCATGCCTGTAATCCCACTACTTGGGAGGCTGATACAGGAGGATCACAGTTTTGAGGACAATCTCAGTAACTCACTGGAGACTTTTTGCAATGTATCATGACCCTGTTTCAAAACAAAAATTAAAAAGGGGTGTACAGCCGGGTGTGGTGGCGCACGCTTGTAGTCCCTGTGCTTGGGAGGCAGAGACAGGAGGATCGCACAGGTTCGAAGCCAGCCCTGCTGGCTTAAGAGACCCTCTTTCCAAATAAAAATATAAAAATAGGTCTAGGAGTGTAGCCCAGAGGTAGAAGGGCTTCCAGGAACCCCAGTACCACACAAAAACAGAGGGTGTATAGATCGGTGGTAGAACGCCCCTGGGTTCAGCCCCCTATAACACACACACACACACACACACACACACACACACACACACACACACCCTCAACAGTAACTGCAGAAAGTACTCAGAAAGGAGCAAATTGTCACTGACATGGCTTAGAATTGCAGATGTGTGTCTTATCAGGGTTTCCCAGTCCTCTCACTGCATGTACCTGGGGCCAGCAGGCCCCTGGTCTCTGCAGGGGCCACCAGCTCTCAGTAGCACTTGCCCTTTTCCTCGCTGGCTGCCCTGGGGAACCTCTTCTTGTCTGGTTTGCAGCAGAGGCCGTGGTGCTTACACACAGCCAGAGGTGCCTGGAGGTTTTCCCACAACTCCAAAGGCTTAAGCTTTGAACTGTAAAAGCCAGGGAGGGCCTTCCCTTTTCTCTGCCTTTCTCTGTGGCAGCCCTTCCCTGGGGCCCCCTTAGCCGCCTGAATCAGGGGAAGAGCTAAAAGAAGAAAGGAAAATAAGAGGAAAAATAATAGGGGTGAACGTTTTCAAAAAAAGTCTCAGGGCCAGAGGAACGCTCAGGCGGTTCTCAGCAGCTGCCTCCTGCCTGCCCCAGATCTGAACTCCCAAGAACCTTACGCTGGTGTCTTTGATCTGGAAAGGCCGGAAAAGCTGGAGGAAACACCAGCTCCACCCTGTCTTTTCTGAAGAGCCTAGAGAGGAGCTGAGATTTATCAGAGAGTTAGAGGCTGAGACTTGAACTTAGGTCCTGGGTGCTCAACCCAAGACTCTCCTCTCCCTCTTGTGCTAAACCAGGGTCCCTGATCATCGCTCAGCATTAAATGCATATTATGAGCAAGCAGAGCTTATGCACTTACGCTCTGAACTTAATGGAACCCTGGGGCTTGTAAAAATGCTGAAAAAGAACCAGTGCTGGCTGTAATTTACTTTCCCCTCAAGTCACTGGTGGGTCCTTCCCGGAGGATGGAGACAGGAAATACGATAGCATTCCTCAGTCCCGGGGGCTGGACACCCACAGGTTTTGGCCAGGCAAGGGATGATGGGAAGCAGCCCGTGCCACAGCAGCCAAGGAAAGTCTTGTGTTAAACCTATGGCCTGGCCTGGGTGCTCTCCCGGTCCCCGTCCCTGAGGACAGGAAGTGTGGAGGCTGCCTCCTTGGCCCTCTGGCTCCATATGGGGTTCACGTCCAAGGTCAGTGTCACCCCGAAGTCTAGGCTTCTCACAGCGGCCAAATTGAGCTTTTAAAAAAGTAATCAGATAAACCGGGCGTGGTGGCGCACGCATGTAATATCTGCGCTTGGGAGGCTGAGACAGGAGGATTGCACAGGTTCGAAGACAGCCTCGGCTACTTAGTGAGACCCTGTTTCCAAATAAAATATAAAATAGGTCTGGGAGTATAGCCCGGAGGTAGAAAGCCTCTGGGTTCCACCCCTAGTACCACCAAAAAAAAAAAAAAAAAAAAAAAAAAAGAATAAAAATAAAGAATAAAAAATAGGGCTGGGGGTGTAGCTTGGAGGTAGAATGCCCTGGGTCCAATCCCCAATTCTGAATAAATACATAAATAAATATATAAATAAATAAAATAGGACAGGTGTACAGCTCAGCTTGGCTCTTTCCCTCAGTTCCCTCAGTTCCATCTTTAAGGGTCTTGTTTCTGTGCTCACCTATGTATTATCTACCTAGAGATCTTCCATGCTCACCTGGGATGCTGCAGGGCCCAGCTGTACAACAGGTGCTTATTAAATATTAACTGAACAAATGGTTCTGAGCCACTCCCTCTGGTGCTCAGTGTCCCTCCTGGGGACTGGCCTCAGGAGTGACTCCATCTCAGCTGTCTTGTGTCTAGACCTCCACTCTCATCCCTGTGACCATCAAGAGAGATTCTTTTTACCTTGAAGACCCAGCCCAAAGGCAGCCCCCTGCAAAGCCTCCCCTCACCCCTTCAGGGAGAAGCCCACTAGCTGTGACAGCAGCATCAATAACCAGGTGGTTATTGATGGTGGTTTCTACTTAGCCTTTGCCATAATCTTCCCAGGGAGCTACTATTTCCAGCCTCATTTTATTTTATTCATTTATTTTGTGCTATTGGGGATTGAACCTAGAGGCATTCAACCTCTGGGATACATCCCTCAGCCCTTTTTAAATTTTTAAATCTATTATTATTATTATTATTATTATTATTATTATTATTATTATTATTATTTGTGGTACTGGGGCTGGAACCCAGGGGCATTCTGCCTCTGAGCTACACCCCCAGCCCTACTATTTATTTATTTATTTATTTATTTATTTATTTATTTATTTTGTGGTACTGGGGTTCCTGGAAACCCTTCTACCTCTGGGTTACACTCCCAGACCCATTTTTATATTTTTATTTGGAAACAGGGTCTCGTAAGCCAGCGTGGCTGACTTTGAAACTACACGATCCTCCTGTCTCTGCCTCCCAAGAGCGGGGATTACAAGCGTGCGCCACCACGCCTGGCCCTTATTCTTTATTTTGAAACAGGGTCTCACTGAGTTGCAGAGGGCCTCACTAAGTAGCTGAGGCTGTCCGCGAACCGTGATCCTCCGGTCTCAGCCTCCCGAATGCTGGGATTACAAACGCGTGCCACCACTCCTGGCTTTCCCAACTACCTTCTTGATCCCCTTTCTGTGGGGGGGGGGGATGATGGAGGATCCAATGTTTTTCCTTCATCCTTCTTTGCTTAAAAAAACTATTGTCTCTGAAGAACAAGATATGAGGATTTTGAAGGAAGAGAAGCACGTGTCCCAGAAGGAACTGTTAGAGCTTTGGCAAACAGAAAGCGATTACTGCAAATATTGCCTTGACAATCTCCTCTTGCATCCTCCCCCGCTGTGGTCCGAGCTGCGGAAGTGTACCTTTTACAATGCCATCGTGATGCAGGTAGTTACATCCTTTTTCTTTCCTTGGGAGGGTGGGTCCTTTCTGTGAGAAGGGCTATGGCTTAGAGCTGGGCACTTAGAGGGGACTCTGTCTCCTCCTTAGTCTACACAGTGCCAGGCACTCTTGACCCTTGGTCAAGTTCCACAACTGTGGATTCGACCCCCAGAGGAGTGAAACTACTTAAAAAGAAAAACTACATCTGTACTAAATGTTATGGTTTGAGAAACTGTCCCCAGGGATCTTCCTTAGACCCCTGGGAATAATTTCCCGAAAACTCCCCCCAAAAACCAAAAACCAGAAAAACAGAAAAAAAGAGAAAAAGCGCGGGTTCTTGTCCTGAGCCGAGGGTAAATACACATTAGCCCGGACTCTTGCTGGAGACTTAAAGAAGTTTATTAAAAAGATAGAAATACAGACGATAGTTACAGCCCCATGCCAGAATTTCATGGGGGAGTGGTTCAAATGAATGCCCCACCAAAGATACAGCACGTGGACTGAACTTTTTATACCCATGACCTCCATCTTGTTTACGTAATTCTGAAGTAGTAAGGCTCCTCCCCCAGCAAGATGTGGCAAAGTGTCTCCTTTCAGGAAGGTCGACCCCTCCTCCCATCCTGGCTAGATTAACCAATTATTATGTAAACCTGTCTTTAGAATGAGAAAGTCCTAGTTCCCCTCTCCTATAGACTTGCTAATTACCTTTAGCTAGGTTAATTTACATTGGAATAATTGCCTGCTTCTAGGCAGAAACCAAGTCCTTGCACAGATTTGCCCCTCGTCCAGTTTTTGGAATAGATTAATAACTACAGCTTTCTCAGATCCTCCTAGGCCATTCCCAATACTGGTTCACTAAACATGTACAAACTTTATTTCTTGTCATTGCTTTCCGAAATGATCCAGGGTTACAACTATTTACACGGCAGTTAGTGTTAGCGTTGTGTTTCTCTGTCCCGGGAGCTGAGGAGTTATAAGTGATCCAGAGAGGACAAAGTGTATAGGAAGATGTGCCCAGGTTACATCCAAATACTCTGCCCTTTTCTGAAAGGTACTTGGGCATGAGGGTTTGGGTTTTGGGCAGGGAGTCCTAATCCTCCATGGATGTCGGAATACTGCATGTGGATATTTAGAGTTGTAAGAACTTTGGGATTTTTTTTTCCTCTTAGCCTCAGAGGTCTACTCTGCAAGTTGGGGCTATGTTCGGGGCATCGGCTCTCCATATTAGAGGGGCTTTCAGAGTTGTTGAGTGATGGGGGGAAGTCAGAGGTTCCCAGAAGACCTAGGCTGGAGTTTGTTGGTTGGGCTGAGGGGCGTGGAGCTGCCTCAAGGGTCCCACAATCCTATGGGATGACAGATGGACATATGTGACCACACATTATGCCTCTAAGAATTACTCAGAGCAGGAAGATATGGCTTCTGAGTGAACACAGAAGAAGGCTTCCTGGAAGAGGTGTCTTTGCATGGGGGGCTGGTATAGACCTTGTGTGAGGATGCAAGGTCGGAGCAGGGGGAGCCAGGGCACACAGGAAGGCCCGCCGTGGCTGTTGCTGACAGGTGCAGGGTGCCACGTGCTGGACACGGCTCAGGACCTTAGGGGGGGCGCCAGTCCACACAAAGCCCCGAGTGTCAACGGGGAGTTTGGGTTTAACGTGGCAGGTCATGGTGTGCAGTACTGGGAAAGGGCTTTGGTACTAATTTCAAAATGTATTGATAAAAAGTAGCCGGAGCTTGGGTGCTGCGTAGGGACTCAGGCGGGGAAGGGAGACACCTGTTACCCTGCAGAGCTTCCTGCACCAAAAGTGATTCACAAGAACACAAAGGAGTTGTAGCCCAGGGCCTTCATATTTTAAAGACAAGTTTATATAATAACTTATAGCAGATAAGCTAAAATTCCCCAAGAACAGGGTAGGATGGTACAGGCCTTCCTCCAAGGAGGCAGATAACATGTGACCCCTGACTTTGATAATCAAGTAAACACATATTGGTCTTAACAAAGAGGGGCTTGCACGGGAGATAGGGGCGGGCCTACACCTGTATTAGGCCGGGAGCAAATGGAAAGACTAAACATGATATAAGATAGTGAATCCTCATAATCATATCAAAAGGCTTGCCCTGGAGTTAATGGGCAGAGCCACACCTCTGTCAGGTCAGGAAGACTATTGGTTAAGCAAAGATGGGAGATAATAAAATCTTTATAAAAACTATTCTATATTCAAAAATTTCAAAGCTGGGCGAGGTGGCGCACGCTTGTAATCCCCGCGCTTGGGAGGCTGAGACAGGAGGATCGCGAGGGTTCGAAGCCAGCCTCAGCTACTTATTGAGGCTCTCAGCAACTTAGTGAGACTCTGTTTCCAAATGAAATATAAAATAGGTCTGGGAGTATAGTCTGGAGGTAGAAAGCCTCTGGGTTTCACTACCAAAAAAAAAAAAATACTGTGTCTTACCCTCAAGGCACTTCACTACGTCTATCTCTCTGATGTAGTGCTTTAATAATTTCTGTCCTTTTTTCCTACCTTTGTAATACTAAAATTGCTTAAGCTTGCAGCATAGTTCTGGCTATTCTTTTCTAAAGTACCTAAGTACAAGAACCCACAGCTCCATCTCACACCGTGACAATGGGACTCTGAGGGGGATAGAGCGGGGTCCAGAGGCTGCGAGGTCCTGGGTGGGAGGAGGCGCAGCCGATGGTTGGTGGGTCGGATTTGTGGGGCTTTGGGGGCAGGCGGGCAAAGCCAGGCTCCGCTACGCGGTTCAGCTGAGCGAGAGTTTTGGACCTGGACGCTCTGCCTGCCCTGAGCTTTCCTGGGTCAGCACTGCGGGAGGGCGGGCTGGGATTGGGGTAGAGTAGTTTCATTGTTATTTCGGCTTTGTGGTCAGGGCTTGCTGTTCTGTTTGCTAAATGAATGTGAACATTCCCTCTGCTGGGGCTCAGGAACTTGGATCCCGCCCCGCACGCCCCCACGCGGGCCTGGGTCCAACCCTGGCCTCCCCTGGCCGGGCCCGGGCCTGGCTCTGTCCCCGGCCCTGCAGGCCTTCCGTACCATGTGGGCGGCAGTGTCAGCTAGTGGAACGGCCCTTTGGGGGGGGGGGTCTTGTGCAGCTGGGCTGGTGACCTGGGACCCCCTTAGTGTGTACTCCTGTTCCTGGATTATGTTTTCAGTTCCCCACCACCCACCCCACTCCCTCCTGCCTCCCACCTTCCGTCATGGGGCCCTGCTCTCTCCTCCTCTCCTAGGCCCTGCCCTGCTGGAGACCACCAGGAGAGCCTTTACAGCCACGGAGCACTGATGCCTCTCCCCCAAGGGCCAGGAGTGGGGCCTAAAGACAAGGGGACCCCTGACCTTGTGAATGGAGAGTGGAGTGTGCTGTCCCTTCACCCCCAGCCTGGGGGAACAGCTGTAGGCAGTGCAGACCGGTCCCTGTCTTCAGGGCAACTCCATCTTGGTGTGACCAGAGCCCCGGAGGACAAGCTCCCCCTGCAGGGATCACACCTGCAGGCTGGCATACCCTCTCTCCAGCCCTGAAAGCCACGTTTGCTAAGCTTTGGTGCAGCAAGCCCAGCGCCTAGCTTGCAGGATGATGGAGGTTAGAGAGGGTTAACGGCAATGTGGTTTGCCAGGGACCTTCCTTGTCCCAGCCCCCTGAGTGACACAGGCTTTCCTGGGCTCAGGGGCCCACTGGGCCTTCCTCGGAGAGAAGAGCTTTCTGCCAGGAGCTGAGCTCATGGGCCGGGCGGCTGCGGGGCCACATATCAGTCCTCCGTTTCCTGGGAGCCGATCCAGAGGCGAGGGGCAGGGCATCTGGTTTTCATTGCACTGCTGTCTCTAATTCCTTTGGCATCTGAGCCTCTTGTAGCAGGAGGAGGATGCGCTTAACTGATTGTGGCCCAGCTCAGTGTGGAGAGAAAGGGGCTGAGCTTAGAATCAAGCACTTCCAGCCCTGTGACCGGGGCTCTGAGCCTTCAGGACCCCGTTCTGTCCAGTCTGCTCCACCGTGTACAAACTGATGTGTGGGTGTTTTGTAAATCATAAAAGAGAAAACTGGGGTTTTCATGAAGGGAATGTCTGGGTCTCTACTGCTTGAGCACTTGGCCCCACCTGTCAAAAGAGTCAAACCAACTTTTGGGTCCATGGAACAGAGGCCCTCTTTATTTTTATTTTGTTTTAATGTTGTTGTTTTTTTTTTTTTTTGTGGTACTGAGGCACATGTCTAAGCATTTTCCAGGTATCAGCTGATTCTCAATAACATTTCCGAGAGAGGTTACTATTATCTCTCCTTTAAATACCTTTGAGGTGAAAAGGATTTCTGGAGAGGGCAGCCAAGGCCCCCTGCCTCCACGCAGGAGTGGCTGGCCTGGGAGTCCTCAAATGACAGCGAGGGGTTTAGATTGGATTCAATCTGCAGTGGGAACCCAGGAGGCTCTTGTGTGACCTATCCCTTTTATTTTTATATTTTGCTTCTGGGATTCCAACCCATAGGCTATCATCCCCCTGGGCCTTTTCAATTTTTTTTTTTTTTAAATTTTGAGATAAGGTCTCCCTAGGTTTCAGAGTCTGACCTTAAACCTGGGATCCTCCTATCTTGGCTTCCCAAGTGCTGGGATTACAGACATCCGGGGCTTTGAGTGCCGATTCCTTGAGGCTGGGCGACAGACTGGCTGTGGGGTGCGGATTCCAAGAAAAGAGGTGGGGCTTCCTCATCCCTCCATCTTCATACTTGAGCGCAGGCCCAGCTGCCACCCAAGTGGTCCCCCCGGGAGGTCTCAGAAGCAGAGCTGTGTGTGGTTTGGCCTCAGAGTCCAGCAGGGCCACTGGTGGCAGCCAAATGGCTTGGGGCGCGGTCCTGCAAGTGTCGGGTCTGACAGGCAGTTCCACGGGGCTGCGAGTCCCTGTCCTGGGGAAGGGCATTGCCTGCCGGTTTTAGAGGAGCCAGGAGCATTCTTCCCACAGTGGCAGGACACCAGTGCCTTCCCAGTCGGAGCTCCCTGCAGGGCCTGGTCAGGGCTGGCTGGGGCCAGGGAGGGACGACAGTTAAGCTGTGGTGGTTGGAGAAAGGAGGCTGGGTTGGCACCTTTTCACTCACATGCAGTGAAGCCCCTTGCCAGGGAGGCCACCATGGGGTTGGCCGGGATGTTGGTTTTCCAGTCTGCGAGCCGGGTGGGGGTGGCGCGGGGCACCCTGGTAACATGGAGACCAGAGGCCCTGGCTGCCTAAGTCTGAAGCACATCAGAGCAAGGACTTGGGCTGGGAATCCCCAGATTCTCTGAGTCCTGGGTGCTCCACCCTGGGTCCTGAGACTTCCTGACTAGTTGACAAACGGGTTAGAATTTCTAACTAAGAAGCTGGGCGTGGTGTCGCATGCTTCTGAGCTGAGACAGGAGGATCCCAGGTGCCCGGCCAGCCTCAGCAACTTAGTGAGGTCCTCAACAACTTAGTGAGACTCTGTTTCAAAATAAAGGATAAAAAGTCCGGCTGAGGGTGGAACTTGGAGATAGAACGCCCCTGGGGTACAGTCCCCAGTATCTCAAAAAAAAAAAAAAAAAGAAAAAAAAAGAAAAAAAGAAAAAGAAAAAGAATTTTTGACTAGGACAGGGATGGGATGGGAAAAGCTGGAGAAACTGGCAGTTTTTAGTGAGGAGGCATCCAGCGCTGACAGCCCTGTGATCTGTGTCAGAGATAAGAAAGGTGGAGATGGGGAGGTGGGGAGGACTGGGGAGCCCGAAACAGAAAGGCTGGGGTGAGGTCAGCGGGGAGGCACGCAGGGCCCACAGCGAGCCGCACCCAGGCTGAGGGGCCCTGGGGAGGGGTGGGCCAGACAGAGCGAGGTAGGAAAAGCTGGCCTTGGTCTTTCTCACTTTTAGGATTAAATATTTGGTGTCTGAATGGAATGTTGGGAGTTCAGGAGTTCAAGTCCCCAGGGATCCGCGCAGGGTAGACAGGGTTGGGCTGTTCGTGAAGTAAGAGAATCACAGGATCCTTAGCCCATCAGAAATATTCCTGAAGTTGGTGTGAGTGGCGTCCCCCTGGGCTGATTTGTAAACACTTTTTCTTTTCTTTTTGGTATTGGGGATTGAACCTAGGGGCACTGTACTTCTGAGCTATACTGCAAGCTCTTTTAAAAAATTTTTTTTTTTGTGTGGTACCGGGTATAGAACCCAGGGGCTTTCTAACTCTGAAATACATCCCCATACCTATTTAATTTAATTTTTATTGGGAAACAGAGTCTTGCTAAATTGCTGAGAGCCTCACTAAGCTGTTGAGGCTGGCCATGAACCTGCGATCCTTCTGTCTCAGCCTCCCAAGTACTGGTATTATAACCATGCACTATATATATATATATATATATATATATATATATATATAATATATATATATATATATATTATCTATCTATCTATCTATCTATCTATCTATCTATCTATCTATCATTTTTGTTGTGGTACTGGGGATGGAACCCAGGGGAATTCTACCTCTGAGCTACACACTCAGCCCTATTTTTAATTCTTAAGTTTGAAACAGGGCTTCACTAAACTGCAAAGGGCCTATTTAGATAGGGCTGGCTGCGAACCGCAACCCTCCTATCTCAGCCTCTCAAATGCTGGGATTATAAGCATGCACCACCATGCCCAGCTACATATATATTTTTTTGAAACAAGGTCTTACTAAGTTGCCGGGGCTGGCCTCGAACCTACACTCTTCCTGTCTCAGCCTCCTGAGTACTGGGATTATAGACATGTCTCATCACACCCAGCTTGTAAGCACTTTTGAAAGCACTGGGGTGGCTCTTGGTACTGTGTTGGGGCGCAGGCCCCGGACATCTTGATGATGAGGGCAGCTGTGACCGGGCGGGGTGGGCGAGGCCTTTCCTGCAGGGTGGACTTGATCGCACCGACTCTCACTCCAGCTCACCCTTTGCCACACTTGGGGGCACGATCTTCATTTCCCTCTTGGAGCCCCCTCCCAAGGCCCATCCCGTAGCCCAGCGCTGCTTGGCTTCTGGGCCACACGGGACTTTGATATTTCTGCTGCGATATTTATTTTACATAGGATGGCAGTCTGTTGACGTGAAAAGTCAGAGGATGTTAACGGAGTGAAAGTTACACAGCGCACATGTGGTGCGGCCTCATTTTGGAAAACAGTTATGTACAAACATATGAGAAAAAATCTGGAAGAATAAATAGGAAGTTATTAATAGTTATTAACACTGGGTCAGTGGTTTTCTTTTCTGTTGATCTGTTTTCTCACAGAAAACAGAATTTTCTGTTTAATTAAATATTTTCATTCTTGTTATTTTAAATTTTATTTTTTCTAACTCCTACATTTCACATATACTACTTTTATTGCATTAAAGGTCACTATTACTATTTTGTCCAGATGGGGTCTGGCTCTGTGGCCCAGGCAGGTTCTGAATTCCTGGGCTCCTGTGAGCCTCCTGCCTCAGCCTCCCAAGCAGCTGAGACCACAATTACCGCTGCGCCCAGATCCAAAGGTTATTTCTTACTTAAATATGTTGAGTCAATATTTTTACCTTGCAGGATGGTGGACCACGACTATCTGCACCAGACCGACAGGTGGGAAAGACCCAAACTCTTTTCCTTGGCTCCTAGCCAGACCCAAGCCCCCATCGAAACCCAAATCTACAACAGGATCCAGAAAGTACTGATAATTGTACAGCAAAAAAAAAAAAAAAAAAAAAAAAAGTTAATTTTGCCAGGCTTGGTGCTACAGATCTATAATCCCAGTACTTGGGAGGCTGAGACAGAAGGATCGCAGGCTGAAGGGCACCCTTGGCAACAAGTGAGATCTTAAGCCGGGCGTGGTGGCACACGCTTGTAATCCCAGTACTTGTGAGGCTGAGACAGGAGGATCGTGCAGGTTCGAAGCCAGCCTCATTTACTGAGTGAGGCTCTCAGCAACTTAATGAGACCCTGTTTCCAAAACAAAATATAAAATAGGTCTGGGAATGTAGCCCAGAGGTAGAAGGCCCCTGGGTTTCATCCTCAGTACCAAAAAAAAAAAAAAAAAAAAAAAAAATTGGGCTGGGGTGTTGCTCAGGGGTAGGGTACCCTGGGTTTAATCCCCAGTAAAATACACACACACACACACACACACACACACACACACACACACACACACTCTTAATCTGAGATGATCTGTGATTTATTTTTTGTGGTACCAGGGATTGAACCCAGGGAAATTCTACCTCCGAGTAACACCCACAGCCCTATTTTTTATTTATTATTTTGAAACAGGGTCTCACTAAATTGCAGAGGACCTCACTAAGTACTGAGGCTGGCCATGAACCTCTGATCCTCCTATCTCAGCCTCCCAAGGACTGGGATTACAAGCTTGCACTTGTTCCCAGGCACTCCCTGTTCCCAGCTATGATCTGCGATTTATAAAAAAAAAAAGTTTCCCAAGCTGGTTTCATTTATCATTCTAATCGACGTCTGGCCTCTTGCCCTGATAATCCAACTTCATTTTAATGGTGAGCCGGGGTGGGGGGGCAGGTGTTGAAGAATCAAGTTGGATTTTCCCTGCTTCCAAGAAGACTTTGGCTGCCATGACTGGCAAGGACGGTCTGTCTCACTGGGGTAGGAGCCACGGGACTTGAAATGGGGATGTCTGGTATGAACGTCAGTTTAACGCGGTGAGAAGAATGTACTGGGGAAACTCCAGTCTCTCTGGGCCTGATATTCTCATCTTTCAGAGGAGCAGGATAATCCTGGGCCTCCTGGCACATTTCTAGGTCCTCAGAGGATGCCCTCTGAAAGCCTAGGCTTAGCTCCTTCTGGTGTCTGTACGGGGTGGGGTAAGGTCAAAGGCTGCTTTCCCACTTATTGGCAACTGGAGGGGATAATGGCATCTACACCACACCCTCCCCACCCCATCCCACCCCGTCCCAGGCCCAGACTTCCTCCCAACCCCATTCCTGACCCCGCGTTGCCTCCGTCCTGTGACCCAGCCCTGTTCCTTTCTGGGTCATATCTCCAGCTCTGCAGAGAGGATAGGGAAACACCTGCGCTTTTCTCAGCTGGACACTCTCTCTCTGGGGCACTCCCGTTTCCCTCAAAACATCCAGAACATTTAAATTCACAGGATTTTGTGCAAAACAAAGGCTGATAGGAGGGTGGGGGGGGGCTGGGGAGAGGAGAACGTCTCTGGCCAGGTTTGCCCCCATCCCCACCGCCCTCTGCACTCAGTTTATAATCATGATGCTAAAAGGGAATGAGTTGGGAGCAGGGCGAGGAGGCGACACTTGGAACCCCAGCATTCGGGAGGCTGAGATCGGAGGATCGTGGTTTGCGGACAGCCTCAGCTACTTAGTGAGGCCCTCTGCAACTCAGTGAGACCGTTTTTAAATAAAGACTAAAAAATAGGGCTGGGGGTGTAGCTCAGAGGTAGAATGCCCCTGGGTTCCATCCTCAGTATCATAAAAAAAAAGAACAAGTTGTGAAGTTATTTGAGAAAAGCGTTTATTAAGCTGGGCCTACATGGTTGATGAGGCCCTTCCTTACCCAGGGCTTTGGGTGGACACGTCCCTCGGCTCTGGGTTCCTCGTGGGTTCATTATCCCACCATTTTGGCAGGCAGTGGCCCAGTGGCAATTTATGTTCTCTTGGCTGGAAAGACTGAGTGAGGGCAGAGACTGGGTGCCCTGATCGTGTGTGTGTGTAAGTGTGTGTGTGTGTGTGTGTGTGTGTGTGTGTTGTGTTACTGGGGATGGAATCCAGGGGCATTCTACCTCTAAGCTACACCCCCAGCTCTATTTTTTGTTCTTTATTTTGCAACAGGGTCTCACTCAGTTGCAAAGGGCCTCACTAGCTGAGGCTGTTGATGAACCACGAACCTCCCGTCTCAGCCTCCCGAATGCTGGGATTATAAGGGAGTGCCACCACGCCCGGCCTGGGTGTCCTAATCTGCCTCTGGCAGCAGGCCCTGGACCTACCGCGCTTACCAGTTGATTTAGACAGTCTGGGGGACATTTGGCAGTGTTTGTTGGAACAGCTCTGCTCTATAATACAAGATATTGTCTGGATGAAAAGGAAGGCCTGGGTGGGCCATTCTGCAGAATAAGGTCCATCACCTCCCCTCTGGGCTACTGGAATCAGCCATGTGTTGTGCTCTGCTGCCCCCTGGTGGCTGCCAGCGTGATTACAAAGTTTCATTTGCTCTTCCTGGTGATTTATTTATTGGTACTGGGGAGTGAACCCAGGGGCAATCTACCTCCACAGCCTTTCTTTTGAAACAGCATCTTGCTAAGTTGCTGAGGCTGGCCTTGCACCTGCGATCCTCCTGTCTCTGTCTCCCACGTCCTGGGATTACAAGTGCGCACCACTATGCCTGGCTGGTAATTTATTTTATAGATGTAAAATTCTTGAATGTTAACTTGCCCAGGGTCACCCAGGTAGCAGAGAGAAGCTGGCTTCAAGTTCGGATCTGGCCTTAGATGTTTTCTCTTCTTCTTCGGAAGCATGCGAGTCTGGCTAAGGTCAAATTTTCACAAACCGCATGAAGACTGTCCAGGAACCTCGTGGAAACTTGCAAATGGTAGTTTGCCCCCCCCCCCCCTATTCCATTCAGAAAAAGTTTGACTCCTGAAAAACGCCCGATGATGCTCCACCAGGCAGGCTGTATTAACACACTCGCCCGCACCCTCTTTATCTAGTACACCTGCCTGGGTTGAGAGACCAAGGGGAGAGCGTGTACATTCTGATCTTGGTCAACAGTGACTCCTAACCACAGTTATTCTTTCAAAATACATTTTATTAGTCGCACACGGAATTGAAAGTTAGGCAATTTCTTTCCAAAGAGAAGGTAAGCCCCAACAGGCTAAAAAAATGGAGATGTCAGAGCAGAAATATCATTTTTCACTGCAATAAGAGATTGACAGCAATACACTCCACCAAGGAAATTACTTTATCATGCTGACCACGTGGGATAGTGCCCAGTCCAGGTGTGGGGTGTCCCAAAGCTCTGGACTATCCAAGCCCTCGGTAAATCAGTGTCACCTATCCATCGGCCCCTCCCTGCTGTTGGAGAGACCGGGAGGCCCCTTTCTCCCTCTGTAAGTGGGAGAACACTTGAAATCCCACAGTTTCCATTATGGCCCCTTGTCTCCAAGTTGGGGACCTATGGGTTACTAGAAGTTTCACTGTAAGTATCTGGAAACATGTCTACATTAGTCAATCAGAGATCTGATCTTTCTTAGAAAAAACCCATTCTCGCTGGGCATGGTGGTACACACTTGTAATCCCAGTACTTGGGAGGCTGGAACAGGAGGATCGCTGGTTCGCAGCCAGCCTCCGCAATTTAGTAGGACCCTGTTTCCAAACAGGAAATAAAATTGGGCTGGGGGTGTAGCTCGGAGGTAGAGTGCCTCTGGGTACCACAAAAACAAAAGCAAACAAACAAAAACAACAACAACAACAAAAACACGACAACCCATTGTCCCTCCGAGAGAGGAACATCTCCCTTAAAGTATTTCCATTCTTTTGCCAGGTATTCTTGTGATTCAAAATGAGCCCTTCAACACTCTGAGGCTGGACTTCTCTCAATACCTTTCCTGTTGCCACCGCTGATTCTCCCTCCAACACCGTCTCAGCCCGTCCCTTCCCAACTTCTGCATGCAAGCGTGGGTCTCCCAATCCCCAGGGCGCTGCTGACCCCGAGGCGTCTGCCAGCCGTGTCTAACCCTGCGTGGCAGAGACTGCTCCAGGAAGGGGCCCTAAAGGCCTCCCTCTTCATTGATCTGATTTAGATCTCAACATGGGCCTCTCTCTCATTGCTTCGGAACCGACCCTCAGGCAAATGTTCAAGATACTTATTGATCAAGGCAACAAAATGAGGGACAGACTGCATGGTGTTTCCATTTCTGTATCTAATTGGTTACGCTCCGTCTCACAGCCGCGCTGATGTCCCCTCCCTCGTGGGGGCTTAGGGCAGCTCTGTGATGGTGGTGTCGTTAAGGTCAATGCCGGCGTGCAGCTTGCCCTCCTTGGCGGCTGCCCAGGGCATGGAGGTAGAGGTCCACTTTGCTACCCAGTCTCCTGTCTTGCTGATCAAGATGAGGCCACCTAAACCTTTGACCCTGGACTTCATGTAATTCAGCGACAGGTTGGCAGCCTCTTCCGCCGTCTTTCCTGAGCACAAGGGAAGGTTGAGAAATAACATCTGTTACTTTCTGAAAAGAACATGAGAAGGACGTCCTTGGCAGTACAGAAAACCAAAGTGAAGCCGGGTGTGGTGGTGCACGCTTGTAATCCCAGCATTCGGGAGGCTGAGGCCAGAGGATCGCAGGTCGCGGACAGCCTCAGCTACTTAGCGAGGCCCTTCACAACTCACGGAGACCCTGTTTCAAAAACAAAAGGACTAAAAAATAGGGCTGGGGGTGTAGCTTGGAGGTAGAATGACCCTGGGTTCCATCCCCGGTACCATAAGAAAACAAAAAACCAAAACACTGCAAAAATCAAAAAAACAGACAAAAAAGTGGGTTAACCAAGGTTTCGGTAAATGAGTTCTCCTTGATGCTTAAAAGGAAGAGCCTCACCTTCTTGCTGAGACAGATTCCCCCGTCCCCTTTTCTGGTACTGGTGACTGAACCCAGGGACATTCTGCCAAACGATGTCCCTTATTAATTTTGAAACGAGGTCTTGCTAAGTTGCTGAGGCTGGCTTCACACCTGCGATCCTCCCGTTTCAGCCTCCCAAGGACGAGATTACAGGCTTGTGCTACCACCCCCAGCTGAGACAGAGCTGGGTGCGTGCCCTAAGCAGAGCTGCCTTCCCCACGCCCCACCTCAGTGCCTCTCTACTGCCCCCCCCCCCGACCCGACTGGCAGGAGACCCAAATGCTCTCCTAGACCACAACCTACCAGAAGGTGGGGAGGAGTCAAAATAGTGTCCACAACGTGAAAGTAAGAAGCATCTGTGGCCACAAGAAAGGGTTCCATATGCTTCTCCATCTACTGATCAAATAGCTCCCACGCACTCATCTTCCAGGCCCGCCGCTCGCCCCACCTCTGCATACCTTGTTCTATGTGGAAGAGAGTGAGTCTGGCCAGATTCACCTTCAGGATGCTTTCTCCGTGACCCGTGGTTGAAACAGCTCCGATGTTATTGTCAGCATAACCTCCAGATCCTGCTCAAAGAAGGGGTCTGGCTCTAACGGAGCAGCAACAGCCAGGAAGTTCCAGCACAGCTTCCCAGTCCCGTGCTGCCTCCTGCAAAATCCCTGCATGCTCAAGTGTGGACAAAGGTCAGCTTCGTGGCCAGGAGCCGGGCAAAGGCGGGCTGGCAGCACCACGATCAGGGGGGCCCTGGCATGTTTCTGCTCTGTATAACGCAGGTGTGACCAGCACCTCCTTGGCCCCAAAGTGCATCCAACCATCCTGCTCAGGGAGGCCGTCCTGCTCCCATCTCTTCCCCCCCCCCCACTCTGAACGAAGACGCCCTGGCTGTATCACGTGTGACTCACTAGGAAGGCCACCACTTTCAAACGACTGGGAGAACTGACACCCCAACCTAGCATCCGCGCACGCCGCGGAGACGTGGAGAGCAGTTCTGTTTGCTGAAAGTAGCTTAACTGGACTTGCGGGACCTGTTCAGGGCTACCCATTTAAGTGGGGGTCTGGAGCTAACGCTATTGGGATTTTCTCCTTTATGGTGGGCTGGGATTAAGCAACTTTACGGCCTTCTCGCCATCATTCCTGGGTCTGTTGACACACGGCCATCAGCCGGGGGGCCTGCGCCCCGGCAGGGTTGGCTTCTCCTCTCCCCTGGTTGATAGGAAGCATTACGTTGACTTCGCCTTAGGTACCGATGCAGGATGCAGGCTGAGGATTCAGGCATGGAGATCTGTGCTGAAGGGCACAGGTCCTCGGGGTGTTCAAGGCAGCCACCCCCTGGCTGTGGAGCTGGAGGAAGCTAAAGCTGGGGAGCTTGCAACAGAGAAGGCGGTTTCTTTTTTTCTCATAGCTTCTGCTGTGGGTTGAACTAGACAGATTCCTCCATGATGTCAGGGAGGCTGTCCTGTCTGGAAGCAGCTGTGTGTGTGTGTGGGGGGCCTGTGTGTGTGTGTGTGTGTGTGTGTGTGTGTGTGTGTGTGTGTGTGCCTGTGTGTGTATGGCCTGGGTGTGTGTGTGTGCCTGGGTGTGTATGGTGTGTGTGTGTGTGTGTGTGTGTGCGCACGCGTGCGTGCCCTGGGTGACTCCAGGAGTGGTCCTGGCGAGGGAGTGGGACTGTGCAGCCCCCCCTTCTCAAGATGACAGCCGCACTGCTGGAGGTGAATGCCGCCCTCCCAGCCCCCTTCAGTGTCCACGCAGGGTCCTGGGGGGGCATGTGGAGCCCTCCGAAGGGACCGCTCCTGAGCAGGCCCAGCTGAGCACACTCGGCACTCAGAACTGGGGACAAGGACCGCTGGGAATTTGAGTCATGCCTGTTCTTTCTCAAGACTTTACCACCATGACTCAACAAGTTCAAAATTAGTTTCTCGGATCTGACCTGGGGTGGCTCTGGAGCCTGGTCTGAGCCCAGCTCCACGTAAGTTGCGAAACGGGCCAGGCATTCTGTGGTAGGATTTTTTGGTAAGGAGGAAAAAGGTAGACTCCTTCATATCTGTGTGTTTCTTCCAAGGTCACCAAAAAAACAAAGGGTATCAGGAGTTGCCAAGAGCGTAGATTATTATGGAAGATTAGACCGACAGACTAGAAAGGGAGGGAAGGGCTAGTTTTCCACTGAAAGTCTAAGCTGCTCTTTGGGGCAGATGGAATAGTCTAGCTGTTTCTTGAGACTTCAATCATCTGCAGAGGTTACGGGAATCCTCATAAGAAAACTCTGGAAGTCTGCATAGGACGAAACCTACACAGCCACCTGGCCTGCCTCTCACTCCCTCCTGGGGTTGACAGGATGGCTGGGTGCACCTTGGTGTTAACGTCAAAAATGTCTTGATCTGTGACATCTCTGCACAAGGGTGTCACTTGGTGCCTCTAAACCATACTAACTCCCAGCTCTCTGACATCATTGAGGCCAGCCCACCCTGGGAAGAGGTTTCAGGTACCAACCCTCTGTGGGTGAAGTCTGCCACCCTGAAACTGGGGCTAAGGAGAAGGCACATCTGCTGCAGGGCAGCACAGGGGGCATTTTCAGCATCTCCCATCTCCAGTTCTTTCTCTAAGTCTCAGAAAAAAAAGTAAGTAATCCAGGAAAAACCGAGTGCCTACCAGATGTAAACACCCTCTCAAAGCATTCCAGCCTTAACGTTTGAAGCGGCCACATAAGGACAGAAGAGAATCTGAGAAAGGGGAGGGGACGGGAGCTGCCCCTCAGGCCTACCGACGCACGGTGAGTCCCCGACTCTGCCAATCATCTTATTAACGATGCCTCCTGTAGATGTTGCATAAGCCAAGTTTCCTTTGCAGTCCAAGGCGACAGCGCCCACGGTTCCCAAGTTTCTGCCCCCAAAAAAATAAACAGAAAGGACAGGCTGAGGATGAGAGATACTCCCACAAGTATCAAGTGCGGCTTAAAACCACCCGAATCCCCACATTATCTGGTGGCAGCACAAGGGGAACTTCTGCAGGAGTGGAAACCTGTGCTCACTCAGCATGTCACCTATGGGTAGAGTTCCAGACGTTTCTTTAGATCTACACTCTAAGAGCATGTCCATCAGGCATGGTGGAGCTCACTGGTAATCCCAGCCACTGAGGAGGCTGAGGTAGGAGGGTCACAAGTTTGAGCCTAGCCTGGGCAACTTAGACCCTATCTAAAGTGAAATGAAAATAAAAATAAAATGAAAGGCTGGGAGGGGTGGTCTAGCTAAATGGTAGAGTAGGCCTAGCTCGTGCGAAGTCTGGTTTGATCTCTATTCCCACACATAGTACTTATAATTCCGAGCCGCGTTTTCTAGTTGTGTAACTTGCCAAGTTTTATTCTCTGTGTCTCGCCGTCCCCACGAACAAAATAACAGTAAATACAACAGAGTGCATCTCAGACCTTGGCGTGCATGCGTAAGAATTATTTTGATCCTGTCCCCACCCCAAGATTCTGAAGTGGCCACTGAGAAAGAGTAAGAAGACATAAGTGTTAAGTTGGCTCCTGCACTCATGTGACTTTGTGTGACCTCTGCAGGGCAAGGGAGGGGCTGAAACCCCCGCGAGAATTGGGCGTTCTCGCGAGTAAACCCTCATCTCGCGAGATGCATACCTTGAAAAGGAGAGCCCGCGTCCTCAAGCTTCGGACAGGCGCGCGGGCCCCACGGTGCCTTGTCCTGATCCCCGGGAGAGCCGTGCCATTAAAACTTTACATGCCATGTGTACCGGACCTCTCTCGTGTTTTTCACACTCCGCCGTACTCACTTATTTTTATTTTACTCGCATTTAATTTTTTATTTTACTTATCATTTGGTGCCGAACCGGGAGAACTCTTGGGTCCCTCCCCATTTTTTTCTTTTTTTTTCTTTTCTTTTTTCTCTTTTTATTTTTACTCTCTTTTTGAGCCCCGGACTCTCCGACCCGCCAGCAGCTCGACTGTGAGGTCCCACACCAGCGCTCCGCTTGCAGGCGTTGCTCCTGCCACTGCCGCCGCTGCCGCCCCGTGCCTGCCCGGACCGTAAGCCTTCTTCCCCAGCCCCGCGCTCTCCGGGAGAGCCGGCGGCCTTCTTCCCGCCCCGGGCTCTGCTGAGAGTCCGCGGCCATCTTTCCAGCCACGAGCTCTGCTGAGAGCTTGCGGCCATCTTTTCGGCCCCGCGCTCTGCTGAGAGCTCACGGCCGTCTTTCCAGCCCCGCGTTCTCCGGGAGAGCCGGCGGCCTTCTTCCAGCCCCGCGCTCTCCGGGAGAGCCGGCGGCCATCTTTCCAGCCCCGGGCTCTGCTGAGAGCTCGTGGCCATCTTTTCGGCCCCGAGCTCTGCTGAGAGCCGGTGGCCATCTTTCCAGCCCCGAGCTCTGCTGAGAGCCCGCAGCCATCTTTTCGGCCCCGCGCTCTGCTGAGAGCCGGTGGCCATCTTTTCCCGCCCATGTATTCTCTTCTGGAGCACCGGAGGCCATCTTCCACTGCCACCGCGGCCGCAGCCACCACCGCCGGGGCGTGCAGGTTCCGCCGGCCGCCAGGCTGCCAGTTCCACCCTCCCGGAGCCAGGCTCCTTGGGTAATGCTGGCACCTGTTCTGCTTGCCGACCTCCTGCACGGGCCAGGACCTCTGCCTGCCGCTTGGACCTCCTAAAACCGCCGTTCCAGCTCGGCGCTCCAGTCACCGCCGGTACCTCTGGCCGATTTGCCCCGCCCGCCCCGAGCCAGGCTCATTGGGCAGCGCACAGCCGGCTTCGGTGTCCGCCACAGTCACCCGCGCCAGGCGTAGCTCTACTTGCTGCTGCTGCTCCGTTTCACCTGCCCAAGCCAGGCTCACTGGCGGTGCTCCTCGGGGCCCAGCCTCAGCGACTGCCACGTGCCTGGAAGCCATTTTGTCTCCACGCCATGGGCCCGGCAAGCCATGCCGCCTGCGCACCCCCACTGATCCTGCCTGCGCCAGCCGCCAGTGCCGTCCACACCAGCCACCGGCATCCACGCGCCCCAGCTCCACCACGCTCCCAGCAGCTTCTCAGCGCTTCTGTCGCAGCCAGCGCTGGCTGGCAACACTTCACTCCGGTAAACTGCCTCCTTCCCTTGGTTAGCGGGTTCCGGACTTGGGTCTTCCAGTCCACTGGGACCCAAAAATCCAAGCGCTTGGTGACCCATTGTCCCCCGGTCCATTGGGACCACCCTGCGGATGACCAGGTCATCCTCCGGTTTTGAGAAGGAATGAAGACGTTCTTCCCTATCTCTTAACCTCTGTTTCCGAACGATTGAGCAGGGAAATCGGGGACGCCCATTTCCTGTTCTTCGTTTCCGCCCGCGAACCAATTATGGGGAGTCGAACCTTTATACTAGCAGATGCCCTGAGAGCCTGTCTGCCTTGATACGAGTTGGGAAATAGGTTGCGGTGGCCCAGGAATAGTTAGGAACTTTTATAAGCGGTCTGGTATCCCTCCAAATGCTCTCCCCCATCAGCTTCCATTTATTTTCCCGCCAGCTGCCATTTTGTGATGGCGCGTAGTCACTGCCTGGTGATGTCACAGTCACCATCTTGGCCTGCGCCAGACTGCAATTTTGCTGGGTGGCCTGCTCGGGCGCGCCCTAGGTGCTGCGGGAAACGCCGGGCCGGGGCTGGGGCGACACCCTCTGCCCGTGGGGAGTCTGCGTTGCCATTCTTGCCGGACACCCGCCCTGGGACGCACTCTTTGTGTGTGAGTGTAGTTCCGTCGCAGCTGACAGAACCTTAACATGGCATCTAAAGTTTTAATTCCAGAGAGAAAGAGGTGGAAATGGAGCGTACACTCCGACTTTGCCAAAAAGCCGATCCCTGGTAGCTGCCCTTCGGCTGGTGGTGGCGGCTCAGCCCTCTGGAGCGCCACCTAGGTGTGGAGGACAGCAACGACGACTACCTCCAGGAGCCTGCCTGAAGTGGGGCGAAGCCACGCCCACCAATCAGACTGTGCCCGGCGTGTGGCCAGGAGGGCCACTGGAACAGTGCCCTTGGAAAAGGATGAGCCCCAGGTGCCTCAACACAGGGGGAGCACCTTTCCAGACCAGGCCCCGCCGCTGGCCCTACTCAGCCTGGCTGAAGACTGATGGCTCCTGGATCCCTCAACCTCCATCCTCTTTGCCAGCTCAGGGTAGCTCTCCAGGTACTGAGTAAGCCAGTCTCCTTTTTGGTTGCCTGCTCAATCTCATGATTTGTTTTTTTCTTTACTAGCCCTTGCCTGTTCAAGCCTCAAGCGCACATCACTAAGCTGTCCAGGGTAACCTCCAATTCGCACTGCAGCTATGCACCCACCTGCACCCCCTTCTGGGGGACTGGACTCCCGACTCCTCCCGGCCTGGGGCCCCTGACGACGCCCCTTGACAGCAGGAAGAAGCTAGAGGGTCCAATCCTCACCCATTATCCCTACCATCAAAAGGCCGGGATGATAAGTTGGGTCCTGCACTCATGTGACTTTGTGTCACATGACCTCTGCAGGGCAAGGGAGGGGCTGAAACCCCCGCGAGAATTGGGCGTTCTTGCGAGTAAACCCTCATCTCGCGAGATGCATACCTTGAAAAGGAGAGCCCGCGTCCTCAAGCTTCGGACAGGCGCGCGGGCCCCATGGTGCCTTGCCCTGATCCCCGGGAGAGCCGTGCCATTAAAACTTTACATGCCACGTGTACTGGACCTCTCTCGTGTTTTTCACACTCCGCCGTACTCACTTATTTTTATTTTACTCGCATTTAATTTTTTATTTTACTTATCAATAAGTTGGCAGCTGTGGGGTGGCGCAGGCTCTGGGATCCTGACAGCTGGGTGTGGCTGAGCTGCCAGCTACTCTGAGTATCTGTTTCATGGGGTGTTGTAAAGATCAAGTAAGTTAACTGTCCCTCTGCCACTTTATTATGAATTTTCAGATAAAAAAGTTGAAGACAGTGTACATTAACCCCCAGGCACACTGTCCAACCCCACAGTGAACTGTCCTGGAGCTGCCGGGCACAGCAGTGTACTAGTGGACACAGTCCCTTCTTCCAGCGAGCCTGCCATCTGGGGCAGAGAGCTGTAGTAAAAAGAGCCCTAATGATTTCACGTGGCAATAAAAAGGAAGAAGAGGCCAGGCGTGGTGATACACGCCTGTAATCCCAGCATTTGGGAGGCTGTGACTGGAGGATCGCAGTTCGGAGACAGCCTCAGCTACTTATGGAGGCCCTTCGCAACTCAGTGAGACCTGGTTTCAAAAATAAAAAAACCAAGCCCGGCGTGGTGGCACACGCTTGTAATCCCAGCATTCGGGAGGCTGAGACTGGAGGATCGCGGTTCGCAGACAGCCTCAGCTATTTAGTGAGGCCCTTTGCAACTTAGTGAGACCCGGTTTCAAAATAAAGAATAAAAAATAGGGCAGGGGGTGTATGTAGGTCGGAGGTCAAATGCCTCTGGGTTCCATCCCCAGACTCACACACACACACACAAAACAAAACAAAACAAAACAAAAAATTGGGCTGGAGGTGTAGCTCGGAGGTAAAATGCCCCTGGATTCCATCCCCAGTGGCGCAAAAAAGAAAAAAACAAAATAAAAAACAAAAAAACAAAAAACTCTACGAAGAGAAGAATAGGATAAAATTAAAAATAAACTAAGCAGTGGCGGGTGAGGGGAGGGGCGGGCGATACCTGGGAGGAAGGTTCCCGAAGCAGAAATGTACACTTTCTCTTGTCATGGAATTTCTGGGATACCACTGCAGCTGGATAGAGGAAAGTGTGGACGTGTGTGGAGGCCGAGGGAGGCCGGGGTGGCAGTGAGGAGATAGAAATAGGCAAATAGGGAAAAGGCCTCGGTAGAAAAAAGTTAATTTCCTGAGTTTCCTGAGGGGCGACAAATGCCTGAAATTCCAAAGGCTCAGAGATAAGAAGGCCAGAGCTTCAAAAAGCCATCTGTTTACTAATCAACAAACCCAGGAGCCAGCACAGAACAAGTCAGACACACCTACTGAACGAAAAGAGATCCTTCAAAGGACTTGCAAATACCCTATGCAAATTTTGAGAGCTACTTCCCAGAATTCTCCTTGGAAGTCACCCTAACCAAAAACAGACTTGCAAGCAGTCAGGCCTTGCCTGACCCAGACAGTAAAGGGGGACTTTCCTGCTCAGGCCCCCCTCCCCTTTTGGGGAGCTGTTCTCTCTCTCTCTCGCAGGTCATGTTGGCACTGAGAGAAGGCAGAGTGCACCTGAGGGCACGTGGCTTGGGCGACTCTCGAGTAGTGACCTGAAGGCCTCTGCTGGACATCATGGCTGACCAGGCCCCTAGGGGTGACCTGTACCTCTTTTCTGGCAGATTGGGTGGACTCTGGGAGAAAGTAGTTTGCAACTGATGGGCACTTGGCTCGGGCGACACTCGGGTAGTGACCCTGAAGGCAGTTACTGGACTCCGGAGTTCCGACCGCCCCTATGGGGTGTTCGGCCACTTTTCTCTATTCCCCTCTGGCAGATCGCGTGGACTCCGGAAGAAAGCAGCCTGCACCTGAAGGCAATTCGGCTCGGGCTACTCTCAAGTATTGTCCTGAAGGCAGCTGCTGGACCCAGAGTTCCAGCCCCTTTGGGAGTGTTCAGCCACCCTTGCCCCATTCCCTGCTGCTTCCAATAAACCTTTTACTCCCCTTCCGGAGGTCTGCGGGTGAACTCGCCGGGGTTCCTCTCAAGAAACCCCCGTTTCAGCAGGGGCTCCGACGCCTACGCCCATTACCCAGCACCGAACCTGCTGTCACAGTTATTAACAGTGCCCCCTTTGATTTTAAGATTCTGTTTCTTTGAGCATGAGATGGTACAATCATCCTGCTTCTAGGCCATTGTAAAGGCTCAAACACTGGGGAGTTTGAGCTGGCAGGTGTCTGAGTTTTAAAAATGATCATTCTCATTACTATATCCACTCACTAGGATGGTTAAAAATGCAAATGGTAGCCGGGCGTGGTGGCGCAGGCTTGTAATCCCCGCGCTTGGGAGGCAGAGACAGGAGGATCGCGCAGGTTCGAAGCCAGACGCGCTGGCTTAAGAGACCCTGTTTCCAATATAAAATAGGTCTGGGAGTATAGCCCGGAGGTAGAAGGGTTCCATCCCCAGTATCACCAAAAAAATAATAAAAAAATGCAAACGGTACAATATTAAGAGCCGATAAAGATGTGCAGGGGCTGAATTCTCTAAGTAATACTGGAAGTGGGAACTGGCAGTCCTCAGGAAACCCACCTGGTAAAATCTACTAAAGCTGATCATGTATGTGCTCCATGATTCCACGATCATACGCCTGTATGTCTGTCCATCAGAAATGTGGATATATGTTCCCCAAATTAGTACACAGAGAGTACCACTGTAATTCTTCTTTTGGGGATTGAACCCAGGGGCAGTCTACCTCTGAGTTACACCCACACCTTATTTTATTTTTTTTTATTTTGAAAGAGGGCCTCACCAAGTTGTGGAGCACCTAAGTTGCTGGGGCTGCCCTCAAACCTGTGATCCTCCTGTCTCAGTCTCCCAAGTACTGGGATTACAGGAGTGCACCGCTACGCCTGGCCCTGAAACAATCCCAAACTGGAAACACAAATGCTTACCAAACATGGAGTACGTAGATTGTGGTATATTAATGGAATATTACATTGTAATGAGAATGAATGATTTCAACAAAAGAATGATCTTAGAAATACAATGATGAGCCGAACGCGGTGGCGCACGCTTGTAATCCCAGCATTTGGGAGGCTGAGACCAGAGGATCACGGTTCTCAGACAGCCTCAGCTACTTAGTGAGGCCCTCTGCAACTCAGTGAGACCCTGTTCCGAAATAAAAAATACAAAATCGGGCTGAAGGTGTAGCTTGGATGTAGAATGACCGAGGGCAGGCCAAAAGTACACACTGTAAGATCCTATTTAAATAGGTACCAACAGGCCAGCCCGCCTAGAGTGGTAGACGTCAGGCAGGTGGTTACCTGGGGAGGGTGAGAGGGAAGGAGCAGGAGGTGGGGCTCCTGCACTATCCTTTCTTGATCTGAGAGCTGATTACATGGGTGTGTTCACGCTGGAAAACCACATCCTGGTGCAGACACAGGATCTGTGTACTTTTGTACGTGTGCCACACTCCTATCAAAAGTTGACCTTGACAGAATTATCCTGGCTATGCTGTGCAGTTGACTGAGGGGACCCGAGGAAAGGCAGGTTAGGCCTGACACACTGGTTTGTGTTGGGTCATTTTTTGGTGGCCAGGGGGAGAGGTGGGCTGGGTGTGGACAGCCTGGAGGTAGACCTGATAGAGTTTTCAAGGGGAATGGAGCTCCGTGGAGGTGAGAGAGAGAAATCTTTTTTTTTTTTTGTTTTTTTGTTAGCATGGTACTAATGATTAAACCCAGGAGTGGTCTATCTCTAATGTACCAGTATTGGGAACGGGCCTAGGAAGATTTGGGAAAGCTCTGATTATTAATATATTTCAAAAGAAAATAATTGGTACATTTCAAAATAGTTGTGTCATAATGGTGGCAGACATGGGTAAAGAAAGGACTTGATTTCTGCCTAAAACAGAATTCCAATGTAAATTAACAAAGTAATTAACCAGTCAATAGGAGAGGAGAACTAGGCCTTTCTCTATCTAAAGACAGATCTTAAGAGAGGAGAACTAGGCTTTTATCTAAAGACAGATCTACATGGTGATCTAGAGAGGATGGAGCAGGGTTTGACCTTGCCCTTCATGAAAGAAGACACCTTGCCACACCTTGCTGGGGGAGATACCTTTCAGGGTTAAGGGGAGGTACCTTACAGGGACATTCACTACATCAGAGTCACGCAAACAAGATGGAGGTCATGGGTATAAAAGGCCGAGTCCACGTGTAATCCCTTTGGGGTACTCATTTGAGTCACCCCCCCATGCCATTTTGGCATGGGGCTGTATTTCTATTTTCTGTGTTTCTATCTTTCTAATAAACATTTTTATATCTTCAGCAACTGTCCAAGCTATGCAGATTTATTCTTAGCTTAGGACAAGAACCCGCGGTAATTTTCTGTTTTTGGTCGTTTCGGGTTTTGTTATGGGTTGGGGGAAAGTGTGTCCGGGACCCAAACAGGGGTCCCTGGGACCAGTTTCCACAAACCATACTCTCTCAAACCGTAACATCTAAGCTACACTCTCAGCCCTATTTTATTTTTCATTTGGGAACAGGGTCTTGTTAAGTTGTTGAGGGTCTTGCTAAATTGCTGAGGCTGGCTTTGAACCTGTGATCCTCCTGTCTCAGCCTCTGAAGTACTGAGATTACAGGTGTTCACCACCACGCCTGGCTTAACTCTTAAGGCAACTGAAGACATTTATTGAGGTGTTGGTGATTAGGAATAGGCTTTTTGTTTTGCTGTTGGTGTGTGTATGGGGGAGTGGGGTGGGGATGGGAAATAAAGACTAGTTTTGGACACAGGATCGGGTTAGATGATCGGAAGAGGCTGTACAGTAGCTCCCCAGAGCCTCAATTTAAGGCATTCTATCAGGAGAGGGAAGGGACCCCAACATCCATCATCACAGAAACCACTCCAGATGGCTGGTGACCTGAATCTGACGCACAAAACCACCACCTTCAAGACAGTCTGGGGGACAGTGTGTCTCAGGGTGGGCAACACCTTCTGAGTTTTAGTTTTACAGCTTACTGAAAAGGGAAATGTATTAAATTATAAAAACATTATATATATATTCTTTTAAATTCCAAGCTTGTAATATATATAATTTTTTTTTTGGTGGTATTGGGGTTCTTGGAAGCCCTTCTACCTCTGGGCTACACTCCCAGACCTATTTTATATTTTTTAATTTGGAAACAGGGTCTCTTAAGCCAGCGAGGCTGGCTCCAAACCAGCGCGATCCTCCCGTCTCCGCTTCCCACGTTGTTTGTCTCCGCTTCCCACGTGCGGGGATTACAAGTGTCCGCCACCACGCCCGGCATAAAAATCTTTTATATGGGAAATGCCATAAGAATTAGGTAAGAATGGAGGTGCCCCAGTCATTGTCAGTGGCAGGCTGGTCCCTAACTTTTGCAAGGGGTGGGACAGGAATACATAGGTAGTCAGAGGCAAATGATATAAATATATACAAATAAAAATATATAAGGCCGGGCGTGGTGGCGCACGCTTGTAATCCCCGCGCTTGGGAGGCAGAGACAGGAGGATCGCGCAGGTTCGAAGCTAGCCCCACGCGCTGGCTTAGGAGACCCTGTTTCCAAATAAAAATGCAAAAATAGGTCTGGGAGTGTAGCCCGGAGGTAGAAGGGCTTCCAGGAACCCCAGTACCACCAAAAAAAAAAAAAAAAAAAAAATATATATATATATACATATATGTCATAATTTTGTATTTAGGACATACTTATATATGGAAATATCTATTTCATATAAATATATAATACATATAAATATACATGCAAACCACAATTTCTTTATCCACTCATCTGAATTTTTTTTTCTTTTTATAGTACTAGGGATTGAATCCAGGGGCATTCTGCCTCTAAGCTACATCTCAGTCCTTTTTGTTTTGGAACCTAGGAGTTCACTAGGTTGATGAGAGTCTCACTATTTGCTGAGGCTCTTCTCAAACCCACGATCTTCCTGTCTCAGCCTCCCAACTACTGGTATTATAGGTGTGTGCCATCATGCCCAACTGGGGATGTCCATACTATTTTATCTTGAAAAATATTGTAAAACTATGGCTTTCATTTGAGTGAAAATTCACAAGGCCACCAATGATGACTTAATTTAGTTATTATTATAATTATTATAGTGATTTAGTATTGTGCACTTTGGTCACATAATTAGCTAGTGGTGGCAGATGAGTAAAACACACATTATTTATTCCATAAAAATAATTTTCTTTGTCTTCATTTTGTCAATTTTTTTTTTTTGTGGTACTGGAGATTGAACCTGGGGGCGTTCTACCTCCAAGCTACACTCCTAGCTCCTTCCTTCCTTCCTTCCTTCCTTCCTTCCTTCCTTCCTTCCTTTGTGGCATTAGGGTTTGAACCTCCAAGCTACACTCCAGTCCGTCTGTCCGTCCTTCCTTCCTTTTGTTCTTTTTTTCTTTTGTTCTTTATGGCATTAGGGATTGAACCCAGAGGCATCATTCTACTTCTAAGCTACATGGAAACAAGGGTCTCACTAAGTTGCTGAGGTTGGCTTTGAACCTGCGGTCCTCCTGTTTGAGCCTCCTAAGTACTGGGATTACACTGTACCTGGATTTATTTTTTATTTTAAAACAGGGTCTCCCTATGTTGCTGAGAGTGTCACTAAGTTACCAAGGCTGTCCTTGAACCTGCATTCCTCCTATCTCAGGCTCATCATGTTCTTATATTCTAGTATTTTCACACATAAATTCTGATAAAATGTCAAGACAACCTTTCTGGAGTCAAAGTATTCTTAGTGAGTTTTTAATTAATTTTAATCTGGAGAAGCTTCACTCTGTTGAGGTTGTAGCAACTGCACTTAACCCCAGCACTATATTTTATTTTTTATTTTGAAACCGGGTCTCAATGAGTTGCAAAAGGCCTCACTAAGTAGCGGAGGCTGTCCTCGAACGGCGATCCTCCTGTCTCAGCCTCTCAAATGCTGGAATTACATGCATGTTCCACCACACCTGGCTGCCTGTATGATTCTTAGAGCAAGACTTAGGTTTGGAAATGAATCCTGGTTTTTATATCATCATGCAAAGATACGGTATGAATTTATATATGACAAATTCTTCTCATGGAAGATGTTAAATATTTCAATTTGGTCATATAAATGACAACCACTTATTATAGTCATTTTCATCATCTCTCTTTGGGGATAGAACTCAGGGGCATCTGAGCTACACCCCCAGCCTTAGGAACAGGGCATTGCTAGGTTGCTATGGCAACCCTGTGCTCCACCTGCCGCGGCCTCCCAAGGCAGCGCCGGTACCCAGCTCCTTCTCATCCTCGCTTAGGCTGCACCTAGTTCCATGCAAATAAGTTCTTCTTTTAAATTCCAAAGCTTGTATTTTATAAAGAAAACTGGACATAGCAGCACGTTGTACAAATCTTATTTTTTTTATTTTTATTTTTTTGGTGGTACTGGGGTTCCAGGAAGCCCTTCTACTTCCGGGCTACACTCCCAGACCTATTTTTATATTTTTTATTTGGAAACAGGGTCTCCTAAGCCAGGGCGCCCGGCTGGCTTCGAACCTGCGCGATCCTCCTGTCTCTGCCTCCCAAGCGCGGGGATTACAAGCGTGCGCCACCACGCCCGGCCAAATCTTTCTTCAAACGAGTCTATACTGATTTATAATGAACAGAAAAATAATCTCTACAGAAAATGGTTTTGGGACGCTTTATACGTAAGCCTTCCTCAAGTTAGGCAAGTATTTTGTTCCTTCATTTCAATTTCCCTCTATTTTTCTGGAATGCCACCTTTGTTGGGAACTTCACGTGTGGCTTGGGTTTTGTTTCTCTAAACTTTAAAAAGAACATTTTAAATCCTTTTAAAGGTGAAAGAGCCCAGCTTAGATTTTTTTCCTTAAGCTTATTGAAAGAAGTCAAAAGTTTATACTAAATGATTATAGACAGCACAAATTTGATCAATTTTGCTTCCTGCTAGAGTCCACTACTTACTCTTTGATTATGTCCTGTGGTTTTGCTTAAGTCTTGCCATCTGAATTCAATTTAGTTACTTCAGAGACATTTAGTTGGCATTCCCGCCACGTGTCTCTGTTCTAAGGTCAAACACGAGTGTAATAAAGATGGTCCATCCTTGGGCATATCTAGAAAATTTGATAACGAATCCTTGTATTGTTCTGCAGCCTCATCGTTACCGGCACAGTTGAGGTCATGGGTCCCAGAAACAAATTCAACTCGTGAGCTGTGCACATACACAGAGTACTTTTGGTCTCCTGGCTGGACTTCTTGCTCGGATGGCTTTCATTTACCGACCATGTCAGCGCCAGTATCGCAGGCTTGCCTTTGACAGTCTTTTAAATTAACGCCCTAGATGTTTTCTTTCCAATTCTTCATTTAATTTGAAAACTGTACTTTAAGAAGCAGAAGCAGATGTAAAGCCAATGAAACACTGGTAAATTTACGCTTGTTTTTCTTCAAGTAGCACAATGGGCCTATAAATGTTAGTTGTTCAGTAGGCCATTTGATCCTGGTCCGTGCTAACTGAACTGAGTACTTAACAAATTCTAGTTGGGCTGGGGATGCAGGTCGGTGGTAGGGTGTTTGCTGTGCACATACGAGGCCCCTGGGTTCTACCCTCAGCACTGCAAACAAAACAACACACCCCCTAAAGCAAAACAAACCTTGCCAGTTAGCCTGCCTGTAATCCCAGCTGCAAGCAAGAAGATGTCAAGTTTGAGGTCGGCGTGGGCAACACACACACACACACACACACACACACACTTTAATCTCCCACTTTATTGCTCCTGAATCATTTGTTTGAATTCTCCATTCTAGATGGTGATCATTGGCTTCATTATTTTTTGTCCCTGTTTACATGTTTGGCATTTGACCACATTTTGGTCAGTTTGACTAAACCTAGAAAGCTGCCGTGTTTGCTGAGCGCTGTATTGATGGCGCCATGAAAAGCCTCACTGGGCCTGGTGAGCACCGGACGCGCTGTTCCAGAGCATCACATCTGGGTTCCCCATGGCCAACGTCTTTTCATCTTTTCTGGTAGTACCGACTGTCTGCTGTTTATTCAGCTTCTTCCTCCTAATTCCTGTGCTGTGTGTGTGTGTGTGTGTGTGTGTGTGTGTGTGTGATTCCTTGTGACTAGCAATAAATCTTGAGTGAAAAATCTAAAGTTTCAGGTATTTCATTTGACCTATTCAAGTTGTGGGTTTGGTGAGAATAGTTTTCTTACTATTTTCTGCTGTTTTGATAACTAAATCTCCTTTTAGTGAAACATTTGTAATTCCCTGTTTGTGAATTTTCGGTTGGTTCTTTATGTGGGGTCGTCCTGGAAAACTGCTTGCTTATACTGCTCCCTGTTTTTAAAGAGGTGAGCAGACTTCTTCTTTGAAGATATTTTTACTCCTTTTCCCTTTCAGTTTTTTTTCCTGTATGAGCTCCACTTCAGTATTCTCTTTTTAAATCAGAATCTTGACTTACACTCATTTTCAATAATCTAGGGATTAAAAAGTAAAGTATAATTATATCCAAAGTGTGCCAAGTAGAATATATTTTCAGAAAAAACAAAAAGCGAGTCTAGAAAAACTGAAAATCTGAAATTAATTTACAGGCACCATTTCCAGAAAGTCGGTTTTATAAGATATACAAAATTGTCTATCAATATGACAGTCAAAACATGGATTATAATGAATGAATATAATATTTTAAGTCAAAATTACAAGCTCAGATTTTAAAAATGTTTTGAAATTAAATCCTTTAAATATCTCATCTAAATAAAACCATTCAAAATTCTAATATTCAAGGGTCGTTGCCAACATAAGTAGTTGGTTCTTTATGTAGGTTCTATCTGGAGTGGTGCTGCCCACTACAGCTTAATGTAGCTATTGTGTATTCAGAGTACTATTGGAATAAAATATGCACCAGGTTCTTTTTTTTTTTTTTTTGAACTAGGGGTTGAACCCAGGGGCATTCTACCTCCAAGCTACACCCTTATATTGAATACATAATGAAACAATATTTGGGTATGATGAATTAAATACAATATATTATTAGCTTCATCTGTTTCTTCTTACTTTTTTATGTGGCTACTGAAGAATTTTTTTTTTTTTTTTTGGTATGTGTGTGTGTGTGTGTGTGTTCCTGGGGATGGAACCCAGGGGCCTCTACCTCCAGCCTATGTCCCCGACCTATTTTACATTTTATTTTGAAAAAGGGTCTTACTAAGTTGCTGAGAGCCTCACTGAGTAGCTGAGGCTGGCTTCGAACCTGTGTGATCCTTGGGTCTCAGCCTCCCAAGTGTGGGGATTACAAGCGTGCGCCACCACGCCCGGCTCTAACTCTTGTAGACGGGGTACTAGCTCGTGAACATCTTTGGAATCTCCACGTGAAACACGTAGAAGCCATGGACATCTGGCACTACAGCGAATAGTACTTTGTGATGTGAGTCTGTAGGGCAGGTTGATTAGTTTTTATTCATATTTATTTATTTTTAAAACTTTTTATTGGTGCATTTAGTCTATACATCTTAATGGGGGTAAAAGGCATGACATGAACACATCACTCACCTTTCTCTTCCTCGATTCCCTCCCCATTTTCTTCCCCTTCTGTCCTTCTCATGTTTGGCTTAGTGATTGAGATGTTTGTGAATAGACATCATGGACATCATGGAATTTTCCTCTTCTCTCCTATCCCTCTAAGTTAGGTCGCCTTATTTGCTCATCTATAGTTTCTCCTTTATCTGGAGTCCTTCCTATGACCCATTTTCTCCCTAGCTTTCACATATTAGGGAGAGCATCTGTTTTCTTACTTTTTGCGGGTGACTAATCTCACTTAGCATAATGTTCTCTAGTTCCATCCATTTCTCTGTAAATAATGTAATTTTGTTCTTCTTTATGGCTGAGTAAAATTCCATTGTGTACATATCCCACAGTTTTGTAATCCATTCATCTGTTGATGGACACCTTGGCTGGTTCCACAGTTTGGCTATGGTGAATTGTGCAGCTATGAACATAGATACACATGCATTAGTTTGGTAGTTTGGTTTCTTTTCTTTTGGGTAGATACCCAGAAGTGTATTGCTGGATCATATGGTGGTAAATTTGTTCTCATTCTTCTGAGGATCTTCCATACAGGTTTTCAAAGTGGTTGCACTAATTTGCAATCCCCACCAATAATGTTTTAGAGTTCCCACTTCTCCACATACTCTCCAGCATTTGTTGTTGTTTGTGTTTTGAATGATTGCCATTCTAGTTGGAGTCAGGTGAAATCTCAGGGTAGTTTTGATTTGCATCTCTCTGATTGCTAATGATATTGAGCGTTTTTTCATGCATTTATTGGCCATTTGAATTTCTTCTTTTGTGAAGTGTCTACTTAGTTCACTTACCCATTTTTGATTGGGTTATTTGTTTTCTTAGTGTTGAGTTTCTTGAATTCTCTGTATATTCTAGGTATTAGTCCTCTATTGGAGGAATAGTTGGCAAAAATCTCCTATTCTGTTGGCTCTCGGTTGAGGTTCTTAATAGTTTCCTTAATTAAGTTTTTGATTAATTTGCCCTTTTCTCTTACCTGGTCCTGTTGTTCCAATATTCTCCCATGAGGAAGCAATAGAGTCCACTTCTGATGTCAATGGTGGCCCAACCCACACTCTCTGGGCTCAGGTGGCCTCTGCTTTTAAGATGCAGAGCCAGAGAGGTGGGGAAGCTTCCCCTGGGGGCTGGATGGTTTAGTCACAGGAGTGGATGAGGAGGACTATGGTCAGTGTGCCAATGCTGTGTGACCGAGGTACCCACGTATCCTATACTAAGTTGACTGTTTCTGTGATCTGAAGCCCCTCTAAAGTGTAGGGTCCAGGGCTGAAGCCCCTCTTGCTTATGTCTTAGATTTTTTGGTTAGCCAGGAGACACGGTGGCACATGCATGTAATTCCAGTACTTGGGAGGCTAAGACAGGAGGACAGCAGGTTTGAGTCCAGCCTCAGCAGCCTAGCAAGATCTAGGCTATAACAAGAAATAAAAATAAAAGGGCTGGGTGTATAGCTCAGGGGTAGAATGCCTCTGAGTTCAATCACTAGTGCCACACACACACATGGGCGTAACCACACTCGGAAAGCAATGTGCCAACATCTTTTAAAATAGTGTTATAAAACTATTTATCAACCCATCCCCGTGCCTGCAGCCCACAGACACAACAGCACACTCATAAGGTTACCAGTGGCGACCAGCACAGGACCAGCCTGTAGAGATTTTTTTGTGGTACTGGGGGTGGAACCCAGGGGCCTTCTACCTCCGGGCTATACCCCCAGACCTATTTTTATATTTTACTTAGAAACAGGGTCTAAGTTGCTGAGAACCTCACTAAGCTACTGAGGCTGGCTTCGAACCTGTGTGATCCTTTTGTCTCAGCCTCCCAAATACTGGAATAACAAGCGTGTGCCACCTCATCCGGCTTAGAACAGATTCTTTTTTCTTTTTTTATTTGCGGGTCTGGGGATGGAACCCAGGGGCATTCGACCTCCAAGCTACACCCCCTGCCCTATTTTTATTCTTTATTCTGAAACCAGGTCTCACTGAGTTGCAGAGGGCCTCACTACGTAGCCGAGGCTGTCCGCGAACCGTGATCCTCTGGTCTCAGCCTCCCGAATGCTGGGATTACAAGCGTGCGCCACCACGCCAGGCTAGATTCTTAACTGTAATCACATGGAAGCCTTTTCATATTATGCCTGTCTGGCCTCTGTGCTTCCCATCTACTGAGTCAGATATTTTAGGGGAAAAGCCCAGACACATATAATCTGAAAAGCTCCCCTGGTCATTCTACGTCGTACCTTTGGTTAGATATGGCTACTCTGAAGACTAGGCAGAGACACGAGACTGAATTCTATTATCATCTCCCGGGCCATATTTGCATTTCATTTTCAAATTTTACTTTAAGTGAGAGAGATATTACTTGGGATTTTTAAATCTGCAGCATAAACACCACAACTTAAAAACACATTAAACCAGCCAAGGTGGTGCATGCTTGTAATCCCAGTACTTGGGAGGATGAGACAGGAGGATCACAGACTCATGGCCAGCCTCAGGACTTAGTGAGGCCCTCCACAACTTGAGATACTGTTTCAAAATAAAAAATAAAAAGTAGGGGCTGGGGGGGTGTAGCTTGGAGGTAGGATGCCCCTGGATTCAATTCCTAGTTCAAAAAAAAAAAAAAAAAAACCCCATACAAAACATTAATTTGGATTTTGGGAGGTGGTACTAGGGATTGAGCCCTGGGGTATTTTACTGCTGAGATACATCACCAGTCTTTATTGTTTTTATTTATTGTTTATTTATTTTTTGCAGTACTAAGGTTGGAACCCAGGGACATTCTACCTCCGAGCTACATCTCCAGTTCTATTTTTTTTTATTCTTTTTTATATTTTTTATTCTTAAGTTTGAAACAGGGTCTCACTGAGTTGCAAAGGGCCTCACTAAGTAGCTGAGGCTGGCCGTGAACCATGGTTCTCCTGTATCAGCCTCCCAAATGCTGGGATTACAAGCGTGTGACACCACACCTGGCTCTTATTTTTAATTTCGAGACAGGGTCTGGCGAAGGTGCACAGGCTGGCCTTGACCTTGCGATTCTCTCGCATCAGCCTCCCAAGTAGCTGGGTTTAGAGTGTGCCACTGCACCTGGCTAATTCGGATCTTAAAGAGTTGCACTGATTTTCTTTTTGTGTGTGAGGCACATGAGACTGAGCCGAGGGGCTACCTCCAAGCTATCCCCCCAGCCCTATTTTATACTTTATTTTTGAAACAGGGTCTCACTAAGTTGCAGAGGGCCTCACTGAGTAGCTGAGGCTGGTGGAGAACCTGCGATCCTCATGTCTCGGCTTCCCAAGTACTGGGATTACAAGTATGCACCACCACACCCAGCTAGTGTACTGATTCCCTCCCTCCTTCCTTCCTTCCTTTCTTTCTTTCTTTCTTTCTTTCTTTCTTTCTTTCTTTCTTTCTTTCTTTCTTTCTTTCTTCTTTCTTTCTTTTTGTGGTACTGAGGGTAGAACCCAGAGGCTTTCTACCTCCGGGCTATATTCCCAGACCTATTTTATACTTTATTTGGAAACAGGGTCTCACTAAGTTGCTGAGAGCCTCACTCAGTAGCTGAGGCTGGCTTTGAACCTGTGCGATCCTCCTGTCTTGGCCTCCCAGGCACTGGGATTACAAGTGTGTGCCACCACGCCCGGCTAATGTACTGATTTCTTTACACCATGAAAGAGTTAAATTCATAACCCGATCAGTTATAACCTGATTAGTCTACATTAAGATAACAAATGGATCCCAAAACAGTGACACATCACTGCCAGGCACTCTTTACTAACACAGTTCAGAGAAGGAAACTGTTGTCTCATTTTAGTTACTATTCCTAGGAGGAATAAGTGAGGTTAAATTTAAGAATAAAAAGGTTAGCATTCCCATTATTTGGTTGAATTACTTAAGAAATGTGACGATCGGCTATTTACCACCCTGTTCCATCTTAGCAGCTTGAGACTCACTCTGGACAGCCTGACTTCTGGGCGCCCTTCTCAGCCTTTTCTTTTTCCAGGTGCTTTCTGTTTCTCTCCGTTATCAGCTGCTCTACAGGAACCTCTGGAATCCCCATGTCTGCTGCAAATTTTGCTGCACCTTGATTGGTCAGAAAACAATGGGGTGTCTGAGCCAAAAAGAAAGGAAAAAATTGGTTAATTTTCTGAAAAATTTTAATCTTTCTGCCTGTCTTAGCTATGGGGAAATAACCATTTCTCCTTGGATGCAAAGTCTTAAAAATGCATATTTCACTGGCTGGCTTTTCTGAATCTTACACACACACATCTCCCCGTACATTCTTCTGTCCGCCTGCCTGCCTGCCTGTCTGTCTGTCTGTCTGTCTGTCTGTCTATCTATCTATCTATCTATCTATCTATCATCTATCTATTTCTCTATCTCTCTATCTCTCTATCTCTTTATCTTCTAGCTCTCTCAATTTTACACATTCAAAAAACCCTGGAACTGATGGAGTATTACCATCATCTTAAATTTAGAAAACTCAATCTGTTTTTTCTTAAATATGCTCTTAAATGGTTGGCCTGCTCGGTGTGTATGTGCTGCGTTACTGGTGTTGAAAGAAGGCTGAAATGCAGGAAGAGGACCGAGTCACCTCCTGTCAAGTGATTATTTGCCAGGTTACACATTCCAACAGAGTCGGAATCCTGGCTGATTTCGAGAAACTCAAATAACGCTGCTTCTGCTCCGGGACGTATTTTTAGAACAGTGATCTCAAGTGTCTCTCAGGAGTCTGGCCTCTTTTTATCACTGAAGCACAGCAGTGACAACTCCTCAGGGAAACGATGCTTTGACCACACACACACCTTGTCCATCACAAGTCGTGCAAGTTTAACGGGATTTGCGATGCAGCGCACTGCGGACACCGCTCCTGTCGACAGGTCCTTCCCATCCATGATACTAGCATCCATTTCAATGTCACCATTTACGTTCAGGACAGAACCACAACCTAATGCCAAAAAGTTGAAAAGCAAGAATTAAGAATTTAGAGTACTCCAGGTTTCCCGCTAATCCTTTAACCCATCTCTATAACACTGCCAGAGGCATTTCTTATTTTTGATACTAGGGATTAAACCCAGGGGCATTTTACCACTGAGCTGCACCCCCAGCCCTTTTCAGTTTTTATTTTCAGACAGGGTCTACCTAAGTTGCCCAGGTTGGCCTTGAACTTGTGATGCTCCTGCCTCAGGTTGTTATGGTTTGGCTCTAGAATGTTCCCTGAAGAGCTCATGTATTGATGTTTAAAGGTGATATAATTGAATCATGAGCGTTCTAATCTCATCGGTGGATGAATCCACTGTGATGGATTTACTGAGAAGTAACTTAGGCAGGTGGAGTGTGATTGGAGGGGGTGAGGCCTTGGGGATTATAGGTATGTCCATAAACCCCCTTCACTAGCTTTCTCTTGTTTCTGGCCTCCGTCCTAGAGCAGAGCACTTGTTCTTGTGTTTTCTTCCCCCACCTCACTTTTCTCTCTGACTCCTGTGGCCATGCCTTGAGCTCAGCAGACTTTACCCAGCCTAACATGGACTAAACCTCTAAAATCTCCAGAACTGTGAGCAAATAAATCCTCCTTCCTCTAAGTTGTGAGGTCAGGTGTTTTGGATTACAGCATTGAGAATGCTGATTGAAACAGCCTACTAAACTGCTGGAATTACAGGCATACTCTACCATGTCTGGGAAAAGGAGAACAGTTAAAAAATAAATACCACGCCAGGCATGGCGGTGCACGCTTGTAATCCTAGCATTCAGGAGGCTGAGACTGGAGGATTGCAGTTCAGACAGGCTTAGCTACTTAGTGAGGCCCTCTGCAACTTAGTGAGACCCTGTTTCAAAATAAAGAATAAAAAATAGGGCAGGGGGCATAGTTTGGAGGTCAGTTGAATGTCCCTGGGTTCCATCCCCAGATCTGCAAACAAAACAAAACAAAACAAAACAAAACAAAACAAAACAAAACAACAGCAACAAAAAAATAAATACCACAAATCTGACTTGGTACCTGTTATGGTCTATCTCTGCAGGGTTTATGTATTGGAAGCTTTGTTCCCAACATGGTGGTGGTGAGGTGGTGGAAATTTTAAGAGGCAGGGCCTAAAAAAAGGTGGTTGGGTCATGGGAGTGAGTTACACCCTCATGAATGGATTAAGGCTGGTTTCATGGAGAAGGTTGGGTCACAGAAGAGTAGATTATAGCCGGGCATGGTGGTGCATGCTTGTAATCCCCGCGCTTGGGAGGCAGAGACAGGAGGATTGTGCAGGTTCAAAGCCAGCCTCACTGGCTTAAAGAGACCCTGTTTACAAAATAAAAAAATATAAAAAATAGGTCTGGGAGTGTAGCCCGGAGGTAGAAGGGTTTCCAGGAACCCCAGTGCCACTACCACCAAAAAAAAAAAAAAAAAAAAAAAAAAAGAATAGGGGCTGAGGGTATAGCTCAGGGGTAAAATGCACCTGGGTTCTATCCCTAATACTGCAAAAAAAAAAAAAAAAAGCTGAAGAATTAATCTACAGCAGATGTGTAATTGTGCAATATAAGACACGCTAAAGGAAGTCCTTCAGGCAGAAGGAAAATAATAGCAGATAATAAGCAGGACCTTTGTTTTTGTTTTTGTTTTTGGTGGTACTTGGGGTGGAACCCAGAGACTTTCTACCTCTAGGCTATACTCCCAGACCTATTTTATACTTTATTTGGAAACAGGGTCTCGCTAAGTTGCTGAGAGCCTCACTAAGTAGCTGAGGCTGGCTCTGAACCTGCGCGATCCTCCTGTCTCAGCCTCCCAAGCGCGGGGATTACAAGCATGCACCATCATGCCCGGGGATTATAAGTGTGCGACACCACGCCTGGCAAGCAAGATCTATTTAAAGAAAGATTGCTATAGAAGACATACTTTTCTTTTTTTTTTAGTATCTTTAAAACATAACTGTTGAAAACAGAATAGCAATAAAATGTGGTACAATGTACAACATACAGAGAAAGAAATTATACAATAGCTAAGGCCTAGGAAAGGGGAAACAGAAGTGTGCTGTGATAGGTGCTTATATATACATCAGGTGGTAGTGATATTATTTGAAGGTGGACTATGACAAGCCGAACATGTCTACCACAAATTATAAAAATCTAGCTACTAGACCAACAAAGGGGATATTGTCATACGTAGTGTTCAATTATTCCAAAGAAGGTAAAAAAGACAGAAAGAAGAAGAGAAACAAAGAATAAAGGGAACAAATAGAAAAATAGCGAGATGATAGATATATATCTAGCCATGTCAATAATCACATTAAATATAAATGGTCTAAACACCCCAACCTGAAAAACAGAGCTTGTCAAGTTGTATAAAGAGATAAGACTTCTGGGCGTGGTGGCGCACGCCTGTAATCCCCGCGCTTGGGAGGCTGAGACAGGAGGATCGCACAGGTTCAGAGCCAGCCTCAGCTACTTAGTGAGGCTCTCACAGCAACTTAGTGAGACCCTGTTTCCAAATAAAGTATAAAATAGGTCTGGGAGTATAGCCAGGAGGTAGAAAGCCTCTGGGTTTCACCTTCAGGATCACAAAAAAAAAAAAAAAAAAAAGGAGAGGGGGGCACTGTTTTATTTGCTGCCATAAGAAATCCACTTTAAATATAAAATAGAAACAAATAGGTTGGAAGGATGACAATTTGAAGAATATTTTACCCAATATTATAAAACATCAAACTACAGACCAGTTGGTCTCATAACAAAGATGTAAAATTCTCAAGAAAGCACTCGGAAAAAGGGCGTGTGCCTGTAATCCCAGTCTGTAGGAGGCTGAGACAGGAGGATCTCAGGTTCAATGCCAGCCTCAGCAAGTAGTGAGACTTTCATCAACCTAGCGAGACACTGTTTCAAAATAAAAGTAAAAAAAATAGGACTTAGGGGTGTAGCTCAGAGGTAGAACGAGCCTAGGTTCAAACCCTAGTACCAAAATCCCCCAAAAGTGAATACCCTCCAAACAAAAACTATATATATATATATATATATATATATATATATATATATATATAAACATTAGCATATTAAACCCATGCCCCATGCTGGTTAGAGTCAAATGAAAGCTTGGGGAGCTGTATTCATATCACTGTATGCTTCAGAACAAGAAACATTTACTTATAAGAAGAACATTAAATAATGATAAAGGGGTCAATTCATGAAGGCCAAATAATCCATACCTCTAATTACAGAGTTTTAAAATACATGAAGCAGAAATTGAACACTGAAAGGAGAAACGGACAAATTCACAATTCTCATTAAAGACTTTAACACTCCTCTCTTAGTAATTAATATAAATACACAGAAAATCAGGATATAAAAGACTTGAACAACATTATCAACAAATTAACCTAAATGAGATTAGAGAACTCTCCATCCAACACAAGAAGCATGTACATTCTTTTAAAGTCCACAATGAAGCCATGGAGGGTGGCGCACGCTTGTAATCTCAGCACTTGGGAGGCTGAGACAGGAGGATGGCAGGTTTGCAGCCAAGCCTCAGCTACTTAGTGAGGCCCTCTGCAACTCAGTGAGACCCTGTTTCCAAATAAAGAATAAAAAATAGGGCTGGGTGCAGCAGACTGGCTCAACCGGGCACTGAATATGGGCACTGAGTCCGTTCGGGACCGAGTTTATCAGAAAGGTGGGCAAAGGTTTCGGTTGCAGTTCTGCAGCCACTTATCTGCAGCGATTTTTTTCCTTTTTATGAAATAAACTCCTTTAAGTTCCTGTTCACGGCGCTAAAAGTGGAGATTCCTCTCCGGGAAAAAATCTAACATGGACAAATGCCTCTTGTGCAATTGACACTTTATTACAAGAACCCAGAAAATTTATATCCTTCACCAGTGAGATTAATAGTAAAAAAACAAAAAGAAGTGTAATCACCACAAAACAATAGTGAAGGACATGTAAACAAAGTAAAAGGACACTAGTCCGGCATTCAAGATTAGCTCCGGATCCTGTGACCAAATCCAGCCCCACTGCCCTTGCAGACAGACGGCTCCAAAGGGCAAATTCCAGAAGGCACAGGCACGCCCAGGGCTTGGAGAAGACGGCCTCTCAGGAATCTCCTTTAACTCTTTTCGGAACTTTCCGTTCCTAGGGCTTAGTCCATATGGCAGGCATGGGGAGATACGGCAATCCAAGGGGATGCGATGGAGGTCTCCCAGGTTTCGTCCGCATTGCCATCTAAAGTCTGAAAGCTTAAACAAGCTCACAACACAGTTTAGCAGATAAACACCAAAAAGTAACATGAAGTTTTTAGATTTAGTTGTCAGATGTACTTCTCTAGCTGCTGAGCACTTTTCCTCAAATGATAGGCTTATTAGAAGCCTATTCCTCTTTTAATAATCCATTTTCCTATCACAAACCCTCTGCAACTTCCTTTTCTTTTCTGATTACCCTGATTCTCTTTCCCATTTGGGGCAATCTTAGGATAAGCTCTTCTTCATACAAAAATGCTTTCTTATTCTCACCATATTTCCTTTCTTTCACACTTACACATTTATTATATCTGTCCTTTGTTCTGACATATTCATTTCTTAACCACGTGGCACCTGCCTCCCTGTCTCGGGCAGCGCACATACTGGGTGTAAAGGTCAAGAATCTTCCTGGCCTTCGGCTCTATTGTATCGGGCAGTATTGGCTGCTCATCAACTAGGCTGCTTTGATGTCACACAAAAAGTTTATCTTCTCTGTATCTAGGCCGGATCACAAGGAGAGGGGGTAAACAGAGGCACCGGTTGCCTCCCTTGCAAGTTTTTAGGGCTAATGACTTCAGCTGACTCTTAAGGCTTTTACTATAGGTTAATGATTAGAATGAAGGTCAGAGATAGAGAGGAATTCTGCGTTTGTAATTGCTGTAGCTGGAATGCTTCCACAGCATCTGAATTCTGATTAGATTTACATCTCTGAGCAAAGCCGAGGGCGTTTAGAGGCTTAGACAAATTACTAGAAATTTTATTTTCCATGGACTCAGTTTCTCCCACAGTCCTGATCTTACATCACCGGAGCAATTCGTGTGGAAAGTTAAAAGAATCGTTACCAAAAGAATAATAGTTATGAAAGAATATCTAAGAGTGGGGGAGTGCTTTGGCCAGAGACAACACTTCCCCTAGGGGCATTGCTTTCTTTAAGCTTAGCCAATTTTTTGCAAGCGAATCTTTCACGCATGCAAATGCCGAGGAAAAGGAATTAGAGGCGGCAGCTGGGGGTGTATCTTGGAGGTAGGATGCCCCTGGGTTCCATCTCCAGGACCACAATTTAAAAAAAAGGGCTAGGGGTTTGGTTTGAAGGTAGAATGCCCCTGGCTCAATTCCCACTACGACAGAAGAATATTTACCAAGATAGACCATATTCTGGACCAAAACAAATCTCAAAATTTTAAAACGATGCAAATCATACAAAGTATGTTCTGTGATCGTAACAGAATTAAACTAAAAAACAGTAATAGAAAGATATCACAGCAAAAGACCTAATATTCAATTCACCAAGGCCCCCAAAAAGGGAGAAGAAAAAGGATTCAAGAAAAATACAAGGAGCCTAAAAACATGATAGACTTAAACCCTAACACGTCAGCAACTGTATGAAATTTAAATACTCTAAATAGACTAGTTAAAAAAACATTATAGGCAGAGTGGATAAAAAGGAAGTCTGACCTATGTTAGGTGTGGTGGCATATACCTGTAATCCCAGTACTTGGGAGGCTGAGACAGGAGGATTGCAGGTTTGAGGCCAGGTTCAGTGATTTAGTGAGGCTCCCAACAACTTAGTAAGACCTTGTTTCAAAATAAAAAACAAAAAGAGTGTCCCTGGATTCAATCTTTACTAAAAAAAAAAAAAAATCTGACTCAACCATAGGACTTAGCAACTGAATTCCTGGGCCTTTATCCCAGAAGTATCCCAGAAGTATAGGAATTATGTTCACACTGATATCTGTTCATGCATGTTCAGAGCAGCTTAATGTGTCATACCCCCAACTGGAAACAACCAAAATATCCTTTACCAGGTAAATGTGTAAATAAACGGTGGTACCTCCGTACCAGAGAGTATTACACAGCAATGTAAAGGAATAAACTTGACACCAGCAGCAGCTTATGACTTCCAGGATCCAGAGCATCGTTCTGAATGAAAAAGGCCATTGCCCAAAAGTCACATCGTGTATGACTCCACTTACTGTACATTCTCAACATCATAAAATGACACAGAGGGAAACAGGTTAGGGAGGGTATAGTACAGTGGGTTATACTAGGAAATGCAGACGTGGCATCTATCCCTGTTTCTGGGGAAATGCTTAAGAGTATACAGGGTGGTGACATTTTTTTTGTATACGGAGGAGACGGCGGATGGCTGGGGGCTCCTGGAAAGTACCAGGATGGGTGGGTGGGTGCCAGAGGAGCTAACCATGTGGCCAGAGGCTGGACCATTCAGCGTCCCCTCCCCCACCCCTATGGAGAGGGAGAGAAGCTGAAAGCCAATAACTAAATTGTGGCTACAAATGTCAACAACCATGCCTCTGTAATGAAGCCTCCATTAAAACCCCTAAGGATGGGGTTTGGAGCCGGGTATGGTGGCACACACTTGTAATCTTAGTACTTGGGAGGCTGAGAACAGGAGGATCACAGGCTTGAGGCCAGCCTCACCACAACTTGGTGAGACCCTATTTCAAAATAAAAGGATAAGCCAGGCGTGGTGGCACATGCTTATAATCCCAGCACTTGGGAAGTGGAGACAGGAGGATCGCGGTTCGCAGCCAGCCTCAGCTACTTAGTGAGGCCCTCTGCAACTCAGTGAGACCCTGTTTCAAGATAAAGAATAAAAAATAAGGCTGGCCGGGCGTAGTGGCGCACGCTTGTAATCCCAGCATTCGGGAGGCTGAAACCTGGAGGATCGTGGTTCGCGGACAGCCTCAGCTACTCAGTGAGGCCCTCTGCAACTCAGTGAGACCCGGTTTCAAAATAAAGAATAAAAACTAGGGCAGGGGGTGTAGCTCGGAGGTCGAATGCCCCTGGGTTCTATCCTCAGTGACACACACACACACACACACACACACACACACACACGTGCACACACACACGGTGGGGTTTGGAGAGCGTTTGGATTGCTAGATTCATGGAGGTGCTGGGAGGACCGGGAAGCTCCGCAGCCCTTCCCACGGACCTGGCCCTCCGAGGGCAGCTCTTCATCCGGCTGTCCACGTTCATCTTTCAGCACGTGCCTCACCACTACAATAAACTGGTAAATATTTTTCTGAGTTTTGTGAGCTATGCTGCAGAGATTTTAGGCCTGTGTCACCATACCCAGATGGGAACCCACTATTTATAATTGAAATCTGTGGGGGATTCTGCCGGGCGTGGCGGCGCACGCTTGTCATCCCAGCATTTGGGAGGCTGAGACCGGAGGATCGTGGTTTGCATCCAGCCTCAGCTACTTAGTGAGGCCCTCCGCAACTCAGTGAGACCTGCTTTCAGAATAAAGGATAAAAAATAGGGCGGGAGGTGTAGCTCGGAGGTCGAATGCCCCTGGGTTCCACCCCCAGACCCGCAAAAAAAAAAAAAAAAAAAAAAAAAAGAAATCTGTGGGGGAGGGAATCTTATGAAATGAATCTTTGATCTATGGGGTCCCACTAACTTAACAAGGTAGTTAAGAGTCATAATTTTAAGAGACCAGTTAGAGTCCAGAAAATTGGAGAATTGATTGGTATAAAAAAACAGAACAAAATAAAACAAAAGAAAGCCCTCATGTATCAGGAAGACCAGAAGTGTTTTATGAACGTGAAGAAGAAAAAAATCTTGCTTTGCTTTTTCTATATGTCTATCCCATAGCTGGTGCTGGAACACTTCCGCAGAACAACTGAGCTTTCAGGTTTGTGCCATATACAGACATTTCTCAATAATAAGGTAAAAACCTCAGTAAACAATTGACAAAAGATTTGAACAGCTACTTCATCAAAGAAGAAATGTGGATGGCAAAAAAAAAAAAAATCACACGAAAAGATACTGCTCAACCGTGAGAAGGGGGCTGTGGTGCACACCTGTCATCCCAGTACTTGGGAGACTCAGATAGGAGGATCACAGGACTGAGGTCGGCCTCAGCAAGTTAGGGAGGTCCTCAGCAACTTGGTGAGATCTTATTTTACAATAAAAAGTAAAAAGGGCTGGGGGTGTAGTTAGAGGTAGGATGCCCTTGACTTCAATCTCCAGTACCAAAACAAAAAACAAAAAACGATTTTCCACATCATTTGCCATTTCTGGAAATGCAAATTAGCACCACAATGAGATTCTACTATATACGTACTAAGATGGCTAAAATTAGGAAATACTGACAATACCCAGTGCAGGAGAAGATTCTGAACAAGGGCAGCTTTTATTTATAGATGGCGGGACTGAGAAACATAAGCACACTGAAAAAGCTGGACGTTTTCTTTTTTTGTGTATGTGGGCCTGGGGCTGGAACCTAGGGGCATTTGATCTCCAAGCTACACCCCCTGCCCTATTTTTTATTCTTTCTTTATTTATTTTTATTATTATTATTTTTTTGGTGGTACTGGGGTTCCTGGAAGCCCTTCTACCTCCAGGCTACACTCCCAGACCTATTTTTACATTTTTATTTGGAAACAGGGTCTCCTAAGCCAGCGCGCGCGGCTGGCTTCCAACCTGCGCGATCCTCCTGTCTCTGCCTCCCAAGCGCAGGGATTACAGGCGTGCGCCACCACGCCCGGCTTTATTCTTTATTTTGAAACCGGGTCTCACTGAGTTGCAGAGGGCCTCACTAAGTAGCTGAGGCTGTCCGCGAACCGCGATCCTCCGATCCTCCGGTCTCAGCCTCTGGAATGCTGGGATTACAAGTGTGCGCCACCACGCCCGGCTTGACGGTTTCTAATAATGTTAAATACACACTTGCCCTATGACTCAGCAATCACACTCCTAAGTATTCACCCAAGAGAAATAAAAACTGTGTTCACACACAAACCTGTGCATAAATGTTTATGGTGATTTTATTTATAATGGCTCCAAGTAGAACAAGTCCTGCAGCTGGTAAATGGCTAGCCAAGCTGTGATATATCCATACAGGGGAATATTGCTCAGCTGTAAGAAGGAGTAAACTACCGATACCCTTGTCTGTGAGCAATTCTTTTTTTTTTTTTTTTTGGTGGTACTGGGGTTCCTGGAAGCCCTTCTACCTCTGGGCTACACTCCCAGACCTATTTTTACATTTTTATTTGGAAACAGGGTCTCCTAAGCCAGCGCGCGCGGCTGGCTTCGAACCTGCGCGATCCTCCTGTCTCTGCCTCCCAAGCGCGGGGATTACAAGCGTGCGCCACCACGCCCGGCTCCAGCCCTATTTTTATTTTTATTTTGAAACAGGGTCTCACTGAGTTGCATAGGACTTCACTAAGTAGCTGAGGCTGTTGGTGAATCCATGATCCTTCTGTCTCAGCCTCCCAAGTACTGGGATTACGAGCCTGTGCCACCATTTCCAGCTTCCTTGAGACAATTTTTTTTTTTTTTTTTTGGTGGTACTGGGGTTCCTGGAAGCCCTTCTACCTCCGGGCTACACTCCCAGACCTATTTTTTTTTTTTTTTACATTTTTATTTGGAAACAGGGTCTCCTGAGCCAGCGCGCGCGGCTGGCTTCGAACCTGCGCGATCCTCCTGTCTCAGCCTCCCAAGCGCGGGGATTACAAGTGTGCGCCACCATGCCCGGCTAAGTAAGTCTTTAAAGAATCTTTCTAAGCTGGGTGTGGTGACACAAGTCTACGATCCCAGCTACTCAGGAGGCTTGAGGCAGGAGAGAGGATCAATGGAGCCCAGGGGTTTGAAACCAGCTGGCAGCATAGTGAGATTTTATCTAAAACAACAACAACAACAACAACAACAACAACAACAACAACAACAAACCAGCACTCAAATCTAAAAGCTAAATATATAATATTGGTTTATACAAATAAACTACTTTTTAACAAACTAAGGATTATGGAACAAGCTTTAAAAATAGTCTGTATTGAAACAGAAATAACATTGACAATGTTTTCACAAACACTCAGAGAAGTTGTCGTGAATGCTAATTATTGCCATGGACCTCGACCTCGGTGACTACAAGGAATCAGATTTTTGACTCCAAGCCCCCAAATTGTTATTCTAGAGGATAATAGTAGAGGCTGCCGGGAATACTGTTTGCTTGTACTGACCTGAGCTGGGAAGAGCAACAGAAAAACCAGAGCTGAGAAGACAGCCCGCTGCGCAAGCCCCACCTCTTCCCCTACTAAATCTTTAGTTTCCTTCCTTTCAGCTCTCCTCTCCTCTCTGAAGGCTGAATGAACAGCAGACCTATGGAAATCAGGGGAAGACAGCCAGAAGGCTGGGCTGGGGAAGACAGGAGGACCAGCAGCCCCAGGTTCCTAATCTGTCCTCCCCCCAATCCATGGGGTTGAGGGATCCTCTTGCTTAATAGATGGAGGGAGACCAAAAGGACCTCCTTTAAATGAAGATCTCGTGTAGACAAGTGGGGTCTTGTCAGCCCAGGGGTTCTGGCGGCAGAGGCTTAAGTTTAGCAAATGCCCCCAGACATGGCTCGAGGCGCCCTCTGCTGGCAACGTTGGTACCCATCTGGTAAATTCTGGTTGAATAAACAGCTATGACAGGGCACTGTTCAGTCTCCTACCGTGGTCGGGCGGGGTTAGGGAAGGGGGTATAATGCTCAGCGGAGTCAAGGAAACAGAACAAGTGTGGTTAAGATATCTTGAAATTCTTTTCCGACAGATGTTGGGTGGGTGGTGTAATTCCAAGAAGCATCTTAATTTTGAGATCTTTTTAAGTGTTCTACTTGAAAATAAAGAGGAAATAAATATCTTCCAGGAAGTTGGTCTTTCTTTGTGTCTTAGGTTGTTTTCATCTGAGAAATGAGCATAACCATTATATGTAATTCACAGGTCAACAGTGTAGACTGAGTTAAATAGTGCAAGTGTCTTAGACCTTTCCTTGGTAGATAGTGGGCATTTGCATTAGCTATGATGATTATTAGTCTAAAAATATGGGCAGATCGAGCCACGTGGGGTGGCCCATGCCTGTGTCCATGCAATCCCCGTGTTTGGGAGGCTGAGACAAGAGGAGTGCAATGTAGTGAGATTCACAGTGACCTAGGGAGACCCTATTTAAAAACACACAAACACACAAACAAACAAACAGGGTTGTGGGTGTAGCCTGGAGGTAGAATGCCCCTGAGTAACACACACACACACACACACACACACACACACACACACACACACACTAAAAGTCGAACACACAAAAGAATATACTCTATATGAAATTCTGGAGAACACAAGCTAATCTTCAGTGACAGACGTAGACGGGTGGATGCCTTGTGTTGGGGGTGAAGGGGGGAGAAGCTGTAAAGTGGCACGAAGGAGCTTCTTTTGGGGGCTCCTTAAGTGTCAATGCTTCACTGACACCAGGTGTGTGCCCCCGCCCCACATATCCTCCCACAACTGATACCTCAAGTCTCTCCGGCCATTACCCACCTTGGGCTTGGGTCTGATCCCACAGGTTAAGGGCTCAGGCCCACGAGATTGTCCTCCACTTCAGATGCCAACTGCAAGCAGAGGTTACCCATGACTTCTGCCCAACCTGGCTCTAAATCAAAGGGTTTGATAGGTTCCCACAATCCCCTTCTCTAGTTTGATTAACTTCCTAGACAGGTTGCAGGGTTCAGGGAAACACCTATGTTGATCAGTTTATTATATACTGGCATAGGATAACTATAGGAAAAAGGGTACAGATGAACAGCCAGGTGAAGGACTGTAAAGGAGCTTGAGAGGCTGCTTTTGCCAAAAGCACTGACTTTTTGTTTGGGCCCCTAGATGGCTACTGGTTAACTCAGAGCAGGATAAACCCTGTCACCACTGCCTTCGTTTTATAACAGTCTCCTTTATTACTGTGAACTTGGGTAAGATTCTTGCTCAACTCTGCATGTAGGCATGTTAATCATTGCAGGAATACTGTCTAAAACTGGTAATCAAAGTCTGGCTTCTCTTAAATTTACCCAACCTCTCTTATTCCCCTTCAAACCTGAGATTCAAGATCAGAGCAACTAAGGTATTTTCAAGATTTGCAGGAGCCGGGCGTGGCGGTGCACGCTTAAAATCTCAGTACTTGGGAGGCTGAGACAGGAGGATCGCAGGTTTGTGTCTGGGCACAGATACTTAGTGAGGCCCTCCAGAACTTAGTGAGACCCTACTTCAAAATAAAGAATAAAAAATAGGGCTCGTGTAGCTTAGAGTTAGAATGCCCCTGGGCCTTTAGGTCCTGTTCCAGACTCCCTGGAGTGGCACCCAGACATCTCCAGTCAGTACCCTCTCCCTGGAGTCACCTCGAATCCCAAAACAATGGAGATGCGCAGACAGATGACCCCACATTGAGAATAAGAGGCTGCCCCTCTAAGCAGGGGTGATCATCTCATGGGAACTGGATCGTCCCTTCAGGGGATAACTTCTCTGGAGCCACCAAGAACCAGAACTGAAGTAATGATCAACCAGACTGCAGTTTGACCAAGACTGCTTACTTAGGCATACACCTGTGCCCCCTGCCCCAGCTCTTCCTTTATATAAACCTAAAGGTCATGTCAGCATCCCTGAAGGCAGGGTTAAAGCCACTGGTCTTGTCTTCCCAGTACAGCTGATTAAAGTTCCTTTTCTGCCCATACCATTGTTCATCTCTTAGACTGGCATATTTTGGGTCAGGTGGAAGAACCTACTGGGACCCTTGGAGCTGGAGACCCCATTCTAAAATTCCAGTAGCAGAAATTATAAAGTCTGGAAGGGGCCTGGGCCCAGGGGATTCTGTCACTGTAGGGGTGGAGTTCACCGCCCTTCTGGCACATGGGTGTGTTTATCAACTTGGAAGTCCTCCTCCCAACCCTGCAGTTCAGGGACTTTTTTTTTTTTTTTTTTTTTTTTGACAATAGGGATTGAATTCTGGGGCATTCTACCTCTGAGCCACATCTTTGTATTTTTTTGTATTTTTTTTTTTTTAAATAGGGTAAAAAAAAAATATCCCCCAACAACTACAAAACAACAGAAGACTCTCTAGGTTGCTGAGTTTTGCTATGTTGCGGAGGGTGGCTTGGAACCTGTAATCCTCCTGTCTCAGCCTCCCAAGTACTGAGACTACAAGGTAGGTCACCACGCCCAGCTCCAAAGTATTCTTAAAACAACTTGATCATCCCCGCGCTTGGGAGGATAGCACAGGTTTGAAGCCAGTCTCTGTGGCTTAAGAGACCCTGTTTCCAAATAAAAATATAAAAATAGGTCTGGGAGTGTAGCCCGGAGGTAGAAGGGTTTCCAGGAACCCCAGTACCACCAAACCAAACCAAACCAAACAAAAAACCCAAGAAAACAAACAAAAAACCACAAAACAACTCGATCGACAGGTGGGAGACTAGAGTCACGACTACTTCTTTTGGGGTGGGAGCTTGACTTGATCTGGCACTCTTCACCAGCTGACGGCAACTCACCCGCGTTGAACTCGGGGTCGTTCTCCAGCTCGGCCACGGCCCCTTCCACGGCGTCCACGGCGCTCCCTCCGCCCTTGAGGATGCAGTAGCCCACGGTGGCGGCTCTCACGATGCCCTGGCGCATCCGCTCTTTCCGGTCCTTGGAGATGCTGCTGGCTCCGCCACCGTGGACCACGACGACGGGATTCATGTCGACCGAGCCTAGGGAGGCATCAGGGAGGAACAAACGTCATTCTACACAGGTTAAAAAACAATTGCATGGGTATTATAATCTCAGGTGAATCCAGAGAGACATGATCCAGTAAAAACAAAAAACCAAAACCGCACAGGTATTATAATCTCAGGTGAAACCCGAGAGACACCATCCAGTTCCTACTTCGGAAGGCGGTCTTCACAACTTCACATTTTTGGAGAGAGGCAGGAAAGGGTGGCTCGGTTTGAACTTTGCACGAACAGCCCCAGGCCATCCCTGGCCCCCGGGCAGTGCTCCCCGCCCCTCGGAAGGCCTGGAGGGGGCACCCGGGACCCAGAGCCCACACTTCCTCCGCGCGGGCTGCCTCAGTTTCCCCGGAGAGCCCCAGGCCCGATTCCGTGCTGGGGGGAAGGCGCCCTGAGCCGGAGCTCGAGTCCTCCGTCCGCGCTCCAGGCCCGGCCTCAGTTTCCCCGGGTGCGTGCCGGGATCCCGCTTGGACCCCTGCCTCAGCAGGATGCTTTCTCCCTAGGGTAAAAGGTGCATTTTTGCCCACCTCGTTCTCCACCCCGCACCTCGATCCGCGGCACCTGCAGAGGGCGCCGGCGAGGCGGACGCGGGGCTGTGGCGCTGGCCGGGCTGAGCAGCAGCCCGAGGTCGCGGGCAGCTGGACCTCCAGCCGCTCTGCAAACCGCTCGGCTGCAAACCGCCCGGCCCGCAACGGCTCCGCGCCTGCGCACGAGGGCGGGGCCGCGCCCGCCCGCCGGTACCGTAAAGCTCCGACGACACGCGCCCCAGGGACGGCGCTGCACCTGCGGGGCCGCAGCGTGGCTGTCTCCTGGTCAGCGCTTCCCAGCTCCCCGGCGGAGCTGGCCCTCCACCCTCTAGTGACTTCTGACAGGCTGCGGGCGGGGTGGTGACCAGAAGGGCAGGGTGGGGGGTGCCAAGGTTTGTTAATTGCTTCTGGAAAAGCAGCACGGTGAGCACCAAGGCGTGCGGGTTATTGTTTTATTTTTATAATTAAATTTTTTTTGGGCAGTACTGGGGTTGGAACCCAGGGGAATTCTACCTCTGAGCTATGCCCCAGCCCCCCCTTTTTGTGTGTGTGTGGTACTGGGGTTCCTGGAAGCCCTTCTACCTCCGGGCTACACTCCCGGACCTATTTTTACATTTTTATTTGGAAACAGGGTCTCCTAAACCAGCGCGCGGGGCTGGCTTCGAACCTGCGCGATCCTCCTGTCTCTGCCTCCCAAGCACGGGGATTACACGCGTGCGCCACCACGCCCGGCTGCCCCAGCCCTTTTAAAAATATTTATTTATTTATTTATTTATTTATTTTGGTGGTACTGGGGGTGGAACCCAGAGGCTTTCTACCTCCGGGCTATACTCCCAGACCCATTTTCTATTTTTTATTTGAAAACAGGGTCTCACTAAATTGCTGAGAGCCCTACTAAGTAGCTGAGGCTGGCTTCGAACCTGCGTGATCCTCCTGTCTCAGCCTCCCAAATGCTGGGATTTGGAGTGTGCGCCACCACGCCTGGCTGTTGGTTATTGTTTTAAATTAAAATCTCTTCCCTTTCCTGGTCTGGCCCCTAAGTCTGTTGTAAAGAACAGAGAGAGAAAACGGCAAAAACGTCAGTAATTAATAAATGGTCTGGTTCTGTTCATGGTGTGTGCTCAGTCTGAAAATCTGCAGTTTATACCCTCCTTGCGGTAGGGAGGAAGTATTCAAATAAACCATAAGCCCTCTAGTTTTACTTGCTCTTAACTGTCTTAAAAATCACTAATTTTGGAGTCTACACTGCAATACATTATTAATCTAATTAATAATTAATAATTGAAAGCACGGCAATACATGATTAATCTCCCACTAATTTTATTGTAAATAACACCTCTGACCTCTGACCAACAGGTGATGATGCGGTTACATCATTACTTAGATAGCTCTCCTCAGTAAAAACTAGAGCTGAAGACATTCTAAGACAAGATAAGTAGCTACAAGAACGAGCTGCGAAATCTCTGTCACCACAAATATGGGAACAAATCCAAATATGTTTCCATCCATTACCTCATGGCTGCTGCCCCTTCTGAGCCCTTTAATCATGTTAATCGTCATTCTCATCTTTTGTCCATGTCTTCTTAACATGCTAACCAAGTTCATCTCTTCTTGTTTAGAAAAATTTAAGCTACAAATGGTCCTTCAAATGGAGCCTCGCATGAATTTCCAAGCCCCAGTCTACCATGGCCATCTAGATTGCCCACCTCCGATGGGGTCCTAACTGCCGCTGCCCCACGACGCCCCCTTACAGCAGGAAGTCGCTAAGAACGGTCCTCGCCTTATTTCCCTAACGGCATTTAGGGTTCCCTATTCGGAAGGGGGGATTGAGGAGGTAGAAAGGAAATAGGCAGATAGGGAAGAGGCCTCGGTAGAAAAAATTTAATTTCCTGAGGGGCGAGGAATATCAGCTCTTCCAAGGTTCAGAGATAAGAAGGACCAAAGCTTCACAAAACCATCTGGTTACTAATCAATAAACCCAGGAGACATCATTGGAGCAAGTCTGACACTCCTACTGAAAGGAGACTCTTCAAAGGACATGCAAATTCTGAGAGCTGCTTCCCAGAATTCCCAGAATCCCAAACTCACCACAACCAACAGAGGACATGCAGACATCTATAAAACCCCTAGCACAGTCACCAAGACGGTTTTTACCCTCTCGAGGAACCCCTCCCCTTTGGGGAGCTTTCCCCTCTCTCGCAGGTTGCATTAGCCTTGAGAGAAGGCGAAGTGCAATTAAAGACATGTGGCCTGGGCTACACTTGGGTAGTGACCTGAAGGCCTCTGCTGGACATCAAGGTTGACCAGGGCCGACCATTTTTGGCAGATCATGTGGACTCTGGGAGAAAGCAGTTTGCAACTGAAGGCATTCGGCTTGGGCTACTCTCAAGTATTGTCCTGCCTGAAGGCAGCTGCTGGACTCCAGAGTTCCAACAGCCCCTTCAGGGTGTTCGGCCACTTTTCCCTATTCCCTGCTGCTTCCAATAAACCTTTTTACTCCCCGTTCTGCAGTCTGCGGGTATCATTCTTCGCTCACCGCAGACAAGAATCCGGTAAGGAAACACTGAGTTTCTTCTCAAGAAACTCCGTTTCATCTTTGATGAAACACTGGGTTTCTTCTCAAGAACACCCCCGTTTTTCATCTTGGGGGATCAAAAGAAACCCCCGTTAACACCTCTGACCTCTGACCAACAGGTGATGATGTGGTTACATCATTACTTAGATAGCTCTCCTCCCCACTTTTGTTTTTGAACCCAGGGCCATTCTACCTCTACCTGCAGCCTTTTAAAATTTTTATATATTTACTATTATTTTGTAGTACTGGGGAGTGAACCCAGGAGCATTCTACCTCAGACCTCCTCCACCCTCAGCCCTTATTTTTTAATAATAATAATAATAATAATAATAATGATTTTAATAATAATAATAAATATATATTATATATTTTTATTATTATATAATTATATATTAAATATTATTATTATTATACCTTGAAACAGGGTCTCATTAGGTTGCTGGGGCTGCACTTGAACCAGCAGTCCTCCTGTCTTAGCCTCCCAGGTACTGGGATTACAGGTGCAGGCTACTGTGCAGGGCCTAGATATCTTCAGGGATAGGACTGCTTCAACTGCTTTTTCTGAAAACACTGACTCTTCTTCACTTGGGCTTAGAGATATTCCATGAGAGACTGAAATGGGATGGCAAGGCTTGGTACCTCCATATTCATATTGTGTCTGCCTCCTTTTTGGCCTTAATTTTTGGATCAGATTCTGTGCAGAGCTGCCTGTAGATACGTTGAACACTTGAGAAATATTTTGTCCCAAACTATACGATAGAGTTAACTTGATCTCAACTTGCCAAGTCAGCTGTCCCCCGACCCCCTTTTAAGGCTAAAGACATTTACCAGCTCAGTGACTGGAAACACCAGGTCATGAAAGAAGTAAAAAAGGTGGCAAAACCGAGTTCCTGGAAGATCTCCGCTGAGTCCCAGAAAGCACGGGGCTATCCCTCCCCTTCCGTGGCCGCTCTCCCTCCTTACTGTTCTCATCCTGTACCCGTAACCTCTCGGGCCGGCCGAGAAGCTGATTTGTGAGCAGAGGCCCCTCTTCATCCTTTGGCCACTGAGTAAAGCCTTTCTTTCCCCCTCTTATGGTTACATATAAAATGTCCCCTAAAGAGCTCATTTATTGAGGTTTGGAGTTGACGTAACTGAGCTTTGAGGTTTGTAATCCCAGCAATGGATAAATCCACTGGGATGGATTTACCTGGGTGGTGGCCTGGGCTAGCAGGGTGTGGCTGGGGGATCCCTGGGGTGTCACCTTGGGGATTATGTTTGGTTCCTTCTCCCCTGTGTGCTCTCTGGCTTCCGGCCTCCATGATGCGAGGATCACAGTCTCTGCGCTCTCCCTCCCGCTGCCTCCTGCTGCCATGAAACAGGGTCTCGCTAAGTTGCTGAGTCTAGACTTGAACCTGCAATCCTCCTGTCTCAGCCTCCCAAGAACTGGGATTACAAGGGTGAGTCACTGCACCTGTTTTCTACCTCCCGTAGTTCTCATGTGGGTGTTTTGGTAGGGTCTAGGAATCCAATTCATATAAGTGCTGATGAACAAGAGACAGGCATATAGTCTTTACTCAATTTACACAGGCGTGGGGTTGTTCATGAGAGGGTGAAGTCTGAAAAACTGACCACAGTACGCTGCTTTTATACCTCTTGAACCAATAGCTGGCAGGTGTGGCTTAGGCCTCTTGACCAATGGCTGACAGGTATGGCTTAGGCACTCTCTCTGTGGGCCTGGGTTGAGGACCTGAACTCAAAACAACATCTGGAAGCCATTTGCCGACTAGAGGTTACATTTGTACTCTGTGTTCCTGGAAGAACAAACTGAACTTGGAGGTTCTTTCCAGATCTGTTCTTGTTTCAATTGCCAGAATAAACAGCCTCTGGGAAGTCCCATTTCACCACCTGGGCCTGACCAATGAGCTGTGATCTTTAGTCAAATTTAAATACCAACAAATCAAGTCCCAGTTCTTCCCAAACACTAGCACTGCACTCCTCATTTGCATAGAAGGCCAGAAACAACTTCCTCTGCACCACAAGCCGGCCCTTCTCTTTGTTCCTTTGAGCCCAATTTCCTCTTCTAGGGCACTGCATCTCCCTGGCTTGCAAATTGCTTGTTGGAATAAAGCCTCCTTTTTTTGGTTTCAAATTATTTTATAGTGAATTTTTGTCAACAGTTTTATACCTTCTTTTCCTCAAATTTTCATTATAAAATATCCCGAGTTCTCAGATCCACCAGACATTTTTCTTTCTTTCTTTCTTTTTTTTTTTTGTGTGTGGTACTCTCTGGGGTACATTACTAGACCCATTTTATATTTTTATTTGGAAACAGGGTCTCACTAAGTTGCTGAGAGCAACTTAGTAGCTGAGGCTTAGTAGCTGAGAGCAATTAAGTAGCTGAGTCTGGCTTTGAACCTGTCTCAGCCTTCTAAATACTGGGATTACAAGCTTGAGCCACCATGCTGAACTTATTGGACATTTTCTCTGTGCTCTCTGGTCATGCTGCTGATGACTTAGGGAATTTGTCCCAGGACCAGTCCTTTTATTTTTGGCTAACATCTGTAACAGCCAAATCAACCCTTTTATTTCAGAGACTTGTTGGTCTCAAAAATTTAACCATAGTCAATATTAGATTGGGCTTGGAGGATGGTGCCTCTAATTCCCAGACCCCTATGTTTCCTCGGAGAAAGGAGAGACCCCTGCAATGAAGATATGGTCCGAGTTATCATGTCGCAGACTTTAGTATCAAAACCTCCTGGAGGGAAAATACAGAGTGCTAGGTCCTACTCTGAGCATTTTTTATTCAGCAGGTCTTTGTGAATGCACTCAGTCTGAGGTTGACAACAGTCCTCTTCATGGAATTCAGAGTAGGCCAATAGGAGGTCGGGAAATTTGGCCGTTTTCAGTTTTTCTCTTTTCATTCACATGCCTAATGAATGATGAATAGCTTCTTTTGTTTCTTAAGTGCTGTCAGAGCGCTTGGGCAGGCTGGGAGGAGTTGAAGTAGGTTACGAATGATTATAACTTAACCCCAGAAGTAATTTTGAAGCATCAGTGGAAGTTCTTAAGGAAGAGGCAGCTGTTCCTAAAGGTATCTACCAACTAGGGCACCGGGAGGTCTGACTGTAAGGTCTGGCCAGGAGGTGATGCAGAGGAGGACTTAGAACAAAGGAACAAAGAAAGAGAACCGCCTTCTGATCATCGTTCTGTCCCGAGGTGACCTGGCCACTAGCACCCAACAATTGGCTTATTCTTGTACCACCCCCTTTCTTATCCCATAAAAAGCCCTGTGAGGAGGTGGGCTTTATGACTCTCATGGGCTCTCTCCTTGGTCAGAAGCCTCCTTCCATCTTGACAGGTTGGGTCCCTCCCCGCAGGGGTGGGACCTTAGAAAAGGAGGAGACTCTGCTGGGCGATATCACAAGATGGGCGATATTGTGAGACAGGCGATATCACAAGAGGGATGGCGTTTCTCTGCATAGCCCCACCCACAAGACGTAAACCTTAAAAGGAAGGGCATTTCCTTTCCATCGAGAGAGGAGCTCGGAGGTCTCCAGGAGCGGTCCAGCCCCTATCCCCGAGAGAAGACCGCATTAAAATTCTTTTAGGTGCACCAGTCTCTCTTGCCTTTTTATTGTGCCTAAAAACCTAACATTTGGTGCCAAAACCTGGGATAATTACTTAATTTTTTTATTTTTTATTTTTGGTGGTATTGGGGTTCCTAGAAGCCCTTCTACCTACGGTGGCCCCACATAAAGCACAGTTATCAGTGCCTGAGGTGCTGTATCTAGGCCTACATCTCACCTCAAACATCTGAGGACTGTTAACCAGGTCAAGGCCTTACGAGGCTCGAAGCCACCCACCTCTGCTGACCAGATCCAAGAGCTGCGAGTATCATGGCCTGCACTCCTGCCACTAGCTCTGGCCTGTGTAAGGGCCACACCTCGAAGCCCCACCTTTATGAGCCCCTTTGAATTGCTATATGGTCGCCCTTTCCTGCTTAATCACGCTCTCCCTTTGGACCCCCCTCCTTTGGCTTCCTATCTTCCCTACTTGTCGTTTCTCAGGCACCTTCTTAGGGAACATGCTGACTGGTATCTTCCCCAACCCGGGACTGAAAAAGCAGCACCACTCCCTGCAGTCAAGGCCCTTAAGCCAGGGGATCAAGTCCTCCTCAAGTCACTTCAACCAAAACAAATCCAACCATGGTGGACTGGGCCCTTCACAGTGATCCTCACCACACCTACCACAGCCAAACTTCTGGGGGACCCCAACTGGCGTCATCTTACCCGGCTAAAAAGGGCTCCGTTACAACAGTCCCATGACAAATTCTCTTGCACAGTGTTGGGGCCTACTAAGCTTCATTTTTCTCGGCATAATTCTCTTTGATGTTTTATTTTAGCAGGTCCACTTGTTCACATACTATGGTGCTCTCCCTCTTCGGATGCCATACTGTCATAACTCCTCGTCTGTTAAAGTCTCCTTGAGCACACATCACCAAGCTGTCCAGGGAAACCTCTGACTCACGCCGCAGCCATACTCCCACCTGCCCACTTCTGGAGGACCCGACCTCTCTCAGCTGAGGGGCCCCCTTACAATGCCCCTTGACAGCAGGAAGTAGTTTAAGATTCAAATCTCTGCCTATTATCACCAAAAGGCCAGGATGACAGGTTGGGTCCCTCCCTGCAGGGGCGGGACCTTAGAAAAGGAGGAGACTCTGCTGGGTGATATCGCAAGACGGGCGATATCGCAACACAGGCGATATCACGAGAGGGGTGGCGTTTCCACGTATAGCCCCACCTTAAAAGGAAGGGCATTTTCTTTCCAGCGAGGGAGGAGCTCGGAGGTCTCCAGGAGCTGTCTAGCCCCTATCCCTGAGAGAAGACTGCATTAAAATTCTTTTCGGTGCACCGGTCTCTCTCGCCTTTTTATTGTGCCTAAAAACCTAACACTTTTTTTATTTTTAACTAAATAAAGCCTGTTCCCTGCTGCTGAGCTGTGTTTTCTTTGCCACCATATACCCCAACAAAGCTTCTTTCTGGCCATAGCATGACTTAAATCTTTCCCAAGAAAATTTCTCTTTTCAGTCACAGCTGTTGGTGGGCTCATCTGTCTTATATGCTCAGCCATGAATATTCTCTGAACAAGAACCTTGACAGTTCCCTTGGTACAGCAAAACTACACTTAGATTCCATCTAGCCCCAATCAGAATGGCAATAATAAAGAAGTCAAATAACAATAAATGTTAGAGAGGCTGTGGGGAAATAGGTACTCTCTATACTGTTGATGGGATTGCAAACTAGTCCAGCCCCTTTGGAGACCAGTGTGGAGAAGCCTTAGAAAACTGGAAATGGATCTACCATATGATCAGGCCATACCACTACTGGGTATCTTCCAAAGGGATTAAAACCAAAGAAGTACAGTAAAATATGCATACCCATGTTCATAGCAGCACATATTGTGACATGACATAACCATGTCCATGTCACAATAGCCAAATTGTGGAACCAACCTAGCTGTCCACCAATAGATGAATGAATTACAAAATTATGGAAATTACACACGATGGAATTCTACTCAGCAATAAAGAAAACTAAAAGTACATCATTTGCAAGAAAATAGAAGGACCTGGAGAATACTATATTAGGTGAAATTAGCCAATCATAGGGAGTGAAAGGTCATATGTCTTCTTTGATATAGGTAGGATAGAGCTAGGCGTGGTGGCACACGCTTGTAATCCCCAGCATTTGGGAGGCTGAAACAGAAGGATCATGGTTCACGGACAGCTTCAGCTACTTAGTGAGGCCCCTTGCAACACAGTGAGACCCTGTTTCAAAATAAAGAATAAAAAAATAGGTAAAAAATAGGGCTGGGGGTGTAGCTCGGAGGTAGAATGACTGTGGGTTTCATCCCTAGTACTGCATATATATGCAGGATAGGGAGTAATTGGGATACAAGAGAAATTCCAAATGATGAGGAGAAACCTCAGGGGAGCCAGGGAGGAGATGAAAGGGTAGGGGTGGAGGAAGACTTAGGTTCATTAATAAAAATACTACAGTAGGCCATGTGTATAAATGTGAATATATACCAACGTCAACCTGGGCACTCTGTATTGGGAGGGAGGGAAATGGGGAGGTGCCAAGAGTGTGCGCATGTATATCATTATCAACGTGATTTACCTGTGAAACTATAAAGCACTAATGAAAGCACAAAAAATCGGACACAGAAACCATAATAGGCTATTAGTATTTAAAAACACTTGTTATTTCCTATGGCTTATCTCAGGCTTGAAACAAAAAATACCACTTAAAATAAAATTCCTTGAGTTTAAGAATTCTAGCCGGGCGTGGTGTTGCACACTTGTAACCTTAGTACTCGGGAGGCTGAGACGGGATGATCGCAGGTTTGTGGCCAGCCAGTCTCAGTTACTTAGTGAGGCCCTCTGCAATTTGGTGAGACCCTGTTTCAAAATTAAGAATAAAAAATAGGGCTGGAGGTGTGGCTCAGAGATAAAGTGCCCCTGGGCTCAACTCCCCAGTTCCACACACACAAAAAAGAATTTTACCAATATGTTTTAGATAACATTTAATTATAAAGCCTTTTAGGATGCAGTCCAAACCCAGTTGAGACATTGGCTAACTTGTAAAATTTTCAAGTTTATTGAATGAATAATATTTTAGATAACCTTGAATGTCATATGTAGATATAAGCATAGATAGAAACACTCACATGCAATGTATTTGAGGTGTGAAAAGCCCAACATTTCTAGCTCTCAATCAAAGTTTCTATGTAAATAGCCGGGCGTGGTGGCACACGCTTGTAATCCCCGCGCTTGGGAGGCGGAGACAGGAGGATCATGCAGGTTTGAAGCCAGCTGCACTGGTTTAAGAGACCCTGTTTCCAAATAAAAATATAAAATAGGTCTGGGAGTGTAGCCCGAAGGTAGAAGGGTTTCCACCAAAAAAAAAAAAAGTTTCTATGTAAATAAAAAGATTGAAAAAGTTTCATTTCCAGGAATCCAATCTAAGCAAAGATTAGATAGCAGTAGCTCATCTGTTATAAAACAGTAGGTAAGCTTTTCCAGTTTTTATTACAAAATGTTGGTATTAGGCCACATAAATAAACATATTTGGTAGCCATAAATTCTACTTGGAAAAGCCTTTATTAATGGGCTTTTTTAGTAGACCAAAGAATATTTTTCTAAAAACGGATTGAACATTTATAAGCTCCTGTCTTTTTTTTAAACTTAACTGTTTTTTTTTTTTGTACTGAAGGTTGAACCCAGAGGCATTCTAACTCCAAGCTACACACCCAGCCCTATTTTATTTTCTTTTTTTTTTTTTTTTTTTTGGTGGTACTGGGGTTCCTGGAAGCCCTTCTACCTCCGGGCTACACTCCCAGACCTATTTTTACATTTTTATTTGGAAACAGGGTCTCCTAAGCCAGTGCACATGGCTGGCTTCAAACCTGCGTGATCCTCCTGTCTCTGCCTCCCAAGCACAGGGATACAAGCGTGTGCCACCACGCCCGGCTTATTTTCTATTTTAGAACAGAGTCTCGCTATATTCCTGAGTGACCTCCTTAAGTCTCTGAGGTTGGCTTTTAACTTGCATTCCTCTTGTCTCAGCCTCCCAAATTCTAGGATTACAGTTGTGTGTCACCATGCATGGCTAACTTACTTACCTATTTATTAACTTTGGTACTGGGTATTGAACCCATAGACATTCTACCTCTGACCTACACTCCAGCCCTATTTAAAAAAAAACATATTTTGAGACAGGGTCTTGTTAGATTGATAAGAGTCTCACTACTTGCTGAGGCTGTCCTTGAACCTGTGATCCTCCTGTCTTGGCCTCCCAAAAACTGGGATTACAAGTATGTGTTACCATGCCCAGCTGACTTACTCATTTTAATAACTATCTTTAGATTACTCATGGAGATCAAGTTAACATTTTCATAATTTTCTTTGCCAAAACCCTAAATGGTATTGTCATACATAGAAAGTATTTAACATCATTGTTACGGTATGAGATGATATGGTTTTGGTGAAACTGTCCCTGAGGACTCCTGTTAGGGTTCTGGACACAATTCCCCTCAGAACACACAAAAAAACCCAAAACAGAAAAACCACGGGTTCTTGTCCTGAGCTAAGGGTCAATACACATTAGCCCGGACTCTTGCTGAAGATTTAAAGAAGTTTATTAAAAAGACAGAAACATAGAAGACAGTTAAAGCCCCATGCCATTCATAAATGGAACGGGGGGGGTGGGGGAGGATTCAAGCAAATTCACCAAAGAGACCACACGTGGACCCGGCCTTTTTTTATACACATGACCTCCATCTTGTTCACGTAATTCTGACGTAGTCCTCTTATTTCCCTGCTAAGGTGGAGCCCAGGGGTCCTTTCCACCTAGGTCTCTTTTCATGAAGGTCATGATCAAAGGTCAGGTCGACCCCCTCTTCCTATCCTAGCTAGCTTATCTAATCATGTAGATCTGTCTTTAGACAGAGAAAGTCCTAGTTCCCCTCTCCTGTTGACTTGCTAATTACTTTTAGCTAAGTCAATCTAAGTTCCAATAGCTGTTTGCTTCCTGACCGAAGCCATGCCTTTCTCTCTCCAGGTCTGCCATTTTGACACAATTATTTCTGAAATATATCTATTAATAATCAGAGCTTTCTTAAATTTTCCTAAGCCATTCCCAACACTGGTACAATCATATTTAAGCATTTAGAGAAAAATATCCCAATTGGTTAGCAGGCCAGAAAAAAAATGTGAACAAATTCCAAAGATATCTCAGTTGGGCATGGTGGTTCACACTTGTGATCCCAGTACTTGGGAGGCTGAGATAGGAAGATCGCAGTTCGTGGACAGCCTCAGCTACTTAGTAAAACCCTCTGAAATTTAGTGAGACCTTGTTTCAAAACAAAGAATAAAAAATAGGGCTGGAGGTATAGATTGGAAGTAGAATGCCCCTGGGTTCCATCCTCAGTACCACAAAAGAAAAAAATTCAAAGACATCTTTATTATCAATAGGTTCAAATTAATTTGTCATAAATTTTTGAAAATCAGGTGAATCAAAAGACACCTGGGTTAACAATACATTTTAAGTTATATGTTTACTTATTTATAAACCAATGCATACTATGTAAACAATATATCACCATATAGGATCACATAGGAAAATTGCAAAGCTTAGATTTATCATTTTCCAATTTTATAAATTGGACTGTTACTGATATAACTGTAAGCAGTTTTTAAGTCTTAAATTTGCATTTCCAAGTTTGAGGCCAGGTAGGAATTTTATATCTCAAATATTTAGACCAGCAAATTTTGGATAATCAATTGATTACAAGACAGACAAGACCAAAAACTTTTAATAAGACTGTTATTTAAAATAATTGATTTATAGGCCGGGTGTGGTGGCGCACGCTTCTAATCCCCATGCTTGGGAGATGGAGACAGGAGGATCACACTGGTTTGAAGCCAGCAGCGCTGGCTTAAGAGACCCTGTTTCAAAAAAAAAAAAAAAAAAAAAAAATATATATATATATATATATATATATATATATATATATATATATATATATATAAAATAGGTCTGGGAGTGTAGCCTGGAGGTAGAAGGGCTTCCAGAAACCTCAGTACCACCAAAAAAAAAAAAATCGATTTATAGCAGGATGTGGTAGCGCACGCTTGTAATCCCAGTACTTGGGAGGCTGAGACAGGAAGATCGCGGGTTCAAGGACAGCCTCAGCAACTAGTGAGACCCTCATCAACCTAGCAAGACCCTGTTTTAAAATAAAAATAAAATAGAGCTGGGAGTGCAGCTTGGTGGTAGAATGCCCTGGACTCAATCCCTAATAACACTTAAACACACACACACACACACACACACACACACACACACACACTTGATTAAATCAGAGTGCAATTTTAGATACATATGCTATGCTCTAATCCTTTTTTCTAAACCTAAACTAAACCCTTCAGCTTTTGCTCTTGGAGTAAGGAAATACAGTATGTAGAAAACTGTTACCAGCAGGTGTGGTGGCACACGCTTGTAATCCCAGCGCTTGGAAGACAGACAGGAGGAGACAGGAGGATCACACAGGTTCAAAAACCAGCCTCAGCTACTTAGCGAGGCTCTCAGCAATTTAGCGAGACCCTGTTTCCAAATAAAGTATAAAATAGGTCTGGGAGTATAGTCCAGAGGTAGAAAAGCCCATGGGTTCCACCCCTAGTACCACAAAAAAAAAAAAAAAAAAAAAGAAAGAAAGAAAGAAAGAAAACTGTTATCAGGAAGTTGCCCTTAGTTTTAAAGGGAGTCTCTTTCAAAAACTGTTGATATATATTTTTTGGGGGGTATCGGGGATTGAACCCAAGAATATTCTACCTTTGAGCTACACTCTCAGCCCTGTTTGTTTGTTTTTTTTAAACAGGCTTTTGGTAAGTTGCTGAGGCCAGCCTCAAAACTGCAACCCTCCTGTCTCAGCCTCCCAAGTAACTGAGGTTACAGGTGTGCACTGCCCTGCCTGACCTGTCACGGCCCCCCTCGGCACATATGACCATGACAAACGCTTGTATCAATCGGCAAGGTCCAAGGAGGCCACGCCCCGAGGAAGGAGGTGTCATCTCTGGCAGAAATACTCCCTGCTCTTAGATTTCTACACTAATAAGCTCCGATGATCTAAAACAGGATCCCAAGAATTAGAACTGTGGAAGAAATTGAGTCCATGAAAGATAAATTTTCTAGTAAAGGGCAGCCAGAATTCAGGGGCGGCAAAATTCCTTTCGTTTTTTTCCCTGGCAGGCAAATCCTTTGATCTCCCAGTACCTCTCTGCCAGCAGGGGAAGCTGCAAACCCACCTCTTGCCCCATTTCCCAAAGAGATGTAAAACTGTCTCTGGAACCTGGGCCATTTGTTTTTCCTCTTAAGAGATGCTAATAAGCTCTTATCTGGACCTAACAAGCCTATCTTTAGGACTCAGCAGCAGGACAGTAAAAAATTCAAAAGTCTGCCCCAAAATCATGCATTAAAGAATGTCGGGGCCTGCTCGGCTAGACCGTGATGGGGCGGTGGCTCAAGATGGCGCCTAGGCATGTTGCCAAGTCACGAGGCTCACGAGGCTGGCGGCGCCCTGAGCCTGCGCAGTGAGCCCTATCAGGCGCCCTACGGATGATCAGTGATGCAGTGCCTCGTGCTACCACCAGCCCGCCTATGAGAGGGTTAGAAATGCGCATGCCCTAGCTGTGGGAAGCTTGGGGTTTGTGGAGTGATGAGGGAGGGGTTATGAGACTGATATATATTTGCCTGCTGTGTGCATTGAGGAGGAAGCATTAAAGAGGAAGCATCATCAACAGACTCGGCGTTTGTGTGTTCTTTCCTGGGGCTCTGCAGGACAGAGCCTTAGGGACGCGACAAAAGAACAATTATAGAAATCCAATCACCTGTGTTGTAATGTTTTTGCCCTGTTTTAATAACTGTGATATAAGTATTGCCTCATAGGGGATGGCGGAGCAGACAGGACCGGACAAATCTGCAACGCAGCCCATGGATCTTGATAAAGGAGGGCCTGGACTAAGCCCTAGAGACAAAAAGACTCTGGAAGGATCAAAGGAGATCCTAGAAGACTGAATTTCCCCAAAACGGACTTTGGGTGTGACCCCCGCCTTTACTGACACCTGCCTGTCCCGGATGCCTTTCCAGGACCTTGCCCCCTAGGGCTCACCTGTGAGGCCAGAAACTTGATTCCAATGACAAAGGCCAAAGGGGCTGACTTCAATCACCTAGCCCCAGATGAATCTTATCTTGTTTACACTTAATGCCTCACTATTGTCCTTTGGTGCTTACACGGGGTATAGGGTATAAATACTGGTGATGGAAATTAAAACTTTGTCAATTTCACAGAAGGCAGTTGTCCATGTCAATAATTATTTCAGATTTTTTTTCCCAGAGAGAAATCTCCACTTTTAGTGCCGTGAACAGGAACTTAAAGGAGTTTATTTCATAAAAGGGAAAAAAATCGCTGTAGATAAGTGGCTGCAGAACTGCAACCTAAGCCCTTGTCCATCTTTCTGAGGATCCCGGTTCCAAATGGACTCAGTGCCAGATTTGCCCCCCAGGACTGAGCAAGTTCGTTTCAGCACTGGCCAACTGTTGATTTTTTAAAAAAGCACCAGAGACAACAGAGACCTGGTGGGAGCCACTCAGGCGGGTTCTGTGGCTGCACGGTGAACTAAGCCCCATCTCTTTCTATTTTTCTCGTCTGTCACTCTTGGCAGGTGGCTTTCATGGTCAGGACACTCTGGTCACTTTTGGGGCAAGAAAAGGACAAAAGAAAAAGGCTCACACTGGCTCAGTTTTCCCCCTGTAGCTCAGGAGAGCTCTCCAGCTTCCTGGAAATCCTACCATAGCCAGAACCAGGTTACATGGCTGTACCTAGTGGCAAGAGGGTGTGTGTGTGTATGGGGCAGAGTTTTAATTTTAGCTGGATGCATGGGGCCCTGGATTAAACCAAGATCCCTTGGTAAGAAGGATGAGAGAAGGGATTTGGGTTGAACACTGGCAGCACCTGCCCCAGCTGACTTCCCCACCTTCAGTGATTCCTATGCTCAGGACTTCTCCAGAACGGGCTGACTCATTTTCAAGCCGATCCTAAATGCCTTTTATCTGCTACTTGCTTTTCATCTTCCAAAGTGACCTTTATTTTCATTATCTTCCTTCCCTCATTCTGTCCTTGTGGGTAGTGCACATTTTTTTTTTTTTTGGTCTTTGTTTTTTTTTTTTCTTTTTTCTCCCCTTTGGTTCTGGGAATTGGACCCAGGGGCCTCTACTTCTGAGTTATACCCCCAACCCTTTTAATTCTTTCTTTCTTTCTTTCTTTCTTTCTTTCTTTCTTTCTTTCTTTCTCTCTCTTTCTTTCTTTCTTTCTTTCTCTCTCTTTCTCTCTCTCTCTCTTTCTTTCTTTCTCTCTCTCTTTCTTTCTTTCTTTCTTTTTTCTCTTTCTTTCTTTCTTTCTCTCTTTCTTTCTCTCTCTCTCTTTCTTTCTCTTTCTTTCTTTCTTTCTTTCTTTCTTTCTTTCTTTCTTTCTTTCTTTCTTTCTTCATAGTGAAAAACCGTATATTTAGAATTAGCCTGCTGGATGCTGTTTAATGATCCCAATTTGTTGGCAACATCCAAAGTATCATAGTCTGGAGTCAGTCGAACACATGCCTTCTTCTCCCCATCAGACCTGAACAGGTGTCGACCGTGGTGACGTCAGTGTCATAGAGTTCTAAACAGCCTGTTTGAAGGTGTTGTTTAGCCTTAATGTCTACATTAAACACAAGTGTGTTGTCTTCTATCTTCTTCATGGCTGACTCAGTGGTCAGGGGATCTGGATGATGGCATAGTGGCCAACCTTCCTTCTTCGCTTTCGGTGCCATCTTGGTAAAAGGTTTATTCTTTATTTTAGAACAGGGTCTTGCTAAGTTGCTAAGGGCCTTGTTAAGTTGCTGAGACTGACTTTGAACCCTCAGCCCTCCTGTCTCAGCCTCCAAAGTACTGGGATTACAGGTGTGGGCCCACACTCCTGACTGGTTAGACCCCTTTTTATTTTTATTTTTTATTTAAAACTTATTTTAAATAAATAAATGGTGGTGCACGCTTGTAATCCCAGCGCTTGGGAGGCTGAGACAGGAGGATCCCACAGGTTCGAGGCCAGCCTCAGCTGGCTTAAGAGACCCTGTTTCCAAAAAAAAAAAAAAATAAAGCTGGGCATGGTGGCGCGCAGTTGTAATCCCTGCACTTGGGAGGCTGAGACAGGAGGATCGCACAGGTTCGAAGCCAGCCTCAGCTACTTAGTGAGGCTCTCAGCAACTTAGTGAGGCCCTGTTTCCAAATAAAATATAAAAAAATAGGTCTGGGAGTATAGCCTGGAGGTAGAAAGCCCCTGGGTTCCACCCCTAGTACCACCAAAAAGAAATTATTTATTTTTATTTAAAAATAATTTTTTATGGTGCGTCTTAGTGGAGTACAAGATGGTAGAGGCATATATGCACACATCACCCAATGAAATTAGTTTTAAAACAAGAAACACTAGTAAATTAAAATTTTTTTGTGTGGTACTAAAAATGAAATCCAGGGTTGTTCCACCTCTGAGTGATACCATCAGCCTTTTTTGTCTCTAAATATATCTATATCTATATCTATATATCTATAGATCTATATATCTATAGATCTATATATAGATATATTTCTTTTTTGTGGTACTAGGGGTGGAACCCAGGATCCTTCTACCTCCAGGCTACACTCCCAGACCTATTTTATATTTTATTTGGAAACAGGGTCTCACTAAGTTGCTGAGATCCTCACTAAGTAGCTTGAGGCTGGCTTTGAACCCGTGCAATCCTCCTGTCTCAGCCTCCCAAGCACTGGGATGACAAGCGTGCGCCACCACACCCAGCTAAAAATATATGATTTTGAAATAGAGTCCTGCTAGGTTGCTGATAGTCTCACTAAGTTGCTGAGGCTGGTCTTGAACCTGCAACCCTCCGGTCTCAGCCTCCCAAGTACTGGAATGACAGGCATGTGCCACCATGCCTGGTTTGCAGAAACACTTTGTAAGGGCTAAAGAAAGAGCTAAATAAAACCCATCATGTGCGTTTTATTAATTTATTACTCTCTATGCTTTGAATTTGCAAATCTTTGTATCTTTTTATCTATCCACCTCTGTGTCATTGCTGGTCCATTCTAGCCTGTAGGTTCTTAGGAAGAGACTGTGCCTAGAACCCCCTTGGTCTCCTTGACCCAAGTTCTTTTCCAAATAGATTCTCAGGAAGGTTTGCACTGTGGCTAATAATGAAGATAAGTGATAGCAGGATTTGAATCACAGCTCTTTCCTGCTGGGATAAACACAGCCATACTTTGGCTTTGCCCCAGAATCCGGAGGTCTGGGATGCAGTTACCGCGCACTGCCACAAGATGGTGCTGTTCCCCGAAGAATCATCCGGAGGAGGACCTGCGATGATAAAGCCGGCCACTGGTGGGAGCCTTCTCGGTCGGTAGCCACACTTGGATACAAATTGAATTGTCCTCTGCTAACTTTTCTCCAAACCTGTAACTTTCTCTTCTGGTTCGGTAATGTATCTTGGACACCGATCTGTGTCAGCCCAAGTACAACTATCAGGAGATAGTTTTGTTTTGGTTTTTTGGATACTGGGAATTGAATATAGGGACATTCTAACCTCCAAGCCACACCCCCAGCCCTATCTCTCTCTTTCTCTCAATATATACTAGTCATAAACACAATATATATATTAATTTTTTATTGGTGCATTGCTGTCACTCATCTTAGTGGAGTACAAGATGGCAGAGGCATACATGCACACATCACCCAATTCCCACCCCATTCCCTTCACCCTCTCTCCTCATGTTGGCTTAGTGACTGACTTTGATGTGTTTATGACTGTTTGTCATGCACATTAGGGACATTGCCTCTTTAAGTGCTTAGGCTGGTCTCAAACCTGAGACTCTTGTCTCAGCCTCCCCAGTACTGGGATCACAGGCGTGCACCACCACACCATGCCCATTATGTAGATCGTTTTTAGGTCTTGGCAATTGTCAACATATCTGTGATGATGATGCTACCTACATTGCTTCAGTGGGGTTGCTATAACCCCTCTTCACCTGTGGGTAGGAGAGGGATCTCCCTCTCCCGGGAGGAGCCTGCCTTCCCTGTCTGTGGAAGTGGACAGTGGCTGTTGGCATGTGGCGCTCTCTCAGACGCTGGCCTGCCTGCAGGTTAAGTTTTCTAGGATGGTCTGCATACTCCTGAGTGTGGATAACTATTACTCTCATGTCCCCTGTTTGTATATTCTGTGCTTGGCTTCAGATTCTTCTTCTTTCCTCCTCCTCCTCCTCCTCCTCCTCCTCCTCCTCCTCCTCCTCCTCCTCCTCCTCCTCCTCCTCCTCCTCCTCCTCCTCCTCCTCCTCCTGTGGAGAATTGGATCCATTGTCAGGTGCCTGCCAGAGAAGTGCTCTACCACAGAGCCACCCCCAGACCCCCACACCCCATCTCTAAACTCCTTGGGCAGGGCTGCGGATGGCGCCCCCCTGTGTCAGTTGTTCAGCCTGTGACAGGGAAAATTCACTTGGACTCAGAATCCAGCTGTCTTTGGAAAACTATTTTCCTTCCATGAATATTTTTCACTTGATTCAGAACTCAGAGGAAGTGTGCTTACTTATATCCTGAAAACAATGGTGTGGGTTTTGGAGACAGAAGACCCATATTCCAATCCTGATTCTGTTTATTAGCTTGTAATTGCCCTCTCTGAGCTGAGCTAAAATTCACTGTATAGTTATATTTGTTGGAGTAATTAACCCCTTTCCCCCTCAATACTTTCTTTCCCTCTTAGTTTGCTCATCTGGTTAGTTCTTTCTCTCTTTTCCTTCCTTCTTCCTTCCCTTCTTTCACTCCCTCCCTCCCTTCCTTTTTTATTTTTGGGACTGGGGATGAAACCCAGAGGTGTTCCACCTATGAACTAAACTCCCAGCCTTATTTTATTTTGAAACAGGTTCTCACTAAGTTTCTGAGGGCCTTGCTAAATTACTGAGTCTGTCCTAAAACCATTGATCATTCTGCCTCAGCCTCCCACGTACTAGGATTACAGGTGCACGCCCTCATGCCTGGCTGACATTAATTCTTGACCTCAGCATCACCCACAAGAATCCTGGCACGATAGCTGTGTCATTTTGGAGATGAACACATGACACTGGTTATCTTTAGCTGCGACCGTCTGTCCCACTCCTCCCCTGGTAGATTGGGTGGTGGGCAAGAGAACCTGCACTTTGTGTTCCTTCTGAGGACTATGGGAACAGCTGACTGGAATGTCAGGACTGTCTGGAACATCCTGGGCTCTCATGAATTTGCTTTTATTGCTCCTAAGTTTTCGTAGGCCATGCTAGGTAGAAAACAGCATCTGGTAGAGAGAGCACTGGAGCAGACTGATGAGGTCAAGAATCCACAAACCAGGGGTCCATAGATGTTTAATGCTCTGAGAATTGAAGAAGAATTATTGGCAACAAGTCGAAAGAAAACAACTCTTGTAGACTGCTAGGCAAATCCCTGACTTGTGAAACCAGGCTTATTCCACCCTCAAAAGATGCTATTTGATGGGTGAATCCTAGAAGCAAGGACAGGTGCTTTAGTGCCACCCCAGCTGAGAGCATGCTTTTCTTAGGTGAGCTTGGCTATGACACATCAGACAGAAGGTGCTGGTAGCTACTGAGTTAGGAAAAAACGTGGGAGCAATAAACACCAGTTTAATTACTTCTCCCATGCAAGAAATAAATTTAAATATACTTCATGGGCTTTATAAACTCAGATGGGAGCCTCATCCTTTATCTTGGTCTTTATTACCATAGATTGTATCAGGTGACTACTCTGAGTTCTGCTGGACAATTTGTCTCCAGTCTCTGGCTATGAAGTTCAGACATACAGACATTTCTCACTGTGTGGGGGATTCCAGTGTGGTCACAGGGGCAAAACCACTTGTACCCATCTCTCCCAGCCATTATACATGGTGGCACAGCCATCCCATCAACAACAAAAGACGACATAAAACAAATGACTTCAACACACCATGGGGAACTGAGGAAATATGCTTGTGACATCCACAGGGGAGGACAATTGCTGGGTGTCCTTTCCCATGGATGCCCTCCGGTGATCATTTTCTTAGGGCATAAACTTCTTCACATTTTGTCATCATTACAAATATTAGCAAAATTGGAGATAAAGACACTTTTATACATGGATGGGGAAGATAGTCATAACGTGAAGATACTCAATTTGGAACAACATGGTAGACTTAGGAACATAAACCCTACATCTAATAGTCTCACACAGGCGCAGGAAGAATAGACTGGGTTGTTTGTTTATCTCACTATTGTTTGCACTGGCTGAAAGTTAGGAACAAATATGTAGTTATATTCAAGCTACTGGGAAAATAACATAGGACGGAAATACAACCTAAAAATGTGGCAGCAGTTAAAAATGATCTACTTATTGTAAACACGACAACTTACACAAATCCCAAACATTGTCCTGACTTAAAAAGCACTTAGATCATAGCACTACTTGTGAAAGGTAAAATATTCACAATTCAAAATGATACATCTTTTATAAAGCCATATATAAGTAGGTATATACATATCAAGTAAGTATGTACATATCAAGTACATCAGAATGTGTATATATTATATCAGAATGCATATATAAATATGGGTATACATATATATTAATGTATATATCTATACATATATAGATACATATATAAATATATATTTTTAATATATGCATATATTAATGTATATATACATATATATGGAGGGAGAAAACAGATAAGGGGGCTCATAAAGAAAATGGGAGTGTCCATGATAATCAGTGATGACAGTAGGTCAAGAATTGTGGAGTAGCTTTAGGCCACCTCTTTCCCTAAAAGTGAGAAAAATTTAGAATATGAAACGTCTATGCATAGTTATACGTTCATGGCAAACACGAAAATATTGGGAAACTGCACACCCTACTGAACCATACTTCCTAGAATAGAGAAAAACAACATAACAACTATGTCAATGTCAGAGGAGGCAGAAAGGCAGGAGGACAATTTCAGACACAGCAGAGCAGATGCCCTGGGAATCACATCCCACAGCCTGGCGATTGCTGACTGCGTAATTTAGACCTAAAGTATGTCCTGCTGAAAATAATAAATGTCCTGCTGAACACAACCAGGAGACCTGGATAAAATGTGTCTAAAAAACTGCTTGAAGGAATCAGAGGGCTCTCAAGGATGTGAAGAATTACTGGGCGAAGATCCAGGTGGAGGTTAGGACCTAGAGAGTGTTCTATTTTTGCTCATTTTCAACCTGAAGGCATTTGTGAATCCTACAAGGAGTGAGTGGAGCGCTGACATACATCGAAGGACTAAAATAATAAATATTGAATTCTAGGGCTTGCCTGTAGCGTGGTTCCCATGAATATCCTCACTTTGGTGTGGGACCAAATCCTAGGAATATTTGAATCAGCTTTCTCAGAAGCCTTCTGGTTTGACTTTTCCAATGATTTATTTATTTATTTACCTACCTACCTACCTGCCACTGCCTCGTCTTCCTCAGCATCTGCGTGCATGGCTTCTGCACGCATGACCCTGCATGCATGACGTGACACATGCTTAAAGAAAGCAAGCCCCGAGGGAGTGTGGCCCCTGGTCAGACTACTCCTTGCCTTAGATGTTCTTTTATAAGCTATTGTTCTTTTGGTAATGATTCTATTACTTTTCATACTTAGGGCTCCAGTGATGTGAGACGGATTCTAGAATCAGAACTTTGGGATAAATTTTCTGGTAAAATATGTCTGAGCCCTCAGACTTTCCCTGCCTTGCTCCAAGTTATAATAAAATTGGCTAAAGAAGACAGAGGGGAAGATGTGTCAGTAACATGCTGGTAGAGTCAGAGTTTAGGTGCTGTGAAAGCATTCAGGTAGGGAAGGGGCTGCAGAGTTCCTTTCTATCTTTGACTTTCATTCTAATCATTAACCTATAGTAAAAGCCTTAGGAGTCAGCTGAAGCCATTAGCCCTAAAAACTGCAACAAAGGCAACTGGTGCCTCTGTTTACCTCCTATCCTCATGATCCGGCCTGGATATAGGAAAGATAAACTTTGTGTGTGACTTCAAAGCAGCCTAGTTGATGAACAACCGATACTGCCCAATACAATAGAGCCGAGGGCCAGGAAGATTCTTGACCCTTGCACCTAGTACATGCACTGCCCAGAGACAAAGAGGAACCACGTGGCTAAGGAAATAGTTATGTCAGAACAAAAGACAGATATAATAAGTGTGCAGGTATGAAGTTTTGATGGAGATAAAGAAAGGAAACCTTGTGAGAATAAGAAAGCATTTGGTGTGAAGTAAAGTTTATCCTAAGATTGTCCCAAATGGGAAAGAAAGGACCAGGATAAAAAGCAGAAGGTTAAAAAAGCAAGTTGCAGAAAGGTTTGTGGTATGTGATGAAAATGGATTATTAAAAGAGGAATAGGTTTCTAATAAGCCTACGGCTTGAGGAAAGTGCTCAGAGGCTAGAGGAGTACATCTGACAATTATATCTAAAAACTTCATGTTGCTTTTTGGGCCCTGTCTGCTAAAAATGTATTGTGAGTGTTGTTTAATAGGATTGAAGCTTTCAGACATCAGATGGTGTTGCAGACAGGACCTGACAGACATCTATCAAAGCCCTTTGGATGGCCATAGAGACATACTTGCTCACCGTCCACCTGCATGCCTGTACCCTAAAGCTGGGGCCCCTGATTTCATCCTCGGCCAGCTTACTAGTCAGAGGAGGACATGGACAAAGCCTAAGGAACAGAAAATTCCAAAAAGAGTTAAAAGAGATTCCATGAGAGGTCAAATTCTCCAAAGCCCTGGGCGTGCCTGTCCCTTCTGGAATTTGCCCTCTAAAGCCGCCCATCTGCAAGGCCAAGGGACTGATTTTGATCACAAGACCAGTAATGTCACAGAAGTTCCCTTTGTTTTGTTTACATGTCCTTCACTATTGTCCTTTGGTGTTTACACTCTTCTACTATTAACTTCACTGAAGTAGAATATATAAATCCTGGGTTTTGGGAAATAAAACTTTGTCAATTGCATGAGACGAGGCAATTGTCCTTGTCAGTCATTTCAGATTTCTCTCTCCCAAGCTCCGGGGACGAATCCCCACATTTAGCATCGTGAACGGGGACTTGAAAGAGTTTTACTTGGTAAGAGAGGGAAATCACTGCAGAGAAGCCTCTGCAGAAAACAGCCAAAGCCTTTGCCCCACCTTCCAAGAACGGTTTCAGTGCTCTGACGGAGCTCGGTCTGTCGCACCTACCTACCTACCTACCTACCTACCTACCTACCTACCTACCTACTTACTTACCTATTTATTTTGAGATATTGGGGATTTAACCCAGGGACATTCTACCACTGAGCTACACCCTCAGCCCTATATTTTATTCTTTATTTTGTTTTTTGTTTTGGTGGTACTGGGGTTCCTGGAAGCCCTTCTACCTCCGGGCTATACTCCCAGACCTATTTTTACATTTTTATTTGGAAACAGGGTCTCCTAAGCCAGCTTGTGTAGCTGGCTTCGAACCTGTGTTATCCTCCTGTCTCTGCCTCCCAAGGGCGGGGATTACAAGCGTGCGCCACCACGCCCAGCTTATTCTTTATTTTGAAATGGGGTCTCACTAAGTTGCAGAGGGCCTCACTAAGTAGCTGAGGCTGGTTGCAAACCCACATCCTCCTGTCTCAGCCTCTCAAGTACTGCTATTATAAGCATGTGCTACAATCCCAGCTCCTATTATTCTTTCTTTCTTTCTTTCTTTCTTTCTTTCTTTCTTTCTTTCTTTCTTTCTTTCTTTCTTCTTTTTGGCGGGCATTCTACCTCTGAGCTACACCACCAGCCCTATTTTATTTTATTCTTTATTTTGAAACAGGGTCTCACTAAGTTGCAGAGGGCCTCACTAAGTATTTGAAGCTGGCTGCGAACCCGGATCATCCTGTCTCAGCCTCCCAAATGCTAGGATTACAAGTATGTGTCACCGCACCTGGCATTTTATTCTTTATATTGAAACAGGGTCTCACTAAGTAGCTGAGGCTGGCCAAGAACCTGCGATCCTCCTGTCCCAGCCTCCCAAGTAACAGGAGTACAAGCGTGGTCCACCACATGTGGCTTTGACTCTTCCATTTAGAGGGAATAATCAGGAGAGGCTCCTGGAGATTAAATGAAATTTTTCCAAGGATCATGCAATTAGGATGGTGACCGAAATACTGGTTTCTTGCCAAATACCTGCCCTTCTGAACCATACTACCTCTGTTGCCTCTTCCCCTGAAGTAATCAAGAGAAATAAACAGTGGAGGTTCAGAGTAAATCCACAGTAGGTGCCAGCGTTTCTGTCAGCATTCTCACTGCCGTGACCCCTACTTAGAGGAAAGGAGATTTGTTTGCTTGCTGTCACAGGCTGATAGTTTTTGGTTTGGGAGCATCACAGAGATGGAGTAAACATAGACAAGATAAGAAAAGCATATTTGTGCTGCATTAAAATATTAAAGTGGAGAGAGAGAGAGAGAAACCTATAACTGGCTTGTCAGACCTTTACCATTGGTTGGTGCATAGACTGTCAAGGAGATGCCAGGTTTAGAGCACAGCCCCCAGCTCTGCTCCAAGTTGAAAGAGAGATGAAGGCCTTAGGCAGACCCCAGCCATCTGGGGTTCAGTATACATTAGGACAGGTCACATCTGGCCAGCTCAGGAGAGAGAATGATAATATGAACGAGAAAACAAGGGCTCTGTTCTCACATCACAGAGGCCAGAAGCAGAGACAGAGAAAGAACAAGAGAAGAAAGGACTAACTTCCGGGAAGATGGCGACCGAGAAAAGCGGGGCTTAAGAGTCCCGCTAACAACCAATCTCCATTACAACAAAAAGAGCGCCTTTCATAGCCAGAAAACACCACCACCAGAAAAACAAAAAAACCCACCAGGCTCCAGAGAGAAAGCGGACTGAGAACAGAGCTCAGGGCCACAGAGGAGACACACGCGCCCGAGGACGCGGCAGCAGCGCCATACTGCCGGCAGCAGCAGCGAACTCAACGGACGGCTACAGCAAGCCAGGTGAGCCGCTGCGGAACAGCCAGGCGGGATCTTTCGGCGCAGACAGCATTTAAAGCTCCCAGTGGCTGAGCTCAGCACACGCTGCAGGGATTCAGAGTGGAAATCAAAACCAGAGAAGAAAAAATACGCCAGCATCATGGCCGAGGGCGTGGCAGAGGCGCCATATTGCCACCGGCAGCGGCAGCAGCAGTGAATTCACCGAGTCCAGTACAGCTACATCTGCGTACTCAAGAACAGTGAGTCAAATTGCGGGCCACAGAGGAGAAATCGCAGTATTGGGCCTCCTGGGACTTGACCCAGTGAGGGAGTGGTGGTGGCAGAGATATCACACCATAGGAGAACGTGCAGCCTGGCACCCCCCATAATTTAAAGCAGCCTCTATCGACTCCCTGGGTCGGAGACTCTGTGATACAACCCAGTAAAGGAGTAGTGGGGTCTGAGATAATACAGACTCGAGATCCAGAGCACCTTAAGTGAAGCCATAGTGACCCAAGGGAAGAACCCAGAGAAGGCACAAACCTCCGAAATCATGGGAAAGAGGAATAACACTGGAGTAATGAATGTGCACAACCCCACAACATCAGAACCTGATAAAACAGAAAATCAGAGATTTCTAGAAGATCAAATCAGGAAAATAACTGTAGAAATAATAGAGGTGCTTCGAAAAGAACTCAGAGAGAGCCAAAAAGAGATAAAGGATGCAATTAATGAAGTAAAGGCCTCAATTCAAAGCACAAACAACCGATTAGACCACATGGAGAACAGAATCTCGCTCTTAGAAGATGAGCAATCCAAAAATGAATGCATAGTTTCTAATCTAGAAAAAAATATCCAACAGCAGGAATCTGACATTGAAGAAATATGGGCCCATCTTAAGAGAGCTAACCTAAGAATAATTGGAATAGAGGAGGGAAAAGAAAGTGATACCAAAGGGATCAACAATCTCTTCAAGGAAGTAATAGCAGAAAATTTTCCAAATATAGAGCAAGAGGTCGATACACAGATCCAGGAAACTTATAGAACTCCCTTTAGACAGGATCGGAGAAGAGGATCCCCACGCCATATAATTGTCAAAATGACCAATGTGGAAGCCAAGCAGAGAATCTTAAAGGCAACAAAAACAAAGGGCCAAGTGACATTCAGAGGCAAACCAATTAGAATCACTCCAGACTTCCCAAACCAAGTCATGAGAGCCAGAAGGGCTTGGAGTAACATATTCCAAACTCTGAAAGAAAACAACTTCCAGCCAAAAATTTCCTACCCAGCAAAACTTTCTATCAAATTAGATGGAGAAATAAGAAGCTTCCATGACAAACAGAAACTGAAGGAATTTATGTCTTCAAAACCAGCACTAGAGAAAATACTCAAAGAGATTAACTACAAAGAAGAAATAGGTAACACACACCAGAATCAGAGAAACAAGATTTTCCATCCAACAGACAACTAAGATTGGTTATCTGTGGAGATTCATTATTTATGTTAGTCTTTTACCTATCTCTAAAGGGTATTGTTTGCCTTTATTGTTGTTAATTTTTAGGATTTCTAGTTGGAATATTAATATACCTTCAGATATAGCATTTGGAAATATTTTATCCCATTCTATTAGTAACTTTTAACTCTGTTTACATTGTCTTTGGATATACAATATTTTCTTTTATTTTTTAGGGAGTTTGTATATTCTTCTGTTGCCTGTGCCATTGAAATCATATCCAAGAAATCACTGCCAACTTCAATGTTGTGAGGTTTTATGACCCAGATTTTCTCCTAAAAGTTTATAGTCTTAAGATTTATATTTAGGTCTTTTATCTATTTTGAGTTAATACTTGTATATGGGATTAGGTAAAGGTCCAATTTTATTCTTTTCTATGTAATTATTATTTTTCAACAATATTTAGTTAAAAGATTATTATTTCCACCACCAAATGTTCGTGGAAACCTTGTCAAAAATAACTTGACAATATAGGGAAGAATTTAGCTCTAGGCTTGTATTTAACTCCAATGGTCTATATATCTGCCTTTAGAACAGTACTACACTGTTTCAATTATTGTAGCTTTATATGGTTTGAAATCAGAAAATATATATCTGCTAGCTTTGTTCTTTTTCAAGATCGTTTTGGGTATCTAGAATTCATATTCCATATTAGGATAGATTTTTTTCTGAAAAATAAATATATAAATATATGATAGTTTCACCTAAAAAAACAGAAAAAAATATGCTCTAGTAAGAAAGAAAGCAAAAAGAAATATTGAAATGCTATCTTTAAATCATCAAACGCTTGGTATCAGACAAATGAAACTGTTATGTGAGATTATCATTTTTAATTTTGGATAAATTGCTATAATACTAGATGTCAACCACTAAGCCAAGCATGGGAAGGAGGGATGGGGAGAGAATGGGGTGGGGATCGGGTGGGGGCTGACTGGGCGATGTGTGCATGTATGTCTACAAAAGTTTGTATCCCACTATGATGTATGAATACAGTGCACCAATAAAATAAAATTAAAAAAAAATAGAAAAAAAAAGAGAAGAAAGGACTATATATTTAGCCTCCAGGGCCTTCTATTCAGCAATATGTTCCTCCTCCTCCTCCTCCTCCTCCTCCTCCTCCTCCTCCTCCTCCCCCCTCCTCCTCCTCCTCCTCCTCTTCTTCTTCTTCTTCTTCTTCTTCTTCTTCTTCTTCTTCTCTTCTCCTCCTCCTCCTCCTCCTCCTCCTCCTCCTCCTCCTCCTCCTCCTCCTCCCCCCTCCTCTTCTTCTTCTTCTTCTTCTTCTCCTTCTTCTTCTTCTTCTTCTTCTTCTTCTTCTTCTTCTTCTTCTTCTTCTTCTTCTTCTTCTTCTTCTTCTTCTTCTTCTTCTTCTTCTTCTTCTTCTTTGCCTCCTTCTCTTCTTCTTCTTCTTCTTCTTCTTCTTCTTCTTCTTCTTCTTCTTCTTCTTCTCCTCCTCCTCCTCCTCCTCCTCCTCCTCCTCCTCCTCCTCCTCCTCCTCTTCTTCTTCTTCTTCTTCTTCTTCTTCTTCTTCTTCTTCTTCTTCTTCTTCTTCTTCTTCTTCTTCTTCTCCTCCTCCTCCTCCTCCTCCTCTTCCCCTCCTCCTCTTCCTCCTCCTCCTCCTCCTCTTCCCCTCCTCCTCTTCCTCCTCTTCTTCTTCTTCTTCTTCTTCTTCTTCTTCTTCTTCTTCTTCTTCTTCTTCTTCTTCCTTCATGGGGGTTGAACTCAGGGGCATTCTGCCTCCAAGCTACATCCCCAGCCCTTCCTATTTTATTATTTGGGAACAGGGTCTCACTAAGTTACTGACAGCCTCACCAAATTGTTGAGGCTGGCTTTGAACTCCTGATCCTCCCATATCAGCCTCCCCAAACCACCCATTTGTTATTCCAGGAACTCAGGAGGGGTGGCTTTGAATAGACATTCAGTCCACACTCGCTGAGACCATCATAGGCTGATAGTTTTTGTTTTGGGAGCATCAGAGAGGTGGAGTCAACCTAGATAAGATAGGAAAAGCAGACTTATTAAAGTGGAGAGAGGGAGGGAGGGAGGGAGGGAGGGAGGGAGGGAGAGAGAGAGAGAGAGAGAGAGAGAGAGAGAGAGAGAGAGAGAAACCTATAACTGGCTTATCACAATTTTACCATCTATTGGTGCATGGACTGTCAAGGAGATTCCAGGTTTAGAGCACAGTCCCCAGTTCTGCTCCAAGTTGAAAGAGAGATGAAGGCCTTAGGCAGACCCCAGCCATCTCTAATCAGTAGAGCCTGGACAGCCTGTGTCCCACCCTTGCCTTCTCTTGCCAATCTCAGTTCAGTGATTCCTACACATGAAGTGTTTCTGCCTCTCACCAGCAGACAGAGGCATGCTTACACTTACACTTCATCTTTGCTTTGCAACAACTGGCCTTTTACCTGTGGGCCAAAGTGGAGCTCATGGATGTGATCACATGGAAGCGTGTCTGCTACCACACATGTGTTCCTGGTGGGGCTGCTGCCACGGCAGTCTCTGCTGCTGCTACACTATTGTATAAGGGACATCCAGGAGGTTTGAGAAAGAGGGAAGAGGGAAGGGCAAGCACTGGGAAGAGAAGAAGGATGTGGCTCCCCTGGGGCTGCAGAAATGGTACCAGGAAACATCAGATTACTCCTTAGGATGGACTCTTTTACCCAGGAGAGCCCTTGTTTTCCTGAAATGGATGCTATGTGTTCTGAAGAGTCCACCTCAGAATGCCCGTTTGTGTCTTTATTATCTTAAAGAGAAGGGCACCCTTATCTACCCTCAGCCTCAGCCCTCACCTAGAACAGTTGGGATGAGCTTTCCCATGACGATTACAATATTTTAATTGAAAGGATTCAAGCAAAGGTGGGTGTTTGACTTATGAGTTGGTGGACTGGGCTCAGGTGAGGATGGGACTTCTGGCCTCTCACACTCAGGTCAGGGTTGTGAGTGGGGTGGGAGTTGGGAGAGGATGGGCATGCTCTGAGCTCCAGGTGTCAAAGGTGGGACTCCATGGATCCTTTAACAGAATTTTTTGTTGTTTTGCTAGAACAGACACGGAGGTAAAAATGATTCAAGTAGAGAACACACCAGGGTGGTAAGCTCCCATTATGCTCTTGCCAGAGACAAGGATGCAGCAGCTGCCACGCAGGTCCATCTAACATCTTCCTGGGACACTGCTGTTTACAGAGCTCCCCCCATGTGGAGGGTGAGGTGCCGCCCAGTCATCACGGTCATGCTAGGGCTTGGACACTGATACTCCTCCCAACTCTGCTGCACAGGGAGAGAGGCTCAGTGTTACAGGCATACACTCGAGGCCTGAGGAAGGAAGACGCAGCATTTGAATCTGTGTCCCTCTGATGTCAAGCGTTCTTCTGAATCAAGCTCCCCCAAACCCATATTTCAGCAGAAATGAGTCACAGTTTTACCCAATCATAAAGAGTCATGGTGTGGGAGGGAGCAGAAACCAGATTCCGGGGAGTGAAGCTGTAGGTGTAGGAGCGTGGCAGGGAAAGATGGAAGAAGGAAAAGGAGCCAAGTACAGGCGTTGGGTTTTCTTTGCTAAATGATCCCGGGCATCTAGGGGCCTATTGAGCTCCAGGGACTTTGTGGATGGGATCTATGTCATCATATGAAGAAGGTGGCATCTCATTCATATGCCAAGAGCCCTCTCTATATGTGATATGCAGATACAGGGAGGTAACAGTTCCTACATCCATGTGCACTCTAGGACTGAGTCAACCAAGGATGTCCCCGTGACTGAGAGGGACAGAGCTACTCACCATTAGAGTGATTAGTTCATTTAGCCGCTCAGGCAGCAGAGCATTCACCTCTGCTTTGAGCTTCTCCAGGACATTCTTGGCCAGCGGAGATTCCAGATGAGCAGACATCCTCAGAGAGCTAGAAATACAGTTCTCAAAGGAAACTTTGAAATACTCCTCTGCTTCTTTGAAAGTAAGTGCTGGGGAAACAATGAGATACTTCAGTGTTGTTTTAATTGTGAAAGATAAAAAATACTCTTTTAATTGTAAAAAATAAAAATACTCCAGGAGCCAGGTGTGGTGGTGCATACCTGTAATCCTAGTACTTGGGAGGCTGACACAGAAGGATCACAAGTTTGAGGTCTTAGCAACCTAAAGAAATCTTGTTTTAAAATAAAAATAAAATAGGGTTATGGGTGTTTTTCAGAGATAGAATGTGTTAGGATAAGCAGCCCAGTCACACCAAAGATGGCGCCTCTCTGGCTTCCCTTCTGGATTGTGCTGGCTACCTCATAGCCCATCAAAGGGGGCCACGGGATGCCCAACAACCAGTCCCCTGATAACACACTCACTGGTATATGAACCACCCGTACTTCATGCGATCTTCCGCTGTGAGCGGAAGCCCCCTCCTCCCAACTGCCTGGGCTGTCTTAATAAAGCTTTTGCTTGCTTGCTTATCTCCGAGGGCCGGCCTTGGGTTTTTTCTGCCCCGGACTTTTGCTTTCAGAATGCCTCTGGATTCAATCCCTAGTACCCCTCTCCCCCTCAAAAGAAAAGAACCCTCTAGGATACATTTTCATAATTTACTAAAATATTAAAATTCCGGTAGCAAATAAGCATGTACACAGTATTATCACACTTTGGCTCCAAGAAGTTTATATTTATGCCTGGGTAGACATCATAGTGCACATCTGGATGGAAAAATTATCCTAAAAGTATCTAAAAATAAACAACAAAATAGCCCCAAACATCATAATTTTGATACCCTCAAATTTTCTACTTATAGTTTTATCTGAAGAACATCTTTGGAGGTTCTTCACTTTCCTCAAGTTTTAATCGGAGACTAGGGATATCTAGCACCAGATCCTTGTACTGTGGTCATGTGGTTGCGAGTTACAGACACCTTCCTGGTGGCCGCTGCCAACTGGGTCTGTGATATCAGTGGGTTGGTAGTCACTCCTCCCTCCTCTCTAGAAGTCTCTCTGCTCTGGGGAGAAATAGCATCATGTTGGGGCACAGTGGCCAAGGTGGTGAAGGCTGATGTAGACTTGGGGTCACTGCAAATGTAGCCTGTGTCACACTTAGGACTCAGAGGCAAACACCACTGCAGCCAGGAATGTGTCCACGATGTGTCCAGAGGTATCCTGGTCCAAGGGCCAGAAGCCTGCATCACAACCGTGGCTTCTCAATAAAACTGCCATGTGATCTTTACTTTGACTTCTTTTCACCCAAATTTCTCACTTTGTACCTGGGTGTAACCACAGCTTCTGTACAGGTACACTGACCATCACGTTAGATAATCAATACAGAAAAGCCTTATATACTTATAAATCATTGTGACACAATAACTTTATAATGCTTATTGTGGTAGGCAGAATAATGCTCCCTCCCCAAGAACCTGTCCTCATTTCTAGAACCTGTAAATAGGTTAGGCTGCAGGCAAAGGTGAACTGCAGTTATAATCAGTCACACAATTAGCTGACCTTAAAATAGGGAGATTACTGAGGATTATCTTGGAGGGCCCTGTGTAATCACAAGGGTCTTTAAAGGTAAAGAGGGAGCCAAAGGAGAAGCTGAGAGAGGGTAGTATGAAGATGGCTCAGGTGATGGCGAACCTTGCCTTGAACCAAGGAAAAGGGGTGGTCTCTAGAAACAGAGAAAAAGAAAGTAAACAGATCCCAGAGAGGAATAGGTCCCGCTGCCACCTTGATCTTAGCCCAGTGAGTCCACGTCACGCTTCTGATCTGCTGAACTGTCAGATAATACAAGTTGTGTTGTCTTATGCCACTAAGTTTGGAGTTATTTTTCATAGTAGCAATAGAAAATGAAGAAAATTATGATGATAATTAGTACTAACCACTAATGCTTATATTTTAGGCCTTGTGCTGGACATTTTATATAGCTTAGCTCAACAGTCCTCTCAAAACTCATTGGAGTAGGTATTATTCCTTTTTTTTTGCCAGAAGGAAAGCAAATAGACACTATTAGCTTGGCCACAATTACAACAAATTTGAGGCAGTATACCATGCTTTTAACCACGACAACATCTTCCTCCTCGTTTCCTTTCCCCCACCCCCTGCTTTTCCCCCTCCCTTCTCCCTTTTCCCTTCTCCTTTTCTTCTTCTTGTGTTTTTTTTTTTTTTGTGGTACTGTGGATTGAACCCAGAGGAATTCTACCTCTGAGCTAGACCCTTAGCCCTATTTTACTTTTAAATGTAGTCTTGTTAAACTGCTGAGGAACTTGTTTGGTTGCTGAGGCTGCCCTTAAGCCTGTGATCCTCCTGTCTCAGCCTTGCAAGTACTGGGATGACAGGTTTGTACCATCATGATGGGCCCAATACAATTTATTAAATTACCATTTTCTTTCTTTTTTGTGGTACAAGGGATTGATCCCAGGGGAATTTTACCTTTGAGCTATACCCTCCAGTCTTATGTTATTTGAAACAGAATCTCACTAAGTTCCTGTATGCTGGCCTCAAAGTTTCAATCTTCCTGTCTCAAACTCCCAAGCACTGGGATTACATCCATGTGCCACCACACTGACTTATTTCCATTTTCTCAAATGAATGTTAAAAGTTATTTTTATGTTATAAATATTATGACAAACCTAGTGATGTTATCTCAAAAATTGGGTTGCTGTATAATTGTATATGAGAAATTCTGTGTTTAAAACTGACTAATCAATTGAATAGGGAAAAGCTTAGATTTATTTCCTCCAAGTCAACAACTGACCTGTACTATTTCCCTAGAAGTGAAAAATTACATATTCTGCCCTGAAGGGAGACAATTACCAGGGGATAATAGTCCCAGTGAAAACATGAGGAAAGCCTTCATAGCTGAGCAAGGTGGCTAGGACAGTGTTTAAAAGTAAAATCAGGAATTCCACCTGCCTGGTGCCTACTATTTATATTCCTGGCAGCCATGCCTTCCCAGGTCTCATCTGATAGAGCTCTTACTTGGACTTACTGTAGGTAGCTCATAGCATAGCCTGGGGCACAGGCAGGACTGAGCCACCTGCCTCCCCTCTGGCCACTGTGAGGCCACAGATAGGATATATTCATAATCACACTCATCTGCCCCTCGTCCAGCGCCCAGGGCAGGATGGAAGGTTGGCTGACTCTTGTGTGCAGGTGCCCAGGTCCAGTTTCTTCCTCCCAATGTTCAAGTTCATACACAAAGAACAGATTATCTTTGGGATCCTGTATTCCATTTCACATCTGTCTCTCTTTCCTGGAATGGGGTAGCAGGGACCAGAAAGCCAGTCTTATTAGGATTCTCTGGAAATAATGAGTAGTAAGTAAGGTAAACAAAACCATCTCAACCTAGAGGATGCAACCCCCTCAGCCCCTTCACACACAACTACAGAGCTACACCAAGGACAGCCAAGGAGCCTTCAAGTAACATTTCTTCTATTTCATTCACTCTTCATTGAGTGCACAAGCTGTGTTTATGAGGCCAACACAGAAAGGGGTAAAAAGTCAAGCACCTTGCTTTCAAAATGAAAACATAGTGATTGTTAAAAAGGTAGACTTTAGTAAAAATGCCAAAAACCAAAAACAAGGAGAAAATATTGAACACAGCAAGAGAAAAACGACTTGTAAGGAAACCTTAGTAAGAAGGATAGCTAACTCTCAACAGAAATGAATAGAGGCAGAAGACAGTGTAATGACATATTCAAATTGCCCAAAGGAAAAGAAAACTGTCATTATTGTGCCCAGGTTGATGTTACAGGAATGGAGAAAGAGCGCCCCAACTGAACTTGGAAGATCAGTTTATTTAACCCCGGAATAAAACAGACTAGCCAGGCTAGGGATGCGGTTTGACACTGAGTCCAGAGCTGGGACAATGAGCTGAACTTACAAGGGGTTTTTAAAGGTGAAAGCCACTCACAGGTGGCTGAGGGTAGGTGGGGGGCTCATTGTTATTGTCTGACAAAATTGCAACATTTCTGGAGTGGGGCTCTGTGTTTCAGGATGTTGACCACAGGGTAAGCAGGATGTTGGTCTATATTTAAAATAATACCCTCCACTGATGTTACTTTAAGCCCCTGAAAAACTCCCGAGGAGCATTACACTGTGAACTAGGATCCTCCTGTTTCAGTCTTCCACGTGCTGGGATTACAAGTGTGTACCACCACACCTGGCTGAAGAATGTTTAAAACTTAATAATAAAAAGACAACTAATTAACAAACTTGTCAAGGAATCTGAATAGACATTTTTTCAAATGAGAAATATGAATAAGCACATGAAAAAATGCTCAACATAATCAATTATCAGGAAAGTACAAATGAAAGGTATAATATGCCACTTCATGCCCACTAGGATAGCGAGGATAAAAAGTCAAACACTAACCAGTCTTGGTAAGTAGGTGGAGAAATTGAAATTCTGACACTGATGATGGGAATGTAAAATTTTTGTAGTACTCTGAAAAGCAATCTGACACTTCCTCTAAAGGTTAAACATAGAGTTAAGTACATGATCCAATAATTCCTCTCTTAGGTATGCACACAAGAGAAATTAGAACAAACATCTACATGCAAACTTGTATATGAATGTTTTTAGCAATGAAATTCTTAACAGCCAAAGGTGGAAACAACTGATGAACGGGCAAACAATTGTGGCATATCCATACAATGGAATATTATTTGGCCATATAAGGCAGTGAAGTATTGACCATACCACAACATGAGTGAACTTAGAAGTCATTATAGTAAGTGAAAGAAGCCAGTCACAAGAGAATAAATGAAAATCAACCCAAATTATATATTATAGTTTATAATTAAAAAAAAATCCAACAGCAGGAATATGACATTGAAGAAAGATGGGCCCATTTTAAGAGAGCTAACCTAAGAATAATTGGAATAGAGGAGGGAAAAGAAGGTGAAACCAAAGGGATCAATAATCTTTTCAATGAAGTAATAGCAGAAAAATTTCCAAACATAGAGGAAGAGGTTGATACACAGGTTCAGGAAACTTATAGAACTCCCTTTAGACAGCATCAGAGAAGTGGTTCCCCATGCCGCATATATATCAAAATGACTAATGTGGAAGCCAAGGAGAGAATCTTAAAGACAACAAAAACAAAAGGCCAAGTGACATTCAGAGGCAAACTAACTAGAATCACTCCAGACTTCCCAAACCAAGTCATGAAAGCCAGAAGGGCATGGAGTAACATATTCCAAACTCTGAAAGAAAACAACTTCCAGCCAAAAATTACCTACCCAGCAAAACTATCTATCAAATTAGATGGTGAAATAAGAAGCTTCCATGACAAACAGAAACTGAAGGAATTTATGTCTTCAAAACCAGCGCTAGAGAAAATACTCAAGGAGATTAACCACAAAGAAGAAATAGGTAATACATGCCAGAACCAAAGAAACAAGATTTCCCATCAGACAACTAAGCAAAGAAGAATAAACAGTATCTGAAACAGAAATAAAATCTTAACATGTTTGGAATTAAAAATTATCTAATAATCACACTGAATATAAATGGTCTCAACTCCCCAATAAAAAGACATAAAGTGGCAAAATGGATTAAAAACCAGAATCCATCCGTCTGCTGCTTACAAGAAACACACCTTACAAGTAAAGATAGGAGCAAACTCAAGGTAAAGGGCTGGAGCAAGGTAATCCATGCTAACGGAACAAGAAGGCAGGCAGGAGTAGCAACTATGATATCAGACAAGTTAGATTTCAAACCCAAACTTATTAGAAGAGACAAAGAAAGTCATATTTTACTGGTAAAAGGAATAATCCAGCAAGAGGAAATAACGATAATCAACATCTATGCCCCAAACATAGGTGCAGCTACTTTCATAAATCAAACTCTTTGTGACATGAAGTCACACATAAATCCCAATACAATAATACTGGGGGACTTCAACACACCTCTCACAACATTAGACTGATCTTCCAGACAAAAGGTCATTAAAATGCCTCAGAACTAAAGAACACCATTAAACAAATGGACCTGTTGGACACATATAGAATATTTCACCCAACTACAGCGGAGTTTACATTTTTCTCAGCTGCTCACGGAACCTTCTCCAAAATAGATCACATCCTGGGACACAAAATGAGCACTAGCAAATTTGAAAAATGTTACATACTTCCCTGTGTCATTTCAGACCATAATGGAATGAAACTAGAAATCAACTATAAGAAGAACCAGAGAAACAACATAAACTTGTGGAGACTGAACACCACACTTCTGAATGAAGAATGGGTCATAGAAGATGTAAGAGGTGAAATCAAGAAATTTCTAGAAACAAATGAAAATAAAGATACAACATATCAAAACCTCTGGGACACTTTGAAGGCAGTATTAAGAGGAAAATTTCTAGCACTGAGTGCTCACATAAGAAAGACAGAAAATCTTCAAATAAATAACCTAATGACACACCTCAAAGCCCTTGAAAAGCAGGAACAATTGAACCCCAAAGCCAGTAGAAGACAGGAAATTATTAAAATTAGAGCAGAAATTAACAAAATAGAGAATAAATAAAAACAATACAGAAAATCAACAAAACCAAAAGCTGGTTTCTTGAAAAAAATTAACAAGATAGATAAACCACTAGCTAACCTAACTAAAAAAAAGAGGGAATCAACCTAAATTATGAAGATAAGAGATGAAAAAGGAGACATTACTACTGACAGTGTAGAAATCCAGAGGATTATCAGAAACTACTTTGAAAAACTATACTCCAACAAAATGGAAAATCTGGAGGAAATTGACAACTTCCTAGATAAATATGACCTTCCTAAACTGAGTCAAGAAGATATAGAACACTTAAACTAACCAATAACAATCAAAGAGATTGAAACAGCAATAAAGAGCTTACCATCAAAGAAAAGCCCAGGACCAGATGGTTTCCCAAGTGAATTTTTTTTGGTGGTACTGGGGTTCCTGGAAGCCCTTCTACCTCTGGGCTATTTTATATTTTTTTTATTTGGAAACAGGGTTTCTTAAGCCAGCACGGCTGGCTGACTTCGAAACTGCGCAATCCTCCTGTCTCCGCCTCCCAAGCGTGGGATTACAAGTGTGCGCCACCATGCCCGGCCTTCCCCAAGTGAGTTCTATACAACCTTTATAGAAGAGCTAACCCTAATACTCCTCAAACTATTTTGTGAAATAGTAAAAACCGGGACTCTCCCAAATACATTCTATTAAGCCAACGTCACACAAATACCCAAACCAAATAAAGACAGTTCAAGGGAGGAAAACTACAGGCCTATATCTCTAATGAACTTGGATGCAAAACTATTAAACAAAATACTAGCAACACACATTCAAAACCACATCAAGAAAATCATACACCATGACCAGGTAGGGTTCATCCCAGGGATGCAAGGCTGGTTCAACATATGAAAATCAATCCATGTAATTAACCATATAAACAGAATCAAAGACAAAAATGACATGATAATTTCAGTAGACACTGAAAAAGCATTTGATAAAATTCAACATAATTTTCTGACAAAAATACTGCAGAGAATTGGAATAGAAGGAACATATCTCAACATCATAAAGGCAATCTACAAAGAGCCCACCACCAACATCATATTAAATGGGGAAAAACTTTAAGAATTCCCCTAAAAACAGGAACGAGACGAGGATGTCCATGATCATCATTTCTCAATATAGTACTAGAGACTCTAGCCAGAGCAATAAGGCAAGAAAAGGAAATCAAAGGAGTACAAATAGGAAAAGAAGAACTCAAACTTTCACTATTTGCAGATGACATGATACTATATTTAGAAAACTCAACAAACTCAAACAAAAGGCTTATAGAACTGATCAACAAATTCAGCAAAGTATCTGGATACAAAACCAATCTTAAAAAATCAGAAGCTTTCCTGTACACCAACCATAAATCCACTGAAAAAGAAATTCAGAAAACACTTCCACACAGGATTTCCCACAAAAAATAAAATACTTAGGAATAAACTTAACCAAGGAGGAAAAAAATCTCTACAAAGAAAATTATAAAACATTGAAAAAAAATTGAAGATCTTAGAAGATGGAAAGATCTTCCATGTTAATAGACTGGCAGATTAAATATTAAAATGGCCATCCTTCCAAAAGTGATCTACAGATTTAATGCAATGCCCATTAAACTATGAAGATCATTCCTCACAGACATGGAAAAATTAGTCCTTAAATTTATTTGGAATAACAAAAAGCCCAGAATAGCCAAAGTGGTTCTCAGCAACAAAAACCATGCAGGAGGAATCACAATACCTGACTTTAAACTATACTACAAAGCCATTGTAATAAAAAAAAAGACAGCATGTTACTGGCACAAAAACAGATACATAGACCAATGGAGCAGAATAGAAGATCCAGAAACAAGTCCACACACTTTCAGTCAATTTATTTTTGACAAAGGGGCCAAAAACATACACTGGAAAAAAGATAGCCTCTTCAACAAATGGTGTTGGAAAAACTGGTTAACCATATGCAGAAAATTGGAAATTAATCCCACTTTCTCACCCTGTACAAGAGTCAATTCAAGATGGGTCAAAGACTTGGAAATCAAACCAGAGACCTTGAAGCTACCTGAAGAGGGCATAGGTCCAACACTGCAACACATAGGCACAGATAAACACTTTCTCAACAAGACCCCAAAGGCACAACAAATTAAAAGGTGAATCAATATGTGGGATTGCATGAAACTGAAGAGCTTCTGTTCAGCAAAGGAAACTATCAAGAACCTCAATCAAGAGCCAACAGAATGGGACAAGATTTTTGTCACCTACATGTCCGATAGAGGACTAATATCTAGAATATACAGAGAACTCAAGAAACACAACACTAAGAAAACAAAGCATCCAATAACAAAATGGGTAAGTGAACTAAATAGATACTTCATGAAAGAAGAAATTCAAATGGCCAATAAATGCATGAAAATGTGTTCAACATCATTGGCAATCAGAGAGATTCAAATCAAAACAACCCTGAGGTTTCACTTAACTCCAACTAGAATGGCATTCAAAACACAAGCAACAAGAGATGCTGGTGAGGATGTGGAGAAGTGGGAACCCTAAAACATTGTTGGTGGGATTGCAAATTAGTGCAACCACTTTGGAAAACAGTATGGAGAATCCTCAGAAGAATGGGAACAAATCTACCATTTGATCTAGTAATACCGCTTCTGGGTAACAGCCCAAAGATAGGAAACCAAACTACCAAACTAATGCATGTGTACCTATGTCCATAGCTGCATAATTCACCATAGCCAAACTATGGAACCAGCCAAGATGTCCATCAACAGATGAATGGATTGCAAAACTGTGGGATATGTATACAATGGAATTTTACTCAGCCATTAAAAAAACTCAATTACATCATTTTCAGGGAAATGGATGGAACTGGAGGACATGTCAGATTCCTGCTGTCTGATTTTTTTTCTAAGTTAGAAATTATGTATTCGTTTTTGGAATGATCATCTTCTAGGAGCGAGATTTTATTCTCTATGTGGTCTAATCGATTGTTTATATTTTGAATTGAGGCCTTTACCTCAATGATTGCTTCCTTTATTTCTTTTAGACTCTCTCTAAATTCTTTTTGAAAGTCCTGTATTATTTCTACAGTTATATTCCTGATTTGATCTTCTGGAGATCTCTGAATTTCTGTGTTATCAGGTTCTGATAATATGGGGTTGTGGGCATTCATTGCTCTATTGTTGTTCCTCTTTCCCATGATTTCAGAATTTTGTGTCTTCTCTGGTCAGTATGACTTCACTTAGGGTGCTCTGTATCTTGAGTCTGTTGTAATCTCAGCCACCACTACTCCTTTACTGGGTTGTATCACAATGTCTCATACCCAGGAAGTTAATCGAGGCTGTGCGAGGCTGTGGGGGTGCCAGGCTGGGCATTTTCCCATGGGGAGCTTCAACTAGGGTGTGGTATCTCTGCCACTGCTCCTCCTTCACTGGGTTGGACTGCAAAATATCCAACCCAAGGAGATTGTCAAAGCTGCGCAAGTGCCTGGGAGTGCAGTACAGGGATTTCTCCTTTAGGGGCCACAATTTCACTCACAGTTATTGTGCATGCAGAACTGGAGCTGTGGCGGGGTGTGGTGAATTTGCTGTCGCTGCTGGCAATATGGCACTGCTGCCACGCCCTCGGCCATGAGGCTGGTGCTGCTGGCAATATGGCGCCGCTGTCACTCCCTTGGCTATGAGGCTGGGGTATTTCTTTCTGGGTTTTGCTCTGTTCTGAGTCCCTGGAAGGCATGATGAGCTTGGCCACTGGGAGTTTTAGACGTTCTTTGCACTGGAAGAACTGCTGAATTACACCCGAATGATCCGCAGCTGCTTACTTCGGCTCCTTGTTTACCTTTCCTCTTTGGAGCCTGATGCTGTGAGGTGAGATAGCGCCGGCACGGCTCTGCTACTGCATTGCAGGCTTGATTTCTGGTCTCTGGTTGTTCTTCTAGTCTTTTTTCCCTCTGTCCCTTGTGTTTACATTTTTTATTTCTCTGCTGATGGTGTTTTCTGGCTATGAAAAGCGCTGATTTTGTGGCAATAGCGATTGAGTTTTAGCAGGACTTGTAAATGAGGCTTTTCTTGGTCTCCATCTTCCCGGAAGTCTTACAATTTTAAATATCAAATTGAGAAATTGAGCTTTATTATATAATGGTGTATACGAAAGTAGGGATAGAGAAGTAGTGGAGTGGGAACTGGGGAAAGGCTTGACAAGTGTTGTGTGTATGTAAGCCTCACAAACCATGAACTTTATCAAGGTATGTGATTGCAATGCACCAATAAAAATAAATAAAAAATAAATAATTAAAAATTCAAAGCAAAAAAAATGAAGAGCCATCAAAGGTCTACTGTTATAAAACTCAAGACAAGGACAACACAGCTTATATTTATGTATCTATATATTTATGTCTAAATATATATATTTATGTCTAAATTTCACATTTTATCAGAATTTCTTCCTGAAATTGAGCAAGAAGGAGGAAGAAGAAGAGTTTATTCATGTTGCTCTAGAGCTGGTATGTATATTAACTCAACCAAGTGGGCCATTTATTTTGCCAAGAAATGCTTTTAGAAAGGGGAGAAACCAAGAACTCCATTGGTGTGGGAAATTGTAGCATAGTTGTGTTGCAGGGAAAACAGACCATGCACACTGGCCCACAGCCTACCCAAAGTGAAATAAACCCTGAGGTGATGCATGAGTGTGACTTGGGTGTCTATGGAAGGACGAGAGAATATATTGGAAAAGAAAAGGCCAGAAGTAATTGCTTCTGATGCCTCATGTTTTGGAGTGTACTTTCAGAGGAATTTGAGGCCCCAGGAAGAAGGCTCAGGGAAGGTCTGGGTGGGTACTGTGCGCAGCACTCCACTTGGGAGATTCTAGTCTTCTGGGAAGAGGTGGAAAGGCTGGCAGAGAAACCCACCCAACAACACTGGGCTCTGGATGAAGGAATCTCCAAATGTCTCCTCCCATCTCTTTTCTTTTCAACTTAACAAGGCTTCTTACAAGATTACACAGTTACTGGACCCACTGTGCAATCAGAATGACCCTAGGAGAGCTTCCAGGCAAGGAGGTATCACAGCTTTATCCTGAAACTCACCTGCCTGAGGCCCAGGCATTTCCTCTCAGGATACCATGGGAATGGTGACATCCAGGGAGGCACCTTGAGAAGCAGGAACATTCCAGGGAAGCTGTGTGCAGTTGAGTTTTATACAGCTGATTTGCTTATAGGGTCAATCTTCTCTGTGGCTTGGGGTCACATTATTGAGAGTTGTCCAGCAAACCAAGGGTTCACTTCCTCCTACCCAACCACCATGTCTCCAATAGAGCAGAAAGAACAGAAACCTTAACTCTGACTGTGGATGATCAGAAGTCTGTATGCACATAGGACAAAGAAATTACCATTTTTTTTACAACTTTTTTTGGACATAACAGATATGCTATTTATGCTTTTCTTCACTTTGAGTCTCACTTTGAAAACTTCTTAATAGGCATTAAACTTGAAAAGTTGTCACTTGTCCACAGGTACAGGAGCCACTAAGAAGCTAGTGTATTCAGTGACAAGGTCTGTTCATGAATCTATATTTTCTGGAGTACAATAATAGAAATAGAAAACAGATTTCTTGTGGGGGACTACGTCCTGTGTGCATATATGCTACCATCAACATGATTTACATTATGATGTGAGACTATAATTAACCAATAAAATAACTTTATATAAATTTATTAAGAATCACTCTTTCTACCTTCCCACCTTCCCATGCCTGAGGCATTGGTTGCCACTGATACATTTGTGTATGTATATTATGTCCATTAAAACACTTTATCTGAAAGGTTTTTCCTGTCCAGTCTCCCACAGTTAAGTCACCTCCTTCAATTTACTAAGGAATATCCTCCTCTGTCTCTAGGTTCTCCTGTGTCCCAATTCCTTTCTAGTTTCCACATATGAATAAATATATCTGACCTGTCACTTTTTTTGTTACTAATCTCATTTAACATAATATTCCTTGGTTCCATCATTTTCCCTTCAAATGGCACAACTTTGTTCTTTATGGTAAAGTAGAATTCCACTGTCTATATATAATTTCATAATGTTGCAATCTATTTCTGTTAATGGACACCTTGTTTGGTTCCATACTTTCGCAATTATGAATTCTGCAGCTAGAAAAATAGACATGCATGCATTGCTATCTTGCTGGGGTTTTCTTATATAAAAGGTTGTTACATGAAGAGAGGAAAAGTGTCTGTTTTGTTTTTATAATCATCACTAGTATAGTGAGTAAAAAGTTAGAAAATTAGGAAAAGGTGTGCCAAACAAAAACAAGGCAAATATTCAAAATCAGGTCTAAAGAAACAGAACAATTTAAATCACCTGAGAATATATTAAAAATAATTGTCCAAAATATGCTGACAAGGATCAGAGACCAGTGTATGTAAACAGGGAGAATATCAACAAAATGGTGGAAGATATTTAAATATTTGAAGTAATAGGAGAAATTCTAGATGAAGAAAGATAAATCATAGATGTGAAGATAAGAAAACCTAGCTGAGTGGGATAGGAGAGGGGAAGAGAGAAATGTCCTAATGTACATGATGTACATTCACAGATATATCAAAGTCAATCACTATGCCAAACATGAGAAGGTGGGAGGGAGGAGGGAATAGGGTGGGAATTGGGAAAGGGATAATTGGGTGATGTGTGTATGTATGCCTCTACCATAATCTACTCCATTAAGATTTATGACTACCTTGCATCAATAAAAAATAAAAATAAATAAAAATAAAAGAGTTAATATGAAAGTGAGAAAAATCATGAAGGAACCATGTCATTTTTGGTGCAATAACTGAGCAGACAAACTTCCTTGAGATGATGAGCATCAAATAGTTCAAGCAGAAGAAATAATGAAAAAACATGAAGACTGATCATGGAAATGATTTAATTATAAGAACAAAATGAAAGAAGAATTAAAAAGATAAAGAAAGCTTAAGCAAGAAATAATAGTTTGCTAGCTATGACAGAAAAGGTGTAAGTATTGGGAAAGACAGAAAATCCTCATAAAATTTGAAAAATGCATAGTTTTATTATATCATCTTGAATGTCCCCTGTTCTCATTGCTAATGCTCCCCATGAGATTCCATAATGAGTAGACCTATCATGTGAATGAGTTTGGACTCCAGGGAGGAGAAAGTTGGCATATATTGATAATATATGTGAGGTGAAAATTATGTGACTCATCTGGGTGTGGTAGCACAGGATTGTAATCCCAGAATTGGGGAGGAAGAGACCATAGTACTGTGGTTCCTCAGCTACTTAGTCAGGCTCTTCGCAACTCAATGTGACTCTGTTGCAAAAACTAAAACAAGACTATAAAATAGGTCTGGGGGTGTATCTCGGAGGTAGAACACCCCTGGGTTCCATCCCCAGTACCACACACACACAAATTATGAGACTCTCTACTTGTCCTAGAGGTTATGAGAGAGGGCATTTTTTGGTGACTACCAAGCATCTTTGTAACTCCTGGCCACCAGAATGTGAAATCTTCAACGTAATGCAGGATGATTCATGACAAAATATTCTCTTTGTGATGAGTGATGCTGAAGAGGTCATTGGTCACAGGTGACTGCATCTGCGACTGATTATTAAGTCAACCTCACTATCAAACCCCCTCATGGAAAGACCCACTATTACAGAATAACATGACAAGTGAAGATGTGCAAGGAAAGTAATTTATTAAAGCAAGATGTTGAAACTTCTATGTTTTGCAGTAATGATTAGATTATTTCTAAAAAATGAAGAAAAAAGGAGTATATATTTTTAGGATTCCGAGTCCACAATCTTTCAAAATTTCAGCCTGTAATTGAAAAACAAGAAGATATACGAATAGGTGATTTTTATACTCCTGTTTCTAAAGGTTACAGCTTAATACAGCAAATGGTCTATGATGTTTCCCAACAAAAGCTCTTGGTTACGACAGAAGTCACAAACTGCACTGATGTGGGAAACTAAGCATAGTTCTGATGCAATAAAAACAAACCCGGCACACTGGCCAAGTAGTCAACCCAATACAAGCAATATACCCTGAGGTGAACAAGGGTATGAGTTGTATATGCATGGAAGGGAGTGGTACAAGGAAGACAGAGCAGCCCAGAAGTTCTTTTTTATAATGTCTTGAATTGTGGACTGCACTTTCCTCTGTAACTGGCTGCCCAGGTTAACACATGATAACTGGCTGGGTGGGCACTGTGGGCAGCACTGCTGTTGGGAGGTTCCAGCCTTCTGGGCATAGGTGGTGAGGCTGGCAGGAAATCCAGCTGTTAATATTTTGCTCTGACAGAGGCTACCTGAAGATTTTATGTCCATCGGTTCCTTGTCCCATTGCAAATGTCCCCACTGAGACGCTGCAGTGACTGGACCTAAGGGGTGAATAGGACTGGACCTCAGGAGAGCTCCCAGGCAAGGGGAAAGCAGTGCTGCATCCTGAATCATGCCTGCCTGGGGTCTAGGCTGTCTTTCTTCTCATGACACCTTAAGGAAGGTGGAATCAAGGGAGGTGCTCTGATAAGCAAGGACCTAACAAGGAAGTTGCATTAAGCTGAGTTTAATGCAGCAAATGTGTTTGTAGCATCTTCCCTGTGGCCTTGGGTCATTTTACTGAGGGTTGTTCAGTTAGCCACAGAACTCCCTGCCCCTACTAGTGTCTCCCATAGAGCAAAGACTGACCTCATGCTTGGGCTATTGTCTGTTCAAAGTCATTATGTACAGAAATCAAGAAATTACCATTGCTCCAAAAATCATGATTTTTTTTATCAAGCATTATGTCATCTATGCAACGCTTCACTTCATGTTTCGCCTGGACAGCTTCTTCAGTTACATTAATATTTTCAATTTGTTCCTTGAATAAAGGTGCATAATCAAAAATCAAGCCGCTGAATTCAAGAGCAACTGCTGGACATGGAACCGCATTTGCTGTAGCATGAGAATAGAAATAAAATTTGATTAAGAAGAGTCCATTTCCCCCATGGATCTCTGATCCAGGACTAGATGGGATCCCAGGGTTTTATGTTACCATTCTATGACTGTGACAATGTCAGTGCCATATCCTCTGGGTGGCAACTGATTCCAGATCACAGAGCAAGGAGCACCGCTAGGAATTCTGATACTCAGTTTCCTTGTTTTTAAGGCACACACAGTACTTTCCAAAGCCTTGCTGGTTCACTGTAATTTCTTTTTCTAGATTTGAATAATACTTTTTTTTGCTTTCAGGTGAGAGGCATCTTATTAGTCCAGAATGCTGGTGAGGAGCTTTAGAGTCTCCATTCAGAAGTGAATGGTACAGTTAGAATCTTACCAGATCTCAGAGAAGTGAGAGTAAATCTGGAGTAGAGGAAGTGAAATTTTATAAAGTGGAGAGGTCATATTCTGAGACCCAGTGGGAATTATTTGATAATGACATTGAATACAGTTAGAGCTGGACAGCTAAAGTTACAAGAGATCGTCAGTTCTAACACCCATCAGAAAATGGTTGGCTTTTCTCTGCAGTGATATTTAGAGCCTTGGAGAGTATGAGAGGAGAGACTGGGGCTCAATTCCTGGGAATTGGTGGGACATTTGAAAGATTTTTGGCCTTGATCCCACATTTCTCCAAGGTTTTCTTTCACTCTTTACTCTTAGATGGAGCCTCACTATGCTGCCCAAGCATGCAAACATCCCTTCTGCTGAGCCTCTGGAGTAGTTGGGATTACAGAAAAGCACACCAGGCTTTTCTCCTCTAAGTTTGTGGTAGCTCCTTTAATAGAGGGCTCTCAATCTGATACTAATTTAATCCTTGTTTAGAGAACTTTAAACTGGGAAAGAATTTGGGTAGGGTCTGGTCAGCGGCAACAATGAACAAAAAGAGGACATTCAGAAGGTGATAGGAAGAGTGAGACCTGGCTCATTCCCAAAGACACAGATACAAATAAGAGTGAAATTAAAATATCTACAAATAATTTTTTTTATAAAAGAAATCCTTGTGCTGACTACTGTACTTATTCTGGTACTGAAACTTTTAGCATTCTCAGAAAACTGATTGGACCATAAAAGGCTTCTGTTTATTATTATAACCTATTTAAAAGCTGAATATTAAAAAATTCAGGCAACAGCGGCTCTTCTTGTACTTGTATCTAATCAAATTTCTGACCATGATATTTCATGAATCTCAATTTAAGAATTTGGAAACTGTAATCTCCAGTGACACCTTAAAATTTCTGAGGAAGAGAACTTCTGACTGTTACAGATATTGGGTTTATGAAAATGTATACATTCAGACTGTGTTTGGTGCCCTACCTCCCACACTACCCTTTTCCCCTCCCAACAATGAGTGTCCAGGTTAACCACGCTACATTTACACTTCTACATATATTTGAATGTTGTTCCTCCATTAATCAACCTCAGCCTTTGCCTTCTTTTTCTCGGATCCTTCCATTTCAGCTTTGCTGAGGTTTCCCCTCAATTATCTGTAGTCCCTCTGGTTTTCCTAATAGTACCTAGTTTGGGCATATTAGAGAAAACATGTGTCCCTCTCTTTTTGGAGAATACAGTCTTTAAAATATTCCTGTATGATATTCTCACCAAAGTTTTTTTTTTTTATTCTTCACTGTGAAGGGTGGTACATGCATGCAATTGCAGTGTTTTTATGTTTGAAACTAGAGGATTGTGGATTTGAAGTCAGTCTCAGCAAGAAAGAGACACTCTCAGCAACACAGAAATTTTTTTTTCAGAATGAATAGGTTTAGCAATATAGTTCAGGTGAAGAAGGTCCCTAGTCTGAATACTCAGTACAAAAAAAAAAAAAGAAAGAACCCCCCCCCCCATGCTATGTGTTATGCAATTAGCCATAGTAGTCCTGGTCTTTTAGAGAGCTAGTTCAAGAATCTTATGAAAAAGTTCATCCGTTTTGTCTGTTCTTTAACCTGATCCCACTCCAAATAGGTTTTTGTAATTTTCAGAGAAGATACTTTACCAAAGGATGGTACTAGATGGCTCATAATGATACTCACCGTCATAGCAGCACAGGGTCAGAGTGGCCATCAGGAGAAACGTGGAAAGTCTCATGGTGCTTTATTTTCTCCAAGACAGTTCTATCAGAAGATGAGCGATCTGGGTTTACCACAGGGTGTGTAGGAACTGTGTAGCTCAGAGCTATTTGTACCTCTGTCTCCCTGGTCTTTCCCACAGAGTCTTGTGTCACATTACAAGGCTTGGCTCCTAACTCTCCTTCCTGATGGAAGTCCTTCCTCAATGTTAATCCCTACATCAACCTTAATCCTATGTGGGGCAGAGCCCAGGAGGACAGCCGCATGAGAACTCTAATCTTTCTTTCCAGTGACCATTCAGGTTTCAACTGAACTGATTCCAAGCATTTGTTTACTTTTGAACTTTTCATTATTATATATTTGTTCACTGAGTTCAGGAACAGGTTTGATCTGACAAGTGGAGGATGCAATCTAGGGATTCAGGACGGTGAGGAGCTGCTTCTGCTTTTGGGAGAATATATGATCAGAGAATCTGCTTTGAGCTGCTCCCACCTTGCATGTGACAGAGAACAGGTATATATCAGTTCCACACTTAAAAACAATTTTTTAAATTAAAAAAATTTAAATATATTTGTATTGGTGCATGGTAGTCAAACATCTTAATGAATAAATATCTTGTTGAGATATACATGCACACATCACCCAACTAGCCTTTATTCCAATCCTTATCCTATTCTCTCCCCCTCTTTTTCCCATGCTTGATTTAGTGATTGACTTTGATATGTTAAAGTACATCATGTGCTCTAAAGATTTTCCATCTTAGCTGGGTGTGGTGGCGCACGCTTTAATCCCCGCGCTTTGGAGGCGGAGACAGAAGGATCGTGCAGGTTCCAAGCCAGCCGTGCTGACGTAAGAGACCCTGTTTCAAAAATATAAAATAGGTCTGGGAGTGTAGTCCGGAGGTAGAAGGGCTTCCAGGAACCCCAGTACCACACACACACACACACACACACACACACACACACACACACACACACACACACTATTTTCCATCTTCCCTGCCCCATTCCCAAAGAGAGGTCACCTTAATTGCTCTTGTATAGGGCGTTTTCTTCAAGTAGAGTTCCTCCTATTACCCATTTCTCCCTAGTTTTCACATATTAGAGAGATCATGTGATTTCTTATATTTAATGACATTTTCTTGTAGATGCCATAATTTTGTTTTCCTTTATCACTGGGTAAAATTCTATTGTGTACATTTCCCATAGTTTTGTAATCCACTTGTCTGTTGATGGACATCTTGGCTGGTTCCATAGTTTGGGAATGATGAATTGTGCCTCTATGAACATAGATACTTGTACATTTGTTTGCTAGTTTGGTATTCATTTTTTTGGGTTGATACCCACAGAGGGTATTGTTGGGTCATATTGTAAGTCATTATCTTCTGAGGATCTTCCATGCCAGTTTTGGTGGAAATTTGCATTCCCACCAATAATGTATTAGTGTTTCTACTTCTCCACACCGGATCAATTACATTTTATCTTTTCCTTGGAAGTCCTACTTCTATTTTCCACACTATTTCCCATTGCTGAAATCATGATAGCAAGAAGGTGAGTGACTTTGATGAGATGATTCACTCACACCCAATTTTTTTTTTTAACAGAGGTCACTAGAGATCTGCTGAGAGATGGGGTGAGGCAGCAGCAACTTCAAGTGCTTCCTGATGTCATGATTGCAGGGACCCGCTGGCCCTTTGCTGTGCAGGTGGCCCTGGTCCCGGCCTCACTGCTTGGCAGGTTCCAATCCAGTCCTTGCTGGCCCCAGCACTGACCTTGCCACTTGGCAGGCCCGGATCCCCACCTCATGGGCCCGGGCAATGGCCTTCCAGCTGGGTGGACTTCAAACACATCCCCAGGGGGCTCGATACCTTCCTTTCAACTCAGCAGGTGCCAATCCTGGCACTGCTGGCCTCAGCACCAGCTTTGCTGCACCACAGGCTCCTATCTCGACCCTTATCCCCTGGCACTGGCCTTGGCCTGCTTATCAGCCTCACTACGTGGCAGGCCTCGATTCTGGCCTTGCTGGTCTTTTAAGCAGCCATCCTGTGCAGAATGCTCTGGTCTCCCTCACTGTGGGCAGGTCGTCTAGGAGGTTCCCATTTTTTCTTCCTTTTTTTTTTGGTTGTACTGGGGTTCCTGGAAATCTTTCTACCTCCAGGCTACACTCCCAGACCTATATTATATTTTTATTTGGAAACAGGGTCTCTTAAGCCAGTGAGGCTGACTTCAAACCTGCGATTCTCCTGTCTCCGCTTCCCAAGCTCGGGGATTTGTGATCTTCCTTTCTCTGCCACCCAAGCTCAGGGATTTGTGATCTTCCTGTCTCTGCCACCCAAGCTCGGGGATTTGTGATCTTCCTGTCTCTTCCTCCCAAGCTCGGGGATTACAAGCGTGTGCCACTAGGCCTGGCAGTTTTTTTTTTTTTTTTTTTTTTTTTTTTTTTTTTTTTAGTAGAAGGAAACAGTACCTGTCTTTTGCAAAAGCTGGGAGCCCAAATACCTAGTAGCAATGAATTTTGTCTTCCCTATGAAGGCGGAGGTCCACAGCTTCACCACGGAGAGCAGGTTCTGCTGCTCTGAGTGCACCCCGGCCCCCAGAGCTTTGCAGAGGAGTGGGAAGGACATGAGCGCCATCCTCTCATGGAGAGGGCGCAAGCCACTCGATCCAGCTATGCAGGACTCCCTCTGACACACCCCGAACATTTTTCTTATATAGTATGTTGTCCAGAATTCCTAAGCATGTGCAGCAGGAACAGTCTACTTTTGGGGAGATTTCTTCAAAATTTCAAGGTGGATTGGATTGGATCTATCTGCCTTTCCAGAATACTGGGTGCTGCCGCTGCTGCCATCTAAGTCTCTCCTCTTCAATATTTTTAATAAAAGAAAACAGTGTGTGTCTTTTGCAGAAGTTGGGAGCCCATATATGTAGCAGCAATAGATTTTATCTCTCCACTGAGAATGGAGGCCCACAGCTTCACCACCCAGAGTAGCATCTGTGCTCCAAGTGCACCATGGACCCCAGCGTGGCATAGAGGAGCATTGTGGGTAGGAGTGCAGAGGCTCCCCGGATGCTTGGCTGGACATCCTGGACCGGCCATGCTGGGCTCCCTCCAGTGTGCCGGGAATGTTTGCGAACAGCCGCAGCTACTTAGTGAGGCCCCCTGCAACTAGTGTGACCTTGTTTCAAAATAAAGAATAAAAAATTGAACAAGGGGTGTAACTCAGAGGTAGAATGCTCCTGGGTTCTATTCTTAAAATATAAAAAAGAAAAAAAAAGAATTCCTGAGCATGTGCAGCAGGAGCATTCTACTTTCTTACTTTCTGATCTCTTCTGGGATGTTTTTCCAAAAAGCACTTTTCTTGTGATGGCTGGTGCCACACTGCCATCTGGCCTCTAATTCTTTCATTTTCTAATCTCTCTCTTTTGAAAAAAATTTAAACAAACATATCCATTTCCTGGGATCTCATGCCATCACAATTTTTCTTAGTGTTCATATGTGTGTGTATTAAAATATATAGAAATATTTGTATATTTAAAATATGTTTATATATATACATTATACATCTTCCATACATATTTATATAAATATATACATATATAAACATATGCATGTCACATGCCACATGCACACACACACACACACACACACACATATGCCTACCATATAGGCATATGATATCCGTATAAGTTTAAAGGAATAAAGGTCTATATATATACCAATATATGTCAAGATATATATCTATATATTTTAAAATATATGAAAATAGATTTAGTAAAAATATACAAACATGCACATCTACAGTATAAGACATTTTTGAAAATATCTCACTTAAAATTTTTTTTTTTTGTGAAACAACTACTCTACCAGGTATGGCTGGCCCTACTCCACAACCACAAACTTTGCTTATCAGTAAAGCTAACAGCACTCAAGAGTTTCACATTTTCACTGTGGTATGAGAATGCATAAAGAAGGTGTCAGCGAGCAGGGCAGAGGGGAAATTCTCTTCTCCAAACACTGAGGTACAAGAATAACTCACAGACACATTTCCTTTCTGAGATATCAGATACTTTGAAAGGATTAAGCATCTCAGAAGAGTATAAGCAAAGACAAAGTTTCTGACATCCTCTAACCAGAGATTCTGACTGGTGCATCATGAGAGACCAAGATGAAGAAAGACCTCCTAGCTCTCAGACTCATTCTGGGAATGTGATACAATAGGTCACCCGTTCAATGCCCCAATTTGTCATAAGGGACAACCAGTGGGCTGACTTTTATCTTGGGTTCATTGAAGTTCGGGTGGATCCAGGGCAGTCTAAACATCTAGGGGAGAAAGGAGGAAGCATTTCAGACTGTTAGACACTATGAGCCTCCTCCATGTTCAACACAGAGAGATCCTGAAAGACAATCCTTTCTATACTTAGATGCAAAACTGTTAAACAAAATACAAGCAACACACATTCAAAACCACATCAAAAAAATCATACACCATGACCAGGTAGGGTTCATCCCAGGGATGCAAGAGGGTTCAACATATGAAAATCAATCCATGTAATTCATCATATAAACAGAATTAAAGGCAAAATCACATGATCATTTCAATCAACGTTGAAAAAGCATTTGATAAAATCCAACATTCATTTATGATAAAAGCACTGCAGAGAATTGGAATAGAAGGGACATACCTCAACATAATAAAGGCAATCTATAATAAGCCCACAGTCAACATCATATTAAATGGGAAAAAATTTGAGAATTCCTCCTAAACACAGGAGCAAGACAAGGATGTCCATTATCACCACTTCTCTTCAGTATAGTACTTGAGACTCTAGCCAGAGGAATAAGGAAGAAAAGGAAATCAAAGGAGTACAAATAGGAAAAGAAGAACTCAAACTTTCACTATTTGCAGATGCCATGATAGTATACTTAGAAAACACAACAAACACAACCAAATGTCTTATAGAACTGATCAACAATTTCAGCAAAGTGTCTAGATACAACAATGGTCTTAAAATATCAGAAGCTTTCTGAACACCTTCCACAAATCTACTGAAAAAGAAATTCATGAACACTTCCACTCAGGATGTTCCACAAAAAATACTTAGGAATAAACTTATCCACAAAGGTAAAAGGCCTCTACAAAGAAAATTATAAAACATTGAAAAAAGAAATCGAAGAAGATCTTAGAAGATGGAAACATCTTTCATATTCATGGACAGGCAGAATAAATATCATCAAAATGGCCATCCTTCCAATAGTGATCTACAGATTCAGCACAGTACCCATTAAATTGCAAAGATCATTCCTCACAGACATAGAAAAAGGAGTCCATAAATTCATTTGGAACAACAAAAAAACTAGAATAGCCAAAGTAGCTGTCAGTAACAAAAACCATGCAGGAATAATCACAATACCTGACTTTATACTACAAAGCCATTGTAATAAAACAGATACATAGACAAATGGAACAGAATAGAAGGCTCAGAAACAAATCCACACACTTACAGCCAGTTGATTTTTGACAAGGGTGCCAAAAACATACACTGCAAGAAAGATAGTCTGTTCACAAATGGTGTTGGCAGAACTGGTTAAAAATGCAGGAAAATGGAAGAAAGTTCCACTTTCTCACCCTGCACAAGAGTCAATTCAAGAGGGATCAAAGATTTGGAAATTATCTAAAGCGCCCAGTGGCTGAGCTCAGCACACGCCGCAGGGATTCAGAGTAGAAATCAAAACCAAGAAGAAATACGCCAGCCTCACGGCCGAGGGCGTGGCAGCGGCGCCATATTGCCACCGGCGGCAGCAGCAGTGAATTCACCGAATCAAGTACAGCTACATCTGCGTACTCAAGAACAGTGAGTCAAATTGCGGGCCACAGAGGAGAAATACCAGTACTGTACTCCCTGGGACTCCACCCAGTGGGGGAGGGGCGGTGGCAGAGATATCACACCATAGGAGAACGTGCAACCTGGCACCCCCCACAGTCTAAAGCAGCCTCTATCGACTCTCTGGGTCGGAGACTCTGTGATAAAACCCAGTAAAGGAGTAGTGGGGTCTGAGATACTACTGACTTGAGATCCAGAACACCTTAAGTGAAGTCATAGTGACCCAAGGGAAGAACCCAGAGAAGGCACAAACTTCCGAAATCATGGGAAAGAGGAATAATACTGGAGCAATGAATGCCCACAACCCCACAACATCAGAACCCGATAAAACAGAAAATCAGAGATTTCTAGAAGATCAAATCAGGAAAATAACTGTAGAAATAATAGAGGTGCTTCGAAAAGAACTCAGAGAGAGCCAAAAAGAGATAAAGGATGCAATTAATGAAGTAAAGGCCTCAATTCAAAGCACAAACAACCGATTAGACCACATGGAGAACAGAATCTCGCTCTTAGAAGATGATCATTCCAAAAATGAACGCATAGTTTCTAATCTAGGAAAAAATATCCGACAGCAGGAATCTGATATTGAAGAAATATGGGTCCATTTTAAGAGAGCTAACATAATAATAATTGGAATAGAGGAGGGAAAAGAAAGTGAAACTAAAGGGATCAACATCTCTTCAAGGAAGTAATAGCAGAAAATTTTCCAAACATAGAGCAAGAGGTCGATACACAGGTCCAGGAAACTTATAGAACCCCCTTTAGACAGGATCAGAGAAGAGGATCCCCACGCCACATAATTGTCAAAATGACCAATGTGGAAGCCAAGCAGAGAATCTTAAAGGCAACAAAAACAAAGGGCCAAGTGACATTCAGAGGCAAACCGATTAGAATCACTCCAGACTTCCCAAACCAAGTCATGAGAGCCAGAAGGGCTTGGAGTAACATATTCCAAACTCTGAAAGAAAACAACTTCCAGCCAAAAATTACCTACCCAGCAAAACTTTCTATCAAAATAGATGGAAAAATAAGAAGCTTCCATGACAAACAGAAACGGAAGGAATTTATGTCTTCAAAACCAGCGCTAGAGAAAATACTCAAAGAGATTAACTACAAAGAAGAAATAGGTAACACACATCAGAACTAGAGAAACAAGATTTTCCATCCAACAGACAACTAAGATTGGTTATCTGTGGAGATTCATTATTTATGTTAGTCTTTTACCTATCTCTAAATTGTATTGTTTGCCTTCATTGTTGTTAATTTTTAGGATGTCTAGTTGGAATATTAATATACCTTCAGATATAGCATTTGGAAATATTTTATCCCATTCTATTAGTAACTGTTAACTCTGTTTACATTGTCTTTGGAAATACAATATTTTTTTATTTTTTAGGGAGTTTGTATACTCTTCTGTTGCCTGTGCCATTGAAATCATATCCAAGAAATCACTGCCAATTTCAGTGTTGTGAGGTTTTATGACCCAGATTTTCTCCTAAAAGTTTATAGTCTTAAGATTTATATTTAGGTTTTTTATCTATTTTGAGTTAATATTTGTATATGGGATTAGGTAAGGGTCCAACCTTATTCTTTTCCATGTAATTATTATGTTTCAACAATATTTAGTTAAAAGATTATTATTTCCTCCACCAAATGTTTGTGGAAACCTTGTCAAAAATAACTTGACAATATAGGGAAGAATTTAGCTCTAGGCTTTTATTTAACTCCAATGGTTTATATATCTTCCTTTAGAAGAGTACTACACTGTTTCAATTATTGTAGCTTTATATGGTTTGAAATCAGAAAATATATATCTTCTAGCTTTGTTCTTTTTCGTGATTGTTTTGGGTATCTAGAGTCCATATTCCATATTAGGATAGATTTTTTTCTGAAAAATAAATATATAAATATATGATAGTTTCACCTAAAAAAATAGAAAAAAATATTCTCTGGTAAGAAAGAAAGCAAAAAGAAATATTGAAATGTTATCTTTAAGTCATCAAAAGCTTGGTATCAGACAAATGAAACTGTTATGTGAGATTATCATTTTTAATTTTGGATAAATTGCTATAATACTAGATGTCAACCACTAAGCCAAGCATGGGAGGGAGGGATGGGGAGAGAATGGGGTGGGGATCGGGTGGGGGCTGACTGGGCGATGTGTGCATGTATGTCTACAAAAGTATGTATCCCACTATGATGTATGAATACAGTGTACCAATAAAAAATGAATATAAAAAAAAGATTTGGAAATTAGACTAGAGACCTTGAGGCTCCTTTAAAAGGGCATAGGTCCAACACTGCAAAAGATAGGCACAAATAAGAACTTTCTCAACAAGACCCAAAAGGCACAAGAAACTAAAAGGTGAATCAATATGTGTGAGTGCAGGAAACTGAAAAGTTTTTGTTTAGCAAAGGAAACTGTAAAGACCTTCAATTGAGAGCCAACAGAATGGGAGAAGGTTTTTGTCCTACTCCTCTGATAGTGGACTACTATCTAGAATATACAGAGAACTCAAGAAACTCAGGAAACTGTAAAGACCTTCAATTGAGAGCCAACAGAATGGGAGAAGGTTTTTGTCCTACTCCTCTGATAGTGGACTACTATCTAGAATATACAGAGAACTCAAGAAACTCAGCACTATAAAAACAAATCATCCAATCAAAAAATGGGCAAGTGAAATAAATAGACACGTCACGAAAGAAGAAATTCAAATGGCCAATAAGTGCATGAAAAATGCTCAACACCATTGGCAATCAGAGAGATGCAAATCAAAACTACCCTAAGATTTCACCTAATTCCAACTGAAAAGGCAATCATTCAAAACCTGAACAATAATAAATGCTGGCGAGGCTGTGGAGAAGAGAGAACTGTAAAATATTGCTTGTGGGATTGCAAATTAGTGCAACCACTTTGGAAATCAGTATGGAGGATCCTCAGAAGAATGGGAACAAATCTACCATTTGATCCAGCAATACCACTTCTGGGTATCTACCCAAAAGAAAAGAAACCAAACTACCAAACTAATGTATGTGTATCTATGTTCATAGCTGCACAATTTACCATAGCCAAACTATGGAACCAGCCAAGATGTCCATCAACAGATGAATGGATTACAAAACTGTGGGATATGTACACAATGGAATTTTACTCAGCCATAAAGAAAAACACAATTGCGGTATATTCAGGGAATTAGATGGATCTTGAGTAAAATTATGTTAAGTAAGATTAGTCAGTCACAAAAAGTAAGGAATTGGATACTTTCCCTAATATGTGAAAGCTAGGGTGAATGGGGTCATAGGAGAAACTCCAGGTGAAAAAAGAAATCCTATAGAGGAGCAACCTAACTGAGGGGATGGGAGGTGGGGAGAGGGAAACGCTTTAAAGTGCATGATGTACTTATTCATATCAAAGTCAACCACTAAACCAAGCATGGGAGGGAGGGATGAGGAGGGAGTGAGTTGGGCACTGGGTGGGGGCTGGCTGGGTGATGTGTGCCTTTATGCCTACACAAGTTTTTTTTTTACCCCATTATGATGTATAAATACAATGCACCAATATAAAATTAAATTAAAAAGTGAAATGAAGAAAGCAACTCCATTTACAATATCTATAGAAAGGTACTTATGAAATATTAAACAAAGAAGTGAAAGACATACTGAAAACCATAAAACATTTAATAAAATATATGAAAGAATTTGAATACACACACACACATACACACACACACAAATATTTCATTTAAATGATTTGGGGAAATCAGTATTCTTTAAATGTTCATACTTCCTAAAGTGATCTATATCATGGAATGTGGATAATGTTTTTTTCAGTTGTTCAGAGACTTGGACAGGGAAAGGCATCATTAGAGACACCTCTCAGTGGACACAGAAAGTGCAAATATTTATATGAATAATCAATAAAAGGTCATCCATTTCAAGAAAGTTTCTCAATATTTTTATGTACACACAAAAAAACTATATGGTTGTTTATTAGCGTCTTTACTCAGCTACTCATGGGCCTGTATATAAACTGTTGATGGGGCCAGGAAAGTAGGCTATGCATAAGTTTAATGGCATGGATTTTCTTTTCATAAAGCTAATCTGCCTGTGATTAGATCTGAGCTCCCTAAATGCCAAATTAAAGGCAACAGGGAGCCTTCCCATCCATCATTCCCTGGGGAGGAAAACTAACTATCTAGGGCTGGTTTATAACAATGGGCCCCTTGTAGCTTTCTTTCTATTCTATAATGATATGCATTCCACATACAAATTTGCTCTCATGATATCCCATATAGCACTCTCCCAACCAAGAAACTCATTAGTACAACCAGTATGGGGACCAGTATTGGAAGTTCCTCGAAATATAGTACTATCAATATTTGGGAAGCTGAGACATGAGGATCACAGGTGTAAGGCCAGCCTCAACAACTTAGTGAGGCTCTTCATAAATAACTTAATGAGACCATGTTCCAAAATAAAAACATAAAATGAGGCTCGAATGTCTCTGGATTGAATCCCCAGTGCCTCTCTCCAAAATACTAAAAATGAAACCACTATACAACCCAGGTATACCACTCTTCACTATTTTTCCAAAAGTGTTAAAGTTAGAAAACTAAACAGATACAGGTTTACCCATGTTTATAACAACACAATAGTCAAATTATGGAACTAAGTGTCAATTATTAGATGAATGGGTTAAGAAAACATGGTATATATACACAGTGGCATTTTCCTCAGCCATAAAGAAGAACAAAATAATGTCATTTGCAGGAAAATGGATGGAGCCAGAAAATATTATGCTAAGTGAGATCCACCAGTCTCAGAAAGTCAAGGGTTATATATTTTCTGTCATATGTGGAAGATAGATAGGAAATAGAACACATGAGAGACTTTAGATAAATAAGGACAGGAGCATAAGAGACCCATAGAATAAGTAGAAACTGTAGATAAATAAGAACAGTAGACAGAGACCAACAGAATGGTGGAAGGGGATTGGGGAAGAAAGATGGGGAGGGAAAAAGGGAGAAGTGAGGACAGAAACAGTTCAGATAATGCTGTGACAATATATGTATGATGCTCACATCATGGAGGTCAGGAACAAGAAAGCCAGCAAGGAGAGTCAAAGACAAAATCACAGCCCCTAAGGCCACCCCTTCAGGGACCCATATTCTCCTGCACACCCCACCTTCCTAGGTTAGCACCCTCAGTTCATGAAAGTACTACCACCAAGTTCACGAACACGCATGGAGAGGGAGGAGTGGGGTGGAATTGAGAGGAAATACACCACGTGCTGTTGTGCTGTATGTCTGTATCACTCTGAACCTGACCATGATGTAATTACAATGCACTAATAAAGGTATAAAATATATAAAAAATAAAAAAATAAAGTTATGATGTTTCTTTTGTCAGAACCCTGTTTTTATGGCAATGGAGACCAAGTGTCAGCAGGACTGATATGTGCTGCTTCCTTCTGTTCCCATCTTCATGGAAGTCCTTGAGGACTGTGTTTCATTTATTGCCTCCTTCCTTTTACTCATGAACTATATGTTTTAAACCTTTAACTGGTGCATTGTAGTCTTACATCTTAATGGAGTACAAGCTGGTGGAATCACACATACACACATCACCTAATTAGCCCTTACCCAGTTCCTGCTCCATTCCCTTTCTCTACCTCCTTCTCATGTTTGGTTTAGTGATTGATTTTGATATGTTTGTTAAAGTTCATCATGAACATTAGAGAATTTTTTTCTTGCCCAGTCCCATCCCTTCAGATCACTTGCCCCTGGCTTCCGTTCCCAGACCTGCAAACATAAAATATAATAAACAATGTATTTTAGAGTTCCCAGTTCTCCACATTTTTGCCAGCAATTTTTGTTGTTTGTTTTGAATAACTGCCATTCTAGTTAGTTAGGTGAAATCTCAGGGTAGTTTTGATTTGCATCTCTCTGATTGCTAATGATGTTCAACATTTCTCATGCATTTATTGGCCATTCACATTTTTTCTTTCATAAATTGTCTATTTAGTTCTATTGCCCATTTTTTATTGGGCTATTTGTTTTCTTTGTACTGGGTTTCTTGAGTTCTCTGTATTCTCTAGATATTAGTCCTCTATCAGATATCTAGGTGGAAAAGTTTTCTCCCATTCTGTTAGCTCTCGGTTGAGGTTCTTGATAGTTTTCTTTGCTGTACAGAAGCTCTTCAGTTTAATGCCATTCTACGTATTGACCCATTTTAGTTCCTTGTGTCTTTGGATCACCACTGGCATCACCACTGTGACTCTTTAGGATGAGAACTTTCAGGTCAGGGAGGACAGAGGCAGGTGAGGGGAAGAGTGGTAAATCCTGCAATCCTCCCTCACCTCAGTGACCCTTTTCTTTAGAAGGAACTTTAGCATATGATCCAACTTATATTAATCTGACATCTTGGTATCAGGAGTTGGATTTGGGAGCAAAGCCACAGTTAGTTAGCAGCATCTAGTTCTCTTTACACTGCCTCCAAATCCTAAAGTTTACACATTTTCCTTTTACCACCATATAGCTAAATATATAGTCCCTGTTCCCACGTGGCAGTTGATTTGATTCATTAGTTTTCTACTCCAACATATTCTTCAGTGTGTTTGTAATCTGCATTTCAAGTACAATGTAAGAATTTCCTGCTATGTCACCATCCATGCTTATGAGCTTCTGTTCTTTTGGGGCATTAGAAAAGGCATACGGGGAAAATTTTTATTAGTATTTCTCCTAACAAGTTAGGGATTTTCAGCTGAGGATAGTTTTAATATCCACAATTAAAAAGAAGGCAGGGAGTTTTAGAACCAAGAATTTAGTGACTGCAATAAATACACATGAATTTATCTGAAAGTCTTTTCTTTTTCTTATGCTGAAGGAAATTTATTCGGCAAATCATTTTAGAGGTTTCATACATGTTTGGTTAGTCCCATTGCTTTGGGCCTGTGATAAGGCAGCACATCAGGACAGGAGTGCATGGTAGAGGAGGCTGTTCTCTTCATGGCAGCTGAGAAATGAAAGAAAAGGGAGAGCCAGCATGGTGGTGCGAGCTTCTAGTACCAGTTTTTGGGAGGCTGAGGCAGGAAGATGCAGGTTTGCATCCTGTCTCATCTACTTATTTAAGCTTTTGACAACTTTAAATCTCAAAATGGAGACCCCTGGAGAAACCAGGCCCAGTAAGACGCTGGGTTCTGGGCAGGGGTCGCGCGCGGGGCACGCCAGATGGGGCCCGGGTCACGGGACTCTGGGCCCCAGGCCGAACTGCGAGGAGCACGCCAGACCCCTGGAGAAACCAGGCCCAGTAAGACGCTGGGTTCTGGGCGGGGGTCGTGCGCAGGGCACGCCAGCTGGGGCCCGGGTCGCGGGACTCTGGGCCCCGGCCGAACTACGCATAGCACGCCAGACCCCTGGAGAAACCGGGCCCAGAACAGAAAAAGATAAAGAAAAATATTGGAGAGGAGGTAAGAAAGCCGTTAGGATGCCAGGACACTGGAGATGCAGACAAAACTTATTTAAATGCACTGGAACTTATGGAAAAATTCGCCGTGAAAGAGGACTGCTATTTCTCTATATTGTTAAGAATCTCAGACATCACATATAAGGAGAGAGTTTAGCAGAGACCAAGGAGAAATGCGGTGTTGAAAGAGTTCTCCGTGATGGTGGTGGAGACTTGTATTCAGGAGAAGCAGAAACCGGATCTTACCAACTTTATTTTTTTTGGAGAAATTACACCAAATGTCGAATGCTACCATCACGCATGCTTAGGAACACTGGACAACATTCAGAGTGGAAAAAGAGCCTGGGAAGGATTTGAAACGGTGGAGGCAGTGGCAATGCCAGTGGCCAATACTCAGGGGAGGCAGAGATCTGCTACATTACACCTGGAACCTTTGAAATAATAACCACAGAGACAGTGATCGGAACCTGCTGAGGGGTTAGGCGGGCACCGGGGCCAGTGGCCGACATCGGAGCTTGCTGTGAGGCAAGGCCACTACTGAGGCCTCCATGGCCAGGATTGGAACCTGCCAAGGGGTTAGACCGATGCTGGGGCCTGCGAGGCCGGCATAGGAGCCTGCCGTGAGGCAAGGCCGGTACTGGGGCCTCCGAGGCCAGGATAAGAGCCTGCCGAGGGGTTAGGCCGGTGCTGGAGCCAGCGAGGCCGGCATCAGAGCCTGCCTTGAGGCAAGGCCGGTACTGGGGCCTCCGAGGCCAGGATAAGAGCCTGCCGAGGGGTGAGGCCAATGCTGGGGCCAGCAAGGCTGGCATTGGAGCCTGCCGTGAGGCAAGGCCGGTGCTGAGGCCTCCGAGGCCGGGATTGGAGCCTGCCTTGAGGCAAGGCCGGTACTGGGGCATCTGAGGTCAGGATAAGAGCCTGCCGAGGGGTTAGGCCGGTGCTGGGGCCAGCGAGGCCGGCATCGGAGCCTGCCATGAGGCAAGGCCGGTACTGGGGCTTCTGAGGCCAGGATAACAACCTGCCGAAGGGCTAGACCGGTGCTGGGGCCAGCAAGGCCGACATCGGAGCCTGCCATGAGGCGAGACCAGCATCGGAGCCTGCCGTGAGACATGGCCAGTGCTGTGGCCTCCTAACCCGGGAACGGAACCTGCCGAGGGGTTAAGCCGGTGCTGGGGCCAACGAGGCCGGCATTGGAGCCTGCCGTGAGGCTAGGCCAGTGCTGGGGCCTCCGAGGCCGGGATTGGAATCCTGCCAAGGGGTTAGGCCGGTGCAGGGGCCAATGGCCAGCATCGGAGCCTGGTGTGAGGCAAGTTCACTCCTGCGGCCTCCAAGGCCAGGACCAAAGCCAGCTTAGGGGTTAGACCGGTGCAGGGGCCAGCGAGACCAGAACTGGGGCCTCCCATGAGGCAAGGCCACTGCTTGAGCCAGCGAGGTCTGGATCAGTCCACTGAGTAGCCAGGCCACTACTGGGACCATCAAGAGTGGGATCGGTACTTGCAACGCAGCATGCACAGGGAAATATCGCAGAAAATATAAATCAGACGCTTCTCTTAATCAGTAATAACTAGGAGGAAAAGGGCAACAGGAAGAGGTTGAGCTATAGAAAGGGCCCTATAGTGAAGCAACTAATGTGAACAATCAGAGGGTATGTAATACTGGAGGACGGAGCCTCTTTAAAACGCAGGAGGTACATAAACAAATGTATCAAAGTAAATCACCAAAGAAGCGTGCAATGGAGGGAGGGGGAGGGAATGGGATGGGGGCTGAAGGAGGGCTAATTGGATGATGTGTGCTTGTATATCCTCTCAAGTCTTGTACTCCAATATGATTGATATATGACTACAATGCACCAATTTAAAAAATAAATTAATAAAAAATAAATCTCAAAATGATGAGCTTTAAATCTCAAAATGATGTCTAATTACAATGTACCAATAAAAGTATATATATATATATATATATATATATATATATATATATAAATATCCAATGAAGTGTCAGAGATGAACCCATGCTTAATTACCCATGAATGTCTTATTTGCTGTCTGGATTACATGTAACATTTTCTTTCCATCACTCAGGTGCCAAGGACAACACTGATGTAGGAGATGATAGAAAGCAGAGAGGTTAGCACTTACATGTATATTTTCACCTAGCTGTGCAAGTCTAAAGTCCTTTAATCCAAAGTCAAGTGAAGGACTTTGACAAGGAAATAGAATCCTGTCTCTTTGCTTAGTTTTTGGTCTGGCTCTTTCTGGTGTCCTCGTCCTTAAGAACCTGCACTTTCATCTGTTCGACCAGAGTCTTCATCGGAGGCTTTATTCATTTAAAAAGACCCCACATTATATACAGGTTCTCACAGTAAAGAAATTGTGTTTCTTTTTTTTTTTGGTATTGAGTGTTGAACTCAGGGACATTCTACCTCTGAGCTACACCCTCAGTCCTATATTTATTTTTGTTTGGAAACAAGGTCTCACTAAGTTGTGTAGGACCTCACTAAGTTGCAGAGGCTGGCCATAAACCTGTAATCCTCTTGTCTCAGGCTCCCAAGTACTGGGATTACAAGCATACACCACCATGCTCAGTTGAGACTATGCCTTTTAGCTTTATGTTATGTCTGGACATCTGATGGTGATCATTCACAGGGGAATTAAATAACAAAACTTATTTTTATTTTTTTGTGGGTCTGAGGATGGAACCCAGGGGCATTCAGCCTCTGAGCCACACCCCTGTCCTAGTTTTTATTCTTTATTTTGAAACCAGGTCTCACTGAGTTGCAGAGGGCCTCACTAAGTAGCTGAGGCTGTCCTCAAACCGTGATTCTCCGTTCTCAGCTTCCCGAATGCTGGGATTACAAGCGTGTGCCACCATGCCCAGCTAAATAACAAAAATTTAGCCCAGAAAAACTCATTCACAAACCAGTCTTTAAAGGGGGAATAATGGGACCTTTTAAAAATTTTAGAATACTCTGTTGCTAGTCTAATATTTTCCCCCCAGATGGATTTTGTTTCAGGCTTCTAAATGAAATTCAGAAACTGGAGGAGTCCATAATAATTTGATGTCCTATGTTTGTGTGATGAATGTCCATTGATTAGTTGATATGACAAGCATGATGCAAAGATAAAACTTACAGATTATATCCAGAATGAGTTGGTGTTTTTGCAGAAAAATAATGAGACGTAAGGAATAGTGGTATTTGACCTGCCCTCAGGCATGTAGAACATCTCCTATATGGAGACTATGAATAGTTTTGGTATTTTAAAGATTTTGCCATACTTAATATTAAGTAGCAACTTTGAGAGCCATCTCTCTTAGTGATTTTTGAATTTTCACACGAGTCCTATAAAAGCATTTTTTGAAGATTAAATGAACATTGAGATGTTTTAAAAGTTGTCTATCTTTAGATATTATGGAATGGTGGAATGAAGTTTTGAGGCGTAATATCCTCCACTTTTTCTTTCTACTCCAGTGTCTTTTTTTTTTTTTTTTACTGTTACCACCAGGTCTGCTACAAAATCAAATCAAGGAATAATTTAAGAGGGTCAATGAAAGAAGGCAGCACATTTTTATTACTCCAGGCCTTGGAATTCAAACAACATGACATGTAGATAGTGAGAACTTCCTTGAAGCTCTCTAGAAATTATCCCATGAGACCAGCCTCTTTCAGTTGCAGAGGCCTGGAGCCAATCACAAAATTGTGTCAATTAAAAGGTTTATCTTTTCATTCTTTTGCTGATTTGATTACCATAATTCTGTAAGCAATAATGCTTTATTAGCTGTGACAAAACAGTTGAAAGTATAGGAAAGAAATTAACTCATTTATTTTAAAACAATATATAGTTTTGATCATGATACAATTTTATTTTTTTTTAATTTTTTATTGGTGCACTGTATTCATACATCATAATCGAATAAAAACTTGTGTAGACATACATGAACACATCGCCCAGTTAGCCCCTAACCAATCCACACACCATTCCCTCCCCATCCCTTCTTCCCAAGCTTGGCTTAGTGAATGACATCTAATATTATAGCAATTTTTCCAAAATTAACAATAATAATCACATAATAGATTCATTTGTCTGATATCAAACTTTTGATCACTTAGAGATAACATTTCAGTATTTCTTTTTGATTTCCTTCTTACCAGAGGATATATTTTTCTTTTTCTTTTTAAGGTACAACTATCGTGCATTTATTTTTTTTTTAAAAAAAATATATCCTAACATGAAATATGACCTCTAAATACCCAAAACAATCTTGAAAAAGAACAAAGCTAGAATATGTACACTTTCTGATTTCACACCTTATAAAGCTACAATAATTAAAACAGTGTAGTACTGCTATAAGGCAGATATATAAACCAGTGGAGTAAAATAAAAAGCCTAGAAATAAATTCTTCCATATATGGTCAAGTTATTTTTGACAAAGTTTCCAAGCACATTTGGTGAAGGAAATGATAATCTTTTCACTAAATATTGTTGAAAAATAATAATTACATGAAAAAGAATAAAATTGGACCCTTCCCTAACACCATATAGAAATATTAACTCAAAATAGATAAAAGACCTAAATGTAAATCTTAAGACTATAAACTTTCAGAAGAAAACCTGGGTCATAACACTTCACAACAGTGAAACTGGCAGTGATTTCTTGGATATGATTTCAAAGGCACAGGCAACAAAAGAATAAACAGACTTCCTAAAAAATAAAAAAAATTGTACATCCAATGACTATGTAAACAGAGTTAAAAGTTACTGATAGAATGGGATAAAATATTTCCAAATGCTATATCTGAAGGTATATTAATATTCCAACTAGAGATCCTAAAATTAACAACAATATAAGCAAACAATACAATTTAGAAATGCAATTTAAAAGTAGGTAAAAGACTGAAATAAATAATGAATCTCCAAAGATTTTAACCTATAAACATATAAATATATTCTTTTTTGCTTAGTTGTCTGCTGGATGGAAAATCTTTTTTTTCTGGTTCTGGTGTGTATTTCCCATTTCAACTTTGTAGTTAATCTCTTTGAGTATTTTTTCTAGCGCCGGTTTTGAAGACATAAATTCCTTCAGTTTCTGTTTGTCATGGAAGCTTCTTATTTCCCCATCTAATTTGATAGAAAGTTTTGCTGGGCAGGAAATTTTTGGCTGGAAGTTGTTTTCTTTCAGAGTTTGGAATATGTTCCTCCAAGCCCTTCTGGCTCTCATGACTTGGTTTGGGAAGTCTGGAGTGATTCCCATTCGTTTGCCTCTGAATGTCACTTGGCCCTTTGCTTTTGTTGCCTTTAAGATTCTCTGCTTGCTTCCACATTGGTCATTTTGACAATTATGTGGCGTGGGGATCCTCTTCTTCGATCCTGTCTAAAGGGAGTTCTATTAGTTTCTTGGACCTGTGTATCGACCTCTCACTCTTTGTTTGGAAAAATTTCTGGTATTATTTCTTTGAAGAGATTATTAATCCACTGTAGTTGGGTGAAATATTCTATATGTGTCCAACAGGTCCATTTGGTTAATGGTGTTCTTTAGTTCTGAGGCATCTTTACTGATCCTTTGTCTGGAAGATCGGTCTAGTATTGTGAGAAGTGTGTTGAAGTCTCCCAGTATTATTGTGTTGGGATTTATGTGTGACTTCATGTCACAAAGAGTTTGATTTATGAAAGTAGCTGCCCCTATGTTTGGGGCATAGATGTTGATTATTGTTATTTCTTCTTGCTGGATTATTCCTTTTACCAGTAAAATGTGACCTTATTTGTTTTTTCTAATAAGTTTTGGTTTGAAGTCTAACTTGTCTGATATCATAGTTGCTACTCCTGCTTGTCTTCGAGTACCATTAGCATGGATTACCTTGCTCCAGCCCTTTACCTTGAGTTTGTTCCTATCTTAACTTGTAAGGTGTGTTTCTTGTAAGCAGCAGAGGGATGGATTGTGGTTTTTAATACATTTTGCCACTTTATGTCTTTTTATTGGGGAGTTGAGGCCATTTACATTCAGTGTGATTATAGAGAGATAATTTTTAATTCCCAACATGTTAAGATTTTATTTCTGTTTGAGATACTGTTTATTCTTCTTTGCTTAGTTGTCTGTTGGATGGGAAATCTTGTTTCTTTGGTTCTGGCGTGTATTACCCATTTCTTCTTTGCAGTTAATCTCCTTGAGTATTTTCTCTAGCACTGGTTTTGAAGACATAAATTCCTTCCATTTCTGTTTGTCATGGAAGCTTCTTATTTCTCCATCTAATTTGATAGAAAGTTTTGCTGGGTAGGAAATTTTTGGCTGGAAGTTGTTTTCTTTCAGAGTTTGGAATATGTTACTCCACGCCCTTCTGGCTCTCATGACTTGTTTTGGGAAGTCTGGAGTGATTCTAATTGGTTTGCCTCTGAATGTCACTTGGCCCTTTGTTTTTGTTGCCTTTAAGATTCTCTGCTTGGCTTCCACATTGGTCATTTTGACAATTATATGGCGTGGGGATCCTCTTCTCGGATCCTGTCTAAAGGGGGTTCTATAAGTTTCCTGGACCTGTGTATCGACCTCTTGCTCTATGTCTGGAAAATTTTATGCTATTACTTCCTTGAAGAGATTGTTGATCCCTTTGGTTTCACTTTCTTTTCCCTCCTCTATTCCAATTATTCTTAGGTTAGCTCTCTTAAAATGGGCCCATATTTCTTCAATATCAGATTCCTGCTGTCGGATATTTTTTTCTAGATTAGAAACTATGCGTTCATTTTTGGATTGCTCATCTTCTAAGACCGAGATTCTGTTCTCCATGTGGTCTAATCGGTTGTTTGTGCTTTGAATTGAGGCCTTTACTTCATTAATTGCATCCTTTATCTCTTTTTGGCTCTCTCTGAGTTCTTTTCGAAGCACCTCTATTATTTCTACAGTTATTTTCCTGGTTTGATCTTCTAGAGAGCTCTGTATTTCTGCGTTATCAGGTTCTGATGTTGTGGGGTTGTGGGCACTCACTGCTCCATTGTTATTTCTCTTTCCCATTATTTGGAAGTTTGTGCCTTTTCTGGCTTCTTCCCTTGGTCACTATGAGTTCATGTAAGGTGTTCTGGATATCGAGTCTTTGGTATCTCAGTCCCCACTACTCCTTTACTAGGTTGTACCGCAAAGTCTCAGACCCAAGGAGTCAATTGAGGCTTCTTAGACTGTGGGGGGGTGCCAGGTTGGGCGTTCCCCACCGGGGAGTTGTGACTATGGTGTGATATCTCTGGCCACCAGGTGGACTGATCCAGAACTTCGCTGGCACCAGCACCGGTCTTGCCTCATGGGAGGCCCTGAATCTGGCCTCGCTGGCCCTCTCACTGGCATAACCCCTCGGCTGGCTCCGATCCCAGCCTCGGTGGCCCCAGCACTGGTCTTGCCTCAAGGCAGGCTCCATCCCAGCCTCGCTCACCCTGGCACCGGCCTAACCCCTCGGCAGTCTCCTATCCTGGCCTCGGAGGCCCCAGCACCGGCCTTGCATCACAGTAGGCTCAGATCCCGGTCTCATTGGCCCCAGCACTGGCCTAACCCCCAGCAAGCTCCGATCCTGGCCTCGGAGGCCTCAGTAGTGGCCTTGCCTCAAGGCAGGCTCCAATGCTAGCTGCTGGGCCTGGCACTGGCCTAACCTCTTGGCAGGCTCCGATCCCAACCTTGGAGGTCCCAGCACCAGCCTTGCCTCACGGCAGGCTTCCATCCCGACCTTGCTGACCCTGGCACCAGCCTAACCCTTCGGCAAGCTCCAATCCCGGCTTCGGAGGCCCCAGCACCAGCCTTGCCTCATGGCAGGCTCCGATCCCGGCCTCACTGGCTCTGGCACCGGCATACCCTCTCGGCAGCCTCTGATCCTGGCCTTGGAGGCCTTAGTAGCACCCGTGCCTCAGGGCAGGCTCCGATCCTGGCCTTACTGGCCCCAGCACCAGCCTTACCCCTCGGCAGGCTCCATTCCAGGCCTCGGAGGGCCCAAAACTGGCCTTGCCTCATGGCGGGCTCTGCTCCTGGACTTGCTGGTCCCGGCACCGGCCTAACCCCTCGGCAGGCTCAGATCCTGGCCTCAGAGGCCTCAGTAGCGGCCTTGCCTCAACGCATGCTCCGATGCCAGCCACTGGACCTACACAGGCCTAACCCCTTGGCAGGTTCCGATCCAAGCCTCGGAGGCCTCAGTAGTGACCTTGCCTCACGGCAGGCTCCAATGCCAGCCGCTGGCCCCAGAACCGGCCTAACCCATCACCAGGCTCCAATCCTGGCCTCAGAGGCCACAGCACTGGCCTTGCCTCATGGCAGGCTCCAATCCCAGACTCGCTGGCCCTGGAACCAGCCTAACCCCTTGGCAGGTTCCAATCAAGCCTTGGAGGCCCCAGCCCCAGCCTTGCCTCATGGCAGGCTCTGATCTCGGCCTTGCTGGCCCCAGCACCGGCCTAACCCCTCGGTGCCGCAGACTTATTGCCCAGTTGGGGGCGCGAGTCTACTCGCGGTCGATCTCAGAAAAGATGGGAGAGGATAGGGTGCCCATACTGCAGACGCTTATCTGCAGCGATTCTTTCCCTTCTAGGAAATAAATTTCTTTAAGATCCTATTTGCGACGCTTCTTGGAAAGAATCTGACATGGTCAATGCTTCTTGTGCATTTGAACACTTTATTATAGACACAAGATTTTTTATATATTCCCATCTCCCAGTGATTTTCTAGTAAAAAAGTGCAAAACACTCAAGGTACAATAGAGATATACACATGCAGATTACCAACCCTGAACAAGACAAAAGTAAGGCCTGTGATATCACAGGTCTTTGTGATTGAAATCAGTCCCATTACCCCAGGTGGGTCTTGTGCTCGAATTAGCCCCTTTGGCCTTGCAGCTGCAGAGGCTTTTAATAGGCTAATTCCAGAAGAACAAAAGTCACACCCAAAATCACTTGAGGAGTCCAGTTTTTAAGAGTTTTTCTTTAACCCTTTCGGAACTTTCATTCTTAGGGCTTAGTCCAATGTCCTTCTCTATCTAGCAACCTCCTTTGAGCTGAATGGGGGACGAAGTCCGAGATTCCAGCTTTCATATAGTTGGCGTAGGGAAATCCGTGTTCCTTTATGATGATTTAGAGAATTTCGATGAATGTCTGCTGGATTTTGTCTGCAATACAATCTGCTGTCTGAAAGCTTAAGCAAACTCATAACACAGTTTAGCAGGTAAACACCAAGAAATAATATGAAGTTTTTAGATTTAGTTGTCAGATATACTTCCTTAGCTGTGAAACACTTTTCCCCATACGATAGGCTTATTAGAAACCTATTCATCTTATAAATAATCCATATTCCTGTCCCAGACCCCTTGGCAATATCCTTTCCTTGGCCACGTGGCACCTCTCCCATCTCGGGCAGGGCTCATACTGGGTGTAAAGGTCAAGAATCTTCCTAGCCTTTAGCTCCATTGTATCGGGCAGTATTAGTTGCTCATAAACTGGGTTGCTTTGATGTTACACCCAATGTTTGTCTTCTCGTATCTGGGCAGGATCACAAAGAGAGGTAAATAGAGGCATCGGGTCGCCTCCCCCTCTAGGTTAGTTAGTGTTTATGTTGAAGGTCAGAGATTGAGAGGAAATATACGTTTGTAATTATTGACTGGAATGCCACCACGGCATCTAATTTCTAACTAAGTTCTATTACCATTTGAACAAAGCCAAGGATATTTAGAGGTTTGGACAAATTACCAGAAATTTTATTTTTCACGGACTCAGTTTCTCTCACAGTCCTGATCTTACACCATCGGAGCAATTCATGTGGAGAGTTAAATCATTACTAAAAGAATAATAGTTATGAAAGAATATCTAAAAGTGGAGAGTACTTTCAGCCAGCGATCACACCTTCTCTCGGGGCTATTTCTCACTTTGAGATTTTGCCTATGGACTACATGAATAAGAATTTACATGCAGATGCCAAGAGGGCGTGGCTGTAGCTGGTATCTGCACCTCGGCAGGCTCCTATCCCGGCTTTGGAGGCCCCAGCGCCGGCCTTGCCTCACAGCAGGCTATGATCCCGACCTTGCTGACCCCGGCATTGGCCTATCCCCTTGGAAGCTTCCAATCCCAGTCTTGGAGGCCTCAGCATCGGCCTTGCCTCATGGCAGACTCCGATTCTGGACTCATTTGCCCCGAAACTGGCCTAACCCCTCGGCAGGCTCCAGTCCAGGCCTCGAAGGCCTCAGCATCGGCCTTGCCTCACGGCAGGCTCCGATCCCAGCCTCGCTGGCCACAGCAGCAGCCTAAACTCTCGGCAGGCTCCAATTCCAGCCTCGGAGGCCCCAGCACCGGCCTTGCCTCACAGCAGGCTCCGATCCCAGCCTCGTTGGCCCTGACTCCGGCCTAAACCCTCGGCAGGCTTCAGTCCCTGCCTTGGAGGCCTCAGTAGCGTACTTGCCTCATGGCAGTCTTTGATGCCGGCCGCTGGCCCCGGCACCAGCCTAAACCCTCGGCAGGCTCTGAAACTGGACTCGGAGGTCCCAGCACCAGCCTTGCCTCATGGCAGGCTCCGATCCCGGCCTCACTGGCCCCAGCTCCAGCCTAACCCTTCGGCAGGCTCCTATTCCAGCCTTGGAGGCCCCAGCACCAGTCTTGCATCACAGCAGGCTTCAATCCCAGCTTCGTTGGCCGTGGCACCAGCCTAAACCCTCGGCAGGCTCCGATTCTTGCCTCGGAGGCTCCAGCACCAGCCTTGCCTCACGGCAGGCTTCGATCCCGGCCTTGTTGGCCCCGGTTCTGGCCTAACCCCTTGGAAGGCTCCATTCCAGGCCTCGGAGGCCCCAGCACTGGCCTTGCCTCATGGCAGGCTCTGATCATGGCCTTGCTGGCCCTGACACTGGCCCTGCCTCATGGAAGGCTCCAATCCCGGCCTCAGAGGCCCCAGCACTGGCCTTGCCTCACAGCAAGCTCTGATCCCAGTCCAGCAGGCTTCAATCCCAGATTTGCTGTCCCCTTTCCCAGCTGCACCCCTCAGCAGGCTTCGATCCAAGTACCCTCTTCACCCATCAGGTTGTCCCACGTTCCCGAGGGTGTGTGGTGGTAGCATTCTGCCTCTGGGGTTATTACTTCAAAAGTTCCAGGTGTAATGCATCAAATCACTGCCTCCCCTAAGTACTGGCCCCTGCCATTGCCACTGCCTCCACCATTTCAAATCTTTCCCAAGCTCTTTTTCCACTCTGAATGTTGAGCAGTGTTCCTAAGCATGCGCAACAGTAGCATTTGACGTCTGGTGTAATTTCTCCAAAAAATAAGGTTGGTAGGATCAGATTTCTGCTTCTCCTGTGTACAAGTCTCCACTGCCATCGCGGCGACCACTTCAAACACTGCCTTCCTCCTAGGTCTATGCTAAACTCTCTCCTGACAGGTGATGTCCAGGATTCTTAAGAATGTAGAGAAGAAGGAGTCCTCCTTCGTGGGGAATTTTTCCAAAAGTTCCAGTTCATTTGGATAAGTTTTGTCTGCATCTCCATTATCCTGGCATCCACCGCAGCCTTCTTGATCCCTCTTGGATATTTTTCTTTTCTTTTTCTTTTTTTTTAAATAAGGGAAGACAGTATGTGTGGTTTAAGGAGGTTATGGGATCAGGCACTTGGTAGCACTGTGACTCTGGGCCCCGGCTCTTCCGGGGGTCCCCAGTGGCTCTTCTTGTACTTGTACCTTTCTAATCAAATTTCTGATCATGATATTTCATGAATCTCAATTTAAGAATTTGGAAACTGTCATCTTCAGTGATACCTTAAAATTTCTGAGGAAGAGAACTTCTATTACAGATATTGTGTTTATATCTACATCTCAGCTCTTGATGTGCTTCCTTGCCCACTCTTATTTGTGGGGAGCCATTAAGATTTTCCCCTTATCTTACTTCTGACTGTCCTCGCCCAGAGTCAACAAGGTTTGGGGCCTTGAAAGCTTCAAGGTTACTAATGCTAATGATGATATTGTTCTGTCTGAGCTAAGACTAGGTTTGTGTTGCATCAGGGTATTGTTTGACCTGCCCGACATTGGAATTTTCCCTCCAGGGTAACCTAAAGCAAAAAACTATAAATGCCACTAGAGAAGAAGCCCCAGTGTCGGCCAGTAGAGATATCGACCCGGGAGTTGACTGGCGATCCTTCCATGCTTAGGAATAAATCATATTTGGAATTTAATTCTTAAGAGTTATATTATTTCATCCTCACTCCTCTCTTCGGAACCCGTACTTTTGCCAGCTGGCTCCGGAACTTATCATAGCTGTCCATATTGGTACCTTAAAGCTGCAGTGATGAGAATAGTCTTAGGAGGTTCAGCATTTTGGTTTCTGGTTAGAGGACTGGTAAGTGGCAGTGCCCATATTCCCAATGCTTCCTGCTATTTCTAAAGCACAGTTCTGAGTCCAGAAGTGATGTTTCAGAAAGGACAGTCTTTTAAAAAATTTTATTGGCAGGATACATTCATGTTTTAATTTGTTGCTCTAATCTTTTTACTTTTATGTGGATCATATTGAAAATGGCATACATTCAGACTGTTTTTGGTGCCCTACCTCCCACTACCCTTTTCCCCCTCCCAACAATGAGTGTCCAGGTTAACCATGCTACATTTACACTTTTACATATATTCAGATGTTGTTCCTCCATTAATTAACCTCAGACTTTGCCTTCTTTTTTCTCAGATCCTTCCATTTCAGCTTTGCTGAGGTTTCCTCACAATTATCTGTAGTCCCTCTGGTTTTCCTAATAGTACCTAGTTTGGGCATATTAGAGAAAACATATGTCCCTCTCTTTGGAGAACACAGTCTTTAAAATATGTCCTGTATGATATTCTCACCAAATTTTTTTTGTTCTTCACTGTGAAGTGTGGTACATGCATACAATTGCAGTATTTTTATGGTTGAAACTAGAAGATTGCAGATTTGAAGTCAGTCTCAGCAATAAAAAGACACTCTCAGCAACACATCAAAATTTTCTTTCAGAATAAAAACAAATAGGTTTAGGAATATAGATTAGGTGAAGAATGTCCCTAGGCTGAATACACAGTACCAAAAAAATGCTATGTGTTATGAAATTAGTCATGCTAGTCCTGGTATAGAGAGGTGGTTCAAGAATCTTATGAAAAAGTTTATAATTTTTGTCTGTTCTTTAACCTGATCCCACTCCAAATAGGTTTTTGTAGTTTTCAGAGAAGAGACTTTACCAAAGGATGGTACTAGATGGCTCATAATGATACTCACTGTCATAGCAGCACAGGGTCAGAGTGGCCATCAGGAGAAACATGGAAAGTCTCATGGTGCTTTATTTTCTCTGAGACTGAGTTTTATCAGAAGATGAGCTATCTGGGTTTACCACAGGGTGTGTAGGACCTGTGTAGCTCAGAGCTATTTGTACCTCTGTCTCCCTGGTCTTTCCCACAGAGTCTTGTGTCACATTACAAGGCTTGGCTCCTAACTCTCCTTCCTGATGGAAGTCCTCCCTAAATGTTAATCCCTACATTAACCTTAATGCTATGTGGGACAGAGCCCAGGAGGACAGCTGCATGAGAACTCTAATCTTTCTTTCCGGTAACCATTCAGGTTTCAATAGAGCTGATTCCAAGCATTTGTTTACTTTTGAGCTTTTCATTATTATATATTTGTTCACTGAGTTCAGGAACAGGTTTGATCTGACAAGTGGAGGATGCAATCTAGGGATTCAGGATGGTGAGGAGCTACTTCTGCTTTTGGGAGAATATATGATCAGAGAATCTGCTTTGAGCTCCTCCCACCTTGCATGTGAAGAGAACAGGGCTGTTTCAATTTCACACTTAAAAACAAATTTTTAAATTAAAAAAATTTAAATATATTTGTACTGGTGCATGGTAGTCAAACATCTTAATGGAATAAATATCTTGTTGAGATATACATGCACACATCAACCAATTAGCCTTTATTCCAATTCTCATCCTATTCTCTCCTCCTTTCTCCTTCCCATGCTTGATTTAGTAATTGACTTTGATATGTTTAAGTACATCATGTGCTTTAAAGATTTTCCATTTTCCCTGCTCCCATTCCCAAAGAGAGGTCACCTTAATTGCTCTTGTATAGGGCCCTTTCTTCAAGTAGAGTTCCTCCTATTACCCATTTCTCCCTAGTTTTCATTTATTAGGGAGAGCATCTGATTTTTTATATTTTATGACATTTTCCTGTAGATGGCATAATTTTGTTTTCCTTTATCGCTGGGTAAAATTCTATTGTGTACATGTCTCATAGTTTTGTAATCCACTCATCTGTTGATGGACATCTTGGCTGGTTCCATAGTTTGGGAATGATGAATTGTGCCTCTATGAACATAGATACTTGTGCATTTGTTTGCTAGTTTGTTATTCATTTTTTTGGGTCGATACTCATAGGTCATATTGTTGGGTCATATGGTAAGTCGTTTTCATCTTCTGAGGATCTTCCATGTCATTTTTTCAAAGTGGTTGCATTAATTTGCATCCCCACCAATAATGTATTAGAATTTCTACTTCTCCACACCGGATAAATTACAGTTTATCTTTTCCTTGGAAGTCCTACTTTTATTTTTCACACTATTTCCCATTGCTGAAATCATGATATCTAGAAGGTGAATGACTTTGATGAGATGATTCACTCACACCCAATTTTTTTTTAACAGAGGTCACTTGGATCTAAAGATTCGCTGAGAGATGGGGTGAGGCAGTGGCAACTTCAAGTGCTTCCTGATGTCATGATTGCAGGGACCCGCTGGCCCTTTGCTGTGCAGGTGGTTCTGGTCCTGGCCTCACTGCTTGGCAGTCTCCAATCCAGTCCTTTCTGGCCCCAGCACTGACCTTGCCACTTGGCAGGCCCTGATTCCCGCCCAATGGACCTGGGCAATGGCCTCCCTGTTGAGTGGCCTCCGAACCCAGTCCTTGGGAGCCCGATACCTTCCTTTCCACTCGGCAGGCTCCAATCCTGGCAGTGCAGGCCTCATTACCAGCTTCGGTGCACCACAGGCTCCTATCTTGACCCACATGCCTTGGCACTGGCTTCACTGCTCTGTAGGTCCTGATCCTGGTCTCTTTATTCTGGGCATCAGCCTCGCCGCTTGGCAGGCCCCGATCCCAGCCTTGCTGGCCCCTGAAGCAGCCTTCCAGTGCAGAATGCTCTGGTATCCCTCACTGTGGGCAGGTAATCTAGGGAGGTTTCCATTTTTTCTTTTTGGATGTACTGGGGTTCCTGGAAACCTTTCTACCTCCAGCCTACACTCCCGGACCTACTTTATATTTTTATTTAGAAACAGGGTCTTTTAAGCCAGTGAGGCTGACTTCAAACCTGTGTGATCCTCCTGTTTCTGCCTCCCAAGCTCAGGGATTACAAGCATGGGCAACCAGGCCTGGCACTTCTTTTTTTTTAAGTAGGAGAAAACAGTACATGTCTTTTTCAAAAGCTGGGAGCCCAAATACCTAGTAGCAATGAATTTTGTCTTCCCTATGAAGGCGGAGGTCCACAACTTCACCACGGAGAGCAGGTTCTGCTGCTCTGAGTGCACCCTGGGCCCCAGCGCTTTCCAGAGGAGTGGGAAGGACATGAGCACCATTCTCTCAGGATGGGCGCAAGCCAGTTGATCCAGCTATGCGGGACTCCCTCTGACACACCCCGAACATTTTTCTTATATAGTATGTTGTCCAGAATTCCTAAGCATGTGCAGCAGGAACAGTCTACTTTTGGGGAGATTTCTTCAAAATTTCAAGGTGGATTGGATTGGATCTATCTGCCTTTCCAGAATACTGGGTGCTGCCGCTGCTGCCATCTAAGTCTCTCCTCTTCAATATTTTTAATAAAAGAAAACAGTGTGTGTCTTTTGCAGAAGTTGGAAGCCCGTATATGTAGCAGCAATAGATTTTATCTCCCCACTGAGAATGGAGGCCCACAGCTTCACCACCGAGAGCAGCATCTGTGCTCCAAGTGCACCATGGACCCCAGCGTGACATAGAGGAGCATTGTGGGTAGGAGTGCAGAGGCTCCCCGGATGCTTGGCTGGACATTCTGGACCGGCCATGCTGGGCTTTCTTCAATGTTTTGGGAATGTTTTCAGACAGCCTCAGCTACTTACTGAGGCCCTCTGCCACTTAGTGAGACCCTGTTTCAAAATAAGGAATAAAAAATAGGGCAAGCGGTGTAACTCAGAGGTACATAGTTCTATTCCCAACCTGCAGAAAGAAAGAAAGAAAGAAAGAAAGAAAGAAAGAAAGAAAGAAAGAAAGATTCCTGAGCATGTGCAGCAGGAGCATTCTACTTTCCTACTTTCTGATCTCTTTTGGGATGTTCTTCCAAAAAGTACTTTTCTTGCATTGGTGGATGCCACCCTGCCATCTGGCCTCTAATTCTACCATTTTCCACTCTCTGTCTTTTGAAAAAATTTTAAACAAACATATCCATTTTCTGGGATCTCATTCCATCACGATTTTTTTAGTGTTCATAAGTGTGTGTATTAATATATATAAAAAGATGTGTATATTTAAAATATGTCCACATGTAAACATTATACATATTCCATACATATTTATATAAATATATACATATAAACATATGCATGTCACATGCCACATGCACACACCCACACATATCTTTACCATATAGGCATATAATATCCCTATAAGTTTAAAGGAATAAAGGTCTATATATATACCAATATATGTCAAGATATATATCTACATATTTTAAAATATATGAAAATAGATTAAGTAAAAATATACAAACATGCACATCTACAGTATAAGACATTTCTGAAAATATCTCACTTAAAATTTTTTTTTGTGTGTGAAATTAACTACTCTACAAGGTATGGCTGGCCCTACTCCACAACCACAAACTTTGCTTATTGGTAAAGCTAACAGTACTCAAGAGTTTCACATTTTCACTGTGGTATGACAACGCATAAAGAAGGTGTCAGCGAGCAGGGCAGAGGGGAAATTCTCTTCTCCAAACACTGAGGTACAAGAATAACTCACAGACACATTTCCTTTCTGAGGTATCAGATACTTTTGAAAGGCTTAAGCATCTCAGAAGAGTATGAGCAAAGACAACGTTTCTGACATCCTCTAACCAGAGATTCTGACTGGTGCATCATGAGAGACCAAGATGAAGAAAGCCCTCCTAGCTCTCAGACTCATTCTGGGAATGTGATACAATAGGTCACCCGTTCAATGCCCCAATTTGTCATAAGGGACAACCAGTGGGCTGACTTTTATCTTGGGTTCATTGAAGTTTGGGTGGATTCAGAGCAGTCTAAACATCTAGGGGAGAAAGGAGGAAGCATTTCATACTGTTAGACATTATGAGCCTCCCCCATGTTCAACACAGAGAAATCCTGAAAGAAAATCCTTTCTATACTTAGATGCAAAACTGCTAAACAAAATACAAGCAACACACATTCAAAACCACATAAAAAAATCATACACCATGACCAGGTAGGGTTCATCCCAGGGATGCAAGAGGGTTCAACATATGAAAATCAATCCATGTAATTTATTATATAAACAGAATTAAAGGCAAAATCATATGATCATTTCAATCAATGCTGAAAAAGCATTTGATAAAATCCAACATCCATTTATGATAAAAGCACTGCAGAGAATCGGAATAGAAAGAACATACCTCAACATAATAAAGGCAATCTATAATAAGCCCACAGTCAACATCATATTAAATGGGGAAAAAATTTGAGAATTCCCCCTAAACACAGGAGCAAGACAAGATGTCCATTATCACCACTTCTCTTCAATATAGTACTTGAGACTCTAGCCAGAGAAATAAGGAAGAAAAGGAAATCAAAGGAGTACAAAAAGGAAAAGAAGAACTCAAACTTTCACTATTTGCTGATGCTATGATAGTATACTTAGAAAACACAACAAACACAACATATAGAACTGATCAACAAATTCAGCAAAGTGTCTAGATACAAAAACGATCTTAAAAATTCAGAAGCTTGATGGAGATTCAAAATGCTGACTGAGGGACACAGCACTTCTCAGTAGCTGAAATAAATAAAGTTCAACTACTTATAAGGCAGTGTCTTTTTTTTTTGTGGGTCTGGGGATGGAACCCAGCTGCATTTGACCTTCAAGCTACACCCCCTGCCCTATTTTTTATTTTATTTTGAAACCGGGTCTCACTGATTTGTAGAGGGCCTCACTAAGTAGCTGAGGTTGTCAGCTAACCGCTATCCTCCAGGTCTCAGCCTCCCAAATGCTGGGATTACAAGCATGCGCCACCATGCCAGGCTTAAGACAGTGTCTTAACCAACAAAATAAATATATCCCAGGAACCAAAAAACAGACCCAGGTACCTCGGCTGAAGGGATCGAGAAACCCTGAACCCAAGACCCACTGGAAAAAAAAAAAAAAGATAAAATTTCGGGCATCGGACCTGCTGCAGACACAACCTGGCTCCCACAGGTGCCAGCGCAGGTTGCCGGCCCAAACTGCATTCCCTGGTCCTGACTGACATCACCTTTGCAAAATAACCCAGAGTTTGAAAACGGTCCTAGAGACTCATCTTAAGCAGTGAGTGGCGCCCACACCAGAAGCCTATGTGCTCACCAAAGATGGGACCACAGCGGCACAGTGAGTCCTGCTGACACCTGGATCAAGGAAGCCAGGTATCTGAGTGCGTCCAGAGAAGCTGAGGCTCTTAGCATGTGCCCCAGGTCTGGCATTGGCCCTGGGCATCTGTCTCCCACCCCAGAACCCAGCACTGTCCTCGTGCCCTGTCTGTGCCCTAGGACCCCCGCTGGTTGCCTGTGCCTGTGCCATCTGCACCCCTAAACTCAGAGCTCACTTTGTGCGCCTAGACCCCGTGCCGCCGGAGCCCGGGCACTTACCTTGCTGGCCCTACCTGCTTCCCAGGCTGCCATAGCTCTGTGTGCCCATGAGATATCCTCGGGCCCCCAGCCCATGCACTGGGTCCAGCACCAGTGTGTATGTCCGCCACACACCCTGGACCCTAGTGCTACTGTCGTGTGCACTGTTGTGCACCCTGCTGGAGTCAGAGACCAGTGCTGGACCCTGCGCTATGCCTGTGCCCCCAGACCCAAGTGTACCTGCCCCACACCCTTCACCCACCCCTGGCTGTCTGCACCTGCCCCGCAGCTGGAGACTCAGTTCTAGTCTAGAGTGCAGCCCTGCGCACCCTGGCTGAGCCCAGGAACAGGCACTAGGCATCTGTGCTCACTCATTCTGGGGTCCAGTAATAGCCGTGCACCTAGCCTGCACCCTGAGAACTAAGCAGTGCTCTGGCAGTAATTGTGTGTGCCCAGGGACCATATAGCAACCCTTTGCCCAGCGTGCATCTTGGGACCACACGGGCTAGCCCATTTAGAATTTCCAGAGACACAGGGAAAATTATCAAGAAGCAATACCTGCACAGGGCCTCAGGGGGAGGTTCCAAGTCTACTTTGGACATCCTCCACCCCTGCTGTAGGGAAGCACAGGCCTGGGTCTAGGGTGGTAAGTGCAGAGGTGCTGACTACAGGTTGGAAATACAGAGAATCTGGGAATTGTACAGAATTTATTAACAGTGACACCAGACATCCTGACACCTAAACCCAAAACTGTCAAAGGAAGTCTCTGTCCAAACACACAAAGAGTGACTTAAGAAGCTGAAAATAGAGTACAGAGAAAATTAAGAGACATTGATTATATTCTGAAAGCCACCACAGCAATCAGACATTCAAATATTATATGGACCTGACCTTATATTCGTAAATAAGTAGGACTGTTTTGTTTTTTCTTTGTTTTTTTGCTGTTGACGTTTTGTTTTTATATTGCTTTTGTTTTATTGTTGTTGCTGTTTTGTTTTTTCCCCATTCTCCTTTTACTTTTACTTTTTTCATATATATTTGATAGTTTGCTTTGTTTTCTGGTTTCACATAGTTGCTAGTTCTTTTTATTTTATTCTTGTCCTTTTTTCCTCTTTCTTCCTCTTTCCTTTCTTTTTTCTTTTTCCTCTTTTGGTTGTTTTTTATTTGATTTCATAATAGTCTTAGTATCTTGTGTTGATACTTTATTTATGTTTCTTTTCTCCTCCCCCCACCCCTCTCTCATTCTCAGCAAGATATTACCTTATCATACTTAAAGTCTTTCTCAACCTAAACATATCCTCTACCTAATCTGACTCCTATACCCATCGCCCCAGCTCCCCTAACCCTCATCAGCCAACCCTCAACATTGGAAAAGCACTGCTTAACTGCCAATACCTCTAAACTCCTAATTCTAAGATTGGATTAAACATAATACATACAAACGATGGGTAGAAATCAGAAAAACAGGACTGAGAAGGCTGAAAATATAAGAATCAGGAATAATGAAGAGACAACAGAAATCACGAATACTGACCTACAAGAAATGCAAGAAGGGGAGTTCAGAATCCTGATCTACAATATGATGAAAGGCTTTAAAACAAGTCTATAGGAAATGAAAGAGGAAATTGAAACACTAAGAAAGAATCAGAAAGAGGTCTGGAATAAAATGAAAGAGTCAATAAATGAATTGAAGACAGCAATAGAAAGAAATTCTAGAAGATTAGATGAAATGGAAAGTAGAATATCACTGATAGAAGACAGTTCATTCAGAACTGAAAACACAGTCAACAGCATACAGAAGTCAGTACAGCAACAAAACCTAAGCATCCAGCAAGTATGGGACAATATTGAAGCATCCTAACCTATGGATAAAAGGCATTGAAGAAGGGATAGAATTACAGACCAAGGGCACCCATAATCTCTTCAAAGAAATAATTTCAGAGGATTTTGCAAACATGGAAAGAGACTTGGATCTTCATGTTCAGGAGACATACAGAACACCACTAACACAAGATCAAAGAAGAACATCCCCATGTCATATAATAATCAAAATGACCAACATAGACATCAAGGAGAGAATCTTAAAAACAGTGAGAACAAAAGGACAAGTAACATATAGAGGCAAAACAATAGGAATCATGCCAGACTACACATCCCAGGTCATGAATGCCAGGAGAGACTGGTATGATGTGATCCAGACTCTGGAAGAAAACTTCCAACCAAAACTGCTATATCCAGCAAAACTATTGTTCAACATTGATGGAGAAAGAAAAGTATTTCAATATAAGCAGAACCTCAAAAAGTTCATGAATTCTAAGCCAACACTAGAGAAAATACTTAAAGAAATAAAACATAAAGAAGAAAAAAGAAGCAGACTTCAGAACCAGAGAAGAGATGAAATTGATCAACAGGGCATGTAAGTATGAAGAAATAATATTATATCCAACAGAAGATAGACTAGAAAATGACAGAAAATAAACAACACATTTCAATAATAATATTGAATGTCAAAGGACTTTCCAATCAAAAGGCACAGACTGGTAATGTGAATTAAAAAATATAATCCAAATATATGCTGTTTGCAAGAAACACACCTTACAGCAAAAGACATTCACAGACTGAAAGTGAAAGGTTGAAAAAAGATATATAATGCCAATGGGGACCAAAAACGGGCAGGAGTAGCAACACTGATATCCAACAAAACAGACTTTAAGCTAAAACACATCAGAAGAGACAAAGAAGGACACTTCCTCTTATTAAAAGGAACAACCCACCAAGAAGATATGATAGTAAATGTTTATGCCCCATATGTGGGTGCGGTCATATTTGTAAAACAAACCCTCTTGGACATCAGATCTCAAATAGACCCAAATACAATAATAGCGGGAGACTTCAATACAGCTCTCATGCCACTAGATAGACATTCAAGGCAAAAGATGAGTAAAGACTCTGCAGAACTGATGAAAATTGTAAACCAAATGGACTTAATAGACATATACAGAATATTTCAACCAGGAAAAACAGAATACACATTCTTCTCAGCAGCGCATGGCACCATCTCCAAAATAGATCACATTCCAGGGCACAAAGAAAGCACCAGCAAATTCAAAAGATGCAATATAATTCCCTGCATCTTTTCAGACCATAATGGAATGAAAGTAGAAATCAACAACAGGAAACCCCAAATAAACTAATTAAATACATGGAGATTGTATGATACACTCTTGAACGACAAGTGGGTAAGAGTGTAAATTAGGGGAGAAATAAAGAAATGTATGGAATTAAATAAATAGAGAAACAACTTACCAAAATTTATGGGACACTTTGAAGGCAGTGTTGATAGGAAAGTTCATAGCATTGAGTGCCCACATAAGAAGAACAGAAAGCCACCAAGGAAACAAACTAATGGCACAACTCAAGGACCTAGAAAGACTGCACCAGTCTATCCCAAAGCCAGCAGAAGGCAAGAAGTTATTAAAATCAGAGCAGAAATAAATGAAATGAACAAAAAAAAAAACAATTCAAAGAATGAACAAAACAAAAAGCTGGTTCTTTGAGAAGATTAATAGGATTGACAAATCCCTGGCCAACCTAATCAAAAGAAAGAGAGAATCAACTCAAATTATTTAAAATCAGAAATGAAAACGGAGACATTACCACAGACAGAGGGGAAATTCAAAGGGTTATCAGAAACTATTTTGAGAATTTATACTCCAAAAGACTGGAAAACATGGAATAAATTGATAGATTTCTAAGTGCATATAACCTACCTAAACTGAACCAAGAGGACATAGCAAGCCTAAAGAAACCAATAGCAAACAAAGAAACAGAAACAGAAATCAAAATTCTGCCAACAAAGGAAAGCCCAGGCCCTAATATGTTCCCAGCTGAATTCTACAAAACTTTCAGTGAAGAACTAATACCAATACTTCACAACTTGTTCCGGGAAATTGAAAGAGATGGAATTCTCCCTAATTCCTTTATGAGGCCAGTATCACATTAATCTCCAAACCAAATAAAGATACTTCAAGAAAGGAAAATTACAGACCAATATCCTTAATGAACATAGATGCAAAAATTCTAAACAAAATACTAGCTATACACAATCAAAACCGTATCAAGAGAATTGTACACCATGACCACGTTGGTTTCATCCCAGAAAAGCAAGGCTTGTTCAACATACGCAAATCGAAACATGTTATTCACCACATAAATAGAACTAAGAACAAAAACCACATGATCATATCAATAGACACTGAAAAAGCATTTAACAAAATCCAACACCCATTTATGATAAAAAACACTGCAGAAAATTGGAATAGACGGAACATATTTCAACATCATTAAGGCTATATACAATAAACCCAAAGCCAATATCATATTGAATGGAGAAAAACTGCAAGAATTCCCTATAATATCAGGCACAAGAAAAGGATGCCCATTATCACCTCTCCTTTTCAATATAGTCCTTGATACTCTTGCCACAGCAACAAGACAAGAGAAGGAAATCAAAGGAATTCAAATAGGAAGAGAGGTGCTAAAACTATCCTTATTTGCAGATTATATGTTTCTTTATCTAGAAGATCCAATGAACTCAACCAAAAGACGTCTGGAGCTGATTAACCAATTCAGCAAAGTTGCAGGATACAAAATCAACCTAAAGAAATCAGTAGCTTTTCTTTATGCCAACAATGAATCCACAACAAAAGAAATAAAGAGAACTATTCCATTTACTATTATCTCTAAACAAATAAAATCCCTAGGAATAAACCTAACCAAAGATGTAAAAGACCTCTACAGAGAAAACTACAAAACATTAAAGAAAGAAATTGAAGAAGACCTTGGAATATGGAAAGATCTCCCTTGCTCATTAATTAATATCATCAAAGTGAATAAATATCATCAAAGTGGCCATAGTGCCAAAAGTGATCTATAGATTCAATGCAATTCCCATTAAAACACCAACAACATTTATCATAGACCTGGAAAAATCCGTTATGAATTTTGTATGGAGGAAGAAAAGACCCAGATTATCAAAAGCAATTCTCAGCAACAAGAACCAGGCAGGAGGCATCACAATCCCGGACTTCAAATTATACTATAGAGCAACAGTAGTAAAAACAGCATGGTATTGGCACAATAGGCAGACTGACCAGTGGAACAGAATAGAAGATACAGAAACAAACCCACACATCTATAATCATATGATCTTTGACAAAGGGGCCAAACTTAATTGAGAGCCAACAGAATGGGAGAAGGTTTTTGACACCTACTCCCCTGATAGTGGACTAATATTAGAATATATAGAGAACTCAAGAAAATCAGCACTAAGAAAACAAATCATTCAATCAAAAAATCAGCAAGTGAACTAAATAGACACTTCACGAAAGAAGAAATACAAATGGCCAATAATGCACGAAAATATGCTCAACACCATTGGCAATCAGAGAGATGCAAATCAAAACTACCCTGAGATTTCACCTAACTCCAACTAGATAGGCAGTCATTCAAAACACGAGCAATAACAAATGCTGGTGAGGATGTGAAGAGGGAACTCTAAAACATTGCTGGTGGGATTGCAAATTAGTGCAACCACTTTGGAAAACAGTATGGAGAATCCTCAGAAAAATGGGAACAAATCTACCATTCGATCCAGCAATACCACTTCTGGGTATCTACCCAAAAGATAGGAAACCAAACTACCACACTAATGCATGTGTATCTATGTTCATAGCTGCACAATTCACCATAGCCAAACTGTGAACCAGCCAAGATGTCCATCAACAGATGAACGGATTACAAAACTGTGGGATATGTACACAATTGAATTTTACTCAGCCATAACAAAAATACAATTGTGGTATTTTCAGGGAAATGGATGGATCTTGAGGACATTATGTTAAGTGAGATTAGTCAGGCACGAAAAGTAAGGAATTGGATGCTTCCCTTAATATGTGAAAGCTAGGGTGAATGGGATCATAGAAGAAACTTCAGGTGAAAAAAAAAAGATCCTACAGAGGAGCAACTAAGGCAACCTAACTGTGGGGATGGCGGTTGGGGAGAGGAAAACGCTCTAAAGTGCACGATGTACTTATTCATATCGAAGTCAACCACTAAACCAAGAATGGGAGGGAGAAATGGAGAGGGAATGAGGTGGGGACTGGGTGGGGCTGGCTGGGTGATGTGTGCCTTTATGCCTACACAAGTTTTTGACCTCATTATGATGTATAAATACAATGCACCAATAAAAATTAAATTAAAAATAAAGAAATGAAGAAAGCAACTTAATTTACAATATCCACAGAAAGGTACTCATGATAAATTAACCAAAGAAGTGAAAAACTTTGGGCAGCACTGCACTTGGAAGATTCTAGTCTTCTGGAAAGAGGTAGCAAGGCTGACAGAGAAACACATGCAACAACACTGGGCTCTGGCAGAAGGAATCTCCAAATGTCTCCTCCCATCTCTTTTCTCTTCAACTTAACAAGGCTTCTTACAAGATTACACAGTTACTGGACCCACTGTGCAATCAGAATGACCCTCAGGAGAGCTTCCAGGCAAGGAGGTATCAGAGCTTTATTCTGAAACTCACCTGCCTGAGGCCCAGGCATTTCCTCTCAGGATACCATGGGAAAGGTGATATCCAGGGAGGTACCTTGAGAAGCAGGAACATGCCAAGGATGCTGTGTTTAGCTGAGTTTTATACAGCTGATTGGCTTATAAGGTCCATCTTCCCTGTGGCTCAGGGTTACATTATTGAAAGTTGTCCAGCAACCCAAGGGTTTGACTCCTCCTACCCAACCACCATATCTCCAATAGAGCAGGAAGAACAGAAACCTTAACTCTGACTGTGGATGATCAGAAGTCTGTATGCACATAGGACAAAGAAATTACCATTCCTTTTACAAATACTTTTGGACATAACTGATATACTATTTATGCTTTTCTTCACTTTGAGTCTCATGTTAAAAGCTTCTTCAGATCCATTAAACTTGAAAAGTTGTCACTTGTCCACAGGTACAGGAGCCATTAAGAAGCCAGTGTATTCAGTGACAAGGTCTGTTCATGAATATGCATTTTCTGGAGTATGAGAATAGAAACAGAATTTAACAGGTGTTTTTGTGTGGTGACTAAGTTCTGTGTGCATATATGCCACCATCAACATGATTTACATTATGATGTGAGACTATAATTAACCAATAAAATAACATTATATAAATTTATTAAGAATCACTCCTACCTTCCCACCTTCCCATGCTTGATGCATGGATTGCCACTGATAAGTTTGTGTATGTATATTATGTTCATGCCACCATCAACATGACTTACATTATGATGTGAGACTATAATTAACCAATAAAATAACTTTATATAAATTTATTAAGAATCACTCCTTCTACCTTCCCACCTTCCCATGCTTGATGCATGGATTGCCACTGATAAGTTTGTGTATGTATATTGAAATACTTAAAGATTTTTTCCATCCAGTTTCCCACAGTTAAGTCACCTCCTTCACTTTACTAAGGAATATCCTCTTTGTCTCAAGTTCCTCCTGTTCCCAATTTCTCTCTAACTTACACATATGAATAAATACATCTGACCAGTCACGTTTTTGTGACTAATCTCATTTATCATAATATTCCTTGGTTCCATCATTTCCCCTGCAAATGGCACAACTTTGTTCTTTATGGTAAAGTAGAATTCCACTGTCTATATATAATTTCATAATGTTGTAATCTATTTTTGTTAATGGACACCTTGTTTGGTTCCATAGTTTTGCAATTATGAATTCTGCAGCTAGAAAAATAGACATGCCTGCATTACTATCTTGCTGGGGTTTTCTCTTATAAAAGGTTAATACATGAAGAGATGAAAAAGTTTGTTTTGAGCTGGTAGTGGTAGCGCACGCTTGTAATCCCCGCACTTGGGAGGCAGAGACAGGAGGATCGCGCTGGTTCGAAGCCAGCCATCTGACTTAAGAGACACTGTTTCCAAATAAAAATATAAAAAAAGAGGTCTGGGAGTGTAGCCAGAAGTAGAAGGGCTTCCAGTAACCCCAGTACCAAAAAAAAAAAAAAAAAGAAAAGAAAGAAAAATGTCTGTTTTGTTTTATAATCAGGCACTAGTATAGTGAGTAAAAAGTTAAGAAATTAGAAAACGGTGTGCCAGAAAAAATTAGGCAAATACTCAAAATCATGTCTAAAGAAACAGAACAATATAAATCACCTGAGAATATATTAAAAATAATTCTCCAAAATATGCTGACCAAGGATCAGAGACCAGTGTATGTATACAGGGAGAATATCAACAAAGTGGTAGAAAATATTTAAATATTTTGAAGTCATAGGAGAAATTCTAGATGAAGAAAGAGAAATCATAGATGTGAAGATAAGAAAACCTAGTGAGGGGGATGGGAGGGGGGAAGAGAGAAATTTCCTCATGTACATGATGTACATTCACAAATATCTCAATGTCAATCACTACACCAAACATGAGAAGGTGGGAGGGCGGAGGGAATGGGGTGGGGATTGGGAAAGGGATAATTGGGTGATGTGTGTATGTATGTGTGTATGTATGCCTCGACCATCTTCTACTTCATTTAGATTTATGACTACAATGCATCAATAAAAATAAAAATAAATAAAAATAAAGAGTTAATATGAAAGTGAGAAAAATCATGAAGAACCCATGTCATTTATTGGTGCAGTAACTGAGCAGACAAACTTCCTCGAGATGATGAGCATCAAAACAGTTCAAGCAGAAGAAATAATGAAAAAACATGAAGACTGATCATTGAAATGGTTTTATGAGAAGAAAAAAATGAAAGAAGAATTAAAAAAGATAAAGAAAGCTTAAGCAAGAAATAATAGTTTGTTAGCTATGATAGAAAAGGTGTAAGTATTGGGAAAGAAAGAAAAACCTCATAAAATTTGAAATAATGCATAGTTTTATTATGATATCATCTTGAATGCCCCATGTTCTCACTGCTAATGCTCCTTATGAGATTCCATAATGAGTAGACCTATTATATGAATCGGTTTTGGACTCCAGGGAGGAGGAAGTTGGCATATATTGATAATATATGTGAAGGTGAAAATTATGTGACTCATCTGGGTGTGGTAGCACAGGACTGTAATCTCAGAACTGGGGAGGAAGAGACCAGAGTACCATGGTTCATGGACAGCCTCAACTACTTAGTGAGGCTCTTTGTAACTCAATGTGACTCTGTTTCAAAAAATAAAACAAGACTATAAAATAGGTCTGGGGGTGTATCTGAGAGGTAGAATGCCCCTGGGTTCCATCCTCAGTACCACACACACAAAAATTATGAGACTCTACTTGTCCTAGAGGTTATGAGAGAGGGCATTTTTTTGTGACAACCAAGCATCTTTGTAACTCCTGGCCACCAAATTGTGAAATCTTCAACATAATGCAGGATGATTCATGACCAAATATTCTCTTTGTGATGAGTGATGCTGAAGAGGTCATTGGTCACAGGTGACTGCATCTGCTCCTGATTATTAAGGCAACCTCACTATCAAACCCCCTTAAGGAGTTATATTATATTATATTCTATAATAGTGCATTATTATAGAATAACATGACAAGTGAAGACGAGCAAGGAAAGTAATTTATTAAAGCAGGATGTTGAAACCTCTATGTTTTGCAGTAATGATCAGATTATTCATAAAAATGAAGAAAAAAGGACTAAATATTTGTAGGTTTCTGATTCCACAATCTTTCAAAATTTCAGCCTGTAATTGAAAAACAAGAAGACATATGAAAAGGTGAATTTTACACTCATGTTTCTAAAGGTTACAGCTTAATACAGCAAAAGGTCTATGAAGTTTTTCCAACAAATGCTCTTGGTTAAAACAGAACTCATAAACTGCACTGATTTAGAAAACTAAGCGTGGTTCTGATGCAATAAAAACAAACCCTGCACACTGGCCAATTAGTCAACCCAATACAAGCAATATACCCTGAGGTGAACAAGGATATGAGTTGTTTATGCGTGGAAGGGAGTGGTATAAGGACGACAGAGCAGCCCAGGAGTTCTTTCTTATAATGTCTTGAATTGTGGACTGTACTTTCCTCTGTAACTGGCTGCCCAGGGTTAACACATGATAAATGGCTGGGTGGGCACTGTGTGTAGCACTGCTATTGGGAGGTTCTAGTCTTCTGGGCATAGGTGGCAAGGCTGGCAGGAAATCCATCTGTTAATATTTGCTCTGACAGAGCCTACCTGCAGATTTTACACCCATCAGTTTCTTTTTCCCATTGCAAATGTCCCACTGAGACTCTGCAGTGACTGGACCTAAGGGGTGAATAGGACTGGACCTCAGGAGAGCTCCGGGCAAGGGGAAAGCAGTGCTGCATCCTGAATCATGCCTGCCAGGGGCCTAGGTTTTCTTCCTTCTCCTGACACCTTAAGGAAGGTGGAATCAAGGGAGGTGCTCTGATAAGCAAGGACCTAACAAGGAAGTTGCCTGCAGCTGAGTTTAATGCAGCAAATGCGTTTGTAGCATCTTCCCTGTGGCCTTGGGTCATTTTACTGAGGGTTGTTCAGTTAGCCATAGAACTCCCTGCCCCTACTAGTGTCTCCCATAGAGCAAAGACTGACCTCATGCTTGGGCATTTGTCTGTTTAGAAGTTACTATGTACAGAAATCAAGAAATTACCATTGCTGCAAAAATCAAGATTTTTTGATCAAGCATTTTGTTGTCTATGCAATGCCTCACTTCTAGTTTCGCCTGGACAGCTTCTTCAGGTGCATTGAAATTTTCAAGTTGTTCCTTGAATAAAGGTTCATAATCAAAAATCAAGCCGGTGAATTCAAAAACAAGTGCTGGACATGGAACTGCATTTGCTGTAGCGTGAGAGTAGAAATAAAATTTGATTAAGAAGAGTCAATTTCCCCCATGGATATCTGATCCAGGACTAGATAGGATCCCAGGGTTTTATGTTACCATTCTATGACTCTGACAGTGTCAGTGCCATATTCTCTGTGTTGCAACAGATTCAAGGTCACAGCAAGGAGCACTGCTAGGAATTCTGATACTCATTTTGCTTGTTTTTAAGCCACACACACTACTTTCTGAAGCCTTGTTGGTTCACTGTAATTTCTTTTTCTAGATTTGAATAATATTTTTTTTTTTGTTTTCCAGTTGAGTGGCATCTTATTAGTCCAGAATGCTGGTGAGGCGATTTAGAGTTTCCATTCTGAAGAGAATGTTACAGTTAGAATCTTACCAGATCTCAGAGAAGTGAGACCAAATCTGGAGTAGAGGAAGTGAAAAATTTTAATGTGGAGAGGATTGTTTGATGATGCCACTGAATACAGTTAGAGTTGTAAAGCTAAAGTTACAAGAGACCATCAGTTCTAACACCCATCAGAAAATAATGGTTGGCTTTTCTCTGCAGTGATATTTAGAGCCTTGGAGAGTATGAGAGGAGAGAACTGGAGCTCATTCCTGACCTTAATGGGAATTGCTGGGGCGTTTGGAGGATTCTTGGCCTGGAATCCACATTTCTCCAATGTTTAGGTTTTTTTTCTTTTATTCTTTACTTTTAGATGGAGTAAGGAATGGTGCCCACTATGGTGCCCAAGCATGTGTCATGCTAACATTCCTTCTGTTCAGCCTTTGGAATAGTTGGGATTACAGAAAATCAAACAGGCTTTGCTCCTCTAAGGTTGTGGTAGCTCCAGTGGTGGCCAGTATTTGGGGGAGGCAGAGATCCAATCCAATCCACCTTAAACTTTTGAAGAAATCTCCCCAAAGGTACACTGCTACTCCTGCATATGCTTGGGAATTCTGAAAAACATGCTGTGTGGGAAAGGTGTTCTGAAGAGAACTGAGATGGTGGTGGCAGGGGTGGTGGCATCAGTGGTGACCAGTGTTTGGAGGGACAGACAGATCTAGTTCAATCCACCTTGAACTTTTGAGGAACTCTCCCCAAAAGTAGACTGCACCTGCCCCACATGCTTGGGAAATCTGGACAACATGCTAAGTGGTTAAAGTGTTTGGGGCATATCAGAGGGAGCCCTGCATAGCTGGGTTGGGCTGCCATGCTGCATGTTCTGGGAGACATCAGCTCTCATGGCCACTGTGCTCCTCTGAGCAGTGCACGAGGCCAGGGTGCACGAGGAGCAGCAGAGCCTGCTCTCTGTAGTGAAGCTGTGGACCTCTGCCTTTGGAAAGGGGACAAAATTCATTGCCACCAGGTATTTGGGCTCCCAGATTTTGCAAAAGACATGTACTACTTTCTTATATTAAAGAAATGGAAGAAAAATGGGAACATCTGTAGATGACTTAGTCACAGTGACAGAGACCATAGCCCACAGCACAGCGAGGCCAGTGCCAGGGATTCTGAGGCCAGGATAGGAGCCTTCTGGGTGGCAAGGCTGATGCTGGGGCCAGTGAGGCCAGGATAGGAGACTACTATGTGGCGAGGCCAGTGCCGGGGCCAAGGAGGACAGGGTTGGAGCCTGCTGGATGGCAAGGCTGGTGCTGGGGCCGGCAAGGCCAGGATTGAAGCCTGCTGTACAGCGAGGCCTGTGCTGGGGTAGGTGAGGCTGTGATCATTGGAGTCTGCCTTGTGGTGAGGCTGGTGCCAAGGCCAGCAGGGCCAGGATTTTCAGAACCTGCCGTGCGGCGAGGCCAGTACTGGGGACAGCAAGGCTGGGATTGGAGCCTGCCATAAGGCAAGGCTGGTGCTGGGGCCTCCAAGGCCGGGATCGGAGCCTGCCATGCGGTGAGGTTGGTGCTGGGGTCAGCAAGGCCAGAATAGGAGCCTTACATTAAGGCAAGGCCAGTGCTGGGGCCTTCGAGGCTGGGATAGGAGGCTGCTGTGCTGTGAGGCTGCTGCCAGGGCCAGTGAGGCTGGGATTGGAGCCTGCCATGTGGAGAGGCCAGTGCTGGGGCCAGCGAGGCCGGGATCAGAGCCTGCTCTGAGGCAAGGCCAGTGCTGGGGCCTCCGAGGCCAGGATTGGAACCTGCCACGTGATGAGGCCAGTGCTGGGATGGGATTAGAGCCTGCTCTGAGGCAAGGCTGGTGTTGGGGCTTCCGAGGCTGGGATAGAAGCTTGCCATGCAGTGAGGCTGGTGCTGGGGCCAGCAAGGCCAGGATTGGAGTCTGCCATAAGGCAATGCCAGTGTTGGGGTGTCCAAGGAACAGGATTGGAGCCTGCTGTGCAGTGAGGCAAGTACCAGTGCCTGTGAGGCTGGGATAGTAGACTGTCATAAGGCAAGGCCAGTGCTGGGGCCAGCAAGGCCAGGATCAGAGCCTGCTGTGAGGCGAGGCCAATGCTGGGGCCTCAGAGGACAGGATAGGAGACTGCCATGAGGTGAGCCTGGTGCTAGGGCCAGCAAGGCCGTGATCGGAGACTGCTGTGCAGTGAGGGCGGTGCCAGGGCCAGCATGGCCGGTATCAGAGCCTGCCATGAGGTGAGGCTGGTGCTGGGGCCTTTGAGAATGGGATTGGAGCCTGCAATGTGGCATCCAGAGGGAAATATCACAGAAAATAAAAAATCAGATGCTTTCCTCAATGTGCATAAACTAGGAAGAAATGGGTAATAGGAGGAAATCTAGTTGAAGAAAGTGCCCTATGGAGAAGCAATTAAGGTGACCTATCAGAGGGGACAGGAGGGGGGAAAATGGAATCTCTTTAAAGCACATGATGTACTTAAACAAATATATCAAAGTCAATCACTAAATCAAACATGGGCTTGAGGGAGGGGGAGGGAAGGGGGTTGGGGTTGGATAAAGACTAATTGGGTGATGTGTGCTTGTATTCCTCACAAATCTTGTATTCCATCGAGATGTTTGACTACAATGCACCAATAAAAATATATTAAAAATGAAAGAAGAATTAAAAAAGATAAAGAAAGCTTAAACAAGAAATAATAGTTTGATAGCAATGACAGAAAAGGTGTAAGTATTGGGAAAGAAAGAAAAATCTCATAAAAATTTGAAATAATGCATAGTTTTTATTATGATATCATCTTGAATGCCCCCTGTTCTCATTACCAAGCTCCCTATGAGATTCCATCATGAGTAGACCTATTATGTGAATGAAATTGGACCTCCAAGGAGGAGAAGTAGGCATATATTGATAATATATGTGAAGGTGAAAATTATGAGACTCAGCTGGGCATGGCAGCACACGCTTGTAATCCAGAGTAACCAGAGGATCTTGGTTCACGGACAACCTCAGCTACTAAGTGAGAGCCTTCGAAACTCAGTAGGACCCTGTTTTAAAAAATAAAAATAAGCTGGACATGGTTGCACATGCTTGTAATCCCCATGCATGGGAGGCAGAAACAGGAGGATCGTGCAGGTTAGAAGCCAGCTTCACTGGCTTAAGAGACCCTGTTTCCAAATAAAAATATAAAATAGGTCTGCAAGTGTAGTCCAGAAGTAGAAGGGTTTCCAGGAGCCCAAGTACCACCAAAATAAATAAATAAATAAATAAATAAATAAATAAATAAATAAATACTATAAAATAGAATCTGGGGAGTATCTTGGAGGTAGAATGCCCCTGGGTTCCATTCCTAGAACCACAAAACAAAATAATTATGAGACTCTACTTGTCCTAGTGGTAATGAGAGAGGGCATTTTTTTGGTGACTACCAAGCACCTTTCTAACTCCTGGCCACCAGAATGTGAAATCTTCAATGTAATTCAGGGTGATTCCTGACCAAATATTTTCTTTTGTGATGAGTGATGCTGAAGAGGTCATTGGTCACAGGTGACTGCATTTGCCACTGATGGTTAATGTAACCTTTCTATAAAACCCCTTCCACTAAAAGACCCACTATTATAGAATAATATGACAAGTGAAGATGTGCAAGGCAACTAAATTATTAAAGCAACATGTTGAAACCTTTATGTTTTGAAGTAATGATTAGATTATGTATAAAAAGTGAAGAAAAAAGGACTATACATTTGTATGTCACTGAGTTCACAATCTTCCAAAATTTCACCCTGTAATTGAACAACAAAAAGATGTATGCAAAGGTGAATTTTTCACTGCTGCTTCTAAAGATTATAGCTTAATACAGCAAAACATCTGTGAAGTTTTTCCAACAAATGCTCTTGGATAGGAAAGATCACGAACTGCACTGATGTGGGAAACTAAGCATAGTTCTGATGCAATAAAAACAAACCCTGGACACTGGCTAATTAGTCAACTTAATACAAGCAATATACCCTGAGGTGAACAAGGATATGAGTTGTATATGTGTGGAAGGGAGTGGTATAAGGACGACAGAGCAGCCCAGGTGTTCTTTCTTATAATATCTTGAATTGTGGAATGTACTTTCCTCTGTAACTGGCTGCCCAGGGTTAACACATGATAAATGGCTGGGTGGGCACTGTGTGTAGCACTGCTATTGGGAGGTTCTAGCCTCCTGGGCATAGGTGACAAGGATGGCAGAGAAAATGATCTGTTAATATTTTGCTCTGACAGAGGCTACCTGCAGATTTTAAGCCCATCTGTTCCTTTTTTCCTATTGCATATGCCATCACTGGGACTCTGCAGTGACTGGACCTAATGGGTGAATTGGACTGGACCTCAGAAGAGCTCCTGGGCAAAAGGAAATCAATGCTTCATCCTGAATCATGCCTGCCTGAGGCCTAGGCTGTCTTCCTTCTCATGACACCTTAACAAAGGTGGAATCAAGGGAGGTGCTCTGATAGGCAAAGACCTAAAAAGGAAGTTGCCTACAGTTGAGTTTAATGCAGCAAATGTGTTTGTAGCATCTTCCCTGTGGCCTTGGGTCATTTTATTGAGTGTTGTTTAGTTAGCCACAGAACTCCCTGCCCCTACTAGTGTCTCCCATAGAGGAAAGACCGACCTGACGCTTGGGCATTTGTCTGTTCAGAAGTCACTATGAACAAGAATCACAAAACTACCAGTGCTTTAAGAATGAAGATTTTGTAAGCAATTGTTATGTCATCTGTGCAATGCTTCACTTCTGGTTTTGCCTGGACAGCTTCTTCAGGTGCATTGAAATTTTCAAGTTGTTCCATGTGGAAAGGTTCATAATCAAAAAGCAAGCTGTTGAGTTCAAGAACAACTGCTGGACATGGAACTGCATTTGCTGAAGCATGAGAGTAGAAATAAAATTTGATTTAAAAGAGTTAGTTTTAAGCCGGGCGTGGTGGCACATGCTTGTAATCCCAGCATTCGGGAGGCTGAGACCTGGAGGATCGCGGTTTGCGGACAACCTCAGCTACTTAGTGAGGCCTTCTGCAACTCAGTGAGACCCGGTTTCAAAATAAAGAATAAAAAATAGGGCAGGGGGTGTAGCTCGGAGGTCAAATGCCCCTGGATTCCATCCCCAGACCCGCAAAAAAAAAAAAAAAAAAAAAAAAAAAAGAGTTAGTTTTACCCCACGAATCTATGATCTAGGACTAGATGGGATCCCAGGGTTTTATGTTACCATCTATGACTGTGACAATGTCAGTGCCATATCCTCTGGGTTGCAACAGATTCAAGGTCACAGAGAAAGGAGCACTGCTAGGAATTCTGATACTCAGTTTCCTTGTTTTTAAGGGACACGCAGTACTTTCTGAAGCCTTGCTGGTTCACTGTAATTTATTTTTCTAAACTTGAATGACAATATTTTTGTTTTCCAGGTGAGTGCCATCTTATTAGTCCAGAATGCTGGTGAGGAGCTTTAGAGTTTCCATTCTGAAGTGAATGGTACAGTTAGAATCTTACCAGATCTCAGAGAAGTGAGAGTAAATCTGGAGTAGAGGAAGTGAAATTTTATAATGTGGAGAGGTCATATTCTGAGACCCAGTGGGAATTATTTGATAATGACATTGAGTACAGTTAGAGCTAAAGTTAAAAGAGATCATCAGTTCTAACACCCATCAGAAAATAATGGTTGGCTTTACTCTGCAGTGATAATTAGAGCCTTGGAGAGTATGCGAGGAGAGAACTGGGGTTCATTCCTGACCTCAGTGGGAATTGTTGGGGCATTTGAAGGATTCCTGGTCTGGATCCCACATTTCTCCAAGGTTTAGGTTTTTTTTTCTTTCACTCTTTACTTGTAGATGCTACATACTATGCTGCCCAAGCATGCGCCATGCTAACATCCCTTCTGCTGAGCCTCTGGAGTAGTTGGGATATAGAAAAGCACACCAGGCTTTGCTCCTCTAAGGTTTTGGTAGCTGGTTTAATAGAAGGTTCTCAGTCTGGTACTGATTTAGTCCTTGTTTAGAGAACTTCACACTAGGGAAAGAATTTGGGCAGTGTCTGATAAGCAGCAACAATGAGCAAAAAGAGGACATTCTGAAGGTGATAGGAAGAGTGAGACCTGGCTCATTCCCAAAGACAGAGAATACAAATAAAAGTGAAATAAATAGCTACAAATAATTTTGGAAAAAAAGAAGTCTTTGTGCTGAACATTGTTCTGCTTCTGCTACTGGGACTTTTAGTATTCTCAGAAAACTGATTGGATCGTAAAAGAATGCTTATTATTAGTATAACCTATTTAAAAGTTGAATATTCAAAAATTTAAGAAAGAGTGGCTCTTCTTGTACTTGTATCTTTCTAATTACCTTTCCAACCATGACATTTCATCATTCTCCATTTAGGAATTTGGAAAGTGTCATCATCAGTGACACCTTAAAATTTCTGAGGAAGATAATATCTGACTATTATAGATATTGGCTTCATGTCTACCTCTGTGCTCTTGACGTTTGCAATTGCCTACTCTTATGATAGCTATCCTTGTCGGTACCTTAAAGCCCCAGTGATGAGAAAATTCTTAGGAGGTACAGCATTTTGCCTTCTGATTAGAAGGCTGGGCTACTTAGTGAGACCCTCTGCAACTTAGTGAGACTCAGTTTCAAAATAAAGAATAAAAAAATTGGGCAGGGGGTGTAGCTCAGAGGTCAAATGCCTCTGCATTCCATCCCCAGACCCACAAAAAAAAAAAAGAAGACTGGTAAATGTCAGTGCCCAGATTCCTAATGCTTCTTGTTGCTTCTAAAGCAGAGAACTGAGTCCAGAAGTGACATTTCAGAAAGGACAGTCTTTTTTTAAAAATTTATTGGCAGGGTACATTTATTTTTTTATTGTTGCTCTAATCTTTTTTCATTTTTATGTGAATCATATTGAAAATATCATACATTCAGACTATGCTTGGTATCCTATTCCCCACTTCCCTTTACCCTCTCCCAAAAATGAGTGTCCAGGTTAACCATGCTACATTTATACTTTTACATATATTTGGATGTAGTTCCTCTATTAATCAACCTCAGCCTTCACTTTCTTTGTCTCCTACCCTTCCATTTCTGCTTTGCTGAGGTTTCCCCTCAATTATATGTAGTCCCTCTGGTATTCCTAATAGTAGTTAGTTTGGGCATATTAGAGAAAACATGTCCCTTCTCTTTCTGGAGAGCACAGTCTTTAAAATATGTCTTGTATAATATTCTTGTCAAAGATTTTTTAGTGTATGTTCACTGTGAAGGATAGTACGTGCATGCAATCCCAGTATTTTTTTTATGGTTGACACTAGAGGATTGCAGATTTGAAGTCAGTCTCAGCAAGTAAAAGACACTCTAAGCTACACAGAAAAATTTTCTTTCAGAATAAAAATAAATAGGTTTAGCAATATAGATTAGGTGAAGAATGTCCCTAGGCTGAATACCCAGTACAAAAAAATACTATGTGGTATGAAATTAGTCATACTAGTCCTGGTCTTTCAGAGAGCTAGTTCAAAAATATTATGAAAAAGTTTATAATTTTTGTCTGTTCTTTAACCTGATCCCACTTCAAATAGGTTTTTGTAGTTTTCAGAGAAGAGACTTTACCAAAGGATGGTACTAGATGGCTCATAATGATACTCACCGTCATAGCAGCACAGGGTCAGAGTGGCCATCAGGAGAAACGTGGAAAGTCTCATGGTGCTTTATTTTCTCCAAGACTGAGTTTTATCAGAAGATGAGCTATCTGGGTTTACCACAGGGTGTGTAGCACCTGTGTAGCTCAGAGCTATTTGTACCTCTGTCTCCCTGGTCTTTCCCACAGAGTCTTGTGTCACATTACAAGGCTTGGCTCCTAACTCTCCTTCCTGATGGAAGTCCTTCCTCAATGTTAATCCCTACATCAACCTTAATCCTATGTGGGGCAGAGCCCAGGAGGACAGCCGCATGAGAACTCTAATCTTTCTTTCCGGTGACCATTCAGGTTTCAATAGAGCTGATTCCAAGCATTTGTTTACTTTTGAGCTTTTCACTATTATATATTTGTTCACTGAATTCAGGAACAGGTTGGATCTGACAAGTGGAGGATGCAATCTAGGGATCTAGGAAGGTGAGGAGCTACTTCTGCTTTTGGGAGAATATATGAGAAAAGAATCTTCTTTGAGTTGCTCCCAACTTGCATGTGAAAGAGAACAGGTATATTTGACTTTCATACTGAAAATTTTTTTAAAATTTGAAATAAAATTTTTAATATATTTTTATTGGTACATTGTAGTCAAACATCTTAATGGAATAAAAATCTTGTGGAGATATACATGTATGCATCACCCAATTAGCCTTTATCCAATCCGCATCCCATTTCCTCCCCTTCCTTCATTCCATGCTTGATTTAGTGATTGACTTTGATATGTTTAAGTACATCATGTGCTTTTTTTTTTATTGGTGCACTGCATTCATACATCATAGTAGGATACATACTTTTGTAGACATACATGCACACTTTTCCCAGTCAGCCCCCACCCAATCCCTACCCCATTCTCTCCCTATCCCTCCCTCCCATGCTTGGCTTAGTAGTTGACATCTAGTATTATGGCAATTTATCTAAAATTAAAAATGATAATCTCACATAACAGTTTCATTTGTCTGATACTAAGCTTTTGATGACTTAAAGATAACATTTCAATATTTCTTTTTGTTTTCTTTCTTACCAGAGAATATTTTTTTCTATTTTTTAGGTGAAACTATCATATATTTATATATTTATTTTTCAGAAATAAATCTATCCTAATATGGAATATGGACTCTAGGTACCCAAAACGATCTTGAAAAGGAACAAAGCTAGAAGATATATATTTTCTGATTTCAAACCATATAAAGCTACAATAACTGAAACAGTGTAGTACTGTTCTAAAGGCAGATATATAAACCATTGGAGTTAAATAAAAGCCTAGAGCTAAATTCTTCCCTATATTGTCAAGTTATTTTTGACAAGGTTTCCACGAATATTTGGTGGTGGAAATGATAATCTTTTAACTAAATATTGTTAAAAAATAATAATTACATGGAAAAGAATAAAATTGGACCCTTACCTAATCCCATATACAAATATTAACTCAAAATAGATAATAGACCTAAATATAAATCTTAAGACTATAAACTTTTAGGGGAAAATCTGGGTCATAAAACCTCACAACATTGAAATTGGCAGTGATTTCTTGGTTATGATTTCAATGACACAGGCAACAAAGGGGTATACAGACTCCCTAAAAAATAAAAAAATAAAAAAATTGTATATCCAAAGACAATGTAAACAGAGTTAACAGTTACTAATAGAATGGGATAAAATATTTCCAATTGCTATATCTGAAGGTATATTAATATTCCAACTAGAAATCCTAAAAATTAACAACAATAAAGGCAAACAATACCATTTAGAGATAGGTAAAAGACTAACATAAATAATGAATCTCCACAGATAAACAATCTTAATTGTCTGTTGGATGGAAACTCTTGTTTCTCTGGTTCTGGTGTGTGTTACCTATTTCTTCTTTGTAGTTAATCTCTTTGAGTATTTTCTCTAGTGCTGGTTTTGAAGACATAAATTCCTTCAGTTTCTGTTTGTCATGGAAGCTTCTTATTTTTCCATCTAATTTGATAGAAAGTTTTGCTGGGTAGAAAATTTTTGGCTGGAAGTTGTTTTCTTTCAGAGTTTGGAATATGTTACTCCAAGCCCTTCTGGCTCTCATGACTTGGTTTGGGAAGTCTGGAGTGATTCTAATTGGTTTGCCTCTGAATGTAACTTGGCCCTTTGTTTTTGTTGCCTTTAAGATTCTCTGCTTGGCTTCCACAGTGGTCATTTTGACAATTACGTGGCGTGGGGATCCTCTTCTCCGATCCTGTCTAAAGGGAGTTCTATAAGTTTCCTGGACCTTTGTATCAACCTCTTGCTCTAAGTTTGGAAAATTTTCTGCTATTACTTCCTTGAAGAGATTGTTGATCCCTTTGGTTTCACTTTCTTTTCCCTCCTCTATTCCAATTATTCTTAGGTTAGCTCTCTTAAAATGGGCCCATATTTCTTCAATATCAGATTCCTGCTGTCGGATTTTTTTTCTAGATTAGAAACTATGAGTTCATTTTTGGATTGCTCATCTTCTAAGAGCGAGATTCTGTTCTCCATGTGTTCTAATCGGTTGTTTGTGCTTTGAATTGAGGCCTTTACTTCATTAATTGCATCCTTTATCTCTTTTTGGCTCTCTCTGAGTTCTTTTCGAAGCACCTCTATTATTTCTACAGTTATTTTCCTGATTTGATCTTCTAGAAATCTCTGATTTTCTGTTTTATCGGGTTCTGATGTTGTGGGGTTGTTGGCATTCATTGCTCCATTGTTATTCCTCTTTCCCATGATTTCAGAAGTTTGTGCCTTCTCTGGGTTCTTCCCTTGGGTCACTATGACTTCACTTAAGGTGTTCTGGATCTCGAGTCAGTAGTATCTCAGACCCCACTACTCCTTTACTGGGTTTTATCACAGAGTCTCCGACCCAGAGAGTCAATAGAGGCTGCTTTAGACTGTGGGGGGTGCCAGGTTGCACGTTCTCCTATGGTGTGATATCTCTGCCACTGCCCCTCCCCCACTGGGTCAAGTCCCAGGGAGTACAGTACTGGGATTTCTCCTCTGTGGCCCGCAATTTGACTCACTGTTCTTGATTACGCAGATGTAGCTGTACTGGCCTCGCTGAATTCGCTGCTGCTGCCGCCGGTGGCAATATGGCGACGCTGCTACGCCCTCGGCTATGGGGCTGGCGTTTTTCTTCTTGATTTTGATTTCCACTCTGAATCCCTGCAGCGTGTGCTGAGCTCGGCCACTGGGAGCTTTAGATGCTCTCTGCGAGGAGAAATCCCGCCTAGCTGTTCCGCAGTGGCTCACCTCGGCTTGCTGTAGCCGTCCCCACATCATGTGCTTTAAAGAGTTTCCATCTTCTCTCTTCCCATCTCCTCAGATAGGTCACCTTAATTGCTCCTCTATAGGGCCCCTTCTTCAACTAGAGTTCCTTTTATTACCCATTTCTCCATAATTTTCACATATTAGGGAAAGCGTCTGATTTCTTACATTTTCTGACATTTCCTTTTTTTTTAATTGGTGCATTGTAATCATATATCACATTGGAATACAAGATTTGAGAGGATATACAAGCACACATCATCCAATTAGCCCTCATCCAGCTCCCATCCCATTTCCTCCCCTCCCTTGATCCCATGCTTGTTTGGTGATTAACTTTGATACATTTGTTTATGTACCTCCTGCGTTTTAAAGAGGCTCCATCCTCCCCTATTCCATACCCTCTGATTGGTCACCTTAGTTGCTTAACTATAGCGCCCTTTCTATAGCTCGACCTCTTCCTGTTGCCCCTTTCCTCCTAGTTTTTGCTGATTAGGGGAAGCATCTAATTTTTATTTTCTGCGATATTTCTCTGTGCATGCTGTGTTGCAAGTACCGATCCCACTCTTGACGGCCCCAGTAGTGGCCTGGCTACCTGGTGGACTGATCCAGACCTCGCTGGCTCAAGCAGCGGCCTTGCCTCATGGGAGGCCCCGATTCTGGTCTCGCAGGCCCTGACACCAGCCTAACCCCTCAGGTGACTCCGATCCCAGTCTCGGAGGCCCAGTAGCAGCCTTGCCTCACGGCAGGCTCTGATGCTGGCCATTGGCCCTGGCACCGGCCTAACCCCTCGGCAGGCTTTGATCCCGGCCTCAGAGGCCCCAGCACCAGCCTAGCCTCACGGCAGGCTCCGATCCTGGCCTCGCTGGTCCCAGAACCGGCCTAACTCCTCGGCAGGCTCCGATTTCAGCCTCGGAGGCCCCAGTAGTGGCCTTGCCTCTTGTCAGGCTCTGATGCTGGCTGTTGGCCCCAACACTGGTCTAACCCCTTGGCAGGCTCCTATCTGGCCTCAGAGGCCTCAGTAGCAGCCTTGCCTCACGGCAGGCTCCGATGCCAGCCATTGGCCCCGGCACCAGCCTAACCCCTTGGCAGGCTCTTATCCCGGCCTCGGAGGCCCCACCACCGGCCTTGCCTCACGGCAGGCTCTGATGCTGGCTGCTGGCCCCGGCATTGGCCTAACCCCTTGGCAGGCTCCAATCCCAGCCTTGGAGGCCCCAGCACCGGCCTTGCCTCACAGTGAGCTCCGATGCCGGGACATTTCCCTTTAGATGCCATAATTTTGTTCTCCTTTATGGCTGGGTAAAATTCCATTTTGTACCTATCCCATAGTTTAGTAATCCACTAGGTTGATGGACATCTTGGCTGGTTCCGTAGTTTGGGAATGATGAATTGTGCATCTATGAACATAGATACTCGTGCATTGGTTTGGTAGTTTGGTTTTCATTTTTTGGGTTGATACCCATAGGTGGTATTGTTGGGTCATATGGTTAGTTCGTTTTCATTCTTCTGAGGATCTTCCATGCTGTTTTTCAAAGTGGTTGTACTAATTTGCAATCCCACCAATACTATATTAGAGTTTCTACTTCTCCAAACCAGATCAATTACAACTTATCTCTTCTTTGGAAGTCTTACTTTTATTTTCTACACTATTTCCCATTTCCTGAAATCATGACAGCCAGAAGGTGAGTGACTTTGATTGGATGATCCACTCACACCCAATTTTTTAATAGAGGTCATTTGGATCTGGAGATATTCTGAGAGATTGGGTGAGGCAGCAGCAACTTCCAGAGCTTCTTGACCTTACAATTGCTGGGACCCGCTGGCCCTTTACTGTGCAGATAGCCCCAGTGCCAGCTTCGCTGCTTGGCAGGCTCCAATCCTAGCATTGCTGGCAGCAGCACCAGCCTTGCCCCTCAGCAGGTTCCAGCACTGGCTTCGTGGGCTCAGGCACTGGCAATGCTGTTTGTCAGGTTCCAATCCTGCCCCCCAACCCCCGCTGGCCCCAGCATTGGCTTCACCACTGGGCTGGCTCCAATCCTGGCCCTGCGGGACCCAGTACTTGCCTCACCACTGGGCAGGTTTTATCATGTCCCTGCAGCCCTGGCACTGGCCTTGTGTACTGCAAGCTCCTATCTCAACCCACATGCCTTTGCACCAGCCTCACTGCTCAGCAGGCCTCTATCCTGCCTTCTCCAGCCTTTCTGTTCATGTATTGTGCCAAGAACAATATGATTCCTCTTTCCTAATTTTTTTTTTTTGGTAGAAACCCAGAAGTGGTATTGTTGGATCAGAAGTAGAATGCCTCTAGGTTCAATTCCCAGTCTCTCTCTCTCTCTCTCTCTCTCTCTCTCTCTCTCTCTCTCTCTCTCTCACACACACACACACACACACACACACACACACACACACACACAGAAATCAGATGATTTCAAATCAGATGATCTTTCATCTATCTCTATGTTTAAGTGATGAGGGTAAACTGCAAATATCTATAGAAGCTTGGGTTTTGGTGGTAAGAAGTGCCTGGTTTGTAAGACAGAATTCCCACCCTGTGAGACTAGAAATATTCTGACAGGAGGGATTCCCAAAGTCCTCTATCAGATCATTCATGGTATTTAAGCCCTGAGTTTCTCACTGAAAAGTAGATTTCACAGTTATGAGACAGAAAATAATTCCTGGGCTGCTTCACTCCACTTTTTCCTCTTTCCATTTCACAGAGTCCCAAGCCACACTCTTGAGTCACCTCGTGGTGTTTGTCTGACCTTGGGTAGATTGTTTCCCAGACATTCATGGTTTGTTGTATTTGTTCAAGGTCTATGCCTTGGTTTCCCCACATACCTTTGTTTCTCTGCTCTTCCAAAGTATTTTTGCTGGTGAAATTGGCTTACCAACTCAGTTGTAAATAACAATCTATATAAACCTCATCTGCTACAGAAGAGTAATCAATTTCTTTTATTTTCTATTTCAGATAACATAATTTTTTTTTATTGGTGTACTGTATTCATACATCATAGTGGGATACAAACTTTTGTAGACATACATGCACACATCGCCCAGTCAGCCCCCACCCGATCCCCACCCCATTCTCTCCCCATCCCTCCCTCCCATGCTTGGCTTAGTGGTTGACATCTAGTATTTTAGCAATTTATTCAAAATTAAAAATGATAATGTCACATAACAGTCTCATTGTCTGATACCAAGCTTTTGATGACTTAAAGATAACATTTCAATATTTCTTTTTACTTTCTTTCTTAACAGAGAATATTTTTTTTCTATTTTTTTAGGTGAAACTATCATATATTTATATATTTATTTTTCAGAAAAAAAATCTATCCTAATATGGAATATGGACTCTAGGTACCCAAAACGATCTTGAAAAAGAACAAAGCTAGAAGATATATATTTTCTGATTTCAAACCATATAAAGCTACAATAACTGAAACAGTGTAGTACTATTCTAAAGGCAGATATATAAACCATTGGAGTTAAATAAAAGCCTAGAGCTAAATCCTTCCCTATATTGTCAAGTTATTTTTGACAAGGTTTCCACGAACATTTGGTGGTGGAAATTATAATCTTTTAACTAAATGTTGTTGAAAAATAATAATTACATGGAAAAGAATAAAATTGGACCCTTACCTAATCCCATATACAAATATTAACTCAAAATAGATAAAAGACCTAAATATAAATCTTAAGACTATAAACTTTTAGGAGAAAATCTGGGTCATAAAACCTCACAACACTGAAATTGGCAGTGATTTCTTGGATATGATTTCAATGGCACAGGCAACAGAAGGATATACAAACTCCCTAAAAAATAAAAAAAAAATATTGTATATCCAAAGACAATGTAAACAGAGTTAACAGTTACTAATAGAATGGGATAAAATATTTCCAATTGCTATATCTGAAGGTATATTAATATTCCAACTAGAAATCCTAAAAATTAACAACAATGAAGGCAAACAATACAATTTAGAGATAGGTAAAAGACTAACATAAGTAATGAATCTCCGCAGATAACCAATCTTAGTTGACTGTTGGATGGAAACTCTTGTTTCTCTAGTTCTGGTGTGTGTTACCTATTTCTTCTTTGTAGTTAATCTCTTTGAGTATTTTCTCTAGCGCTGGTTTTGAAGACATAAATTCCTTCCGTTTCTGTTTGTCATGGAAGCTTCTTATTTCTCCATCTAATTTGATAGAAAGTTTTGCTGGGTAGGTAATTTTTGGCTGGAAGTTGTTTTCTTTCAGAGTTTGGAATATGTTACTCCAAGCCCTTCTGGCTCTCATGACTTGGTTTGGGAAGTCTGGAGTGATTCTATTTGGTTTGCCTATGAATGTCACTTGGCCCTTTGTTTTTGTTGCCTTTAAGATTCTCTGCTTGGCTTCCACATTGGTCATTTTGACAATTATGTGGCGTGGGGATCCTCTTCTCTGATCCTGTCTAAAGGGAGTTCTATAAGTTTCCTGGACCTTTGTATCAACCTCTTGCTCTATGTTTGGAAAATTTTCTGCTATTACTTCTTTGAAGAGATTGTTGATCCCTTTGGTATCACTTTCTTTTCCCTCCTCTATTCCAATTATTCTTAGGTTAGCTCTCTTAAAATGGGTCCATATTTCTTCAATATCAGATTCCTGCTGTCGGATATTTTTTCCTAGATTAGAAACTATGCGTTCATTTTTGGAATGATCATCTTCTAAGCGCGAGATTCTGTTCTCTATGTGGTCTAATTGGTTGTTTGTGCTTTGAATTGAGGCCTTTACTTCATTAATTGCATCCTTTATCTCTTTTTGGCTCTCTCTGAGTTCTTTTCGAAGCACCTCTATTATTTCTACAGTTATTTTCCTGATTTGATCTTCTAGAAATCTCTGATTTTCTGTTTTATCGGGTTCTGATGTTGTGGGGTTGTGGGCATTCATTGCTCCAGTATTATTCCTCTTTCCCATGATTTCGGAAGTTTGTGCCTTTTCTGGGTTCTTCCCTTGGGTCACTATGACTTCACTTAAGGTGTCCTGGATTTCGATTCAGTAGTATCTCAGACCCCACTACTCCTTTACTAGGTTGTATCACATAGTCTCCGACCCAGAGAGTTGATAGAGGCTGCTTTAGACTGTGGGGGGTGCCAGGTTGCACGTTCTCCTATGGTGTGATATCTCTGCCACTGCCCCTCCCCCATTGGGTCGAGTCCCAGGGAGTACAGTACTGGGATTTCTCCTCTGTGGCCCGCAATTTGACTCACTGTTCTTGATTACGCAGATGTAGCTGTACTGGATTCGGAGAATTTTCTGCTGCTTCCGCCAGTGGCAATATGGCGCCGCTGCTACGCCCTGGGCCGTGAGGCTGGCGTATTACTTCTTGGTTTTGATTTCCACTCTGAATACCTGCAGCGTGTGCTGAGCTCAGCCACTGGGAGCTTTAGATTTTACCAGCGGCGAGAAATCCCGCCTGGCTGTTCCACAGCGGCTCACCTCGGCTTGCTATAGCCATCCAGTGAATTTGCCGCTGCTGCTGGCAGTATGGCGCTGCTGCCGTGTCCTCGGATCTTCTCTGTGGCTCTGAGCTCTGTTCTCAGTCCACTTTCTCTCTGGAGCCTGGTGATTTTTTTGTTTCTCTGGTGATGATGTTTTCTGGCTATGAAAGGCACTGATTTTGTGGTAATGGAGATTGGTTGTTAGCGGGGCTCTTAAGCCCCGCTTTTCTCGGTCGCCATCTTCCCGGAAGTTCTAGTATTATCCATAATTTTGAATTATGATTTGAGTCCCAGCTCGAAGCTATAAAATATTTCATCCTAAATTATATTTATCTTCCAATGATCATCTGATTCTCCTGGAAAGTATAAAGTTTTCAACATTTTGCTTCAATAAATTTTTTTCTTGCACTACTTAATGTGTTATCTTATTATCCAAACATATGTTCTCTTATTATTTATCCATGTGTAATTATTTATCCATGTGTTCTCTTATTATCTTATTATCTAAGGAAATAGAATCATGTTTCTCTGCCCAGTTTTTGGTGTGTTTCTTCCTGGTACCCTACTCCTTAAGACCCTGCACTGTCATCTGTTGGGCCAGAGTCTTTATCAGAGGATTTATTTATTTAAAAATATACCCCACATCATATACAGATTCCCACACTAAAGATATTGTGTATCTTTTTTCTATTTTGGTTTTGGGTGTTGAACCCAGAGGACATTCTTCCCCCGAGGTACACCCTCAGCCCTATTTTTATTTTTGTTTGGAAACAGAGTCTCACTAAGTTGTGGAGGACCTCACTAAGTTACTGAAGCTGGACATAAACCCGAAATCCTCTTGTCTCAGGCTCCCAAGTCCTGGGATTACAAGCATGCACCACCATGCTCAGTTGAGCCTGTGCTTTTTAACTTCGTGTTTCATTGGGACATCTGATGGTGATCATTCTTGGGGAAATCAAATAACAAAAATTTATCCCAGAAAAAAACTCATTGGAAAGCCAGTCTTTACAGGGAAAAATAAGGGAAATCTCCCCAAAATATAAAATTTTTGTGTTGCTGGGCTGCCTTTTATCCCTCAAAGGAACTTTTGGTCAGGCTTTCAAATGAAGTTCAGGAACTGGAGGAGTCCACAATATTTTGATATTCTATATTTATGTAATAAATGTTTATTGATTAGTTGATATGGCAAACATGCTATAAAGACAATCACTCACAGATTCTATCCAAAGTCAGTTGGTGTTTTGAAGAGAAATTGTGTCTGAAGTAAGAAACTGGTATTTGACCTGTGGTCTGGTGTGCAGAACTTCTCCTATATGGACACTGTAAATAGGTTTGGGCATATGGAATATTTTGCCATACTTAATATTAAGTAGCAACTTTGAAGCCATTCTTTTTAGTTATTTGTCAGTTATCACAAAAGTCCTACAAAAGCATTTTTTGAAGATTAAATGAGCTAAATTATTTTAAAAGTTGTCTATCTTTGATACGTGATCTCAAAAATGAATTGGAACAGTATTTTGCGGTGTAATACCTCCCACTTTTTCTTTCTACTCTAGTGTCTCTTTTCACTGTTACCACCAGGTCTGATACAAAATCAAATCCAGGATGGATTTAAGAGGGTGCAATAGAAGATGGCAGCCAATTTTGGTTGATCCAAGATTTGGAAATCAACCAGTGGGAACTCTGCTTCTGGGTAAGAGAACAAAAGCAGTCAGAACTCAACAGAAGAAAGTAAAAATGTGGTTGAACTGAAGGCCTCACAGAGAACAGAAAACTGAAGAGAGCTCTGATTTTCTCATCTGGTGAATGGAGAGATGAGGTGGCTGTTGGAAGCAGGCAGCTCTCTGAGATGAATTCCAGGAAAGAAGAATCTAAATCCTGTAGGGCCACTAATGGCAGAGAACCAACATTAAAATGCAATCACATTCTCTCTCCATGCTTGAACATCTCAAGAACGATAATACCCAGACTGCCTAGTGAAATTGCTTAGCAAATTACTGTGGCTGAAGCTGAAGTAGCCTGAACCTAGAAACTACAGATTCTTCCTTTAATGACATGAATGACTACAGTTTTTTCATCATTATCACTCTAATCTTCATATTGCTTAGCAAAACCACCTAGCAAACAACTGTTGCAACAACTGAATTGATCAAGTCTTAGAAATAACAGACCCTTCCTGGATGGACCAGAGAGGCTATGTTGGAGCTCCTCAAAATGTCCCAGAAGGAGCTGGAATGGCTTAAGGGACTTATGTGGCAACAACTAAACTGGTGGGGTCTGTGACAGCATACCATCTCCACAGAGGTGGGGGTTAGGGCTACAGTTAGATTGAGCACAAACCTGAATTAGCAGACAGTCCTTAGCAAAACTCAGGTGGAACCTAGAGTCAGCAGTTTGCCTGACCCTATGGGATCTACAGTGATTACCACAGGATTGTCAACAGTAGTGTGAGTGAGGTGAAATAACTCAGCCAAAAAGAATGCAGACTTGTAAAGCTATAAACTCTGGCCTGGTAGTGTTTGGGTGCCATGAGTATTATGGTTGGCAAGGTCTCATGTGATCACATTTCCTCAGAGCAGTAGTATTGTCCCTGGGGATAAATGGCTTAGCCAATGATACCCAACCTCAGATTGGTAAAATCTCTCCCTTTGGGTGGTAGGCCTCACAAACATGAAAGACAGGACTGAATGTTTTCAAATGATTGTATCTGGCATAATAGCTATACCGTCTGCCATTTTTTTTATTCTTTATTTTGAAATAGGTTCTCACTAAGTTTTGGAGGGCCTCACTCTGTAGCCGAGGCTGTACGTGAACCACAATCCTCTGGTCTCAGCCTCCCTAATGCTGGGTTACCAGCATGCTCCACCATGCCTGCCAGGTCCTTGCTTTTACGGGGATTTTCTAGGAAGACAAGGGACAGTCGTGCCAACAGATAAATGATATGGAAAAGTGTTAATTGCTACAGAAGTATAAAAAAACCACAAAAGCAGAACGAAAAATGTGAGAGGCAGTGTCCCGTAAGCAGTTCAGGTTAATTTCTGAGAGGAGAAGCCATAGCAGCAGAGAGGGATGAGTGGACACAGTATGGAGAAGCTATACCAGCAGAGAGGGATGAATGGACACAGTATCCAAGGGCAGATGTGGGGTGATCTTTGTAGAGGTGATGGGGAGTCTGCAGGCCTGAGGGCAGATGGTTCTTGCCTAGATCAAAGAAGAAAAGGGAAAAGACAGCCTCATGTGATAGAAAGCCAAGCCTAGTTTAATCAGAAACAAAGTAAATGTAATAGAATCAAGAAAACACACACTAGCACAGGTTTTAAAAATGAATTTCTTATATGTTCTTGATATTAATATTAATGCCAGTAAGGGACTGGCAAAGATTTTCTCACATTTTGCAGGTTCTTTCTGCAGATTCAATTTAATGCATTCCCACTTACTGATTTTCAGTTTTATTTCCTGATATTTAGAGGTCTTACTGAGGAAGTCTCCACCAGTGCCTTTATGTTAGGAAGTTGGCCCTAGGTTTTTCCTTCTTCTAATATTTCCCAGTTTTTGGCTTAATTTCTACATCATTAGTCACAAGTGACTTCATCTGCTACTGATTATTCAGGCAACCTCACTATCAAACTCCCCTCATTGATAGGCCCACTATTATAGAATAATATGACAATTGAAGATGTGCCAGGCAAGTAATTTACTAAAGCAGGATGCTGAAACCTCTGTTTGGCAGTAATGATCACATTATTTATTTAAAATAAGGATTGTATAGTTGTATGTCTGTGAATCCACAAACTTCCAAAATTTCAGCCTATAATTGAAAAATGAGACAACATATAAAAATGTAATATTTTTCACTGCTGTATCTTTCTTTCTTTTCTTTCTTTTTTTTGGTGGTGGTACCGGGGGTGGAACCCAGAGGCTTTCTACCTCTGGGCTATACTCCCAGACCTATTTTATATTTTATTTGGAAACAGGGTCTCACTAAGTTGCTGAGAGCCTCACTAAGTAACTGAGACTGGCTTTGAACCTGTGCAATCCTTCTGTCTCAGCCTCCCAAGCATGGGGATTACAAGTGTGCGCCACCACACCAGGCTCACTCCTGTTTCTAAAGGTTACAGGTTATTAGAGCAAGAGGTCTATGAAGTTTCCCAACAAATGCTCTTGGTTGAAACAAAACTCATAAACTGCACTGATGTGGGAAACTAAGCATAGTTCTGATGCAATAAAAACAAACCCTGCACACTGGCCAAGTAGTCAACCCAATACAAGCAATATACTCTGAGGTGAACAAAGATATGAGTTGTTTATGCATGGAAGGGAGTGGTATAAGGACGACAGAGCAGCCCAGGAGTTCTTTCTTATAATGTCTTGAATTGTGGACTGTACTTTCCTCTGTAACTGGCTGCCCAGGGTTAACACACGATAAATGGCTGGGTGGGCACTGTGTGTAGCACTGCTATTGGGAGGTTCCAGCCTTCTGGGCATAGGTGGTGAGGCTGGCAGGAAACCCATCTGTTAATATTTTGCTCTGACAGAGGCTACCTGCAGATTTTACACCCATCTGTTCCTTGTTCCCATTGCAAATGTCCCCACTAAGATTCTGTAGTGACTGGACCTAAGGGGTGAATAGGACTGGACCTCAGGAGAGCTCCCAGGCAAGGGGAAAGCAGTGCTGCACCCTGAATCATGCCTTCCTGGGGCCTAGGCTGTCTTCCTTCTCATGACACCTTAACATAGGTGGACTCAAAGGAGATGCTCTGATAATCAAGGACCTAACAAGTAAGTTGCCTACAGTTGAGTTTAATGCAGCAAATGTGTTTGTAGCATCTTCCCTGTGGCCTTGGGTCATTTTATTGAGGGTTGTTCAGCTAGCCACAGGACTCCCTGCCTCTACTAGTGTCTCCCATAGAGCAAAGACTGACCTCATTCTTGGGCATTTGTCTGTTCAAAGTCATTATGTACAGAAATTAAGAAATTACCAGTACTCCAAAAATCAAGAATTTTTCAGTAAGTATTATGTCATCTGTGCAACGTCTCACTTTTTCTCTTGCCTGGACAGCTTCTTCAGGTGCATTGAAATTTTGAAGTTGTTCCATGTAGAAAGGTTCATAATCAAAAAGAAAGCGGCTTATTTCAAAAACAAGTGCTGGACATGGAACTGCATTGGCTGTAGCATGAGAGTAGGAATAACATTTGATTAATAAGAGTCAATCCCCCCACGAATCTCTGATTTAGGACTAGATAGGATCCCAAGGCTTTATTGTACCATTCTATGACTGTGACAGTGTCAGTGCCATATCCTCTGGGTGGCAACAGATTCAAGATCACAGAGCAAGGAGCACTTCTAGGAATTCTGATACTCAGTTTCCTTGTTTTTAAGACATGCATACTACTTTCTGAAGCCTCGATGGTTCACTGTAATTTCTTTTCCTAGATTTAAATAATATTTTGTTTTCCAGGTGAGTGGCATCTTATTAGTGTAGAATTTTGGTGAGGATCTTTAGAGTATCCATTCTGAAGTGAATGGTACCAGATCTCAGAGAAGTGAGAGTAAATCTGGAGTAGAGGAAGTGAAAATTTTTAATGTGGAGAAGTCATATTCTGAGATCCAGTGGGGATTGTTTGATGATGCCATTGAATACAGTTAGAGCTGGAAAGCTGAAGTTACAAGAGACCGTCAGTTCTAACACCGATCAGAAAATAATGGTTGGCTTTTCTCTGCAGTGATATTGGAGCCTTGAAGAGTATGAGAGGAGAGAACTGGTGCTCATGCCTGATCTCAGTCGGAATTGTTGGGGCATTTGGAGAATTTCTGTCCTTGATCCCACATTTCTTCAAGATTTAGTTATTTTTTTCTTGTACTCTTTAGTTTTAGATGGAGTCTTACTATGTTGCCCAAGCATGTGTCATGCTTACATCCCTTCTGCTCAGCCTCTGAAGTAGTTTGGATTACAGAAAAGCGCACCAGGCTTTGCTCCTCTAAGGTTTTGGTAGCTCCTTTAATAGCAAAATTAATACTAAATTTGGTAGTACCTTTAATTCAATCTAATACTAATTTAATTCTTGTTTAGATAACTTCACACTAGGGAAAGTGTTTGGACAGGGTCTGGTCAGAGGCAACAATGAGCAAAAAGAGGACATTCAGAAGGTGATAGGAAGAGTGAGACCTGGCTCATTCCAAAAGACACAGAATACAAATAAAAGTTAAATAAATAGCTACAAATAATTTTGGAAAAAAAGAAGTCTTTGTGCTGACCATTGTAATGTTTCTGGTACTGAAACTTTTAGCATTATCAGAGAACTGACTCAGCCATAAAAAGGCTTCTTATTATTATCATAACCTATATAAGAGTTTAATATTCAAAAATTCAGAGAACAGTGGCTCTAAAGAGCTACTACTTGTATCTTTCTAATCACCTTTCCAACCATGACATTTCATGAGTCTCAATTTAGTAATTTGGAAACTGTCATTTTCAGTGACACTGTAAAATTTCTGAGGAAGAGAACATCTGACTATTACAGATATTGGCTTTATGTCTCCATCTGAGCTCTTGATGTGCTACTTTCCCACTCTTATCATAGTTACCTTTGTTGGTTTCCTGAAGACCCAGTAATGAGAAAAATCTTAGGAGGTTCAGCATTTTGGCTTCTGGTTAGAGGACTGGGAAGTGGCAGTGTCCAGATTCCAATGCTTCCTGCTATTTCTAAAGCACAGTTCTGAGTCCAGAAGTGACATTTCAGAAAGCACAGTCTTTTTTATTTTTACTTTATTGGCAGGGTACATTAATTTTTTATTGTTGCTCTAATCTTTTTTATTTTTATGTGGGTCATATTGAAAATGGCATACATTCAGGCTGTGCTTGTTGCCCTGCACCCCACATCTCTTTACCCCTCCCAACAATGAGTGTCCAGGTTAACCATGCCATATTTATACTTCTACATATACTCACATATAGTTCTTCTGTTAGTCAACCACAGCCTTTGCCCTTTTTTCCTCCTATCCTTGTATTTCAGCTTTGCTAAGGTTTCCCCTCAATTTTCTGTAGTCTCTCTGGTATTCTTAATAGTACCTAGTTTGGACATATTATAGAAAACATATGTCCCTTCTCTTTCTGGAGAGCATAGCCTTTAAAATATGTCTTGTATGATATTCTTGTCAAAGATTTTTTGTGTTCACTGTGAAGGGTGGTACATGCATGCAACCCCAGTATTTTTTATGGTTGAAACTAGAGGACTGCAGATTTGAAGTCAGTCTCTGCAAGAAAAAGACACTCTCAGCAACACAGCAAAATTTTCTTTCAGAATTAAAATAATAGTTTTAACAACATAGTTCAGGTGAAGAATGTCCCTAGGCTGAATACCCTGTACCAAAACCAAATCTTATGTGTTATGAAATTAGTCATACTATCCTGGTCTTTTAGAGAGCTAGTTCAAGAATCTTATGAAAAAGTTTATAATTTTTGTCTGTTCTTTAACCTGATCCTACTCCAAATAGGTTTTTGTAGTTTTCAGAGAAGAGACTATACCAAAGGATGCTACTAGATGGCTCATAAATGATACTCACCGTCATAGCAGCACAGGATCAGAGTGGCCATCAGGAGAAACGTGGAAAGTCTCATGGTGCTTTATTTTCTCTGAGATTGAGTTTTATCAGAAGATGAGCTATCTGGGTTTACCACAGGATGTGTAGGACCTGTGTAGCTCAGAGCTATTTGTACCTCTGTCTCCCCGGTCTTTCCCACAGTCTTGTGTCACATTACAAGGCTTGGCTCCTAACTCTCCTTTCTAATGGAAGTCCTCCCTCAATGTTAATCCCTACATCAACCTTAATCCTATGTGGGGCAGAGCCCAGGAGGAGAGCCTCATGAGAACTCTTTTCTTTCTGGTGACCATTCAGGTTTCAACAGAATGGATTCCAAGCATTTCAGTTTACTTTTGAGCTTTTCATTATTAAATATTTATTCACTGAATTCAGGAACAGGTTGGATCTGACAAGTGGAGGACACACCTAGGGATTCAGGATGGTGAGGAGCTACTTCTGCTTTTGGGAGCATACATGTGACTCTAATGAAACAATATGAAACACTGAAAAGATTATTAAAAATAACTGCTGAAAATATACATGAGACTAGTGTATATAAAATGGAGAATTAAAAAATAGAGGTAGAAAAGATGAGATGAATTCATTTTAAAGGAGGAATCCTAGTGTTAATAAGCACAACAATCACAAAACTTTATGTAGGAGAAAGAATCAGAGAACACCAAGGCTGGTCATGTTAAACTGTTCAGTCAGAGGCACAAAAAGGAATAAGAAAGAGTGAAGGAAGCTTAAGGTACTTATGTGATGTCATTTCTTCTCCCTTTCTCATGTGGAGGTGCATTTATTCACATTGCAGGATTATCACTGGGGGAAAGGTGACACTGTGACTCTTATTCTTGCTATCTGCAGTGTGTTTTTTTCTTGTTATACTTAAATGAGGCACTGTGGTTTCCCACCTGGATGGCTTACCTGTTGTGAGGTAGAATGGTGTGTGAGTATCTGTTCACATTGGCATCTCTGTGTGGAGATGTTTGCTGGATGAACTTATTCAGGAGTCATCTTGTTTTTCTCTATCCTTTCCCATTTTTGTCTTTCACATTTCTGTGTTTTGACGATATTAAATTTTAAAAGGTGATATATTTTCATGAGTTGGGCAGAAATACTGCACAAAATTCTCTGAATGCAAAGCTCTCCTTCCTTGCTCCCCTATCCATACACACAGGTTTATCTTTGATTTCCCAACTTTCTTTTCTCCTGACTGATATAACAATATAAGTTGTCTTTGGATATAGCAGCTGACACTTAGGGACTGAGAGAAATTTATTAAAGCCCAGGACCAAATGGTTTCCTCAGTGAATTTTATAAAATATTTATAGAAGAGCTAATCTTGATACTCCTCAATCAATTTTTTCATGAAATAGAAAGAATCAGGACTTTCCCAAATGCATGAATATCGTATTAATACCAAAACCAAATAAATATGGCTTAAGGAAAGAAAACTACAAGTTTATGAATGGAATTGTACCTCCAGAGAGGAGAAAGTAGGCATGTATTAATAATGTTTGTGAAGGTGAAAATTATGAGACTCTACTTTTTCTAATGGTGATGGGAGAGGGCATTTTTGGATACCCCATACGTTTTTATAACTCCTGGCCACTGGAATGTTAAATCTCCAAGGTTGTGCAGCATGATTCATAACCGAATATTCTCTTTTGTAATGAATAATACTTAAGAGGTTATTGTTCACAGGTCACTGCATCTGATATTAATTATTAAGGAAGCCTCACTATCACCTTCCCCTCATTGAAAGACCCAATATTATAGAATAATATGACAAGGGAATCTTCAAGCTAAGTAATTTATTAAAGCAAGATGTTTAAACCTTTATGTTTTCCAATGATGACCAGGGTATCCATGAAAGTGAGTAGAAAATAAAAGTATACACTGTTAAGTGTTCAAGTCCACATTCTGCCAAAATTTCAACCTGTTACTGAACACCAAGAAGGCATATGAAAAGGTGAGTTTTTACTGGTGCTTCTAAAGATGACATGTTAACACAACCAAGAGATCCATGGAGTTTTTTCAACAAATGCTCTTGGTAAGGGCAGCAGTTAGGAACTGCACTGATGTGGGAGACAACAGCATAGTTCTGATGCAATAAAAACAAGCCATACACACTGGTCAATTAGCCAACCAAATACAAACAAATATACCCTGAGATGACCAAAAAATGTGACTTGTATATTTATGGAAGTGAGAGAAGGACATGAAAGCAAAGCAACCCAGGAGTTCTTTCTTACGATGTCTTGACTTGTGGACTCTACTTTCCTCTGTAACTGGCTTCCGAGGGTTAACACAGGATAAATAGCTGGGTGGACACTGTACAGAGCAATGTTGTTTGGAGGATCCAGCCTTCTGGGCATAGGTGATGAGGCTCGCAGAGAATCCCCTTTGTTAACATTTTCAGGAACAAGCTGATGAGTTGAGAACACATTCTAAGGATCCAGGAATGTGAGGAGCAACTCCTAGTTTTGGGAGTGTATATAAGAGGATCTGATTTGAGCTGCTCCCACCTTGCATGTGAAAGAGTACAGGTATGTTTCAGTTGCACACTGAAAAAAATTAAAACAATTTTTTAAAAATTTAAAACAAATGTATTCTTTTTTATGGATCCCATTCCATCACAATTTTTGTGTGTGTTCATATGAGTGTGTGTATGTGTATCAAAATATACAAATAAGTATAAATAATCATATAAATAATATGTATATAAATAATCATCAAATAAGTAACCTAATGACACATGTCAAAGCCTTTGAGAAACAGGAACAATCTAATCCCAAAGTGAGTAGAAGACAGGAAATTATTAAAATCAGAGCAGAAATCAATGAAGCAGAGAATAAAAAGAAATACAGAGAATCAACAAAACCAAAAACTGGTTTCTCAAAAATAATTAACAAGATAGATAAACCACTAGCCAACCTAAATAAAAAAAGAATCAACCCAAATTACAAAGATAAGAGATGAAAAAGGAGATATTACTACTGACAGTGAAGAAATCCTGAGGATTATCAGAAACTACTTTGAAAAACTATACTGCAACAAAAATAAAAATCTGGAGGTAATTGACAACTTTCTAGATAAGGCAAAAATCATAGCACCAGGGCACATAGAGGTAAAAATCTCCTTTCAGTCTTGGCAGCTAGAAGCACAGTGGAGGGAAGCCTCTGTACCATGATTTTGGTAAATATTGTACTCAGCTGGTTTCCAACCAGTCTCTGATTAAGTCCCTTCTCAGACAATTTAATACTGGAGAAATAATTTTGATATGGTCAGGTCAGAGGAAGCAAGGAAACCTTGGGATGTTCAGAATGTGATAAGCAGGGTAAGGTCTGACTTATTCCTATGGGCATGGATTATATATAAAAATATGGTCAAAAGAATAGCTACAATTAATTCTGCATAAATAAGAGATTTAGTGCTGACAATTGTATTGCATTTACTACCAAACTCTCAGAAAACAAATGGTACCATATGAGGCTGCTTATTATCAGAGGTATCTGAAGGTTTATTATTAAGAAATTCAAAGGACAGTGGCTCTTCTTGCAGTGGGGACTCTCTGATTCCATTTTCAGCTACAGCATTTGTGAGTCTCAAGGAATTCAGAAGCTGTGGTCTCAAGTGATACCTTACAGTGGGACCCTAGACAAGTGAACTAAATAGACTCTATACACTCCAAAATACAAATGGCAAATAAATATATGAAAAATGTTCAACATCGTTAGCAGTCAAAGAGATGCAAATTATAACTATACTGAGATTTCACCGAAGCCCAATTAGAATAACAATCATTAAAAACACAAACAACAGCAATGCTGAAAGAGGATTTGGAGAAGTGGGAAATAAAATACATTGTTGATGGGATTGCAAATAAGGGTAACCATTTTGGAAAACAGTGTGAAGTATTCTCAGAAGAATGGAAATGAACTTACCATAAGACCTAGCTCTACCACTCCAGGGTATCTACCCCAAAGAATAAAAAAGTAAACTACCAGACTAATGCGTATATATTTATGTTTTTAGCTGCACAACTGACAGTTCTCATACTATGGAACCAATGGAGAATTCCATCAAAGATGAATGGATTACAAACCTATGGGTTATGTAAACAATTGAATTTTATTCAGCCATAAAGAAGAACAAAATTATGTCACTTGCAGGACAATGGATGGAATAGGAGAACAGTATGTTACATGAGATTACTCAGTCACGAAAAGTGAAATGTTGGATGTTCTCTCTAAAATATAAAAGTTAGGGAGAAGATGGGACAAAGGAAGGACTCCAGACAAAAGAGAGAGAATTTAGATGAGCTAAAGAAGGAAACTTTATGAGGGAGTTGTATAATGTACATCCACAAACTTGTCAAAGTCAATGGCTATGTGGAGCATGGAAGGAAAGGGCTGGGGAGGGGAAAGGGTGGGAAGGTGGGAAGGCTCAGTGAGTGCTGTGTGCATGCATGTCTTTATCATCCTAAGCAACATCAAGAGATATGATTACAATGCACAAAATAATTTAAAAAATAGGGCCACAAAGACATATGTTATGTCACATGACTTGACTTCTAAATTTTTAGGAAGATAGGGAGCTACATTTGGATACAGGAGAGCAGATACTAGAAGGATCTGCTATTAATTGCTCCCTCTATGCATGTGGAAAGAGAACAGGTGTATTTCCATTGCATATTGAGTAAATATAAAACAAACATATCCTTTCCCTTGCTTCTCATTTCACTGCTGCCTTCATATGTGTCTCTATGTGTGTATATATATGTATCTTAAAATAAATATGATGTTTATATGCTATATATATACACACACAAAATGCACACATTCTCATACCTTATAGGTATTTGTGCACCTATTTGTTATAATGTGTGTATATATATATACATATATATATATATACTTATATATTTGAAGATATATATAAATAGATATGTTTACACAACACACACCTTATGACATTTTGGAATATCTCACTTTTGGAGAATTGACTTTCTTGAAAACAGCTGTTCACATGTTCTTGTTGGCCTCATTTAACAGCCACAAACTTTGATTGTGGATTAAGCTGACACCATTAAAGAGCCTCAATTTTCACTCTAGTGAGAATAATGCTAAGGATAGATGTCAGCAAGCAAGCAGAGTGGGAAATTGTCCCCACTACAAACACAGATACAGCGATAACTCAGACACATTTCCTTTTGGAGATTTTAGAAACTCCTTGATAGACTCTAAACTCTAAAATTCCATTAGAATGGAAGCAAGGATAAAGATTCAGCTATCCCCTCACCAAAGACCCTGACTCTGGTGCAGCACAAGAGACCAATAAAGGACACCCCCCCCTCCATTTGTCAGCTTAACTTTGTAAATGTAATGCAGTAGGTTACATGATCAGTGTCCCAACTTTTTGTGAGGGACAGCTGGGACAAAGGGCTGGCTTTTATCTTGATGATATTTGGGCTCTGGTGGGAATATAACAGTCTAGACACACAAAGCAGAATGAAAGTAAAAATGTAGACTGGTAGATACCATTGAACATCCCCCATATTCAACAAAGAGTGATCCTGAAAGACAATCCTATTTAAACTTCTCCCTAGGACAATAAATTGTTAATTTATGTATTCAACGCCTCAATAATCCTGGGAATGATGCAATAAATTGCTTCCCCCTCCCCCAGTCTTGAATCTCTGACACATCTAGCACAGCCTATTTGCAGAAGAAAGAATGGAAACAGTGTCATGACTGGTAAATTGCCATAGGTTGCCCCTAGATAAAAACATAATTAGCAGATGAAAAAAAAAAACAACAACAAATAACCAAAAAACACAGTTGCCTGGTTCTCTTTGACAAGGAAAATAGTTGAGAGAGGCAATTAAAATTTTTTATTTGTGCGTTGTAATCATACATCATGATGAAGTTCAGGGTGATAGCAGAGTATATGCATACAGAACTCAAGGAGCCCTCCCACAGCCCCCAACCTACCCCACTCCTTCTCCTTTCCCACCTTCCCATGTTTGATGCATTGATAATCACTGATAAGTTTGTGTATGTACGTTATGTCCATCAAACTATTTTTTCTTCAAGTTTTTCTTTCCCATGCTGTCTTCCTCAGGTAAGTTTCCTCTTTCACTTTACTAAGGTTTCTCCTTCTTTGTTTCAAGTTCCTCCTGTGTCCCAATTTCTTGTTAGCTTCCACATATGAAGGAATACATCTGACTTGTCACTTTTTGTGACTAATCTCATTTAGCATAATATTCTTAGGTTGCATCAATTTCCCTGAAAATGACAAAATTTTGTTCTTCTTTATGGTTGAATAATATTCCACTGTATGTATGTATGTATGTATATATATATATATTCTATAATTTTGTACACCATTTATCTGTTAATGGACATCTGCTGGTTCTATAGTTTGGCAATTATGAATTGTGCAACTACAAACATAGACATGCATGAACTACTATCTTTCTGGGTTTTCTTTTATATGAAGTTGATCCATAAAGATAAAGAAAAGTGTCTCTTTAATAATCACACACTAATTTAGTGAGTAAAAGAAGATAAGAAATTTGGAAAAGTTGTGCTAAACAAAAGAATAAGACAAATATTCAAAATTAGGTCTAAAAAAACAGAACAATATAAATCACCCGAGAACATATTAAAAATAATTGTCCAAAATATGCTGACCAAGGATAAGAGACCAGTGCAGTACAAAGTGGTAGAAAACATGTAAACATTATGAAGTCATAGGAGGAATTCTAGATGAAGAAAGAGAAACCAACAATGAGAAAATAAGGCAACCTAACTGAGGAGATGGGAGAGGGGAAAAGAGAAATTTTTTAATGTACATGATGTACATTCACAAATATATCAAAGTCAGTCACTCAGGCAAACATCAGAAGAAGGGAGAGGGGATGAAATGGGGTGGGAGTTGGGGAAGAGCTAACTGGATGATGTGTGCATGTATGCCTCTACTATCTTGAACTCCATCAAAATGTATGTCTATGATGCACTAATAAAAAATTAAAAAGAAAAATTAAAGAGCTAATATGGAAGCAAGAAAAAACTTTATGTTATTTGAACAATACCTGAACAGACAAACTTTCTAGAGGGGTTCAGCATCAAAATAGTTCAAGCAGGAGAGGTAATGAAAAAAACATTAAGACTAGTCATGGAAACACTTTAGTTAGGAGAACAAAATGAAATAAGAATTTAAAAAGAAAAAGAAAAAAGAAATCAGGGTTGGTTTGTTGTGACGCAAAGGTGTAAGTATTGGAAAAGAAAGAAAAAACCCTCATACAATTTCAAATAATTCATAGTTTTGATTATGATATAATCTTGAATGCCCTGGTTCTCATTGCCAATGCTCTCTAGGAGATTCCATAGTGAGTAGACCTACTACCTGAATCGAATTGGACCTCCAGGGAGGAGAGTGTAGGCATGTATTCATAATGCTTGTGAAGGTGAAAAATTATGAAACTCCATTTATTTTAATGGTGAGGGGAGAGGGCATTTTTGAACCCCCCAAGCATCTTTATAACTTCTGGCCACTGGAATGTAAAATCTTCAAGGTAGTGCAGGATAATTCCTGACCAAATATTCTTTTTTGTGATGAGTGATGCTTAAGGGGTCATTGGTCACAGGTGACTGCATCTGCTACTGATTATTAAGGCAAACTCATTATCAAACCCTCCTCATCGAAAGACCCAATATTATAAAATAACATGGCAAGTGAAGACGTGCAAAGCAGGTAATTTATTAAAGTAAGATACTGAAACCTTTATGTTTTGCAGTGATAATCAGGGTATCCATTGAAAAGAATAGAAAGCAGGAAGATACATTTTTATGTCCTTGAGTTCACATTTTACAAAAGTTGTGTCCTGTCATTGAACAACAAGAAGGCAAATGAAAAGCTGAGTTTTTCACGGGTGCTTCTAAAGATGACATGTTAACACAAGCAAGAGGTCCACAGAGTTGTTTCTTTAACAAATGCTCTTGGTAAAGGCAGAAGTTAGGAACTGCTTTGATATGGAAAATTACAGCATAATTCTGGTGCAATAAAAACAAACCATGCACACTGGCCAATTAGCCAACCCAATACAATCAAATATACCCTGAGATGACCAAGAATGTGACTTCTATATGTATGGTATGGAGAGAGGTATAGGAAAGACAGAGCAGTCCTGGAGTTCTTTCTTATGATGTCTTAAATTGTGGACTCTACTTTCCTCTACAATTGATTTCCCAGGGTTAACACACGATAAATGGCTGGGTGGACACTGTGGGCAGCACTGATGTTGAGAGGTTCCAACATCCTGGGCATAGGCTGCAAGGAAGGGAGAGAAATCCATCTGTTAACATTTTGCTATGGCAAAGGCTATCTGTGGATTCTTCCACCCATTTATTCCCTGTTACTATTGCCAATGCTCTGTATGAGATGCTGTGGTAGTTGTACCTGCTGGGTGAATAGGTCTGGACCTCAGGAGAGCTCCCAGGTAAGGAGATAGCAGTGCTTAATCCTGAATCATGCCTGCCTGAGTCCCAGGCTGTCTTCCTTCTCATGACACCTTAAGGAAGGTGGAATCGAGGGAGGTGCTCTGATAAGCAAGGACCTAACAAGAAAGTTGCATGAAGCCGAGTTTAATGCAGCAAATGTGTTTGTAGCATCTTCCCTGTTACCCTAGGTCAACTATTGAGAGTTTTTCAGTTAGAAACAGAACTCCTTGTCCCTACTAGTGTCTGCTATAGAGCAAAGACTGACCTCACACTTAGCCATTTATCTGTTCAGAAGTCTCTGTTTATAGAAATCAAGAAATTACCATTGTTTTGAGAATGAGGAATTTGCAAATAATGAACATATTATCTATGCAGTTATTTACTTCTAGTTTCGCTTGGATAGCTTCTTCAGGTGCACCAAAAATGTCAAGGTGTCACTTGTACAAATGTTCAGAAAGAAAAAAAAGCTTTTGCTGTCAAGAACAAGTGATGGGCATGGAACTGTATTTGCTGGAGCATGAGAGTAGAAATAATATTTGATTTAAAAGAGTCAATTTCCCCCATGATCTAGGACTAGATACAGTACCATGGTTTTTTGTTACCATTCTATGACTGTGACGATGTCAGTGCCATATCCTCTGGGTTGAAACTGATTCAAGACCAGAGAGCAAGGAGCACTTCTAGGATTTCTGATACTCATTTTGCTTGTTTTTAAGGCATACACACTACTTTTTGAAGCCTTGTTGATTCACTGTAATTTCTTTTTCTAGATCTGAATAATAATATTTTTGTTTTCCAGGTGAGTGGCATCTTATTAATCTAGAATATTGGTGAGGAACTTTAGAGTATCCATTCTGAAGTGAATGATACAGTTAGAATCTTACCAGATGTCAGAAGAGTGAGAGTAAATCTGAAGTAGAGGAAGTGAAATTTTTATAATGTGAAGAGGTGATATTCTGAGATTGAGTGGGAAGAATTTGATGATGCCACTGAATGCAGTTACAGTTAAAAAGCTCAAGTTATAAGAGATCATCATTTCTAAAAGCTATAAAAAATTATGGTTGGCTCTTCTTTGCAGTGTTCTTTAGACCCTTGGAGAGCATAAGGGAAGAGAATTGGGGTTCATTCCTGACCTCAGTAGGAATTATTGGGACATTTGGAAGATCTCTGGCCTGGATTCTACATTTCTCCAAGGTTTGTTTTTGTTTTGGTTTTGCTCTTTACTTTTGGATTGAGTCTCACTATGCTGCCCAAGCATGTGTTACACTAACATCCCTTCTTCTCAGCCTCTGGAGTAGCTGGGATTACAGAAGACACACCAGGCTTTTCTCCTCTAAGGTTTGGTAGTTACTTTAATAGAAGGTTCTCAACCTGGCACTAATTTAATCCTTGTTCAGAGAACTTCACACCAGGAAAATAATTTGCATAGTATCTGGTCAAAAACAACAATGAGCAAAAAGAGGACATTCAGAAGGTGTTAGGAAGAGTGAGACCTGGCTCATTCCCAAAGACACAGAATACAAATAAAAGTGAAATGAATAGCTACAAATAATTTTGGAAAAAAGAAGTCTTTGTTCTGACAACTGTAGTTTCTGGTACTGAAATTTTTAGCATTCTCAGAAAATTGATTGGACCCTAAAAGGCTGCTTATTATTGTAATATATTTAGAAGTTGAATATTCAAATATCCAGGGAACAGTGGCTCTTGTTTTACTTGTATCTTTCCAATCACCTTTTCAACCATGGCATTTTATGAGTCTCAATGTAGGAATTTGGAATCTGTCATCTTCAGTGACACCTTAAAATTTCTGACTACTACAGATATTGGATTTATGTCTACAGATAAGCTCTTGATGTGATTAATTGCTCACCCTTTTCATAGCTACCCTTGTTGGTACCTCAAAGCCCCAGTGATCAGAAGAGCCTTAGAAGGTTCAGCATTTTTGCTTTTGGGTAGAGGACTGGTAAGTGGCAGAGCCCATTTTCCTAGTATTTCCTGCTGTTTCTAAAGCACAGATCTGTGTCCAGAAGTGACACTACAGTAAGCAGAGTCTTTAAAATGTGCCTTGTGTGACATTCTTGTCAAAGACTATTTGTGTTTGCTGTGCAGGGTGGCATATGCACATAATCCTAGTAGTTTTTAGGTTGAGACAGGAAGATTGCCAATTTAAGGTCAGTCTCAGAAAAGGAAAGAGAATCTCAGAAACCCAGCAATTTTTTTCAAAATAAAAATAAATAGGGATGGCAATATAGTTCAGTGAAGATTGTCCCTAGGTTAAATAACCAGTACCAAAAAATATCTTGTCTATTAATAAGTTAATCATATGAGTCCTGGTCTTTTAGAGAGATAGTTCAAGAATCTCATGAGAAAGTTTAGCCATGTCAAAGAATTTGAAGGCTATAAACTCTTTTCCTACAGTATTTTCCATAAGTACTGAAGCAAGTAGCTGAAAGATCCCATGAGATCACAGCTACCCAGAACAGCAGGAGTTTCCTTGGGAATAAATAAATCATCCATGGACACACTAGGTTCAAAGTTGAAGCAAGAGGTTATGGAAAACATAAACTAGCCAATAAGAAAGATATAGAAATAAAAAGCCTCTATTAATGAAAAGCCCAGGTACAGATATATTTCAAGCTGAATTCTAAAAAAAACATTTATAGAATAACTAACCCAAATTCTTTACAGATTATTTTCTATAATAGAAATGAAAGTCTTTCAAAATCCTTTCATGAGGCTAGAAATTACCTTAATATCAAATGGAATAAAGATAATCAAGAAAATAAAACTATAGACCAAGATCCTTGATAAACATAGATACAAAAAATTCTCAACACAATCTTAACAATGCACATTTCTAACTCCATATCAAGATCCAAAACACAAACAAAAATGCTGGGGAGGATGTAGAGAAGTAGGAATTCCAATACATGGTTAGAGGGATTGCAAATTAGTGAAATCACAGTGGAAAACAGTATGGAGGATCCTCAGAAGAATGAAAATGAACCTACCATAAGATCCAGTAATAAAACTTCTGGGTATCTACCCACAAGAATGAAACCCCAAGGAAGATGTGGCCACCACTGCACTTGTAGCCATAGCCGTTGGATGCAGTGGGTTATTTTCTGATCTCTGATTGGTTCTAGCTTTTTTTTTTGTCCTGCCACCTCCTACTTACTGTGTACTTTTTAAAGGTATGATGTTTCTTTTGCCAGAACCCTGTTTTTATGGCAATGGAGACCAAATGTCAGCAGGACTGATATGTGCTCCTTCCCTTGGTTGCTATCTTCTTGGAAGTCCTTGAGGACTTTCTTTCATTTATGGCCTCCTTCCTTTTGCTCATGAACTATATTTTTTAAAACTATTTATTGGTGCACTGTATTCATACATCTTAATGGAGTACCAGATGGTGGAGTCATACATACACACATCACCTAATTAGCCCTTACCCAGTTTCTGCCCTATTCCCTTTTCCCACCTCCTTCTCACGTTTGACTTAGTGATGGACTTTGATACATTTGTTAATGTTCATCCTGAACATTAGAGAATTTTCTTTTACCCACTCCCATCCTCTCAGATCACTTAATTTCCTCATCTTTATTATCTCCTTCTTATTCTAGAGTTCCTCATATGACAAATTTTCTCTCTAGCATACACATATTAGGGAAAGCATTAAATTTCTTAATTTTTGAGACTGACTAATCTCAGTTAGCACTAATTTGTAGTCTCAACAACAGTGTCTTAGAAACTTGGGGTGGTGGTGCATGCTTGTAATCCCAGAATTTGGGAGGCTGAGACCAGAGGATCGTGGTTCACAGACAGCCTTAGCTACTTATTGAGAGCCTCTGTAACTTAGTGAGACCCTGTTTCAAGGTAAAGGATGAAAAATAGGGCAGGCAGTGTATATCGGAGGTCGAATTCCTCTGGATTCCATCCCCAGGCCCGCAAAACAAAAGAAAACATAACAAAAAACCCAATGTATTAAAGTTACCACTTCTCCACATTTTGCCAGCATTTGTTGCTGTTTGTGCTTTGAATGATTGCCATTCTAGTTGGAGTTAGCTGAAATCTCAGGGTAGTTTTCATTTGCATCTCTGATTACTAATGATGTTGAACATTTTTTATGCATTTATTGGCCATTTGAATTTTTTCTGTCATAAAGTGTCTATTTAGTTCACTTGCCCATTTTTTGACTGGGTTGTTTTCTTAGTGCTAAGATTCTTGAGTTCTCTGTATACTCTAGATATTAGTCCTCTTTCAGTGGTGTAGGTGGCAAAAATCTTCTCCCATTCTGTTAGCCCTCCATTGAGGTTCTTGATAGTTTCCTTTTCTGTACAGAAGCTCTTCAGTTTAATTCCACCCCACATATTGACCCATCTTTTAGTTCCTTGTGTCTTTGGATCTTGTTGAGAAAGTTTTTATCTGTGCCTATGTGTTGTAGTGTTGAACCTATGCTCTCTTCAAGGAGCCTCAAGGTCTGTGGTCTAATTTTTAAGTCTGGTTCATCTTGAATTGGCTCTTGTGCAGGGTGAGAAAGTGGGGTACATTTTCATTTTTCTTTGAATGGTTAACCACTTTTGCCAATATCATTTGTTGAAAAGGCTGTCTTTTTTATGTTTTTGGCTCCTTTGTCAAAAATCAATTTGGCTGTAAGTTTGAGGATTTGTTTCTGAATCGTATTCTGCTCCATTGGTCTTTATATCTATTTATTTTTTGCCAGTACCATGCTATTTTTATTACTATGGCTGCATAGTGTTAAGTGAGGTAATGTGATGCCTCCAGCATGGTTTTGTTTCTGAGACGTACTCTGACTATCTTGTTTTTTTTTTTTTTTTTTTTTGTTGTTCCAAATGAATTTAAGGACTTAATTTTTCTATATTTGTAAATGATGACTTTGATAATTTAGTGGATATTGCATTGAATTTGTAGATCACTTTTGGGAGTATGGCCATTTTGATGATACTTATTCTGCTGATCCATGAACATAAATAATTTTTCCATCTTCTAAGGTCTTTGATTTCTTTTTTCAGTGTTCTACAACTTTTATTGTACAGGTACTTTTACATACTTAGTTAAGTTTATTCTCAAATATTTTATTTTTTGAGGGGGCGATATCTTAAGTGGAAGTGTTTTCTGGATTTCTTTCTCAATGAATTTATGATTGGTATACAGAAAAACTTTTGATTATTTAAGATTGATTTTGTGTCCAGACATGTTGTTGAATTTGTTAATCTGTTCTGTAACCCTTTTGGTCGAGGTTGTAGGGTCTTTTAAGTATAGTGTCATGTCATCTGCAAATAAGGTTAGTTTTAGTTCTTCTTTTTCCATTTGTACTTCATTGATTTTTTTTTTGCCTTATTGCTCTGCCTAGTGTCTCAAGGATTATACTGAAAAAAAGATATGACAATGAACATCCTTACCTTGTTCCAATTTTTAGGGGTAATTCTCACAGTTTTTCTCCATTTAATATGATCTTGTCTGTGGGCCTATTGTAGATTGCCTTTATGTTATTGAGTTATGTTGCTTCTATTCTGATTCTCTGAAGTGCTTTTAGCATAAATGAATGTTGAATTTTGTCAAAGGCATTTTCAGCGGAGCCTGTTAAAATGATCATGTGATTTTATTTTTGGTTCTTTTTTTTTGGTGCACTGTATTCATACATCATAGTGGGATACAAACTTTTGTAGACATACATGCACACATCGCCCAGTTAGCCCCTACCTGATCCCCACCCCGTTCCCTCCCCATCCCTCCTTCCCATGCTTGGCTTAGTGGTTGGCACTAGTATTATAGAAATTTATCCAAAATTAACAATGATAATCTCACATAATAGTTTCATTTGTCTGATACAAAGCTTTTAATGACTTAAAGATAACATTTCAATATTTCTTTTTGCTCTCTTTCTTACCAGAGAATATTTTTTTTTCTTTTTCTTTTTAGGTGAAACTATCATACATTTATTTATTTATTTTTCAGAAAAAAATCTATCCTAGTATGGAATATGGACTCTAGATACCCAAAATGATCTCGAAAAAGAACAAAGCTAGAAGATGTATATTTTCTGATTTTAAACCATATAAAGCTAAAATACTTGAAAAAGTGTAGTACTGTTATAAAGGCAGATATATAAACCATTGGAGTTAAATAAAAGCCTAGGGCTAAATTCTTCCCTATATTGTCAAGTTATTTTTGACAAGGTTTCCACGAACGTTTGGTGCAGGAAATAATAATCTATTAACTAAATATTGTTGAAAAATAATAATTACATGAAAAATAATAAAATTGGACCCTTACCTAACACCATATACAAATATTAACTCAAAATAGGTAAAAGACCTAAATATAAATCTTAAGACTATAAACTTTTAGGAAAAAATCTGGGTCATAAAACCTCACAACATTGAAATTGGCAGTGATTTCTTGGATTTGATTTCAATGACACAGGCAACAGAAGGGTAAACAAACTCCCTAAAAAATAAAAAAAATTGTATATCCAAAGACAATGTAAACAGAGTTAAAAGTTACTGATAGAATGGGATAAAATATTTCCAAATGCTATATCTGAAGGTATATTAATATTCCAATTAGAAATCCTAAAAATTAGTAACAATAAAAGCAAACAATACAATTTAGAGATAGGTAAAAGACTAACATAAATAATGAATCTCCACAGATAACCAATCTTAGTTGTCTGTTGGATGGAAAATCTTGTTTCTCTGGTTCTGGTGTGTTACCTATTTCTTCTTTGTAGTTAATCTCTTTGAGTATTTTCTCTAGCGCTGGTTTTGAAGACATAAATTCCTTCAGTTTCTGTTTGTCATGGAAGCTTCTTCTTTCTCCATCTAATTTGATAGAAAGTTTTGCTGGGTAGGAAATTTTTGGCTGGAAGTTGTTTTCTTTCAGAGTTTGGAATATGTTACTCCAAGCCCTTCTGGCTCTCATGACTTGGTTTGGGAAGTCTGGAGTGATTCTAATTGGTTTGCCTCTGAATGTCACTTGGTCCTTTGTTTTTGTTGCCTTTAAGATTCTCGGTTTGGCTTCCACATTGGTCATTTTGACAATTATGTGGCGTGGGGATCCTCTTCTCCGATCCTGTCTAAAGGGAGTTCTATAAGTTTCCTGGACCTGTGTATCAACCTCTTGCTCTATGTTTGGAAAATTTTCTGCTATTACTTCCTTGAAGAGATTGTTGATCCCTTTGGTTTCACTTTCTTTTCCCTCCTCTATTCCAATTATTCTAAGGTTAGCTCTCTTAAAATGGGTCCATATTTCTTCAATGTCAGATTCCTGCTGTCGGATATTTTTTTCTAGATTAGAAACTATGTGTTCATTTTTGGAATGATTATCTTCTAAGAGCGAGATTCTGTTCTCCATATGGTCTAATCGTTTGTTCATGCTTTGAATTGAGGCCTTTACTTCATTAATTGCATCCTTTATCTCTTTTTGGCTCTCGCTGAATTCGTTTCGAAGCACCTCTATTATTTCTACAGTTATTTTCCTGATCTGATCTTCTAGAAATCTCTGATTTTCTGTTTTATCGGGTTCTGATGTTGTGGGGTTGTGGGTATTCATTGCTCCAGTATTATTCCTCTTTCCCATGATTTCAGAAGTTTGTGCCTTCTCTGGCTTCTTCCCTTGGGTCACTATGACTTCGCTTAAGGTGCTCTGGATCTCGAGTCTGTGGTATCTCAGACCCCACTACTCCTTTACTGGGTTGTATCACAGAGTCTCCGACCCAGAGAGTCGATAGAGGCTGCTTTAGACTATGGGGGATGCCAGGTTGCACGTTCTCCTATGGTGTGATATCTCTGCCACCGCCCCTCCCCCACTGGGTCAAGTCCCAGGGAGTACAGTACTGGGATTTCTCCTCTGTGGCCCACAATTTGACTCACTGTTCTTGAGTTCGCAGATGTAGCTGTACTGGATTCGGTGAATTCACTGCTGCTGCCGCTGGTGGCAATATGGCGCTGCTGCCACGCCCTCGGCCGTGAGGCTGGCGTATTTTTTCTTCTCTGGTTTTGAGTTCCATCTGAATCCCTGCAGCGTGTGCTGAGCTCAGCCACTGGGAGCTTTAGACGCTCTCTGCTTGGAGAAATCCCGCCTGGCTGTTTCGCAGCGGCTCACCTCGGCTTGCTGTAGCTGTCCGGTGAATTCGCCGCTGCCACTGGCAGTATGGCGCTGCTGCCGCATCCTTGGGCGTGAGGCCGGTGTATCTCCTCTGTGGCTCTGAGCTCTGTTCTCAGTCCGCTTTCTCTCTGGAGCCTGGTGATTTTTTTGTTTTTCTGGTGATGGTGTTTTCTGGCTATGAAAGGCGCTGATTTTGTGGTAATGGAGATTGGTTGTTAGCGGGGCTCTTAAGCCCCGCTTTTCTCGGTCGCCATCTTTTATTTTTGGTTCTTTTTATGTGATGAATTACATGGATTGATTTTCCTATGTTGAACCAGCCTTGAATCCCTGGAATAAACCCTACTTGGTCATGGTGTATGATTTTCCTGATGTGGTTTTGAATGCATATTGCTAGTATTTTGTTTAGCAGTTTTGCGTCCAAGTTCATCAATGCTATAGTCCTGTAGTTTTTTTCCTTGAGCTGTCTTTATTTGGTTTTGTTATTAATGTGCTATTTTTTTTTCTTAGAATCTATTTGGGAGAGTCCCGTATCTTTCTCTTTAATGAAATAGATTGAAGTATATCAGGATTAGCTCTACTCTAAAGGTTTTATTTTATTTTATTTGTGGTGCTGGGTATGAAACCCAGAGACTTTCTACCTTTGGGCTACACTCCCATGCCAGCGTCCAGCCCTAGCAAGAGTCGAGGTTCGTGTGCTGCTGATAGAGGAGCCGAGGTAAAAATGAGAGAAGAATTGTCACACGAAATTAGATTCAACCTTCTCCATTTTATTCAGGATCTGTTACAACTTTTATATTTTATTTTTTGGTAAAAAAGCAAGGGCATAGCCATGCAAGCAGGATCTCCAAGGACTGGAAAAGTTTAATTCCTTACAGAGTTCAGGGCAAGGGTGCCAGATTCAATCAATCATAGTATGCCTTGTCTCACTTCACAAGTGAAATCAAACTTAATCTTATACATTGGCCCAAACTGAGGTCAGTTTGAACTTAATGTTTGGCCCAATAACTTTATCCTTGGGAAAAAAATCTTTGTTGCCTGAGTCTCTTACAAGCCGCTGCCTATCAGTGTTAGTTATTATGTTTATACATAAAATTCCAATTATACATATTAATCCAATTAATCCTAAAATAATTTTTTGAAGAAAGGAATGCTAGGCATACTTCATGGGGGATCTATGCTGTTGCGGATCCCCTGATCGAGCTTTCTCAAGATCCGCATGAAATGCTCTAGCATTATCCCCTTTATTGTTTTTTAATTTGAGAATTTTTATTTTAATTGCCAAGGTTCTTATTGTTTGGGTGGTGAGGCAGATGAGGGCTGAAAAACATAAGCAAAAAAGGATGATTACTATGCAAAACATTCTCAAGGAAACTTTGTAACTCCACCAAATATGTATATTTAAAATTGACTCAAACAGAGAAGCTAGATCAGCAGTTGAACTAACATCTAAATGGGCTTTACTAAGTTTTTGAATCTGTTCTTGTAATGTCTTTAAATCAGGGGCCAATTGTATATTATTCTATATTCTTAAGAGATGTGTTTGAACTTGTTCCCAGGTATACTCCGAATGATTAAAGGGTAATGGAGTAACACAAATCTGTTTATATTGAGCATGGCATTCAACTTGTAACCTAGTTTTTATATTTTTAATTTGATTATTTAAATAAAGAACAGATTTTTATCACTGACAATTTAGTTTTTAACTTTTTATCTATGAATTTTTGAGTAGTTAATGCTAAAGAAACATTATGAGACAAGGAATTAACATGATGAGCAGTTTGTATATTAGTAACTAAAGCAGTGAAGGAAAGGGTTAAGGAAGCAATTATTGAAATTAATGTTGTTATTTTCAAAACCAAAGATGCCGAGCAGCAAACAGGGGTCTATGGTTATCCAAGGTTCTCCCACAGATGTTTATCTAGAATATTATCTGGAGCATCATCTGGAGCTTGACAGCATAAGTCTGTGAGAAACAAAACTCATAATACAGTTTTAGGAGCCTTATTATTTATGAAGAACCATATAGATTTTTATAAGCAGTTTGGTGGGTTTTTGAAACAGTTGGCTTTGAGGCTGCTGGCTTCAGGTAGCTATGATAAACTGAAGTAGCTAAACTGATGTTTTGTTTTAATACTGATCTATATATAGATATTTATAGAAAACAGAAACAATAAAATATCTTAATTTTTTTGTAAACTTTTTGAATAATTTTTAAATATAACCATCTTTATCACATGTAATATTTTTTTATTTTATTTTATTTTATTTTATTTTATTTTAATTGGTGCACTGTATTCATACATCATAGTGGGATACATACTTTTGTAGACATACATGGACACATTGCCCCCTACCCAATAATTTTTTAACATGTTTAGACTTTCTGTAACTTATTTTTAGTCTTCTGATATTATTATTATTATTATTATTATTATTATTATTAATTTTTTTTCATTTGGGACAATCTTAGGATAAACTTTTTTATCATGCAAGACATTTAATTTTAGACCCCTGGAGAAACCGGGCCCAGTAAGTAGCTAGGTTCTGGGCGGGGGTCGCGCGCAGCGCACATCAGCTGGGGCCAGGTCGTGGGACCCTGGGCCCCAGGCCGAACTTCGCATAGCACGCCAGACCCCTGGAGAAACCGGGCCCAGTAAGACGCTGGGTTCTGGGCGGGGTCGCACGGGGCACACCAGCCGGGGCCCGGGTCGTGGGACCCTGGGCCCCAGCCGAACTGCGCGTAGCACGCCAGAACCCTGCAGAAACCGGGCCCAGTAAGTAGCTGGGTTCTGGGTGGGGGTCGCGTGCGGGGCACGCCAGATGGGGCCCGGGTCACGGGACTCTGGGCCCCAGGCGGAGTAGGGCAGATCACTCTGGACCCATGGGGAAACCGACAAGGTTACAGTGCTACTGAGTGCCTGATCCCACTACCTCCTCAAACCACATATACTGTCTTCTCTTATTAAAAAAAAAAAAGGAACAGAAAAAGAAAAAGAAAAATATCAGAGAGGAAGTAAGAAAGCCGTTATGGATGCCAGGACACTGGAGATGCAGACAAAACTTATCTAAATGCACTGGAACTTATGGAAAAATTCGCCGTGAAAGAGGACTGCTATTTCTCTATATTGTTAAGAATCTCAGACATCACCTGTAAGGAGAGAGTTTAGCGGAGACCAAGGAGAAATGCGGTGTTGAAAGAGTTCTCCGCGATGGTGGTGGAGACTTGTATTCAGGAGAAGCAGAAACCAGATCCTACCAACTTAATTTTTTTGGAGAAATTACACCAAATGTCGAATGCTACCATCATGCATGCTTAGGAACACTGGACAACATTCAGAGTGGAAAAAGAGCCTGGGAAGGATTTGAAATTGTGGAGGCAGTGGCAATGCCAGTGGCCAATAGTCAGGGGAGGCAGAGATCTGATACATTACACCTGGAACCTTTGAAATAATAACCACAGAGACAGTGATCGGAACCTGCTGAGGGGTTAGGCGGGTGCTAGGGCCAGTGGCCGACATCGGAGCTTGCTGTGAGGCAAGGCCACTACTGAGGCCTCCGTGGCCGGGATTGGAACCTGCTGAGGGGTTAGACCAATGCTGGGGCCAGCAAGGCCGGCATTGGAGCCTGCCATGAGGCAAGGCTTGTGCTGGGGCCTCCGAGGTCGGGTCTGGAACCTGCTGAGGGGTTAGGCCGGTGCTGAGGCCAGCGAGGCCAGCATTGGAGCCTGCCGTGAGGCAAGGCCGGTACTGGGGCCTCTGAGGCCAGGATAATAGCCTGCCGAGGGGTTAGGCGGGTGCTGGGGTCAGCGAGGCCGGCATCAGAGCCTGCTGTGAGGCAAGGCCGGTGCTGGGGCCTCTGAGGCTGGGATAAGAGCCTGCCGAGGGGTTAGGTCGGTGCTGGGGCCTCCGAGGCCGGGATAACAGCCTGCCGAGGGGTTAGGCCAGTGTTGGGGCCAGTGAGGCCGGCATTAGAGCCTGCCATGAGGCAAGGCCGGTACTGGGGCCTCCGAGGTCAGGATAAGAGCCTGCCGAGGGTTAGGCCGGTGCTGGCGCCAGTGAGGCCGGCATCGGAGCCTGCCATGAGGCAAGGCCGGTACTGGGGCCTCCGAGGCCGGGATAAGAGCCTGCTGAGTGTTAGGCCAGTGCTGGGGCCAGTGAGGCCGGCATTGGAGCCTGCCGTGAGGCAAGGCCGGTGCTGGGGCCTCCAAGGCCGGGATAAGAGCCGGCTGAGGGGGCTAGGCCGGTGCTGGAGCTGGCGAGGCCGGAATCGGAGCCTGCCGTGAGGCAAGGCCAGTGCTGGGGCCTCCGAGGCCGGGATAAGAGCCTGCCAAGGGGTTAGGCTGGTGCTGGGGCCTCCGAGGCCGGGATAAGAGCCTGCCGAGGGGTTAGGCTGGTGCTGGGGCCTCCGAGGCCAGGATAAGAGTCTGCCGAGGGGTTAGGCCGGTGCTGGGGCCAGCGAGGCCGGCAGCGGAGCCTGCCATGAGGCAAGGCCGGTGCTGGGGCCTCCGAGGCCGGGATAAGAGCCTGCCGAGGGGATAGGCCAGTGCTGGGGCCAGCGAGGCTGGCATCGGAGCCTGCCATGAGGCAAGGCCAGTGCTGGGGCCTCTGAGGCCGGGATTGGAGCCTGCCTTGAGGCAAGGCCGGTACTGGGGCCTCCGAGGCCAGGATAAGAGCCTGCTGAGGGGTTAAGCTGGTGCTGGGGCCAGCGAGGCCGGCATCGGAGCCTGCTGTAAGGCAAGGCCGGTGCTGTGGCCTCCGAGGCCGGGATTGGAGCCTGCCTTGAGGCAAGGCCGGTACTGGGGCATCCGAGGCCGGGATAAGAGCCTGCTGAGGGGTAGGGCGGTGCTGGGGCCAGCGATTCTGGCATTGGAGCCTGCCATGAGGCATGACCAGGGCTGGGGCCTCCAAGGCCGGGATCGGAGCCTGCCGAGGTGTTAGGCCGGTGGTGGGGCCAGCGAGGCCGGCACCGGAGCCTGCCATGAGGCAAGGCTGGTACTGGGGCTTCCGAGGCCGGGATTGGAGCCTGCCGAGGGGTTAGGCCGGTGCTGGGGCCAGCGAGGCCGGCATCAGAACCTGCCATGAGGCGAGGCCAGCATCGGAGCCTGCCGTGAGACATGGCCAGTGCTGGGGCCTCCTAACCCGGGAACGGAACCTGCCGAGGGGTTAGGCCGGTGCTGGGGCCAACGAGGCCGGCATTGGAGCCTGCCATGAGGCTAGGCTGGTGCTGGGGCCTCCGAGGCCGGGATTGGAATCCTGCCAAGGGGTTAGGCCGGTGCAGGGGCCAATGGCCAGCATCGGAGCCTGGCGTGAGGCAAGTTCACTCCTTAGGGCCTCCAAGGCCGGGACCAAAGCCAGCTTAGGGGTTAGACTGGTGCAGGGGCCAGTGAGACCAGAACTGGGGCCTCCCATGAGGCAAGGCCACTGCTTGAGCCAGCGAGGTCTGGATCAGTCCACTTAGTAGCCAGGCCACTACTGGGACCATCAAGAGTGGGATCGGTACTTGCAACGCAGCATGCACAGGGAAATATCGCAGAAAATATAAATCAGACACTTCTCTTAATCAGCAATAACTAGGAGGAAAAGGGCAAGAGGAAGAGGTTGAGCTATAGAAAGGGCCCTATAGTGAAGCAACTAATGTGACCAATCAGAAGGTATGTAATACTGGAGGACGGAGCCTCTTTAAAACGCAGGAGGTACGTAAACAAATGTATCAAAGTAAATCACCAAAGAAGCGTGGGATGGAGGGAGGGGGAGGGAATGTGATGGGGGCTGGAGGAGGGCTAATTGGATGTGTGCTTGTATATCCTCTCAAGCCTTGTACTCCAATGTGATTCATATATGACTACAATGCACCAATTTAAAAAAATAAATTAATTAAAAAATAATAATAATAAAATCTTTTATCTTCAAATATTTCACCCATAAAAAAAGACACTTAATTTTTGTCTTTTTTTACCAAATTTTTTTATAACTATATACCTTCTCTCTCTCTCTCTCTCTCCCTATATATATATATATATATATATATATACCTTACATACTGTTTTTTTGTTATAATTTTTTGAATTTATAATTTGAAATAATTTGTACAATTTAACAAAATAAAATTATTTTAGGATTATTTTTGGATTATTGCCGAGGTTCAGCCCTAGCAGGAGTCGAGGTTCGTGTGTTGGTGAGGGAAGCCGAGGTCGAAATGAGAGAAGAATTGTCACACAAAATTAGATTCAACCTTCTCCATTTTATTCAGACTCAGTTTAGGCAGGTTTTGTTTATTTAGAAAGTTGTCAGTTTTCTCCAGATTTTTCATGTTATTGGAGTATAGTTTTTTAAAGTAGTTTCTGACAATACTCTGGATTTATACATTTTCAGTAGTGATAGATCCTTTATATTCTCTTTTCCTTGCAATCTTGGTTGATTCTCTTTCTATTGGTTAGGTTTGCTAGTGGTTTATCTATTTTTTTTTTTGGGAAACCTGCTTTGGTTTTATTGATTTTCTGTATTGTTTTTATTCTGTACTTTTTTATTTTGCTTTCATTTTAATAATGTCCTGGTTTCTATTGGTTTTGCTTTTAGACTGTTTTTGAAGGGCTTTGTGGTGTGTCATTAGGTTATTTATTTGGTGATTTTCTGTTATTCTTATCTGGGTACTCATTGCTATAAATTTTCCTCTTAATACTGTGTCCAAAGTGTCACAGAGGTTTTGATATGTTGTATCTCTATTTTTCTTTGTTTCAAGCCATGTTTTGACTTCATTCCTATTTCTTCTATGATCCATTCTTAATTTAGCAGTGTGGTGTTCAGTGTCCACATCTTTATGTGTTTTTTCTGGGTCTTCTTATAGTTGATTTCTAGTTTCATTTCAGTATGGTCTGAAAAAACATAGGGATGTAGGTCACATTTTTTTGTATTTGTATTCACTTTGTGGCTAAGATGGGATCTCTTTTGAAGAAGTTCTGTGATCAGCTGAGAAAATGTGTACTCTCCTGTAGTTGGGTGGAACATTCTATAAGTGTCTAATAGATCCATTTGGTTGATGGTATTCTTTAGGTCTGAGGCTTCTTTACTGACATTTTGTCTAGACAATGCATTATAGTGGTGTGAGAGGGGTATTGAAGTCTCCCAGTATTATTGTATTGGGACTTATGTGTGACTTAATGTTACAAAGAGATTGTTTTGTGAAAGTAGCTGCACCTATGATTTGCGGCATAAATGTTGACTAATGTTATTTCATCTTGCTGGATTGTTTCTTTTACCAGCAAAAATTACCTTTTTGTCTCTTCTACTAAGCTTGGGCTTTAAGTCTAACTTGTCTGATATCATAGTTGCTTCTCCTACTTGTCTTTGAGTTCCATTGGCATGGATTATCTTAATCCAGTTCTTTACTTTTAGTGTGCTACTATTTTTACTTGCAAGGTGTGTTTCTTGCATGCAGTAGTTAGATGGATTCTGGTTTTTAATCCTTTTCCCCACCTTAGGTCTTTTATTGGGGAGTTGAGGCCATTTAATGTTCAGTGTGATTATTGAGAGATGGTTTTAAATCCCTAATATGTTGAGATTTAACTGCTGTCTGAAGTACTTTTGTTCTTCTTTGCTTAGTTTTTTGCTAGGTGGAAATTCTTGCTTTTTTGTTCTTTTTATTTCTTCTTTGCTGTTACTATATTTGAGTATTTTCTCTAGTGAGGGTTTGGAAGACATAAATAACTCTAGCTTCTGTTTGTCTTGAAAAATTTTTATTTTACAGTCTAATTTGAGGGTTAGTTTTGCTGGGGAGAAAATATTTGGCTGCAAGTTGTTTTCTTTCAGAGTTTGTAGTATGTTACTCCAGGCCCTTTAGGCTTTCATGATGGTTTGGGAAGTCTAGAGTTTTTCTAACTGGTTTGCCTCTCAATATCAGTTTGTCTTTTGTTTTTGTTGCCTTTACAATTCTCTACTTTGCTTATACATTGGTAATTTTCATTATTATGTAGCATGGAAAACCTTTTCTCTAATCTCGTCTAAAGGGGGTTTTATAAGTTTTCTATTCTGGTGTATTGACCTCTTGTTTTATGTTAGAAAAACTTTCTGATATTACTTCTTTGAAAAGATGTTTGATCCCTTTGGTTTTACTTTCTATACAATCTTTTATGCCAATTATTCTTAGGTTAGCTATTTTGAAATGGGCACATATTTATTCAATGTCCAGTTCATGCTTTTGAATTATTTTTTCTAAGTTATATACCATGTGTTTAATTTTGGAGTGGTTATCTTCTAGGAGCGACTTTCTATTCTGTAGTCTAATCAATTGTTTATTGTTTGAATTCCTGCCTTCACTTCAATGATTACATTCTTTATTTCTTTCAAACTCTCTCTAAATTATTTTCAAAACTCCTGTATTTATACACTTAGACTCCTGATTTAACCTCTGGAGATCTTTGCAATTGTACATTGTCAGGTGCAGGTATTGTGCTGTTGTAGGAGCTCATTGCTTTATTGTTATTTCTCTTTCTCATGATTTCAGAAGTTTGCATATCTTGCTTGGTATATTTCTCTCAGTCTCTAGGTTTCAGCTGACATAACCAAGGGCAAGTTGTGTTGTATTCAACAGTGAATGTTGAATACAAAGAGAAGTGAAGTCATAAATGTAGGAATAGAGTAAAGCCACAGATAGGATCAAATAGAATGAGAGTATGAGTGATGGAGGACATGGAAGAAGCCTGAGGAATGAAAGGTTCTGAAAGAGTTAAGGCAGTTTGATGAAAGGTCAAGCTTTCCGAGACTCTGGGTGACTTCTGGTCTTTCCGGAACTTCTCACCCCCAACCCACCAGTGAGAGCAGGAACTGGCTGCAATCATGTTCTTAATAATCTTTAACCAGCCCTTTTTGTTTCTTGTTTTTTAATTTTCCCTCCATGATTGTATTCTGCAAGCATATGATGCATGTTCTATATCAATCATTCTGTATTGTGTTTAAGATTGTACTTTGATATTTTTCTTTCTTTTGAAGTTGTGGTTTTGGTGTAGGAGAAAAAAGTTTAAAAACTTAGTTCTAGAGAATAAAATTGTCAGTTGTCCAAGAGACAATTGTCCATGTCTTCATTTCAGGTCTCTCCCTCTCAAGTCCCGGAGAGGAATCTCCACATATGAGTTTCATCAGGTAGTATATAACAGAGATTATAGACAGTCAATATGTAGTAGCATTCTTGTAACCAATGTAAAGTTTTTAGTGTAGTGGTATGAAGTGGATTTAATACAAGACAAAGAAAAGAAAAGAAGAGAAGATAAAAGGTAAAGAAAAAGAAAAGGTATAGAGAAAAAAGAGTAGGTATGTAAAGGGAAAAAGCTTGTTAAGAAGCCATGTCTCTCTGACTTGGTAATAGACAGGAGCCCATGGCTTCATATTGCCATTCCATGATTGTGCCAATCACAGTGTCAGGATCTCAGGGTTGTTAATGTCTCAAAATCATGCAGCAAGGAGGATAGCTAGGATGTCCTGGTTTTCATTCTCTCTCTCTCTCTCTCTCTCTCTCTCTCTCTCTCTCTCTCTCGGTCTGGGGATGAAACCCAGGGGCATTTGAACTCCAAGCTACACCCCCTGCCCTATTTTTTATTCTTTATTTTGAAACCAGGTCTCACTGAGTTGCAGAGGGCTTCACTAAGTAGTTGAGGCTGTGTGCAAACTGCAATCCTCCAGTCTCAGCCTTCTGAATGCTGGGATTACAAGCGCGTGCCACCACGCCCGGCTTTCATTCTCATTCTCTCTCTCTCTTCTCTCTCTCTCTCTCTCTCTCTCTCTCTCTCTCTCTCTCTCTCTCTTTCTCTCTCTCTCTCTCTTTATAAGGCACACTCCCTACTTTATGAAGCTTTTCTGATTCACTGCAATTTCTTTTACTAGATTTGAATAAACTGAGTTCTGGCTTCCAGTTGAATGGCATCTTATTAGAGTACTGGGGATGAGAGGCTTAAGGATATACAATTTTTAAGTGAGTGATAAAGTTTGTTTTTATCAGAAATCAGAGAAATGAGAATAAATCTTAAGAAGAAAAGGTAAAATAGTTAAAATGTGGAGAGATGATATTTTGAGATTAAGTGGGAAGAATCTGATTATGTAATGGGATGCAGTTAAAGTTAAAAAGAGAAAACTAAAATATATATTTTTTGTAGTAATGTTGATCTTCTTAGAAAGTATGAGAAGAAATTCAGACACTTTGCTGACTTCAGGAGAAATTGTGAATATACCTGAGGGCTTTGACAACTTCAGCACAGTCTAATTACAGAAGAAAGAATGGAAACAATGTTATAAGTGGTAGTTGCCATAGGTTGCCCCTAGTTAAAAACAGAATTAGCAGATGAAAATGCAAACAAACAAAAACATGGTTGTCTGCTTCTCTTTGATAAAAAAGTGATTGTGAGCGGCCATTAAAATTTTTTTATTGGTGCATTGTAATCATGCATCATGATGAAGTTTCAGGGTGATAGCAGCATACATGCACACAGAACTCGGTGAGCCTTCCCAAAATTCCCACTCCACCTCAGTCCTTCTCCCTTCCCACATTCTCATGTTTAATACATTGATTGTGACTTATAAATTTGTATATGTACATTATGTACATTAAAATATTTTCTCTTCAAGTTTTCCTTTGCCATCCTGTCTCCATCAGATTAGTATCCTCCTTTACTTTACTAAGGTTTCTCCTGTGTCCCAATTTCTCCCTAGAGTCCACAAATGAAAAAAGACATTTATCTGTTAATGGAAACCTTGGCTGAATACATAGTTTGTCAATTGTAAATTGTGCAGCTACAAACAAAAACATGCATACATTACTATCTTGCTGGGACTTTATCCTATATGAGGCTGATCCATGAAGACATGGATAGTGTCTGTTTCATAATCAGGCACTAATAATAGTGAGCAAAAGAAGATAAGAAATTAGGAAAATGTGTGCCAAGAAAAATAATAAGACAAATATTCAAAACCAGATCTAAGGGAACAGAACAATATAAATCTTCTGAGAATATATTAGAAACAATTGTCTAAAATATGGTGATCAAGGATCAGAGACCAGTGCGTTTACGGAGGGATAATGTCAACAATGTGGTAGAAAATATTTACTAAGGTATATACTCTTTTGTTACAAGTTCTCCTGTGTCCCAATACCTCCCTATATTCCACATATGAAGAAATACATCTGACCTTTCACTTTTTTGTGACTAATGTCATTTAGCATAATATACTTTGAGCATAATAAAATTTGAAATAATGCATAGTTTTATTATGATATCATCTTAAATGTTCCTTGTTCTCATTGCTAACGTTCCTTATTAGATTCCATAATTACTAGACCTATTATGTGAATGGGATCAGACCATCATTTTTCCTGAAAATGACACAATTTTTTATGGTAAAGTAGAATTTCACTGTTTACATATTTCCTAATTTTGTAATCTATTTGTTAATAGACACTTTGTTTGGTTCCATAGTTATGCAATTATGAATTGTGCAGCTAGAAAAATAGACATGCATGCATTACTATTTTGCTGGGGTTTTCTCTTATAAGAGGTTGATCCATGAAGACAGGTTAAGTGTTTGTTTTGTTTAATAATCACTCATTAATATAGTGAGTAAAAAAGTTAAGAAATTAGGAAAAGGTGTGCCAAACAAAAAATAAGGCAAATATTAAAAATCAGGTCTAATGAAATAGAACAATATAAATTACCCGAGAATATATTAAAAATAATTGTCCAAAATATGCTGACCAAGGATCAGAGACCAGTGCATGTATGGAGGGAGAATGTCAACAAAGTGGTAGAAAATATTTAAACATGCTGAAGTCATAGGAGAAATTCTAGATGAATAAAGAGAAACCATAGATGAGAAAATAAAGAAACATAGCTGAGGGGGATAGAAGAGGGGAAGAGAGAAATTTCCTAATGTACATGATGTACATTCACAAATGTATCAAAGTCAATCACTGCACCAAACCTGAGAAGGTGGGAGGGAGGAGGGAATGGGGTGGGAATTGGGAAAGTGATAACTGAGTGATATGTGCATGTATGCCTCTACCATCTTCTACTCCATTGAGATTTATGATTACAATGCATCAATAAAAATAAAAATAAATAAAAATAAAAGAGTTAATATGAAAACAAGAAAAAGCATGAAGGAACCATGTCATATTGGTGCAATAACTGAACAGACAAACTTCCTAGAGATGATGAGCATCAAAATAGTTCAAGCAGAAGAAATAATGAAAAAAAACATGAAGACTGATAATGGAAACAGTTTAGTTAGAAGAACAAAATGAAAGAAGAATTAAAAAAGATAAAGAAAGCTTAAACAAGAAAAAGTAGTTTGTTAGCTATGACAGAAAAGGTGTAAGTACACATGCATTAGTTTGGTAGTTTGGTTTCCTTTCTTTTGGGTAGATACCCAGAAGTGGTATTGCTGGATCAAATGGTAGATTTGTTCTCATTCTTCTGATGATTCTCCATACTGTTTTCCAAAGTGGTTGCATTAATTTGCAATACCACCAGCAATGTTTTAGAGTTCCCACTTCTCTGCATCCTCACCAGCATTTGTTGTTGTTTGCGTTTTGAATGACTGCCATTCTAGTATGAATACAATGCACCAATAACAAATTAAAAAAGAAAAGGTGTAAATACTGGAAAAAGAAAACCCTCATAAATTTTGAAATAACGCATAGTTTTATTATGATATCATCTTCAATATCCCCTGTTCTCATTGCTAATGTTCCTTATTAGATTCCATAATGAGTAGACCTATTATGTGAATGGGATTGGACCTCCAGAGAGTAGAAAGTAGGCATATATTGATAGGCATATATTGATAGAAAGTAGGCATATATTGAAGGCGAAAAATATGAGACGCAGCTGGATGTGGTAGCACACACTTGTACCCCAGAATTTGGGAGGCAGAGACCAGAGGATTGTGGTTCATGGATAGCCTCAGCTACTTGGTGTGGCCCTTCACAACTCCATGGGACCCTGTTTCAAAAAATAAAGACTAAAAAATAAGACCAGAGGTGTATCTCGGAGGTAGAATGTCCCTGTGTTCCCATCCCCAATACCACACAAAAAAATTATGAGACTCTACTTGTCCTAGTGGTTATGAGAGAGGGCATTTTTGTTAAATACCAAGCATCTTTATAATTCCTGGCTACCAGAATGTGAAATCTACAATGTAATGCATGATGATTCCTGACCAAATATTCTCTTTTGGGATGAGTGATACTGAAGAGGTTACTAGTCACAAGTGACTGCATCTGCTACTGATTATTAAGGCAACCTCATTATCAACCCCCCTCACTGAAAGACCTACTATTGTAGAATAATATGAACATGTTTAAACCTTTATGTTTTGCAGTAATAATTAGATTATTTATTAAAAAAAGGAAGAAAAAAGGACTATATATTTGTATTTCTCTGAGTGCACAATCTTCCAGAATTCCAGCCTGTAATGGAACAATGAGAAGACATATGAAAAAGTGAAATTTTCACTGCGGCTTCTAAAGTTTACAGCTTAATGCAGCAAAATGTCTATGAAGTTTTTCCAACAAATGCTCCTGGTTATGACAGAAGTCACAAACTGCACTGATGTGGGAAACTAAGCATAGTTTTGATGCAATAAAAACAAACCCTGCCCACTGGTCAACTAGTCAACCCAATACAAGCAATATACCCTGAGGTGAACAAGGGTATGAGTTGTATATGCGTGGAAGGGAGTGGTATAAGGAAGACAGATCAGCCCAGGAGTTCTTTCTCATAATGTCTTGAATTGTGGACTGCACTTTCCTCTGTAATTGGCTGCCCAGGGTTAACACATGATAAATGGCTGGGTGGGCACTGTGGGCAGCACTGCTATTGGGAGGTTCCAGCCTTCTGGACATAGGCAGCAAGGCTTGCAAGAAACCCATCTGTTAATATTTTGCTCTGACAGAGGCTACCCGCAGATTTTATGCCCATCGGTTCCTTGTTCCCATTGTAAATGCCCCCTTTGAGACTCTGCAGTGACTGGACCTAAGGGGTGAATAGGACTGGACCTCAGGAGAGCTCCAGGCAAGGGGAAAGCAGTGCTGCATCCTGAATCATGCCTGCCTGGGGCCTAGGCTGTCTTCCTTGTCATGACACCTTAAGGAAGGTGGAATTAAGAGAGGTGCTCTGATAAGCAAGGACCTAACAAGGAAGTTGCCTGCAGCTGAGTTTAATGCAGCAAATGTGTTTGTAGCATCTTCCCTGTGGCCTTGGGTCATTTTATTGAGGGTTGTTCAGTTAGCCACAGGACTCCCTGCCCCTACTAGTGTCTCCCATAGAGCAAAGACTGAGCTCATGCTTGGGCATTTGTCTGTTCAAAGTCATTATGTACAGAAATCAAGAAATTATACAGAAATCAAGAAATTATCATTGCTTTATAAATGAAGAATTTGTGAGCAATTTTTATGTCATCTATGCAATGCCTCACTTCTAGTTTTGCCTGGACAGCTTCTTCAGGTGCACTGTAATCTTCAAGTTGTTCCTTGTGGAAAGGTTCATATTCAAAAAGCAAGCTGTTGAGTTCAAGAACAACTGCTGGACATGGAACCGCATGAGAGTAGAAATAAAATTTGATTAAGAAGGGTCAATTTCCCCCATGGATCTCTGATCTAGGACCAGATGGGATCCCAGGGTTTTATGTTACCATCTATGACTGTGACAATGTCAGTGCCATATCCTCTGGGTGGCAACAGATTCAAGATCACAGAGCAGAAAGCACTGCTAGGAATTCTGATACTCAGTTTCCTTGTTTTTAAGACATACATACTACTTTCTGAAGCCTCGATGGTTCACTGTAATTTCTTTTTCTAGATTTAAATAACATTTTGTTTTCCAGGTGAGTGGCATCTTATAAGTGTAGAATTCTGGTGAGGAGCTTTAGAGTATCCATTCTGAAGTGAATGGTACAGTTAGAATCTTACCAGATCTCAGAGAAGTGAGAGTAAATCTGGAGTAGAGAGAGTGAAAATTTTTAATGTGGAGAAGTCATATTCTGAGATCCAGTGGGGATTGTTTGATGATGCCATTGAATGCAGTTAGAGCTGGACAGCTAAGGTTACAAGAGATCGTCAGTTCTAACACTGATCAGAAAATAATGGTTGGCTCTTCTCTGCAGTGATATTTAGAGCCTTGGAGAGTATGAAAGGAGAGAACTGGGGCTCATTTCTGACCTCAGTAGGAATTGTTGGGACATTTGTTGTATTCCTGGCCTGGATCTCACATTTCTACAAGGTGTAGGTTTTTTTCTTTCACTCTTTACTCTTAGATGGAGCCTCACTATGCTGCTCAAGCATGTCACACTAACATCCCTTCTGCTGAGCCTCTGGAGTATTTAGGATCACAGAAAAGCACAGCAGGCTTTGCTCCTCTAAGGTTGTTGTAGCCCTTTTAATAGAAGATTCTCAGTCTGGTACTGATTTAGTCCTTCTGTAAGAACTTCACACTAGGGAAAGAATTTGGATAGTGTCTGATCAGAGGCAACAATGAGCAAAAAGAGGACATTCAGAAGGTCATAGGAAGAGTAAGACCTGGCTTATTGCCAAAGACACAGAATACAAATAAAAGTGAAATAAATAGTTACAAATAATTTTAGGTAAAAAGAAAGTCTTTGTGCTGACCATTGTAATGCTTCTGGTACTGAAGCTTTTAGCATTATCAGAGAACTGACTCAACCATAAAAGGCTGCTTATTATTATCATAACCTATATAAGAGTTGAATATTCAAAAATTCAGAGAACAGTGGCTCTGAAGAGCCACTTGTATCTTTCTAATCACCTTTTCCAACCATGACATTTCATGAGTCTCAATTTAGTAATTTGGAAACTGTCATCTTCAGTGACACCGTACAATTTTTGAGGAAGAGAACATCTGACTATTACAGATACTGGCTTTATGTCTTCATCTGAGCTCTTGATGTGCTTATTTGCCCACTCTTACCATAGCTATCCTTGTTGGTTCCCTAAAGCCCCAGCGATGAGAAAAATCTTAGGAAGTTCAGCTCTTTGGCTTCTGATTAGAAGACTGGTAAATGGTAGTGACTAGCTTTCCAATGCTTCCTGCTGTTTCTAAAGCACAGTTCTGATTCCAGAAGTGACATTTCAGAAAGCACAGTCTATTTTTTTTTCTTTATTGGCAGGGTACATTTATTTTTTTTATTGTTTTTCTAATTTTTTATTTTTATGTGGATGATATTGAAAATGACATATATTCAGACTGTTCTTGGTGCCCCCCCCATTTCGTTTTCCCCCCTGTCAATAATGAATGTTCAGGTTAACCATGCTACATTTATACTTTTACATATATTCAGATGTAGTTCCTCCATTAATTAACCTCAGCCCTTGCCTTTTTTAATTCTACCTTTCCATTTCAGCTTTGCTGGTTTCCCTCTGGAATTCCTAATATTAACTAGTTTGGGAATATTAGACAAAAATACGTCCTTTCTCTTTCTAGAGAGCACAGTCTTTAAAATATGTCTTGAATGATATTCTTGTCAAAGATTTTTTGTGTTCACTGTGAAGGGTCATATATGCATGCAATCCCAGTATTTTTATGGTTTAATCTAGAGGATTGCAGATTTGAAGACAGTCTCAGCAACAAAAAGGCACTCTCAGTAACACAACAAAATTTTATTTTAGAATTAAAATAGTTTTAGCAATATAGTTCAGGTGAAGAATGTCCCTAGGTTGAATACGCCATACCAAAACAATTCTATGTGTTATGAACTAGTTATACTAGTCCTGGTCTTTTAGAGAGCTAGTTCAAGAATCTTAGGAAAAAGTTTATAATTTTTGTCTGTTCTTTAACCTGATCCTACTCCAAATAGGTTTTTGCGGTTTTCAGAGAAGAGACTTTACCAAAGGATGGTACTAGATGGCTCATAATGATACTCACCGTCATAGCAGCACAGGGTCAGAGTGGCCATCAGGAGAAACATGGAAAGTCTCATGGTACTTTATTTTCTTTGAGATTGAGTTTTATTAGAAGATGAGCTATCTGGGTTTACCACAGGTGTGTGTAAAACCTGTGTAGCTCCGAGCTATTTGTATCTCTGTCTCCCTGTTATTTCCCATTGTGTCTTGTGTCACATTACAAGGTTTGGCTCCTAACTCTCCTTTCTAATGGAAGTCCTCCCTCAATGTTAATCCCTACATCAACCTTAATCCTATGTGGGGCAGAGCCCAGGAGGACAGCCTCATGAGAACTCTAATCTTTCTTTGAGGTAACCATTCAGGTTTCAACAGAACGGATTCCAAGCATTTGTTTACTTTTGAGCTTTTCATTATTATCTATTTGCTCACTGACTTCAGGAACAAGTTGGATCTGACAAGTGGAGGATGCAATCTAGGGATCCAGGAAGGTGAGGAGCTGCTTCTGCTTTTGGGAGAATGTATGATAAAACAATCTGGTTTGAGCTGCTCCCACCTTGCACATGAAAGAGAACAGGTATGTTTCAGTTTCACAATGAAAAAAAATTTAAATAAAAAATTAAAAATATATTTTTATTGGTGCATTGTAGTCAAATATCTTATTGGAATAAAAAAATCTTGTGGAGATAAATATGCACACATTACCCAATTAGCCTTTGTCCAGTCCCCATCCCATTCTCTCCCCCTCCTTTGTTCCCATGCTTGATTTAGTGATTGACCTTGATATATTTAAGTACATCAAGTACTTTAAATAGTTTCCATCTCTCCCCTTCCCATCCCCTCATATAGGTCACCTTAATTGCTCCTCTATAGGGTCCCTTTATCAACTTGAGTTCCTCTTATTACCCATTTCTTCCTAGTTTTCACATATTACAGAAAAGCATCTGATTTCTTATATTTTGTGACATTTCCCTGTAGATACCATAATTTTGTTCTCCTTCATGGCTGGGTAAAATTTCATTGTGTACCTTATACCATAGTTTTTTAATCCACTCGTCTTTTGATGGACATCTTGACTGGTTCCATAATTTGGGAGTGATGAATTGTGCTTCATTTTCCATCACTGAGGGCAGGTAGTCTACACAGTTTTCCATTTTTTATTCTATATATGTATATATAGAAGAAAACAGTACGTGTCTTTTACTAAAGCTGGGAGCCCAAATAGCTAGTGGCAATGAATTTTGTCTCCTCTACAAAGGTAAAGATCCACAGCTTCACCACGGAGAGCAGGTTTTGCTGCTTTGAGTGTACCATGGCCCCCAGCACTGTGCAGAGGAGTGCAAAGGATATGAGCACCACTGTCACCCAGGACAGGTGCGTGCGGGACTTCCTCTAATGCGCACCAATCATTTTTCTTACATAGTTTGTTGTCCAGAATTCCTGAGCATGTGCAGCAGGAACAGTCTACTTTTGGGGAGATTTCTTCAAGAATTCAAGGTAGATTGGATTGGATCCGTCTGCCTCTCTTGCATACTAGCTGCTGCAGCTGCTGACATCTTGGTCTTTCCTCTTCAATATTGTTTTCATAAGAGAAAACAGTATGTGTCTTTTGCAGAAGTTGGGAGCACAAGTACTTAGCAGCAATGGGTTTTATCTCCCCACTTCACCACGAAGAGCAGCATCTGCTGCTCCACATGCAGTATGGCTCCCAGCATGGTGTAGATGAGTTTGGTGGCCAGGAGTGCTGGGGCCCCCATGATGCTCGGCTGGGCATCCTGGCCTGGCCATACTGGGCTCCCTCCAATGTGCCTGGAGCATTTGTGGACAGACTCAGCTACTTAGTGATGCCCTCTGTCACTTAGTGAGACCTGTTTCAAAATAAAGAATAAAAAATAGGGCAAGAGGTGTAACTCAGAGATAGAATCTCCCAGGGTTCTATTCCCAGCACCCTCCCCCAAAAGAATTTCTGAGCATGTGCAGCAGGAGCAGTCTAATTTCTTACTTTCTGATCTCTTTTGGGATGTTTTTCCCAAAACCACTTTTTTTTGTGGTGGCGGGTGCCACACTGCCATCTGGCCTCTATTTCCACCATTTTCCACTCTCTCCTGAAAATATTTTAAGCAAAAATATCCATTTCCTTGGATCCCATTCCATCATGATTTTTCTTTGTGTTCTTATGTGTGTGTATTAAGGTATATAAAAGTATTTGTATATATAAAAGTATATATATTTTGTATATATATTATACCTATTCATATATATATATATATTTTTATTTTATTTTATTTATTTTATTTTTTTGTGGTACTGGGGTTCCTGGAAGCCCTTCTACCTCCAGGCTACACTCCCAGACCTATTTTTATATTTTTTTATTTGGAAACAGGGTCTCCTAAGCCAGCGCAGGGCTGGCTTTGAATCTGTGCGATCCTCCTGTCTCTGCCTCCCAAGCGCAGGGATTACAAGCGTGCGCCACCACGCCTGGCGTATTTCATATATATTTATATAAATATATACATATATAAACACTATATGCATGTCACATGCCACATGTACATACATACACACATATCTCTAAAATATAGTTATATATGTTCCTATATGTTTAAAGGTATATATATATATTTACATAAGTTAAGGTATATGTCTATATATTTTAAAATATATATAAGTAGATTTAGTACATGCACATCTATAGCATTTGACATTTTTGAAAATGTTTCATTTTAAAAACATATTTTTGGTAAAATCAACGACTCTACCAGGTATGGCTGGCCCTACTCCACAACCACAAACTTTGCTTATCAGTAAAGATAACACCACTCAAGAGTTTCATATTTTCACTCTAGTATGAGAATGCATACAGAAGGTGTCAACTAGCAGGGCAGAGGGGGAAATTCTCTTCTCCAAACATTGAGGTACAACAATAACTCACAGACACATTTCCTTTCTGAAATATGAAATACTTTTGAAAGGCTTAAGCATCTCAGAAGAGTACAAGCAAAGACAAAGTTTCTGACACCCTCTGACAAGAGATTCTGACTGGTGCATCATGAGAGACCAAGATGAAGAAAGCTCTCCTAGCTCTCAGACTCATTCTGGGGATGCAATGCAATAGGTCACCTGTTCAAAGCCCCAATTTGCCATAAAGGAAAACCAGTGGTATGACTTTTATCTTGGTGATATTGAGGTTTGGGTGGATCCAGAGCAGTCTAAACATCTAGGGGAGAAAGGAGGGAGCATTTCAGACTGCTAGACACCATGAACACCCCCCATGATAAACACAGAGTAATCCTAAAAGACAATTCTTTCTATACTTGGATGTAAAACTGCTAAATAAAATACTAGCAACATACATTCAAAACCACATCAAGAAAATCATACACCTTGACCAGGTGGGGTTCATCCCAGGGATGCAAGGCTGGTTCAACATATGAAAATCAATGCAGGCAATTCATCATATAAACAAAACTAAAGACAAAATCACAGGATCATTTCAATAGATGCTGATAAAGCATTGGAAAATATCCAACATTCATTTATGATAAAAGCACTGCAGAGAATCAGAATAAAAGGAACATACCTCAACATCATAAAGGCAATCTACAATAAGCCCACAGCCAACATCAAATTAAGTGGGGAAAAACTTTGACAATTTCCACTAAAGACAGGAACAAGACAAGGAAGTATCATCACTTCTCTTCAATATAGTACTTGAGAATCTAGCCACAGCACAAAGTTAAGAAAAGGAAATCAAAGGAGTACAAATAGGAAAAGAAGAACTCAAACTTTCACTACTTACAGATGACATGATAATATACTTATGATCCATTCTTCATCCAGAAGTGAAGTTCAGTCTTCACATGTTTATGTTGTTTCTCTGGGTCTTCTTATAGTTATTTCTAGTTTCATTCCATTATGGTCTGAAATGACACAGGGAAGTATGTAACATTTTTTAAATTTGCTAGTGCTCATTTTGTGTCCCAGGATGTGATCTATTTTGGAGAAGGTTCTGTGAGCAGCTGAGTCAATGTAAACTCCACTGTAGTTGGGTGAAATATTCTATATGTGTCCAACAGGTCCATTTGGTTAATGGTGTTCTTTAGTTCTGAGGCATCTTTACTGACCCTTTGTCTGGAAGATCGGTCTAGAGTTGTGAGAGGTGTATTGAAGTCTCCCAGTATTAATTTAATGGGATTTATGTGTGACTTCATGTCACAAAGAGTTTGATTTATGAAAGTAGCTGCATCTATGTTTGGGGCATAGATGTTGATTATTGTTATTTCCTCTTGCTGGATTATTCCTTTTACCAGTAAAATATGACCTTATTTGTCTTTTCTAATAAGTTTGGGTTTGAAGTCTAACTTGTCTGATATCATAGTTGCTACTCCTGCTGGTCTTCGAGTTCCATTAGCATGGATTACCTTACTTCAGACCTTTACCTTGAGTTTGTTACTATCTTTACTTGTAAGGTGTGTTTCTTGTAAGCAGCAGATGGATGGATTCTGGTTTTTAATCCATTTTGCAACTTTATGTCTTTTTATCGGGGAGTTGAGGCCGTTTACATTCAGTGTGATTATAGAGAGATAATTTTTAATTCCTAATATGTTAAGATTTTATTTCTGTTTGAGATACTGTTTATTCTTCTTTGCTTAGTTGTCTGCTGGATGGGAAATCTTGTTTATTTGGTTCTGGCGTGTATTACCTATTTCTTCTTTGTGGTTAATCTCCTTGAGTATTTTCTCTAGCGCTGGTTTTGAAGACATAAATTCCTTGAGTTTCTGTTTGTCATGGAAGCTTCTTATTTCCCCATCTAATTTGATAGGTAGTTTTTTGGAAATTTTTGGCTGGAAGTTGTTTTCTTTCAGAGTTTGGAATATGTTACTCCAAGCCCTCTGGCTTTTATGACTTGGTTTGAGAAGTCTGGAGTGATTCTAATTGGTTTGCCTCTGAATGTCACTTGGCCTTTTGTTTTTGTTGCCTTTAAGATTCTCTGTTTGGCTTCCACATTAGTCATTTTGACAATTATGTGGTGTGGGGATCCTCTTCTCTGATGCTGTCTAAAGGGAGTTCTATAAGTTTCTTGGACCTGTGTATTGACCTCTTGCTCCATGTTTGGAAAATTTTCTGCTATTACTTCCTTGAAGAGATTATTGATACCTTTGGTTTCACCTTCTTTTCCCTCCTCTATTCCAGTTATTCTTAGGTTAGCTCTCTTAAAATGGGCCCATATTTCTTCAATGTCTGATTCCTGCTGTTGGATATATATATTTTTTTAATTAGAGAATATACATTCATTTTTGGAGTGATCATCTTCTAGAAGGGAGATTGTATTCTCCATGTGGTCTAATTGGTTGTTTATACTTTGAATTGATGCCTTTACTTCATTGATTGCATCCTTTATCTCTTTTTGACTCTCTCTGAATTCTTTTCAAAAGTCCTCTATTATTTCTCCAGTTATTTTCCTGATTTGATATTCTAGAGATCTCTGAATATGTGTTATCAGGTTCTAATTTTGTGGAGTTGTGGGCATTCATTGCTCCATTGTTATTCCCCTTTCCCATGATTTCAGAAGTTTGTGCCTTCTCTGGGTTCTTTCCTGGGTCACTACAACTTCACTTAGGGTGCTCTGGATCTCGAGTCTGTGGTATCTCAATCACCACTACTCCTTAACTGGGTTTTATCACAAAGTCTCAGACCCACGGAGCCAATTGAGGCTGCTTTAGACCATGGGGGTGCCAGGCTGGGCGTTCTCCCATGGGGAGTTGTGACTATGGTGTGATATCTCTGCCACAACCACTCCCCCACTGGGTTGGACTGCCATAATCTTCGACCCATGGAGACTATCTGTGCAAATTCCTGGGCGTGCAGTACTGGGATTTCTGCTCTATGGGCTGCAATTTGACTCACGTTTGTTGAGTGCGGTGAAGGAATTGTAGTGGACTCAGTGAATTTGCTGCTGCCACTGCTGTCATATGGCACCATTGCCACATCCTTGGCCATGAGGCTGGAGTATTTCTTCTCTGGCTTTGAGCTCTGCTCTGAGTCCCTGCAGAGTGTGCTCAGCTCACTGTCCACCCCTCCTCTCTGGACAGTATCACATTAATCCCCAAACCAAATAAAGATATCTCAAGAAAGGAAAACTACAGACCAATATCCTTAATGAACATAGATGCAAATATTCTAAACAAGATACTAGCTTTATGCATTCAAAACTATATCAAGAGAATAATACACCATGACCAAGTCAGTTTCATTCCAGAAAAACAGGGCTGGTTCAACATATGCAAATCAATACATGTTATTCACCACATAAATAGAACCAAGAAACCACATCATCATAGCAATAGATGCTGAAAATGCATTCGACAAACTCCAACACCCATTTATGTTAAAAACACTGCAAAATTTTTTTTCAAAATGGCGACTGAGGGACACAGTACTCCTCAGTAGCTGAAGCAAATAAACTTCAGATACTTAGAAAGCTGTGTCTTAATCAACAAAATAAATACATACCAGAAATCAAAACAAATCCTGGTACCTCGGGGGAACTCTGAACTTGAAGAAGAAGAAGAACATAGATCGGACACCGGACCAGCTGCAAACGCTGATCGGCGGCGGCGGGCTGCTTTCGTGGGCCTGTGGAGCTGCCTGCCCGATAGTCCTGATAGTCCCGCAGCAAGATAATCCGGGACTGAAAACAGCGAGCAGCTCCCATGTCAGAATTCTGTGTGCTCACCAGCGACTGGATCACAACAGCATAGAGACTCCCACGAATCCTGAACCAAGGAAGACAGGTACCTGCGGGCGCCCAGGGAAGTGCGGACCCTAGCGTGCGCTGCACTCCAACCCCCCAGCACGCCCAAGCCTCAGACCCGAGCACTCCCCTCTGCGCACCTTGTCTGCGCCCCGGTTCCCTGCTAGCAGTCATTGCCTGTCCCACTCTCTCCACTAAATTGGAGCCTGCCTGTGTGTCTAACCCCCCCGCCACCTTGCCAGAGACTGCCTTCCAGGCTGCAAAAGCCCTGTGTAAACCGGAAATCTCCTTGGGGCACCCCCAGTTTCTACATCCCGCGGGAGGCAGAGACCATTACTGGGCACCACGCACTGGACCCTTGAGCACCTATCCTGCACTCCTGGCCCACCGCTGGGTGTTCCCACCCTCCTGGTAGCCAGAGGCTTAGTTCTAAGCGAGAACTCAGCTCAATACACCTTGGAAGAGCATACCAGCAGCAACAGACAGCTGCATCCACTCACTCCTGGGTCCAGTAAAAGCAGCACACCCAGCCTGCACTCTTAGAATAGGCAGAGCTCTGGCAGCAAGTGTGGGCACCCAGGAACCAGCATCCATTTGCCCAGGGTACATCTTGGGACCACACCGGCTAACCCAGCTGGAATTTCCAGAGACACAGGAAAATCCATCGGGCCACAATATCTGCACAGGACCTCAGGGGGAGGTTCTAATTATACCTTGGTCATGCTCCACCCATGTTGCAGGGAAGCACAGGCTGGAGTCTAGGGTGGTGAGTGCAGAGGTACTGACCACAGGTTAGAATTTCGCAGAACCTGTGAATTGTACAGAATCAAATAAAAGTGAAACCAGACATCTGGACACATAAACCTAAAGCAGCTAAATGAGAGAAGGTGTCCAAACACCCAGAGTAACCTAAGAAGATAAAAAATAGAGTACAAAGAAAACTAAGAGACATTGGATGGTATTCTGAAAGTTACCAAAGCAATCAGATACACACATATTATATAGACCTGACCCCATATGCGTAAATAAGGAGGACTGTTTATTTTACTTTTAATGTGGATGTTTTGTTTTATTTTGCTTTTACAGTGCTTTTGTTTTGGTATGGTTATTGCTGTGTTATTTTTTTTTCTTTCAACCCACATTTCTCTTACTTTCACATGTTGTTTTTTTATATATATATATTGGATAGTTTGCCTTATTTTTTTATTTCACACAGCTGCTAGCTCCTTTTATTTTATTCTTGTTCTTTTTTCCTCTTTCTTCCTCTTTCCTTCCTTTATTTTCATTCTCCTCCTTTGATTGGTTTTCCTCCCTTTTTCTTGGATTACATAATAGTCTTGGTATCTTGTGTGGATTTTTTTTTTCTATTCTTTTTTTATGTCTGTCTGCTCCTTCCATCACCCCTATTTACAAACCTTCCCACACTAACCCTACATACTTTTCTCCCCCAAAACTTTTCCACATAATATACCTCCTGGTCTAATACACTAAGTATTTCTTACATTCATAATTACTCCACGAACAACAAGAGTCCTAGTAGTTAACTCTCTCTCATTCCTAGCAAGATTTCACCTTACCATACTTAAAGTCTTTCTCAACCTAAACATATCCTCTACCTAATCCGACTCCTTTACTAATCACCCCAGCTCCTCCCACATCACCCACCCTCAACACTGGAAAGGCTCTGCTGACTAGCCGATACCCCAACTCCTAATATTAAGATTTGACTAAGCATAATACTCACGAACGATGGGTAGAAACCAGAAAAACAGGACAGAGAATGCTACAAATATGAGAACCAGGAATTATGAAGAGACAGCAGAAATCACGAATACTGACCTACTAGAAATGCAAGAAGGGGAGTTCAGAATCTTGTTCAATATGATGAAAGGATTTAAAACAAGTCTAGAGGAGGTGAAAGGTGAATTAGAAACACTAAAAAAGAATCAGAAAGAGGTCTGGAATGAAATGAAAGAGGCAATAAGTGAAATAAAGACAGCAATAGAAAGAAACTCTGGAAGATTAGATGAAATGGAAAACAGAATATCAATATTAGAAGACAGTACATCCCAAACCGAAAACACAGTCAGTGATATACAGAAATCTTTACAGCAACAAAACCTAAACATCCAGCAATTATGGGATAATATGAAGCGCCCTAATTTACGGATAATAAGCATTGAGGAAGGGATAGAGGTACAGACCAAGGGCATCTGTAATCTCTTAAAGGAAATAATCTCAGAGAATTTTCCAAATATGGAAAGAGACTTCGATCTTCAAGTCTAGGAGGCATACAGAACTCCACTGAGACAAAACCAAAGAAAGACCACTCCACGCCACATAATAACCAAAATGACCAACATAGAGGCCAAGGAAGGAATCTTAAAAGCAGCGAGAACAAAAGGATGGGTGACATATAGAGGCAAAACAATAAGAATCAACCCAGACTATACAACCCAGGTTAGGAATGCTAAGAGAGACTGGTACGACGTGATTCAGACCCTGGAAGAAAATAACTTCCAGCCCAAACTAATCTATCCAGCAAAACTACTATTCAAGATCAATGGTGAATCCAAAATCTTTCACGATAAACAGAATCTCAAAAAATTCATGAATTCAAAGCCAACACTAGAGAAAATTCTTAAAGAAATAAACCATAAGGAAGAAAAAAGAAGCAGACTTCAGAATCAGAGAAGAGAGGAAGTTAATAAGTGGGCCACTTAAGTAAAGAAGAAAGATCACACCACCCAAGAGTAGACAGAACACAAAATGGCAGAAAACAAAAACCATATTTCAATAATATCTCTTAATGTCAAAGGACTTAACTCACCAATCAAAAGACATAGACTGGCAATGTGGATTAGGAAACATAATCCAAATATATGCTGTCTGCAAGAAACACACCTCACAGCCAAAGACATTCACAGGCTGAAGGTGAAAGGATAGAAAAAGATATACCATGCCACCAGTGACCAAAAAAGAGCAGGGGTAGCAACCCTAATATCCAACAAAACAGACTTTAAACTAAAACACATCAAAAGAGACAAATCAGGGCACCTCCTTTTACTAAAAGGAACAATATACCAAGAAGATATAATGATAGTAAATATTTATGCCCCAAATATGGGTGAAACCACATTTGTAAAACAAACCCTTCTGGACATAAGATCCCAAGTAGACCCAAATAAAATAATTCTGGGAGACTTTAATACACCTCTCACACCACTGGATCGATCTTCAAGGCAAAAGATGAGTAAAGACGTTTTAGAACTAAAGGAAACCATAAACCAAATGGACCTAATAGACATTTTCAGAGTATTTCAACCAGGAACTACAGAATACACTTTCTTCTCAGCAGCCCATGGAACCTTCTCCAAAATTGATCATATCCTGGGACACAAAGAAAATACCAGCAAATTCAAAAAATGTAATACAATTTTTTGCATCTTTTCAGACCACAACGGAATAAAAGTAGAAATCAACAACAGGAAACTCGAAAGAAAGTATTCAAATTCATGAAGAATGAATGATACACTATTGAATGACGAATGGGTAAGAGCAGAAATTAGGGAAGAAATAAAGAAATATATGGAAACAAACAAAAACAGAGACACAACCTACCAAAACCTATGGGACACCATGAAGGCAGTATTAAGAGGAAAGTTTATAGCATTGAGTGCCCACATAAAAAGGACGGAGAACCACCAAGTAAAGAACCTAATGAAACAACTCAAGGATCTAGAAATTCTGCAACAATCTATTCCCAAAGCCAGCAGAAGGCAAGAAATCATCAAAATTAGAGCAGAAATAAATGAAATAGAGAACAAAAAAAACAATTCAGAGAATCAATAAAACAAAAAGTTGGTTCTTTGAAAAGATTAATAGAATTGATAAACCCCTGGCAAACCTAACCAAAAGAAAAAGAGAATCAACTCAAATTATCAAAATTAGAAATGAAAAAGGAGATATCACCACAGATAGTGAAGAAATTAAAAATATTATCAGAAACTACTTTAAAAATTTATACTCTAATAGACTTGAAAACCTGGAAGAAATTGATAGATTTCTAAGCACAGTTAACCTTCCTACACTTAGCCAAGAGGACATAGCAAGCCTAAACCAACCAATAACAACCAAAGAAATAGAAATGGCAATAAAAATTCTTCCACCAAAGAAAAGCCCAGGCCCAGATGGGTTCCCAGCTAAATTCTACAAAACCTTCAGTGAACAACTAATACCAATACTGCATAACATGTTCCGGGAAATTGAAAGAGATGGAACTCTTTCAAATTCCTTCTATGAGGCCAGTATCACATTAATCCCCAAACCAAATAAAGATACCTCAAGAAAGGAAAACTACAGACCAATATCCTTAAAGAACATAGATGCAAAAATTCTAAACAAAATACTAGCTTTATGCATTCAAAACTATATCAAGAGACTAATACATCATGACCAAGTCGGTTTCATCCCAGAAAAACAAGGCTGGTTCAACATACGCAAATCAATACATGTTATTCACCACATAAATAGAACCAAGAACAAAAACCACATCATCATAGCAATAGATGCTGAAAAAGCATTCGACAAACTCCAACACCCATTTATGTTAAAAACACTGCAAAAAATTGGGACAGAAGGAAAGTACTCCAACATCATTAAGGCAATATACTGTAAACCCAAAGCCAACATTATATTGAATGGGGAAAAACTGCAAGAATTTCCGCTAAAGTCAGGAACTAAACAAGGATGCCCACTATCACCACTCCTTTTCAATATAGTCCTTGAGACTCTTGCTGCAGCAATCAGACAAGAGAAGGAAATCAAAGGAATTCACATAGGAAGAGAGGAATTAATATTATCCTTATTTGCAGATGACATGATCCTTTATCTGGAAGACCCAAAGAACTCAACCAAAAGACTTCTGGACCTGATTGACAAATTCAGCAAAGTCGCAGGTTACAAAATCAACCTAATGAAATCAGTGGCTTTTCTTTATGCCAACAACGAATCCACAATGAAAGAAATTAAAACAACAATTCCATTCACTATAACCTCAAAACCAATAAAATACCTAGGAATAAACCTAACCCAAGACGTAAAAGACCTCTACAACAAAAACTATAAAACATTAAAGAAAGAAATTGAAGAAGACCTTGGAAGATGGAAAGATCTCCCGTGCTCATGGATAGGCGGAATAAATATCATCAAAATGGCCATTCTGCCAAAACTGATCTATAGGTTCAATGCAATTCCCATTAAAATACCAGTGACATTCTTCAGAGACCTAGAAAAATCAATCATGAATTTCATATGGAGAAAGAAAAGACCTAGAATAGCCAAAGCAATTCTCTATAACAAGAAACACGCAGGAGGCATTACAATCCCAGACTTCAAACTATACTATAGAGCAATAGTAGTAAAAACAGCATGGTACTGGCACAAAAACAGATATACTGACCAGTGGATTAGAATAGAAGATACAGAAACAAACCCACACATCTTTAGTCAATTAATCTTTGACAAAGGGGCCAAACACATACGCTGGAGAAAAGACAGCCTTTTCAACAAGTGGTGCTGGGAGAACTGGCTAACCATTTGTAAAAAGATGAATCTAAACCCCTATATCTCAACAAACACAGGAATCAACTCAAGATGGATCAAAGACTTAGAAATTAGACCTGAGACTGTGAAGTTAGTAGAGGAGAGCATAGGTTCAACACTACAACATTTTGGCACAGGCAGTAACTTTCTCAACAAAACCTCCAAAGCTCAGGAAATTAAAGCAAGAATAAACAAGTGGGATAACATCAAAAAGTTTCTTCTCATCAAAGGAAACTATCAATAACCTAAAGAGGAAGCCTACAGAATGGGAAAGGATCTTTACCAGCCACCATTCTGATAGGGGGCTAATATCCAGAGTATACAAAGAGCTCAAAAGACTCTACACTAGCAAAACAAACAACCCAATCAAGAAATGGGCAAATGAACTAAATAGACACTTCACAAAAGAAGAGATACAAAGGGCTAATAGATACATGAAAAGATGTTCTTCATCACTGGCCATCAGGGAGATGCAAATAAAAACTACACTGAGATTCCATCTAACCCCAGTCAGAGTAGCAAGCAAAAAGAAATCAAATAACAACAAATGCTGGTGAGGATGTGGGGAAAGAGGAACTCTTTTACACTGTTGGTGGGAATGCAAACTAGTTCAACCACTATGGAGATCTGTGTGGAGATTCCTAAGAAAGGTGGGAATAGATCCACCATATGATCCAGCTATACCACTCCTGGGTATCTTTCCAAAGGAGTTGAATTCAGAGAACTACAGCAACATATGCATACCTATGTTCATAGCAGCACAATTTGTAATAGCCAAAATATGGAACCAACCCAGATCACCATCAACAGATGAATGGATAGCAAAACTGTGGGAAATATACACAATGGAATTCTATTCAGCCATAAAGAAGAACAAAATTATATCATTTGAAAGAAGATGGAAAGCCCTGGAGAACATTATGTTAAGTGAGATCAGCCAAGCACAGAAGAAGATACATATGTTTCCTCTAATATCCCCAAACTAGGAAACACAAAGAATACCAGTGGGACTCCAGATATTGAAGGGGAAATACTAGCTAAGTTTGGATGGTAAGATAGGAGAGGAGGAAGGCCGGTCTTGATTAATAAGGGTCTACACTTGAACATGTGTAAAATTATGAATAAGACATGGTTAACCTGGACAACCATTGGTGGGAGGGGGGAAGGGAAAATGGGGGTGGGGGGGAAGGGCACCAAATATAGTGTAAATGTATACTATTTATGTTCAATAAAAAAATTGTTATAAAAATAAATTTAGCAAAAAAAAAAACCCTGAGAGGTACTGAAATTACAGTTCATCTGACCCAGATATGACAGAAATCCTCTGTGATGAATATTTGTAAACTTTCTGCATCTCCTTTCTGAAAACCTTTACTCCTCTTTTGATTTTATTTTGAAATTAGAAATTAAATATAAACCATACCTTTAAAAATAAAAAAAAAAACACTGCAAAAAATTGGGACAGAAGGAAAGTACTTCAACATCATTAAGGCAATATACTGTAAACCCAAAGCCAACATTATATTGAATGGGGAAAAACTGCAAGAATTTCCGCTAAAGTCAGGAACTAAACAAGGATGCCCACTATCACCAATCCTTTTCAATATTGTCCTTGAGACTCTTGCTGCAGCAATCAGACAAGAGAAGGAAATCAAAGTAATTCACATAGGAAGAGAGGAATTAAAATTATTCTTATTCGCAGATGACATGATCCTTCATCTGGAAGACCCAAAGAACTCAACCAAAAGACTTCTGGAGTTGATTGACAAATTCAGCAAAGTCGCAGGTTACAAAATCAACCTAAAGAAATCAGTGGCTTTTCTTTATGCCAACAACGAATCCACAAAGAAAGAAACAAACGAAAAACCCCACAATTCCATTCACTACAACCTCAAAACCAATAAAATACCTAGGAATAAACCTAACCCAAGACGTAAAAGACCTCTACAACAAAAACTATAAAACATTAAAGAAAGAAATTGAAGAAGACCTTGGAAGATGGAAAGATCTCTCATGCTCATGGATCGGCAGAATAAATATAATCAAAATGGCCATTTAGCCAAAACTGATCTATAGGTTCAATGCAATTCCCATTAAAATACCAGCGACATTCTTCAGAGACCTAGAAAAATCAATCATGAACTTTATATGGAGAAAGAAAAGACCTAGAATAGCCAAAGCAATTCTCAACAATAAGAAACATGCAGGAGGCATTACAATCCCAGACTTCAAACTATACTATAGAGCAATAGTAGTAAAAACAGCATGGTACTGGCACAATAACAGATATACTGACCAGTAGATTAGAATAGAAGATACAGAAACAAACCCACACATCTTTAGTCAATTAATCTTTGACAAAGGGGCCAAACACATACGCTGGAGAAAAGACAGCCTTTTCAACAAGTAGTGCCGGGAGAACTGGCTAACCATTTGTAAAAAGATGAATCTAAACCCCTATATCTCAACAAACAGAGGAAATCAACTCAAAATGGACCAAAGACTTAGAAATTAGACCTGAGACTGTGAAGTTAGTAGAGGGGAGCATAGGTTCAACACTACATCATATTGGCACAGGCAGTAACTTTCTCAACAAAACCTCCAAAGCTCAGGAAATTAAAGCAAGAATAAACAAGTGGGATAGCATCAAACTAAAAAGTTTCTTCTCATCAAAGGAAACTATCAATAACCTAAAGAGGAAGCCTACAGAATGGGAAAGGATCTTTACCAGCTACCATTCTGATAGGGGGCTAATATGCAGAATATACAAAGAGCTCAAAAGACTCTACACTAGCAAAACAAACAATTCAATCAAGAAATGGGCAAATGAACTAAATAGACACTTCACAAAAGAAGAGATACAAAATGCCAATAGATACATGAAAAGATGTTCTTCATCACTGGCCATCAGGGAGCTGCAAATCAAAAGTACACTGAGATTCCATCTAACCCCAGTCAGAGTAGCAAGCATAAAGAAATCAAACAACAAATGCTGGTGAGGATGTGGGGAAAGAGGAACTCTTTTACACTGTTGGTGGGAGTGCAAACTAGTTCAGCCACTATGGAGATCTGTGTGGAGATTCCTAAGGAAGGTGGGAATAGATCCACCATATGATCCAGCTCTACCACTCCTAGGTATCTTTCCAAAGGGGTTGAATTCAGAGAAATACAGCAACATATGCATACCTATGTTCATAGCAGCACTATTTGTAATAGCCAAAATATGGAACCAACCCAGATCTCCATCAACAGATGAATAGATAGCAAAACTTTGGGAAATACACACAATGGAATTCTATTCAGCCATAAAGAAGAACAAAATTATATCATTTGCAAGAAGATGGAAAGCCCCGGAGAACATTATGTTAAGTGAGATCAGCCAAGCACAGAAGGAGAAGGTACATATAATATGTACCTTCTCTAATATGCCCAAACTAGAAAACACAGAGGATACCAGTGGGACTCCAGATAATGGAGGGGAAATACCAGCAAAGTTTGAATGGAAAGATAGGAGAGGAGGAAGGCTGATCTTGATTAATGAGGGTCTACATCTGAACATGTGTAAAAATATGAATATGACATGGTTAACCTGGACAACCATTGGTGGGAGGGGGGAAGGGAAAATGGGGGTGGGGGGGAGAAGGCACCAAATATAGTTTAAATGTATACTATTTAAGTTCAATAAAAATTGTTAAAAGAAAAAATAAAATGTATAAAGTGGTTAAAAAATAGAACCAGAAATAAATGAAGGTGTATTACAGATTATAGATAAAATTACAATGAACAACCATAAGCCAATGGTGATAAAATAGATCAGGTAGAAAAACTCATATAAAGATACAAACTACTTAACATTTGAGAAGAAAGAGACAATCTGAACAAATCTATTACAAGTAGAGAATCTGAATCAGCAGTCCAAACACTACCCACAGAGTAGTTCAGGCCCAGTGGCTTTATCACTGAATTAAAACAGACATTTATTATAAAATTTTGGGGAATACACACAATGAGATTCTACTCTGCAGTAAAGAACAAAATTATGTCTTTTGTAAGAAGATGAAAAGGCCTGTAGAACATTATGTTTAACGAGATTAGCCAAGCACAGAAAGAGAAGGGACATATGTTTTCTCTAGTATCCTCAAGCTAGGGAGTATTTGGGATACTAGAGGAACTTCAGATAATGAAAAGGATCCTCAGTGGAGCCAAGGAGGAAGGGTAGGGGAAGAAGAAGGCTCAGGTTCATTAATGAAAAGGCTCTCTGCGATTAAATGTATACATGTGAATATAACATTGTTCACCTGGACACTGTGTATTAGAATTGAGGAGAAAGAAGGAGGGCATCAAGTACTGTGTGAATATATGCCATTGTCAACTTGATCTACATTATGATGTGAGACTATAATGCATCAATCAAAATATATGTTAAAATAAAACAAATATTTGAAGGAAAATTTATTCTGAATCTTTAATTTTTTTTTCAAAAAAATTAAGAGAGGGAATATTTTCTTACTTATTTATGAATCAGTGTTACCCTGATACCAAAGTTAAAGTAATCACAAGAGTACTACAGACTTATATGTCTTATGAATATGGATTAAAAATCCAATCAAGATGTTAGTAAAACAATAAAACAACATATATAAAGTTATGATATAGTGGGGCTTATCCCCACTATATCAATGTAACATTGAATTTATAGCTTAAATTACTGTGATGTATCATGTCAACAGAATGAAAAGAGACACCATATGTTTATCTTTGTGTGTGTGTGTGTGTGTGTGTGTGTGTGTGTATGAAACAAGGTTTCACTGAGTTGCAAAGGGTTTTACTAAGTAGCTGAGGCTGTCTGCAAACCTCAATTCTCCTGTCTCAGACTCCCAAATGCTGGTATTACAAGTGTTCTTTTATTACATGCCCAGTTTACATGGTTATATTAATAGAGAGAAAAATCATTGTCAAAATTCAGCACTTCAGTAGAATGGAACTTCTTCAACCTGAGACAAAAAGGGCATCAACAGCATATCACAGACAACATCATATTTAATAGACAAGAATTAGATACTTGCCTCCTAAGGTCAGGAACAATACAAAAGTTTCTTCTCTCATAATTTTAGTAGAAGTTCCAGATAGGGCAAATAGAAGGAAAAATAAAAAAAGAAGAAGAAAATCTGGGCATGGTGTGGCATGCCTATAATCCCAGTGGGCATGGTGGCACATGCTTATAATTTCAGTATTTGGAAGGCTGAGTCAGGAGGATCACAGGTTTGAGGCCAGTATCAGCAATATAGTGAGACTCTCAGAACCTAGTGAGGCCCTATTTCAAAACAAAAATAAAATAGGACTGTGGGTGTAGCTTGGAGTTAGAATGCCCCTGAATTTGATCCTCAGTAGCATTCATGTGCATGCATTGCATGTACACACACACACACACACACACACACACACACACACACACACTGAAATTATCCCATACAAATTGGAAAAGAAGAAAACTATCTTTATACAGAGATGACATTCTCTTATATGTAGGAAACACAAAAGAATCTATGAACAAGTTAATAAACATAACAAATGAGTTCAGCAAGGTGTGTTCCTTCTGACAGTGTATAGGTGGCTTATGTCTAAAATATATAAAGAATGTTTATAACCCAATAATAAAAAGACAGCCCAATTAAAAAATTTGGACAGCAAATCGGAATAGACATTTTTCAAAAAAGTGTTATATGAATGCCTAATAAGCACACAAGAACGCTCAACATCATCAATTATCAGGGAAATACAAATGAAAAGTATGATATACCACTTCGTGCCCACTAGAATAGCTAGGATAAAAAAAGTCAAGCACTAATAAGTCTTGATAAATATGTGGAGAAATTGTAATTCTTAGACACTGATGATGGGACTTTTAAATTTTGACTACATTGAAAAGTAAACTGACATTTTCTTTAAAGGTTAAACATAAATTAAGCACATGACCCAGCAATTCAACTCTTAGGTGTGTACTCAGAGAAATTAGAACATGCAAACTTGTATATGAATGTTTATGGCAATGTTATTCATAGCAGCCAAACATGGAAACAACTGATGAATTGGCAAATAATTGTGGTATATTCATACAATGGAATATTATTTGGCCATATAAGGTAGTGAAGTATTTTTATACCACAACATGGGTGAACTTAGAAGTCATTATGGTAAGTGAAAGAAGCCAGTCACAAAAGAATAAACAGAATATAATATGATTCTACTAAATGAAATATTCAGACCAGACAAGTCTATAGAGGCAGGAAGTGTTGGGGGACAGAGTGCTGCAAGGTTAGTCACAAGAGTCTGAGGTCACTCCCTAAGCCCTTTGGTGCATGAAGAGCATCAAGCTGCTTTCGGGAGTTCATCCTCAGCCTTGTTATCCAGGCTAATTTTACTGTGTTTGTCTCATTATACTTTCTCGTTGCTTTATCTATGACTTGTCATGTCATCAAGTTTTGTGCATATTCTGTTTGATAAACTCCTAGCTGTTTACTCCCCCAGAAAGACCTCCACCCTTTCTTGTGCTTGCAGAAGACACTGTGGTGTGGTGTCCGGTATAATTTACATGGGTTACGTAAACATGTATTGCTGACATGGGTTATAGGGTTCTTGGTATTTCTGTATGATAAAAATAGAATGCTGAGCTGCATAATAAACACTTGTGCTTCTAAGTCTCTGGTTCCATGTGTTCTTCTTTACTCTCTTCTTTTTCTTTGTTCTCCATTCATCAGTCCTGACCCCCATGGGGGGGTCACCACAAGAAAGCATGTTAGTAGCTGCTTAGAGCTGATTGGGGGACTTGATGATAGGGAAGTGATAGATAGGGGGTACAAGGCTTCCTTCTGAGTAGTGAAAATGTTCTGAAATTGATTGTGGTGATGGTTTCCCATATCTACAAATGTATTAATCACTTAATTAAAATGAGTAAAATATATGGTATGTAAGTAAGTTATACTTCAGTAAAACTCTTTTAAAGGAAGATATCTAGATAAGGTGGGATTAAAAACAATTAAAATATTTTAAGATTAGATTTGAGTAGTGTAACTGAGGCTTAAGCCAACATTAAGCCATTTCTTTGGAAGTGAGGGTAATGAAGCTTTCAATGAAGTAGTCTTCCTCCCAGCAACATGCATAGAATCAAAGAATAATCAAAGAATAATTCAATATTATCTTGCGTTAGTTCAGAGTGTCCAGATTCCCAAGTTGTGTGTGTTTTTCTTTCTTTCCAGTCTTTCTTTTTCTTTTGATGCTGGTTTTCAGTCCCTTTTGTCACAACATGTGGCAAAATCCCAACACAAGTGACTAAGTGACTTGTTCCAGGTCATGAGAGATAGTTGGTAACAAAATTTTTTCAAAACAAACTCTTGGAGTTTCCTTTTTTTTTTTTTTGGTACTGGGGACTGAACCCAGGAGCATTCTACATCCAAGTTATATTTTAGCCCCTCATTTTAATTTTTTTCTTTAGAAACAAGTTCCTCGTAGGTTGTTTAGTCTTCCTATTTTGCTAAATTTGTCTTCAAATTTGCAAATATCTTGTCTTGGCTTCTCAAGTAATTAGATTATATGATTTTACTATCAGGATTCCTGGGCCTACAGCCCATCTGACTTCAGTGGGGCTGTATAACTAATCAATGTCATGGGCATTTGTCCTTTTTAGTTTCTGTGCATCCAAGTGCTTGTCAATTTTCGTAGAATCTCAGACTACAAAGTCTGAGAGTTTTCTTCTGGCCTGTAGCAATGGGGCCTAAATACATGGTCACGTGAATCAGTTTGTTCAACTAGATGCTCTTGCCCAAGATTTTAAATATTGAGGATTTTAAAGAACCGAGAGAAGAGACTTTACTCACAGTATCTCTGATAAAAAGAACATCCAGGAATAGCAGACTCTAACAATATTGTCATATTTGTGTAGTAACTGTGTTCCCAGAGGCACTGTGGTGATCATGGACAGATGTCCCCATGGTCAGATCAGCATTTGCCAAAGTCTCATCACATTTTATTATTCTGGCAACACACCAATGGTTTTCTAATGAATTTTTCCTTTCCTCCCTTTTCTCCATCTTTTCCTCCCCTCTCCTCTTTGCCTCCTCCTCTTCCTCCTCCTTTTCTTCATCTTCTTCTTTCTCCTCCTCTTTCCTCCACCTCCCTCTTTCTCCTCCTCCTCCTCCTCCTCCTCCTCCTCCTCCGCCCTACAGTTGATTTTCTTATTAGCAATTAATTACTTTGATTTGTCTATATTGTATATCAAAAGGCTTCAGTTTTCCTCATACCCCCACTAATATTGTCAAGAGTGAATTAATTCCTAAGGAAACATTTGCCAAACTTCCAGGTGCAAGATGTACTGTTCCCAATTGTTGCTTCCTCCAAAGCTTTAAGGATTGAGATCTTAACTTTGCCCTACATGTAAATACATTGCTTTAATTAGAATACTTAATTTTGAAAGAAAAATTCATAAAATGCATTCTTGTTTTATTTTTTCCTTTTCCTTTTTTTTTGTAGTAAGGGGATTGAACTTGGGGCATTCTACATCTGAGGTTTTATTTATTTATTTTTAATTAATTAATTAATTAATTAATTATTTTTGGTGGTACTGGGGTTCCTGGAAGCCCTTCTACCTCCAGGCTACACTCCCAGACCTATTTTATATTTTTATTTGGAAACAGGGTCTCTTAAACCAGCACAGCTGGCTTCAAACCTGTGCGATCCTCCTGTCTCCACCTCCCAAGTGCGGGAATTACAAGTGTGTGGCTACATCTGAGGTTTTAAACAGCCTCTCACTAAGTTGCTGAGAACCTCACTAAGTTGTTGAGACTGGCCTCAAACCTGTGACCTTCCTATCTCTGACTCCCAAGTGCTGGGATTACAGGTGTGTTCCACCTCTCTGGGCTTCCTGTTTATTCTTGAGGACAATGCAAACCCATCTCTGGTGGTATTGGGATCAGGTTTCCCAGCATTGGAGCGCTCAGACTGTGGCTTGCAGACCTGGTGTCTTGTTGAGGAACACGTTCTTTAACTCTTTCCAACAGTGTCTCTAATGTGTCCTGGTTCGAACCCAAATTCAAGACTTCTTAGCTAAATCTGTCCCTATTTATCTTTGTCTTCTTCCCATTCAGGGAAACCACAACCGAATTCCCTTACAAGCCTTTTTAGCATGGAAGGGGCCTGCCTGCTGCACTCAGCGATCTTGCATCTAGGGAAAAGATTGACTCTCTGAGCAGAGGATTGTCAGCCATGTCACACTCCTCTGCTGGTCCATGGGGATGAGCTGAGAGAGGGCAGCACAGATAAACTCATACCTATTTTCAGATGTTAGGTCTCTAGGGGGTTACAATGACCTTCTGGGAAAAGCAGTGATGCTGGGGGAAGCAGAGGCAGGAGGCTGCTCAGCAGAGCTGGCCCATCAGACTTCCACCCCAACCATTTCTGCCTCCACCTTGGATTCAGGAGAATGCTTGGCTGGCAGGCCTTAGGCATGGTGTGATCTAGCTGAAATTTGAATTCATATCTTTGATATCTCTTTTCTTCTCTGGGATCTTTGGGTTCAGAGATTCTGGCTCACATTTGTTCTTATGGCCTAGAGAGAAGCCTGGTTTTAGAGTGGGGATTAATGCCGCACATTAATGTGAGATGGCATAGACATATCAAAGCTGTCTTTTAATGTTCTAGTCCTAGAGATCCACCACATACTAGTTCTGTTACATCAATCAAGTTATTTAACTCTGCTTTAAGCTTATCTTCAGTTAAATAGAAGGAAAAATACATATATTATAGGATTACAAAAGGATTAAGTTAAATTGTTTAATTCAGCTAAAGCAATTTGTGTTGTATGTGGCTAATGCCCTAGCATATTTGTGTTATGCTATGCTTTTCAAAGAGGCTCTCATTGCATTTGTATGTGAACCAACTCAAAAAAATTAACCCTTAAAACGTATTTTAAATGTATCTCCTAAAGTTCTAACCTTTAAAATGTATTTTAAATGGCTCAGTGTTGGTGTTGGGCCTAGTGTGTGTGTGTGTGTGTGTGTGTGTGTGTGTGTGTGTGTGTGTGTGTGTGTGTTTCAATTTATGATCTTGCATAGCAATCTTTTTTTATTGCATTGGAGATTGAACCCAGGGGTATTCTACCTCTGAGTTATACCCTCAGGTGTTTATATTTATTTTTTGTTTGGAAGCAGGGTTTAGGCTTTGCTAAGTTGTTGAGGCTGGCCTCAAACCTATGATCCTCCTGTTTCAGACTCTAAAAGTGCTGGGATTACAGTTTCTCATAGCAATCTTCATTCTTAATTTTATTTTTTGTAGTACTAGGGATTGAACCCAGAGACATTATACCTTCAGGATATACTCTCAGCTTAGTTTTATTTATTATTTGGAAACAGGTTTTTGCTAAGTTGCTGAGGCTGGCTTTAAACCTGGGATCCTCCTGTCTCAGCCTACCAAGTACTGTGACTAAAAGCATGCACCACCATGCCTGACTTCCAACAGCAATCTTAACAGCAAGTAGAAGCCAAGCTGCTTGTTCTGGGATCAGTCCTATAAATTTCATATACCTGTCTCCTACCTTGAGAGATCACTTTTCTCCTAAACAGGACAGTAAGTGAAAATTATCACAGATTTCACAAATTTGTTGCTTAAGAATCACAAATGAATTGTCTATTTGGTATAACTAGTGTAGGGGTGCTGGAAAGCAGGCTGGAAGAAGTGCTTTCCCCCCAATATGAGAAGTAAGGTAGGATTGGAAATAGAGTGAAGATCCATAAGCCCAGCTGCCCAGGTTGCAAGATTCAAGGACGAGGGTAGGGGACCCACAAGGTCAAAGTCTCTAATCTCCAGCTTGCCGACCAAGGTCTTTGTAAATGGGACCCCATCCCCATATCTCTGAGCTAGATCAGCAAACAAGGCCAGGCTAATCTGCTCTCCAGGCAGACTCTCCAGTGCAGAGATAAGCCTGGCCCAGCCTAGGTGGGTGGGAAAGATAGCCCTAGGGAACGAACACATACCATAGGGGAGATAAGCAGTCCTTAGCAGGCTCTGACATATGTGGATGCATGTTTTAAAATTATTGGTTGTACTTGCTTGTCCTTGTATCTGATTGGTTGTATTCTAAGGTTGGCGGGCTCAAACTTTTGGCGGGCTCTGACGCGTGTAACCACTCCCTCATGTGTAACCACTCCCTCATAAGGTTATAAAATTCAGAGTGTGGAGGAGGGAGGGGTCGAACCTCGGCCATAGTGTCTTGGTCTCGACCCCTGGCTAGCAGGGACAATAAACCTCGCTTGCATTTTTACATCTCTTGTGAGTCCTTCGATATTTGGGTTGGTGGGCAATTCTTGGACCCTTTCACTAGTAAGTGGAAGGAGAGAGATTTTAATTGTGAAGGAATCTGATGTCAGGACTATGCATTATTTTTGTTCTAGGAGGTCTTTTCCACTACAGACATTCTCTTTGAGTAAGGTTGCATTATCTATGGAAACATCCTATTGAAATACAGCCTTCATTGATATAGCATAATTACTCAATTTTAATACCTTAGATGATAAGCTCTTTTATGTATGTTGAGGAGTGGACTCCAGGATAGACAGAAATGGGGAGGTGAGCAGCTCTCTTTGCCATCAGGTAGAACCACTGGCACCCATGTTTTGCCAGCCTGTCCCCGGCCCTACGACCAACTCCAGCCTCAAGTTGATTCACTGACTTTGATTCAGCCTTAAGTTGGCAGCTCTGACCCTTCTGGAGAGACTGGGAGCCACTCTTCTGATGGCCTGTATCTATCCCACTGGCCCAAAAGTCAGGCTTTGCCTGAGACTACTGGGAACTGGATTTCAGTAGAGACTATTTGGAATAGATTAGAAATCAGCTACCCCCAATTCTGAATCTTCTTATCTTGTCATTTAGCAACAACTTTTGTAAGCCACATCTTCTGATCTTAGGGCAGGTCTAGTAACACAGATAAAACTTAGAGTTATGCAGCTCAGGCTGGTACCACTCCACGAGCAGGGAGAGGGCAGGTGTGGTTACATTCATGAATGCACATACAGTACTGCTCTCACATCCCACTATCGCCTACTCTCTTAATACTTGGACCATCTCTCATGGATTCATGCATGAGCATGCACAGATACATGCAGATACATATAACACACAGACAAGCATCACACAGGAGAACAGGACCTGTTCCAACCCTTTCAGGAAAGTCACTTGATCCTCTGGAAGGAGCCTCAGTGACACACTGCGTTTTTAATTCAGGTCAGAATTTTCAGTCCAGTATCTTCTTTCACTAGGCCTTTGAACTCTGGGGAAAATGAGCCACTCTTCTTTGGATGAAGCTGACAGTGGTTCTGGCAATGGCTTCTCTGGTGGCTATGGAAAGTGTTGTCATGGGTAAATCCTGCTCCTTCCCTCTGATTTCTCTTTAAAGCAAATGCAAGTTGTACCAGTATTGGGAATGGCCTAGGAAGATTTGGGAAAGCCCTGATTATTAATATATTTCAAAAGAAAATAATTGGTATATTTCAAAATAGTTGTGTCAAAATGGCGGCAAACATGGATAGAGAAAGGACTTGATTTCTGCAGGCAGCTATTCCAATGTAAATTAACCTAGCCCAAAGTAATTAACCAGTCAATAGGAAAGGAGAGCTAGGCCTGTCTCTATCTAAAGACAGATCTTAAGAGAGGAGAACTAGGCCTTTTTCTAAAGACAGATCTACATGACTGGATAAGCTAGCTAAGATGGTAGGAGGGGTCAACCTTCATGAAAGGAGACACCTCACCACACCTTACAGGGTAAAGGGAGGTATTTTACAGGGATATTCACTACATCAGAATCAAGTAAACAAGATGAAGGTCATGGGTATAAAAGTCCAGTCCACGTGTAAGCCCTTTGGTGTATTCATTTTGAGTCACCCCTCCTTGCCATTTTGGCATGGGGCTGTATTTCTATTTTCTGTATTTCTGTCTTTCTAATAAACTTCTTTAAATCTCCAGCAACTGTCCAAGCTATGCATATTTATTTTTAGCTTAGGACAAGAATCCATGGTTTTTTTTCTTCTGTTTGGGATCATTTTGGGTTTTGTTATGGGCTGGGGAAAGTGTGTCTGGGACCCTAGCAGGGGTTCCCGGGGAATGGTCTCCACAAACCATACTCCTTCAATCCGTAACACAAGTATGTATTTACTAGTATAGAGCTGCAATGACTATATCTGTGGTGAGAAATAGTGGTAGAAAAACACCAGGAACCAGAATCCTGTATGGAGTTAAATGACTCATGTTGGAACTTCCAAATATAATGTCTACAGATTTCTGATTTCACAGTGTCTCCACTGAATGCATGAGGGCATGAGGGTATTGGTGAGGACATTCATAACTCTAATCTCATTTTTCTCTTGGAAAAGACAAGATGTGGCCTCCTGTAATCCTTTGCAGTCTATTTGCTCCAGACATAACCAACCTATTGTTGAAATTCTTCAAGCCCTCTCTGCTAATGAAACCACCCAGAGTGCTCTACTCTGGCTGATGGAACTTGTGGAGTGCTTCTCAAAAGGACAGAAAACAAACATTAGGCAGAATGCTGGTAGCTTCTCCTTACTCTTTCCCATTAAGTCAGAGAGGAATGGGAGGTAGTGAAACAGGGGTTTCTTGAGAGGATACCCGGCGTTTCCTCGAGATGAAACGGAGTTTCCTAAGAAGGAACTCGATGTTTCCTTACCAGGTTCTTGTCTATGGTGAGCGAAGAATGACACCCGCAGACCTCAGGAAGGGGAATAAAAGGTTTATTGGAAGTAACAAGGAATGGGGGGAAGGGTGCCTGAACACCCCCAAAGGGGCTGGAACTCTGGGTCCAGCAGCTGCCTTCAGGACAATACTTGAGAGTAGCCCAAGCTGAATTGCCTTCAGGTGCAGGCTGCTTTCTTCCAGAGTCCATGCAATCTGCCAGAAGGGAATAGAGAAAAGTGGCTGAACACCCCAAAGGGGCGGTTGGAACTCCAGGGTCCAGTAGCTGCCTTCAGGGTCACTACCCGAGTGTAGCCCGAGCCAAGTGCTCATCAGTTGCAAACTACCAGAAAAGAGGTGCAGGTCACCCCTAGGGGCCTGGCCAGCCTTGATGTCCAGCAGAGGCCTTCAGGTCACTACTCGAGAGTCGCCTGAGTCACATGCCCTCAGATGCACTCTGCCTTCTCTCAGGGCCAACACAACCTGCGAGAGAGAACAGCTCCCCTAAAGGGGAGAAGGTCCTGAGAGGGAAAGTCCCAATTTGCTGTACGATCAGACAAGGCCTGACTGCTTGCAAGTCCGCTTTTGGTTAGGGCAACTTTTGGGAATTCTGGGAAGCAGCTCTCAGGATTTGCATAGGGTATTTGTAAGTCCTTTGAAGAATCTCCTTTCATTCAGTAGGAGTGTCCGACTTGTTTTGTGCTGGCTCCTGAGTTTGTTTATTAGTAAACAGATGGCTTTTGTGAAGCTCTGATCCTTCTTATCTCTGAGCCTTTGGAATTTCCGGTATTCATCGCCTCTCAGGAAACTCAGGAAACTCAGGAAATTAACTTTTTTTTCTACCGAGGCCTCTTCCCTATCTGCCTATTTCCTTCTATCTCCTCAGTAGGAGGTACTAGTAAGTGCATTTACCATGTTTTTATTAGAGTAGTAAGTTTGATTAGATAGGGGATGAAGGAAAGTAAGACTGAGTCTCTCAGAATATTTGTCTTTTAATCTGTTCTTCCCAATGTCAAGCTTTTATTTATTATTTTTGTGGCACTGATGATTTAACCCAGTAGCTCTGTACCTCCAAGCTACATCTCAGTTCTATTTTTTTAATTTTGAAACAGGGTCTTGCTAGGTTAATGAGAGTCTCACTATTTGCTGAGGTGTGGGGAGCCATTAAGGTCTTCCCCTTATCTTTACTAAAAGTATATACTTCTGACTGTCCTTCTGCCCAGAGTCAACAAAGTTTGGGGTCAAGGAGGCTTCAAAGTAATTAATGCTAATGATGCTATTTTTCTGTCTGAGCTAAGGCTAGGTTTGTGTTGTTTGTGTTGCAACTGGGTATTGTTTGACCTGCCCGGACTTTGGACTTTTTCTCATCCAGGGTAACCTACAGCTAAAAACTATAAATACCACAAGAGAAGAAGCCCCAGTATCCAGCCAGTAGAGATATCGACCCGGGAGTTGACTGGCGATCCTTCCATGTTTAGGAATAAATAATATTTTGAATTTAATTCTTAAGAGTTATATTATTTCATCCTTACTCCTCTCTTTGGAAGCCATACTTTTGCCGACTGGCTCCAGCACTGAGGTTGTCCTGAAACATGCAATCTTCCTTTCTCAGCCTCCCAAGTACTGGGATTACAAGTGTACACCACCACACCTGGCTGTAATGTAAGTCTTTGATTTTGAATGCTCCTGAGTTCATTAGTCAATTTATTTTTCCAAAATATGTGTAGAGGAGGGTCTTAGGTAGTATAATTAGATGATCTGGTGGATCAGAAAATAGCTCGCATTTCAGTATTTCTCTGGGAACTCACGGGCTTCCTGAGTATTATACTAGTTACACACCTTTTTTTCTAGTTCACATTTTCCAGTAAAAGTATCTTTATCTAAGTTTATTTCTGCCATTTAAAACAATTACCCTAATATATATTTTTTAAATACACTAGGGGGCTTCCTCTTTGGCCCCCTCTTCTTTTTCTGAACTACCTTCCTGAGGTGATGCCACACATTGTCATATTTTTGATTCTGCCAGCTTGTCAAAGACTCCAAATTCTGCCCCTTGGCTTTGTACTTTCTGGCCATTGACAGAGCTTTAACCCTCTTGTGTTCTGGATGGCTCCTTTGGATGTTCAATTAGCACCTGTGGGCAAAATTCAAGGTTAATTGGGTTGGGTCTCATGAACTTTGACTAGAAAAGATGAATGATTACAAGGACTTCCAGAAATCCTTCTAAAAGATTGAATTAATCATGAAAAAATAATTATATTGCCTTTTCAACTTTTCCATCTCACCAAGGACCTCTTTGTGTTCAACAAAACCCACCTTCTGAGCTCTCAGTGATAAAACATTTCTTTTTTTACTTTTTTATTTTCTCCTCCCTCCTTTGTTTATTAATTTTTGAAGGAAAATTTTGCTGAATATAGTTTCCTTGATTTGTAGCTTTTTCTTTCAGCACTTTTTAATATTTTTTCTGGTACTGGGGGAAATTCTACCCCTGAGCTACACCCCCAGCTCTGTATTTTATTCTTTATTTTGAAACAGGGTCTTTCTGAGTTGCAAAGGGCCTAAGAAGCCAAGGCTGCCCATGAACCAAGAACCTTCTGTTTCAACCTCCTGAATACTAAGATTACAACTGTGTGCTACCACACCCGGTTCTTTCAGCACTTTAATTACACTATCCTACTCCTTCTAGCCTGCAATATTTCTGCTGATAAAACTTCTGATAATCTATAGTAGATGCCATGACCGTGATAAGTTTTTTTTTTCTTCTTGTTTTCAATATTCCTTCTTGGTGTTTGCCTATTGATAAATTGAATATGAGTATCCTCTTTAGACGCATCCTAATTAGAATCTATTACTCTTCTTCAATTTGGATTTTCATTTCCTTCTTATGATTTGGAAAGTTGTTAGTAGTATTTTTTTCAAATAAATTCTCTTTCTTTTTTGGGGGGGACTCCAATTATGCATGTATCAGATTGCCCAATATAGTTTAAGACTCTCATGTTCTCTTAAATTTTTACATTATTTTTTGTTGTTGTCATTCTCTTTCTCAGTATTTCAAATAATTTGTGTTTTCTGATCCTTTCTTCTGTTTGAACAAGTCTGGTGCTGTTTTCCACCAATGAATTTTCAAATTCAGTCATTGTTTAAATTGAGTTAGAGTTTCTGATTTTTTTAAATTTAGTTTTGCATCTCTTTGTTGATTTTTATTTTATCATTCATATGTTTTGGTGTAATTATGTGTTCACTTGTAGCACATGAAGGGTTGATCAATTATTTTAATTTGTTTTTGACGTGATTCATAGATCTCTAATGTTTAGGGTTAATTTCTGGAGACTTATTTTGATTTATTTTAAAAATGGGATGGGTTGTTTGCCAGGCTGGTGTAGAATTCCTGGGCTCAAATGATCCTCTTGTCTCAGTCTCTCAAGTAGCTGGGAATACAGGCATGTGTATATACCTCATACCATCCATTTTGATTTTTTGATTAGCCATGTTTCCTTTATTTCTTATTGTGTGTTATTTTATTTTGTGATTTTTCAGTGTGAAAAAATTAGCCACATCTCCATCTCTACAGACTGATTAGACACAAAAGAATTCAAGCAGTTAGCTCAGTTAGAGTTTCTGAGGGCCTCTCAAACCTTTTATGAGGATGCATCTTCTCTGGGTTTGTGCCACAATTAGACAGTTTTGCCAGTTTCTTTTTCAGGAGCTTCCAGTCTCTTTCTCCCTCTGCTGCCTATCCTCAGTACTGCATATCACTTGGGATTACCACATGTTTGTGAACTCTTTTTTTCTTAGCTAGTCAAGTGTTGCAGAAATCTTACTTCTATCTTGGTATAGACCACAAGTCCTTGATTTTGTGCATTTCTTTCTCTTCTCTATTGATCTTTTAGAAAGACTTTAGGACTTGATAAATTCCAAACTGAATCTAGAAGGATGGACTACATTTCTCTCTTAAATTGTACCGGAACATCTTTTTCTGCTAATGCTACAGCTCTCTTCCCTGAAACTATCATCCTATTGGTCAGCAACCACCAAGCCACAGATGTATAAATATTTTCTTTTTTTTTTATTGGTGCACTGTATTCATACATCATAGTAGGATACATACTTTTGTAGACATACATGCACACATGGCCCAGTCAGCCCCCACCCAATCCCCACCCCATTCTCTCCCTATCCCTCCCTCCCATGCTTGGCTTAGTAGTTGACATCTAGTATTATGGCAATTTATCTAATATTAAAAATGATAATCTCACATAACAGTTTCATTTGTCTGATACCAAGCTTTTGATGACTTAAAGATAGTATTTCAATATTTCTTTTTGCTTTCTTTCTTTTTTTTTTTTTTTTTGGTGGTACTGGGGTTCCTGGAAGCCCTTCTACCTCTGGGCTACACTCCCAGACCTATTTTTATATTTTTATTTAGAAACAGGGTCTCCTAAACCAGCGCGCGCGGCTGGCTTCGAACCTGCGCGATCCTCCTGTCTCCGCCTCCCAAGCGCGGGGATTACAAGCGTGCGCCACCACGCCCGGCCGTTTGCTTTCTTTCTTACCAGAGAATATTTTTTTCTATTTTTTAGGTGAAACTATCATATATTTATGTATTTATTTTTCAGAAAAAAAATCTATCCTAATATGGAATATGGACTCTAGGTACCCAAAACGATCTTGAAAAAGAACAAAGCTAGAAGATATATATTTTCTGATTTCAAACCATATAAAGCTACAATAATTGAAACAGTGTAGTACTATTCTAAAGGCAGATATATAAACCATTGGAGTTAAATAAAAGCTTAGAGCTAAATTCTTCCCTATATTGTCAAGTTATTTTTGACAAGGTTTCCACGAACATTTGGTGGTGGAAATGATAATCTTTTAACTAAATATTGTTAAAAAATAATAATTACATGGAAAAGAATAAAATTGGACCCTTACCTAATCCCATATACAAATATTAACTCAAAATAGATAATAGACCTAAATATAAATCTTAAGACTATAAACTTTTAGGAGAAAATCTGGGTCATAAAACCTCACAACATTGAAATTGGCAGTGATTTCTTGGTTATGATTTCAATGGCACAAGCAACAGAGGAGTATACAGACTCCCTAAAAAATAAAAAAATAAAAAAATTGTATATCCAAAGACAATGTAAACAGAGTTAACAGTTACTAATAGAATGGGATAAAATATTTCCAATTGCTACATCTGAAGGTATATTAATATTCCTACTAGAAATCCTAAAAATTAACAACAATAAAGGCAAACAATACCATTTAGAGATAGGTAAAAGACTAACATAAATAATGAATCTCCACAGATAACCAATCTAGTTGTCTGTTGGATGGAAACTCTTGTTTCTCTGGTTCTGGTGTGTGTTACCTATTTCTTCTTTGTAGTTAATCTCTTTGAGTATTTTCTCTAGTGCTGGTTTTGAAGACAAAAATTCCTTCAGTTTCTGTTTGTCATGGAAGCTTCTTATTTCTCCATCTAATTTGATAGAAAGTTTTGCTGGGTAGGAAATTTTTGGCTGGAAGTTGTTTTCTTTCAGAGTTTGGAATATGTTACTCCAAGCCCTTCTGGCTCTCATGACTTGGTTTGGGAAGTCTGGAGTGATTCTATTTGGTTTGCCTATGAATGTCACTTGGCCCTTTGCTTTTGTTGCCTTTAAGATTCTCTGCTTGGCTTCCACATTGGTCATTTTGACAATTATGTGGCGTGGAGATCCTCTTCTCCGATCCTGTCTAAAGGGAGTTCTATAAGTTTCCTGGACCTTTGTATCAACCTCTTGCTCTATGTTTGGAAAATTTTCTGCTATTACTTCTTTGAAGAGATTGTTGATCCCTTTGGTTTCACTTTCTTTTCCCTCCTCTATTCCAATTATTCTTAGGTTAGCTCTCTTAAAATGGGCCCATATTTCTTCAATATCAGATTCCTGCTGTCGGATTTTTTTTCTAGATTAGAAACTATGCATTCATTTTTGGATTGCTCATCTTCTAAGAGCGAGATTCTGTTCTCCATGTGTTCTAATCGGTTGTTTGTGCTTTGAATTGAGGCCTTTACTTCATTAATTGCATCCTTTATCTCTTTTTGGCTCTCTCTGAGTTCTTTTCGAAGCACCTCTATTATTTCTACAGTTATTTTCCTGATTTGATCTAGAAATCTCTGATTTTCTGTTTTATCGGGTTCTGATGTTGTGGGGTTGTGGGCATTCATTGCTCCAGTATTATTCCTCTTTCCCATGATTTCAGAAGTTTGTGCCTTCTCTGGGTTCTTCCCTTGGGTCACTATGACTTCCCTTAAGGTGTTCTGGATCTCGAGTCAGTAGTATCTCGGACCCCACTACTCCTTTACTGGGTTTTATCACAGAGTCTCCGACCCAGAGAGTTGATAGAGGCTGCTTTAGACTGTGGGGGGTGCCAGGTTGCACGTTCTCCTATGGTGTGATATCTCTGCCACCGCCCCTCCCCCACTGGGTCAAGTCCCAGGGAGTACAGTACTGGGATTTCTCCTCTGTGGCCCGCAATTTGACTCACTGTTCTTGAGTACGCAGATGTAGCTGTACTGGCCTCGCTGAATTCGCTGCTGCTGCCGCCGGTGGCAATATGGCGCCGCTGCTACGCCCTCAGCAATGGGGCTGGCGTTTTTCTTCTTGATTTTGATTTCTACTCTGAATCCCTGCAGCGTGTGCTGAGCTCAGGCACTGGGAGCTTTAGATGCTCTCTGCGTGGAGAAATCCCGCCTAGCTGTTCCGCAGTGGCTCACCTCGGCTTGCTGTAGCTGTCCAGTGAATTCGCCGGTGCCTCTGGCAGTATGGCGCTGCTGCCGCATCTGCCGCGGCCTCGCGCCCGAGGCCGGTGTATCTCCTCTGTGACTCTGTTCTCAGTCCGCTTTCTCTCTGGAGCCTGGTGATTTTTGGTTTCACTGGTGATGGTGTTTTCTGGCTATGAAAGGCGCTGATTTTGTGGTAATGGAGATTTGTTGTTAGCGGGGCTCTTAAGCCCCGCTTTTCTCGGTCACCATCTTCCCGGAAGTTGTATAAATATTTTCAATAAAGAAACAAATGATACAAAATGATTTAGAGGAAGCCAAACCAGCTTAAAACACACACACACACACACACACACACACACACACACACACACACACCAAATTTTCCATGTTACCATAAGCCTATGATCATCACATTTATCTTTTTTAACTTTAAAAGCAAAATTTATTTATTTATTTATTTATTTATTTATTTATTGTTTTTTGGTGGTACTGGGGTTCCTGGAAGCCCTTCTACCTCGGGGCTACACTCCCAGACCTATTTTTACATTTTCATTTTGGAAACAGGGTCTCCTAAGCCAGCGCATGGCTGGCTTCGAACCTGCGCGATCCTCCTGTCTCCGCCTCCCAAGCGCGGGGATTACAAGCGTGTGCCACCACGCCCGGTGCAAAATTTATTTTTAAAAATTCTTTTATTGGTGCACTGTATTAATACATCATAATGGGATAAAAAACTTGTGTAGACATGGACACATGACCCAGTTAGCCCCTACCCAATCCCCACACCATTCCCTTCCCATCCATCCTTCCCGTGATTGGCTTAGTGGTTGACATCTAATATTATAGCAATTTAATCAAAATTAACAATGATAATATCACATAACAGATTTATTTGTCTGATATCAAGCTTTTGATCACTTAGAGATAACATTTCAATATTTCTTTTTGCTTTATTTCTTATCAGAGGATATTTTTTATTTTTTTAAGGTGAAACTATCATACATTTACTTATTTATTTTTCAGAAAAAATCTGTCCTAACATGAAATATGAACTCTAAATACCCAAAACAATCTTGAAAAAGAACAAAGCTAGAAGATGTACATTTTCTGATTTCAAACCTTATAAAGCGACAATAATTGAAACATATTTCATGTTAGGACAGATTTTTTCTGAAAAATAAATAAGTAAATGTATGATAGTTTCACCTTAAAAAAATAAAAAATATCCTCTGATAAGAAATAAAGCAAAAAGAAATATTGAAATGTTATCTCTAAGTGATCAAAAGCTTGATATCAGACAAATGAATCTGTTATGTAAGATTATCATCAATTTTGGATAAATTACTATAATATTAGATGTCAACCACTAAGCCAAGCATGGGAAGGAGGGATGGGGAGGAAATGGGGTGGGGATTGGGTAGGGGCTAACTGGGTAATGTGTACATGTACGTCTACACAAGTTTATATCCATTATGATGTAGGAATACAGTGCACCATAAAAAAATTAAAAAAAATATGCTGACCAAGGATCAGAATGCAGTGTATGTATACAGGGAGAATGTCAACAAAATGGTAGAAAATATTTAAATATTATGAAGTCATAGGAGAAATTCTAGATGAAGAAAGGTAAATCATAGATGAGAAAATAAGGAAACCTAGCAGATAGGGTTGGAAAAGGGGAAGAGAGAAATTTCCTTATGTACATGATGTACATTCAGAAATATATCAAAGTCAATCACTATGCCACACATGAGAAGGTGGGAGGGAGGAGATAATGGAGTGGGAACTGAGAAAGGGATAATTGGGTGATATGTGCATGTATGCCTCTACCATCTTTTACTCCATTGAGATTTATGACTGCAATGCATCAATAAAAAATAAAAATAAATATAAATCAAAGAGTTAATATGAAAGGAAGAAAAAACTGAAGGAACCCTATCATTATTGGACAATTACTGAACAGACAAACTTCCTAGAGATAATGAGCATCAAAATAGTTCAAGCAGAAGAAATGATGAAAAAACATGGATACTGATCATGGAAACAGTTTAGTTATAAGAACAAAATAAAAGAATAATTAAAAAACATAAAGAAAGCTAAGGCAATAAATAATAGTTTTATAGTTGTATCAGAAAAGGTATAAGTATTGGGAAAGAAAAACCTCATAAAATTTGAAATAATGCATAGTTTTATTATGTTATCATCTTAGTGCCTCATGTTCTCATTGCCAATGCTCCCTATGAGATTCCATATTGAGTAAACCTATTATGTGAATGGGATTGGACATCCAGAGAGGAGAAAGTAGGCATTTATTGATAATATATGTAAAGGTTAAAATTATGAGACTCAGCTGGGCATGGTAGCACATAATTGTAATCCCAGCATTTGGGAGGCGGAGACCAGAAGATCGTGGTTCATGGACAGCCTCAGCTACTTAGTGAGTCACTTCGCAACTCAGTGGGACCTAGTTTCAAAAAATATAAAGAAGACTATAAAATAGGACTGGGAGTGTATCTCGGAGGTAGAAAGCCCCTGGGTTCCTTCCAAAGGACCACAAAAAAGAAAATGATGAGACTGTACTTGTCCTAGTGGTTATGAGAGAGGGCATTTTTTGGTGACTACCAAGCATCTTTGTAACTCCTGGCCACCAGAATGTGAAATCTTCAACATAATGTAGGATGATTCCTGACCAAATATTCTCTTTTGTGATGAGTGATGCTTAAGATGTCATTGGTAACAGGTGACTGCATCTGCGACTGATTATTCAGGCAACCTCACTATCAAACCCCCCCTCACTGAAAGACTAACTATTATAGAATAATATGACAAGTGAAGATGTGCAAGGCAACTAATTTATTAAAGCAACATGTTGAGACCTTTATGTTTTGCAGTAATGATCAGATTATTTATAAAAAACAAAGACAAAAGGACCATACATTTGCATGTCTCTGAGTCCAAAATCATTCAAAATTTCAACCTGTAATTGAAAAATGAGAAGACATGAAAAGGTAAATTTTTCACTGCTGCTTCTAAAGGTTACAGCTTAATACAGCAAATGGTCTATGAAGTTTCCCAACAAATGCTCTTGGTTCTGACAGAAGCCACAAACTGCACTGATGTGGGAAACTAAGCATAGTTCTGATGCAATAAAAACAAACCCTGCACATTGGCCAACTAGTCAACCCAATACAAGCAATATACCCTGAGGTGAACAAGGATATGAGTTGTATATGTGTGGAAGGGAGTGGTATAAGGATGACAGAGCAGCCCAGGAGTTCTTTCTCGTGATGTTTTGAATTTTGGACTCTATTCTCCTCTGTAACTGGCTGTCCAGGATTAACACATGATAAATGGCTGGGTGGGAACTGTGGGCAGCACTGCTATTGGGAGGTTCCTTCCTTCTGGGCATAGGTGGTGAGGCTGGCAGGAAACCCATCTGTTAATATTTTGATCTGACAGAGACTACCTGCAGATTTATGTCCATCTAGTGTCTCCCATAGAATGAAGACTGACCTCAAACTTGGCCATTTGTCTGTTCAGAAGTCACTGTGTACAGAAATCAAGAAATTACCAGTACTCCCAAAATGAACGATTTGTGAGCAAATATCATGTTATCTATGCAATTCTTCACTTTTAGCTTAGCCTGGACAGCTTCTTCAGGTGCATTGAAGTCTTCAAGTTGTTCCTTATAGGAAGATTCATTTTCAGAAAGCAAGCTGCTGAATTCAAGAACAATTTCTGGACATGGAACTGCATTTGCTGGAGCATGAGAGTAGAAATAAAATTTGATTAAAAAGAGTCAGTTTTCCCCATGGATCTCTGATCTAGGACTAGATGGGATCCCAGGGTTTTATGTTACCATTCTATGACTGTGACAATGTCAGTGCCCTATCCTCTGGGTGGCAACAGATTCAAGATCATAGAGCAAAAAGCACTGCTAGGAATTCTGATACTCATTTTGATTGTTTATGAGGCACACAAACTACTTTCTGAAGCCTTGTTAGTTCACTGTAATTTATTTTTTCTAGATTTGAATAATAATGTTTTTTGATTTCCAGGTGAGTGGCATCTTATTAGTGTAGAATTCTGGTGAGGAGCTTTAGAGTATCCATTCTGAAGTGAATGGTACAGTTAGAATCTTACCAGATCTCAGAGAAGTGAGAGTAAATCTGGAGTAGAGGAAGTGAAATTTTATAATGTGGAGAGGTCATATTCTGAGATCCAGTGGGGATTGTTTGATGATGCCATTGAATACAGTTAGAGTTGGAAAGCTGAAGTTACAAGAGATTGTCAGTTCAACACCCATCAGAAAATAATGGTTGTCTTTTCTTTGCAGTGATATTTAGAGCCTTGGAAAGTATGAAAAGAGAGAACTGGGGCTCATTTTTTACCTCAGTGGAATTGTTGGGACATTTGTTGTATTCCTGGCCTGGATATCACATTTCTCCAAGGTTTAGGTTTTATTTTCTTTTATTCTTTACTTTTAGATGGAGTCTCACTATGCTGCTCAAGCATGCGTCATGCTACCATCCCTTCTGCTGAGCCTCTGGAGTAGTTGGGATTACAGAAAAGCACACCAGGCTTTGCTCCTCTAAGGTTTTGGTAGCTCGTTTAATAGAAGGTCCTCAGTCTGGTACTAATTTAATCCTTGTTTAGAGAACTTCACACTAGGGAAAGAATTTGGATATTGTATGGTCAGAGGCAACAATGAGCAAAAAGAGGACATTAAGAAGGTGATAGGAAGAGTGAGACCTGGCTCATTCCCAAAGACACAGAATACAAATAAAAGTGAAATTAATAAATAGCTACAAATAATTTTGGAAAAAAATAAGTCTTTGTGCTGAGTATTATACTGCTTCTGGTACTGAATCTTTCAGCCTTATCAGAAAACTGACTGGACAATAAAAAACTGCTTTTTATTATTATAACCTATTTAAAAGTTAATATTAAAAAATTCAGGGAACAGTGGCTCTTCTTGTACTTGTATCTTTCTATTTACCTTTTCAACCATGGCATCTCATTAGTCTCAATTTTGGAATTTGGAAACTGTCATCTTCAGTGACACCTTAAAATTTCTGAGAAAGAGACCATCAGACTATTACAGATATTGACTATATGCCTAAGCTCTTGATGTGCTTACTTGCCCACTCTTATCATAGTTGCCCTTGTTGCTACCTTAAAGACCCAGTGACGAGAAAAGTCTTAGGGGGTTCAGCATTTTGGCTTCTGGTTAGACGACTGGTAAGTGGCAGTGCCCAGATTCCCAATGCTTCCTGCTGTTTCTAAAACACATATCTGAGTCCAGAAGTGACATTTTAGAAAGGACAGTCTTTTTTTTTTGGCAGGGCACATTTATTTTTTTATTGCTGTTATAATTGTTTTTATTTTTATGTGGATTATATTGAAAATGGCATACAATCAGACTGTTCTTGGTGCCCTCCCCCCTACCTTCCCTTTCCCCCTTCCCAACACTGAGTGTCCAGGTTAACCATGCTACATTTGTACTTTTTCATATATTTAGATGTAGTCCCTTAGTTAATCAAACTCAGCCTTCACCTTCTTTGTCTCCTACCCTTCCAATTCAGCTTTGCTGAAGTTTCCCCTCAATTATCTGTAGTCCCTCTGGTATTCCTAATAGTACCTATTTTGGGAATATTAGAGAAAACATATGTCCTTTCTCTTTCTGGAGAGCACAGTCTTTAAAATATGTCTTGTATGATATTCTTGTCAAAGATTTTTTTGTTTTCACGGGGAAGGATGGTACATCCATGCAACCCCAGTATTTTTTTATGGTTGAAACTAGAGGATTGCAGATTTGAAGTCAGTATCAGCAAGAAAAGGACACTCTCAGCAACACAGCAAAATTTTCTTTCAGAATTAAAACAAATAGGTTTAGGTTCAGGTGAAGAATATCCCTAGGTTGAATACCCTGTACCCCCTAAAACGCTATTTTTTATGAAATTAGTCATACTAGTTCTGGTCATTTAGAGAGCTAGTTCAAGAATCTTAGGAAAAAGTTTATAATTTTTGTCTGTTCTTTAACCTGATCCCACTCTAAATAGGTCTTTGTAGTTTTCAGAGAAGAGACTTCACCAAAGGATGGTACTAGATGGCTCATAATGATACTCACCATCATAGCAGCACAGGGTCAGAGTGGCCATCAGGAGAAACGTGGAAAGTCTCATGGTGCTTTACTTTCTCTGAGATTGAGTTTTATCATAAGATGAGCTATCTGGGTTTACCACAGGGTGTGTAGGACCTGTGTAGTTCAGAGCTATTTGTATCTCTGTCTCCCTAATATTTTCCAGTGTTTTGTGTCACATTACAAGGCTTGGCTCCTAACTCTCCTTCCTGATGGAAGTCCTCTCCCAATGTTAATCTCTACATCAACCTAATCCTATGTAAGGCAGAGCCTAGGAGGACAGCCTCATGAGAATTCTAATCTTTTCTTTCAGGTGGCCAATCAGTTTACAACAGAACTGATTCCAAGCATGTGTTTACTTTTGAGCTTTTCATTATTATCTATTTGTTCACTGAATTCAGGAACAGGTTGGATCTGACAAGTGGAGGATGCAATCTAGGGCTTTAGGAAGGTGAGGAGCTGCTTCTGTTTTTAGGAGAATATATGATAAGAGAATCTGGTTTAAATTGCTCTCACCTTGCAATTGAAAGAGAAGAGGGATGTTTCAGCTTAACACTGAAAAATTAAAAAAATCAATTTTAATATATTTTTCTTGTTGTGTTGTAGTCAGACATCTTTATGGAATACATATCTTGTGGAGATATACATGCACACATCACCCAATTATCTTTATCCAATCCCCATCCCATTCCTTCCCTTCCCTCATTCCCATGCTTGATTTAGTGATTGTCTTTTATATGTTTATGTACATTATATACTTTAAAGAGCTTACATCTTCCCATTCCCATCCCCTCAGATAGGTCACCTTAATTGCTCCTCTATAAGGCTCCTTCTTCAACTAGAGTTCCTCTTATTACCCATTTCTCCCTAGTTTTCACATATTCTGGAAAGTGTGATTTCTTATATTTTGTGACATTTCCCTGTACATGCCATAATTTTGTTCTCCTTTATGGCTGGGTAAAATTCCATTGTGTACATATCCCATAGTTTTTCAATCCACTCATCTGTTGATGGACCTCTTGGCTGGTTCCATAGTTCGGAATGATGAATTGTGCATCTATGAACATAGACACTCATGCATTGGTTTGGTAGTTTGGTTTTCATTTTTTGGGGTGGATACCCAAAGGTGGTATTGATGATTCATATGGTAAGCTTGTTTTCATTTTCCTGAGGATATTCCATGCTGTTTTTCAAAGTGGTAGCATTAAAGCACAATCTCACCAATAATGTATTAGAGTTTCAACTTCTCCACACCCAATGAATTACAGTTTATCTCTTCCTTGGAATCCTACTTTTATTTTCCACACTATTTCTCATTTGCTGAAATCATGACAACCAGAAGGTGAGTGTCTTTGATGAAAAAATCCACTTACACCCAATTTTTTAATAGAGGTCACTTGGATCTAAAGATATGGTGAGAGATGGGGTGATACAATGGCAATTTCCACTGCTTCCTGACCTCAAGATTTCCAGGATCCACTGGCCCTTTGCTGTGCAGCTGTCCCTGGTCCCAGCCTCACTGCTTGGCAGTCTCCTGGCTCTGCTGGCTCTGGCACTGGCCTTGCTGTTCAGCAGGACCCAGCACTGGTCTTCCAGGCCCCGGCACTGGCCTCGCAGCTTGGCAGGCTCTGATTCTGGCCCCGCAGGTCCCAGTCCCAGTCTCGCCACACCACAGGCCCCGATCTCAACCTGCATAGCCAGGCACCGGCCTAACTCCTCAGTAGGCCCCAATCCTGTCAACGCTGGCCCCAGCACTGGCCTTGCTGTGCAGAATGCTCTGGTTTCTGTCACTGTGGGCAGATTGTCTACTGAGGTTTCCATTTTTTCTTCCACTTTTTTTTAGTAGAATAAAATAGTACATATATTTTGCAAAACCTGGGAGCCTGAATACCTATTAGCAATGAATTTTTTCTCCCCTACCAAGGCAGAGGTCCACAGCTTCACCACGGACAGCAGGTTCTGCTGCCCCAAGTGCACCCTCCCCCCCAGTGCTGTGCATAGGAGTGCAAAGGCCACGGGCAACATTTTCTCCCTGAATGGACATGCACTGGTTGACCCCTCTATGTGGGACTCCCTCTGACACACACCGAACATTTTTCTTACATAGTATCTTGTCTAGAATTCCTGAGCATGTGCAGCAGGAACATTCTACTTTTGGAAAGATTTCTTAAAAAATTCAAGGTGGATTGGATTGGATCTTTCTGCCTCTTCGAAATACTAGCTGCTGCCACTGCTGCCATGTAGGTCTCTCCTCTTCAATATTTTATAATAAAGGAAAATAGTATGTGTCTTTTGCAGAAGTTGAGAGCCTGAGTACTTAGCGGCAATAGATTTTATCTCCCCAATGAGAGTGTAGGCCCACAGCTTCACCACAGAAAGCAGCATCTGTGGGGAGCCATTAAGGTTTTCCCCTAAAAGAATATTTCTGACTCAACTGACTGTCCTTCACCCAGAGTCAACAAGGTTTGGGGTCATAGAAGGTTCAAAGTAAAAGGTCTAAGAGAAGATCAGGTGTTGATGTTCAGATCAGGTGGTGATGGCACGGGGTTATTGATTAACCTACCTGTAATGTATGTGCTTTGGATTGGTCTTTTATTATATTCCGGTGGTGATAGCACAAGGATATTGATTGACCTGTAACTATATAAATACCTCAAGAGAGATAAACCCATTGTTGACCAGTAAGAAATATTGACTCAGGAGCACTCTTCTCTTTGGAACCCGTACTTTTGCCGGCTGGCATCTGCTGCTCCAAGTACACCAAGGCCCCCAGCATGGCATAGAGGAAAATGGTGGCCAGGAGTGCTGAGGCCCCTGGGACACTTGGCTGGGCATCCTGGCCCGGCCATTCTGGGCTCCCTCCAACATGCCTGGAATGTTTGCAGACAGCCTCAGCTAATTAGTGATGCCCTCTGCAACTTAGTGAGACCCTGTTTCAAAATAAAAAATAAAAAATAAGGCAAGGGGTGTAACTCAGAGGTAGAATTTGCCGGGATTCCATTCCCAGACCCAAAGGGGAAAAAAAAAAGCCTGAGCATGTGCAGCAGGAGCATTCTACTTTCTTACCTTCTGATCTTTTCTGGGATGTTCTTCCAAAAATCACTTTTCTTGTTGTGGCAGGCACCACGCTGCCATCTGGCCTCTAATGCCACCATTTTCCTCTCTTTCTCTTCTGAAAAAAATTTATTTTTTATTTTTGTGGTGGTATTGGGGTTCTTGTAAGCCCTTCTACCTCGGGGCTACACTCCCAGACCTATTTTACATTTTTGAAACAGGGTCTTTTAAGCCAGCGTGGCTGGCTTTGAACCTGCATGATCCTCCTGTCTCCGCCTCCCAAGTGCAGGGATTACAAGCATGCGCCACCACGCCCGACTTCTGAAAAAATTTTAAACAAACATATCCATTTCCTTGGATCCCATTCCATCACGATTCTATGATTCTACTTTGTGTTCTTATGTGTGTGCATTAAAATACGTAAACATATTTGTATATATAAAAATATTTCTCTATATAAACATTAAACATATTCCATATATTTATATAAATATATACATATATAAACATTATATGCATGTTTCATGCCACACACACACACACACACACACATCTCTACCATATAGGCATATAATGTCCCTATATGTTTAAAGGTACATAGGTTTATATTTATATACTTATATATGTTAAGGTATATATCTATATATTTAAAAATACATACAAATAGATTTAGTAAAAATGTATAAACATGCACATCTACAGTATAGGACATTTTAAAAAAATATCTCGCCATAAAAATTCTTTTTGGTGAAATCAACTACTCTACCAGGTATCGCTGGCCCTACTCCACAACCACAAACTTTGCTTATTGGTAGACATAACACCACTCAAGAGCATCAAGTTTTCATTCTAGTATGAGAATGCACAGAGAAGGTGTCAGCAAGCAGGGCAGAGGGGAAAATTCTCTTCTCCAAACACTGAGGCATAGTAATAACTCACAGACACATTTCCTTTCTGAGATATCAGATACTTTTGAAAGGCTTAAGCATTTCAGAAGAGTATAAACAAAGACAAAGTTTCTGACACTCTCTGACCAGAGCTTCTGACTGGTGCATCATGAGAGACCAAGATGAAGAAAGCCCTCCTAGCTCTCAGACTCATTCTGGGAATGTGATGCTGTAGGTCACCTGTACTCTACAACCTCTGCAAAAGATACTTATTCCATTACATGTTAATGTGCTAGATAAAAACAAAAAACCTTTTGGATGGAAAGTTCACAAAAATAGCACTAATCAATCAACAAATGTACTTTTTCCCTCTGCAATATCGCAGTGTTAGACTGCTGTTCTTTTTGTTTCCTGCTGATTTCCCTTGAAGGATGAAGAGGCAAGTGTAATTGCTGTTTTGTATTTTCAAGTTCTCTTTCTGTGGTCTTTTAAAACTGATTCTTGATATGAGGTTCATGATTTAGAAAGTCTGGGGTTTTGTTCTTTGGGGCTTGTTTTCTGAAATCACTTCTAGAACTTTTAGATTCAGATAAAGAGTGATAAAACACTGATTCTAATTTCCTGGCTTCTGTACCTGGCTTGTTTTTTTGTCATTTCTTACATCCCAATGCGTTTCATGTGTATCTTCTTTGGGTAATGCTTGTTGGAGGGGTGTTTGTTCCTTATATGAAGGATGATGATTACTTTCCTTCTTTTGTGTCTGCCTGATTTTCCCAATGAAGAAGTCATCGCCATCACCACTATTACTATCTTCGGACATGGAAGACTGTTTGCAGAACCTTTCTTCTGTACTATCATCAAAATACTCTTTTTCTTCTTTGTGTAAATATTCTTTGTTATCACTGTTGTCATCAAGTGAGTTATCAGACCCTTTCTTTGTTTTGGTTTGTCTTAATGTGTTCATTTTTGGCTCAACATATGTCTTCTGGGGTTCAGAGGGAAGCGCAGAATCCTTTCACAAAGGCTTTGGAAGAGAATTTGGGATGCCCACTGCATTGGGTCAATGTTTCATCTTACCTATTTTTTTCTTTTGAATCATTTACTGTTTTTTGCCATTTTTTTGGCTTATTTCACTTTATGCTCACTGGCAACAGTTCCTTCATGCTGTACATTACTTGCATCATTCTTTGAACAACAAGTATCTTTAGAATTATTTTTTGAAGTATTCTTTGATAATTCAACTTGAGTAGAGTTTTGTCTTTCATTTTTAAGGTTTTGACAATAGCTTTAACATATCAATATATTTTTTTTTCAGAAGAGAGTGAACTCCTAACCTGGCAATTGCTTTCAGTTGCAGTAGAATCTGACTTTTTGAAGATTTTTTTCAATGTTGATATCACCACCAAGAACATATTTAGTTACTGTATTAGGTTTTAATTCTTTCATGGCATAGATTTCTTCAAGCAGACACCCCTGCCTTTGTATTTTAATAGTACATCTTCAGTACTTTTCAAATGACTAGCTTCTTTGACTTCAGTCTGCCAATGCTCCTGTTGAGGTTTTGGATAACCAAAACTCATATTCTCTTCATTTCTTTTCTCATCTTCACAACCTTGTTACTGAGGATCAGAGTTCCTGGCAGCACCATGGTAGATGGAGGAGGATCCAAGTCTGCTAACACGTGAGTTGTGCTGGCTACCTTTTGGTCTCTATTTGCATAAAATTTTTTAAAAATTCTTTCATCTTTGGCCTATGAATATCTTTAGCTTTAATGTGAGTTTTTTGCAAGATGCATATAGTTGGATTATGTTCTTTAATCCACATTGCCAGTATATGCCTTTTAATTGGGGAGTTTAGAACCTGACATTTAGTGGTATTATTGAGAGATGATTTTTGTATCCTGTCATGTTGAGTTATATTTTCTGTTTAATATAGTGTTATTTTTTCTTTTATTTAATTGCTTATCTGGTGTAATTCACCCATATTTGATTCTGGCATTTATTTGGTTTTTTTTTTAAGTTTTCTATCCATCAACATCTTGCATCTATAATCTAAAAGATTGACTACATAGAGAATAGAAGATTTTTTTCTTACTGTTTTGGGTTTAGTTCATGTGAGGCCAGGGACTACAGATCCCAGGGCATAGTGACAAGAAGTGGAGAAAGGGAAATCACATGAACTGGGCTTAAATCATGGAGTCCAGAGGCAAGAACAAAAGCCAGGGGAGAAGAATCCATATATAATCTCCAAGGCTGTAGCCCAGAGAACACCTCCTCTAGCTACACTCTACTAGTAGACCAGGTACCACTAAGGTAAATTCATTACAATGGGTTTATCCACTCCTGGCACTATAACAGTTATGGCTCAATTATATCAATTCTAAGCATTTATAAATGAGATATTTAGGGGACATTTTATATCTAGCTGTAGCAAGTATTTTCTCTACTTTGGATGTGGTGGTCATAAATTATTTTCATTTCTTCTTGTCATAAAAGGTTTTTATGTTTATGTCAATTTTGAAAGACATATTTGGTAGATATAGTAGTCTTGATTGGAAGTTGTTTTCTCTCATGGTTTGAAATATATCATGTCATGCCCTCCTGCCTTTGATGACTTGAGATGAGAAGCGTAGAGTGATTTTTACTGTTTTCACCCTGAATGTTGTGATATTTTTGCTCATAAAGAATTTAAGATTCTCTTCTTGACCTCTTTGTTGATTATTATGTGTCATGAAGAAGTTCTAAGGTCTTGGTTCTGCTTGCCTCCTGTACATACATATTCATCTCTAAAGAGGTTTCTAATGTCTTATATTTGGGCTTCTAAAACTTATTCAGTGCCTATTATCTGTAAGTTCTATTGTTTCATGTTTTCACAGATGTCTTGAATATTGTGATGATGTTTTTGTATTTTTATCACTAAATGTATTAACTGTGTGGTCTGTTTTAGATGAGCTATGCTCTTTTGTGATGGTGGTGGTGATAATTTCTTTTATTTTGTTATTTTTTGGCAATAAATGTTAAGCCTTTATACTACACACACACAAAGGAAAATAAATGCTTATTATAAAAGAGCATCTTTTCCTATTGCCTAGAATATCTTGAAGATAGCAATTTGATAGAACAAAAAAAATCAAAACAAGTTTGCTTCCAAAGTTTTGGTAGAAAGTAAAAATATGTAATTCAATAGCTGTTCACTTTCCAACTCTAAACAGGCACCATCCAATGAACAAACCCTCATAGGATCTCATGAGCTAATTGGGTGATGTGTGCATGTATGCTTCTACCATCTTGTACTCCATTAAGATGCATGATTACAATACTACAATAAAGAGATTAAAATAAAGTAAAACACAGTTTTGAGGTTGTAGCTCAAATGTAGAATTCTTCTGCATTTAACCTCCAGTACCAAAAATTAATAAAAAATTAAAATTAAAATTAAAAAAGAAAAGCAAATAAAGTTCTTAACAGAAACCATCACTGGCAGACTAGACCACATGAAAAATAATCTCACTTCTAGAAGATGGCTCAGTTAAAAATGACTACACAGTCAACAATATAGAGAAGACTATAAACAACTCCAAAATATTCAAGAAATCTGGAACATCCAGGGATACTCAGGCAAAACCCAGAGTCAGCATTACCCCATCCCTGCAGAGTCTCCAGCAATCACCACAGCTTTTTCATCAGTAGTGGTGTCCTTGGGTTAAATAACTAAGCCAACCATGTGAAAGGTTTGGAAGGCTATAAACTCTTTTCCTACAGTGTTTGAGTGCCATGAGTACTGAAGCAAGTAGCTGGAAAGATCTCATAAGATCACAGCTGCCCAGAACAGTAGGAGTTTTCCTGGGGATAAATAAATCACCCATTACATCAGGCTCATAATTGAAATAAAAGGTTATAGAAAACATAAACCAATCAATAAGAAAGATATAGAAATAAAAAGCCTCCATCAATTAAAAGTCCAGGACAGATATATTTCCAGTTGAATCTAAAAACATTTATAGAAGAACTAAACCAAATTCTTCACAAATTATTTTATAAAATAGGAATGGAAATCTTTCAAACTCTTTCCTTGAGGCAAGATATTACCTTAATACCAAACAAAATAAAGATACTCAAGAAAATAAAATTATAGACTAAGATCCTTGATAAACATAGAAACAAAAATTCTTAACACAATTCTAGCAATACACATTCCTCAACATATCAAGATTCAAAACACAAACAAAAAATGCTGGGGAGGATGTGGAGAAGTGGGAATTCTAATACATTGTTGGTGGGATTGCAAATTAGTGAAATCACTTTGGAAGACAGTGTAGAGGATCCTCAGAAGTGCATGTTTTTGGCACCTTTGTCAAAATCAATTTGGCTGTAAGTGTGAGGATTTATTTCTGAATCTTCTATTCTGCTCCATTGGTCTATGTATCTTTTTATTTTTTTTTTGGCAGTACCATGCTGTTTTTATAACTATGGCTGTGTAGTGTAAAGTCAGGTATTGTGATTCCTCCTGCATGATTTTTGTTGCTGAGATCTACTTTGACTATTCTTATTTTTTGTTTTTCCAAATGAAATTAAGGACTTATTTTTCTATGTTGGTAAAGAATGACTTTGATAATTTAATGGGTATTTTATTGAATCTGTGATCACTTTTGAAAGTATGGCCATTTTGATGATATTTATTCTGCAGATCCATGAATATAAATGATCTTTCCATCTTTTAAGGTCTTCTTTGATTTCTTTTTTCAATGTTTTATAACTTATTGTACAGGTACTTTTATTTAATTAGTTAGGTTTATTCTCAAGTATTTTATTTTTTGGTGGGATATCCTAAGTGGAAATGTTTTCTGGATTTCTTTCTCAATATATTTATGGTTGGTATATAGAAAAGCTTTTGATTATTTAAGTTTGATTTTGTATCCAGAAATACAAATAGTAAGTAAATATATGAAAAATGTGGGAGGACCCGGATAGAGCCAAGATGGCGTTCTCGCGGAATGAAAATTGGTGTGCCTAGAAGCAGATTTTAAAGATAGCTTCTTTTAAAACATCTTTTATCATACCGCTTGGTAATCATCTTATGATACCATGGAAGCAGTGGTGGCAATAAAGTAGGTGCTATCAAAGGGAACCATCTTGAAAAATGTAGTTCCAATTCAAACAAAGTAGAGCTTGCCTTGACATCTGATGGCAGGACGATAGTGTGCTACCACCCTTCTGTGGACATACCATAAGATCGCACCAAGCCTATCCCTCGACCTGATCCTGTGCACAATAATGAAGAAACACAGGAACAAGTGCTGAAAACCAGATTGGAAGAGAAAGATGAACCCCTTGAGCAAGGACCCATGATAGAACAACTTAGCAAAATGTTCTTTACTACTAAGCACCGTTGGTATCCTCGTGGACAGTATCACAGATGTCGTATGAAATTGAATCCTCCGAAAGACAGATGATATTGAGGTTCGAGGAGAAATATTATCCTGTGCTTCATTTGCCATATGAGAAGATGCAATCTGGTGTATTCACTAATATGTTATATAGTAAAATAATAAAATGTTTTTTCACATATTAAAAAAAAGAAAAATGTTCAACATCATTAACAATCAAAGAGATTAAAATGAAAACTATCCTGAGATTTCACCTAACTCTAATTGAAAGGCAATTGTTAAAAACTCATACAACATCAGGTAAGGGCTAATTGGGTGATGTGTGAATTTATGTTTCCACAAGTCTTTTATACCATTAAGATGTATGACTACAATGCACCAATAAAAATAAATAAAAAAACCACAAACAACAACGAATGCTGAAGAGGATGTGGAGAAGTGGAAAATTTAATACATTGTTGGTGGGCTTGCAAATTAGGGGAACCAGTTTGGAAAACAGTTTGAAGGATCCTCAGAAGAATGGGAATAAACTTGCAATATGACGTAGGTATGCCAAAGCAGACTATCAACCCCAATTGATAGAAAAGATACTACCAGACAAATACATGTATATTTATAATGGTAATGCTATGCCACCAACTGGGAATTCCATCAACAGATGAATGAATTACAAAACTCTGGGTTATGTAAACAATGGAATTTTATTCAGCCATAAAGAAGAACAAAATTATGACACTTGCAGGGAAATTGATGGAATTGGAGAACATTATGAAATGTGAGATTAGTCAGTCAAAAATAGTGAAAAGTTGGATATTCTCCCTAAAATATGAAAGTTAGGGGGGAAATGGGACAAAGGAGGGAGTCCAGACAAAGGAGGAGAGATGTTATATGAGAGAAGAATGCAACCTGAGGGAGGTGTATTACGTATGTATACAAACTTATCAAATAATTGGCTATGTTGAACATGGAAATGGAAGGAAGGGGAGAGGAAAGGTTGGGAAGGTAGGAGGCCCAATGAGTGCTGTGTGCCTGTATGTATTTATCACCCTGAACATCATCAAGAGGTATAATTACAGTGCAACAAAAAATTTTAAAAAATGTGGCCACAGAGACATGTGTAATGTCACATGACCTGGCTCCTGGATTTCCTTTTTGCTTGAAGTCATCCCTCAGTAATAATCCCCAAACCTTTCTCAATCATTTGTGGGGAAGAGCCCAGGAACTCTCTGGGGGCATTGCTCCTTTATTTCAGGAGATTATTCTGGTTACAATTGAAATGATTAAATGAATTAAGCATAATTTTGAGCTTTTTATTATCATATATTTATTCACTGTCTCTATTCGAAGCAAAGGTTTGTTACAAGAAGAGGACAAATTTCAGAGACCCAGGAAGTTAGGGAACTACATTTGGATATGGGAGAGCAAATAATAAAAGGATCTGCTTTTAGCTGCCCCCTCTATGCACATGACAAGAGAACAGGTGTATTTCCATTGCATATTGAGTAAATATAAAGGAAACATATTCTTTCCCTTACTTCTCATTTCTTTAGTGCCTTCATATGTGTTTGTCTCTGTATATATATATATATTCCTTAAAATAAGATATTTTTATATGATAAACATTCATATGTATGTGTATATTTGTATACACACAAATGCATACATTCACGCACCATATAGGTATATATGTACCTATATGTTATAAGGTATACATGTATACTTATATATTTGAATATATATGCATATGTATGTGTATACACAAAACACATCTTATAACATTTTGGAATATCTTACTTTTGGAGAATTGCCTTTCTTTAAAAACAGCTGCTTCACCTGCTCTTGCTGGCATAACACCACAGCCACAAACTTTGCTTGTGGTTAAGATGGCATCATTCAAGCACCTCATTTTTAACTCCAGTGAAAATAATGCTAAGCATAGATATCAGCAAGCAAGCAGAGTGGGATGTTGTCCTCCCACAAACTCAAATATATCAATTACTCAGACACTTTTTCTGTTAGAGATTTTAGAAACACCTTGATAAACTCTAGACTCTAGAATCCCAGCAGAATGAAAGCAAGGATAAAGATTCTAGCTGTCTCCTCACCAAAGACCCTGACTGTGGTGCAGCACAAGAGAGCAGTAAAACACCCTCCCCATTTCTCAGCCTCACTCTTGAAATGTAATGCAATAGGTCACATGTTCAGTGCCCCAACTGAAGGAACAACACAGAAGGATGGCTTTTTCTTGATGATATTGGAGTGCTGGTGGAAGTGGAACAGTCTAGACACCAAGGGAAGAATGGAGGTAACAATGCAGACTGGTAGACAGCATTGAATCTCCCCCATTCTCAATACAGAGTGATCCTGAAAGACAACCCTACCTAAACTTCTCTCTAGGACAAGAAATTGTTCATGTATGCATTCAATACCTCAATAATTCTGGGAATGACAAAATAACTTGCCATTTTCCCAGTCTTGAAGCTTTGACAAGCAGAGCACAGTCTAATTGCAGAAGAAATAATGGAAAGAGTGTTATGACTGGTAGTTGCCATAGGTTTCCCCTAGTTAAGCACATAATTAGCATATGAAAAAAACAAAGAAACAAAAACACAGTTTTTTGCTTCTGTTTGATAAGAAAAATAATTGGAATATGCCATGTAATTTTTTATTTGTGCATTGTAATCATACAACATGATGAAGTTCAGGGTGATAATGGCTTACATGCACACAGAACTGGGTGAGCCTTCCCAAAATTCCCACCCCACTCTACTCCTTCTCCCTTCCCACATTCTCATGATCTATACATTGATTGTCACTTATAAATTTGTATATGTACATTATGTCCATTAAAGTATTTTCTCTTCAGCTCAGCATGTTGGCACACACTTTTAATCCCTGCACTTGGGAGGCGGAGACAGGAGGATCATGCAGGTTCGAAGCCAGCCTTGCTGGCTTAATAGACCCTGTTTCCAAATAAAAATATAAAAATTAAAAAAAAGGTGTCTGGGAGTGTAGCCTGGAGATAGAATGGTTACTAGGAACCCCAGTACCACAAGAAAGTATTTTCTCTTCAGGTTTTTCTTTCTCATCCCATCTCCATCAGTTTAGTATCCTCCTTCACTTTACTAAGGTTTTTCTTCCTTGTCTCAAGTCTCTCCGGTGTCCCAATTTCTCCCTAGGGTCATCAAATGATGGAATATATCTGTCAATTTTTTTTTACTCTTCTCATTTAGCACAATATTCCTTGGTTCCATCATTTTTGCTGCAAATGACACAATTCTATTCATCTTTATGGTTTAGTAGAATTCCACTGTATATATGTTCCATCATTTTGTAATCCACTTAACTGTTAATGGACAACTTGGCTGATTACAAAGTTTGACAGTTGTGAATTGTGCAGCTACAAACATAGACATGCATGCATTACTATCTTGCTGGGGTTTTCTCCTATATGAAATTGATCCATGAAGACATGGAAAGTGTCTGGTTTTTTTTTATAATCAGGCACTAACATAGTGAAGAAAAGAAGATAAGAAATTAGGAAAAGTTGTCCTAAGCAAAAGAATAATACAAATATTCAAAACCATGTCTAAAGAAACAGAACAATATAAATCACCTGAGAATATATTAAAAATGATTTCCAAATATGCTGACCAAGGATCAGAGAACAGTGGCTGTACAGAGGGAGAATGTCAACAAAGTGGTAGAAAATTTTTGAACATTATGAAGTCATAAGAAGGATTCTAGATGAAGAAAGAAAAACCATAGATGAGAAAATAAATCAACCTGAAGGGGATTGGAAAGGGGAAGAGAGAAATTTCCTAATGTACATTATGTACATTCACAAATATATCAAAGTCAAGCACTAAGCCAAACATGAAAAGGAGGGAGGTGGAGGAAATGGGGTGAGAATTGGGAAAGGGTTAATTGGGTGATGTGTGCATGTATGCCTCTACCAACTTATACTCTATTAAGATTATGACTACAGTGCATTAATAAAAAATAAAAAATAAAGAAAATAAAAGAGTTAATATGAAAGCAAGAAAAATCATTATGAAGGAAGAATTATGTTGTTATTGGCACAATAATTAAACAGACAAACTTTCTAGAGGTGTTCTGCATCAAAATAGTTCAAGCAGAAGAAATAAAGAACATGAATACTGGTCATGGAGGCAGTTTAGTTAGAAGAACAAAATAAAAGAATATTTAAAAAGTATAAAGAAAGATTAAGCGAGAAATCAGGGTTTGTTAGCTGTGACAAAAATTATGCAAGTATTGGTAAAGAAAAAAACTCATAAAATTTGAAATAATGCATAGCTTTGATTATGGTATAATCTTTTTTGTGGTACTGGGGATGGAACCCAGAGGCATTCTACCTCTGAGCTACACTCCCAGTTTTATTTTTTATTCTTTACTTTGAAACAGGGTCTCAGTGAGTTGCAAAGGGACTTCTAAGTAACTTAGACTATCTGCAAATTGTGATCCTCCTGTTTCAGCCTCCCAAATGCTGGGATTACAAACGTGCACTATTGTGCCTGGCAATGATATATTCTAGAATGCCCCCTGTTCTCATTGCCAATACTCCCTATGAGATTCCATATTGAGTAAAACTACTATGCAAATGTGATTTCCTCCAGGGAGGAGAGAGCAGGCATATATTGATGATGTTTGTAAAAGTGAAAATTATGAGACTCTACTTGTTCCAATGGTGAAGGGAGAGGGCATGTTTTTTGTGATCCCCAAGTATCTTTATAAATTCTGGCCTCTGGAACATGAAATCTTCAAGGTAGGGCAGGATGATACCTGACCAAATATTCTCTTTTGTGATGAGTGATGCTTATGAGGTCATTGGTCACAGGTGACTTCATCTGGTATTGATTATTAAGGCAACCTCACTATCAAACCCTCCTTATTTAAAGACCCAATATTATAGAATAATGACAAATGAAGTTCAAGGCAGGTAATTTATTAAAGTAATAAGTTGAAAATTTCATGTTTTGCAGGGATGATCAGGGAATCCATGAAAGAGTGTACAAATCAGGAAGAAACATTTCAGACATTTTTTTGCGTTTGCATTCTGCTGAAATTTCATTCTGTAATTGAACAACAAGAAAGCATATGCAAAGTTGAATTTTTTCACTGCTGCTTCTAAAGATTGCATGTTAACCAAGAAGTCTGTGGAATTTTTCCAACAAATGCTCTTGGTAAGGGCAGATGTCAGGAACTGCACCGATATGGGAAACTACAGCATAGTTCTGATGCAATAAAAAAAAAAACCATACACACTGACCAATTATCCAACCCAATACAAAGAAATATACCCTGAGATGATCAAAGATGTGACTTGTATATGTGTGGAAGGGAGAGAGGGATAAGGAAGACAGAGCAGCCAGGAATTATTTCTTATGATGTCTTGAATCGGGAGCTCTGCAACTGGCTTCCCAGGGTAAACACAAGATAAAATGTTGGGTGGACAATGTGGGTAGCACTGCTGTTGGAAGGTTTCACCTTCTGGGCATAGGTGGCAGGGTTGGCAGAGAAACACATCTGTTAACATTTTGTTGTGGCAGAGGCTATCTGCAGATTTTCTGCCCATCTGTTGCCTGTTCCAATTGCAAATGCTCCCTCTGAGATTCTGCAGTGACTGGACCTACTGGGTGAATAGGACTGGACATCAGGAGAGCTCCTAGGCCAGGAAATAGCAGTGCTTCATCCTGAATAATGTCTGCTTGAGTCTCAGATGTCTTTCTCATGACACCTTAAGGAAGGTGGAATCAAGGGAGGTGCTCTGATAAGCAGGAACCTACAAAGGATGCTGCCTGCAGCTGAGTTTAATGCAGCAAATGTGTTTCTAGTGGCCATGGTATCTCCTATTGAGGATGCAGAAGACCTGGTCCCTACTAGTGTCTCCCATAGAACAAAGACTAACCTCATGCTTTGCCATTTGTTCAAAAGTCTCTGTATATAGAAATGAAGAAATTACCATTGCTTCAAGAATGAAGATTTTGTGAGTAATGGACATGTTATCTATGCATTTCTTCACTTCTAATTTTGCCTGGACAGCTTCTTCAGGTGCATCAAAATCTTCAAGTTGTCGCTTGTAGAAAGGTTCAGAAAGAAAAAGAAAGCAGTTGATTTCAAGAATAACTGCTGAACATGGAACTGCATTTGCTGTAGTATGAGAGTAGAAATAAAATTTTATTAAAAAGAGTCAATTTTACCCCATGAATCTTGATCTAGGACAAGATATGATCCCAGGGTTTTACCTTACCATTCTATGACTGTGACAATGAGAGTGCTATATCCTCTTGGTTACAACTTATTCAAGATCATAAAGCAAGGGGCATTGCTAGAAATACTTATACTCATTTTGTTTTTGAGGCACACACACACTACTTTCTGAAGCCTTGTTGGTTCACTGTAATTTCCTTTTCTAGATTTGAATAATATTTTTGTCTTCCAGGTGAGTGGCATCTTATTTTTCTAGAATACTGATGAGGAATTTAAAAATATCTATTTTTAAGTGAATAGTACAGTTAGAATTCTATCAAATGGCAGAGAAGTGAGAGTAATTCAGGAGTAGAGGAAGTGAAAATTTTATGATGTGGAGAGGTGATATTCTGAGATCCAGTGGGAAGAATTTGATGATGCCATTGGATAAGGGTGGAGTTAAAAAGCTCAAATTACAAGAGATAATCATTTTTAGCACTTATTAGCAAATTATAACGGGCTTTTCTCTGTAGTGATGTTTAGAGCCTTGGAGAGTATGAGGGATGATAATTGGGGTTCATTCCTGACCTCACTAGAAAATGTGAGACCTTTGGGGGATTTCTGGCCTGAATCCAACATTTTTCCAAGGCTGGGGTTTTTGTTTTTGCTCTTTACTTTTCAAGAAAGCCTCCTTATGCTAATCAAGCATGCATCACACCAACATCCCTTCTGCTCAGCCTCTGAAGTAGTTGGGATTACAGAAAAGCACACCTTGCTTTGCTTTTCCAAGGTTTGGTAGCTCCTTTAATGGAAGGTTCTCAACCTGACACTAATTTAATCCTTGTTCAGAGAACTTCACACTAGGGAAAGAATTTGTATAGTGTCTGTTCAGAGCTAACAATGAGCAAAAAGAGGACATTCAGAAGGTCATAGGAAGAGTAAGACCTGGCTCATTCCCAAAGACACAGAATACAAATAAAAGTGAAATAAATACCTACAAATAACTTTTGAAAATAGAGGTCTTTGTGCTGACAATTATACTGTTTCTGGTAATAAAACTGTTATCATTCTCAGAAAACTGATTTTACTAAAAAAGGTTGCTTATTTTATAACTTATTCAAAAGTTGAATATTCCAAAATTAAGGAGACAATGACTTTTCTTTTACTTTTGTCTTTCCAATCACCCTTTCACCATTATATTTCATGAGTCTCAATCTAGGAATTTGGAAACTGTTATCTTCAGTGACACCTTAAAATTTCTGAGATAGAAAACATCTGACAAATACAGATAATGGCTTTATGTCTACAGCTGAGCTCTTGATGTGCTTCCTCCTTCCCACTCTTATCATACCCACCCTTGTTGGTACCTCAAAGTCCCAGTGATGAGAGGAGCCTTAGGCTTAATTAAATTAGGTTTTGGCTTCTGGTTAGAGTTCTTGTAAGGGGACCTCTATTTTCAAAAATTATTTGTAGGTATTTATTTCACTTTTATATGTATTCTGTGTCTTTGGGAATGAGCCAGGTCTTACTCTTCCTATGACCTTCTGAATGTCCTCTTTTTGCTCATTACCTCTGAACAGATCCCAGATTCCCAATGCATCATGCTGTTTCCAAAGAACAGTTCTGAGTCCAGAAGAGACACTACGGAGAGCAGAGTCTTTAAAATGTGCCTTGTATGACATTTTGTAAAAGTTTCTTTGTTTACTGTGCAAAGTGGAACATGCATGTAATCCCAGTATTTTTTAGACTGAAAGAGGATTGTGGGTTTCAGGTCAGCCTCAGTAACAAAAAATAAATCTCAGCAACCCAGAAAAAATTTCTTTCAAAATAAAAGTAAATAGGCCTAGCAATATAGTTAAGATGAAGAATGTTTTTAGGTTGAGTATCCAGTACCAAAAAAAAAAATCCTCTGTGTGATTATATTAGTCATATGAGTCCTGGTCTTTTTGAGAGCTAGTTCAAGAATCTTATGAGAAATTTAGAATTTTTGTCTCTTTCTTATCCTGATACCACTTCAAATAAGTTTTTGTAGTTTTCAGAGAAGAGATGGTACTAGATGGCTCATAAATGATACTCACCATCATAGCAGCACAGGGTCAGAGTGGCCAGCAGAAGAAAAATGGAAAACGTCATGGTACAATTTTTTCTCTGAGATTGAGTTTTATCAAAATATGAGCTATCTGGATTTTTACCACAGGAGTGTGTAGGACCTGTGTAGCTCAGGGCTATTTGTACCTTGGTCTCCATGGTGTTACCCAGGGAGCCCTGTGTCATTTCACAAGGCTTGGCTCCTAACTTTCCTTCCTGATGGAAGTCCTTTCTCAATGGTAATCTCTACATCAAACTTATCCTATGTGGGGCAGAGCCCAGGAGCACAGCCTCCTGAGAACTCTAATCTTTCTTTCAGGTGACCATTCAGATTTCAACAGAATTGATTCCAAGAATTTCAGTTTACCTTTGAGCTTTTCATTATTATATATTTGTTCACTGATTTAAAAAACAGGTTGGTTCTGACAAGTGGAGGACACATTGTAGCAATCCAGGAAGGTGAGGAGCTACTTTTAGTATTGGGAGAGGATATGATAAGATGATCTGCTCATCTCTCTACTATTTTGTACTACATTAAGATGTATGACTACAATGCACCAATAAAATTTTTTTTAAAATGTACCTAGGTGTACTGAAAATATGCTTTGCTAAAAGTTGTTTGTATCCAGGTGTATTGAGAATATTTTTTTGACAAAAGTGGTTAATACTAGCTTAGAGATTCAAAATGGCGACTGAGGGACACAGCACTTCTCAGTAGCTGAAACAAATAAAGTTCAACTACTTAGATAGCAGTGTCTTAATCAACAAAATAAATACATCCCAGGAACCAAAACAGATCCAGGTACTCCGGCAGAAACTCTGAACTCGAAGAAGAAGAAGAACAAGATCGGGCACCAGACCTACTGCAGATACAATCGGGACCCTCGCCGGTGGGCTGCTGGTGCGGGCTGCCTGCCTGCCCAAACTGCACTCCCGAGCACTGACTGAAATCACCGCGGCAAGATAATCCGAGACTGAAAAAGGACATAGGGCCTCATCTTAAGCAGCGAGCAGCACCCACGTCAGAATTCTGTGTGCTCACCAGCGACTGGACCACAACAGCACAGAGACTTCCACGGATGTCTGGACCAAGGAAGCCAGGTACCTGAGTGCGTCCAGGGAAAGTGCAGGTACTAGCGTGCACCCCAGGCCCAGCACTGGCCTGGGGCATCTGTCCCACACCTCCGAACCCAGCACTGTCCTCGTGCACCCTGTCTGCACCCCATTTCCCTGCTAGTAGTCAGAGCCTTCGCCACCCCCACCTCTAAATCGGAGCCTACCTTGTGTGCGTAGCCCCCAACCCCCACTGGAGCCCAGACACCCACCTTGCTGGAGGCCTGCTTTCCAGGCTGCAAAAGCTCTGTGCGCCGTGAGATCTCCTTGGGCCCCCAGCTTCTGCGGCCTGTGGGAGACAGAGATCATTGCTGGACACCTCGCAGCGCCTGTGCTCCCCGGACACTTGTGCACCTATCACACCCCTGGCCCACTGCTGGGAGTTCCCGCCCACCTGGCAGCCTGATAGTCAGTTCTAGTCTAAAACACAGCCCAATACACCATGGAGGAGCATAGCAGCAAGCACTAGGCAGCTGCACCCACTCACACCTGGGTCCAAGAATAGCAGCGCATCCAGCCTGCACTCTTGGAACTGGCAGAGATCTGGAAGTAAGTGTGGGCATCCAGGAACCAGCAACCCTTTGCCCAGGGCACATCTTGGGACCACACCAGCTAGCCCAGTTAGAATTTCCAGAGACACAGGAAAATCCATCGAGACACAATATCTGCACAGGACCTTAGGGGGAAGTTCCAAGTCTACTTTGGACATCCTCTACTCCTACTGTAGGGAAGCACAGGCTGGAGTCTAGGGTGGTGAGTGCAGAGGTGCTGACTACAGGTTGGAATTATGCAGAACCTGGGAACTGTACAGAATCTAATAACAGTGACACCAGACATCCTGACATATAAACACCCAAAGCAGTTAAAGAAAGGTGTACAAACACCCAGAGTGACCTAAGAAGATAAAAATAGAGTACAAAGAAAACTAAGAGATATTGGATTATATTCTGAAAACTACCAAAGCAATCTGATACGCAAATATTATATGGATCTGACCCCATATTCGTAAATAAGTAGGACTATTTTTTTTTTACTGTTACTGTGGATGTTTTGTTTTGCTTTTACAGTGCTTTTGTTTTGCTATGGTTATTGCTGTTTTATTTGTTTCCCCATCCTTCTTTTACTTTAACTTTTTTATATATATTTGATAGTTTGCCTTGTTTTCTGATTTCACACAGCTGCTAGTTTCTTTAATTTTATTCTTGTCCTTTTTTCCTATTTCTTCCTCTTTCCTTTCCTTTTTCATTCTCCTCCTATGATTGGTTTTTCCTTTCTTTTTCCTGGATTACATAATAGTCTTGGTATCTTGTGTGGATTTCTTTTATGTTTGTCTGCTCCTTCCATTACCCCTCTTACAAACTTCCCCACACTAACCTATATACTCTTCTCCCCCCAAAATTTTCCCCATAATATACCTCCTTATTTAATACTCAAAAGTATTTCATATCTTCTTACTTACTCTACTAACAACAAGAGTCCTACTAGTTAACTCTCTCTCATTCTCAGCAAGATATTACCTTATCATACTTAAAGTCTTTCTCAACCTGAACATATCCTCTACCTAATCTGACTCCTTTACCCATCAGCTCAGCTCCTCCCACATCACCCACCCTCAACACTGGAAAAGCTCTGCTGACTTGCTGATACCCCTAACCTCCTAATATTAAGATTGGACTAAGCATAAGACTCACGAACGATGGGTAGAAGCCAGAAAAACAGGACAGAGAATGCTATAAATATGAGAACCAGAAATTATGAAGAGACAGCAGAAATCACAAATACTGACCTACTAGAAATGCAAGAAGGGGAGTTCAGAATCTTGATGTACAATATGATGAAAGGATTTAAAACAAGTATAGAGGAGGTGAAAGGTGAGTTAGAATCACTAAAAAAGAATCAGAAAGAATTCTGGAATGAAATGGAAGAGGCAATAAGTGAAATGAAGACAGCAATAGAAAGAAATTCTGGAAGATTAGATGAAATGGAAAACAGAATATCAATATTAGAAGACAGTACATCCCAAACCGAAAACACAGTCAGTGATATACAGAAATCTTTACAGCAACAAAACCTAAACATCCAGCAAATATGGGATAATATGAAGAGTCCTAATTTACGGATAATAGGCATTGAAGAAGGAATAGAGGTACAGACGAAGGGCACCTGTAATATCTTCAAGGAAATAATCTCAGAAATTTTTCCAAATATGGAAAGAGACTTGGACCTTCATGTCCAGGAGGCATACAGAACTCTACTGAGACAGGACCAAAGAAAGACCACTCCACGCCACATAATAACCAAAATGACCAACATAGAGGCCAAGGACGGAATCTTAAAAGCAGTGAGAAAAAAAGGACGGGTGACATATAGAGGCAAAACAATAAGAATCACCCCAGACTATACAACCCAGGTCATGAATGCTAGGAGAGACTGGTACGACGTGATTCAGACTGTGGAAGAAAATAACTTCCAAACAAAACTAATCTATCCAGCAAAAGTACTATTAAAGATCAATGGTGAAACCAAAGTCTTTCAGGATAAACAGAATCTCAAAAAATTCATGAATTTAAAGCCAACACTAGAGAAAATTCTTAAAGAAATAAACCATAAGAAAGAAAAAAGAAGCAGACTTCAGAATCAGAGAAGGGAGTAAGTTAATAAAGGGGCCATTTAAGTAAAGAAAAAAGATCAAACAACCCAAGAGTAGACTGAACGCAAAATGGCAGAAAAGAAAAATCATATTTCAATAATATCTCTTAATGTCAAAGGACTTAACTCACCAATCAAAAGACATACTGACAATGTGGATTAGGAAACATAATCCAAATATATGCTGTCTGCAAGAAACTCACCTTACGGCCAAATACATTCACAGGCTGAAAGTAAAAGGATGGAAAAAGATATACCATGCCAACGGTGACTAAAAAAGAGCAGGGGTAGCAACCCTGATATCCAACAAAACAGACTTTAAACTAAAACACATCAAAAGAGACAAATCAGGGCACTTCCTTTTATTAAAAGGAACAATACACCAAGAAGATATAATGATAGTAAATATTTATGCCCCAAATGTGGGTGCAACCACATTTGTAAAACAAACCCTTCTGGACATAAGATCCCAAGTAGACCCAAATACAATAATTCTGGGAGACTTTAATATGCCTCTCACACCACTGGATTGATCTTCAAGGCAAAAGATGAGTAAAGACGCTTTAGAACTAAAGGAAACCATAAACCAAATGGACCTAATAGACATTTTCAGATTATTTCAACCAGGAACAACAGAATACACATTCTTCTCAGCAGCCCATGGAACCTTCTCAAAAATAGACCACATCCTGGGACACAAAGAAAATACCAGCAAATTCAAAAGATGTAATATAATTCTTTGTATCTTTTCAGACCACAATGGAATAAAAGTAGAAATCAACAACAAGAAACTCGAAAGTATTCAAATTCATGGAGAATGAATGACACACTATTGAATGATGAATGGGTAAGAGCAGAAATTAGGGAAGAAATAAAGAAATTTTTGGAAACAAATGAAAACAGAGATACAACTTACCAAAATCTATGGGACACCATGAAGGCAGTATTAAGAGGAAAGTTTATTGCATTGAGTGCCCACATAAGAAGGACAGAGAACCACCAAGTAAAGAACCTAATGACAACTCAAGGACCTAGAAATTCTGCAACAGTCTATTCCCAAAGCCAGCAGAAGGCAAGAAATCATTAAAATTAGAGCAGAAATAAATGAAATAGAGAACAACAACAACAAAAAAAACAATTCAAAGAATCAATAAAACAAAAAGTTGGTTCTTTGAAAAGATTAATAGAATTGATAAACCCCTGGCCAACCTAACCAAAAGAAAAAGAGAATCAACTCAAATTATCAAAATTAGAAATGAAAAAGGAGATATCACCACAGATAGTGAAGAAATTCAAAAGATTATCAGAAACTACTTTAAAAATTTATACTCCAATAGACTTGAAAACCTGGAAGAAACTGATAGATTTCTAAGCACATTTAACCTTTCTACACTCAGCCAAGAGGATATAGCAAGCCTAAACCAACCAATAACAACCAAAGAAATAGAAACAGCAATAAAATTTCTTCCACCAAAGAAAAGCCCAGGCCCAGATGATTTTTCAGCTGAATTCTACAAAATCTCCAGTGAACAACTAATATCAATACTTCATAACTTGTTCTGGGAAATTGAAAGAGATGGAACTCTCACAAATTCCTTCTATGAGGCCAGTATCACATTAATCCCCAAAACAAATAAAGATACCTCAAGAAAGGAAAACTACAGACCAATATCCCTAATGAACATAGATGCAAAAATTCTAAACAAAATACTAGCTATACACATTCAAAACTATATCAAGAGAATAATACATCATGACCAAGTCAGTTTCATCCCAGAAAAACAAGGCTGGTTCAACATACGCAAATCAATACATGTTATTCACCACATAAATAGAACCAAGAACAAAAACCACATCATCATAGCAATAGATGCTGAAAAAGCATTCGACAAAATCCAACACCCATTTATGTTAAAAACACTGCAAAAAATTGGGATAGAAGGAAAGTACTTCAACATTATTAAGGCAATGTACTGTAAACACAAAGCCAACATTATATTGAATAGGGAAAAAACTGCTAGAATTCCCGCTAAAGTCAGGAACAAGACAAGGATGCCCACTATCACCACTCCTTTTCAATATAGTCCTTGAGACTCTTGCTGTAGCAATAAGACAAGAGAAGGAAATCAAAGGAATTCACATAGGAAGAGAGAAAGTAAAATTACCCTTATTCGCAGATGGCATGATCCTTTATCTGGAAGACCCAAAGAACTCAACCAAAAGACTTCTGGAGTTGATTGACAAATTCAGCCAAGCCACAGGATAAAAAATCAACCTAAAGAAATCCGTGGCTTTTCTTTATGCCAACAATGAATCCACAATGAAAGATACAAAGAAAACAATTTCATTCACTATAACTTCAAAACCAATAAAATACCTAGGAATAAACCTAACCCATGATGTAAAAGACCTCTACAACAAAAACTATAAAACATTAAAGAAAGAAATTGAAGAAGACCTTGGAAGATGGAAAGATCTTCCATGCTCATGGATAGGCAGAATAAATATCATCAAAATGGCCATCCTGCCATAACTGATGTATGGATTCAATGCAATTTCCATTAAAATACCAGCGACATTCTTCAGAGACCTAGAAAAATCAATCATGATCTTCATATGGAGAAAGAAAAGACCTAGAATAGTCATAGCAATTCTCAACAATAAGAAACATGCAGGAGGCATTACAATCCCAGACTTCAAACTATACTGTAGAGCAATAGTAGTAAAAACAGCATGGTACAGGCACAATAACAGATATACTGACCAGTGGGTTAGAATGGAAGATACAGAAACAAACCCACACATCTTTAGTCAATTAATCTTTGACAAAGGGGCCAAACATATATGCTCGAGAAAAGACAGCCTTTTGAACATGTGGTGCTGGGAAAACTGGCTAACCATTTGTAAAAAGATGAATCTAAACCCCTATATCTCACCAAACACAGGAATCAACTCAAAATGGATAAAAGACTTAGAAATTAGACCTGAGACTGTGAAGTTAGTAGAGGAGAGCATAGGTTCAACACTACAACATATTGACACAGGCAGTAACTTTCTCAACAAAACCTCCAAAGCTCAGGAAATTAAAGCAAGAATAAACAAGTGGGATAGCATCAAACTAAAAAGTTTCTTCTCATCAAAGGAAACTATCAATAACCTAAAGAGGAAGCCTACAGAATGGGGAAGGATCTTTACCAGCTACCATTCTGATAGGGGGCTAATATCCTGAATATACAAAGAACTCAAAAGGCTCTGCACTAGCAAAACAAACAACCCAATCAAGAAATGGGCAAATGAACTAAATAGACACTTCACAAAAGAAGAGATACAAAGAGATACATGAAAAGATGCTCTTCATCACTGGCCATCAGGGAGCTGCAAATCAAAACCACACTGAGCTTCCATCTAACCCCAGTCAGAGTGGCAAGCATAAAGAAATCAAACAACAACAAATGCTGGTGAGGATGTGGGAAAGAGGAACTCTTTTACACTGTTGGTGGGAATGCAAACTAGTTCAGCCACTATGGAGATCTGTGTGGAGATTCCTAAGAAAGGTGGGAATAGATCCACCATATGATCCAGCTATACCACTCCTGGGTATCTTTCCAAAGGGGTTGAATTCAGAGAAATACAGCAATATATGCATACCTATGTTCATAGCAGCACAATTTGTAATAGCCAAAATATGGAACCAACCCAGGTCTCCATCAACAGATGAATGGATAGCAAAACTTTGGGAAATACACACAATGGAATTCTATCCAGCCATAAAGAAGAACAAAATTATATCATTTGCAAGAAGATGGAAAGCCCTGGAGAACATTATGTTAAGTGAGATCAGCCAAGCACAGAAGGAGAAGGTGCATATGTTTACTCTAATGTGCCCAAACTAGGAAACACAGAGGATACCAGTGGGACTCCAGATAATGGAGGGGAAATACCAGCAAAGTTTGAATGGAAAGATAGGAGAGGAGGAAGGCTTATCTTGATTCATGAGGGTCTACATCTGAATATGTGTAAAATTATGAATATGACATGGTTAACCTGGACAACCATTGGTGGGAGGGGGAAGGGAAAACAGGGTTGGGGGGAGAGGGCAACAAATATAGTTTAAATGTATACTATTTATGTTCAATAAAAATTGTTAAAAAAATAAACAAATGTAAAAAAGGTTGTTAATACTAAATATTTCCGTGCAAAACATATAAAAATAAAGCATCAACTATAAATGCCAGAGTCATGCTTCTGAATAAAAAAAATGGAGAGTTGTTCAAACAAAAGAATAATGTTAATATTCAAATTGAGTCCTATTAAAAGAATATGGAAAACTGAAGAGGATATTAAAAATAACTGTACAAAATATGATGACCAAGGACAAGAGACCAGTGTTTATAAAAACTGAGAATTTAAAAGAAGAGGTAGAAAAGATAAATTCACTTTGAAGGAGAAATTAGTGTAAATAAACACAACAATTAAAATAATTTTATGCAGGGGAAAGAATCAGAAAACATCAAGGCTGGTCATGGAATCAGTTCAGTCAGAGGAGCAAAAAGAAAGAATAAAAAAGAATGAAGAAAGCCTAAAGGACTTAATGGGATGGAAGATGGTGGAGACATATATCTACACATAACCATTTCCCAGTTCCCATCTTATTCCCTCCCTCTCTCTCCTTCTCATGTCTGGCTTAGTGATTAACATTGATATATTTGTTAATGTCCATCATGTGCATTAGATAATTTCCCTCTTCCCCTCTCCCATCCTCTCAGTTAGGTTGCTTTATTTGCTCATCTGTAGAATCTCCTTCATGTCTAGAGTTCCTCTTATAACCCATTTTCTCTCTAGCTTTTTCATATTAGGAAGATCATCTGATTTATTATTTTTTGTGACTGACTAATCTCACTTAGCAAGGTGATATATTCACATGGTTTGGGGAGAAATACTGCTAAAAATTCTCTTAATAAAAAGCTTTATTTCCATGCTTCTCCTATCCATACCACACAGGCTCATTCTTATTTTCGTAACTTTCTCTTCTGACTGTTACATATATCCATTATTTCATAAAATGTTTTTATAAAGACTTAACATTTGATTACTATCTTAACCCAGTTTTCCTGAATCCCATTTGTTTCTTTTTTGTATTTGACTTTTACTCTTTGGTGGAGCTTAACTTTCTATACATTTCTAAAAATAAAATTAAAGGAGATGTTAATTTTTAAAATATGCTCTCCTTAAAATATCTCTATTTGCCAGGCATGGTGGTGCATGCTTGTAATCCCTGCACTTGGGATGCTGAGACAGAAGAACTGCACAGGTTTGAAGCCAGCCTCAGATACTTAGTGAGGCTCTCAGCAACTTAGTGAGACCCTATTTCCAAATAAAATATAAAATAGGTCAGAGAGTATAGCCCAGAGATAGAAAAGTCCCTGGGTTCCACTCCCAATACTACCAAAGAATATACCTCTATTTTATATCTAAATTAGAATTAGTATAGGATTACTATGAATTCAAGTTGAAATTCTATTTGTTCGATGATGTATTTACTTATCTTTTTTTGTCACTGTGACCAAAATATCTGTGAAGTATAACTTAGGGGCAGAAAAGTTTAGTAGAGCACAGTTCTAGAGGTTCATTCCATAGCAAACTGACTATAAGGCAAAAATCAGGGCACCAGGGCCCATGGAGGGAAAAATCTCCTTTCAGTTTTGGCAGCCAGAAGCAGAGATAATGAGAAGAGGGAAGCAAGGACATATACACTTTCCTAGGTCTTATCCCACTTCCTGCATTCATGCCACACCTCTGAAGCTTCTTGCATTGGAATTTTTAGGAAAATTCACAAACCAAACCACAAGTGTCAACATAATGATTTCACGAGATCACTTTTTATATCACATATGTATTCTATTTTTATCATTTCTACTACATATACACTTTTTCTGTGATACTATTTAATTTTTTCAACAAATGCTTTTTATTTTCTTTTGGTATGGGGGATTGAAAACAGGGACATTCTACCTTCTAGCCACACACTGAGCCCTAACTTTTTAATTCTTTATTTTAGCAAAATAAATCTAAAGCAAGCAGAAGAAAGGAAAAGATTAGCACATAAGAGACAATCAGTAGATAAAATCAATGAAACCCAATGCTTATTTTTTGTAAAGATCAACAAATTTGACAAACTTGAGCACATTGACCAAGAAAAAAGAAAGAAGATTCAAGTGATTAGAGCCAGAATAAAATAAGGGATATTACTCATGACCTTACACAAATTACAGATAAAATTACAATGGACATTCATAAGCCAATGGTGATAAATTATACCTGGTAAATAAATTTTTAGAGAGTCACAAACTGCTTAAGATTTGAGAAGAAAGAGATGATCTGATCTATAACAAGTGAAAAAACTGAATGGGCAATCCAAACACTACATAGGATGAGTAGTTCAGGCCCAGTGGCTTTATCTCTGAATTAAAAGATATTTATTACAAAGTCATGAGAAGTACACACAATGGGATGCTATTCAGAAATAAAGAAGAACAAAATTATGTCATTTGTAAGAAGATGGAAAGACCTGGAGAACATTATGTTACATGAGATTAGCCAAGCACAGAAAGAGAAGGGACATATGTTTTCTTTAGTATGGTCAAGTTAGTGAGTATTAGGATACCAGAAGAACTTCAGATAATGAGTGGATCCTCAGTGGAGCCATGGAGAAAGGGTAGTGGAGGAAGAAAGCTGAGATTCATTAATGGAAAGGCTACCTGTGATTGTTAACCTGGACGCTCAGTATTGTGAAGGAGGAAAATGGGGGGAAGGGCACCAAGTTCTGTGTGAATATATGACATTGTCAACATGATCTACATTATGAGTTGAGACTATAGTGCACCAATAAAAATATATGTTAAGAATAAAACAAATATTTAAGAAAAAATTAATGCAGATTCTTCAAAATCTATTCCAAAAAAACAAAAAAGGAAGCTTTTTTTTACTTATCTTATGAATCAGTATTACCCTGATACCAAAGATGATATTATCACAAGAGCATGATAGACCAATATGTCTTATGAATATGGATTTAAAATCCAATCAAGATGTTAGAAGAACAATCAAACAACATATATAAAGTTATGATATAGCGGTATTTATCCCCACTGTATCAATGGAACATTGACTTAATAGCTTAAAATAAGTTAGTTTGATGTATCATGTCAATAGAATAAAAAGTGACACCACATGGCAATTTTTTTTGTAGTAATGGAGATGGAACTCAGGGATACTCTACCTTTGAGCTACACCTTCAGCACTATTTTTTATTCTTTAGTTTTGAAACAGGGCCTCATTGAATTGCAAAGAGTTTCACAAAGTAGCTGGGGCTGTCCACAAACCTCGATTCTCCTGGCTTAGTCTTCCAAATGCTGAGTTTACACACCCAGTTTACATGGTTATCTTAATAAAATCATTTTTTTAAAATTTTACACTCAAATAGAATAGTAATTTCTCAACTTGATGGACAGAAAGACATCAATATAATACCACAGACATCATATTTAATAGACAAGGATTAGATATCATTCTCATCGATATTTATTGAGTGCCATTTATGTGCAAGTCACTATACTAGGTGCTGCAAAGATACAAAGATAAATCTGACAGCCTGCCCTCCAAGGGCTTGCAGTCTAGTATAAGAGCATCCAGTCTCTGATGAAGATAATTTAAGTGTGATTAAGTACCTCTCCCCACCCCATCCTTCCCCACCTTCCACAACTTTAGTTTACTAGATTTGTTTTCTTTCTTTATAATTCAGCAGCTTCATATATAAAGCAGAAAACTGAAAGTCTTTTATAATGCATATATAACACCGTAAATAAAATTCATTTTCATTAGAAAAAAGGATGAATATTTATTTCAATTGTGAAAATTCTCAAACATATAGTTCTACATTTAGAAACTTTGCATGTCTTCAGTTTGGTGCCTAAGTCGAGATGATTTTGAGCAAAGTGAATAATTGAAAGATGCTGATTTGAACTAATGTCAGGTGCAAATGAATAAATTTAAAAACAGCACTCACAACTGAGGCTTTTTGCACAGCACGACACAGGGACAGAGGCAGGGGTTAGCTGATGGTGGATCATCAGACTTGGAGACATGTCTTTTCCTCTACAAGACATTGTTTTTGTGGCATTGGGGATAAAACCCAGGGGTATTCTACCCTGAGCTATATCCCAAGCCTTGTTTTTTATTTTGAAATAGGGTCCCTCTGAGTTACAAAGGGTCTCACTAAGTAGCTGAGGCTGTCCATGAACCAAGAACCTTCTGTCTCAACCTCCTGAATGTTGGGATTACAAGTGTGCACCACTATCCTGGCTCTTTCAACACTTTGAATACAACATTCTACTCCGAGCCTGAAATATTTCTGCTGAAGAAACTTCTGATAATCTTACAGCAAATGCAATGTCCACAAAAAGTGGCTTTTTTCTTCATGTTTTCAAGATTCTTTGTCTTTGTCTTTTGAAAAATTGATTGTGATGTATCATGGTACAGGCCTCTTTAGACTCATACTAGTTAGAATCTATGGATCTTCAGCTTGGATTTTCATGTCCTTCTTATTATTTGGAAAGTTTTTCATCATAATTATTTTCAATAAATTCTCTTTCTCATTCTCTTTTTGGGGGACTCCCATTATGCATATATCAGATTGCTCCACAGTGTTTCTTAAGGCCCTTATATTCATTTGACTTTTGTACATTCTGTTTTGTTGTTACTCTCTTTCTCAGCATTTCAAATAACTTGTCTTTTGTGATTCTTTCTTCTGTTTAAACAAGTCTGGTGCTGGTTTCCACCAATGAATTTTTAAATTATTGTTTAAGTTCAATTGGAGTTTTTGGTTGGTTCTTTTATTTAGTTTTGAATCTCTTTGTTGATTTCTAATTTTGTCACACATACATTTTGATGTAATTGTGTGTTCACTTGTAGCACATCGAGTGTTGTTAAATAATTTTAATTTGATTTTGACATGATTCATAGATTTCTAATTCTTTAGGGTTAATTTCTGGAGATGTATTTTGATTTATTTTTTTAAACAGATGGGTTGTTTCCCAGGCTGGTCTAGAATTCCTGGGCTCAAATGATCCTCTTCTCTCACCTTCTCAAGTAGCTGGGAATATAGGTGCATGTATACCTAAATATCAGCCTTTGTGATCTTTTGATTGACTATGTTTTCTTTTTTCCTTATTGTATATTATTTTATTGTGTGATTTTTCTTTGTGATAAACCAGCCACATATCCATCTTTACAGACTGATTAGACACAGAAGACTTCAATCAGTTAGCTCAGTTAGAGCCTCTGAGGGCCTTGCAAACCTTTTATGAGGATGTATCTTTTCTGGGTTTGTGCCACAATTAGACAGTTTTGCCCGTTTCTTTTTCAGGAGCTTTCAGTCTCTTTCTTCCTCTGCTGTCTCTCCTCAGCACTGTATATACCTTGGGACTATTGCAAGTTGCTGAACTCTATCTTTCTTAGACTGTCTCAAAATGATAGTTTGTAATCAGCACTTCAGGTGTGGCAGAAATCTTACTTCTGTCTTGGTATAGACTACAAATCCTAGATTTTTGTGGATATTTTCTCTTCTCGATTGATCTTGGAAAGACTTCAGGATATCCAATTAATGGGATCTACGGATAAATTCCAAATTAAATTTGGAAAGATGGACTACTTTTCTCACTTGAATAATAGTGGGACATCTTTTTTTTTTTTTTTTTGCTATTGCTACATTTCCCTTTCTTTTAAATATCTTATGTGTCAGCAACCACCAAGTTACAGATGTTTAGATATTTTCAATACAGAAACAAATGTTACAAAATGATTTGGAAGAATTCAAACCAGCTTAAACACACACACACACACACACACACACACACACACACACACACAAACACCCCAAATTTCTCATTGCTACCATAAAATCATGATTATCACATTTATCTGTTATAGCATTGGACCACAATAAAAATTGACAAAAAACTGACTAAATTAAAAACACAGACTGAACACATTGTTGGATTTTATTTTTTAACCCAATAATTAGTAGCCTTTAACTTTTAAAAATATACTTTTATTGATTCATTGCAATGATACATCAGAGGGAGGTTCAAGATAATAAAAACATACATGCACAGAGCACTTGTGATTCCCTTTGGATCCCATTCCCTGCACTCTCGCTGTGTATCTTAGTGAGATCAGTAGTACTACCTACATGTATATTGTACCCATTAGCACTTAAAATTTTTTATATTGGATCACTGTAGTCATACATTTTAATGGAGTACAAGTTATTAAAGGCACACATGCCCACATTACACATTTAGCCCCTACCCAGTTTCCACCCCATTTCCTCACCCTAACTCCTACTCATGTTTGGCTTCGTAATTGACATTTTTTTGTTTTTTTTAATGTACATCATAAATGTTAGAGAATTTCCCTCTTCCCTTCTCTCATTCCCTCAGTTCTTTCACCTTATTTGCTCATCTGTAGTATATCTTTCTTATTCTAGAGTTTCTTATATGAACCATTTTCTCCTTAGCTTTTGCATGTTAGAAGGAGAATTGACTTCTTATTTTTTGTGACATAATTTCATTTAACATAATCTTCTCCAGTTCCATTAATTTCTCTGTAAATGACATAATTGTGTTTTTTCATGGCTGAGTAAAATTCCATTATGTACATATCCCATAGTTTTGTAATGTCTTTATCTGTTGTTGGACATCTTGGCTGGTTCCACAGTTTGGCTATGGTGAATTGTGCAGCTATGACCATAGATACACATGCATTAGTTTGGTAGTTTGGTTTCCATTCTTTTGAGTAGATACCCAGAAGTGGTATTGCTGAATCATATGGTAAGTACTTTCCCATTTTTCTGAGTATTCTTCATATTGTTTTCCAAAGTGGTCGCACTAATTTGCCATCCCACCAACAATGTTTTAGAGTTCCCACTTCTGCACATCCTTGCCAGCATTTGTTCTGGTTTGTGTTTTGAATGATTGCCATTCTAGTTGGAGTTAGGTGAAATCTCAGGGTATTCTTGATTTGCATTTCTCTTATTGCTAATGATGTTGAACATTTTTTTCATGCATTTATTGGCCACTTTAAAAACACTATTTGTTGAAGAGGCTATCATTTTTGCCCCATTGTCAAAAGTCAATTGGCTGTAAGTTTGCGGATTTGTTTTTGAGTCTTCTATCCTCCTCCATTGATTTATGTATCTTTTTGTGTCATACCATATTTTTTTTATTACTATGGCTTTGTAGTATGCTTTAAAGTCAGATATTGTATTCTCCTGCATGGTTTTTGTTGCTACTTTGGCTCTTCTGGTTTTTTTGTTGTCCCAAATAAATTTAGTAACTGATATTTCTATGTCTGTGAGGAATGACCTTGGTAAATCAATGGGTATTCTTTACATCTGTAGATTACTTTTGAAAGTATGGCCATTTTTTTGATATTTATTCTACCTATTCATGAACATGGACGATCTTTTCATCTTCTAAAGTCTTCTTCAATTTCTTACTTCAATGTTTTACAATTTTTTGGTAGAGGTCTTTTGCCTCCTTTGTTAAGTTCATTCCTAAGTATTTTATATTTTTGCTGAATATCCTGAGTGGACGTGTTTTCTTGATTTTCTTCTCAGTGGATTTATGGTTGGTATACAAAAATCTTCCTATTTTTAAAACTGATTTTGTATCCATAAACCATGCTGAATTTGTGGATCAGTTCTATTAGCCTTTTGGTTGAGGTTGTTGGGTCTCCTAACTATAGTATCATGTCATCTGCAAATAGGTTTAGTTTGATGTCTTCTTTTTCTACTTTTACTTTTTTATTTCCTTTTCTTGCCTTTTTTTCTCTGGCTAGAGTCTCTAGTACTTTATTGAAAAAATTAGTGATAATTGACATACTTGTCTTGTTCCTGATTTTAAGAGAAATTCTCCCAGTTTTTCCCCATCTAATATGATGTTGGCTGTGGGCCTATTGTAGATTGCCTTTATGATGTTGAGGCATGTTGTTTCTACTCTGATTCTGTGCAGTGTTTTTAGCAGAAATGATGTTAGATTTTGTCAGATGTTTTTGAGCATCTCTGGAAATGATAATGTGACTTTTCTCTTTGGTTCTGTTTAGGTGATGAATTGCTTGGATTGATTTTCATATGTTGAACTAGACTTGCATTACTGAGATAAATCCTACTTGGCTATAGTCTATGATTTTCTTGATGTAATTTTTCCATCAGCATATTTACAGCCATATTCTAAAGGCCTGACCACAGTCTTAGAGGAAAGAAGGTTTTTTTTGCTCGTGGTTAAAGTCATGTGATCTTGGGGACTGTGGATCTCAGGGCATGGTGGGGGAAGGCAGAGAGAGGGAGAGCACATCAGCTGTGCTCCTCGCATTATGGAGGCCAAAAGAAATATAGAGAGCAGGGGGAAGAAGAATCATATATAATGCCCTGGGCAACACCCAAGTGATCCACCCTCTCCAGCCATACTCTATCTGCCAGGCCACAACCCAGATACATCTATTGTAATGGATTTATCTGTTGCTGAGATTACAACCCTCAAGACTCAATTATATCAACTCCAAATATTAATAAGTAAACTCTTTATAGAACATTTTATATCTAACTATAACATATGCTCATAACATTATTTGAAATGTTTCCTTCCTCAAGTCTTCTTTTCCCATTTCCCACATTGTTTTCCTAGTCCTGTTCCATTATAATACTGATCTCTTTTCTCATTTATCTGGAGTCCCATTGTTCTCCTTTGGAATGTCTGCTGCTCAAGATCTTATTGGTCCCAAGTGTTTGCATCAGCAGTTGATTATTAAGAAAAAAAATTTAACATCATTATCAACATCCCCTCATTGCTAGACCCAAATTATAAGATAATACTATGACAAATGAAGATGTTCAGGGAAAGAAGTCTATTAAAGGAAGACATTGAAATGTTAAAGTTTTCACTGAAGATCCGGGTATCTATGAAAGGCAATGGAAACAAAAAAGAAGTATATATATGAATATTTATGTCTAAAAGTTAACATTTTATCATAATTTTTTTCTGAAATTGAGCAAGAAGGAGAAAGAAGAGTTTCTTCATGTTGCTCTAGAGCTGGTATGTATATTAAATGAACCAAGAGGGCCATTGAATTTTGCCAAGAAATGATTTTAGAAAGGACAGAAACCAAGAACTCCATTGGTGTGGAAAACTAGAGCATAGTTCTGTTGCAGTGAAAACATACCACAGCCTACCCAAAGTGAAATAAACCTGGAGGTGATGAAAGAGCCTGAATTTGGTGTCTATAGAAGGGGGAGAGAATCAAGTGGAACAGAAAAGGCCAGAAGTAATTTCTTAAGATGTCTCATGTTTTGGACTGTACTTTTCTCTGCATTTGAGGCCCCAGGGTGAAGACTGAGGAAAGGTCTGGGTGGGTACTGTGGGCAGCACTCCACTTGGGAGATTCTAGTCTTCTGGAAATAGGTGGAAAGGCTGGCAGAGAAACCCACCCAACAACGCTGGCCTCTCCAGTGTTTGAAGGAATTTGAAGGAATCTCCAAATATCTCCTCTCATTGTTTTGTTCTTCACATTGTCAATGCTTCTTACAAGACTACACAGTTACTGGACCCACTGTGCAATCAGAATGACCCTCAGGAGAGCTTTCAGGCAAAGAGATATTAGAATGTATCCTGAAACTCACCTGCCTGAGGCCCAGGCATTTCCTCTCAGGATACCATCGGAAAGGTGATATGCAGGGAGGCAACTTGAAAAACAGGAACATGCAAGGGAAGTGTGTGCAGCTGAGTTTTAAACAGCTGATTTGCTTATAAGGTCCATCTTCCCTGTGGCTTGGGGTCACATTATTGAGAGTTGTCCAGCAAACCAAGGGTTCGAATCCTCCTACCCAACCACCATATCTCCAATAGAGCAGAAAGAACAGAAACCTCACTGTTACTGTGTGGATGATCAGAAGTCTGTATGACACAGGACATAGAAATTGCCATTGCTTTTACAACTTTTTTGGACATATCAGATATGCTATTTATGGTTTTCTTCACTTTGAGTCTCACTTTGAAAACTTCTTAAGATGCATTAAATTTGAAAAATTTTCACTTGTGCACAGGTACAGGAGCCATTATGAGGCCAGTGTATTCAGTGAAAAGGTCTGGTCATGAAGCTGCATTTTCTGTAGTATGAGAATAGAAATACAAATTAACAGGTGTTTTTGTGGGGTGACTAAGTCCTGTGTGCATATATGCCACCATCAACATGATTTACATTATGATGTGAGACTATAATTAACCAATAAAAGCACATTATATAAATTTATTAAGAATTACTTTTTCCACAATGGCTTTCTGACTTGGAAATAGAAAGGAGCCCAGGGTTTCTTGTTGCCATCCCATGACTGTGCCATTGACAGTGTCAGGTTCTCATGGTCATTAGTGTCTCAAAATTATCCAGTGAGAAAAACAGTTAGTATGTCCTGATACTCATTCTGTTTGATTTTAAGGTAAACACACTGCTTTTTTATGCTTTTCTGCTTCAATGAAATTCCTTTTACTAGATTTGAATAAACTTTGCTTGTGGGTTAAGCTGACACCATTCAAGAGCTTCAATTTTCACTCTACCGAAAATAAGCTAAGTATAGGAGTCTGCAAGCAAGCAGAATGGGAAGTTCTTGCCTACACAAGCATAAATACACCAATTACTCAGACATACTTAGACACATTTCCTTTTGGAGATTTTAGAAACTCCTTGATAGACTCTAGACACCCAGGGGAGAATAGAGTATTAGTGCAGACTGGTAGACACCACTGAACCCTCCCCACCATGCTCAACACAGAGTGATTCAGAAAGACAAACTTCTCCCTAGGACAAGAAATTGTTTATCTATGAATCCAATATCTCAATAATTCTGAGAATGACAAAATAACTTGCATTTTCCACCAAGTCCAGCATAGTTTCAATGCAGAAGAAAGAATGGAAGCAGTGTTATGACTGGTAGTTGCCATAGTTTGCCCCTGTTTAAACAGAGAATAAGTAGATAAAAATAAACAAAACAAAAACACAGTTGCCTGCTTCTCTTTGACAAGGAAAATAGTTGGGAGAGGCTATTACGATTTTTATTGGTACATTGTAATCATACATCATGATGAAGTTCAGGGTGATAGAGGCATGCACACACACAGAACTCGGTGAGCTGTCCCAAAGTTCCCACCCCATCACACTCCTTCTACCTTTCCACCTTCCCATGCCTGATTCATTGGTTGACACTGATAAGTTTGTGTATGTACATTACATCCATTAAAACACTTTATCTTTAAGTGTTTTTCCCATCCCATCTCCCACAGTTAAGTCACCTCCTTCACTTTACTAAGGTATATCCTCCTTTGTCTCAAGTTCCTCTTGTGTCCCAATTCCTCCCTAGTTTTCACATATGAAGAAATACATCTGACATGTCACATTTTTGTGACTAATCTCATTTAGCATAAAATTCTTTGGTTCCATCATTTTCCCTGCAAATGACACAATTTTGTTCTTTATGGTAAAGTAGAATTCCACTGCCTATATACTTCATAATTTCACAATCTATTTATCTGTTAAAGGAGACCTTGTTTGGTTCCATAGTTTTGCAATAATGAATTGTGCAGCTACAAACATAGATCTGCATGCATTACTATCTTGCTGGAGATTTCTTTTATAAGAGATTCATCCATGAAGACAGTGTCTGTTTGTTTTATAATCAGGCACTAATATAGTGGGTAAAAATGTTAAAATTAGGAAAATGTGTGCCAAACAAAAAATAAGGCCAATATTCAAAATAAGGTTTAAAGAAACAGAACAATATAAATCTCCTGAGAATATATTAAAATAATCGTCCAAAATATGCTGACCAAGGATCAGAGACCAGTGTATGTATAAAGGATAATGTCAACAAAGTGGTAGAAAATATTTAAATATTTTGAAGTCATAGGAGAAATTTGATTTGAAGATATAGAAATCATAAATCAGAAAATAAAGAAACCTAGCTGAGGGGTATGGAATGGGGAAGAGAGAAATTTTCTAATGTACATGATGTACATTCAGAAATATATCAAATGAGAAGGTGGGAGGGAGGAGGAAATGGGGTGGGAACTGGGAAAGGGGTAATAGGGTGATGTGTGTATGCATGCCTCTACCATCTTCTACTCCATTGAGATTTATGACTACAATGCATCAATAAAAATAAAAATAAATAAAAATAAAAGAGTTAATATGAAAACAAGAAAAAGCATGAAGGAACCATGTCATTATTGGTGCAATAACTGAACAGACAAACTTTCTAGAGATGATGAGCATCAAAACAGTTCAAGTAGAAGAAATGATGAAAAAACATGAAGACTGATCATGGAAATGGTGTAATTAGAAGAACAAAATGAAAGAAGAATTTAAAAAGATAGAGAAAGCTTAAGCAAGAAAAAGTAGTTTGTTAGCTATGACAGAACACATTTAAGTATTGGGAAAAATAAATACCTCATAAAATCTGAAATAATTTATAGTTTTTATTATTATATTATCTTGAATGCCTCCTGTACTCATTGCCAATGCTCTGTATGAGGTTCCATAATAAGTAGACCTTTTATGTGAATGGAATTGGACCTAAAGGGAAGAGAAAGTAGACATATATTGATAATATATGTGAAGGTGAAAATTATGAGACTTAGCCAGGCATGGTAGCACATGCTTGTAATCCCAGCATTCGGGAGGCTGAGACCAGAAGATCGTGGTTCGTGGACAGCCTCAGCTATTTAGTAGTCCTTTGCATCTCAGTAGAACTCTATTTCAAAAAATAAATAAAGACTATAAAATAGGACTGGGGGTGTATCTTGGAGTTAGAATGCCCCTGGGTTCCATACCCAGTACCACATAAAAATATTATGAGACTCTACTTGTCCTAGTGGTTATGAGAAAGAGCATATATTGGTGGCTACCAAGCATCTTTGTAACTCCTGGCCACCAGAATGTGAAATCTTCAATGTAATGCAGGATGATTTCTGACCAAATATTCTCTTTTGTGATGAGTGATGCTGAAGAGGTCATTGGTCACAGGTGACTGCACCTGCTACTGATTATTAAGGCAATGTCACTAATCAAAACCCACTCACTGAAAGACCCACTATTACAGAATAATACGACAAGTGAAGATGTGCAAGGCAACAAATTTATAAAAGCAAGATATTGAAACCTTTATGCTTTGCCGTAATGATCAGATTATTCACTAAAAATGATGACAAAAATAGTATATATTTGTATGCCTTTGAGAGTCCACATAATTCCAAAATTTCAGCCTGTAACTGAAAAATGAGAAGACATATGAAAATCTGAAATTTTCACTGCTGCTTTTAAATGTGACAGCTTAATACAGCAAAAGCTCTATGAAGTTTTTTTCCAACAAATGCTCTTGGTTAGGACTGAAGTCACGTACTACACTGATGTGGAAAACTAAGCATAGTTCTGATTCAATAAAAACAAACCCTGCACACTAGTCAATTATTCAACCCAATACAAAGCAATATACCCTGAGGTGAACAAGGATATGAGTTGTATATGCGTGGAAGGGAGTGGTATAAGGATGACAGATCAGCCCAGGAGTTCTTTCTCATAATGTCTTGAATTGTGGACTGCACTTTCCTCTGTAATTGGCTGCCCAGTTACATATGATAAATGGCTGGGTGGGCACTGTGGGCAGCACTGCTGTTGGGAAGTTCCAGTCTTCTGGGCATAGGTGGTGAGGCTTGCAGGAAACCCATCTGTTAATATTTGCTCTGACAGAGGCTACCTGTAGATGTTACACCCCTCAGTTCCTTGTTCCCATTGCAAATGTTCCCACTGAGACTCTGCAGTGACTGGACCTAAGGGGTGAATAGGACTGGACCTCAGGGGAGCTCCCAGGTAAGGGGAAAGCAGTGCTGCATCCTGAATCATGCCTGCCTGGGGCCTAGGCTGTCTTCCTTCTCATGACACCTTAAGGAAGGTGGAATCAAGGGAGGTGCTCTGATAAGCAAGGACCTAACAAGGAAGTTGCCTGCAGCTGAGTTTAATGCAGCAAATGTGTTTGTAGCATCTTCCCTGTGGCCTTGGGTCATTTTATTGAGGGTTGTTCAGTTAGCCACAGAACTCCCTGCCCCTACTAGTGTCTCCCATAGAGGAAAGACCGACCTCATGCTTGGGCTACTGTCTGTTCAAAAGTCATTATATACAGAAATCAAGAAATTATCATTGCTTCAAAAATCAAGCATTTGTAAGTTTATGTCAGCTATGCATTGACTCACTTCTTCTTTCACCTGGACAGCTTCTTCAGGTGCATTGGAATTTTAAAGTTGTTCCTTGTAGGAAGGTTCATAATCAAAAATCAAGCCTCTGAATTCAAGAGTAACTAATGAACATCTCACTGCATTTGCTGTAGCATGAGATTAAAAGTAAAATTTGATAAAACAGAGTCAGGTTTCCCCATGGTTCTCTTATCTAGGACCAGACAGTTTCCCATTTTATGACCATGACAACACAGTGCCATATCCTCTGGGTTGCAACTGCTTCAAGATCACAGAGAAAGGAGCACTGCTAGGAATTCTGACACTCATTTGGCTTGTTTTTAAGGCACACAACCTATTTTCTGAAGCCTTGATGGTTCACTATAATTTCTTTTTCTAGATTAGAATATTAATATTTTTGTTTTTCAGGTGAGTGGCATCTTATTAGTCTAGAAACCTGGTGAGGAGCTTTAGAGTATCCATTCTGAAGTGAATGGAAATGTTATAATCTTACCAGATATCAGAGAAGTGAGTAAATCTGGAGTAGAGGAAGTGAAATTTTATAATGTGGAGAGGTGATATTCTAAGATCCAGTGGGAATTATTTGATGATGCCATTGAATACAGTTAGAGCTGGGAAGCTAGTTACAGAGATCATCAGTTCTAACACCCATTCGAAAATGATGGTTGGCTCTTCTCTGCAGTGATATTTAGAGCATTGGAGAGTATGAGAGGAGAGAACTGGGGCTCATTCCTGACCTCAGTAGGAATTGTTGGGGCTTTTGGAGGATTCTTGGCCTGGATCCCCTATTATTCGAAGGTTTAGGATATTTTTTCTTTTACTCATTACTTTTAGATGGAGCCTCACTATGCTGCCCAAGCATGTGCCATGCTAACATCCCTTCTTCTCAGCCTCTGGAATAGTTGGAATTATAGAAAAGTACACCAGGCTTTGCTCTTCTAAGGTTTTGGTAGCTCCTTTAATAGACGGTTCTCAATTTGATACAAATTTAATTCTTGTTTAGAGAGCTTCACACCAGGGAAAGAATCTGGGTAATGTCTGGCCAGAGGCAACAATGAGCAAAAAGAGGACATTCAGAATTTGATAGGAAGAGTACGACCTGGCTCATTCCCAAAGACACCGAATACAAATAAATGTGAAATAAATAGCTACAAATAATTTTAGAAAACAATCAGCCTTTGTGCTGACCATTTTACTGCTTCTGGTACAGAAACTTTTAGCATTATCAGAAAACTAATTGGACCATAAAAGACTGATTATTATTATTATAACCTATTTAAAAGTGGAATGATCTTAAATTCAGGGAACACTGGTCTTCTTGTACTTGTATTCTTCTAATCACCTTTCCAACCATGACATTTCATACTCAGTTGAGGAATTTGGAAACTGTCATCTTCAGTGACCCCTTAAAATTTCTGTGGAAGAGACAATCAGACTCTTAAAGATATTTGCTTTATGTCTACATCTGTGCTCTTGATGTGCTTTCCTGCCTACTCTTATCATAGCTGCCCTTGTTGGTACCTTAAAGCCTCAGTGATGAGAAAAGTCTTAGGAGGTTCAGCATTTTGGTTTCTGGTTAGAGGACTGGTAAGTGGCAGAGCTCATATTCCCAATGCTTCCTGCTGTTTCTAAAGCACAGATCTGTGTCCAGAGGTCACATCTCAGAAAGGACAGTCTTTTTTTTACTTTATTGGCAGGGTACATTTTTTTAAATTGTTGCTCTAATCTTTTTATTTTTATGTGGATCATATTTTAAATGGCATACATTCAGACTATTTTTGTTTCCCTACCCCCTACTTCTTTTTACCCCTCCCAACAATGAGTGTCCAGGTTAACCATGCTACATTTATACTTTTACATATATTCAGATGTAGTTCCTCCAGTAATCAACCTCAGCCTTCACCTTCTTTGTCTCCTAATCTTCCATTTCAGCTTTGCTGAGGTTTACCCTCAATTATCTGTAGTCCCTCTGGTATTCCTAATAGTACCTAGTTTGGGTGTATTAGAGAAAACCTATGTCCCTTTTCTTTCTAGAGATCAGAGTATTTATTTATTTATTTATTTATTTATTTATTTATTTATTATTTATTTTGGTGGTACTGAGGTTTCTGGAAGCCCTTCTACTTCCGGGCTACACTCCCAGACCTATTTTTTTATATTTTTATTTGGAAACAGGGTCTCAAGCCAGCGTGGCTGGTTTCAAACCTGCTCAAATCTCCTGTCTCTGCCTCCCAAGCGTGGGAATTACAAGTGTGCGCCACCATGCCCTGTGAGATCACAGTCTTTAAGATATATCTTGTATGATATTCTTGTCAAAGATTTTTTGTGTTCATTGGGAAGGGTAATACAGGCATGCAAACCCAGTATTTTTTATGGATGAAACTAGAGAATTGTGGATTTGAAGTCAGTCTCAGCAAGAAAAAGACACTCTCAGCAACACAGCACAATTTTCTTTCAGAATTAAAATAAATAAGTTTAGCAATGTAGTTCAGGTGAAGAATGTCCCTAGTCTGAATACCCAGCACCAAAAGAAATCCTATGTGTTATGAAATTAGTCATAGTAGTCCTGGTCTTTTAGAGAGCTAGTTCAAGAATCTTATGAAAAATTTTATCATTTTTGTCTGTTCTTTAACCTGATCCCACTCCAAATAGTTTTTGTAGTTTTCAGAGAAGAGACTTTACCAAAGGATGGTACTAGATGGCTTATAATGATACTCACCATCATAGCAGCACAGGGTCAGAGTGGCCATCAGGAGAAACGTGGAAAGTCTCATGGTGCTTTATTTTCTCTTAGATTGAGTTTTATCAGAAGATGAGCGATCTGGGTTTACCACAGGGGTGTGTAGGACCTGTGTAGCTCAGAGCTATTTGTACCTCTGTCTCCCTGGTATTTCCCACAGAGTCTTGTGTCACATTACAAGGCTTGGCTCCTAACTTTCCTTCCTGATGGAAGTCCTTCCTCAATGTTAATCCCAACATCAACCTTAATCCTATGTGGGGCAGAGCCCAGGAGGACAGCCTCATGAGAACTGTAATCATTCTTTCAGGTGACCATTCATGTTTCAACAGAATGGATTCCAAGCATTTCAGTTTACTTTTGAGATTTTCATTATTACATATTTGTTCACTGAGTTGAATCTGACAAGTGGAGGACACAATCTAGGGATCCAGGAAGGTAAAGAGCTACTTCTGCTTTTGGGAGACTATATGATAAGTGAATCTGCTTGAGCTACTCCCACCCTGCATGTGAAAGAGAACAGGTATGTTTCAGTTTCACACTGAAAATTTTTTTTAATTAAAAAATTTTAACATATTTTCATTGGTGCATTGTAGTTAAACATTTTAATGGAATAAAAGACTTGTAGAGATATACATACACACATCATTCAATTAGCCTTTATCCAATCCCCATCCAATTTCCTCCTACCCCCTTGTTCCCATGCTTGATTTAATGATTGACTTTGATATGGTTAAGTACATCATGTGCTTTTAGAGTTTACATCTTCTCCCCTCCGATCCCCTCATATAGGTCACATTAATTGCTCCTCTATAGGGCCCCTTCTTCAACTAGATTTCCTCCTATTACCCATTTCTCCCTCGTTGTCACATATTAGGGAAAGCATCTGATTTCTTATATTTTGTGACATTTCCCTGTAGATGCCATAATTTTTTTCTTCTTTATGTCTGGGTAAGTTTCCATTGTGTATGTATCCCATAGTTTTGTAATCCACTCATCTGTTGATGGACCTCTTGGCTGGTTCCATAGTCTGGGAATGATGAATTGTGCATCTGTGAACAAAGATACTCGTGCATTGGTTTGGTAGTTTGGTTTTCATTTTTTGGGGTCGATACCCATAGGTTGTATTTCTGGGTTACATGGTAAGTCCATTTTCATCTTCTGAGGATCTTTCATGCTATATTTCAAAGTGGTTGCATTAATTTGCAATTCCTCCAGTACTGTGTTAGAATTTCTACTTCTTCATACCCAATCAATTACAGTTTATCTCTTCCTTGGAAGTCCTATGTTCATTTTCCACACTATTTCCCATTTGCTGAAATCATGATGGCCAAAAAGTGAGTGACTTTGACGAGATGATCCACTCACAACCAAATTTTAATAGAGGTCACTTGTATCTGGAGATCTGCTGAGAGATGGGGGATGGCAGAGGCAACTTCAAGTGGTTCCTGACCTCACAATTACCCTTTGCTGTGCAGCTGGTTCCAGTCCCGGCCTCTCAGCTAGGTAGGCTCCAATTCTTCTCTCACTAGCCATAGCTCTGGCCTTGCCACTCAGAAGGCCACAGGATTTGCCTTCTGGGCCTGGGAACCAGCCCCATTACTTGGCAGGCTCTGATCCCGGCCCTGTGTGCCCAGGCACTGGCCTCACTGCTCGGCAGTCTCCGATTCCAGCCCCATGGGCCCTGGCACCGGCTTTGCCACTGGAAAGGCTCTGACCTCAGCCCCACTGGCCCGATACTGGCCTCCCCTTTCAGCTGGCTGCAGTCCAGGCCCTGCTGGCCCTGGCACCAGCCTTGCTGCACAGCAGGCTTTGATCCTGACCCATGTGCCCCATCACCAGCCTCACTGCTCAGTAGGCCCCGATCCTGGCCTCACTGGCCCTGGTACCAGCCTTACTATGCAGCATGCTTAGGTCTCCATCACTGTGGGCAGGTCATCTACAGAGGTTTCCTTTTTTTCTTCCATATATATATTTTTTAGTAGGATAAAACAGTATGTGTCTTTTGCAAAAGTTGGGAGCCCAAATACCTAGTAGCAATGAATTCTGTCTCCCTTATGAAGGTTGAGGTCCATAGCTTCACCTCAGAGAGTGGGATCTGCTGCTGTGAGTGCATCCCAGCCTCCAGTGCTGTGCAGAAGAGTGCGGAGGCCTTGAGCATTGTTTTCTCCCGGGATGTGCAACATATTGGTGGATTTGGCTATGCGGGGCTTCTTCTGATGCATCCGAACAGTTTTCTTACATAGTATGTTGCCCAGAGTTCCTGAGCATGTGGGGCAGGAGCAGTCTACTTTAGGGGAGATTTCTTCAAAATTTCAGGGTGTATTGGATTGGATCTGTCTTCCTCTCTCAAATACTGGCTGCCACTACCACCGCTATCTTGATACTCTCCCGAGCATTTTTCTTACATAGTATGTTGTCCAGAATTCCTGAGCATTTGCACCAGGAGCAGTCTTACTTTTGGGGAGATTTCTTCAAAAAATTCAAGGTGGATTGGATTGGATCTGTCTACTTCTCCAGAATACTGGCTGCTGCTGCCGATACCATCTTGTTCTCTCCTCTTTAATATTTTTTAGTAAAAGAAAATAGTACATGTCTTTTGCAGACATTGGGAGCCTGAGCATTTAACAAAAATAGATTTTATCTCTCCACTGAGAGCAGAGGTCCACAGCTTCAATTTGGAGAACAGGATCTGGGGCTCCAAGCATGCCACGGGCCCCAGCATGGTGTAGAAGAATGTGGCGGCCAGGAGCACCAAGGGCCCTGGGATGCTTGGCTGGGCATCCTGGCCTGGCCAAGAGAGCCAAAGCCCCTGAGATGCTCCAACCTGCCTAGAATGTTTGTGGTTAGCCTCCTTTACTTAGTGAGGCCCTCTGTAATTTAGTGAAACCCTGATTCAAAATGCAGAATAAAAAATATGGTATGGAGTGTAACGCAGAGGTAGAATATCCCTGGGTTCCATTCCCAGACCAACAAAAAGAAAAAAAAATCCTAAGCATGTGTAGCAGGAGCAAGCAGGAACAGTCTACTTTCTTATTTTCTGATGTCTTCTGGGATGTTCTTTCAAAAATCACTTTTCTTGTGGGGGCGGGCGCCATGCTGCCATCTTGCTTCTAATTCCGCCATTTTTCACTCTTTCTCTTCTGAAGAAATTTTAAACAAATTCATTTCCTTGGATCCCATTCCATCATGATTTTTTTTGTGTTCATATGTGTATATTAAAATATATAAAATATTTGTATATATATAAATATGTCTCTATATAAACATTATATGTATTCCATATATATATTTATATAAATATATACATACATCAACATTAAATTCATGTCACATGCCTCATGCACACACACACACACACACACACACACACACACACACCATATAGTCATATAATGTCCCTATTATGTTTAGAGGTATATAGGTCTCTATATACTTACATGTGTTAAGGTATATGCCTATATATATTTAAATATATATATAAATAAATTTAGTAAAAATGTATAACCATGCACATCTACAGTATAAGATATTTTTAAAACTGTCTCGCCTTAAAAATATTTTTGGTGAAATCAACTACTTTATGAGTCATTGCTGACTCTACTCTACAACCACAAATTTTGCTTATCAGTAAAGCTAAGACCACTCAAGAGTTTAAAATTTTCACTTTAGTATGAGAATACATAGAGAAGGTGTCAGCGAGCAAGGAAAAGGGGCAAGTTCTCTTCTCCAAACACTGAGGTACAGCAATAACTCATAGACACATTTCCTTTCTGAGATATCAGATATTTTTGAAAGGCTTAAGCATCTCAGAAGAGTATAAGCAAAGACAAAGTTTCTGACACCCTCTGACCAGAGATTCTGACTGGTGTATCATGAGAGACCAAGATGAAGAAAGCCTTCCTAGCTCTCAGACTCATTCTGGGAATGTGATGCAATAGGTCACCTGTCCAATGCCCCAATTTGTCATAAGGGACAACCGGTGGGCTGATTTTTATCTTAGTGTCATTGAAGTTTGGGTGGATCCAGAGCAGTCTAAATCCCTAAGGAAGAAAGAAGGGAGCATTTCAGATGGTTAGACACCATAAACCTCCCCTATGCTCAACATAGAGTGATCCTGAAAGACAATCCTTTTATACTTGGGTACAAAACTGCTAAATAAAACACTAGCAACATACATTCAAAACCACATCAAGAAAATCATATACCATGATCAGGTAAAGTTCATCCCTGGGATGCAAGGCTGGTTCAACATATGAAAATCAATCCATGTAATTCATCATATAAACAGAACCAAAGACAAAAATCACATACATAATCATTTCAATAGATGCTGAAAAAGCATTTGATAAAATTCAACATCCGTTTATTATAAAAGTACTGGAGAGAATCGGAATAGAAGGAACACAACTCAACTTAATAAAGGCAATCTACAATAAGCTCACAGCCAACAACATATTAAATGGTGAAAAACTTTGCAAATTCCCCCTAAAAACAGACACAAGACAAAGATGTCCATTATCACCACTTCTCTTCAATATAGTACTTGACACCCTAGCCAGATCAATAAGGCAAGAAAAGGAAAAGTACTGCAAAAAGAACTGATATACAAATTCAGAAACATGTCTGGATACAAAGTCAATCCTAAAACATCAGATAGTTTTCTGTACACCAACCATAAATCCACTGAAAAAAAATTTCAGAGAACACTTCCACTCAGGATTTTCCACAAAAAATAAAATACTTAGCAATAAACTTAACCATGGAGGTAAAAGACCTCTATAAAGAAAATTATAAAACATTGAAAAAATAAATTTAAGAAGATCTTAAAAGATGAAAAGATTTTACATGTTCATGGATAGGAAGAGTAAATATCATCAAAATGGCCATACTTCCAAAAGTGATCTACAGATTCAATGCAATCCCCATTAAATTACCAAGATAATTCCTCAAAGACATAAAAAAAATCAGTCCTTAAATTCATTTGGAGCAACAAAAAACCCAGGATAGCAAAAGGAGTTCTCAGCAACAAAAACCATGCAGAGGAATCACAATATCTGACTTTAAACTATACTATAAAGCTATTGTAATAAAAAAAAAGCATTGTACTGGTACAAAAAAGATACATAGATCAATGGAACAGAAGAGAATACTCAGAAACAAATCCACACACAGCAAATTAAATTTTGACAAAGGGGCTAAAAACATACACTGGAAGAAAGATAGCCTGTTCAACAAATGGTGTTGTCAAAACTTGTTAGCAGTATGCAGAAAAAATGGAAGTAAATGCACTTTCTCATCCTGCAAAAGAGTCAACTCAAGATGGATCAAAGACTTGAAAATAGACCAGAGACTTTGAGGCTCCTTGAAGAGGGCATAGGTCCAACACTGCAACACATAGGCACAGATAAAAACTTTCTCAACAAGACCCCAGAGGCACAACAAACTAAAAGATGAATTAATACTTGGCATAGCATGAAACTAAAGAGCTTCTTTACAGAAAAAGAAACTGTAAATAACCTCAATTGAGAGCCAACAGAATGGAAGATTTTTGCCACCTACTCCTCAGATAGTGAACTAATATCTAGAATATACATAGAACTCAAGAAACTCAGCACTAATAAAACAAATAACCCATTCAAAGAATAGGCAAGTGAATTAAATAGACACTTCACAAAAGAAGAATTTTTAATGGCCCATTAATGCATGAAGAAATTCTCAACATCATTGGCAATCAGATATGCAAATGAAAACTACCCTGAGTTTTTACCTAACTCCAACTAGAATGCCAATCATTCAGAACACAAACAAGAACAAATGCTGGCAAGGGTGTGGAGAATTGTTGGTGGGATTGCAGCTTAGTGCATCCACTTTGAAAAACAGTATGAGTATCCTCAGAAGAATGGAAACACACTATTTGATCGAACAATACCACTTCTGGGTATCTACCCAAAAGAAAGGAAACCAAACTATCAAACTAATGCATGTGTATCTATGTTTATAGCTGCACAATTGACCATTGCCAAACTATGAAACCAGCCAAGTTGTCCATCAATAAATGAATGGATTTCAAAACTGTGGCATATGTACACTATGGAATTTTACTCAGCCATAAATGATTACATCATTTACAGGGAAATGGGTGGAAATGGAGGACATTATGCTAAGTGAGATTAGTCAGTCACAAAAACAAAGAAATCAGATTCTTCCCCTAATATGTGAAAGCTAAGGAGAAATGGGTAACAGGAGGAACTCTAGAGGAAGTAAGAGATCCTATAGAGGAGCAAATAAGGTGACCTAACTGAGGGGATGGGAAGAAACAAGAAGGAAACTCTATAAAACACATGATGTACTTAAACAAAAATATCAAAGTCAATCACTATGCCAAGCATTAGAAAGAGAAGATGGGGAGGTAAAGGAGTCAGGACTGCATAAGGGCTAATTGGGTGATGTGTGAGATGTATGACTACAATGCACCAATTAAAAAATTAAAAGTGAATAAAAATAAAAATAGTTGATAAAAAGAAGAGATGTTCCAAAGAGAAGAATAATATAAATCTCAAAACTGACTCTAATGAAACAGAATATGAAACACTGAAGAGAATCTTAAAAATAACTGCCAAAAATATGACGAAGGACACAAGACCAGTGTATATAAAATGGAGAATTTAAAAGAACACATAGAAAAGATGAGAATAATTAATTTTACAGGAGGAATAATAGTGTTAATAAGCACAACAAGCACAAAATTTTATGCAGGAGAAAGAATCAGAGAACATAAAGGCTGGTCATGTAAAGTGTTCCATCAGAGGAGCAAAATAAAGAAGAATATAGAAAATAAAGAATAAAAAAGAGTGAAGAAAGCTTAGGAGACTTATGCTTTTCAAAGAGGTTTTCATTACATTTGTACATGAACAAAAAAAAATTTAACTCTTAAAACTTATCTTAAATGTATCTCATAAAGTTCTAAGCTTTAAAATGTATTTTAAATAGCCCAGTGTTGGTGTTGGGCCGTGGTGTGTGTGTGTGTGTGTGTGTGTGTGTGTGTGTGTGTGTGTGTGTGTGTGTGTTTCAATATATGAACTCCAATAGCTATCTTTTTATTGCATTGGGGATTGAACCCAGGGGTGTTAAACCTCTGAGTTATACCCTGAGGTGTTTTTTTGGAAGCAGGGTTTAGGCCTTGCTACATTGTTGAGGGTGGCCTCAGACCTATGATCTTCCTGATTCACTCTCAAGTGCTGAGGTTACAGTATCTCATAGCAATTTTTATTCATTTTATTTTTTGTAGTACTGAGGATTGAACCCAGAGACACTCTACCTTCAGGATATACTCTCAGCTTAATTTTATTTATTATTTAGAAATAGGTTCTTGCTAAGTTGCTGAGGCTGACATTAAACCTAGGATCATCCTGTCTCATCCTACCAAGTATTGTGATTCAAAGCATACCCCACTATGCCTGACTTCCCACAGCAATCTTTTTTTAAAAATTTTTTTAATTTATTTTTTTTATTGGTGCACTGTATTCATACATCATAGTGGGATACAAACTTTTGTATACATGCACACATCGCCTAGTCAACCCCCACCCGATCCCCACCCCATTCTCTCCCCATCCTCCTTCCCATGCTTGGCTTAGTGGTTGACATCTAGTATTATAGCAATGTATCCAAAATTAAAAATGATAATTTCATATAACAGTTTCATTTGTCTGATACCAAGCTTTTGATGACTTAAAGATAACATTTCAATATTTCTTTTTTCTTTCTTTCTTACCAGAGAATTTTTTTTCTATTTTTTTTAGGTGAAACAATCATATATTTATATATTTATTTTTCAGAAAAAAAATCTATCCTAATATGGAATATGGACTCTAGATACCCCAAACGATCTTGAAAAAGAACAAAGCTAGAAGATATATATTTTCTGATTTCAAACCATATAAAACTACAATAATTGAAACAGTGTAGTACTGTTCTAAAGGCAGATATATAAACCAATGGAGTTAGATAAAAGCCTAGAGCTAAATTCTTCCCTATATTGTCAAGTTATTTTTGACAAGGTTTCCACGAACATTTGGTGGTAGGAATAATAATCTTTTAACTAAATATTGTTGAAAAATAATACTTACAAGGAAAAGAATAAAATTGGACCCTTACCTAATCCCATATACAAATATTAACTCAAAATAGATAAAAGACCTAAATATAAATCTTAAGACTATAAACTTTTAGGAGAAAATCTGGGTCATAAAACCTCACAACATTGAAATTGGCAGTGATTTCTTGGTTATGATTTCAATGGCACAGGCAACAGAAGAGTATGCAAACTCCCTAAAAAATAAAAAAAATTGTATATCCAAAGACAATGTAAACAGAGTTAACAGTTACTAATAGAATGGGATAAAATATTTCCAATTGCTATATCTGAAGGTATATTAATATTCCAACTAGACATCCTAAAAATTAACAACAATAAAGGCAAACAATACAATTTAGAGATAGGTAAAAGACTAACATAAATAATGAATCTCCACAGATAACCAATCTAGTTGTCTGTTGGATGGAAACTCTTGTTTCTCTGGTTCTGGTGTGTGTTACCTATTTCTTCTTTGTAGTTAATCTCTTTGAGTATTTTCTCTAGCGCTGGTTTTGAAGACATAAATTCCTTCAGTTTCTGTTTGTCATGGAAGCTTCTTATTTCTCCATCTAATTTGATAGAAAGTTTTGCTGGGTAGGAAATATTTGGCTGGAAGTTGTTTTCTTTCAGAGTCTGGAATATGTTACTCCAAGCCCTTCTGGCTCTCATGACTTGGTTTGGGAAGTCTGGAGTGATTCTAATTGGTTTGCCTTTGAATGTCACTTGGCCCTTTGTTTTTGTTGCCTTTAAGATTCTCTGCTTGGCTTCCACATTGGTCATTTTGACAATTATGTGGCGTGGGGATCCTCTTCTCCGATCCTGTCTAAAGGGAGTTCTATAAGTTTCCTGGACCTGTGTATTGACCTCTTGCTCTATGTTTGGAAAATTTTCTGCTATTACTTCTTTGAAGAGATTGTTGATCCCTTTAGTTTCACTTTCTTTTCCCTCCTCTATTCCAATTATTCTTAGGTTAGCTCTCTTAAAATGGGCCCATATTTCTTCAATGTCAGATTCCTGCTGTCGGATATTTTTTTTCTAGATTAGAAACTATGCATTCATTTTTGGAATGATCATCTTCTAAGAGTGAGATTCTGTTCTCCATGTGATCTAATCGGTTGTTCATGCTTTGAATTGAGGCCTTTACTTCATTAATTGCATCCTTTATCTCTTTTTGGCTCTCTCTGAATTCTTTTTGAAGCACCTCTATTATTTCTACAGTTATTTTTCTGATTTGATCTTCTAGAAATCTCTGATTTTCTGTTTTATCGGGATCTGATGTTGTGGGGTTGTGGGCATTCATTGCTCCAGTGTTATTCCTCTTTCCCATGAGTTTGGAAGTTTGTACCTTCTCTGGGTTCTTCCCTTGGGTCACTATGACTTCGCTTAGGGTGCTCTGGATCTCGAGTCTGTGGTATCTCAGACCCCACTACTCCTTTATTGGGTTGTATCACAGAGTCTCCGACCCAGGGAGTCGATAAAGGCTGCTTTAGACTATGGGGGGTGCCAGGTTGGGCGTTCTCCTATGGTGTGATATCTCTGACACCGCCCCTCCCCCACTGGGTCAAGTCCCAGGGAGTACAATACTGGGATTTCTCCTCTGTGGCCCGCAATTTGACTCACTGTTCTTGAGTAGCAGATGTAGCTGTACTGGACTCGGTGAATTCACTGCTGCTGCCGCTGGTGGCAATATGGAGCCGCTGTCACGCCCTTGGCCGTGAGGCTGCAGTATTTTTTCTTCTCTGGTTTTGAGTTCCACTCTGAGTCCCTGCAGCGTGTGCTGAGCTCAGCCACTGGGAGCTTTAGATGCTCACTGCGCCGAAAGATCCCGCCTGGCTGTTTCGCAGTGGCTCACCTCGGCTTGCGGTGGCCGTCCAGTGAACTCGCCGCTGCCGCCGGCAGTATGGCGCTGCTGCCTCATCCTTGGGCGTGAGGCTGGTGTATCTCCTCTGTGGCTCTGAGCTCTGTTCTCAGTCCGCTTTCTCTCTGGAGCCTGGTGATATTTTTGTTTCTCTGGTGATGGTGTTTTCTGGCTATGAAAGGCACTGATTTTGTGGTAATGGAGATTGGTTGTTAGCGGGGCTCTTAAGCCCTGCTTTTCTCGGTTGCCATCTTCCCGGAAGTCCCCCCACAGCAATCTTAACAGCAAGTAGAATCCAAGCTGCTTGTTCTGAGACCAGTCCTATAAATTTCAGATACCTGTCTCCTACCTTGAGTAATCACTTGTCTCCTAAACAGGGCAGTAAGTAGACATTATTATAGATTTCACAAATGTGCTGCTTAAGAAGCACAAATGAATTGTCTATTTGTCATAACTAGTAAGTGGAAGGAGAGGAATTTTAAATATGAAGGAACCTGATGCCAGAATTATGCTTTTTTTTTTTCTAGGAAGTCTTTTCCACCACAGACATTCTCTTTGACTAAGGTTGCATTATCTCTGGAGAGATTCTATTGAAATACAACCTATGTTGAAATAGCATAATTACCCATTTGAATACCTTGGATGATCAGTTCTTTTGTGCATGTTGAGGAGCAGACTACAGGATAGGCAGAAATGGGGAGGTGAGCAGCTCTCTTTGCCATCAGGTAGAACCACTGGCACCCATGTTGTGCCAGCCTGTCCCAGGTCCCATGACCAACTCCAGCCTCAAGTTGATTCACTGACTTTGATTCATCCTTAAGTTGGCAGCTCTGACCCTTCTGGAGAGACTGGGAGCCACTCTACTGGAGGCCCCTTCTTATCAATGCCCAAAGAGTGAGGCTCCTCTTGTGTGTTTGCCTTCTCTCCGCTGCCTACTGCTCAGCATTGCTTGAGCTTCCCCCAGCTTTCCTGAGACTTCTGGGAATCGGATCTCAATAGAGATAATTTGGAATTAGAAGTCAGCCCCCCACATTCTGAACATTCTTATCTTGTCATTTAGCAACAACTTGTGTAAGCCAGATCTTTCTAACCTTAGGGCAGTTTCTAGAAGCACAGATAAAACTCAGAGTTAAAGCTGGGCTTGGTGGTGTACACTTGTAATCCCTGTAATCCTGTGCTTGGGAGGCGGAGACAGGAGGATCGTGCTGGTTGGAAGCCAGCCTCACTGGCTTAAGAGACCCTATTTCCAAATAAAATATAAAATAGGTCTGGGAGTATAACCCAGAGATAGAAGGGTTTTCAGGAACCTCTGTACCACCAAAATAAATAAATAAATAAATACCCTCAGAGTTATGCAGCTATGGTTGGTGCCACTCCATGAACAGGGAGGAGACAGGCATGGTTATATTCATGAAGATCCTTTCTGTGATGCACATAAAGTACTGCTCTCACATCCCACTATCCCCCGCTCTTTTAACACTTGAGCTATCCCTTCTGGATTCATGCATGAATGAATTTGCAGACACATATAACACACAGACACACATCACACAGAACAGAACCTGTTCCAACCCTTTCAGGAAAGTCACTTGATCCTCTGGAAGAAGACTCAGTGAGACCCTGAGCATTTAATTCCAGGTAAGAATTTTTAGGTAAGCACCTTCTTTCCCTTGGCCTTTGAACTCTGGGGAAAAAGACCACTCTTCTTTGGATGAAGCTGACAGTGGTTCTGGCAATGGCTTCTCTGGTGGCTTTGGAAAGTGTTGTCATAGATAAATCCTGCTCCTTTTCTCTGGTTTATCTGTAAACCAAATGCAAGTGTGTCCAGGGCACCCTGGGGAGGAGACAAGTGCAGCTTATTTGCAAAGCAGTGACATAGGGACAGAGGTAGGTCTGAGCCAAAGGTGTATCATCTGACTTGGTGTGTGTTGACAAGAAGAAATGAGTGACAGAAAGAGAGGTATTACTAGTCTAGAGCTTTGATGACTATATCTACGGTGAGAAATAGTGGTAAAAGAGCACCAGGAACCAGAATTCTGTATGTAGTTTAATGACTCATATTGGCACTTCCAAATCCTCTACAGATTTCTGATTTCTCAGTCTCTCCACTGAATTCATAAGGGTACCTGAGATTTTGTGAGGACATTCCTAACTCTAATCTTATTTTTCTCTTGGAAAGGACAAGATGTGGTCTCCTGTTATCCTTTGAAGTCTATTTGCTCTGGACACAATCAACCTAATGTTGAAATTCTTCAAACCCTCTCTGCTTGATGAAATCACCCAGAGTGCTCTACTCTGGCTGAGGGAACTTATGGAGTGCCTCTCAGAAGGACAGAAAACAAGCATTAGGCACAATGCTGGTATCTTCTCCTTACTATTTTCCATTAAGTCAGAGAGAAATGAGAGGTAGGAGGTACTAGAAAGTGCATTTCCCATGTTATGTCAGAGTAGCAAGTTTGATTAGATAGGGGATAAGGAAAAGTGAGACAGACCCTCAGAATATTTTTATTTTGCCGGGCGTGGTGGCACACGCTTGTAATCCCCGTGCTTGGGAGGCGGAGACAGGAGGATCACGCTGGTTCGGAGCCAGCCTCGCTGGCTTAAGAGATCTTGTTTCCAAATAAAAAATATAAAATAGGTCTGGGAGTGTAGCCCAGAGGTAGAGGGGTTTCCGGGAAAACCAGTACCACAAAAAAAAAGAATATTTTTATTTTTACGTGTTCTTCTTAATGTAAGAATTTTATTTATTTATTTGTTTGTGGCATTGATGATTTAACCCAGTATCTCTGTACCTCCAAGCTACATCTCAGTCCTATTTTGTTTTTATTTTGAAACAGGGTCTTTTTAGGTTAATGAGAGTCTTACTATTTGCTGAGGTTGTCCTCAAACATGCAATCTTCCTGTCTCAGCCTCCCAAGTACTGGGATTACAAGTGTACACCTGGCTGTAATGTAAGTCTTTGATTTTGAATGCTCCTGAGTCCATTATCAATTTATTTTTTTCCAAAATATGTGTAGAGGAGGGTCTTAGGTAGTGTAATTAGATGATCTGGTGGATCAGAAAATAGCTCGCATTTCAGTATTTCTCTGGGAACTCAAGGGCTTCCTGACGATTATACTAGTTACACATGAAGACCCATTTATTTTTAGTTCACATTTTTCAGTGAAAGTTTATTTAAACTAGTTTTTGTGGGGGATTCAAAATGCTGACTGTGGGACACAGCACTTCTCAGTAGTTGAAATAAAGTTCAACTACTGAGAAAAGCAGTGTCTTAACCAACATAATAAATATATCTCAGAAACCAAACCAGATCCAGGAACCTCAGCAGAAGGAATCCAGGAACCCTGAACTGCAGGAAAAAGAAAATAAAAAAAGGTCGAATATCGGATCTGCTGCAGCCACAGTGGGGCCGTCGGCGCCAGCGCCAACTAAATCGCAGTCTGTGGACCTTACTTACACCAATGTGGCAACATAATCCAAGAGTAAAAGTCTTTTGGGGTTCCAGGGAGCCAAGCCACTGCTGCTCCAGGCTGCCCGCGGCTGGTAAGCCATCTGGGGCGAGGAGGCTTGGACTCCATTCAGTCCGGCACTGCCCAAGCCACTGCATCCTCCGGCCCCAGCCCAGCCCCAGCCTGAGTGCTGCCTCAGCCTCTGCCACCTCTGGCCCCAGCACAGCCCCAGCCCAAGCAGCAACCTGTGCAGTTCCACCCAGGCGATCCAAGACCCAGCCATGAGAGGGAGCAGCCCAGCCCAACTTAGTAACCAAAACATACTCTGGGACCACCACGGAAGAAATCCAGTAATTTTTAACTGTGAGAGTCACCGCAACACACACAAAAGGTGCCATATTGAGCTGCCGGCCGAAAAGGATTTTGGGGAATGGCAATGCTGGCAGCCCTGAGAAGTAAGAGTCTGAAAGTGACCATAGAGCTCTAACATCCTAAGCTTTGAGATCACCCAAACTCTTGAGCGGCACCGTTGGTGCACCAGAAGCAGTAACCACAGAGGCACTGGGAGACCTGCAGCATCCCCAACATGGACCTGCCATATCCCCGGAGAATCAGATATGGAAGAGCTGCCAGCCCTTCAGAGCCCCTGACTGGGCTGCCAGGTAACAGCGTGAGCTCAGATGAGCTACGGGAGCCAGTGAGCACACAGTGAGTGTCACTAGACACTGCGACAACTGAGGGTTCCAGTGTCCACACAGGGGAACACCTTCAACCCCATTGACACAGCAAAGGTGCTTAAGGTGTGATACTTGCACAGGGCCACAAGGGGTTGCTCCAAGCAAATACAAGACATTGACATATACAGCGTATATTAGTAAAATAGTAGGACTGTTTCCTTTTCTTTTCTTTTTCTTCTTTTTTTGCCAATTTTTGTTTCATTCTAGTTTTTTGGTTTCTGGGTCTTTTTTTGGTTTTTCAGCTTTTTGGGGGGGGTTATTCTTTTCTTCTTTTTCTTTTTCTTCTTTTTTACTTTTATTTGGGTTTCTTGTTTGGATCTTTCACTTCATATCACATGGTTGTTAGGTTGTTTTATTTTACCTTATGTTTATCCTGTTTATTCTCTTAACCTTTTTGTTCTCATCTGGTGGTCCATTTTTGTTTTGTTGATGCTGCTATTTATATTTGATGTATAATAATCTTTCTACCTTATTTTGTTACTTTATCCATTTGTGTGTGTTCCTTCCCCCCACTCCTTCTACAAATGTTTACAATTTAGACTATCAACTAGCTTCCTTCAAATCTTTCCCCTTGTACCCTAAGTGTATCTCTTTCTTTAACACACAAAGTTTCTCACATCTCCATACTTAAATATTCTAATAAATACAAGAGTCCTACTATCTAAACACCCATTCTAAACCTGATTTAACTCTATTATACTTAAATTCTTCCACAACCTAATTATATTCTCTACCTTACCCGACTCCTGCACCCATCACCCTAGCTACTCCAACATCACCCAATCCTCAACACCCAAAAAAGTCCTGCTTACTTGTTGACTCTTCTAAATCCCTACTACTAAGACTGGACTATACAAAATACCCACAATAAGTGGGAAGACATCAGAAAAACAGGCCTGAGAACTTTGAAAATATGAGAACTAGGAATAGTGGAGAAACAACAGTAGTCATGAATACTAACCTACAAGAAATGCAAGAAGGGGAGTTCCAAATCTTGATCTACAGTATGATGAAAGGATTTAAAACAAGTCTAGAGTAGATGAAAAATGAATTAGAAACACTAAGAAAGAATCAGAAAGAGGTCTGGAATGAAAGAGTCAATAACTGAAATGAAGACAGCAATATAAAGAAATTCTGGAAGATTAGATGAAATGGAAAACAGAGTGTCACTGTTAGAAGACAGTACATCCAAAACCGAAAACATGGTCAGCAATATACAGAAATCATTAAAGCAACAAAACCTAAATATCCAGCAAATATGGAACAATATGAAGCATCCTAACTTACAGATAATAGGCACTGAAGAAGGGATAGAGGTACAGACCAAGGGCATCCGTAATCTCTTCAAAGAAATAATTTCAGAGAATTTTCCAAACATGGAAAGAGACTTGGATCTTCATGTCTAGGAGACATACAGAACATTATTAAGACAAGATTAAAGAAGAACCTCCGCACGCCACATAATAGCTGAAATGAACAACATAGAGGCCAAGGAAGGAATCTTAAAAGCAGTGAGAACAAAAGGATGGGTGACATATAGAGGCAAAACAATAAGAATCACCCCAGACTATATAACCCAGGTCAGGAATGCTAGGAGAGACTGGCATGACATGATTCAGATCCTGGAAGAAAATAACTTCCAACCAATATACAGCAAAACTACTATTCAAAATTGATGGAGAAACAAAAGAGGTTCAAGATAAACAGAATCCAAAAAATTCATGAATTAAAAGCCAACACTAGAGAAAATTCTTAAAGAAATAAACCATAAAGAAGAAAAAAGAAGAAGACTTCAGAACCAGAGAAGAGAGGAAGTTAATAAGTGGGCCATTTAAGTAAAGAAGAAAGACAAAACTACCCAGTAGAAGACAGAACACAAAATGACAGAAAACAAAAACCATATTTCAATAATATCTCAACGTCAAAGCACTTAACTCACAAATCAAAAGATACAGACTGGCAGTGTTGATTAAAAAATATAATCCAAATATATGCTGTCTGCAAAAAACTCACCTTACAGCCAAACACATTCACAGACTGAAAGTAAAGGGATGGAAAAAGATATACCATGCTTTTGGAGACCAAAAAAGAGCACAGGTAGCAATCCTGATATTCAACAAAACAGACATTAAACAAACATATCAGAAGAGACAAATCAGGGCACTTCCTTTTATTTAAAGGAACAATGCACCAAGAAGATATAATGATAGTAAATATTTATGCCCCAAATGTGGGTGCAACCACATTTGTAAAACAAACTCTTCTGGACATCAGATCCCAAATAGACCCAAATACAATAATTCTGGGAGACTTTAATACGTCTCTCACACCACTGGATCAATCTTCAAGGCAAAAGGTAAGTAAAGACTCCTTAGAACTAAAGAAAACTATAAACCAAATGGACCTAATAGACATTTACAAATTATTTCAGCCATGAACTACAGAATACACATTCTTCTCAGCAGCACATGGAACCTTCTCCAAAATAGACCACATCCTGGGACACAAAGAAAGCACCAGAAAATCCAAAAGATGTAATATAATTCCTTGCATCTTTTCAGGCCATAATGGAATAAAAGTAGAAATCAACAACAGGAAACTCAAAAGAAATTATTCAAATACATGAAGATTGAATGATTCACTACTGAATGATGAATGGGTAAGAGCAGAAATTAGGGAATAAATAAAGAAATGTATGGAAATAAATGAAAACAGAGACACAATCCACCAAATCTTTGGGACACTATGAAGGCAGTATTAAGAGGAAAGTTTATTGCAATGAGTGCCCACATAAGAAGGACAGAGAATCACCAAGTAAAGAACTTAATGACAGAAATCAAGGACCTAGAAAGACTGCAACAGTCTATTCCCAAAGCCAGCAGAAGGCAAGAAATTATTAAAATTAGAGCAGAAATAAATGAAATAGACAACAAAAAATAATTCAAAGAATCAACAAAACAAAAAGCTGGTTCTTTGAAAAGATTAATAGAATTGATAAACCCCTGGCCAACCTAACTAAAAGAAAAAGAGAATCAACTCAAATTATCAAAATTAGAAATGAAAAAGGAGATAACACCACAGATAGTGAAGAAATTCAAAAGATTATCTGAAACTACTTTAAAAATTTATACTCCAGTAGACTAGAAAACATGGAAGAAATTGATAAGATTTCTAAGCACAGTTATCCTACTTAAACTCAACATAGCAAGCCTAAACCAACCAATAGCAAACAAAGAAATATAAATGGCAATAAAAATTCTTCCATCAAAGAAAAGCCCAGGCTCAGATGGGTTTCCAGCTGAATTTTACAAAACCTTCAGTGAACAACTAATACCAATACTTCATAACTTGTTCCTGGAAATTGAAAGAGATGGAACTCTCCCTAATTCCTTCTATGAGGCCAGTATCACATTAATCCCCAAACCAAATAAAGATACCTCAAGAAAGGAAAACTACAGACCAATATCTTTAATGAACATAGATGCAAAAATTCTAAACAAAATACTATCCATACACATTCAAAACCATATCAAGAGAATAATTCACCACGACCAAGTTGGTTTCATTCCAGAAAACAAAGCTGGGTCAACATACACAAATCAATACATGTTATTCACCACATTAATTGAACAAAGAACAAAAACCACATTATCATAGCAATAGATGCTGAAAAAGCATTCAACAAAATCCAACACCATTCATGTTAAAAACACTGCAGAAAATTGGAATAGAAGGAACATACTTCGACATCATTAAGGCAATATACTGTAAACACAAAGCCAACATTATATTGAATGGGGAAAACCTGCAAGAATTTCCTTAAAATCAGGAACAAGACAAGGATGCCCACTATCACCACTCCTTTTCAATATAGTCCTTGAGACTCTTGCTGCAGCAATAAGACAAGAGAAGGAAATCAAAGGAATTCACATAGGAAGAAAGGAACTAAAATTATCCTTATTTGCAGATGACATGATCCTTTATCTGGAAGACCCAAAGAACTCAACCAAAAGACTTCTGGAGCTTATTGACAAATTCAGCAAAGTTGCAGGATACAAAATCAACCTAAAGAAATCAGTGGCTTTTCTTTATGCCAACAATGAATCCACAATGAAAGAATTAAAGCAAACAATTCCATTCACTATAACCTCAAAACCAATAAAATACCTAGGAATAAACCTAACCCAAGATGTAAAAGACCTCTACAACAAAAACTATAAAACATTTAAGAAAGAAATTGACGACCTTGGCAGATGAAAAGATCTCCCATGCTCATGGATACGCAGACTAAATATCATCAAAATGGCCATTCTGCTAAAAGTGATCTATAGATTCAATAAAATTCCCACTAAAATCCCAGTGACATTCTTCAGAGACCTAGAAAAATCAATCATGAACTTTATATGGAGAAAGAAAAGACCTAGAATAGCCAAAGCAATTCTCAGCAGTAAGAACCATGCGGGAGGCATCACAATCCCAGACTTCAAACTATACTATAGAGCAATAGTAGTAAAAACAGCATGGTACTGGCACAATAACAGGTATACGGACAAGTGGGTTAGAATAGAAGATACAGAAACAAACCCACACATCTTTAGTCAATTAATTTGTGACAAAGGGGCCAAACTCATATGCTGGAGAAAAGACAGCCTTTTCAACAAATGGTGCTGGGAAAACTGGCTATCCATATGTAGAAAGATGGAACTAAATCCTTACCTCTCACCATGCACAGGAATCAAGATGGATCAAAGACTTAGAAATTAGACCTGAGACTGTGAAGTTATTAGAGGAGGGCATAGACTCAACACTACAACATATTGGCACAGGCAGTAACTTTCTCAACAAAACCTCCAAAGCTCAGGAAATTAAAGCAAGAATAAACAAGTGGGATGGCATCAAACTAAAAAGTTTCTTCACATCAAAGGAAACCATCAAGAACCTAAACAGGAAGCCTACAGAATGGGAGAAGATCTTTACCAGCCACCACTCTGATAGGGGGCTAATATCCAGAATATACAAAGAGCTCAAAAGACTCTACACTAGCAAAACAAACAACCCAATCAAGAAATGGGCAATTGAACCAAATAAACACTTTACAAAAGAAGAGATACAAAGGGTCAATAGATACATGAAAAGATGTTCTACATCATTGGTCATCAGGGAGATGCAAATCAAAACTACACTAAGATTCCATCTAACCCCAGTCAGAGTGGTAAGCATAAAAAAATCAAATAACAACAAATGCTGGTGAGGATGTGGGGAAAGATTAACTCTTACATTGTTTTTGGGAGTGCAAACTAGTTTAGCCACTATGGAGATATGTGTGGAGATTCCTAAGAAAGGTGGGAATAGATCCACCATATGATCCAGCTCTACCACTCCTGGGTATGTTTCCAAAGGGGTTGAAATCAGAGGACTACAGCAACATATGCGTACTTATGTTCATAGCAACACAATTCGTAATAGCCAAAATATGGAACCAACCCAGGTCCCCAACAATAGATGAATGGATTGCAAAATTATGGAAAATACACAAATGGAATTCTATTCAGCTATCAAGAACAAAATCATGTAATTTGTGAGAAGATGGAAAGTCCTGGAGAATTTATGTTAAGTGAGATCAGCCAAGCACAGAAGGACAATGGACATATTTTTCCTCTAATATGCCCAAACTAGGGAACATAAAGGATACCAGAGGGATTCCAGATAATGGAGGGGAAATCTCAGCAAAGTTTGAATGGAAAGATAGGAGAGGAGGAAAGCTGAACTTGATTAATGAGGGTCTACATCTTCATATGTGTACAAGTATGAATAGGTGGGAGGGAGGGAGGGGAAAACAGGGGCAGGAGGGAGAGGGCACCAAGTACAGTTTAAATATATGCCATTTTCTGGGCATGGTGGCGCATGCTTGTAATCCCCGCGCTTGGGAGGCAGAGATAGGAAGATCGTGCTGGTTTGGAGCCAGCCTCTCTGGCTTAAGAGACACTGTTTCCAAATAAAAAATATAAAAAAGGCCTGTGAGTGTAGCCCGGAGTTAGAAGGGCTTCCAGAACCCCAGTACCACAATATATATATGACATTTATTTTCAATAAAAAATTTGTATTAATTCTCTTTTGAGTTTAGTGAAATCTCAGGGTAGTTTTGATTTGCATATCTCTGCTAATGATATTGAGCCTTTTTTCATGAATTTCATGTCCATTTGAATTTTTCTGTTGTGAAGTGTCTAGTTAGTTCACATGTCCATTTTTTGATTATGTTATTTGTTTTCTTAGGTCAGAGTTTTCTGAGTTCTCTGTATAGTCTAGATGTTTTACCTTTATTAAAGGAGTAGGTTTCAAAAGACCTCCCATTCTGTTGGTTCGCAGTTGAGGTTCTTGATAGTTTCCTTTGCTGTACAGAGCTTTTCAGTTTAATGCAATCCCATGTATTGATTCACCTTTTAGTTTCTTGTGCCTTTGGAGTCTTGTTTAGTATGTTTTACCCTGTGCCTCTGTGTTGAAGTGTTGGACCTATGCCCCCTTCCTGGAGCCTGAAGGTCTCTGGTCTAATTTCCAAGTCTTTGTTCTATCTTGATTTTTCTCTTATACAAGGTGAGAAAGTGGAGCTTATTTCCTTTTTTCTGCATATGGCCAACCAGTTTTTCAACACCATTTGTTTTCCAACACCTTTTTTTTTCTAGTGTAAGTTTTTGGCTACTTTGTTAAAAATCAATTGCCTCTAAGTGTGCAGATTTGTTTCTGAGTCTTCTATTTTGCTCCATTGGTTTATGTATCTGTTTCTGTTTTTGTGCCAGTAGCGTGCTTTTTTTTTTTTTTTTTTTTTTTACTATGGCATTTTAGTATATTTTAAATAAAGTCAGGCATGGTGATTCTTACTGCATGTTTTTTGTTGCTGAGAACTACTTTGGCTATTCTGTGTTTTTGTTTGTTTCAAATAAATTTAAGGAGTTATTTATCTTTGTGATGAATAACCTCGGTAACTTGATGGTATTGCATTAATTCTGTAGATTACTTTTGGAAGTATGGCCATTTTGATTATATTAATTCTGCTTATCTATGAAGATAAATAATCTTTTCATCTTCTAAGGTCTTCTTTGATTTCTTTTTTAAATGTCTTATATTTCTTTGTAGAAATCTTTTACCTCCTTGGTTAAGTTTATTCCTAAGTATTTTACATTTTTGTGGGATATCCTGAGTAGAAGTGTTTTATGGATTTCTTTTTCAGTGAATTTATGGTTGGTATACACAAAGCTTCCCATTTTAAAAGATTTACTTTGTATTCATATATTTGGCTTAATATATTGAGCAATTTTATAAGCCTTTTGGTTGAGTTTGTTGGGTCTTCTAAGTATAATATTATGTCATTTGCAAATAGTGATAGTTTGAGTTTTTCTTTTTCTCTTTGTAATATTTTGATTTCCTTTTCTTGCCTTATTGATCTGGCTAGAGTATCAGGTATTATATTGAAAAGAATTGGTAATACTTGACATCCTTGTCCTGTTCCTGATTTAGGAGGAACCAGCCTTGCATTCTTAGTATGAAACCTACTTGGTCATGGTGTGTGAATTTCTTGATGTGATTTTGCCATCAACATTTTTATAGCCATAATCTAAAGACCTGATCACAATCTTGGATTTAATCCTGTGATCCTGGGGTCTGTGGAACTCAGGGCATGATGGTAGAAGGCAGAGACAGGGAACGCATGGGTTGTGCTCCTCACATTATGTAGGCCTGAAGCAATATAGAGAGCAGGGACAGAAGGAACCACTTATAATCCCTTAGACCACACCCCAAACATCCACCCTCTCTAGCCACACTTTACTTGCCAGTCCACAACATAGATACATCTATTGTAATAGATTTATTCGCTGCTGAGATTTCAACCCTCAAGTCTCAATCATATCAACTTTAAATATTAATAAGTAAACTCTTTAGGAGACATTTTATATCTAGCTATAACATTATTTCAAATGTTTTCTTCCTCAAGTCTTCTTCTCCCATTCCCCACATTGTTTTTCTAGTCCTATTCCACTATAAATCTGATCTTTTTTTTCTCATTTTCCTGTTTTTTTCCCATGAAATGTTGCATCTGGAGGGATGTTTGTTCAAGAATCCAATGCTGACTCTTTCCATAATGAATCTTCAAATGAGCTATAGGATTAAGCACAGTCAATATGAACAGGAGCATTGCTAGTTTTCTGAGAATACACCATTAGGTGTGGCAGTATTGGTACCATAAGTGCAGCGATAATTTCTATTTTCCAAAATTATCCTTACCCATCCTGACAATAATGATTCATGTGGGTACCTGCCGTGATCTTGCAGCAGTGTCTCAGTTTTTCTCTTTCCTATCATTTGCTGAACCTCCTGTTTCACTCTGCTGCATCTGGTTCTACCCTTTCTAAACTCAACCCATACTGTGACATTATTGATCAGGAGTCATAGCAGTCTGGTAAGACATCTTCCAGATATGGGGTGGCTTCAAAAGCCTTGGGGATATGTGAAATTTAGTTAGGGAAAGATGTTACTCCAGGTTTCTCCACAGTTCCCAGTGGGCTTAGGAATAAACCCCAGTTTTCTCCTGTCACCCTTTCTTAGGATCTGGCCATCAATGGAGAAGAAAAGAGCCTATCTTAATCTGACACATAAGCTTCTGATGAGGTTAGATATTTTATTGTTTGGTATTTATTTTATTTTTCAATTGGTGCATCTCAATTATACAGAATGGCGGGTATCACTCTAACATATTTGCACATATATAAAATTATGGTTTCACTTCTCAATACACCTCTCTTTTGCCCCCTTTCCTTTCACTCCCTCTACAAGTGATCACTCTTCTACCTTCATGGCATCTCTTTTTCCCATTTTTGCCTTATAACTTTCATGTATGAGGAAACACATAGACTTTTCTCTCTGAATCTGGCTAATTTTGCTCAAAGTTAAGGTCTTATCCCATGGAATAATTCTATTTCTTCCAACTTAGTCTCAAAGTATTACTTTTTGACCTCTATACTTTTTTTCCTTTTAAGTTTTTTATTGGTACATTATATTCAAACATCATATTGGGGTAAAAATCTTGTGTGTACAAACATGTACACATCGCTGATTTAACCCCTACCCAATTCCCACCCCATTCCCTCCCCGTCCCTCCTTCCCTTGCTTGGCTTAGTGATTGACCTCTATAATTTAACAGTCACTTCTAGAGACTAATTTTGCTTTCACTGGTTTCAGATAAGGTTTTAATTTTATCATCAACTGTAAAAATATAAAGGATTTTTAAAATTACTGCATCATAATTATACAACGTAGTAAGATTTGTTGTCATGTATTCTACATACATATAACGTGGTCATTAAATGGTCCTTATTTATTCTTTTCTTTTTAATCTTTCCTTCCATCCTTCTACTCTAGTGCTATCCCTTTCGTTTTATTAGATCCCCCTTTTTGCTTTTTTCTCTCTAGTTTCCACATATGAGAGAAATTGTGACCACTGACTTCTATGTTTGGCTTATTTCACTTAGCACATATTTTTTATTTACTCACCTGCTGACAGATATGTGTTGGTTCCACATATCTGGATATATATTCCAGATATGTTGTTCACAATTTGTGAATCGTGATGCTCTAAACATGGATATACATTCTGACCTTTATTCTTTTGGTCAAATACTGAGGAGTAGTAAAACTGGGTCATATGGTGGTTCCATTCCTAGTCTTTTTCTGTGTGTCTGGTACTGGGGTTGGAATCCAGGTGCTTTACTACCTCCAGGCTATACACCCATACTTATTTTATACTTTATTTGGAAACAGGCTCTCACTAAGTTGTTGAGAGCCTCACTGAGGCTGGCTTTGAACCTGCGCGATCCTCCTGTATCAGTCTCCCAAGTGCTGGGATTACAAGCATGTGCCAACACACCTGGATGCCATTCCAAGTTTTTTGAGAAAACTCCATACTGATTTCCATACTGGTTGTACTAATTTATTATCCCAGCAAAAGGGTGTAAGTTTTCCCTTCTTACATCCTCATAAATGGAAAATTCAAATACCTTAGTTATCCTCTTCACTAATATCAAAAGCCAACAAGATGTCACCCCATTAAAAAGGCTGTGTTAAAAAGCCCAAAATAGCTAAGGTAGTTCTCAACAACAAAAACCATGCAGGAGGAATCACAATACCTGACTTTATATTACAAAGCCATTGTAATAAAAACAGCATGCTACTGGCAAAAAACAGATAGACAAATGGAGCAGAATATAAGACCCAGAAACAAGTCCACACACTTTCAGCCAAATGATTTTTGACAAAGGGGCCAAAAACATACACTGGAAAAAAGATAGCCTCTTCAACAAATGGTGTTGGCAAAACTGGTTAACTATATGCAGAAAATTGGAAATTAATCCCACTTTCTCATCCTGTACAAAAGTCAATTAAAGATGGATCAAAGACTTGCAAATCAAACCAGAGACCTTGAAGCTCCTTGAAGAGGGCATAGGTCCAACACTGCAACATATAGGCACAGATAAACACTTTCTCAACAAGACCCCAAAGGCACAACAAATTAAAAGGCAAATCAATACATGGGATTGCATGAAACTGAAGAGCTTCTGTTCAGCAAAGGAAACTGTCAACAACCCCAATTGAGGGCAAACAGAATGGAGGAAGATTTTTGCCATCTACACCACTGATAGAGGACTAATATCTAGAATATACAGAGAACTCAAGAAACTCAACACTAAGAAAACAAAGCATCCAATAACAAAATGGGCAAATGAACTAAATAGACACTTCACAAAAGAAGAAATTCAAATGGCCAATAAATGCATGAAAAAATGCTCAACATCATTGGCAATCAGAGAGATGCGAATCAAAAGTACCCTGAGATTTCACCTAACTCCAACTAGAATGGCAATCATTCAAAACACAAACAACAACAAATGCTGGCGAGGATGTGGAGAAGTGGGAACTCTAAGACATTGTTGGTGGGATTGCAAATTAGTGCAACCACTTAGGAAAACAGTATGGAGAATCCTCAGAAGAATGGGAACAAACCTATCATTTGATCCAGCAATACCACTTCTGGGTAACTACCCAAAAGATAGGAAACCAAACTACCAAACTAATGCATGTGTATCTATGTTCATAGCTGCACAATTCACCACAGCCAAACTATGGAACCAGCCAAGATGTCCATCAACAGATGAATGGATTACAAACTGTGGGATATGTACACAATTGAATTTTACTCAGCCATTAAAAAAAACTCAATTACATCATTTTCAGGGAAATGTATGGAACTGGAGGACATTATGCTAAGTGAGATTAGTCAGTCACAAAAAATAAGAAAGCAGATGTTTTCTCTAATATGTGAGAGTTAGGGAGAAATGCGTCATAGGAGGAACTCTAGATGAAAAAGGAAATTCTATAGAGGCGCAAACAAGGCAACCTAAAGGAGGAGAAAGGAGGGGGAAGAGGAAAATCTCTAAAACACACAATGTACTTAAACATATCGAAGTCAACCACTAAGCCAAGCAAGGGAAGGATGGATGGGGAGAGAATGGGGTGGGAATTGGGTAGGGTTAAATCAGTTATGTGTACATGTATGTACACACAAGTTTTTTACCCCAATATGATGTATGAATATAATACACCAATAAAATATTTTTAAAAAATAAAAAGTCTGTGTTAACATTTTCTTTCTTTTTTTTTTAAATTTTATTTTATTGGTGCACTGTATTCATACATCATAGTGGGGTACAAACTTTTGTAGACATACATGCACACATCGCCCAGTCAGCCCCCACCCGATCCCCACAACATTCTCTCCCCATCCCTCCCTCCCATGCTTGGCTTAGTGGTTGACATCTAGTATTATAGCAATTTATCCAAAATTAAAAATGATAATCTCACATAACAGTTTCATTTGTCTGATACCAAGCTTTTGATGACTTAAAGATAACATTTCAATATTTCTTTTTGCTTTCTTTCTTACCAGAGAATATTTTTTTCTTTTTTTTAGGTGAAACTATCATATATTTATTTTTCAGAAAAAAATCTATCCTGATATGGAATATGGACTCTAGATACCCAAAACAATCTCGAAGCAAAAACAAAGCTAGAAGATGTATATTTTCTGATTTCAAACCATATAAAGCTACAATAATTGAAACAGTGTAGTACTGTTCTAAAGGCAGATATATAGACCATTGGAGTTAAATACAAGCCTAGAGCTAACTTCTTCCCTATATTGTCAAGTTATTTTTGACAAGGTTTCCACGAAGATTTGGTGGTGGAAATAATAATCTTTTAACTAAATATTGTTGAAAAATAATAATTACATGGAAAAGAATAAAATTGGACCCTTACCTAATCCCACATACAAGTATTAACTCAAACTAGATAAAAGACCTAAATATAAATCTTAAGACTATAAACTTTTAGGAGAAAATCTGGGTCATAAAACCTCACAACATTGAAATTGGCAGTGATTTCTTGGATATGATTTCAATGGCACAGGCAACAGAAGAATATACAAACTCCCTAAAAAATAAAAGAAAATATTGTATATCCAAAGACAATGTAAACAGAGTTAAAAGTTACTAATAGAATGGGATAAAATATTTCCAAATGCTATATCTGAAGGTATATTAATATTCCAACTAGAAATCCTAAAACTTAACAGCAATAAAGGCAAACAATACAATTTAGAGATAGGTAAAAGACTAACATAAATAATGAATCTCCACAGATAACCAATCTTAGTTGTCTGTTGGATGGAAACTCTTGTTTCTCTGGTTCTGGTGAGTGTTACCTATTTCTTCTTTGTAGTTAATCTCTTTGAGTATTTTCTCTAGCGCTGGTTTTGAAGACATAAATTCCTTCAGTTTCTGTTTGTCATGGAAGCTTCTTATTTCTCCATCTAATTTGATAGAAAGTTTTGCTGGATAGGAAATTTTTGGCTGGAAGTTGTTTTCTTTCAGAGTTTGGAATATGTTACTCCAAGCCCTTCTGGCTCTCATGACTTGGTTTGGGAAGTCTGGAGTGATTCTAATTGGTTTGCCTCTGAATGTCAGTTGGCCCTTTGTTTTTGTTGCCTTTAAGATTCTCTGCTTGGCTTCCACATTGGTCATTTTGACAATTATATGGCGTGGGGATCCTCTTCTCGGATCCTGTCTAAAGGGAGTTCTATAAGTTTCCTGGATCTGTGTATCAACCTCTTGCTCTATATTTGGAAAATTTTCTGCTATTACTTCCTTGAAGAGATTGTTGATCCCTTTGGTATCACTTTCTTTTCCCTCCTCTATTCCAATTATTCTTAGGTTAGCTCTCTTAAGATGGGCCCATATTTCTTCAATGTCAGATTCCTGCTGTTGGATATCTTTTTCTAGATTAGAAACTATGCATTCATTTTTGGATTGCTCATCTTCTAAGAGCGAGATTCTGTTCTCCATGTCTTCTAATCGGTTGTTTGTGCTTTGAATTGAGGCCTTTACTTCATTAATTGCATCCTTTATCTCTTTTTGGCTCTCTCTGAGTTCTTTTCGAAGCACCTCTATTATTTCTACAGTTATTTTCCTGATTTGATCTTCTAGAAATCTCTGATTTTCAATTTTATCGGGTTCTGATGTTGTGGGGTTGTGCACATTCATTACTTCAGTGTTATTCCTCTTTCCCATGATTTTGGAGGTTTGTGCCTTCTCTGGGTTCTTCCCTTGGGTCACTATGGCTTCACTTAAGGTGCTCTGGATCTCGAGTCTGTTTTATCTCAGACCCTACTACTCCTTTACTTGGTTGTATCACAGAGTCTCCGACCCAGGGAGTCGATAGAGGCTGCTTTAAACTATGGGGGGTGCCAGGTTGCACGCTCTCCTATGGTGTGATATCTCTGCCACCACCACTCCCTCACTGGGTCAAGTCCCAGGAGGCACAATACTGGGATTTCTCCTCTGTGGCCCGCAATTTGACTCACTGTTCTTGAGTACGTAGATGTAGCTGTACTGGACTCGGTGAATTCACTGCTGCTGCCGCTGCCGGTGGCAATATGGCGCCTCTGCCACGCCCTCGGTCATGAGGCTGGCGTATTTTTTCTTCTCTGGTTTTGATTTCCACTCTGAATCCCTGCAGCGTGTGCTGAGCTCAGCCACTGGGAGCTTTAAATGCTGTCTGCGCCGAAAGATCCCGCCTGGCTGTTCCGCATCGGCTCACCTCGGCTTGCTGTAGCCGTCTGCTGAGTTCGCCGCTGCCGCCGGCAGTATGGCGCTGCTGCCGCGTCCTCGGGCGCGTGTGTCTCCTCTGTGGTCCTGAGCTCTGTTCTCAGTCCGCTTTCTCTCTGGAGCCTGGTGTTTTTTTTGTTTTTCTGGTGATGGTGTTTTCTGGCTATGAAAGGCGCTCTTTTTGTGGTAATGGAGATTGGTTGTTAGCGGGACTCTTAAGCCCTGCTTTTCTTGGTCGCCATCTTCCCGGAAGTCAACATTTTCTTATGTAAGGAAGTATATTTTAATAACAAAGGACATTTGGGGGGAGTAATGGAGTTTACAGAAACAAACAAACAAACAAACAACAACAAAAAACCCAACTGAATTAGGCATCATTCAGGAACCCTCCCATTCCTAGCTCTACAGCTTGCTGTGTGTGACCTTGTAGAAATCAAAATAATCAGGATCTTACACTCTCATAATTGAAGCAAAATACCTCTGGGGCTCTATTCTATGTGAAACATCAGGGAGTCATGGGAATAGGGGGCATTTTTCTTACATAAATTGTTCTTTTTTTTTTTTTCTCTCAAGTGGCTGCAGGGGTCTGCCAATTTGTCTCCCATGAGCTCACAAGGCTATTCTTAAAAGGTGGACCTGTCTTGAGACTTCCAGGAAGATTGTGACTGATGGAAGCAGCACATACTAGTCCTGCTGACACCTGATCTCCCTGCATTAAAATCAGTGTCCTAACAAATCTAGAAAATAGTACCAATTTAGGAATAACACAATAAGTACAAGGTGGCAGGAAAGGAAAGGTTAGAAGACTGATCAGAAAGCAGAGAAGAAACCCATCTGCATTGTGGCAGTGGGCACCAAGGTGGCATCTTCTTGCCTCACTGCACCCAACTCCAGAGACAAACAGGAAAATAACCAAAGACCTGAAATAATCAGCTGCAGATCATCAGAATTCTAAGTCATCAGTTCCTCCTGTGCAAACACAGCTACAACTTGCAGCACTGGCAGCCAAGCCCAACACACGCTCCAGAGATCTAGCCATCACACAACAACACCATAAGTGAAGCCGCAGTAACTGTGGGAGAATTCCCAGCATGGCAAACCCAGGGATTTGAGCAGCCATGTTAAATACCCTGGGTTTGTGACTTTGTAGTTCAATCTGCAAAGGTAGGGATAAGGTCTGCAATGTGCAGCATTGGCAGCTGAGCTTACCACACATGCAGAGACCCAGACTGGTGTGCAGCAGCATCATAAGTAAAACTGCCATCCCCATAAGAGAATACCCAGCATAGTACCCCCATGGACTTGTGCAGCCATGATAAACTCCCTGGGTCTGAGACTTAGCAGCTCAACCCAGAGAAGGCTGGGATGGAGTCTGATGTTTTAGACTTAGCAGAGGCTCAGACAGATTTAGACTCTGCATCAATGGAAAGTGTAGGAGAGACCTTTGCTTAACACTACATCCAACTAGTAAGATCTCCGGAATCACCACAGACAATTCAATTGTGGTGAATGGGAAGAAATCAAACTAATCCAGCCCTAGTTGTGGAAAACAGAGACTCTTACATTGAGTGTCGACTCAGACATCCACCAATTATGGAGGCATGGAAATACCGAGATTCCACATCTGTGGAAAGCATGAAGGGTGACCTGTGCTAAACACTAGATTAAGCCCCATTGATACTGTCCTCTTGCATAGACTGAAAAAGACTCAAAAAACTAGGCTTGCAGCAGGAAAGGTGCTGGTGGCACTTGGTGTGTGCACAGAAAGAGACTGCAGAGGTCCAGTCTGCTGAATATTATTTATTTGTAGAGTTGCATTAATTTGTTGTTGGTGTTGTTTTTGTGTGTGTATGCTTGTTTGCTTACCCTCTTCCAAAACCCTCTCCCAATCTTCTTATCTTGTATATACCTACTTTCTTTCTATCCCTTTTCTTTATTTCTTCTTTCTTCCTTGTCTTGTATTAAATTCACTTCATATCAGTATATCAGAAACTCTTCATTGGTTAGTAGAATACTACTACATTTTCACTAACTCTAATATCTAATATATACTATCTTACAGAACTCATATTCCAATTCAAACCTATGTGGGGCTTTATCTTATTAATTAGATTTATGAATTTGCTTCTCTCCTCACTCAAATTTCACTGTTGAAAAAAGTATAACTTTTATTGGACTTAGCAGCTGACATTTAGAGAGTTAGAGAAAACTATCAAAAAAAAGCCTGGGACCAAATGGTTTGCAAAGTGAATTTTATAAAATTTTTATAGAAGAGCTAATCCTGATACTCCTCAATCTTTTTCATGAAATAGAAAGAATCAGGACTCTCGCAAATGCATGCTATGAAGCTAATATTACATTAATACCAAAACCAAATAAAGACAACTCAAGGAAAGAAAACTACAGGTCTCTATCTTTGATGAATGTGGACTCAAAACTGCTAAACAAAATACTAACAACATGCCTTCAAAACCTCATCAAGAAAATCATACACCAGATAGAGTAATGAATCCCAGGGATTCATTACATGGATTGATTTTCATATGAAAAACTACATATGATTTTCATATGAAAATCAATCCATGTAATTCACCATATAAACAAAATTTACATGACCATTTCAATAGATGCCAAAAAAGCATTTGACAAAATTCAACTTCCATTTATGTAAAAGCACTGTAGAGAATTGGAATAGAAGGAGCATACCTCAACATCATAAAGGCAATCTACAATAGGCTCACAGCCAACATCATATTAAATGGGAAAAACTGTGAGACTTTTCCCTAAAAACAGGAACAAGACAAGGATGTTCATTATCACCACTTTTTTTTTCCAATATATTACTTGAGACTCTAGACAAAGAAATAAGGCAAGAAAAATAAATCAAAGAGTACAAATAGGAAAAAAAAAGAACTAAAACTTTCCATCTTTGAGAATGGCACGCTACTATACATAAAAGAACCAACAAATTTAAACAAAAAGGCTTATAGAACTGATCAACAAATTCAGCGATGTGTCTGAATACAAAATCACCTTATAATATCAGAAGCTTTTCTGTATATTGACCATTAATCCACTGCAAGGAAATCCAGAAAACACTTTCACTCAGTATTTCTCACAAAAAAACTGGATACTTAGGAACAAATTTAACAAAGGATATAAAAGACCAATACAAAAATAATATTAAAACATTGACAAAAATAATTGAAGAAGACCTTAGAAGATGGAAAGAACTTCTATGTTCATGGATAGGCACAATAAATATCATCAAAATGGCCATACTTTCAAAAGTGATCTATAGATTCATTAAAGTACCAAGGTCATTTCTCACTGACATAGGAAAATCAGTCTTTGAATTCATTTGGAACAGCAAAAGACTCAGAATAGCCAAAATATATCTCAGCAACAAAAACCATGCAGGAGGAATTATAATACCTGACTTTAAGTTATACTATAAAGCCATTGTAATAAAAACAGTATGGTACTGGCCCAAAAACATATACATAGACCAGTGGAGCAGAATAGAAGACTCAGAAGTAAACCCACACACTTACAGCCAATTGATTTTTACAAAAATATACACTGGAAAAAGTATATCCTGTTTAACAAATAGTGTTGTAAAGACTGGTTAACCAGATACAAAAAAAAATGAAAATAAGTTCCACTTTCTCATCCTGTCAATTCAAGATGAATCAAAAACTTGTAAATTAGAGCAGAGACCTTGAGGCTTTTTGAAGAGAGCATAGGTCCAACAATGCAAGGCATAGGCACAGATAAAAACTTTCTCAACAAGACCCCAAAGGCACAAGAAACTAAAAGGCAAATCCATAGGTGGAATTGCACAAAACTGAAGAGCTTCTGTACAGAAAAAGAAACTATCCAGAAACTCACCCATGAGCCAACAGAATGGAAGAAGATTTGGCTAACTACTTCTCTGATAGAGGACTAATATCTAGAATATACAGTGAACTCAAGAAACTCAGCACTAAGAAAACAAATAACCCAATTAAAAATAGGCAAGTTAACTAAATAGATACTAAAGGAAGGAAGAAATTCAAATGGCCAATAAATGCATGAAAAAATGCTCAACATCACTGGTAATCAGAGAGATACAAATCAAAACTACCCTGAGATTTCACATAACTCTAACTAGAATGGCAATCATTCAAGACACAAACAACAAATGCTGGTGAGGATGTGGAGAAGTGGGAACTCTAATACATTGTTGATGAGATTGCAAATTAGTGCAACCACTTTGGAAAACAGTATGAAGAATCCTCAGGAGAATGGGAATGAATTTACTATATGATCCAGCAACACCACTTCTGGGTATCTACCCAGAAGAATGGGAATCAAATTACCAAAATAATGTATGTGTATTTATGTTCATAACTTCACAATTTACCATTGCCAAACTATGGAACCAGCCAAGATGTCCATCAACAGATGAATGAATTACAAAACCATGGGATATATTCACAATGGAATTTTTAAAAAGCCATAAAGAAAAACACAATTACATTATTTACAGGGAAATGAATGGAATTGGAGGACATTACGCTTAGTGAGATTAATCACAATAAATAAGAAATTGAATGCTCTCCCAAATATTTGGAAGCTAAGGAGAAAATGGATCCTAGGAGGAACTCTAGATGAAGAAGGAGATACTATAGATAATCAAATAAGGTGACCTAACTGAGGGGATGGTAGGGGGAAGAGGGAAATTCTGAAATGCACTTAATCCATTTAACAAATATATTAATATCACGCACTAAGCCAAACATAAGAAGGAGAGAATGGAACAGGAATTGGATAAGGGCTAATTGAGTAATGTGTGCAAGTATGTCTCCACCATCTTGGATCTCACTAAAATGTATGACTACAATGCATCAGTAAAAAATTAAAAGAGAAAAGTTCTAAGAATAAGTCATTTCCTAAGCCTCGTAAGCAGATGTGGACAGTGAAGAAATGCATTGTTGAGATCTCCTTTGAGAAAAATCAAACTATTGTAGAAACTGGTAATTTTGTATTATAGAGCTATGAACACAGGAATAAGGTTGCCCTGCTGCTTCATAGGGGGAATGTGTGACAAGGGTTGGGAGAGGGATTTGCCTTGTTATTCTCTTTGTGATAACATGACTTGGGCAACAAAGGAGATGCTACTGGCAAATCTGCTGAATTAAACTCTGCTTCACATAGCATCCTTGGCAAGCTCCTCCTTAGTCTATCTTCTTGAATTCCACATTTCCCAAGGTGTTCTGAGAAGGGAATGCAGTTAGGGATGTCATAGAGTCAACCTCACTGTCATTCAGCATGAGAGCTCTTCTGAAAACGAGTTTCACTAACCTTGTATGCCCCAGTCACTGTGGAATGTTATGGGGAGTACTTGGACTGTGAAAAGGGTAAATGGGAGAAGGGATCTGGAGCTGGCCTCTTAGGCATGCAGTGGTGCTGGATGAGTTTCCCTGCCAGTACCTTTAAAGCCAGGCGCTCATTCCTAGATCCTTATGCCCCATTTTCCTTCCATTCCTCTATTTTCTATTTATCAGATCCAGTAGTCACAGACTCTACATGTGAATGTGAACACTCAAATTATGTCTTTATGAAGAATTCAGATGAGCCACGTGTCATGGTGCATGCCTGTAACCCCAGTACTTGGGAGGATGAGGCAGGAGGATCGGGGTTTTTGGCCAGCCTCAGCTACTTAGTGAGGTCCTCTGTAACTTAGTGAGACCCTGTTTCAAAATAAAGTATAAAATAATTGTGCTGGAGGTGTAGTTCAGAAGTAGAATGCTTCTGGGTTCAATATCTAGCATCACATGCACACACACACAAAAAAAATATGGTTTAAAATCAGGTGATCTTTCATCTACATCCGTGTTTAGGCCATAAGTCAAAACTGGAAATACCTATAGAAGCTTGAGTCTTGGTGCTAAGAAGTGCTAGGGTTGTAAGGTAAAATTTCCACCCTGTGAGACTGGATATATTCTGAGAGGAGGGCTTCGAATGTCCCCTATTGGCCCTTCTCTGGGTCTCACAGCCCTGAGTTCTTCATTGAAAGAAAAGTAGATTTCACAGTCCTGAGAAAGAAAATAACTTCTAGGCTGCTCCAGCCAACTCTTTTCCCATTCCATTGCACAATGTCCCAACCCAGACTCTTGAGTCACCTAATGGTGTATTTGCCTGACTTTGGGTAGGTTATTTCCCAGACATTCATGGATTTTGTAATTGTACAAGGTCTATACTCTGGCTTTTCTCCACATTTTCCTTTCTCTGGTCTTCCAACGTGCTCTTTACTGATGAAATTGAATTAACAACTAAGTTGTGAATGGCATTCTATGCTATTCTCATCTACAGCAGAGTTACTATTTTTTCTCTTTTTTTCTATTTCAGAATAAAATAATTTTGAACTGTGGTTCGAGTCCCAGCTCTTGAAGTTATAAAAATATTTCATTCTAACTTATCTTTGTCGTCCAATGTTCATCTGATTATCCTGGAAAAAGCAGAGGTTTCAACATGTTTCTTCAATGAATTTATTATGTTGCACTTCTATACATGTTCTTTTATTATCCAACCAGCTCAAGCCTTGTACAGAGGGTGTTTTTAATCATACAGTGTTAATTGATGTTGCCATAGTAAGTACAGCATTGCAACATTCTGTATTAATGGCAACCTTAATTTTTCATGTCATAAGAGGAAATGTTTGTACAAAAATAGTCCTGCATTGCTTTAAAAATTGTCTATTCAGGCAGCTGAAAGTAAAAATAATAATAAATGTTGAAAAAAGCAGTTAAAAGCCAGGTGTGACACATGCTTCTTCTCCCAATACTTGGGAGGCTGAGACAGGAGGAGTGCAGGTTTACAACTGACCTCAGTGACTTGTGAGGCCCTCTACACCTTACAAAAATTCTGTTTAAAAAAATAATAAAATAGGGTTGAGGGTGTAGCTCAGAGCTAGAATTCCTGCTACTGTAAAAAGGGGTTAAAAAGCATTTAAATAATTCTTACAGGTCTTTTACTGGGAACCTCCTTTCCTGCTGATCTGCTGGATAGTCACCTGGTTTACCTTTCACAGCAGAACTAGAACCGTATCCATATCACAGCCACACTCAACCTACTTCACTCTTTTTTAAACCTATGTCATGTCCAGGATCCATTATTTACACACTTAGAAAGCTCATCTGTGTCTCTACCATTCACCAGCACTTTAGCCTAATGCCTCACTTTCCAGATTACAGGGATTAAGACACGGATATCTTTTGGGAGCCATTAATCAATCTACTCCAGCACCATTTTATACTTAAAAGTCCTCTAACTTCTCTTCTCTCCACCCCCATAACATCACGTGGTTGACTATCCTTCCCATTCCATAGCCATTGTCATGGTCCTAGTCTTATCCTTCCTGACTCAGAGCAATGTCTTCTAAATGGTTTCCTGGCATTTGGGGTAGGTTTACATGTTCTTACTCATATGTAGAACTGAAAAAGTAGAGTCAGGTAGGGATTACCAGAAGTTGAGAAAGGTAGTGAGGGAAAAATAATAGGAAGAGCTTGGTTCTTGGGAAAAATATAGTCAGATAAGAAAAATAAGTTCTAGTGCTCTACAGTATAGTAGGGTGACTATCATTAAAATAATTTATTTTATATTTAAAAAAAGCTAAAAGAAAATATTTTGATATTCCAAATGCAAAGAAATGGTAAATATTTGAGGTGATATATATCCTAATAACTCTGATTTGTCATTAAATATTGGGTGTATTTATTCAAATATTACATTGTACCATATATATATAAACATATATAAAGTTATTATGTGTCAATTAATTGAAAATAATAGAGCCGGGCGTGGTGGCACATGCTTGTAATCCCCACTCTTGGGAGGCTGAGACAGGAGGATCGCATGGGTTCAAAGCCAGCCTCAGCTACATAGTGAGGCTCTCAGCAACTTAGTGAGACCCTGTTTCCAAATAAAATATAAAAAAAGGTCTGGGAGTATAGCTGGGAGGTAGAAAGCCTCTGGGTTCCACCCCCAGTACCACCAAAAAAAAAAAAAAAAAAAACTAATAATAATAAAGGAATGATTCAGATTGAGGGTGGGGTATGTCTTCTGTTTTTGGTAAACTGTAATAAGAACTGACTATAAAGGGGAGGAGAAAATGAGAAAAGCGTCAACATATGATACATATAAGGTAACAGCTTATGTGGATATTAGAATCTTGAAGCAACCTTTCAAAAATTCTTATCCAACAGGGACATGTTTTTTGTTTGCAGATGAATCCCAGAAAATCTTTGGAATTTTATCCTTTTGGAATCTAGGGATTTAATGTTCCTTGGGGATTAATAATGTTTCAACTCAGCACCCACTGGTGTATTTATTCTAATATGCATTATTAAGTACTCAAAAGTCATAAGAATAATCGCTTTCACTATAAACAAGTGAATAAAGACATCTAGAAGCAATTATATCAGCTTAACAAATATAAATTTCACTGGAGCCAAACAAAACTCTGAAGAATGTTTTGTTAACATTTAGAAGAAGTAAATATTCCATGTTGACAGATGAGATTTAGTTTGATCTTTTGTTTTGGGAAGAAGATGATTCATTTTGTTTGACCTATTTCTATTTTTCATTTTGTTATAGTTAACATTTATTAACCGAAAATATATTTAGTATTTTTCATTTTTTGTGCTTTTATTGGTGCATTATAACTATACATCATAGTGAGATTCAATATGTACCTACACATATCAGCTACTAAATTTCCCTCTGTCCAATACATTTAGTGATAGCTTCATATATGGACATATTATTTGAACTATACTTTCTGTACCCATAAAGAAGTATTTTTCTATTTTATACTTTTATTGGTATATAAAATGATAAATAATGATGTACATTTACAAACATATCAAAGTCAATGAATAAGCCAAAAAGGAGAAGGGAGGGGGGAAAGAATGGGACAGAAGAGGGCTAAATGAGTGATGTGTACATGTATGCCTCTACCATATTGTATCTCATTAAGGTATATTACTACAATCCACAAATTTAAAAAATTAAAAAACCAAGCAAAGTTATAATACCTGAACACATCACATGGTGTATTTCCCTCTGCATCCCACCCTGCTCCATGTCTCAGATGTAGTTTTCTTGATTAACTCATTTATTTCTTATACAAATTTTATGAGGTAGAAACTATTACCAACATTTTTTTTTTTCACAAAAGAGAGAATGGAGGTTGTGAAGTTAAGCAACTTGTTGAAGATTCACTAGTGCTGAGCTTGAATCCAGGATACCTGCTTTCTTCTCAGTCAGTGAATACATTCCAATTTTGAAAGTGTCAAAAAGCATTTCCAAATTCAAAAGAACCCTACTAAAATTCTGATAGGGATTGCCCTGAACTTGAGAATAGTAGTAGTCATTCTTAAATGTGTTTCCTACAGGAATGAATCATGTGACTCTATGATTCCCTTTTAATCCAGGAGGTAAGCTACATGGTCTCATCTTAAAAGTTTACATTTTGAGGCGACCCCCCTCACCACCCAGAAGGACCCCGGGTCCCCGACCCTGGGCGGGTGGGCAGGCACCAGCGGGGCACCCCTAGGTGACCCCCCTCTCCACCTGGAAAGACCCCGGGCCCCTCGACCCTGGGCGGGTGGGCAGGTCTTGGCGGGGCATCCCTAGGGGACCCCCCTCTCCACCTGGAAGGACCCCGTTGTCCGGAGCCCCTGGACCTCCGACCTTGGGCAGGTGGGCAGGCGCTGGCGGGGCTCCCCTAGGTGACCCCCCTCTCCACCCAGAAGGACCCTGTAAAAAAGGAAAAGAAAAAGAAAAAAGGAAAATATCGGAGAGGGGTCAAGGAAGTGGTGGATGCCAGGATACTGGAGATGCAGACAAAACTTATCCATATGAACTGGAATTATTGGAAAAATTCCCCGCTAGGAGGACTGCTTCTTCTCTACATTGTTAAGAATCTTGGACATCACCTGTAAGGAGAGAGACTTTAGCGGAGATGAAGGAGAAAGGCGGTGCTGAAAGCGGTCTCTGTGTTGGCAGTGGAGAATTGTATTCAGGAGAAGCAGAAATCGGAGCCTACCAACCTTATTTATTTATTTATTTATTTATTTTTGGAGAAATTACACCAAAGGTTGAATGCTACCGTTGCGCACGCTTAGGAAGATTGGACAACACTCAGAGTGAAAAGAGAGCTTGGGAAAGATTGGAAATGGTGGAGGCAGTGGCAATGGCAGTGGCCAGTACTCAGGGGAGGCAGAGATCTGATACATTACACCTGGAACTTTTGAAGTAATGACCCCAGAGGCAGAATGCTACCACCACCACGCACCCTCGAGAACGTGGAACAAATAGTTGGGCAAAGAGGGTGCTCAGATTAGAGCCTGCCGAGAGGTGAGGCCGGCGACGGACACAGCAAAGCTGGGATCGGAGCCTGCCATGAGGCAAGGCCAGTTCTGGGGCCTCCAAGGCCGAGATCGGAGCCTGCCAAGATGTTAGGCCAGTGCCGGGGCCAACGACCGGCATCAGAGCCTTCCATGAGGCAAGGCCATTATTGAGGCCTCTGAGGCCAGGATCAGAGCCTGCCAAGGGGTTAGGCTGGTGCTGGGGCCAGCGAGGCCAGGATCGAAGCCTGCTGTGAGGCAAGGCCTGTGCTGGAGCCTCCAAGGCTGGGATCAGAGCCTGCTGAGGGGTTAGGCTGGTGCCGGGGCCACTGGCCGGCATCGAAGCCTTCTGTGAGGCAAGGCCGCTATTGAGGCCTCTGAGGCCGGGATCAGAGCCTGCCAAGGGGTTAGGCCGGTGCTGGGGCCAGTGAGGCCAGGATCGGAGCCTGCCATGAGGCAAGGACGGTGCTGGGGCCTCCAAGGCCGGGATCAGAGCCTGCTGAGGGGTTAGGCCGGTGCTGGGGCCAGCAAGGCTGGGATAGGAGCCTGCCACAAGGCAAGGCCGATGCTGGGGCCTCCGAGGCCAGGATTAGAGCCTGCTGAGGGATTAGGCTGGCGCTGGGGCCACTGGCCGGCATCGGAGCCTTCCATGAGGCAAAGCCGCTATTGAGGCCTCTGAGGCTGGGATCGGAGCCTGCCGAGGGGTTAGGCCAGTGTTGGGGCCAGCGAGGCCGGGATCGGAGCCTGCCGTGAAGAAGGCCGATGCTGGGGTCTCTGAGGCCTGGATTGGAGCCTGCCGAGGGGTTAGGCCGATGCTGGGGTCATCGGCTAACATCGGAGCCTGCCGTGAGGCAAGGCTGGTGCTGAGGCCTCCGAGGCTGGTATTGGAGCCAGCTGAGGGGTTAGGCCAGTGTCGGGGCCAGTGAGGACAGAACCAGGGCCTCCCATGAGGCAAGGCTGCTGCTTGAGCCTGTGAGGTCTGATCAGTCCACCGGGTAGCCAGGCCACAACTGGGGCCATCAAGAGTGGGATCGGTATTTGCAACGCAGCATGTACAGAGAAATATCGTAGAAAATTAAAACCAGATGCTTCCCCTAATCAGCAATAACTAGGAGGAAATGGGCAACAGGAAGTAGTCGAGCTATAGAAAGGGCCCTATAGTGAGTGAAGCAATTAAGGTGACCAATCAGAGGGTATGGAATAGGGGAGGATGGAGCCTCTTTAAAAAGCAGGAGGTACATAAACATATGTATCAAAGTTAATCACCAAACAAGCATGGGATCGAGGGATGGGGAGGGAATGGGATGGGGGGTGGATGAGGGCTTATTGAACCATGTGTGCTTGTATATCCTCTCAAGACTTATATTCCAATGTGATGTATGATTACAATGCACCAATAAAAATAAATTTTTTTAAAAAGTTTACATTTACTTTCATTTAGGTATATTTCAGCATATTGTTACTGTTGTTTATGTTATCAATTTTCCATTACTTTTATAATGATTGTAATTTATAGGAAAGCAATTGATTTGGAGATGCTGAGTTCATATTCAATTACCTTGATGAAATCCTTTCAATTTTAATAGGCTTTTCAGACAATTATTTTAAATTTTACTGATAGTTGATCAAGTATAAATGGTGACAATCATTCATTTTTTGTATAAAATTCTATGTTTATTTGAAGAATATATTTTAATCATATTTCAGGCTGTATTAAAAACTAGAATCTTTAAAATAGCAGTTTTAAGTCATGCATGGAAGTACATCGTTGTAACCCTTGTACTTGGGATATTAAGACAGGGGAATCACAGGTTCATGTTCAGCCCCAGCTACTTAGTGAGGCCCTCCACAATGCAGTGAAACTCTATTTTAAAATAAAGAATAAAAATAGGGCTGGGTGGTATAATGCCCCTGGACTTAACTTTCAGTACTAAAAAACACAACTTTAGGTTCAGAGCAGAATTGAGCAGAAATATAAATGTTTTTCTGCATATCACTGGCCTCACACATGCACAGCTTTCTTCTCTGTGAACACTGTGCACTAGAGTGGTGTATATTTTTGTCACTGATGCGCCTGGAGTGACATTTTCTGTGATTTTATATGACCCAAATCCACAGTTTATATTAGAGTTCACTCTGTGTTGTACATTGTAAAGGTTTAGACAAATGTAAAATGTATTCACTTTTACAATATCATATAGTATAACCTCATCTCCCAAAGGTCTTTTCATGCTCAATTCCTCCCTTAACCTTACCTCCAGCATCCACCTATCTCTTTACTTTCTTTATCATTTTACCTTTTCCAGAATGTCATATATTTGAAATGATGCACCCTCTTCAGTTTGGCTTCTTTCAATTAGTAATATATTTTTAAGCTTACTACATGTCTTCTTGTACCAGTATTGGAATGGCCTAGGAAGATTTGGGAAAACTCTGATTATTAATATATTTCAAAAGAAAATAATTGGTATATTTCAAAATAGTTGTGTCAAAATGGTGGCAGACATGGGTAAAGAAAGGACTTGATTTCTGCCTAAAACAGGCAGCTATTCCAATGTAAATTAACCTAGCTCAACATAATTAACCAGTCAATAGGAGAGGAGAACTAGGCCTTTATCTAAAGACAGATCTACATGATTGGATAAGCTGGCTAAGATGGGGCAGGGTTTGACCTTGCCCTTCAGGAAAGGAAACACCTTACCACACCTGGTTGGGGGAGGTACCTTACAGGGACATTCACTATGTCAGAGTCATGCAAAAAAGATGGAGGCCATGGGTATAAAAGGCTGAGTCCATGTGTAATTCCTTTGGTGTATTCATTTTGAGTCACCCCCTCATGCCATTTTGGCATGGGGCTGTATTTCTATTCTCTGTATTTCTATCTTTCTAATAAACTTCTTTAAATCTTCAGCAACTGCCCAAGCTATGCATATTTATTCTTAGCTTAGGACAAGAACCCGTGGTAATTTTCTGTTCTGGGGGTCATTTGGGGTTTTGTTATGGGTTGGGGGAAAGTGTGCCCGGGACCTTCACAGGGGTTCCCGGGGAACATTTTCCTCAAACCATATTCTCCCGATCCATAACATTTTGATAGCTTGATTCTTTTTAGTGTTGAGTAATATTGCTTTGTGTGGATTTTTCATATTTTCTTTTCTATTTACCTATTGAAGAATATGCTGGTTGCTTTCAAGTTTTAGGAATTTTAAATAAATGTCCTTTTAGGCTACATATGATTGGGTCTTTTAAAAATCCATGCAATCACTAGATGGTTTTGGATCATGTTGTTTAAACTATTGACTTTTAATGTAGTTATTTACAGGATAGAACTAACTATTGGCATTGTGTTAGTGTTGTGGGGTGCATCCATGAGAGATCACCACGAAAGTTGCTGTTTAAGTTGTCATGTTTGCTCCTCTATAGGATTTCCTTTTTCATTTAGAGTTCCTCCTATGACCCATATCTCTTTGGCTTTCACATATTAGGGAAAGCATCTGATTTCTTATTTTTTTGTGACTGACTAATCTCACTTAGCATAATGTCCTCCAGTTCCATCCTTTTCCCTGAAAATGATGTAATTGTGTTTTTTTTTTTAATGGCTGAGTAAAATTCCATTGTGTATATATCCCACAGGTTGTAATCCATTCATCTGTTGATGGACATCTTGGCGGGTTCCATAGTTTGGCTATGGTGAATTGTGCAGCTATGAAAATAGATACACATGCATTAGTTTGGTAGTTTGTTTTCCTTTCTCTTGGGTAGATACCCAGAAGTGGTATTGCTGGATCAAATGGTAGGTTTGTTCCTATTCTTCTGAGGATTCTCCATACTGTTTTCCAAAGTGGTTACACTAATTTGCAATCCCACCAACAATGTTTTAGAGTCCTCACTTCTTCACATCCTCACCAGCATTTGTTGTTGTTTGTGTTTTGAATGATTGCCATTCTAGCTGCAGTTAGGTGAAGTCACAGGGTAGTTTTGATTTGCATCTCTCTGATTGCCAAATATGTTGAGCATTTTTTTATGCATTTGTTGGCCATTGAGTTCACTGTATATTCTAGATATTAGTCTCTATAGGAGGTGTAGGTGGAACAAACATTCTCCCATTCTGTTGGCTTTCAATTAAGGTCCTTGACAGTTTCCTTTGTTGAACAGTAGCTCTTCAGTTTCATGCAATCCCATGTATTGATTTGCCCTTGAATTTGTTGTGCCTTTGGGGTCTTGTTGGAAAAGTGTTTATCTGCACCTATGTGTTGCAGTGTTTTAAGGTCTCTGGTCTAATTTCCAGGTCTTTTATCCATTTTGAATTGACTCTTATGTGAGAAAGTGGGATTAATTTCCAATTTTCTGCATATGGTTAACCGGTTTTGCCAACACAATTTGTTGAACAGGCTATCTTTTTTCCAGTGTATATTTTTGGCTCTTTTGTAAAAAATCAATTGGCTGAAAGTGTGTGAACTGGTTTCTGGGTCTTCTATTCTGTTCCATTGGTCTATGTATCTGTTTTTGTGCCAGTACCATGCTGTTTTTATTATAATGGCTTTGTAGTATAGTTTAACGTAGTTATTGTGAAACCTCCTGCATGGTTTTTGTTGCTGAGAACTGCTTTGTCTATTCTGGGCTTTTTGTTATTCTAAATAAATCTAAGAACTGGTTTTTCTATGTCTGTGAGGAATGATCTTGCTAGTTTAATGGGATTTGCATTGAATCTGTAGATCACTTTTGGAAGGATGGCCATTTTAATGATATTTATTCTGCCAATCCATGAACACGGAAGATCCAATATATGATCTTACCAGAGGTCATATATTTGGGAGGTGGGGAGAGGGAAGGCTTTAAAGCGTATGATGTACTTATTCATATCAAAGTCAATCACTAAACCAAGCATGGGAGGAAGGGATGGGGAGGGAGTGAGGTGGGGACTGGGTGGGGGTTGGCTGGGTGATGTGTGCATTTATGTCTACACAAGTTTTTTACTCCATTATGATGTATAAATACAATGCACTAATAAAAAATTAATCTAAATAAAATAAAATAAAAAGTAAACACATCTTGAAGATGTGTTTACTTTTTTAACCTCTTTTTTAGGTATGACTGTTAATCCCATGAGACTGAGAGCTGCCTTATTTTTTTTTTTCTGAGATGTTTCTACCTTAATCATGAGGGTCCTGTTTTTATGAGTGTACCTGACTGTCTCAGAGTAATTTTCTTTTCATTTCTGTCCTTGCACATTACTTAGTGTTTATTTAATTGAAAAAGGACCTGTTTTTACACTGATACTCCATAATTGAAAAAATTGAATTATATTTTTCAGGTAAGTGGCATCTTTTTAGCCTAGAATACTGGAGGTAAGGAGCTTTAGAGTGTTCAATTCTGAAGTGAATAGTATAGTTAGACTCTTACCAGAGGTCATATATTTGAGACTAAATCTGGATTAGAGGAAGTGAAATTGTGTTTTCCAGGTGAGTGAGAGAGTTTATTAGTCTAGAACACTGGAGATGAGGTGCTTTAGGGTGTTCAATTTTGAAGTTAATGGTAGAGTTAGAATGCTACCAGAGATCAGAGAAGTGAAAGTAATTCTGGAGAAGAGGAAGTGAAATATTTATAATATCGAGAGGTGATATTCTGAGATCAAGTGTGAAGAATCTGATTATGCTATTGGATTCAGTTAGAGCTAAAATGCTAACCTAAAAGAAATCATAAGTTTTTACCCACATCAGAAATTTATGGTTGGCTCTTAAATGCAGTGATGTTTAGAGTTTTGGAGAGTGTGAGGGAGGGGAACTGGGGATCCAGACCTGAATACGAATTGTTGTGGGTTTAAGGGAAACCACAATTCCTGCGCAGGATCTCAAATTTCCCAAAGGTTTATTTATTTATTTTTTTGCCTTTTCTATGGAATGGGGTCTTACTATGCTGCACAAGCTGGCCTCACACTCACAACCCTTCTGCCTCAGTGCCTAGAGTAGTTGGAACTTCAGGAAAACATCAATGGACTTTGCTCCTCCAAGAATTTGGTAGCTGTTTTAACAGGAGGCTTTCAATGCAGATGTGATTTGATCCTTGTTCAGAAAGTTTACACTAGGGAAAAAATCTCAATAGAGTCTAGTCAGAGGCAACACATACGATTAAAGAAAGCTTAATGAACTTATGGGACGACATTCCTTCTCCTTTCCAATGTGGAAGTATATTTCTTCACACTGCAGGCTTGTCATTGGGTAAAAGGTGATGAATGTAACTCTCTCATTTCTGCCATCTTCAGTATTTTTTTCTTGTTATTCTTAAATGAGGCAGTGTGATGTACTACCTGGACTGCTTATCAGAAGATAGACTGGTGTGTGAAAACTCCTTACATTGGCATTCAGTGATCATCTTCAAGATGAACTTATTCAAGATGAACTTATATGATCACTGGATGAACTTATTCAGGTGTCCTCTTAATTTTTTTCTATCTTTTCCATTTTTTTGTCTTCTTTATTTCTGTGTTTTGACAATTTTAACATTTTATTTCGGTACTGAGGATGGAACCCAGGACATTCTATCTCCAAGCTATTCCCCTTATCCATATATATATATATTTTTTTTTTTTTGGTGGTACTGGGGTTCCTGGAAGCCCTTCTACCTCTGGGATACACTCCCACAGGCTACACTCCCAGACCTATTTTTTAACTTTTTATTTGGAAACAGGGTCTCTTAAGCCAGCGTAGCTGGCTCCGACCCAGCGTGATCCTCCTGTCTCCGCCTCCCAAGCACGGGGATTACAAGCGTGCGCCACCACGCCTGGCTATCCCTATATTTTTAACAATCTTTATTTTAAAACAAAGTCTAACTAAGTGGCAGTGAGCCTCACTAAGTAACTGAGGCTGTCCTAGAACTGTGGTCCTCCTGTTTCAGCCTCCCAAGTACTGAGCTTATAAGCATGCACCATATACCCAGCTTGACAATTTTAACTTTTATTAGGTGATATATTGGCATAATTTGAGGAGAAATACTGCACAAAATTCTCCCAATGGAAAGGTTCTTCCTTACTTGTCCTATCCAAACCACCCAGGCCCATTCTAATTTTTTTATATCTTTCTATTTTCCTAACCCTTACATATTCCCAGTATTTTATATAATGTTCTATATACATTCATCAGTTGATTCCTATCTTAACTCAGTTTTCCTGAATCTCATGTGTTTCTCTTTTTATTCTACATCTTCTGTTTGGTGGGTCATAACTTTCTTTACTTTTCTGAAAATGAAATCCATAGAGTCTATTTTTGAGAATTTGCTCACCTGAAAATATTCTTATTCTATATCTAGACTTGAATTACTATAGGATTGATGTTAAATTTGAAATTTTATTTGTTTACTGATATAGTTGCTTAGCTTTTCCATCACTGTGACCAAAATATCTTAAAATTATAACTTATGGGAAGAAATGTTTAGTAGTTACACATTTGTAAAAGTTTATTCCATGGTAAGGTGGCTCTAAGGCAAAAATCATGGCATCAGGGCACATGGGGCAGAAAATTTGCTCTCAGTCTTAGCAATATGATGCACAAAGAGTGAGAGGAGGAGAGAAAGTGAATATATATTTTCCAAGGCCATGCCCAGGCAACTCACTTCCTACAGCAATGCTCTATCTCTGAACCTTCTTGCATTGGGACTGTACTTTCAACACTTGGGTTCTTTTGGGAACAATCTCAACCCAAGACATAACAGTGAACATAATGAGTTCACTATGATTTTCTTATTGTTTTTATCAGTTATATATTCTATTTTCTTATCATTATATATATATATATATATGCTTTTTCTGTGGCACTATTTAATTTTTGTACCACTTTTCATACTATTTCTGTTTATCATATTTTGCCTTCTTTAACACTCTGTTTTTATTTGTTTGTTGTTAACCCCCATTAAAAAAAATGACATCTTATTAGTAAGGGCCTTCTTGAGCCTCTCTTGAAGTAGCCCCATGACTAAGCCTCATTCAGTTGCAGAGCTTCTGAACCAATTACAAAAAATTATGAGTGAATTAAAGTGTTTTCATCACTTTCCCCCCCTCATTGCTTCACTGTAAGAATGTTAAGATATCATGGTGGAGGCTGAGACAGAAGGATCATGGTTCATGGCCAACCTTAGCTACTTAGTGAGCCCTTTGCAACTCAGTGAGACCCTGCTTCAGAATAAAGAATACAAAAATAGGACTGGGGATGTATCTCAGAAGTAGATTGCCCCTGGGTTACATCCTCAGTACCACACACACAAGAAAAGATATTATGGTTAGTTACTGTGACAGAGGGCATTTTTATGACCTTCAAAAAGTCATTATAAATTCTGACTACTAGAATGAGAAATCTGCAAGGTAGTGCAGGATGAATCCTGACCAAAGATTCTCTCTTGTGATGCATGATGCTCAAGATGTCATTGGTCACAGGTGATTGCATCTGCATTTGAATATCAAGACCAACTGCAACCTCAGTATCAAAAACTTCTTATTGAAAGACCCAAGACTATAGAAAAACAAAATGACAAGTGAAGATGTGCAGGGCAAGTAATTTATTAAAGCAAGACGTTGAAACCTTTATGATTGGCAGTAAGATTAGGATATCCATGAAAGATAGTAATGATTAGAAAAACATTTTCTAAAGTTCGCTGAGTACACATTCTCCAAGAAGTTCTCCCTGTATTGAACAACAACAACAACAACAAAAAAAGAGAAGACAATGTGAGTTTATCCATACTACTTCTATGAATGACATGTTAATACAACCAAGAGGTTCATGGGGTTTTGCCAATATATGATCTTTATAAGGGCAGATGCCAGGAACTTTCTTGATGTGGGAAACTGAAGTATAGTTCTGGTTCAATGAAAACAAACCATGCATGCTTCCAATTAGCCTACTCCATATACACTGAGGTGACCCAACAAGTGACTTGTGTGTGTACGGAGTGGGGAGAGGGACAATTTAGACAGAGTATCCCAAAAGTTCTTTTTTCTGTTGTTTCAGACTGTGAACTCTACTTTCATCTGCAATGGGGGCTGCAGGTTTAATGCCTATGAAATGGCTGGGTGGGACCTGTGGGCAGCACGGCTATTGGGAGGTTCCAGCCTCCTGGGCATAGGTAATAAGGATGGCAGAGAAACACATTTGTCAACATTTTGCTTTGACAGAGGCCAACTCAAGATTATTCCACACATCTGTACCCTGTTCCCATTGTCAAGGCTCCCTATGATATTATCCACGACTGGACATACTGGGTGAATGAAAATGGACCTCAGAAGAGCACCCAGGCAAGGAGATAGCAGTGCTTCATTGAGAATTATGGCTTCCTGCTGCACAGGCCGTCTTCTTTCTTATGACACCATGACAAAGTGGCATCTAGAAACGCGCCCTGAGAAGCAGGAATCTGCCAAGGATATTGCATGAAGATAGACTTAATGAGGCACATGTTTTTGCAGCATTTTTCCTGTGGCTCTGCATGACCCTACTGAAAGTTGTCCAGCTAGCAACAGGACTCATTACCCCTACTAGTGTTTCTTATATAGCAGAAGACTGACCTCACTACTGGTTATGTGTCTGACTAGAAGTATCAATGTACAAAGAATCAAGAAATTACCATTGCTTGTAAAACGAGATCTTTGAATACAATGGGCAAGTCATCTACGCATTTCTTCACTTCCAGTCTTGCCTCGACAGCTTCCGGAGGTGCATCAAACTTGGCAAGTTGTGCCTTATACACAGATTTAGAAGACATTAAGAAGCCGGTGCATTCAAGGACAAGTGATGGACATGGGATTGCATTTGCTGGAGCATGAGAGTAGAAATAAAATTTAATTAAAAAGAGTAAAGCCGTGCATGGTGGCTCACACTTGTAATCACAGCATTCTGGAGGCTGAGACTGGAGGATCGCAGTTCGCGGACAGCCTCAGCTACTTGGTGAGGCCCTCTGCAACTCAGTGAGACCTGGTTTCAAAATAAAGAATAAAAAATAGGGCAGGGGGTGTAGCTTGGAAGTCAAATGCCCCTGGGTTCCATCCCTAGACCCACAAAAACAAAACAAAAGAAAACAAAACAAAACAAAACAAAAAACCACAGTAAATTGTAGTTTTGGCCATGGATCTCTGATTTGGGTCTAGACAGGACTCCAGGGTTTTATGTTACTATCCTATGACTGTGCCAATGACAGTGTCATACCTTCCAGATTGTGAGTGCTTCAAGATCATACAGCAAGGAGCACTGCTAGTGTCTCCTGATACTCTTTATTCTTCTTTTAAAGATACATACACTATTTTACAAAACTTCTATCTACTCTATTTTTTTCTAGATTTGAATAAACATAATTTTGTTTTCCAATTAAATGGCATCTTATTAATCTACAATTCTGGAGAAGAGGAGCTTTAGGGTATCAAATTCTGACATGAGTTCTAGACGTAGAATCTTATCAGAGGTCAGAGAAATGAGAGTAAATCTGGAGTAGAGGAAGTAAAAATTATAATGTGGGGAGATGATATTTTAAGCTCAAGTAGGAAGAATCCAATAATTATACTGGATGTAGTTAGAGCTAGCAAGCTAAAGCTAAAAGAGATCTTCAGTTTAGACATGCATCAGAAAGTTATGCGTGGCTTTTCCCTAGTGTGATGATGAGAGTGTTGGAGAGTATGAGGGAGGAAAATTTTGTCTCATTCCTCATCTGAATGGGAATTGTCAGGGAATCTGGAGGAACCATAGTTCTTGGCCTGCACACTGCATTTTCCCAAGATTTTCTTTTGTTTTATTTGTGCTATTTGCTTTTGGATGGGATCTCACTATATTGCCCAAGCTGACCTCACATTCACAGCCCTTCTGCATCAGCTCTGGAGTAGTTAGGATTTTAGCAAAGCAAAAAAAGGTTTTGCTTCTCCAAGGTTTTGGTTGCTACTGTAACAGCAGGTTCTTAACTTTGCACTCATTTGATCCTTGTTTAAACAGCTTCAAAGTAGGGGAAGAATCTGGATAGAGTCTAGTCAGTGACAACAGAGGGCAACAGGAAGACATTTAGAAGGTGAGATGAAGAGTAAAACCTGGCTTATTTCTAAGGACATAGCATACAAATAAAAGTAGGGTCACAAGAATAGCTATAAATATTTCTAGAAAATAGGAGTCTTTGTGCTGATAATTATACTGCTTCTGTTACCAAACAATTAGGACTCACAGAAAATTGATTGCACCATAGCTGGTTGCTTATTTTTATAAACTATTTAAAGGTTGAATATTAAGAAGTTCAGAGAACATTGGCTTTAGCTGTATTTGAAGTTCTTAAATTACATTTCCTCTAAGTATGACCTTACATGAATCTCAATTTAGGAATTTGGCAGCTCTGGTCTCAAGTGACAGCTTGAATCTCTGAGATAGATAGAAAACATCTGATTACTGTAGATATTTCCTTCATTTCCACAGATAAGCTCCTTATATGTTTAATCACCCACCTTTCTCATAGCTACACTTGGTGGTACCTTTTAGCCCCAGTGATTAGAAGAGGCTCAAGAGGCTTAGCATTTTGGCTTCAAATTAGAGGACTAGTAAGTGGCTGAGCCCAGATTTCCATTTAATTCTGCTATTTCTAAAACATGGGTCTGATTCTAAAAGTCACACCACAGAATACACAATTTCAAAAATTTATTTCAAGTTTCCTGTTAAAGATTCTTTGTGTTAGCTGTGCATGGTGGAAAATACTTGTAATCCCAGTATTTGGCAGGCTGAGACAAGTATTGCAGATTTGAGGTCAGCATAAGCAAAGTAATTAGATTCTCAGCAGCCCAGATAAACCTTGTTTTAAAATAAAAAAAATAAACATGACTGGCAAGGTAACTCAGAGGTTTAATGTCCCTATGTTAAATCCCCAGTACCAAAACAAATACAAAAACAAAATCAGAAATCCTATGTGTTATAAATTTCCTCAAATGTGCCCTGGGTTTTTAGAGAGCTAGTTCAAGAATATCATCTGGAAGATTAGAATATTTATCTTCTTTTTATTCTCATTCAACTCTAAATAAGTTTTTGTAGTTTTCAGAAAATAAAACTTACCCAATGAAAATTCTAGACTGCTGATAAATGATACTCACCCTCATAGCAGCACAGGGCCAGAGTGAGTAGTAGGAGAAACATGCAAAGCCTCATGATGCTGTTAGCTTTCAGCTTTAGCAAATGATGAGCTATCTAGAGTTCACCACAGGGGAGTGTTGGATTTGTAGAGCTTAGGGCTATTTGTACCTATAAATCTCTTTGGTCCTGCCCACAGAGGCTTGTGTCATGTCACAAGGTTTGGCTCTCAGCTTCCCCAAGTGAAGGTATTCATTAGCATCTATCCCCATACCTTCCTCTTCTTGAATGGGTCAGAACCCAGGACAGCCTCATGTGAACCCTGCCCTCTCTTTCAGGTGATCATTCAGGCTCCTCTAAAAATAATTCCAAGTTTTTCAGTTTATTTCAGAGTGTTTCATTGTGATATATTTGTTCATTGCTTCAGTTTCTGGCACAGGTGGGTTCTCTAAAGAGGAGGACAAATCCCAATGATCCAGGGAGGAAAAAAGTTGGGTTGCTTTATTTTGGCTATCAAAGAACAAATGCTGAGATGATCTGGTTTTAACCTCCTTATCCCACCATAAATGGGACAAGAGAACAGGCATGGTACAGTTGCACATTGAATAAATAAAAAACAAATATCCTTTCCCTTGGATTTAATACATCACCAGAGGGGTGTGTGTGTGTGTGTGTGTGTGTGTGTGTGTGTGTGTGTATGTGTGTGTGTGTGTGTGTGTGTTTGTGTATTAATGTATATGAGTTTTCTATACCTGTGTATCAAACTCTTTTTCTATGTTTTTATAATTATCTGGTATTATTTATTTGAAAAGAGTGTTGATCCCTTTGGTTTCAGATCCTATTCCCTCTTCTATGCTTGTTACTTTTATTTTAGCTTTTTAAAAATTGGACCCTAATTCAGGTGTGGTGACTCATGCTTGCAATCCCAGCATTTGGGAAGCTGAGACAGGAGGATCATGGTTTGTAGCCAGCCTCGGCTACTTAGTGAGGCACTTTTCAACTTAGTGAGACCAACCCTGTTTCAAAATAAAAGATAAAAATAGGTCTCAGGGTGTAGCTCAGAGGTAGAATGCTTGTGGGTTCCAACCCAAGTACCGCAAAAGAAAAAAAATGGCCTATTATTTCAATGTCTGATTATATTGTCAAATTGTTTTTATTAAACTCTATGCTATACATTCATTTTTGGAGTGGTCATCTTCTAAGAGTGAGATTCTATATTCCATATGGCCTAGTATACTGTTTGTGACTTGTATTGATGCCTTTACTTCAGTGATTGCATCCTTCATTAATCCTTTCAAAGCTTGTTTGATTCTAGTTCAGGAAGTCAGATCCTTTGTTTATTTGTTCCTTTATTTATTTATGGATCTCTCTAAATTCTTTTTCAAAATCCTATATCATTTCTACTAGTAAAGTTATAATTTTCTCTCCGGTGATCTTTGCAATTCAGTGTTGGTGGATTCTGTTATTGTGGAGTTGTGGGAGCTCATTGCTTCTTTGCTATTTTTCCTTCTCATGATTTTAAGTTTCTTAAAAGATTTTTTGTTGTTGCTTTTGATAGCTTTCTCTCACTCTGTAGGTATCAGCTGGTATACAGAGGGCAAGTTGTGTTGTATTCAGTGGTGAAGATTAAGTTAGGAGAGAGGCACTGAAGTAGTAAATGAAAGAATAGGGTAAAGTAGCAGATAGAATTGAGAAGAATAAGAGTTTGAGTATAGTTAGGTAATATGTAATAAAGAGTAGAGATACTGAATATATGGGAGGATTCTAGTATCTATTGCAGTATACTTAGGCATAGTGATTTGAATTGAATTTAATATAAGATAAAAAAGAACAAAGGGAATAGTGTAGTTATAAAACAGGGAAGAAGCTTGTAAAAGAGGTATGGAAAAGAGCAAACAAAGAAACATACTCACAAAATTACTCCCAAAAACAAAATGAACAACAACAAAACAAAAGAACCATAGACATATATCAGTAAAGAGAAGAGTTGACCTCTGAAGTCCTCCTAGTTCTGCATGGATTCTTTTAGCCATTTAAGTTTTACTCTCTATATTGCATTCTCCAGCATGTTTCAAGATTTCTCATATACCGTGTAACCTCTGACAATGATCTCAGTTTGTAGCCACACCTTTTGGTCTACTTCAGTGATTGGGACCCTCACTTGGTGTCCTTCTCTCCCTGTGCAGGTGCCAAGTGCTACTGGTGCCTCTCCGGTTGCAAGCCAGCATCTCTGAACTCTCAATAGGGCCTGTTCCTCAGTCTCTCTCAGTCCACACTGGTGACCAGTATCACTGGAGCTAGATCCAGTGTAAGTATGGGTCTCCATGCTTTCCACAGATCCTTAGCCTGCAACTTTCCTTGCCTATGTAGGTTGTGGGTGTGCTGGCATCAGACCTAGTGTATAAATAGAAATTTATATTCTCCACACTAGGGCTGGGTAGTTCTGACTTCTCTATGGTCACCTGATTGTATGTGTTCTGGTGGATTGTAGGCCTTTTTGCCTGATTGACCCTGGGAGCTGACTGCTAATCTGTGCCTTTGCTGTGTCTGACAGCAGTCTCCACCGCCAACTTCACCAGGTTGGTGAAGCACAAAGTCTCAGACCTTGTGAGCCTACTACTTGGTGCATGAGTCACTGTGGCCTCCCTGGGCCGCCTCCTGTAGGGACAGCTAGTTCACTTAGGGTCTTGTAGGGCACACTGTAAACCAACAATTAACATTATAGAGCACACTGATAAAAGTGATATCATTGGTGGAAGTAACAATAAAAGAACAAAAATATATATTGAAATCTACTAAAGGAAGAGGTGAGTCTGGCCTCCACCGCTGCAGTTCTAGTTGGGAGTCCAGGCAGGAGGATCTCTGTGGAGTGTGGGGTGAGGAGCTGACCATTTACAATTATAATGAGCTGTAGCTGCTTACAGCACATAAAGTGATGGGCTTTTTTCTGGGGGTCTCTAGAAACTGTAGTGGCCATACTCCCAGCACTGTAGGTAAGATGGCCTTGCTGGGAATTCTGTAGCTGCAACCTGATGTTGTTTTTGTTGCCTTTCAATTTTTCATTGCTTTGTTCAGTTTTTTGCTGCTTTTTTTTTCTATTGTCAAGATGCTATTTTCTGGATGATAAAGATCAAACATAAGCAAAACTGAGTTGTGCTGCTTCCTTTGGTTGCCATTTTCCCAGAAGTCTGCAGTTAATCTTAACCTGCTGTTTTAAAGGCCATATTTTTAATGGGTTGGCATGACAAAATGTTTTATTAAAAGGGAAATTTATATTAAAGGTTAATGAGATAATCACTTGCCATTTGTGTTTGATTAACTAAAAAAACTATCAGATTAAAAAGACTTCATTAGGTTTAGCTGAATACAAAATTAGTATCTCAATACCAATTGTATTCCTGTAAACCAACAAATAACACTATAGAGCACACTGAAAAAAGTGATATCATTGGTGGAAGTAAGAATAGAAGAACAAAAAACATATTGAAATCTACTTGAATAGAAATATGCAAGATTTAAAAATATAATCATATAAGTTTTATCCTGGAAATGAGAAGAAGTTATGGAGGCATACACCCTGTTCCTGATGGAAACATTAGAAAAACTTAAAAGTTTGACTGTTCTTAAATTATTATCTAAGTTTAATACAGCTACCATCTAAAATCTAATAGAACATTTATATGCTTTGTTTTGAATTCTTAATTGCTATTTGACCATTCAATATTAGAATGTGTTTGCTGAGGTTGTAATAGAAAAGAGCCCAGTGTTGCATCCAAATGACCTGGGGTAAAGGTCAGGGCATTTTTTGTTTCTAGGTCTCCAAAAAGGTGCTAGATCTCCCAAGTTCAATTTTCTCTTCTTTATAAAATGAGGCTGATGATAATAATGCCCATTTAATAGAATTTGTGTAAGTACTAAATGAGTTTAAAGAGGAAAAGTCCTTAGCACAATATCTGGTAGTATATGTCAGAAGTTATAATTATGTAACAAAAGGAAAATAATAGAAATGAACCATACAAAGAAATCACCTCTTTTCCAAAAGATAAGATCAAACTAAATCTCATTTGTCAACTAAGAATATTTACTAATCCAAAATGTTAACAAAATGGGCTTCTGAATTATCTCTGGTTCTATTGGAATTAAGCCGAGATAATTATATTTAATACCTTCATATGCCATTTTATGGTGAAGTAGAAATGATTATTATTTTTATGGTTTTCATAATGAGTATTGAAATAAGGCACAGACTGGTGGTGGTTTTGGATAGATATTTATCCCTAAGGCACAAGGTGTCTCAGGTTCCTTTACTCAGCTGGATGTTCTAGTTACACATGCCCTTTTGGTTGAGAACATAAGCCATGTATCCCTTGTGTTTGGTCTTCAATCCTGGAACATATCCTTGTTGGACAAGAACCTTTCCAGCTTCATTTCACAATCCGAATGTCCACAGAGACTGTTACCCTATCGGGATGATATGGTGAAACCAATTCTCATCTTCACTACCTCCCCTTTTGCATCATTTTTATTCCAATTATTAAAGAGAGAAGGAATACTAATGCTAATGTGAATGCTAATGCACAACACTGTTTCTAATGTAGAAATCTATAGACGTAAATCAATTTAAGTACTATTTTGTGGCACACAATTTTGTCAATAAAAAGTATTTTTGTGACCCTTGCTTTTAATAGAATCAGAAAGATGTACTTCAGCAATTTTTTAAAAACCATTAAAAATAATTTCCAGTGACCTCTCACAATGTCATTTTTAGCCTATACCAGAGAGAAAGTAAAATATATGAATGACATCACCATAATAGAACCTGTGCTCTCAAACTGGATGCAGTGGCCAGGGCCTATAATTCTAAATACTCAGGAAGCTGAAACAAGAGGATTCTTTGAGTTTGAGACCAACCTGGGTAATATAACAAAACCTCAACTCAAAACACTAACAAACAAACAAAACTCCTCATGTTCACCCATCGGCCCATTCATGTAATATGTATTTTCAAATTTCCATCCTATAAAGCTATGTCAGGTCCATAGGCCATTAATGGACAGGAGAGAGAAATAAAGTAGGTTTCTGAGAGACCAAAGAAAATGCCCAGAAATGGTGTTTGAAATTATATATATATATATATATATATATATATATATATATATACACACACACACACACACACACACACACACACACACACACATACTGCTAGCATTGAACCCAGGGGCATTCTTATTTTGAGCTTCATCCCTTGTCTTGATTTATTTTTAATTTTGTAACAGGTTCTAAGTTGTTGAGGTATTTGCTAAATTCAAAGGATGGCCTTGAACCTGCAATCCTCAGGTATTAATTCTCCCAAGTTCCAGGATTAAAAGAATGTGCCACCAAACTTGACTAGTTATGTGATTTTAGAGAAAATATACCTCCAAATCTCCTTTTCATATTTGCTTCTGTCCTGGGAACCTGTAAGCTTCCATGATTTGAATGTGGTGACAAAAAGAAAGATAATTTCAAGGAAGATCACTGGGAAATTAGCAGAAATAGAAAGTCCAGTGTCATCTAAGGAAAAAAACTAGTCTAGCTTTTCAGAATCCAGGTTAGAATTTCTCTTACTCTAGGACAATGATGACTGAGTGTCCCAATGCCTTCATAAGGTTAATAGAGGAAGGGCAGCAAGGCCCATCAGTAAAATGAAGTACTTAGTGTCTGGTTACAATTTTTCATCTCTGTGTTACATAATTTAACTTAAGAGAACCATTTAGTCTTATAAAGCTCAGGGAATTAAGACCACAATTCCTTTATATAGATGTCATTGGAATTAAATAACAGTATATGTATGCAACACTCAACTCTCTGCCCTATTCAGATAGTCTCTTTGGCATGATATACAAATTACAGTGAAACTGATACAGATGTCTACCTGGTTTCTGAAATTCCTGCTGTCTCCTTTAACTATCTTGGATACATTCATGTCTTTCTATGAACAAACATATTCATAAATTGCCCCTCTACTTTGGAAAAATGGCAGACCAGAGCCACATGTCATGTTCTACAGACTAGATCACTACTCTCAGATCACTACTCCAGGTTAGGAACCACAGGTGGTCCAGGACTCTGGTGGTGCAGGAAGTGAAATCCCCTTGCTCATGACTAAAACTTATTTTTTGAAAGGATAGAGCTTAAAGCAGGAAGGTAGATGTAAATATAAAAATAGTAAATTAAAACATTAAATACTATGACACTTCTGGGCAATATTTTTTAAGGAAACATATGCCTATTAACACAAAACAGAATAACAAAATAAAAAAAAAACCAGAACACCGTTTTTTAACTATAGAAGGGGAAAAAGTTGTTTCAATCGATGTCAGAAATGTCAGACCTATTTGTGTTTTTACCTGATTTTAATGAAGTGTCTTTATCATTCATTGTATTAGGATAATGTTTGTGGTTGACATTGAAAATTGATCTTTTTATGTCCAAGTAGTTTTTGCTTATTCCTATTTTACTTAGCTTTTTGAGTTATTCATAATTGAACCCAGTGCCTTATGAATGCTAGGCATTTATTTAATATAAAGACATCTATCAATAGTGTTACCTTGAAAAAGAAAAAGTAAAACCTCAAAAGCACATAAAAATATGAAAGATATTTGATAAAATCTAGTGTCCCTTCTTAACAAATAATCTAATTAAGGAGCCAAGGAGCTAAGCTCCTAGCTTGCCTAGCATTCATAAGTCACTGGGTTCAATTTATATTAAATGAACTCTTGATTTAGTAATCCCATGTTTATGATTAACATTTTAGAACAAAGCCCCTGTCTAGTCTTTATCTTACTGATTTCAAAAGAGAAATTTTACTTTTTATTCATCCACATTCATGTAATATTGTGGTTCTCAAAGCATAGTCCAGAGACATCTAGGGGGTCCTATGATGCTTTCAGAGACAGATATTATTTTAATAAAAAGAGGAGGTACTAGAGCATGAAAGCATGTTATATTTATGTATAGATATGCCGCAATAAAATTCATTATTCTGTGTAATTACTATATACCATAAAAAACACTCCTGTGTTATTTTCCCAAGCCACTCTTATTCTTTCAAAAGTATCCTGTGAAGATACTGTAAGAGGCTACAGGATGTGGGATACAGCAACACATTAAAACAAAGCATATATGAGAGTTCAAATATGTTCTGTTGAGGCAGATACAAAAGTGGCTTCCAAAAATCTAAAACGTAATACAATTAGCAAAATTTTTTGTGGTTTAGTAATAATTATTTTTGCAAAGATATGTTAACAATTATGTTTAAAAATTTTCATTGAATTTCTAGATACGTGTTACTCTCCCTCTTCAACCCTGGGGTTCCAACTCTTACTGCCAAGTAAGAACACTGGAAGAGAAGAAGACACCTCCGAAAAATTTCATTCCCATTCTCTTTCCTAAATAAACTGTGAACCATGAGCAGCAGGGCTGTAAGTGGCTGTGAGGACAGCAGTGGCAACAGGATGCTGAGCACAACCTGAGCTCAGAGCCCTCAGGCCTGGGGACTTCTGAGAGGGTGGTATGCAGAGGTGGCCATGAGGAGGGCAGGGAGAGCACTTCTCCAGAGAGAGCATCCATGCTTCAAAACAGACAGTGAGGAATAAAGCGCTTTTTAGAGCCCTCGATCTGTCCATGAGAGCGTGTGTGTGTGTGTGTGTGTGTGTGTGTGTGTGTGTGTGTATGTGTGTGTGTGTGCAGGCCTAGGTGTATGACATCCGAGGCCCTTAAAAATCCCCAGTTCTATGAGAAAGCAAAAGGGAGGATTATTGTTTGCTGATAGTTTATTTTAATAAAGTTATATTTGAGGTTTCACCAATTTTGCCTCGCAGTTTATAGGTAGAAACACAAAAAGAGGAAAGAAAAATCCTTTTTAAAGCTTTGGTAGGTAACCTTTCTGTTCATATTCTGTAGTCCTCTAAGCCAAAGGTCTTGTGAAAAGTTAGAACCCAGCACAGTATTTGCTGTTATATATGACATTCTGGAAAACAAAAGCAGGGATATCACTGAGATTTGCAACTCTGCCCTGCAAAGTTAAATAACCAAAGTCTTTTCTTGCTGTATACCTGTGTTTTTCAAGAAACACCTAGCATTCAACAAAGTTCTAGAAGCAAAGTCAGAATTAGTCAGAATTGATTAATGCGAAGGAAGTGCTGCTGTTTCTGAACTTTTCCTCAAATAGCACCCCTTGAGTACTCTTTTCTGTAAACTTCCTGTTATTTGAAATAATGTATTTAATGAAATCATTACAGGTATTATGAGTTGAAGACCTGACAATTTGAATTGTTCTGTCATCATTCTTTTAACACAGAGTTGTTAACATCTCTGTTTCTGTGAATGGGTGGGATCATTCTGAGTTCTCCTATGACCTGAACAGTATCAGTAGACATCTGTTTTTGAAAAGTATTTGAAAAGTATCAGTCAAATATTGAAAAAAGAACAGAAGACCACTGCCATTTCTTTTGCATTCTATGAAATACAGGCACATTCTGTACTGTGAGTATCTAGTCTAACACAGATTTTAAATAAAAATGAATCCCTTTATTCTCAAGCACAGGTGATGATTGATTTATTTTTAGGTGTTTTAGTGTATTTCTAAGCCATGTGCTTTATTAAAGAGAACACTGATATATTAAATAAACACAAAAAACAAATACATATGTGTCATTAGAAAGAAATATTCATTGTTATACCATTGATTCTTGCTTTAAACAATCCATCACACAGGCTGTTGCCTATTTGTGATCTATCCCAGTTATTTCATTGGTGCTAAGTGAGAGAACCCAAGACATCAGAACATGTATACTAACAAATTTCATTGATTAGAAGCATACTTTGAATTCTTTAAATAAAGAATATTGAATATTATTATTCAAATGGTATTTTCTGAACTCCACCAAAAATTGCTTATGAATTAAGGTTTTTTATTGTTGCTCATTTGCAAAATCAACTATCATTGTCAGTTACTTCCATAAGTGAGTAGTTTTGAAATCAGGTGTTTTTCTTTGATAGAAAATATGTGTCTGTATGTTCTGTGGAGTGGAAGGGCAGGTAAACCATCTTTGAAGATGGCTTTTTTTTTTCTTCTTTTGGTTGCTTCATCATCATTCACTGAAGATTCTTGACATATAAGGTGGTCAGTCTGCCTTGGGACTGAAGAAAAAGTTATTAATACTACATAACTTAATCATAAGAAATTTTAAAAAGCATGTGCACTGATTGCTTTCACATTTTTAGTAACAAACTCAGAGCCTGCGTGTTCTTGCTCAGTGATGTTGCAAAGTGCAAAAGAAGTAACCAGAATTACCATCATCAGTTGAACATGGGCAAAAGTTTTATTGGACTGGTTGAGAAAACATTGTTTGAATTCTGCCACCGCATTTGCAGTGAACTTAGAAGGTACAAAAGGCTTAACTATCTTCTGGTAGTCAGATATAGACACTGATGGATGGATCAAATGTACTTGTAACCTTTATTTTATTTTTTATTTATTTATTTATTTTGGTGGTACTGGGGTTCCTGGAAGTCCTTCTACCTCCGGGCTACACTCCTAGACCTATTTTTATATTTTTATTTTGAAACAGGGTCTCTTAAGCCAGCGCAGCTGGCTTCGACCAGCGCGATCCTCCTGCCTCCGCCTCCCAAGCGCGGGGATTACAAGCGTGCGCCACCACACCCGGCATTACTTGCAACTTTTATCTCAAGAAGTCCACAGCCAGAACCTGGGAAGAGCCGGGCATGGTAGTGCATGCTTGTAATCCCCGCTCTTGGGAGGCGGAGACAGGAGGATTGCGCAGGTTCGAAGCCAGCTGCGCTGGCTTAAGAGACCCTGTTTCCAAAAATAAAAATAGGTCTGGGAGTGTAGCCCAGAGGTAGAAGGGCTTTCAGGAATCCCAGTACCACCACCAAAAAAAAAAAAAAAAAAAAAAAAAAAAAAAAAACCACCACCACCACCACCAACAAAAAACCCCACAGAACCTGGGAAGAAAACAGGAGAATTTGGGTTCATTACTGGAGTTATGTAGCCATTCTGGGGACCATTTAGAGATGTAAATTCAGAAAGATTATAGGGTACAATCTAGGTTCCCAATTCTAAAAGAAAAGTCATACTGTGAGGTTTCATTTAGTTCTCAAATTCTGAAATATCACAACAGCCCACAGAAGATGAGCTTTTTCAAAGACATTCTTGCAATGACATACTCCAACTTGCTAGGGAATAGTAAACACATCTGATCCTTCTTTCTTTATTCCAAGTCATGCCATGCTTCATTTTTATCATTCAGAACATACTGTAAGACTTTCAAGTACCACATAAATATTGGGGCTAGAACATACTCCTTTAGTCCTATTAACTATAGCCTGCATCAACAACAAAATGTGCTCATGTAGCCATTTTGTTGGTGGAGAACATCACTTTTTCAGTTTGCTTGGAATTTTTGGAACAATTTAGGTAGGCAATATCAACAAACTTTGTAAACTCCATAAAGTGTATCATCATGTGTCATTTGTCTGTGCTTACCACATTCTGGCCAGCATGGCTTTTCATCTACTGAGTGCAAGTTTTGTTGTTCTAAAGGGAGGAAAACTAAAGGGGTCTGGAAGGGCTAAGGTCACCTTGACAATGTCTGTTCTGTATCCCTGAGGTTATATGATGCCGGGTCACATATTGTGCCCCAAATCTTCTCTCCAGCAGTTTTCCCTTTTCCTTCTATATTTAAAGAGATTCATAAATGCCCCTGTCAAGAAACCTCTTGGTCCAATGTCATAGGGGCATCATTCATGTCTTCCCCCTGAACTATATCATACCAGTATTCAATCCTGAGATGTATTTTGGTGTTCATGGAAACGGTGACCATGCTGGGACACCTTGAGTGGCAATGACACACTGCATGCAGGTCCAAAAACAGGAACAAAGGCCACAAGGGAGAGACCTCTTTGATACTTAGCTGATGTGGAGCATGGTTTGAGGGCTATAACTTCTTTCCCAAGGTCCTGGAACCAAGCCCTGGTCCAAAGCCAGCCCTCACTGTGCAGAACTCACCTGCATAGCAGTAAAGGGGAAGGGGAGACAGCATGAGGACCATCACCAGCTTCATGTTGAGGCAGCTGCTGTTTGCATGTTCCTTCTCTGTTGTAGGAATCAAGGTATTTTCTTTGGAGATGAGAACCCAGAGCTCCTATAGTTATTTCCCAGGGAGCTTTCTTAGTCACTCCCAAAAAGGAAAGGATGAGTCACAGGATAAACTTGGCTTTGGACCAGGAAACAGCAGGTAGAATTAACCAGAGACAAGACAGACTGTAATTTGTTTGTATAAAATAATAAAATAGAGACATTTGAAGCCTAAACTAATGGGCAGCCTACAATGATGACCCACTGCAATAGGCAATATGTATAGAAGTTCTCAAATGAAATATAAATCAAAATATCATAGGCAGGTGTTGTCATTCTTTTTGTTTGTATTGCCATTGTGGTTTTCTCCTCTTCTCTTCTTATTTTTTATTCTTATTCTTTATTAGTCTTAAATATATATGTATATGTATGTATGTATATATATGTATGTATGTATGTGTGTGTGTATGTATGTGTGTATACATATACATATATATATATATATATATATATATATATATATATATATATATATATATAAAACCTGCGTGATCCTTCTGTCTCACCTCCCAAGCACGGTGATTACAAGTGTGCGCCACCACGCCTGGATAATTACTCATATTTTATTTTTAATTTTTATCACTTTTATTGGTGCATTATAGTGTCACATCATAACATATTTCACAGTGGCAGTGACATACATGCACATAGCACTTGTTGAGTTTTCCTGGCAACCTCCCCTCTCCTTTCTTCCCCATATAAAATATTGAGATCTATATTAGTATTCTCACATATGTACTTAATGTGAATGAAAATCCTTAATATGAATTTTTTCTTTCTGACCCTCACCTTTCCCTAGACCATCTCCCCTGGTCCACTGGAGTTTCTCCTATATAATTGAAAGTAGCTCTTATATCTCAATTACTTTCTAGCTTTTGCATATGAAAGAAAACATATGACTCTTTGCTTTCTGTGACTGGCTAATATCACTTAACATAATCTTCACCAGGTCCCTTCACTTTCCTGTAGATGACACAATTCTGTTCTTTATTGCTGAATAAAATTCCATTGTGTGTAAATCCCATAATTTTGTAATCCATTCATTTTTTATGGACATCTATATTGGTTCCATAATTTGTCTATTGTGAATGGTGCTGTTTTAAACAAGAATATAAATAATATTACTATAACATTATCATAATATTACTATAATTATAATGTTCTGATTTTACTTCTTTTGGAGATATACCCAAAATCAACATACCTGAATCATATGGTAGATTCATTGCATTTTCTGAAGAATCTCTCTAGCTATTGTACTAATTTTCAAACTCACCAAGGGTGTATAAGAGTTAATACCTCCCTGTAACTTTGCCATCATTTATTGTTTAACTTCTCGATGATTGCCATTATAATCGGGGTTAGATGGAATCCAATATAGCTTTGATTTTCATCTCCCTGATTGCTAGGGATGTTGAACATTTTTTCATGTATTTATAGGTCATTTGTATTTCTTCTTTTGTAAAACATCTGTTTAATTTTCTTGCCAAGTTTCTAATTTGGAGTGTTTTTAGTGCTAATTTTATGAAGTTCTTTATGTAATTTAGGTATTATTAGTCTAACAGTAGAGCATCTGACAAAGATCTCCCATTTTGTAGTCTCTCTCTTTAGATTCTTGATTGTTTCCTTTGATGAACAGAAACTTTTTGGTTTAATGCCATCCCACTTGTTAATTTTTGTTTAAATTTCCTGAGCTTTTGGGGTCTTATTAAGAAAGTTTCTAACTGTGCCTATACGTTGGTGTGTTGAAGCTATGTCCTCATTTAGTAATTTAAAAATATGTAGTTTAATTCTCAGGTCTAAGATTCATCTCAAATTGACTCTTATTCAGGGTGAGAGGTAGGAATTGAATTTCATTTTTCTACAAATGGATAGTCACTTTTTCCAAAACCATTTTTGGAAAAGGCTGTCTTTCTATAGTATCAGATGATACCATACTGAGGTTTTTAAAGGATGACAGATGTTCTATGCAAATAACCTATCACATGGTGTAGCATAAGAAAATTTTTAGTGTGTTTCCACCCATTCTTTCATTAATTGATCCATCCATTGATCCATATATGCATCCATTATTGAACACAAAATTAAGGACTGTCTCCTATGACCTGGGTTTTTTAACCATGTGCTGTAGATTCATCTTATACTAGCAAGTTGGACCAGGTCCTTGCTCTTGTGAATCTTATTTTCTAATGAAAGAGACAACATAAAAGCCTAAAAAATGAGAGATGTCAGTAAGTTGTAATTGCTGCAAAGATCAACAATATCTAAAAAAGAGAAAAATGAAATAATAGACATTTATTAGGCAGTGTGCTGAAACCTGTGGCAAGATACATTATTAGAGTTGAGACTTGGATGACAAAACTCAGTATCCAAAGGTATATCTGACGATGATCTAGGCAAATGGAGTAGAAGCAAGTCCAGTGACCTGAAGGCAGATAGTACTTGCAAAGACAAAGGAAGTCTGAGAGGTAGAATTTTGGAATCTGTCAGTGGAGGCTCATGTGCGACTCATAATAAAAACGCCAGTTTAAGTTGTGACAAAATGTAGGAAAAAGACAAAAACAAAAAACCAAAAAAAAACCCACAAAGTTGAGTCCAGCATATAAAAGAAGACAAAGAAGGAAATTCATGTCTAACTGGAAAGATGATTTCATTCTTAATTACCCATGAGTGTATTATTTGCCATCCGGATTACTTATGACATCTTTCTTTCAATCATTCTGTTGGGACAGAAGATGCCAAGAACAAAACTGGTTTAGGAGAGTGCAGAAGCAGGAAGCATGTGTTCTTAAGCGTGTACTTTCATCCAGTTGCCCAGGGCCAGAAACCTTCAATCCAAAGTGATGTGAAAGCCGGGCATGGTGGCGCACGCTTGTAATCCCCGCACTTGGGAGGCGGAGACAGGAGGATCGCGCAGGTTTGAAGCCAGCCGCGTGCACTGGCTTAAGAGACCCTGTTTCTAAATAAAAATATAAAATAGGTGTGAGAGTGTAGCCTGGAGGTAGAAGGGCTTCCAGGAACCCCAGTACCACCAAAGTGATGTGAAAAAGGTTGTCTTCTTGTCTGGACTTAGTAAGGCCCTGCCTGGTTCCCCAGTTTTATGGAGCTGCCCTATGCCCTGCTAGGCCAGAGGTTCCTTCAGAAGTTTCTCTTTTATTTAAAAGTGCCTCACTTTAGGCACTGGGGTCAATACCAAAGAGATTGTGTCTTGAAACTCCATGTTTTCTCACAATATCTTCTGTTGACCATTCTCTGGTGAATTATATCACAATTACCCATCCAAGAGGACTAATTTGCTAATCACTCTTGACAAGAAACCATAAAGCTCAGAATAATTGTGCTGATGATTTGACCTTTTCTCTTCCCCAAAGGGACTTTGCCTAGGTGAAGGCCTGAAACTGGAGAACTGTACTCTACTTCAGTATTCCCTATTGTGGGACAAAAATTAATGGATGACCTGCTATGATAAAGGATGGTGCAATTATACATTATCCACAGGTCCCATCATGAGTGGGCTTATATTTTATGAGAGATGTAAGTATGTGGTAAGTAAGATTCATATTTCACCTTGACATTAGCTCAGAGAAGACCCAAAATATAATCAGAGTAGTACTTTTGACATTTGAAGGCCTTTACATATTTTATATAAAGAAACACTACTGTGTGAGAGCTATATTTTTCAGTGATTCATGTATTTGTAGAAAAACAGTAATGGTTATTTTTATGTTTACATGCTATTTTTTGTGGTACTAGGGGGTAGAACCCAGGGGCTTTTCTACCTCAGTGCTACACCCACAGGCCTATTTTATAATTTATTTGGAAACAGAGTCTCACTAAGTTGCTGAGAGCCTCACTAAGTAGCTGAAGCTGGTTTCGAACCTGTGCGATCCTCCTGCCTCAGCCTCCCAAGAACTGGGATTGCAAGCATGCACCACCATGTCTGGCTTATATGATGTTTAAGCTGTCTAAATTGTAGGTTAGCAGTGTGTATTTGCTTCACTGTATGTAGAGATGAGATATCCCACATTTCCTTATTTTCCCACATTTTTAAAATCTGGTTTACAGCTCACTTATCAAAACTGCTAGAAAATAAAATGCAGGCATACCTTTGGAGGATTGGAGATAAACTTCTTACTCCTTATGGGCATGCCAATTTCAGAAGTTGGGAAGGGGATGCTCAGGTAGAGGCCTCTGATTTGGAAAACCTCTTGGTTGGCAATGAGAGGTCTGTCGTTCATGTCACTGAGGTCTTTTTAAACCTAGGTGCTTCTATTATCTGGGACCAAGCCTGGTGCTGGGATTTCATGGCTGTGTTGTTCAATGTTCAGTCTACCTCGCCACTCTGTCCTAGTGCTGGCATTTCTATGGTTCCTAAATTGGGTAAAGTATAGGGTACTGGCCCTCTGGAAAGCCACTCTTCCTAATCCGGCCCACACTCTACACAGGAAAGGAATTTCCATGTCTCTTATGCCTTTTCAACTCAGATTCCCAGCCTCACAGCTTGTATGCTCTGCCTCACCCCATTGCTGTTCAGAAACCCTCAATGTGTCAGAAGCCTGAAGATGAATGACCCTCTCCTTGATGTGTATGAACGTGGGCACGAGGAGTTGTGAGGGGGATGGTGTGATATCTCCAAGAGAGCAAACTTCAGAACTTGTTCTTTCTGGAATCAGGATGGAGAAGAGAGCTTCAACCTCAGTGGTGAATCCTTATCAATCAAGCAATAATGTCCTCCTTGAACAAGATGCACATTACAGTCATTTATTTTCACATACTAACTTAATTGTTGGGTGAGATCTGTACTCCTTTGTGCTTCTAAGAAGGCTGAAGAGACACACAGTAAATAAAATATGGACCTGACTGAGATGAGGGAGGGGAGGAGAGATCTGAATAAAGAGCTCTGGGAAGTCAGTGGAGAGAGAAGAAAGTTTCCTTTAAATGGTAGAGACTTCATGTGACTCAGGATCACAGAAGGTTTTGGATAGGGGAGAGGTAAGTTTAATTTGGATAAATTCAGAACATGAGAGAGGTGACAGAGTTTGGTCAGACTCTGGTGAAAGCCACTTTCTTCTCTAGAGAGATCTAGATAAAGTAATACATTCATGATGGTCATATTCCTGGAACAGTACTGTGGGAAAAAAATCTCTACTTAGATTTGACTCTGTTCTGTTAGACAGTTTGATGGCTTAGCCTGTCTCATATATATTCTTGTTATTTCATAAAAAATTCTAAATCATTTTAAAATAAAAATTCAATTTGTATCCACTGAATTGAAATATACATCCAATCTGAAAACCTGTCTTCAGTATTGCTTAACTTGTACAATGATATAATTTTTATTAGATATTTTATTTTTATTTTTCCTGTCATTGCAAATAGTGCTTGACTCAGGCTAGGCCTTGAGGCCACATCTCACCTTCAGAGAAGAACTGAGCTTGGGCACACCAGTGTCATGGAGAGTGGACAATCACATGGACACTATGCCCAGAGGGTTTAGGAACAAGGGACCCTTAGAGGAGAAGACCCTTATTCCAGGGCCTTATCCCTTCCCCAATCTTGGAAGGACCTGGAAGGGAGGGCCTTGAAACTGCAACTCTGCTGGAAGCAACTGTATGAGTCTCCTGGGATCCAGATTTTGTACGTCTGCAGACCTTTTCTTCAGGTTTGATGGCAGATGGGTGGTAAATGAGGACTCTGCATCAGTCCACCTGTGCTTTTTTCCCAGTTGCACTGCTTGGTAAGTGTGAATGAGAGAATTAATACTCTGTGTCTTCTTTAAAATGCGAAGAGTCACAGAATTTGAGGAGCCATAATGAGATTAAATATTCAAAATCCTGTAATATAGCATGACACATGAAGAATGCTATGTAAATATCAGCTATTGCCCATTATTTTTTATATTGTTTCTGTGTTTATGACAAATCTCCAATGACGCTAAGAACTAAAACGATTAGAGAAACAAAATATACTGGATCCAGATACTTCAGTCAACATTCTTTAATTCCACAGCATGATGCTCAGGGATGTCCATATTATGACTCATATTTTCACAGTGTGGCAAAGATTTTTGAGGACTTGTTCCACTGGTGTATCATGTGATATTTGGGTTAATTTTTGGGAAAATTCATCTTCTTTATAAGGCCTATGCTCCCTGTGGACCCCCCTCTTCCTTCCTCTGATTCAGTTTCTCTAGGATAAAAAGTCTTATTCATTCCCTTTGCACATTGGAGACAGCCTATGTTTTGTGTCCTTCCCTGTACCCTGCCTCTCTAGGAATCCCCTGTTTTTACAACACATTATTTTCTCTGAGCACCTCTTTCTAGACACTTCCAGGATCCTCATTCCTGAATGCTTCTTGCCTGTCCACATTTCTTGAGTATATGACTTCTATAATTCGTGTCTTTGTGTGACAACATCACACAGTAGGTGCCTAACAAATTATTGTTTAATTGACTTTTAAGTGCATAATTTATTGCATTAATTGTATTACCTGTTATCTACTTTATATCTAGGTCTGTTTAGAAAGTCATGTTTATTCAAATGTACATCTTTATTAAAGGCAAGAACAAGACCCAACATTAAAACCATACACTGGCAAGACACCTGGGGACTAAACGCACTGTTTACTTTCCAAGATAAGGATTTTGGTGTCTGGAATGGAAAAGGCAGAAGAAACCTTTACTGTGATATAATCTAATAATCTAATGCTCCAAGATGAGAAGCCGGATTTGGAAACTGAGCCAGGGTCAGGTGCCAGCCTTTGGTTAATTCTTCTTGGCTCCCTCACTATAATCCTGAATTTTACACAGCTCATTAAATATGTGTGGTTACATTTTTATTCTACTTACCAAGTGATGGATCATTTGGCTTATTAGATATCTACACCCATATTTTCTCCAATAAGTTAGAATTGTTCCTCCACTTCAATGCCTACATTTTTCTGTGAAACATTAACATCTAATGTCAAGTTTTTTTTCACTGCAAGAGCAGTAATTTTCAACTAAGGCAGATTTATTTTCCACTTTTCTTCTCCTATGTGGACATCATCTGGAGACATGTTAGTTGTCACAACTGGATGGTGGTGGATATACTACTGGCCACAAGTCTGGATAAGCCAGGGATTTTGCTAAACTTCCTACATGTGCAGGTCAGCCTTTAATGTAAAGAATGTGAGACTTAAAGATAACCTATGTTAGAGAAATAAAGTATACAAACTGACCAATGATCATTAGGCCCACGATACCTTAATACTTAGTTAATGCAGCCCTCATTTATCAAGATGTCAGATGAAGTGTGAACATCTTCATTCTCCAGCCTGACTAAGCTTATCCTTATGTGTAGGCCTCGTCCTAGGCTGCTCCACACACCTGAAGGGCCTTCCTTCCTCTTACCTCTCATCCTCAACCTCTAAATATTTCACATCCAAGTCAACTCTAGTCCTCTTCTCAGAGAATTCCCTTCTAGAGAATTCATAGCTCATAAAGATTTTACCCCCCTTAGAATTTCTAGAGACCTTTAACTTCTATAGCCGAGTCTCATTTTAGGTGATAAACTTCACATCTTTCTTCAGTTCTCTGTCTTATATCTTGTCTTTCAACATGAAACTTCTTGTTGAAATACCTTTTCCCTTGGTTTCCATGACTTTCAGACTCTCTTTGCCTTCCTCATGAATCTTTGCTCCTTCTTTGTATGTTTTTAGTAGTGCCCATAAATGCCTTCTAGGACATTAATTACCATCCACATGCTATTTTTTAGAACAGTGGTCTTTATTTTGCTCCTTCCCAATAATTCCAAAAAACAATTTATCTTCTCAAAAGTTGTTGTTTAAAGGAAAAGTCATGATATATTAAGTAATTGTGACACATTTAACTTTTTGAATTTTGTAAAATTGACATTTAAAAATGAAATCAATGCACCTATAAAAAATATTTAAAAATGAGAGCTGGGTGTGGTGGTGCACGCTTGTTATCCCAGTATTTGGGAGGCTGAGACAGGAGGATCATGATTCTCAGACAGTCTCAGCTACTTAGTGAGGCCCTTTGCAACTCATTGAGATCCTGTTCTAAAATAAAGAATAAAAACTAAGGCTGGAGCTGTATCTCAGAGATAGAATGCCACTGGATTCCATTCCCAGTACCACAAAAAAAAAAAAAGAAAAAAGAAAAAAGAAAAAGAAAAAAAATAGGACTGGGGGTGTAGCTCAGAGGTAGAATGTCCCTGGGTTCCATCTCCAGTACTGTAAAACAATTTTTTAAAAAGTGAAACTATTACAGTATTTGTCTAAGTATTTCATGAGAAATCAAATACTATAGATTGAAAACTACCATTATTCAAAATCTAGCATTTTTCATTGGCAGATAACCCTGGGATGACAAACATGCATCTTTTTACACTGTAAACAAATCCCAACGAGGCCAAGCACTAAGTTAATATATAGGAACAAAACTGGACTCTGATCTTGACATGAAGCAGTTGGAGTCAAAGGGAAGCCTGCATCAACTAAATATTTGTTAGAAATCTATAACTTTGAGAAAATGAGGGTGACTCTCATACAACAGCTCCCAGCCAATTTTATGTTACACAGACTCAAAAGGAGGGCTGGGCAGGGGTTCAAAATTTAATATTGAGACACCTGCCTCATGGACTGTAATTGTATTTTTTTTCTTAAGACAAGCTACAAAATTAGGTCTTTATTCTTAGGAAAATATAGTCAGAGCTAGCTTCCTTGTGCTATACATAAAATCGTAACATCAGAGGCAGTACAGATAGTACAGATAGTTCTTGAACTGACCTCCAAACAAGCACAAACCCACTACGTTGAAAAAAAGAAAAACAATTTGAGGTTTTTGGCAAAAGACAGTACTTCACACATCGAATCCAAATTAAAGAGCTTCCAGACAGTTTTCAGTGAGATGACAGGAATGAAATAAATATAAATTCTATGGATAAATAAATGTAAAACAATTTAAATAAGCTAACAGAACTAATTATTTCTTTAAAATACTAGTCAGGTACAAGCTTTTGTTTCTCAACACCAGACTTCTATGTTTATCAGACTACTGTAAATATCATTAAAAACCCTATCTTGACCCACAGTGTTAATAATAATACTGGATTTGCACTTGCAAAAGATTGCTTTTTTCAGCTGAATGCTTCTGGTCCTGAATATTTTAGGTGTATTACTGAAGGCAGACTGTGGTGCTATTACAATTATAAATTAATTTTAAAAAGTGACAGACACCAAAAGTCCATCTACTAACTTGCCCAGTTAAAAAAATGTCTATGAGCATTGATTCATAATTAGCATCTGAAGTAGTTGCACGCCCTGTTGAGTGGTATGATTACTGAGTTAAGTTTTACACCTTAAATACCATTCCCACAAGTCTGTTGCTTTTATGAATCATTACCTAAGTTCTTTATTCATTGACCTTATACCCACCCCACTGGATTCCTAGAGTCAGATAAAAATCTTATGATATATATAAGTGGGGAAGAAAATAGTCATGATGGGTATTCTTGGAAGTTATAGGAACCTGAGCAATCAATCATACTTACTCTGGAGTTAGCTTTCTCCATGAAACCTTCCATTTTTTAAATTTATCCCCACAAAATGCAGACTACATGTTATATTCTGTAATAACAAGGTGATCTTCTGTTAAGAGTCTGTTTAACAGTGACTTTGGCTCAACAGTCAAAAAAGCTATACAAAATTTGTCAATTTTGCCCATGTAATCTGACTTTCATCCTACTATTAAACATATCAACTAAATCACCCAAATCACTCTATCAATCCATTTCTATGTTGTTCCTATTTTAACATGAGAAATATTAGGTCAGATTTGCAGTAATCAAAAAATCCCTCATGATGCTATAGCTGCCATCATAAGTGTGCAACATCTCTTTTTGTGCTCAATTCTCCATTTTTAACACCTCATTCAGTAGCCATGGCTAAAACACTTCCACAAAAAGCATGTTTTGGAGAAGACAAATAATGCAATTTTCTCACAAATCAACTTTCTGAAAACTGATAAACTTATGGTTGTTTTTGATTGCCAAGTAATCTGTAGAAACAAAATCTTGTGTCTGTTTTGATTAAGTAACTTAAGTTTTCTTTTTAAAAATGAGAATGCTTTAAGGATACACTTTTCACCCCAAGGAAGGGTGTAATGACATTCTTAAAATTGCATCATTTGGATGCCAGAAGGTCTAACTTAGGCTCTAATGATATATGAATTGTTGACAAGTTTTATGTTCAGTCAGTACATATGATAGGGGTGACTTGCAAGATGGATTAAGGGTGGATAAAAAATAAGTTCTATATGTGGATCCTGTCACTTCAAGTTCTGATTTAAATAAATCCTTCTGGTTAATGATATGCCACTCTAGAGTCATTTTTGGCTCTTTTCATTTTTTTTTTTTGCTTTTTTCCTTTTGAAAAGAGATACACTGACCATACCCATATCAAATTCTGGTAAGGATGCAGAGTAACAGGGACCTTCATTCACTGATGATGGGAATTAAAATGGCACAGCCACATTGGAAGACAGTTTGCCAGATTCCCACAAAAGTTAATGTAGTCTCATTATGTAATCCAAAAATCACACTATTTCCATGAAAAAACTTTATGTTGATGTTTGCAGAAGCTTTACTCATAACTGCCAAAATTTTGAAGCAACCAAGATGTCCTTTATGAGGTGAATGGATAAATAGCTGCAACATATTTTTGTTTTTATACTTTCATTGGTACATTATAATCTCACATCATTATGCATTTCACAATGATGGTGACATACATGCACACAGGGCTTCTTCCTGGCTCCCTCCCGCCTCTACCCTTTCTGATACATGATATTGACATTGGCACTGGTATTCTCATATATGGACATAATGTCAATGGAGGTGTTTTTTAATTAATTCTCCCTCTCCTCCTCTCCCTGAGATCACTTTCTTAACTCCTCTGGGGTTTCTCCTCCATTATCTAAAGTCTCTCCTGTATCCTGATTACTCCCAAGTTTCTACATATGAGAGAAAACATAAGACTGTTCACCTTCTGTGACTGTCTAATCTCCTTTCAGATAATGTTCCTCAGGCCCATCCATTTTTCTACAAATGACGTAAGTTTGTTCTTTTTTATTGCTGAATAGAATTCCATTGTGTGTATAATCTATAATTTTGTAATCCATTTATCTGTTGATGGATACCTAGGTTAGTTCCATAATTTGCCTATTGTGAATTGTGTTTTTAAAAATATGAGTAATTGTCAGGTTATGTGGGTAGAAAAGAGGGTTGAATAAGTAGAGCACAAACAATTTTTACTTCAGTGAAAGTACTCTGTAGGATACTAATATGGTGGTGTCATTATACATTTGTTGAAACCCATAAAATGTACAGTGATGCTTAATGTAAACTATGATATGTAAGGTATTACCCCTAGTGTATACTATGATATCTAAGAGTGACCCCTAATGTAAACCATGAATATTATGTAATAATGTTGCGTCAGTATAGGCTCTTCACTGTAACAAACATGCCCCCATGATAGTTGAGAGTAGGAGAGGCTGTGGGCATATAGAGTAGGGAGTGATGTGGCTATTCTGTATTTTCTGTTTAATTTTTCTCTGAACTAGACACCACTCTAAAAATAAAATCAATTTAAAAATAAAGGAAAGAAAGATGTTGGCTAGCATGTACAATTTTCTATTCTAATGTGATGAGTAAATTTTATTTATTTCTTTAGTACTGGGGATTGATTCTACTTTCAAGCTATATCCACAGCCATGTTTTTATTCTTAATTTTGAAATAGGGTCTCACTAAGTTTCAGAGGGCCTCACAAGTAGCTGAGACTGACCATAAACTTGAGATCCTTCTGTCTCAGCCTCCCAAGTATTGGAATTACAAGAGTGTGCTGCCATGTCTGAATGAAAAATAAGCTTTAATTATTCATGTTGCAGAATTATACTTATAATAAATAATATAACTCTATAAATAAAAATTAGCAAGAAAAGCAATTTTAAATGTTTTATCAGAAGAAAGAAAAAATGTGATGTGATGGATTTATTATTCACCTATATTTATTCATTCCACATTGTAAACATATATTAAATATCACATAGTATATCAGAAGCATATATAATTAATATTTTTCAATTAAAATAATTACTTTTAAATAGATGAAAATATAATTTTAGAAATATTCTCTTTAAGAAAAAATTCACATTAAAATTAAATCAATAAATTTCTCACAATTTATAGGTGTCCAACTAGCACAAAATTCTAGGACAATTTAATGATTAACCTATTAGGTATTATAAAAGTTCATCAAGTTAGTTGAATACAAAGTCACCATGTAAAAATCATTCACCTCCTTGCAAAGTCGGCTTCTGCCATTAGACACCATAGTGAATAAATCTATAACATTGACAACAGCAAAAATAAAACATATTGAAATATATAAGTTTGGGAAAGCTTTTAAGGATAAAATAAGAAAACTTTGTATGAAATTATCACAAATATCAAAGAGTATATAGAGACTCACACATTCTGCAGAAAATATTAATACATATAAAGATATTGTTTATTCTCAAATTATTCTACAAATTAAAGCAGCTTCCATCAGAGTGATTATAAAGTAGGTGTGTGCTTTATTTTGAATTCTAAAGTGCTATTTGAATCTTTCAATATTACCATGTATTTTTTTACTGGGAAGCAGGAAGAAATCAGACTTCTGGGCAAGACTACTTGGGTTTAAGCTCCACTCAGGTATTTTCCACTTGTGGAGCTTTCATGCTTCACTTCAGAGTCTCAATTTGTTCATTTGCAAAGCAATAGTGAATATTTGATGAGATTTTATAGAAAATAAATAAGGTAAAATACTCAGCAGAGTGTCAGTAAATGCCAATTTCTAAAATTTGGAACGAGACTAGGGAGTCAAACAAAATAAGCCACCTTGATCCCAAAGGAAAATATCAACCTGAATCTAAGTGGATCTGTCAACAAGGAACATTCAGGTGAAATGTTAACAAATTATGCTTCAGAATATGGCTCTGTTTTATTGGCATCTCACATTCTTTTTTTAAAAAATAATATGTATACCTATACCTATACATACACACACACACACACACACACACACACACACACACACACACACACACACATATATATATATATATATATATATATATATATATATATATATATATATATATATAATTTTTTTTTGGTGGTACTGGGGTTCCTGGAAACCTACCTATTTGGAAACAGGGTCTCTTAAGCCTGTGTGGCTGGCTCCAAACCTGCACAATCGTCCTGTCTTTGCCTCCCAAGGTGGGGATTACAAGTGTGTGCCACCATGCCCAGCAAAATATATATGTGTGTGTGTGTGTGTGTGTGTGTGTGTGTGTGTGTGTGTATATATATATATATATATATATATATATATATATATATAGTAGTCATACATCACAAAAGGAATACAAGACTTGTGAGGATATACAAGCACACATCATCCAATTAGCCTTTATCCAATCCCCATCCCATTCCCTCCCCCCTCGATCCCATGCTTGATTGGTGATTAACTTTGATACAATTGTTTACATACTTCATGAGTTTCAAAGAGATTTCATCCTCCCCCATTCCATCACCTCTGATTGGTCACCTTAATTGCTCCTCTATAGGGCCCTTATTTCGACTAGATCTCCTCCTATTACCCATTTCTTCCTAGTTTTTGCATATTAGGGAAAGCATCTGTTTTTTTTTATTTTCTGTGATATTTCTCTGTGTATGCAGCTTTGCAAGTTCCAATTCTGCTCTTGATGACCCCGGCACTGGCCTGGGCACCCGGCAGACTCTGGGCATCTCACATTCTTCAGATGAGAAATTCCCCTGTTAGAAGTTCATTTGTTGCTATGGTCAGGTATAAGTGATGGTTACTAGCATTGTAATATTTATAATAATGAATGTTAGAGCTTAGGTTGGAGGAAGGTGGTTGGTGGAAATGCATATTATTTTTTCCCAAGGCACACAAAGTCCCTGGCCTCATTTCTTCAGCAGATATGAAGACCATGTGCTGTTCACATGTTTTTTGGCTCAGGATCAATGATTGGATGATTTGTTTTTTTTAGTGTTTAGTTTCTTGAGTTCTCTGTATATTCTAGATATTAGTCTTGTATTGGAGATGTAGGTGGCAAAAATATTCTCCCAATCTGTTGGCTCTTGGTTGAGGTTCTTGACAGTTTTCTTTGCTGAACAGAAGATCTTCAGTTTCATGCAATCCCACGTATTGATTCGCCTTTTAATTTGTTGTGCCTTTGGGGTCTTGTTGCTAAAGTGTTTATCTGTGCCTATGCATTGCAGTGTTGGACCTATGCCCTCTTCAAGAAGCTTCAAGGTCTCTTGTTTGATTTCCAAGTCTTTGTTCCATCTTGAATTGACTCTTGTTCAGAGTGAGAAAGTGGGATTAATTTCCATTTTCTGCATATGTTTAACCAGTTTTGCCAACACCATTTGTTGAACAGGCTATCTTTTTTCCAGTGTATGTTTTTGGCCCCTTTGTCAAAAATCAATTGGCTGAAAGTGTGTGGACTTGTTTCTGGTCTTCTGTTCTGCTCCACTGGTCTATGTATCTGTTTTTGTGCCAGTACCATGCTGTTTTTATTACAATGGCTTTGTTGTATAGTTTAAAGTTAGGTATTGTGATTCCTCCTGCATGGTTTTAGTTGCTGAGAACTACTTTCGCTATTCTGGGCATTTTGTTATTCCAAATAAATTTAAGGACTGATTTTTCTATGTCTGTGAGGAATGATCTTGGTACTTTAATGGGCATTGCATTGAATCTGTAGATCACTTTTGGAAGGATGGCCATTTTAATGATATTTATTCTGCCTATCCATGAACATGGAAGATCTTTCCATCTTCTAAGATATTTTTCAATTTATTTTTAAAATGTTTTATAATTTTCTTCTTAGAGATCTTTTACCTCCTTGGTTAAGTTTATTCCTAAGGATTTAATTTTTTGTGGGAGATCCTGAGTGGAAGTGCTGCCACGCCCTTGGCCATGAAGTTGGCTATTTCTTTTCTGGTTTTGAGCTCCATTGAGTCACTTTCTTCTCTGGAACCTGGTGGGTTGTTGAGGGACCTTATCTGGAGTTGTCATGGGTAAGGTGAACTTTCCGCCACTGCTGGCAATATGGCACTGTTACCATGTACTGGGCCATGAGGCTGACATATTTTTTTTTCTGGTTTTGAGCTCCATTCTGAGTCCCTTTCTTCTCTCCTTTAGATTCAGTTGTAAAAACCATTTAGTGCAGGTTCTTGATTTTGTGGAGCTCATTTATTCAGTATGACAATGAAGAATTCTACTAAAAAGACTGGTATGGAAAAGTGTTAATTGCTGTAAATAATAAAAAAAAAAACAACCAGGAAAGAAGAATAAAATGATAGACTGTGAGGGGCATTGTACTTTAAGCAGTTCAGGTCATCTCATGGGAGGAGATGCTTTTGAGGCAGAGATGAGTAGACACAGTAAGAGAAGATCTAAGGGTGATCTAGACAGAGGGGACAGCAATTCCAGAGTCCTGAGAACAAATGAAAATTCACAAGGTCAAGAAAGGTAAAGAGTCATCATGTAGGTAAAGACAATGATAAGACAGCACATATGATAAAAGAAAACAGTCTTGTTTGTTTAGAAATATTATGAAGAAAATAGAAACAAAATACCCAGATTGGCTTGGTTAGTAAAAAATAAATAAAGGAGCAAAGAAATGGGTAAATGGGAGTGCCAGAGAGACAAGCTTTTCTATCTTTGAATGTGGTATTTGCTTTCTGGATTGCTCATGATGTCTTTATTTCATTATTTAGTTGTATCAAAGGATCAGGCTCTGGAGTGTTTCATTTGGATATCAGATGGTTATCATTCCCAAGGGAATAAAATATTGTTTACTGACTTTTGCAAACCAGTGTTGACAGAGTTTCTTCCATTTCTTCTACCTCCATTATAATTTATCTCTTCCTCCATCAATGCAGCAATAAATTTTAAAATATCAGGGCACCGGCGAATTCACAGGATGGCTACAGCAAGCCGAGGTGAGCCAAAGCGGAACAGCCAGGCGGTATTTCTCCACGCAGAGAGCATCTAAAGCTCCCAGTGGCCGAGCTCAGCACACGCTGCAGGGATTCAAAGTGGAAATCAAAACCAAGAAGAAAAACACCAGCCCCACAGCCGAGGGCGTAGCAGCGGCGCCATATTGCCACCGGCGGTAGCAGCACTGAATTCAGCGAGGCCAGTACAGCTACATCTGCGTACTCAAGAACAGTGAGTCAAATTGTGGGTCACAGAGGAGAAATCCCAGTACTGTACTCCCTGGGACTTTACCCAGTGGGGGAGGGGCGGTGGCAGAGATATCACACCATAGGAGAACGTGCAACCTGGCACCCCCCACAGTCTAAAGAAGCCTCTATCGACTCTCTGGGTCAGAGACTCTGTGATAAAACCCAGTAAAGGAGTAGTGGGGTCTGAGATAATACTGTCTCGAGATCCAGAACACCTTAAGTGAAGTCATAGTGACCCAAGGGAAGAACCCAGAGAAGGCACAAACATCCGAAATCATGGGAAAGAGGAATAATACTGGAGCAATAAATGCCCACAACCCCACAACATCAGAACCCGATAAAACTGAAAATCAGAGATTTCTAGAAGATCAAATCAGGAAAATAACTGTAGAAATAATAGAGGTGCTTCAAAAAGAACTCAGAGAGAGCCAAAAAGAGATAAAGGATGCAATTAATGAAGTAAAGGCCTCAATTCAAAGCACAAACAACTGAATAGAACACATGGAGAACAGAACCTCGCTCTTAGAAGATGATCATTCCAAAAATGAACGCATAGTTTCTAATCTAAAAAAAAAATCCGACAACAGGAATCTGATATTGAAGAAATATGGGCCCATTTTAAGAGAGCTAACCTAAGAATAATTGGAATAGAGGAGGGAAAAGAAACTGAAACCAAAGGGATCAACAATCTCTTCAAGGAAGTAATAGCAGAAAATTTTCCAGACATAGAGCAAGAGGTTGATACACAGGTCCAGGAAACTTATAGAACTCCCTTTAGACAGGATCAGAGAAGAGGATCCCCACACCACATAATTGTCAAAATGACCAATGTGGAAGCCAAGCATAGAATCTTAAAGGCAACAAAAGCAAAGGGCCAAGTGACATTCAGAGGCAAACCAATTAGAATCACTCCAGACTTCCCAAACCAAGTCATGAGAGCCAGAAGGGCTTGGAGGAACATATTCCAAACTCTGAAAGAAAACAACTTCCAGCCAAAAATTTCCTACCCAGCAAAACTTTCTATCAAATTAGATGGAGAAATAAGAAGCTTCCATGACAAACAGAAACTGAAGGAATTTATGTCTTCAAAACCAGCACTAGAGAAAATACTCAAAGAGATTAACTACAAAGAAGAAATAGGTAACACACTCCAGAACTAGAGAAACAAGATTTTCCATCCAACAGACAACTAAGATTGGTTATCTGTGGAGATCCATTATTTATGTTAGTCTTTTACCTATCTCTAAAGGGTATTGTTTGCCTTTATTGTTGCTAGTTTTTAGGATGTCTAGTTGGAATATTAATATACCTTCAGATATAGGAATTGGAAATATTTTATCCCATTCTATTAGTAACTGTTAACTCTGTTTACATTGTCTTTGGATATACAATTTTTTTTTATTTTTTAGGGAGTTTGTATACTCTTCTGTTGCCTGTGTCATTGAAATCATATCCAAGAAATCACTGCCAATTTCAGTGTTGTGAGGTTTTATAACCCAGATTTTCTTCTAAAAGTTTATAGTCTTAAGATTTATATTTAGGTCTTTTATCTATTTTGAGATGATATTTGTATATGGGATTAGGTAAGGGTCCAATTTTATTCTTTTTCATGTAAGTATTATTTTTCAACAATATTTAGTTAAAAGATTATTATTTCCACCACCAAATGTTCGTGGAAACCTTGTCAAAAATAACTTGATAATATAGGGAAGAATTTAGCTCTAGGCTTTTATTTAACTCCAATGGTTTATATATCTGCCTTTAGAACAGTACTCCACTGTTTCAATTATTGTAGCTTTATATGGTTTGAAATCAGAAAATATATATCTTCTAGCTTTGTTCTTTTTCAAGATCGTTTTGGGTATCTAGAGTCCATATTCCATATTAGGATAGATTTTTTTCTGAAAAATAAATATATAAATATATGATAGTTTCACCTAAAAAATAGAAAAAAATTCTCTGGTAAGAAAGAAAGTAAAAAGAAATATTGAAATGTTATCTTTAAGTCATCAAAAGCTTTGTATCAGACAAATGAAACTGTTATGTGAGATTATCATTTTTAATTTTGGATAAATTGCTATAATACTAGATGTCAACCACTAAGCCAAACATGGGAAGGAGGGATGGGGAGGGAATGGGGTGGGGATCGGGTGGGGGCTGACTGGGCGTTGTGTGCATGTATGTCTACAAAAGTTTGTATCCCACTATGATGTGTGAATACAGTGCACCAATTTAAAAAAACTGGGAAAAAAAAGATAGAAATGTTAGGATTTTATTACTGAGGCAAATTGCATCATGATGAAATATTTGTTTTACATAGAGAGAAGGCCACAGGCTGAGCAGAGGGTGTATGTGATATACTCGGTTTGTGGGAGGACTCTACTGATAGGATAGGATGTATAAAGTTAACTTATAATTGAATGAAGGGTCCCTAATTCCATATTGTGTTTCAAATACTATTTGACAGACTTCTACTATTAGGAACAACCCAAGTACAGCTGCTACATTTAAAACTTCAATAGTTATTCAGAATTTTTCTTCTTTTCTTCTTTTTTTCTTTTCAAATATGGCACACAAAAGGTATTTAGTCACCAAGGGCCATCTACTTATGACAAGATTTTATACACAATTTGACAGAAGCTAGCACAGAAGTACAATGACTTTTCCATATAGTGGGCTTCACTGTGCAAGTCAGAGCCTGTAGGAAGAAGTCCATGTGTGCATTAGGGGTGCTGGGGTTTTGTCTTGTCAGGTGGTCTGTGGAAGTGTAGGTGCTGGCTGCATCAGATCCACTCACTTCCCTGATGAAACTGATAACAAAAGTCACAGGCTCAAGCAGAAAGGAAGGGGAATAATGATAAAATGTCTCCACAGACTTTATAACACAAGGTATGTTTGTCAGTGGACACCAGTAGATATTATTACACCACTGATTGAAAAAATAATGTGTATTTCTATTGTTTCAACATTTTTGTGTAATAATGGTGATCAAATCCAAGGCTTTGACTATGCTCATCAAGAGTTCTACCACTGAGCTATACCTCCAACCCCATATATTTCAATTATTAAAAAGTATTAAATATAAAAGAAAAAATGTTAATATTTTTTTTTACCTGAGTGGAGACATGTTTTTATTTTTTCATGTGTGGTATAATTAGCTGCTGAAGCAAGGTAATTTTACTCAGTTTTTATCTATTTAGATTAATCTCCAAAAATACTTGTCACATGACTATGCAAATGGTAAATAATGAGTATTTCTTCTATAATATAGCTCAGACAAATCAATATATTGATCAACATTAAACATCTCTAATATATTGATTTCTCTGAGCTATAGTCTAGAATGATAGTGTTTTTCTTTCCTTTTTTGATGGGTTTCAAGGAAATGAACCTAGAACTATTCTACTTCATACCTACAAGGTCTTGGTAGGTTACTGAAAATCTTACTATGTTATAAAAGCTGTCTGTGAATATGCCTCAGCCCCCTCAGTACTAGGATTACAGGTATGCATCATCATGCCTGACTGACATGCTATTTGATCTCAGAAAATTGTTTCCACCAATTTACCACCCACTCCCAAATTGATTTTATTAAATGCAAGAAATCAAATACCATTTGATATAGAAAAAAATTGTGTGCCTCAAAATGGTATTGTATTTTTTATTTTTTAACAACAATTATGATTTAATGTGTTCTACTCATAGACAAAATAATTATTTGGCTGAAATTTTACCATATAATTTTAGTTTCATGGGTTTGAGGAAGTGTGGTATAAATTGAGGCAACAACAAGAAAATGATAACACAAATGTACACACATATTTGTGCATATCCTCAGAGACACAGAGAAACTGCTTGACTTTCAATTCTATTGAAGCAAAGACAATGTAAAAACATATGTTACTGTTGGGTTCTACATATTAGGTTTGAATTTTAATGTCATGTAATTCTGTGTAGGTTACAATTTTAAAATGTATTTTCAGTTTTTTATGGCTAATATGTATTTTGGATAATAGAATTGTTCATTAATTCTATCCATGATAACTAAAATTTTGTGACACATGACTCAAGTATTTTAATACTTCATACACAATTGTCTACATTAGTGAAAGTTACAAAAATTATCCTAATGCAAGTACAACACAGTTAAAGATATCAAATAAGGAACCAGAATTATCTTTACTTACCCTATCTTGGTTGATTAAATGAGAAAAGACAGTGTATATAAAATGCAAAATGTGAGGATAATCTGTTTCTCTTTTTAGAAAAAAGTCCATAAAATTTAATATTTTATCAAAATGGTATTTTATTTTATCTATTTATTCATTTTGCAAGTCTAGGGATGGAACTCAGAGACATTTGACGTCTGAGCTACATGCCCTACCCAATTTTTTATTCTTTATTTTGAATCAGGGTCTCCCTGAATTCCGGAGGGCCTCACTAAGTATTTGAGGATGACTGTGAAACTCAATCCTCGTGTCTCAGCCTCCCAAATGCAGGGATTACAAGCGTGCACCACCACGCCAGGCTCAAAATGGTATTTTAAATTGTTTCTATGACATCTGAAAATTTCTGCACTCAGAATCAATCATTTGTGATAGTATTCTGTTCAAGCACAGCCATGTCTTCTTTTTTGTATACATTGTAATAAGAGTGAATGTGAAAGGAAATATGGCTGGACAACCAGCCTGAACAAATGACTCAAACATGGTACTGTCTACATGGAAATTAAGATCAGGAAATAATCTTTAAATGTTTAAAACGTTTTCCACCCTCAGGTATGTTCTCACAAATTTCAATACTAAATTCCTAGAGAATCCTTGGAATTTAACTCTCATTCAAAAGGACACTTGTTTTCAGTACATCTGGCTGAAGGCATGAGTCCAGAGACTTTGCGTTCTCTGAGGAAGAATACTATCAATTTCCAACCATTATTCTCTTTTAAAATAAGCTTCAATATCCATTATTAAGAATATTGTGAGCTTAATGAAAGTAATGACACTGAGCATAAGCCAAAAATAGAGTTATGAATAAAGAAAAACACTTTTCTTAAGTGCAAGAGAAGTCAAGGGAAACAGAGCCAGATTCTGAAGCATTTTGTTAATGCTTTGAATAAACATTTCTTGTTTGTAGACTGGATAAATTCAGTTTGATGTTTTACTTGGGGATTAAGTTTGATATTTTACTTTGAGATTCATTCTGCTTGACTTCCCCTGACTTTCCCTTGGCACTGTGCTGAGTATTTTCTCTCAATTTATTTAGTCCTTATGCAATTTTTATCAACTAGGCATGATTATTATCACTTTTATTTATAGACATGGAAACTGAGACTGTACTGTTAAGGATGCTAAAGATTTTACAAGCAAAAATGCTTAAGTTGATCTTTAAGCCAGGTAGTCCTACCAGAGTCTTTCTTCTCCCTCCTCTTCACTGGATGAATGAAAGCTTAATATGGAAGACTCAAACAGAACTTCAAAATTCAAGATAAAACATACAACTATTCTATTAGTTTTAAATTTTTTAAGTTTTAAATTTTTAAAAACTAATTAAATTTAAAAACTAAAATTTTTAATTTAAAAACTAAATTTTAAAATATTTTTCCTTGTTGATTGCATTACTAAGTGGATAGATTAGAGAGATTTTTTCTTTGTAATTTTGATTTTCATTTTCAAAATTGGTAATAATGTTGAACATCATATGTAGAAAAATAGATGAAGAATTCAAGATGGATGTGGTGATACACAGTTGTAATCCCAGTACTTGGGTGTCCAAGACAGGAGAATCACAAGTTAGAGACCAACCTCAGTAACTTAAGGAGGTCCTCATAAACTTAATAAAACCATGTTTTTTTAAATAAAAATAATATATGGATAGTGCGTATAGCTCAGAGTTAGAATGTTAATGGATTCAATCCTCAGTATTAGAAAAGCTAACACTAAAATACCTAATATCCCAATCAATAAATGTTTAATTTAACTGAATAGACATTTCTCAGAAAAAGAAAGAAAACCATCACTGTGAGTTTTCCCTGTTGTGAGAAGAACTGAGATGGCTGGAGGCTTTGGAACACTGCTTATATATGTAAGGTTTTTCTCAAGTATAAATCTGCTTAGTTATTTGAAAACAATGGGAGGAACTATTGTCTTACTATATTGTTTACATATGTAAGGTTTGACATCAGTTTGAGTTCTGATATTTCTTTGAAAACAACTGTAACTAGGAAAGTATCTCTCACAGTGCTCTTCTACATAGCTTTTTTGCTTGCATAAGTTTTTCATCTTTTATGAGGGACTAAAGACCACAGTAATCTTTCTCAAATTGCATAAATATAGTGTTTCTTTTTGTTGTGAATTAAAAGATTTTAAAAGTCATCCAAAGAACTAAAGGTTTCTTTGCATTATTGATACCCACAAGGTTTCTCTTCACTATGACTTCTTCATGGTATCAAATGGATCTGGGGGTGTAGCTTGGAGTACAGAAAAAAAAAAGATTTCCCACATTAATTAAATACACATTATTTTTCCTCAGAGTAATTTCTCTTAAGTCCTAATGAAAAAACTGGAAAGTGTGAAAGCCTCCATGTATTTTTTCAATTCACTGGGTTTCTCTTCAATATGATTCTTACAAAGATTTCAGTGGAATCGAGCGGCATATGTGAAAATACATGTGAGTTGGGATGTATAGCCCAGGATGAAAGCACTAAGACAAAATATGTGAATATCAGACCTCACAAACCTATGCTGTCACTGTTGCCTCTGGAGGAAAACTCCCTTTGATTTGGCCCATCATATTATACTTTCACATTTCCTCCCACTCTTAAATGTCATTACTTTTTTTAGTTTATTTCCTTTTTTTTTTTCTGGCTGTGTTGTGGATATTTGTTTATTGTTAATTTTGGTTTTGTCTCCATCTCCCAAGCGAGATTACAAGTGTGTGCCACCATGCCCGGCTCACTTCTGATTTTAATAATTGGAGTTGATTCTCTATTTTATTTGGTTAGGCTGGCCATGGGTTTGTCAATTTTGTTAATCTTTTCAAAGGACCAGCTTTTTGTTTTGTTGATTCTTTGAATTGTTTTCTTATTCTCTATTTCATTTATTTCTGCTCTAATTTTAATAATTTCCTGACTTCTGCTGGCTTTGTGTTTAGACTTTTGCAGTCGTTCTAGGTCTTTGTAATGTGTCATTAGGCTGTTAACTTGGCAACTCTCTGTTCTTATGTGGGCACTCAATGCTATAAATGTTTCTTTTAACACTGCCTTCAATAAGTTGTTTCTCTATTTTTGTTTATTTCCAGAAATGTCTTTAGTTCTCCCCTAATTTCTGATCTTACCCACTCATCATTCAATAGTGTATCATTCAATCTCCATGCATTTAAGTAATTTATTTTGCCTTTCCTGTTGTTGATTTCTACTTTCTTTACATTATGGTCTGAAAAAATGCAAGAATTATATTGCATCTTTTGAATTTGCTGCTGCTTGCTTTATGGCCCAGAATGTGATCCATTTTGAATAAGATTCCATGGGCTGCTGAGAAAAGTGTGTACTCTGTTCCTTGTTGAAATATTCTGTATATGTTTATTAAGTCCATTTGTTTTATAATTTTCTTTAGTTCTGAAGAGTCTTTACTCATCCTTTGCCTTTAAGATCAATCTAGTGGTGTGAGAGGTGTGTTGAAATCTCCCAATATTATCATATTTGGGTCTATTTGAGATCTGATGTCCAGAAGATTTTTTTTTTTTTACAAAGATGGCTGCACCCACTTTTGGGGCATAAACATTTACTATCATTATATCTTTTTGGTGAATTGTTCCTTTTAACAAAAGGAAGTGCCCTGCTTTTTCTCTTCTGATTTGTTTTAGCTTAAAGTCTGTTTTGTTGGATATCAACATTTTTGGTCTCATTAGCATGATATATCTTTTTCCATCCTTTCACTTTCAGCCTGTGAATGTCTGTGGCTGTAAGGTGAGTTTCTTGCAAATAGCATATGTTTGGATTATGTTTTTTAATCCACATTGACAGTCTATGTCTTTTGATTGGTGCGTTAAGTCCTTTGACATTCAGAGTTATTACTGAAATATGATTTTTGTTTCCTGTCATTTTGTGTTCCACCTTCTGTTTGGCATTCTCTTATTTCTTCTTTACTTAGATGCCTGCTGATCCCTGTCATCTCTTCTCTGGTTCTGAAAACTGCTTTTTATTTCTTCTTTATGGTTTATTTCTTTAAGTAATTTCTCTAGTGTTGGGTTTGAATTTATAAATTTTTTGAGATTCTGTTTATCTCGAAACACTTTTGTTTCTCCATCCATTTTGAATAATAATTTTGCTGGATATAGCAGTTTTCATTGGAAGTTGTTTTTTTTTCCAGGGTCTGGATCACATCATACAAGACTCTCCTGGCATTCATGACTTGGATTGTATATTCTGAGGTGATTTTTATTGTTTTGTTTCTATACATCACCTGTACTTTTGTTCTCACTGCTTTTAAGATTTTTTTCCTTGGCCTCTATGATGGTCATTTTGATTATTACATAGTGTGGAAAGGTCCTTCTTTGATCTTGTCTTATTGGTGTTCTGTATGTCTCCTGGACATGTAGGTCCAGGTCTCTTTCTATATTTGGAAAATTCTCTGTAATTAATTCTCTGAAGACATTAGAATGCCCTTGGTCTGTACCTCAATCATTTCTTCATTGCCTTTAATCTGTAAGTTAGGATGTTTAATATTGTTTCATAGTTGTTCGATGTTTAGGTTTTTGTTGCTGTAATGACTTTTAAATGCTGTTTACCATGCTTTCTGTTTTGAATGAACTGTCTTCTAACAGTGATATTCCACTTTCCATCTAATCTTCCATAATTTTTTTATTGCTGTCTTCTTTTATTTATTGATTCTTTCATTTCATTCCAGATCTCTTTCTTAGTCTTTCTTAGTGTCTCCATTTACTCTTTCATTTCCTGTACATTTGTTTTGAGGCCTTTTATAATATTGTAGATCAGGACTCAAAATTCCCCTTTATGCATTTCTTGTAGGTCAGTATTTGTGATTACCATTATCTCTTCACTATTCCTAGTTCTAGTATTTTCAAGGTTCTCAGACTTGATTTTCTGATGTCTCCCCAATATTTTGTGGATATTATGTCTACTTTAATCATAGTAGTAGAAATTTTGAGTTTCCAGCAGGTAAGCAGTGCTTTTTCCAATGGTGAGGGTTGGGTAATGGGGGAGGAGCTGGGGTAATGGGTACAGATTTTGGGTAAGGAGGAGGATATAATTAGGTTGATTAAGAATTTAAGTATAATAAAGTAGTATCTGGTTGAGAATGAGAGAAGGTTAAACAGTAGAACTCTTGCAGTTAGTAGAGTATTTAATTATGGAGATATGAAATACCCTAAAAATTAAGAACAGAGATAGAGTAAGAAAAAAAGTTTTTGAAATAAGAGAGTACATATAATATAGTAGGATAATTATTTTTATATGAAAAAACAAAAATAACATATATGCGCATGTAATAACAATTACATAATTATTAATTAACATTGTGATTATTATATATAATAGCAATTACATATAATTATATACTGTATTATGTGATTCTCACATATGTTTAACACGAAGAAAGGTTCAATCCAGCTAATTAAAAATTGAGCAAGTCGCCGGGCATGGTGGCGCACGCTTGTAATCCCCGCGCTTGGGAGGCGGAGACAGGAGGATCGCGCAGGTTCGAAGCTAGCCCCGCGTGCTGGCTTAGGAGACCCTGTTTCCAAATAAAAATGCAAAAATAGGTCTGGGAGTGTAGCCCGGAGGTAGAAGGGCTTCCAGGAACCCCAGTACCACCAAAAAAAATAAAAAAAAAAATTGAGCAAGTCACATATTTTCTTGTGTTCAAATATCTTTAAATCTAGATTTCAAACTACTTTGAAACTTACACTGTTTTATTTTCTATTATAAAACCACACTTTGCCATAGAACACTAATTGTATTGTTTGTCTCCAACTAAAAATGTTTATTCTTTGAACACCTTCTACCTTCACTTTGTGTTTTAGACAGACATCATTTTTAGAGTAGATATAGTTTCCCAACAGTATTTAAAATAAAATACATTTTTTTTCATATAACCAACACTCCACATGCTCTAAGCTTCTTCTACTATCAACATTGCACATTAGGGTGGTACATTCTTTCTAATGATAAGCCTGCACATACACATCATTATCACCCAACATGTATAGTTTAAATTAGGATTAATTTTTTTGATATTTATTTGTGCATTGCAATTATACATTATAGTGAGGCACAAGGATGTATGAATATAGATGCACAAAGCACCTAGTGTATTTCATTCTATACCTCACCATGCTCAATCCTCCTCTGTCCTCATGTATGTTAGTAGGATTGGTAGTGACAGCTTTATATATGGACATAACATTTGAACAGTTTACTTCCTTAGTGTTCCTTTTCCTCCTATTCCTTTCTACAATTATTTCCCATAAGTCTACTCATCTGTCCAATCATCTATCTGAATTCTCCTTTGTTTCCTCTTTTCTGTCTAACATGGTTCACTCTTAGTAAATATGTAGTGTGTACATTTGATGGGTTTTGACAATGGTATAATGGTATATATCCACAATGGTATATAATGGTATATATTCATTGTATCTTAAAGTGAAGCTTCCCTGCTTTAAAAATCTTCTGTGTTCTGTTTACTTATCCATTCTTCCCTTGTAACCTGTAAAACACTCATTTTAATGTCTTCATAGTTTTGCTTTCTTCATAATGTTATATTTTGGAATCATTGAGAAGGCAGCCATTTCAGATTGACTTTTCCTTTAGTAATTTGCAATTCATATTACTTGAGGTTATTTTATATGTTTGTATCTTATCTCTTTTCATTGCTGAATAAAATGTCATTGAATATGCAATATATTTAGCCCTTACATTATTGAAGGCTATCTTGGTTGCTTACAAGATTTTTCAAGCATGAGTAAAGCTTCTGTAAACATCTACAGTTTTTTGAAGATATCTGGCTTCAAGTCATTTGGGTAAATATCAAGAAGTGTTATTTCTGGATTGCATAATAGGAATATGTGAAATTTTATAGAAGTCTGCCAAAAGTATTTGTAACATGAGCAGAGTATTTTTAATTCCCACCACTGATCAATGAAGGTTCCTTTCTCTGTATCCTAACAACATTTGGTGTGGTCAGTGGGTGGTCCCTTCTCAAAAGAAGAGGAGGAAAATATTAAAAAGAGCCAAAAAATAAACTATCGAAGAGTGTTGTTGAATATAAGGATTCATTTGAGTCAGAACCTGAAATGCAAGAAAATGCTTAGATGGAACTTGTATTACCTCAAATTTATGTCACAAGTCACCACTACCATATTTATTGACTTAATGTACCACTTAATTACCATTTATACATCACTAGTGCCTAAGTTAGACCTTCTAGCAACCAAGTGATGCAAAAAATAGCATTATTGTCTGTGACACAGGTGCCTCAACTTTAAAATGGGAAACAACAGACTGTAGCTTACAGAATTATTGGAAAAACCAAATATAATTTTCCCAGTTTGTGTCTGTTTTAATAAGACATATTGCTAATGTTTATTTCAACTCTTTTATTAGCTACAGAAGTTTTGCTGCCCATTAAATCTGTATAGAATATGATAGCTGTGTTTTTACAGATATAATCTGCTCACATTTAGAAATTCAAATAGATATAGAGTTAAAGAATGAGTCACAGAAAATGCAATACATTTATTTATGCATTGTACCATAGTTTTTTAGGACTTTGTATTTTGAGGAGCACATTACAGTAATTATTTTTCATAATTTTTTCCTATTCCTTATATTTTTGTGATCCAATCAATGAGTAATATTTCATAAGTGCCTCTAGCACATGGTTTTAATCTAGTGTGCATTTTTTCACAGGGTTTTAATCCAGTATGCATTCATTCTTAAAGACTGAGGACTTCTGCACATTTCTTAAATTGATGTATTCTCATCATAACATCATCCCTTTTGTTTTTGAATTGATAAATCTTTACCACAGTGCTTATACTCACAGGCTTTTGCCACAGTGTAAGTTCCTTATAAAGATCTTTTGTAGAACTTGAATTCAACCCATAGGCACTGAGCTACAACTGAGCTATAATCACATCTTTTTTCAGTATTTATCTTGAGTCCCAGTCTTTTTAAGTTGCCCACACTAGCCTCCAACTTGCAATCCAACACCCTGAGAAGCAAGATGTTAATGGATTGAAAATTAATGGCTTATTCTAAAATATGAGTTTTTCAATTACTTGAAGCAATGGAAAATAATGAAAGGCCTACATTAATAGTCTTTTACTCCAGCATAATTTCTATCCTGTGAAATGAACTGAACATTCAAAAGCTTTGCCACATTTCCCCTATATAATCCAATCTCCATTGTACCATCAAATGTCTGGGAATGCATGCAAGTGTAATGGATTCTTCCCAATATTACTTACATACATAGGGGATCTACCCACTGTGAACTCTTGCATATATTTGAAGGTAAATACATCTCTTGAAGGCTTTCTCACCTTGCTTACGTTCACTGTTTTCCTACATGGTGGATCTTTCCTGATTTTGAAGAGAACAGTCTCACTAAGAGCTTTCCACAGTATTTTTCCATAGAGTTGTTCTCTAGTATGAGTACTTTCCTAATTTTGAAAGCTTTTGAAACAACATAAGGCTTCCCCATCTTTCTCGTATTTATTATAGCTTCTCTCCATATTCCTGAAATTCAAGTGCTTTAACTCCAATGAAAGCTCGAGGTTAACATTTAGCGACGAGAAACCATGGATGATTTCTACACACATATGCTTCTCTCAAAAAATAGTTCACTATTATATCTGTAGTTTGATAGATTATTGTACTTTGACTAGCTTCTTCATGTTTATATAAACTCTCTAACATTGACATCTTAGATTTAACTTGAGTTTCTTAACTATCACTTTCTTATCAGGAAGATAATCTGAAAGCCAGGTCTTGTGACCTGCCACATGTCTCTGTGGGCTGGACCATGGAGGCTCACTAGGTACAAATAGCCCTGGGCTCCACAGGCCTTAAAGGCTCTTGTGATAAAGTCCAAGTCAGACATTTGTTGCAAAAGCTGAAAAACTCAAAGCAAATCAAGAGGCATGAGATTTTTTATAACTTTCCTGCTGGTCACTCTGGCCCTTTGCTGCTATGAAGGTGAGTATCATTTGTGAGACTAGCAATAGCTTCTGGTAAGTATCCAGCTTTGAACACTAGTTAAAGCTATATGGGGTGTTGATTAAACTGATACAGAACAAACACAAACTTTTTCATACTACTCACTTTTGGAGAAAAGCATTGCAAGAAAATTTTAGGAATTTTGGCTAGAGACTCACTCTCTGTGGTATTCATTGTGAATGCAGTAGAATATAAGGAAAGACCCATAAGTGAAACCAGGCTCTGAAGTTTTTCAGGTTTTTTACTTTGGGTAAGTGCTTGCTGTCTTAAAGCCTCCTTTTCCCATCCATGAGTTTATGGCTACCACCTTCAGCATCTATTAGGATCTGTTGAGATAAAGTAAGTATATAATAGATTTGAGCTTAATAATGAAGTTCATATCTATAATCATCAGATGTTCTCCTTCTCAGTGTATTTTAGGTGCCAGTTTAACCCACACCTTTTTAACTCCTAGACTTACACTCATGGTTGAGTTTAAAGTATGTCTGTTCAAGAAGCAACATCCAGTGCTCTTTGAATGTCTCTATGGGCTCTGAGATTAAGCACACACCATAGGAGTAGAAGCACCGCTTATGTTTTGGGAGTTCATCATGAACTATGGCAGACATTCATGCTGATTTCTATTTTACAGACTTACTGGGAGTCATACTAGCAATAATTCTCCATATATTTTTCTTCCTCAGGTCATAAGGCAATGTCTCTCAGGTTTTATTCTTAGTTTTCATTTGTGGAAACTCCTTTTGCTCCTTGTTTTGTCTGTTATTCTACACTCTCTCTGTCTTTTTGTTTTGTTTTTTTTTTTACAAATAGTAATAGTGTGATGTCTTATAGAGGATTAGCTTACAGTTTGCAGGCCACCTTTAAGCATAGGTGGCTGAAAAAGCCCTGAGGGTGTGTAGAATCCAGACCAGAACATTGTTTCCTCCTGGTCACCCTACAATTCCCAGTGAGGTCAGTAATGATCCTTAGTTCACTCTCTCAATCTTTAATGATAAGTCATCACTACCAAATAAAAAAGATAAATTTCAATATTACATTTTACTATTAAAACTCATTATTTGTAAAATTTTAAGTTTTTAACATTTACTACATGAATGTGGTAACCAAACTCATTAAATTTAATATCAAAATATTACCTCTTCACACTTCAACAGTTTTATTTACTCTTCTCAATCTCTTAAAAAATTGGATAATCCAAAATTCTCTTTTTCCAATATGCAATACTAATAAGGTTTCACTCAAGGAGTTTCACTCAATATTGTTGTTTCAAGTAAAAAAAATTGGCATATCACAGAAACTGTCCCAAGTAGCTAATGTGCTATAAAAAAGACCAATCCTTAAATGTTGGGCGAGTGGTCAGGCAGCTGTTTTTCCAGTCCTTGCTCTCCCCTTGCTGTGTGACCTTGAGGAAATGACAAGGTAGAGCATCTCACATTGCCATCAGAACTCTCATGGGATGGAAACATAAAACTCTAGGGAACCTGTCTAGCAGAACATCTGGGACTCATAAATTCCAAATTTTCTTCCATTTCTCAGCCAGAATTCTACAATGTGAAGATATTATTTTGGAAACACCTTACAACTTGAATTCACCAAATGAAGATAATGCACCTGAGGAAGCTGTAGACATAGAGATAAAGATGAGAATGTGCGACATGTTTGAAAGGGCCTTTATAAATAGAATCAACATGTACTGGTAATATCATCATTTTTTATATACAGAGTCATCTAGTCACCCACATAGTCATAAATGAAGTGATAGTCTCCTCTATAGGAGCCACAAATTGAGGGGATGTCCAACTACCTTCATAATATCTTAATAATTTGAGTGATGGGCCACGTGGAGGGTGTTATCATCTCATTTTCTGGATAAATTCAGTTAAGCACAGAATCTGGGGGGCAGACCCTTCCTCAGGACACCACCCTGGATGCTATCTTCCCCATGGTGTCCTGAAAATGAAAACTTGGCCCCAAAATGGGATATTTCAAAGCAAACTCTTGCTGCTCCCTGCCTGGGAGACCTTCTGTGTGTGAGGTCTGCTCTCTTGCTGGGTCTCAGTCACTGCAGAAAGTCATAGGCAACACAAAGATTGTTAACCGAAGGCAAAAGGGTCTAGAGCTGGCCTCTGTCAGAGCAGTCTTAGCAGGTGTTTCTTTTTTTCTTTCTTTTTTTTTCTTCTAGCTTTGCCAGTTCTATCAAGTAGGCTGGGATTTTCCAAATAGTTGCAGCCCCAAACTCCCTTAGCCCTTCCACATGTGTCAGCAATGGGTTCTCCATTGTAGGAGAAAGTAGAGTCCACAGTCCTGAGTATAATACGAAAATAATTCCTGGGATGCTCTGTCCATTCAACCTCTCCCACTTCCAAACACATCTGAACCAAATACCCTGAGATAACTGAGAAAAATATGGCTGAATTCACTTTTAAATCTTTTTTTCTTTTTCTGTTCAATTTCAGGAAGATATTTTGGATAAAAGTTATCCAAACCAGACCAGGTATTTAGTGATTCAACAGTTTTCAAGGATACCATGATTTTCACTAAAAAATGTAGAGGATTCAACGTCTTGCTTTAATAAATGAATTATTATGCCTGCATCCTCTTGTTTTGTTATTTTTTAAAAGTAAAAGTCATGCCTTTAGTTTTAAAATTTTGTATTGGTTCATTGTATTCATACATCATAATGGGGTAAAAAACTTGTGTAGACATACATGTACACATTGCCCATTGAGCCCATACCCATTTCACACCCCATTTCCTCCCCATGCTTGACTTAGTGGTTAACTATGATATGTTTAAGTACATCCTGTGTTTCTTCCCCTCTCCCATCCCCTCATTTAGGTTGTCCTGTTTGCTCCTCTATAGGATTTCCTTTTTCATCTAGAGTTCCTCCTTTGACACATTTCTCCTTAGCTTTCACATATTAGGGAAAGCATCTGATTTCTTAAATTTTGTGACTGACTAATCTTGCTTAGCATAATGTCCTCCAGTTCCATCCATTTCCCTGAAAATGGTGTAATTGTGTGGTTTTCTATGGCTGAGTAAAATTACATTGTGTACATATTTCACAGTTTTGTAATCCATTCACCTGTTGATGGCCATCTTGGCTGGTTTCACAGTTTGGCAATGGTGAATTGTACAGCTATGAACAGAGATACACATGCATTAGTTTGGTAGTTTGGTTTCCTTTCATTTGGGTAGATACCCAGAAGTGGTATTGCTGGATCAAATGGTAGAATTGTTCCCCTTCTTCTGAGGATTCTCCATACTGTTTTCCAAAGTGGTTGCACCAATTTGCAATCCCACCAACAATGTTTCAGAGTTCCCACTTCTCTGCATCCTTGCCAGCATTTGTTGCTGTTTGTGTTTTTAATGATTGCCTTTCTAGTTTGGGTAAGTTGAAATCTGAGGGTACTTTTGATTTGCATCTCTCTGATTGCTAATGATGTTGAGCATTTTTCTATGCATTTATTGGCCATTTGAATTTCTTCTTTTTGTGAAGTGTCTATTTAGTTCTCTTGTCCATTTTTTATTGGATTATTTGTTTTTATAGTGTTGAGTTTCTTGAGTTCTCTGTATATTCTAGATATTAGTCCTCTATCAGAGGAATAGGTTGCAAAAATCTTCTACCATTCTGTTGGCTCTATATTGAAGTTCTTGATATTTTCCTTTGCTAAACTGAAGCTCTTCAGTTTCATGTAATCAGATGTGTTTTTTCACCTTTTAGTTTTTTGTGCCTTTAGGGTCTTGTTGAGGACATTTTTATCTGTGCCTATGTGTTGTACTGTTGGGCCTATGCCCTCTTCAAGGAGCCACAAGGTCTCTAGTCTAATTTCCAAGTTTTTGATCCATCTTGAATTGACTCTTGAATTGTGCAAAGTAAGAAAGTGGGATTAATTTCCAATTTTCTGCATATGGTTAACCAGTTTTGCCAACAACCTTTGTTGAACAGGATATCATTTTCTAGTGTATGCTTTTGGCCCCCTTTTCAAATATCAATTGGCTATAACTCTGTAGTTTTTTTGAGTCTTCTATTCTGCTGCATTGGTCTACGTATCTGTTTTTGTTCCAGTACCATGCTGTTTTTATTACAGTGGCTTAGTAATATTGTTTAAAGTCAGGTATTGTGATTCCTCCTGCATGGTTTTTGTTGCTAAGAACTACTTTGGCTATTCTGGTTTTTTTTGTTGTTGTTCCAAATGAATTTAAGGACTTATTTTTCTATATCTGTGAGGATTGATTTTGGTCATTTAATAGGTATTGCGTTGAAGCTGTAGATCAATAGCTCAAGTAAAGAAAATTGCAAGCCTATATTGTTGATGAACTTGGATGCAAAACAAAATATGCCTTCAAAACCACATCAAGAAAATCATACACCATGACAAGGTATGGTTCATCCCAGGGATGCAAGGCTTGTTCAACCTACAAAACTCAATCTGTGTAATTCATTACATAAAGAGATGGGCTGTTTTAGTAATCTTGTTTTGTGTAGCTTCAGACACTTGACATTTGTGCTGAACATATAATATCAGAAGACTGAATTGACTTCTCAATCTCCTTTTCTTGGCCTGTTATCATTCCACCACAGTTGTGAAGATGGGTTCCTTTTTTATTTATACTTTTTAGATATTACTGTTAATTGTAGGATACTGAAATAAACTTTATTTTCCTGAAAGAGTTTACCCTCATTCCTAAGGGGGCTTGATGCTCACAAAGGTCTCTGGCTGTTTTAGGATTATTTTATTTTTATTCCCTGTACTTATATATGAGTTAGTGTTTCTTTCTAGAAGAAAGACACTTCTTTACCTTGATGTTCATCATCTCATTCAAAAGATTTAGGTGAAAAAAATAAGTGATTTTCTATGAATTTTCATCTCATATGGATTAACTCTAGAAAACCTTTTTCTATATCTGTTTTTCTGGTGATTTTTTTCTCCATAAGCACACTCAATTTGCAATTGCATTAGTTGAGCATAATGGATGCACTATCTATCATTCCTTCTGTTCACTTACTTGTTTTATTTACTTATCTTTTCCACTACATATGTACTTCTTATGTAGTATGTTTTAAATATCCCTTCCCACTCTCTTTATACTGATTCCATTTATCACATTTTGATTTACTAACAATCTTTGTTTTCCTTTGATTACTGGGAAACACAAATGAATGTGACTTCTCAGTAGTGTGAGTTTATGAAACTCTCTTAAACTATACAATGAGCTGGGTGTGGTGGCACACACTTAAAATCCCAGCATTTTGTAGGCTTAGACGGAGGATCATGGTTTGCAGAGAGCCTCAGCTACTTAGTGAGGCCCTTTGCAACTCAGTGGGATCCTGTCTCAAAATAAAAAATAAAAAATAAAAAATAGGGCTGGGGGTATAGCTCATAGGTAGAACGCCCATGAGTTCTATCCCCAGTACTGCAAAGAAAAAAGAACTATACAGTAAAATAACATCTCTCAGACCCAAAGGGCCAGGGCCAACCACAAAACTCTATGAGCTACTAAAGAGCTTTATAATTTATTTCTTTTTTCTGAGTCCCTATCTGCCGAGATTACTTTCTTCTCCTCGGCATCTGCATGAAGGATTTCCCACGCAGGAAATTGCCAAAAGCTTAAAGTAAGCGAAGCCCCGAGGGGAAGTGTTGTCTCTGGCCAAAGTACTCCCCCACTCTTAGATATTCTTTCATAATTATTATTCTTTTGGTAATGATTCTTTTCACTTTCCACACGAATTGCTCCGGTGATGTAAGATTAGGACTGTGGGAGAAACTGAGTCCGTGGAAAATTTCCTAGTAATTTTTCTAAGCCTCTAAACACCCTTGGCTTTGCTCAAAGATGTAAATCTAATCAGAATTCAGATACTGTGGAAGCATTCCTGCTACAGCAATTAACAAATGCAGAATTCCTCCCTATCTTTGACCTTCATTCTAATCATTACAATAGAGCCAAGGGCTAGGAGGAATCTTGACCTTTGCACCTAGTGATAGCACTTTCTGAAAAGAGGGTGACACCACCTGGTTAAAATAGCTATGACAGAACAAAAGACGTATAATAAAAACTTCATGTTGTTTTTTGGGCCCTGTCTACTAAAATATATTTTAAGTGTTTAATTGGGTGAAGCGTTCAGACAGCAGATGGTATTGCAGACAAAATCCAGCAGACATTCATTGAAATCCCCTAAATCATCATAAATGTACACAGATTTCCCTACGCCAACTACATGTATGAAAGCTGGAATCTCCGACTTCGTCCCCATTCAGTTCAAAGGAGGTTGCTAGATAGAGAAGGACATTGGACTAAGCCCTAGGAATAAAAGGTTCTGAAAGGGTTAAAGAAAACTCTTAAAAACTGAATTCTTCAAGTTATTTTGGGTGTGACTTTTGTTCCTCTGGAATTTGCCCACTAAAAGCCTCTGCAGCTGCAAGGCCAAGGCAAGGCCAAAGGGGCTGACTTGAAGCGCAAGACCCACCTACAGGGTCATGGAACTGATTTCAATCACAAAGACCTGTGATGTCACAGGCCTTACTTTTGTCTTGTTCAGGGTTGGTGATTTACATGTATATCTCACTACTGTATTTTGGGTGTTTGCACTTTTCTACTAGGGAATCATGGGGAAATAGGGAAATATAAAAAATCTTGTGTCTAGAATAAAGTGGTCGATTGCACAAGAAGCATTGGTCCATGTCAGATTTTTTCCCGCGCCGTGAACAGGAACTTAAAGGAGTTTATTTCATAAAAAGGGAAAAATCGCTGCAGATAAGTGGCTGCAGAACTACCATCTAAACCTTTGTCCACCTTTCTGAGATAATTTTGGTCCCGAATGGACTCAGCGGCCATCCCGATTGAGCCAGTCTGTAGCACCTATCAGTTGAGAAACCATGGTTGACTCATTGCAATAGAAATATAAAAGTATACAGAAGGAAAGAAAGAGAGAAAAAAGAGAAAGTAAGAAAGAAGCTTAATTTTGAAATAATATAATATGTAGGGTGTGTGTGTATGTGGTTTCTGGGGACTGAACTCATGAGAATATTATCTGTGAATTACACAGATTTTCAAATTTTGTATCTTGAAATAGGTTTCAAGATTCTACAGAGAGAGCCTAAGAATGGGAGACATTCACTACCTACTCATCTGACAAAGGTCTAATATCTAGACTATACAAGAAGCTTAAAGAGCTTAAGACTAAAAATAAAACACCCAAGTAAAAATGGGCAATCAAATGGAATTGACATTTTTCAAAAGAAGAAATGCAAATGACCGACAAATATATATTTAAAATGTTCATTATCGCTGGGCGTGGTGGTGCACGCTTGTATTCCCTGCGCTTGGGAGGCGGAGACAGGAGGATCGCGCTGGTTTGGAGCCAGCCTTGCTGGCTTAAGAGACCCTGTTTCTACATAAAAAAGTTAAAAAATATGTCTGGTAGTGTAGCCCTTGGGAGTGAAGCCCGGAGGTAGAAGGGCTTCCAGGAACCCCAGTACCACCAAAAAAAAAAAAAAAAAAAAAAAAAAAAAAAAACACCACCAACAACAAAAACCCTGTTTATTATCATTAGGAAAAAAGGAAATGCAAATTGAAACTACATTGAAATTTTATTTTGCTCCAGGATATGAGTCAAGAACACAAATAATAATAAACAGTGTCAAGAATGTAGGAGGGAGATTGGAGGAAAATGGAGACCAAGAGTAGCAGCGCATACACGTTTGGCTGACACTCAATCTCTATTGCCTCAAAAGCAACACTCTAGAAAGCCAGATAATACTATGAGTAGAGGAATAAAAATGATCACTACAAGGGACAGAGAAAAAGAAGACTAAAAGACTGACCAGAGAGAAAAAGAACCCTGCTCACTACATGACAGCGGGCGCTGCACCTGCACAGTCTTCCCACACAACACTACACTCCAGAGAAGGAAAGGAAAATAGGTATTTGAAATGAGCAGCTGCAGATCCACGCGTTGTAAGTCATCCCTTGCAAAGACGTGCAACAACTTCCAGGACCTAAGCATGCCCTCCAGGAACCCAAGTGGAGCTCAACAGCAAAATAGAAACTGGACAGTCTTAAATGCCCACCAATGGATGAATGAATCACAAAACAATGGGATTTTATTTAATCATAAAGAAGAACAAAATTACACCATTTGCAGGAAAATGGATGAAACTCAAGAATACTTAGTATATCAGTTCCAGAAAAGAAGTAGATGTATGTTCTTTCACATGTGGAAGATAGATATTTGGCAGTAAGAACAACATTAGCTAGATGAGAAGATTCCAGGGGAGTGACTGAGGGCTATCAAGGAAAGTGGGGGCAAAAGTCATAAAGGATGAAATAGTAGAAATATTGCTAAGAACATATACAAAATTGCCAATTCAAATTTCAAAGACTTGTGGGATTGGGGTGGGGTGGGGAGAGCAACAAGAGTATGTGCATGTATTTTTCTAACACTTTATACCCAAATATGATGGAAAATTACAATGTTTCAAACTTTAAAAAATTGAAAAGGGATCTCACTAAGTTGCTGAGAGTCTCACTAAGTTGCTAAGTTCAGTGTAGAACTTGTATTCCTCCTGACTAAGGCTCCCAAGTACTAGGGTTGCAGAATCATGCCAATCTTATAATATGTAGTCTTAATTATAATGCAAGCTTGAATATTCTAGTTTCTAAATCAAAAAATGAAGCTTTATTCCAAGAAAACTTTGAGCCATTAAAGTCTATTTTTATGAAACTCATTTTACCATATATTGAATAGAAAATGTATTAAAGAAGAGCAATTAAACACAGATTGGCAATAATCCTTTAGAAAAGAGAAAGCAACTACCAGACAGAATGGCCCTGGTAATTATTCATGACCCTTAACTAGAAATGTAACTCAAGGTCATAGGAATAGGTTATCAGCAAGGTAATGTAAAATGATTTCAAAGGAAATTTGATTTTTGTTCAAGAGACTCAGAAAACTATCTATGATTGCTATTGCAATTATAAAATATTGCATTTGCAATTAATGACCAGTACCCACAGGCCCATTCACTATGAAACCTCCTCAATGCAAGATCAAGACTGTAAAGTAATAAGAAAACAAAATAAATCCAATTGATTTTTTACAAAGGGGCCAAAACATGCACTGGAAAAGAGGGCATAGGTCCAAAAGTGCAACACATAGGCACAGATAAAAATTTTCTCAAACAGACCCCAAAGGTACAACAAACTAAAAGGTGAATCAACACCTGGGATTACATGAAACTGAAGAACTTCTGTTCAGCAAAGGAAAATATCAAAACCTCAATCAGGATTCAACAGAATGGGAGAAGGTTTTTACCACCTACTCTTCTGATAGAGGACTAATATGTAGAATATACAGAGAACTCAAGAAACTCAACACTACAAAACAAATAATCAAATATAAATGGACAAGAGAACTAAATAGACACTTCACAAAAAGAAGAACTTCAAATGGCCAATAAATGCATAGAAAAATGCTCAACATCATTGGCAATCAGAGAGATGCAAATCAAAAGTACCCTCAGATTTCAACTTACCCAAACTAGAATGGCAATCATTAAAAACACAAACAGCAACAAATGCTGGCGAGGATGCAGAAAAGTGGGAACTCTGAAACATTGTTGGTGGGATTGCAAATTGGTGCAACCACTTTGGAAAACAGTATGGAGAATCCTCAGAAGAAGGGGAACAATTCTACCATTTGATCCAGCAATACCACTTCTGGGTATCTACCCAAATGAAAGGAAACCAAACTACCAAACTAATTCATGTGTATCTCTGTTCATAGCTGTACAATTCACCATTGCCAAACTGTGGAACCAGCCAAGATGGCCATCAACAGGTGAATGGATTACAAAACTGTGAAATATGTACACAATGTAATTTTACTCAGCCATAGAAAACCACACAATTACACCATTTTCAGGGAAATGGATGGAACTGGAGGACATTATGCTAAGCAAGATTAGTCAGTCACAAAATTTAAGAAATCAGATGCTTTCCCTAATATGTGAAAGCTAAGGAGAAATGTGTCAAAGGAGGAACTCTAGATGAAAAAGGAAATCCTATAGAGGAGCAAACAGGACAACCTAAATGAGGGGATGGGAGAGGGGAAGAAGAAAATTCTCTAAAACACAGGATGTACTTAAACATATCATAGTTAACCACTAAGTCAAGCATGGGAAGGAGGGGTGGTGAGAAAATGGGGTGTGAAATGGGTATGGGCTCAATGGGCAATGTGTACATGTATGTCCACACAAGTTTTTTACCCCATTATGATGTATGAATACAATGCACCAATACAAAATTTAAAAAATAAATAAAGGCATGACTTTTACTTTAAAAAAAGAATAAGACAGAAGGATAAAGGCATAAAAATTAATTTATTAAAGCAAGATGTTGAATCCTCTACAGTTTTCAGTGAAGATCATAGTACCCTTGAAAACTGTTGAATTAGGAAAAATTGATTTTTACTTCATTAATAGAAATGTATCCAAAATATCCTCCTGAAATTGAACAGAAAAAGAAAACATAAAAGGATTTAAAAGTGAATTCAGCCATGCTTTTCTCAATTATCTCAGGGTATTTGGTTCAGATGTCTTTGCAAGTGGGAGGGGTTGATTGGAATTCCAGGAATTATATCCTCAGTTGACTAAGGATTGTGGACTCTACTTTCTCCTACAATGGAAGCCCTTCTCCTACAATGTGGAAGGGCTAAGGGAGTTTGGGGCTGCAAATTTTTTGGAGATCCCAGCCTACTTGATAGAACTGGCAAAGAGAGTTCTATCAAGAACTCTTGCCCTGTGCGATGTGTGAAAGCATGTCTACACAAGTTTTTTTTTATCCCATTATGATGTATGAATCAAATGCACCAATAAAAATTTTTAATTTAAAAAAATTCTACTCAGCAGTTCAAAGGAATGAAATCCTGAAATAAAAAAGAAAAATAGTATTTTATTGTGTGTATATTTTCTTCAGCCATTTTCTGTTGTGGACATTTAGTTTGTTCTTATCTCTTATTCTTTGTCAACTGAGCATTAATAAGTATATGAGTTTACAAACATATCTTCTAAGACTCTGTTTTCAATTTTTGGAGAGATATATCTGGCAGTTGACTTGCTTGAATATATGGTAATCCTGTTATAAATTTTTAAATACCTTAGTATTCTTGTTCTTAAGAACTATAGCTCTAACTCAAATGTAGAAAATATCTGGGCTAAATACTGAAAATAATAACAATAAAGAAGAAATTGGGAGAAAAGAAAATAAAAGAACTGCCAACCAAGATTATGTTATCTAGCAAAACTATCCTTCAGAAAAGAAAAAATAAGAAAAACACTTTCATGTAAGAAATTATTGATCCTGGAAGCCAGAGGACTTCCGGGAAGATGGCGACCGAGAAAAGCGGGGCTTAAGAGCCCCGCTAACAACCAATCTCCATTACCACAAAATCAGCACCTTTCATAGCCAGAAAACACCATCACCAGAGAAACAAAAAAATCACCAGGCTCCAGAGAGAAAGCGGACTGAGAGCAGAGCTCAGAGCCACAGAGGAGATACACCGAGGATGCAGCAGCAGCGCCATACTGCCGGCGGCAGCGGCAAATTCACCGGACGGCTATAGCAAGCCGAGGTGAGCCACTGCGGAATAGCCAGGCGGGATTTCTCGCCGCAGGTAAAATCTAAAGCTCCCAGTGGCTGAGTTCAGCACGCGCTGCAGGGATTCAGAGTGGAAATCAAAACCAAGAAATACGCCAGCCTCACGGCCAAGGGCGTAGCAGCGGCACCATATTGCCACCGGCGGCAGCAGCAGAGAATTCACCGAATCCAGTACAGCTACATCTGCGTACTCAAGAACAGTGAGTCAAATTGCGGGCCACAGAGGAGAAATCCCAGTACTGTACTCCCTGGGACTTGACCCAGTGGGGGAGGGGCGGTGGCAGAGATACCACACCATAGGAGAACGTGCAACCTGGCACCCCCCACAGTCTAAAGCAGCCTCTATCGACTCTCTGGGTCGGAGACTCTGTGATACAACCCAGTAAAGGAGTAGTGGGGTCTGAGATACTACAGACTCGAGATCCAGAGCACCTTAAGTGAAGTCATAGTGACCCAAGGGAAGAACCCAGAGAAGGCACAAACATCCAAAATCATGGGAAAGAGGAATAATACTGGAGTAATGAATGCCCACAACCCCACAATATCAGAACCCGATAAAACTGAAAATCAGAGATTTCTAGAAGATCAAATCAGGAAAATAACTGTAGAAATAATAGAGGTGCTTCGAAAAGAACTCAGAGAGAGCCAAAAAGAGATAAAGGATGCAATTAATGAAGTAAAGGCCTCAATTCAAAGCACAAACAACCGATTAGACCACATGGAGAACAGAATCTCGCTCTTAGAAGATGATCATTCAAAAAATGAACGCATAGTTTCTAATCTAGAAAAAAATATCCGACAGCAGGAATCTGACATTGAAGAAATATGGGCCCATTTTAAGAGAGCTAACCTAAGAATAATTGGAATAGAGGAGGGAAAAGAAAGTGAAACCAAAGGGATCAACAATCTCTTCAAGGAAGTAATAGCAGAAAATTTTCCAAATATAGAGCAAGAGGTTGATACACAGGTCCAGGAAACTTATAGAACTCCCTTTAGACAGGATCGGAGAAGAGGATCCCCACGCCACATAATTGTCAAAATGACCAATGTGGAAGCCAAGCAGAGAATCTTAAAGGCAACAAAAACAAAGGGCCAAGTGACATTCAGAGGCAAACCAATTAGAATCACTCCAGACTTCCCAAACCAAGTCATGAGAGCCAGAAGGGCTTGGAGGAACATATTCCAAACTCTGAAGGAAAACAACTTCCAGCCAAAAATTTCCTACCCAGCAAAACTTTCTATCAAATTAGATGGAGAAATAAGAAGCTTCCATGACAAACAGAAACTGAAGGAATTTATGTCTTCAAAACCAGCACTAGAGAAAATACTCAAAGAGATTAACTACAAAGAAGAAATAGGTAACACACACCAGAACCAGAGAAACAAGAGTTTCCATCCAACAGTCAACTAAGATTGGTTATCTGTGGAGATTCATTACTTATGTTAGTCTTTTACCTATTTCTAAATGGTATTTTTTGCCTTTATTGTTGTTAATTTTTAGGATTTCTAGTTGGAATATGAATATACCTTCAGATATAGCAATTGGAAATATCTTATCCCATTCTATTAGTAACTGTTAACTCTGTTTACATTGTCTTTGGATATACAATTTTTTTTTATTTTTTAGGGAGTTTGTATACTCTTCTGTTGTCTGTGCCATTGAAATCATATCCAAGAAATCACTGCCAATTTCAATGTTGTGAGGTTTTATGACCCAGATTTTCTTCTAAAAGTTTATAGTCTTAAGATTTATATCTAGGTCTTTTATCTATTTTGAGTTAATATTTGTATATGGGATTAGGTAAGGGTCCAATTTTATTCTTTTCCATGTAATTATTATGTTTCAACAATATTTAGTTATTTCCACCACCAAATGTTCGTGGAAACCTTGTCAAATATAACTTGATAATATAGGGAAGAATTTAGCTCTAGGCTTTTATTTAACTCCAATGGTTTATATATCTGCCTTTAGAATAGTACTACACTGTTTCAATTATTGTAGTTTTATATGGTTTGAAATCAGAAAATATATATCTTCTAGCTTTGTTGTTTTTGAAGATCATTTTGGGTATCTAGAGTCCATATTCCATATTAGGATAGATTTTTTTTTCCTGAAAAATAAATATATAAATATATGATAGTTTCACCTAAAAAAAAATAGAAAAAATATTCTCTGTTAAGAAAGAAAGTAAAAAGAAATATAGAAATGTTATCTTTAAGTCATCAAAAGCTTGGTATCAGACAAATGAAATTGTTATGTGAGATTATCATTTTTAATTTTGGATAAATTGCTATAATACTAGATGTCAACCACTAAGCCAAGCATGGGAGGGAGGGATGGGGAGAGAATGGGGTGGGGATCGGGTGGGGGCTGACTGGGCGATGTGTGCATGTATGTCTACAAAAGTTTGTATCCCACTATGATGTGTGAATACAGTGCACCAATAAAAAATATATATATAAAAAAAGAAATTATTGATCCTGTATTACAAAAAAAAATCTTACAGAAATTCCATAGACAGAAGAAATTAAATCAAACACCAGATTTGGAAAAGGATAAATTTTATTAGATGTACCAATAAAGAAAAGACCAAGATTAGATGAATTCACATGAATTTTGCCAGAACTTTAAAAAGGATCTATTGCCAATGATCTATTGCCAATGATTTTCAAATTATTCCATGAAATAAAAATGGATAAAATATGATTAAACTGATTTTACAAATGCATTATCACCCTCATTACAAAACCAAATATCATAGTAAGAAATGAGAACTATAAGTTAGTATTTCTGATGAACATATATGCATACATTTTTATAGAGTATAATCATTTTACATTTACATTTACACGAAAAAGATTTTTAACACAATTACCAAGTTGGTTTTCTTCCAGGGATGCAACCATTGTTCAGTATCTATAAGTCAATAACTGTAAGTGATCACTTTAATAGAAATAAGAACAAAAAATCATGATTCTCTCAATAGATGCAGGAAAGGCATTTGACCAAGTACAGCATTCACTCATATTAAGGACCCTGAAGATATTAGGTATAGAATAAACTCCCTGAAACTTAATGAAGGCAATGCATGACAAACCTTTAAAGCAAATATTGTAATGAATGGGTACAACAGAAAATGTTTCCTGTAAAAATCATAAACAAGGCAAAGATATCCACTATTACTAATATTATTTAATATAGTACTTAATATTTTATCCAGAGAATTTTGGTAAGAGAAGAAAATTATAGGGATACATTCAAAATTATAAATTATTTGCTTGCAGAAGATACCATTCTATATTTAGGAAAAAAACTTTAGAAGAACTCCAAAGTTTATAAATTAATTAGGCAAAAAATTAGAATACAAAATCAACTCAAAAGAGTTAGTATCTTTTCTATTCAACAATGAATCCACTGAAAATAAAATCTGAAAATTAATATTATTCACAATGGCCTTAAAAATAAACACCTACAGAATGAATCTAACCAAGGATGTTGTTTTATTTAGCCTTCTTATTACTGGGAAACATATATCTGAAATGTCCAAGTTAGATGAAATAAGGCTCATGTGAGACTCATGTTTTAGAGGTCAGTACACAATTGACAAAATACAAGAAATAAGTATCTCAGCAGCAGGTTTGTCAGTAAAATAAAAACCTCCCTTGCCTCCAAGGAACTAAAAAAAAGGAGTCCAAGCAAGGTCAATGCCCAAGTTCACATCCCCAGTAATTTTCCTCTTCCAGCCATGTTCTCTTCCAAACCTAGCTGCACTGCGTATCACATAAAGAGCTCTGAGGGAAATTTTATATACAAACAGAAGTAATAGACCTTCATAAGGAAAACTTTTAGTATACCGAAGAAAGAAATTTAAGAATACATTAAAGATAGAATTTTAATGTTCTTAGGCAAAGTAAAAATTGTTAAGATTTTCTTATGCCTAAAGCAATCTATAGATGCAATGCAATTTTAATCAAAATACAAATAAAAATTTTAAAGAACGAAAAATTTCAAAATTTTTCTGAGAGAAAACAGAACCAGAACAACCTAAGCAATTCTGAGCAATAAGAACAGTCCTGGAAACATTGCAGTACTTGATTTCAAATTACACTACAAAAGTTGGATGTGGTGGTACATACTTATAATCTAAAGTACTTAGGTGGCTGAGACAGAAGGATCACAGGTTCTTGGACCAGCATCAGCTACTTAGTGAGGCCCTCTGCAACTTAATAAAACCCTGTTTAAAAAAAATAAATAAAAAATAGGACTGGGGATGTAACTCAGAGGTAAAATGACCCTGGGTTTGATTCTCATTACTGCAAAAACAAACAAACAAACAAACAAACAAAATTACCCTACAAAGCTTTTATAACAAAAGTATCATAGTATTAGCATTAATAGCCCAATGGAATAGAATCAAACACACAGAAAAATCCACAGAATCATAAACTAGCTGATCTTTAAAAAATGTGTCAAAATTATACATTGGAAATCTGGACATCTTTATATATAGAAAAATAAAAATCAACAAATCTTTTACCCTGCCTGGAAACCAATATTAAAGTAATAAAAACTCCAGAAATTAGGCTAGAAATTTTATAATTACTAGAAAAAAACAATAGGCCCAACTCATCAGCATATAGGTATAGGCACAGATATCTTCAATAAAGCCCTTAAAGCTCAGAAAATAAATGTAAGAATCAAAAGTGGAATACAACAAATTAACATGCCTCTGTAATTCAAGTGAAACAATCAAGTATGTAAAGTGAGTGCCTAGATAAGAAAAAAATGTTTTCCACTTACTCCTCTAATAGAGAACTAATAACCAGCCTGCACTCAGAATACAGAATACAAAATCTTATCACCAAAAGAATAGCCCAATCCATAAATGGGCAATTGAAACAAACAAACCTATCTAATAAAGAAATACAGATAGCTAACAAATGTATTAAAGATTCAATATCTTTCAAAATGAAAGAAATAAAAACAATAATATTTCAACTCCCTCCAGTTAGAATAGATCATCAAGAATACAAACAATACGTGCTGGTTGGGACTGTGGGAGGAAAGAAAGGACTGTATATTGTTGGTTGTAAATTAGTACAAATCAAATGGAGATTAGTATTAAAGTTCCTTAAAAGACATAAATAGATCTCTGTATGGACTCAGTTATACCTCTCCTTTCTGTCAAAATATCAGTCAGAGCTGGGAGTGGTGGCACATGTTTGTAATCCCAGCATTTGGGAGGCTGAGACAGAAGGATCGGGTTTAACAGACAGCCTCAGCTACTTAGAGAGGCCCTTTGCAACTCAGTGAGACCCTGTTTCAAAGTAAAGAATAAAAAATAGGGCTAAGGGTGTATCTCAGAAGTAGAATACCCCTGGGTTCCATCCCCAGTACTGCAAAATAAAAAATAAAAATAAAAAATATCTGTAAAAATATCATAATGATCCATGCATCCCCATGTTAATAATAAAACGATTCCTAACAGCCAAGTTATAGAATCAATACAGGTGTCCCTCATCATAAATCTGGTAAGTATTTCCTAAAGTAAACATAAACATAATGTTAAACATCAAGGTTTTATAATTTCATGTCATTGAAAACCTCATTAAACATTGGCAAAACACCATAAGTCACTGTCAAACTAGCAGGTTACATTCTATCCCTGGATGCTATGATCAATGTGAACAAAATGAAATGTGTATCACTCATGTGCTGGTGGTCAGCAGGTGAATAGGGTACCTGAGGAAGAGGCAGCAGGCAAGATGTCTTTAAGAAGATCGGAGGGCTACAGCTCACTCAGGCATGTAGCAAATCTCCATGTCTCATCATAGTTTTTATTCTTTTAAAAAAATTTTTATTGGTGCATTATATTCATACATCATATTGGGGTAAAAAAAAACTTGTGTGGATATACATGTATGCATCACCCACTTAGCCCCTACCCAATTCCCACCCCATTTCCTCCCCATCCCTCCTTCCCATGCTTAGCTTAGTGGTTTTCTTTGTTATGTTTAAGTACATTGTGTGCTTTAGAGAATTTCCTTCTTCCTCTCTCCTATCCCCTCATTTAGGTTGTCTTGTTTGATCCTTTATAGGATTTCCTTTTACATCTAGAGTTCCTCCTATGACCCATTTCTCCCTAACTCTCACATATTAGGGAAAGCACCCTATTTCTTATTTTTTGTGACTGACTTATCTTGCTTAGCATAATGTCCTCCAGTTCTGTCCATTTTCCTAAAAATAATGTAATTGAGTTTTTTTTAATGGCTGAGTATAATTCCATCATGTGCATATCCCACAGTTTTGTAATCCATTCATCTGTTGATAGAAATCTTGGCTGATTCCATAGTTTGGCTATGGTGAATTGTGCAGCTATGAACATAGATACACATGCATTCGTTTGGTAGTTTGGTTTCCTTTCATTTGGGTAGATACCCAACAGTGGTATTGCTGGATGAAATGGTACAATTGTTCCCATTCTTCTGAGGATTCTCCATACTGTTTTCCAAAGTGGTTGCACTAATTTGCAATCCCACCAACAGTTTTTTAGAGTTCCCACTTCTCCACATCCTCATCAGCATTTGTTGTTGTTTAGGTTTTGAATGATTGACATTCTAGTGGGAATTAGGTGAAATCTCAGGGTAGTTTTGATTTGCATCTCTCTGCCAATGATATTGAACATTTTTATGCATTTATTGGTCATTTGAATTTCTTCATTAGTGAAGTGTCTAGTTCTCTTGCCCATTTTTAATTAGATTATTTTTTTTTAGTGTTGAGTTTCTTGAGTTCTCGGTATAGTCCATATATTAGTCCTCTATCAGAGGTGTAAGTGGCAAAAATCTTCTCCCATTCTGCGGCTCTTGGTTGAGGTTCTTGGCAGCTTCCTTTGCTGAACAGAAGCTCTTCAGTTTCATGCAATCCCATGTATTGATTCTCCTTTTAATTTGTTGTGCCTCTGGGGTCTTGTTGAGAAAGTGTTTATCTGTGCCTATGTGTTACATTGTTGGACCTATGCCCTCTTCAAGAAGCTTCAAGGTCTCTGGTTTGATTTCCAAGTATTTGATTCATATTGAATTGACTCTTGTGCATGGTGAGAAATTGGGATTAATTTCCAGTTCTGCATATGGTTAACCAGTTTTTCCAACACCATTTTTTGAACAGGCTATCTTTTTTCCAGTGGATGTTTTTGACCACTTTGTCAAAGATCAATTGGCTGAAAGTGTGTGAACTTGTTTCTGAGTCTTCTATTCTGCTGCATTGGTCTATGTATCTGTTTTTGTGCCAGTACCATGCTGTTTTTATTACAATGGCTTTGTTGTATAGTTTAAAGTCAGCTAATGTGATTTTTCCTACATGGTTTTTGTTGCTGAGAACTACTTTGACTATTTTGGGCTTTTTGTTATTCCAAATGAATTTAAGCACTGATTTTTCTATGTCTCTGTGTATGATCTTGGTATTTTAATGGGTATTGTGTTGAATCTGTAGATCACTTTTGGAAGGATGGCCATTTTAATGATATTTATTCTGCCTATTCATGAACATAGAAGATCTTTGCATCTTCTAAGATCTTATTTCTTTTTTCAATGTTTTATAATTTTCTTCTTAGAGATATTTTACCTCCTTTTTTAAGTTTCTTCTTAAGTATTTTATTTTTTTGTGGGAGATCCTGAGTGGAAGTCTTTTCTGAATTTCTTTTTCAGTGGATTTACAGTTGGTTTACAGAAAAGCCTCTGATTTTTTTCATATTGATTTTTGTATCCAGACACTTTGCTGAATTTGTTGATCAGTTCTATAAACCTTTTGGTTGATAGGTTTTCTAAATACAGTATCATGTCATCTGCAAATAGTAAGAGTTTGAGTTCTTCCTTTCATATTTATAATCCTTTGATTTCCTTTTCTTGTTTTATTGCTCTAGCTAGAGTCTCTAGTACTATATTGAAGAGAAGTGGGGGTAATGGATATTCTTGTCTTCTTCTTGTTTTTAGGGGGAATTCTTGAAAATTTTCCCCATTTAATATGATGTTGGTGGTGGGCTGTATTAATTGGTAATAAGAACAAGCTTTCAAACTTAGGTAGAACAATAAAATCATTTTCTCTGCCTCTAAGCTGTCAGCCAAGCGCTGCAGCCAGAATTGACCTTGGTCATCTAAGAGTTGACTACTAGCCCAGCTGGACACTAGATTATATGCATATTCACACTAGTTTAGGCTAAATTTAAAGATAACAATCAAACTATATTAACCCAATATCAATGATTAATTACACAAAATAGTTATAGCCCCAAACCTTCATACCTTAAAAGACTATATTCCTGTGTCTTTTTTTAAATTGTAAGACAAGCTTTTAATATAATTAGCAACTTTTTAGCACATAGAGATAGGAAAAGGCTACAGAATCCCCAAGGACATAAGTAGGCAATACATACTTTAAATTAAAACCTAAGAGAAAGAGGGTTTCTTCAGTGCAGCCTTCCGCCTTTGTTAGTCAAAGTGGACTCCTCCTGTACAGCCCTTAACTTTGTTAACCAAGTGACACATTTTGATGAGACTCATCTGTCCCTCTGAGGAAAGGCTTACACAGCAGAGAAAACTGGAAAGCCTGCATTTGATTTTGTTGGGAAAAGAGGACTATTGGCTAAGAAGGATGGGAAGAAGGAGATAATGACTCTTATAAAGCATGTTATGTGTTCAGAAACCCCAATGTCTTACTTTCAAGACACTCCACCATATATTATGTGGTGCTTTATTCTTTTGTCTTTTCTTTTTTTTGGTGGTACTGGGGTTCCTGGAAGCCCTTCTACCTCCGGGCTACACTCCCAAACCTATTTTTTTTATATTTTTGAAACAGGGTCTCTTACGCCAGCGCGGCTGGCTTCGAACCTGCGCGATCCTCCTGTCTCCGCCTCCCAAGCGCGGAGATTACAAGTGTGCACCACCACGCCCGGCAATTTTTGTCTTCTTTCTACCTTTCCTTTGTAATAATAAATTTTGCTTAAGTTTGCAGCACTTCTGATTATTTTTCTAAACTAGGTAAGAAGAACTCACCCTGACATTTCAAACCATTACAATGGTAATAGATGTGTAATTATTAAAACCAGAAAGCTGAAAGGAGAAATGGTGCAATTGCCCTTGGAGAAATAACTCATTTCTAGCTCTTTATTCTCACATGGTTTTTATAAAATATTTTCATTGTTTCCAGCAGTGCAAATAATTTTAGGCACAAAAGTTTTTTCCAGTCAGCTAAGGATATTGGTTTTTACTTTTATTTCTTTCATTTATTCTTATGGACTTGGAATTGGGTGATAATGCCTTTGTTAAACATTTAGTCATATTATACTTCTATTTAATTGAATAACTTGAGGAGAACTGGGCATATAACAAATATATACACAGAACAACAATTTCATAATTATTAATTAACATTATAATTATTATATGCAATAATAATTATATTTAATTATATGGATACAGTACTATGTGAGTCTTACATCAAACTAATTAGGAAATTGATCAAGTAACAAATTTTCTTGTGATCAAATACATTAAGTTTATATTTTCAGCTACTTTGAAATTTATATACTGTTTATTATCTATTATAATCACATCTATTGCCATAGAACACTAAGTGTATTCCTCCTCCCTAACTCTAAATGTTTACACTATGAACATCTTTGCCTTTACTTTGTGTTTTAGATAAATTTTATTTTTAGGGTAGTTCTTTCCCAATAGTTTTGAAAATAAAGTACATGAGAGATTCAAAATTGTGACTGCAGGATGCAGCACATCTCAGTAGCTGAAAAAATAAAGTGTGATTACTGAGAAGTCAGCATCTTAATAAAGAAAATAAATATAGCTCATGACCCAAAATGGATCCAAGTACCATGATGGAAGGAATCCATAACTGATCAGTGATATCCACTGCAAAAATGCAGGAGCACACGACAGACCTGCTGTGGACTCGACTGGCTGCAGATGCCATCACAGAGGATGGGTCCAACCATGAGTGCTAGTGTGGCAGCTCCAAGAAATTCAGAAAAAAAAGAAAAACAACCAGGCATTTGAGAGTAGCCATAGAGCTCCAATATCTCAAGTGGTGAGCTGCACCTGAGCACCTGAGCAGCACCGTTTGCTCACCAGAAGCAGTACTGGCAGTGGCACAGGGAGCCCTTTAGAAACCTGGAAGGGGCCCATGTAACCATGTGTGCCCAAAATAATCTGCAGGAACCAGTAGCACGTCGAGCTTTCCAGACCCTCAGATCAGGGCAGTCAGGTAACAGTGTGTGCCCAGAGGAGTTACAGGAACCAGCAATCACCCAGTGTATGCTATGGGACACAGGTAACTGTGTGCGCCCATTGTGCACCACAAACCTGGCAAGCTAGTCCAGTTAGAACCTCCAGAGACACAGGAAAGGTATTCAAGGTGCAAAACCTGAACAAGGCCACAGGGGGTCGCTCCAAGACTACATTGGATGCCCTCTGCCCTTGTGGGTAGGGAAGCACAAGGCCTGAGCTCTAAGAGGAGAGTTCAGAGGCACAGACTACAGGCTAGAAATACACAAAACCCTGGACTTGCAGAGATCTCATTAAAGTGACTCTTGATGCCCTGAAACCTAAATGCAAATTTGTCAGAGGTGAGAGAGGAGCCAAAACACTCAGAGAGTATGTTTGGAAGTTGACAATAGGGTACAGAGCAAATAAGTCATTGGCATTTACTCCAGAAGCTACCACAGTGATTAGACATTCAGATATTATATATGAGCCCGCCCCATATCCATAAATCAGTAGGACTGTTTTTTTTTGTTTTGTGTTTTTCCTTTTAATTGTGTTTTTTGTTTGTTTGGTTGTTTGTTTTACTTTGTTTTCTCACATGGTCAGTAGTTCTTTTTATTTTATTTTATTTTTGCCCTTTTTTCTTTCTTACTCTATTTTTCTCTTTTATTTGTTTGTTTGTTTGTCTTCGATGTATAATAGATTTTTTTTATCTTGTATTGTAACTTTTTGTGTTTGTTTGCTACTTCCCCTCACTCCTTTTAAAAACTTTGTCACTGTAGTCTACCTACTCTCTTCTTTCAAAAATTTTTTCCCTTTACTGTATCTTCTTGTTTTTTCAGCCGGGTGAGGTGGCATACTCTTAAAATCCCAGGACTTGGGAGGATGAAACAAGAAGATCAAGAAGATCACAGGGTTTTTATTTATTTATTTATTTATTTATTTATTTATTTATTTATTTGTGTGTGTGTGTGTTACTGGGGTTCCTGGAAGACCTTCTTCCTCCGGGCTACACTCCGAGACCTATTTTATATTTTTGAAACAGGGTCTCTTACACCAGCACGGCTGGCTTCGAACCTGCGTGATCCTCCTGTCTCCACCTCCCAAGCGCGGGGATTACAAGCGTGCGCCACCACACCCGGCCTAAAGAAGATCACAGGTTTGAAGCCAGCCAGTAGCTTAGCATAGAAAATTCTGTTTCCAAATAAAATACAAAATAGATCTGGAGGTGTAACTCAGAGGTAGAGACCCCTGGGTTCTGTCTCTAATACCACAAAAATTTTTTTCTTTAAAATTGGTGGTCATAGCTGGGCGTGGTGGTGCACGCTTGTAATCTCCACTCTTGGGAGGCAGAGACAGGAGGATCGTGCTGGTTCAGAGCCAGCCTTGCTGGCTTAAGAGACCATGTTTCCAAATAAAAAATATAAAAAAATAGGTCTGGGAGTGTAGCCCGGAGGTGGAAGGGCTTCCAGGAACCCCAGTACTACCAAAAAAAAATAAAAAATAAAATTGGTGGTCATTCTTTTACACTCTTTTAGAGACATGCACTGAAAACACATTCTACAACTCAACCTATTCCTTAGATCTTCTGAAAGGATTTCTTGGATGAGAAAAAATAAGGAAGGTACTTCTCCATCAATCATTCTTGGGAGAATATGCTTGTGTAATTTTAGGCCGGGCATAGTGGCACAGGCTTGTAATATCATCATTCAGGAGACTGAGAGGGAGGATTGTGGTTTGCGGGCAGCCTCAGCTACTTAGTGAGGCCTTCTGCAACTTAGTGAGACCCTGTTTCAAAATAAAAAATAAAAAATAGGGCAGGGGATGTAGCTCCAAGGTTGAATGCTCCTGGGTTCCAACCGCAGACCCTCAGAAAGAAGGAAGAAAGAAGGAAAGAAAGAAAGAAAAGGAAGGAAGGAAGGAAGGAAGGAAGGAAGGAAGGAAGGAAGGAAGGAAGGAAGGCAGGCAGGCAGAAAAGAAGGAAGGAAAGGAAGGAAATAATTTTTGCATTTGGGTTCCAGGTAAAAATGTCAGACCACATGGAACAGAAAAGTAGGGTGATGTCTGAAGGATTCAGAAGGCTAAAATTAACCCCTCTGGGGGTGGGGGTGGTAGTCACTGGAGTAGTGATGCTGAGAATGACTTCTGTTTGCCCAATCATTTGAGGAAAGATAAAGGCTACTGCCCAGAGTGCTGAATAATAATTGGATAGATTGGAACAAGACAAAACCAGTTCTAGCACAAGAGATTCTCAATATGGATATAACTTTATAAGAAAATCTAGATGGTTTCTGTATGTGTTTTAGAGCATGTAACAGTCCACCCTCAAAACTATAAGAGGGAAAAAGATTAATTACTATAAGAGGGAAAAAGATTAATGTTTGGGCACCACACTGGAATGTTTTGATGGTTTTAATGGAGCTGTAGTTCTAGATTTAGAATATAGATACTGTTGGGACTCCACTGTGTTTATCACTAAGTTAAATGTAATAGTGCAATGAAATGGGTTCAAGGAAGATTATTTACACCTATAGGTCTTGGCCTAGAAAATTGGGTTAATTTAGGAGTCTTTTGGAGTTTAGAGGGCTAATTATAAATTAAATGCTACTGCTGAAACTTCCACTGTATAGCTATATCACACATAAGATATTTATCTTCAGGCTTCTGTGCTAAATACTTATGTATTTACTGTATGCCTTTAAAAAACTGTTACAGTGTGGATATCAGTTACACATAAAGGGCCCTGACAGAAGCCACCCTTGATAGCCTTCATGCAGGAATGGTTAATAGCTTTAATAAAGAGCAAAGAGGTTTATCTGGTGGCTTATTTCTGAGATTTACACCCACTTTTATTGCTTCTGGCTCTACATCTCTGTTCAAAATGGCAAATATTTACAGGATTTCCAAAAGAACTATATGAAAACTTGGCAGATTCAGATTTTCCTTGATCAAGAAATCCATGAAGAAATTGGACAGTTAAAACACATTGTGATTTGGGCTACAAAACAATTACAGGATTTAAAATGGTCACATTGACAATGTTATTTTTATATTACTAAATGTTTCAGTAAAAGTTCCTTAAAATTATAATATTACAATATGATCTGATGCTAAAAATAATTTATTAAGGTTAAATTCTTTCCATAATGCTTCACTAGATATACTAAAATTACAGTCTCAAGTTCTAGCCATGGCTAAAACTAAAACTTCAATCTTTACAGATACTAAGGTCTGAAAAATCCTTACTGATGGTATTTCTAGTTTTGACCCTTTAAAGTGTTTTTCTACTCATGTATGAGGCCTTCTTGGTTTGTTATTAATTGATAAATAAAAATGTTATTGTGTGTATATGCACCTTATATATAACATATGAAATAAATTTGATGTTATATATATTTTAACATATTTTACTGGTGCATGGTCTATAAATCATATTGGCATTTAGTGTTATAGGAACACAAGTGTTCACAGCACCCTGTGCATTTCTTCCCAGATTACCTCTGAGCTCCTACCCAACTTCTCATTTATATTATTAAAATTGGCATTGATAGCTTCACAAATATGCATAGGATTGTTTGAATGATTATCTCTATGAAGTCTTGCCTTTTACATTTCCATCTCTCTCCCCTAATTCCTTTCCACTATTGTCATGCTATCTCTATTTATGTGAGGTCTTTATGTTACTTAAGTTCTATCTTCCACATATAAGAGAAAACATATGACCCTTTACTTTCTGAGACTGGTTAATCTCACTGAGGATGATCTTCTAGAGTTCAATGCATTTTCCTGTAAATGACATAACTTGTATTCTTTATGGATGTGTAAAATTTCATTTTGTCTATGTACCATAGTCTTGTAATCTATTTATCCATCGATGGACACCAAGTCTGCTTCCATAATTTGGCTATCATGGATTGTGCTGCTATGTACATGGATACATATGTATCACTATAATATTCTGATTTCAATTCCCTTGAAAAGATATTAAGGAATGATATATCTGGGTCATATGGTGTTTCTACTACCAGTCTTTTAAGGAAACTTTAAATTGATCTCCACAGTGACTGTACTAATTTTCAATCTCAGCAATAGTAGATAAGGATTTCTGTTTTCTCACATCCTCACCAACATTTATTATTGTTTGTATTCTTATGATTGCCATTTTAACTTGGTTACATGGGATTTCAGTAGAATTTTGATTTGCATTTCTCTGATTGGTAGTGATGTTTAACTTTTTTTGTATATTTATTGGTCATTTCTATTTCTGCCTTTCCAATTTTTTTTTCAGTGCTGGGGATTGAACCAAAGGGCATTCTACCTCTGAGCTACACCTTTAGCCCAATTTTAAAAATTCTTTATTTAGAAACAGGGTCTTGCTGAGTTGCAGAGGGCTTCATTAAATACATGCATTTGGGGGGCATTCAAAATGGCGACTGAGGGACACAGCACTTCTCAGTAGCTGAAACAAATAAAGTTCAACTACTTAGAAAGCAGTGTCTTAATCAACAAAATACATACCCCCAGGAACCAAAAAAGATCCAGGTATCTCAGCGGAAACCCTGAACTCGAAGAAGAAGAAGAAGAAGGAGAAGGAGAAGGAGAAGGAGAAGGAGAAGGAGAAGGAGAAGGAGAAGGAGAAGGAGAAGGAGAAGGAGAAGGAGAAGAAGAAAGATCAGACACCAGACCTGTTGCAGATACAATCAGGACACCCTCTGGTGGGCTGCCTGTGCAGGCTGCCTGCCTGCCCAAATGGCACTCCTGAGCCCTGACTGAAATCACCGCGGCAAGATAATCTGAGACTGAAAACGTACATAGGGCCTCATCTTAAGCAGCGAGCAGCACCCACGTCAGAATTCTGTGTGCTCACCAGCGACTGGATCACAACAGCACAGGGACTCCCACAGATACCTGGACCAAGGAAGCCAGGTACCTGAGTGCATCCAGGGAAAGTGCGGGTCCTAGCGTGCGCCCCAGGCCCAGCACTGGCCCGGGGCATCTGTCCCACGCCTCAGAACCCAGCACTGTCCTCGTGCACCCTGTCTGCACCCCAGACCCCTGCTAGTAGTCAGTGCCACCCCTAAAATCGGAGCCTACCTTGTGTGCCTAGGCCCCACCTCCCACTGGAGCCCAGACACCCACCTTGCCGGAGGCCTGCTTTCCAGGCTGTGAAAGCTCTGTGCGCCAGTGAAATCTCCTCAGGCCCCCAGCTTCTACACCCTGTGGGAGCCAGAGATCATTGCTGGACACCACGCAGCACCTGTGCCCCTGGACCCTTCTGCGCCTATCCCATGCCCCTGGCCCACCGCTGGGAGTTCCCGCCCACCTGGTAGCCTGATACTCAGTTCTAGTCTAGAGCACAGCTCAATGTACCTTGAAGGAGCATAGCAGCAGGCACTAGGCAGCTGCACCCACTCACACCTGGGTCCAGTAATAGCAGTGCACCCAGCCTGCACTCTCGGAATAGGCAGAGCTCTGGCAGTAAGTGTGGAGATCCAGGAACCAGCATCCCTTTGCCCAGGATACATCTTGGGACCACACCAGCTAGCACGGTTAGAATTTCCAGAGACACAGGAAAGTCCATCGAGACACAATATCTGCACAGGACCTCAGGGGGAGGTTCCAAGTCTACTTTGGACATCCTCCACTCCTGCTATAGGGAAGCACAGGCCAGAGTCTAGGGTGGTGAGTGCAGAGGTGCTGACTACAGGTTGGAATTATGCAGAACCTGGGAATTGTACAGAATCTAATAACAGTGACACCAGACATCCTGACACATAAACCCAAAGCAGTTAAAGGAAAGAAAGGTGTCCAAACACCCAGAGTGACCTAAGAAGATAAAAATAGAGTACAAAGAAAACTAAGAGACATTGCATTATATTCTGAAAGCTACCAAAGCAATCAGATATGCAAATATTATATGGACCTGACCCCATATTCGTAAATAAGTAGGACTGTTTTTTTTTTTTTTACTTTTATTGTGGATGTTTTGTTTTGTTTTGCTTTTACAGTGCTCTTCTTTTGGTATGGTTATTGCTGTTTTTTATATTTTTTCCCATTGTTCTTTTACTTTAACTTGTTTTTTATATATATGATAGTTTGCCTTATTTTCTAATTTCACACAGCTGCTAGTTCCTTTTATTTTATTCTTGTCCTTTTTTTCTCTTTCTTCCTCTTTCCTTCCTTTTTTTATTCTCCTTTGAATGGTTTTTCCTTTCTTTTTCTTGGATTACATAATAGTCTTGGTACCTTGTGTGGATTTTTTTTTATGTTTGTCTGCTCCTTCCATTACCCCTCTTACAAACTTCCCCACACTAACCTATATACTCTTCTCCCCCAAAACTTTTCCCCATAATATACTTCCTTGTTTAATACTCAAAGTATTTCATACCTCCATACTTACTCTACTAACGACAAGAGTCCTACTAGTTAACTCTCTCTCATTCTCAGCAAGATATTACCTTATCATACTTAAAGTCTTTCTCAACCTAAACATATCCTCTACCTAATCCGATTCCTTTACCAATCACCCCAGCTCCTACCATATTACCCACCCTCAACACTGGAAAAGCTCTGCTGACTTGCTGATACCCCTAAACTCCTAATATTAAGATTGGACTAAGCATAATACTCACAAACAATGGGTAGAAATCAGAAAAACAGGACAGAGAACGCTATGAATATGAGAACCAGGAATTATGAAGAGACAGCAGAAATCACAAATACTGACCTACTAGAAATGCAAGAAGGGGAGTTCAGAATCTTGGTGTACAATATGATGAGAGGATTTAAAACAAGTCTAGAGGAGGTGAAAGGTGAGTTAGAAACACTAATAAAGAATCAGAAAGAGGTCTGGAATGAAATGAAAGAGGCAATAAGTGAAATGAAGACAGCAATAGAAAGAAATTCTGGAAGACTAGATGAAATGGAAAACAGAATATCAATATTAGAAGACAGTACATCCCAAACCGAAAACACAGTCAGTGATATACAGAAATCTTTACAGCAACAAAACCTAAACATCCAGCAAATATGGGATAATATGAAGCATCCTAATTTATGGATAATAGGCATTGAAGAAGAGATAGAGGTACAGAACAAGGGCATCTGTAGTATCTTCAAGGAAATAATCTCAGAGAATTTTCCAAATATGGAAAGAGACTTGGACCTTCAAGTCCAGGAGGCATACAGAACTCCTGTGAGACAGGACCAAAGAAAACCACTCCACACCACATAATAACCAAAATGACCAACATAGAGGCCAAGTAAGGAATCTTAAAAGCAGTGAGAATAAAAGGACAGGTGACATATAGAGGCAAAACAATAAGAATCACCCCGGACTATACAACCCAGGTCATGAATTCTAGGAGAGACTGGTACGACGTGATTCAGAACCTGGAATAAAATAACTTCCAGCCCAAACTAATCTATCCAGCAAAACTACTATTCAAGATCAATGGCGAAACCAAAGTCTTTCAGGATAAACAGAATCTCAAAAAATTCATGAATTCAAAGCCAACACTAGAGAAAATTCTTAAGGAAATAAACCATAAGGAAGAAAAAAGAAGCAGACTTCAGAATCAGAGAAGAGAGGAAGTTAATAAGTGGTCCATTTAAGTAAAAAGAAAGATCAAACCACCCAAGAGTAGACAGAACACAAAATGGCAGACAAAAAAATCATATTTTAATAATATCTCTTAATGTCAAAGAACTTAACTCACCAATCAAAAGACATAGACTGGCAATGTGGATTAGGAAACATAATCCAAATATATGCTGTCTGCAAGAAACTCACCTTACGGCCAAAGACATTCACAGACTGAAAGTGAAAGGATGGAAAAAGATATACCATGCCAACGGTGACATAAAAAGAGCAGGGGTAGCAACCCTGATATCCAACAAAACAGACATTGAACTAAAACACATCAAAAGAGACAAATCAGGGCACTGCCTTTTATTAAAAGGAACAATACACCAAGAAGATATAATGATAGTAAATATTTATGCCCCAAATGTGGGTGCAACCACATTTGTAAAACAAACCTTTCTGGACATAAGATCCCAAGAAGACCCAAATACAATAATTCTAGGAGACTTTAATATGCCTCTCACACCACTGGATCGATCTTCAAGGCAAAAGATGAGTAAAGATGCTTTAGAACTAAAGGAGACCATAAACCAAATGGACCTAATAGACATTTTTAGATTATTTCAACCAAGAACAACAGAATACACATTCTACTCAGCAGCCCATGGAACCTTCTCCAAAATAGTCCACATCCTGGGACACAAAGAAAATACCAGCAAATTTAAAAGATGTAATATAATTCCTTGCATCTTTTCAGACCACAATGGAATAAAAGTAGAAATCAACAACAGGAAACTCGAAAGAAAGTATTCAAATTCATGGAGAATGAATGATACACTATTGAATGATGAATGGGAAAGAGCAGAAATTAGGGAAGAAATAAAGAAATTTATGGGAACAAATGAAAACAGAGATACAACCTACCAAAATCTATGGGACACCATGAAGGCAGTATTAAGAGGAAAGTTTATTGCACTGAGTGCCCACATAAGGACAGAGAACCACCAAGTAAAGAACCTAATGACACAACTCAAGGACCTAGAAATTCTGCAAAAGTCTATTCCCAAAGCCAGCAAAAGGCAAGAAATCATTAAAATTAGAGCAGAAATAAATGAAATAGAGAACAAAAAAAAAACAATTCAAAGAATCAATAAAACAAAAAGTTGGTTCTTTGAAAAGATTAATATAATTGATAAACCCCTGGCCAACCTAAGCAAAAGAAAAAGAGAATCAACTCAAATTATCAAAATTAGAAATGAAAAAGGAGATATCACCACAGATAGTGAAGAAATTCAAAAGATTATCAGAAACTACTTTAAAAATTTATACTCCAATAGACTTGAAAACCTGGAAGAAATTTTTAGATTTCTAAGCACAGTTAACCTTCCTACACTCAGCCAAGAGGACATAGCAAGCCTAAACCAACCAATAACAACCAAAGAAATAGAAACGGCAATAAAAATTCTTTCACAAAAAAAAAAAGCCCAGGCCCAGATGGGTTTTCAGCTGAATTCTACAAAATGTTCAGTGAACAACTAATACCAATACTTCGTAACTTGTTCTGGGAAATTGAAAGAGATGGAACTCTCCCAAATTCCTTCTATGAGGCCAGTATCACATTAATCCCCAAACCAAATATGATATCTCAAGAAAGGAAAACTAGAGACCAATATCCTTAATGAACATAGATGCAAAAATTCTAAACAAAATACTAGCTCTACGCATTCAAAACTATATCAAGAGAATAATACACCATGACCAAGTCAGTTTCATCCCAGAAAAACAAGGCTGGTTCAACATACACAAATCAATACATGTTATTCACCACATAAATAGAACCAAGAACAAAAACCACATCATCATAGCAATAGATGCTGAAAAAGCCTTCGACAAACTCCAAAACCCATTTATGTTAAAAACACTGCAAAAAATTGGGATAGAAGGAAAGTACTTCAACATCATTAAGGCAATATACTGTAAACCTAAAGCCAACATTATATTGAATGGGGAAAAACTGCAAGAATTTCCGCTACAGTCAGGAACAACACAAGGATGCCCACTATCACCACTCCTTTTCAATATAGTCCTTGAGACTCTTGCTGCAGCAATCAGACAAAAGAAGGAAATCAAAGACATTCACATAGGAAGAGAGGAATTAAAATTATCCTTATTCACAGATGACATGATCCTTTATCTGGAAGACCCAAAGAACTCAACTAAAAGACTTCTGGAGCTGACTGACAAATTCAGCAAAGTGGCTTTTTTTTTATGCCAAGAAACCTAAAGAAAATCAGTGGCTTTTCTTTATGCCAAGAACAAATCCACAATGAAAGAAACAAAGAAAACAATTCCATTCACTACAACCTCAAAACCAATAAAATACCTAGGAATAAACCTAACCCAAGATGTAAAAGACCTCTACAACAAAAACTATAAAACATTTAAGAAAGAAATTGAACAAGACCTTGGAAGATGGAAAGATCTCCCATGCTCATGGATAGGCAGAATAAATATTATCAAAATGGTCATTCTGCCAAAAATGATACATAGGTTCAATGCAATTCCCATTAAAATACCAGCGACATTCTTCAGAGACCTAGAAAAATCAATCATGAACTTCATATGGAGAAAGAAAAGACCTAGAATAGCCAAAGCAATTCTCAACAATAAGAAACATGCAGGAGGCATTACAATCCCAGACTTCAAACTATACTATAGAGCAATAGTAAAAACAGCATGGTACTGGCACAATAACAGATATACTGACCAGTGGATTAGAATAGAAGATAGAGGAACAAACCCACACATCTTTAGTCAATTAATCTTTGACAAAGGGGCCAAACACATACGCTGGAGAAAAAAACAGCCTTTTCAACAAGTGGTGCTGGGAGCACAGGCTAACCATTTGTAAAAAGATGAATCTAAACCCCTATATCTCACCAAACACAGGAATCAACTCAAGATGGATCAAAGACTTAGAAATTAGACCTGAGACTGTGAAGTTAGTAGAGGAGAGCATAGGTTCAACACTACAACATACTGGCACAGGCAGTAACTTTCTCAACAAAACCTCCAAAGCTCAGGAAATTAAAGCAAGAATAAACAAGTGGGATAGCATCAAACTAAAAAGTTTCTTCTCATCAAAGAATACTATCAATAACCTAAAGAGGAAGCCTACAGAATGGGAAAAGATTTTTACCAGCCACCACTCTGATAGGGGGCTAATATCCAGAATATACAAAGAGCTCAAAAGACTCTACACTATCAAAACAAACAACCCAATCAATAAATGGGCAAATGAACTAAATAGACACTTCACAAAAGAAGAGATACAAAGGACCAGTAGATACATGAAAAGATGTTCTACGTCACTGGCCATCAGGGAGATGCAAATCAAAACTACACTGAGATTCCACCTAACCCCAGTCAGAGTGGCAAGCATAAAGAAATCAAACAACAACAAATGCTGGTGAGGATGTGGGGAAAGAAGAACTCTTTTACACTGTTGGTGGGAATGCAAACTAGTTCAGCCACTATGGAGATCTGTGTGGAGATTCCTAAGAAAGGTGGGAATAGATCCACCATATGATCCAGTTATACCACTCCTGGGTATCTTTCCAAAGGGGTTGAATTCAGAGAACTACAGCAACATATGCATACCTATGTTCATAGCAGCACAATTTGTTTTGTTTTTTTTTTTTTGGTGGTACTGGGGTTCCTGGAAGCCCTTCTACCTCCAGGCTACACTCCCAGACCTATTTTTACATTTTTATTTGGAAACAGAGTCTCCTAAGCCAGCACACACAGCTGGCTTTGAACCTGCGTGATCCTCCTGTCTCTGCCTCCCAAGCGTGGGGATTACAAGTGTGCGCCACCACGCTCGGCTAGCAGCACAATTTGTAATAGCCAAAATATGGAACCAACCCAGATCTCCATCAACAGATGAATGGATAGCAAAACTTTGGGAAATACACACAATGGAATTCTATTCAGCCATAAAGAAGAACAAAATCATATGATTTGCAAGAAGATGGAAAGCCCTGGAGAACATTATGTTAAGTGAGATCAGCCAAGCACAGGAGAAGGTACATATGTTTCCTCTAATATGCCCAAACTAAGAAACACAGAGGATACCAGTGGGACTCCAGATAATGGAGGGGAAATATCAGCAAAGTTTGAATGGAAAGATAGGAGAGGAGGAAGGCTGACCTTGATTAATGAGGGTCTACATCTGAACATGTGTAAAAATATGAATATGACATGGTTAACCTGGACAACCATTGGTGGGAGGGGGGAAAGGGAAAACAGGGGTGGGGGGAGAGGGCACCAAATATAGTTTAAATGTATACTATTTATGTTCAATAAAAATTGTTAAAATAAAAAAATAAAAAAATAAAAATAAATTAATACATGCATTTGGCCAAGAACCTGCAATCCTTCTATCTCAGCCTCCCAAATACTGGGATTGCAAGCATGTGCCACCATGCCCAGCTACATTTTTAAAATTTCCTAAATATTCTAGATATTAGTCTGGTATCAGAGGAGTAAATAGAAAATATTTTCTTCCATTTTTTTAGGCTGAGGTTTTTCAGATTCCTTTGCTACATAGAAATTTTGTAATTTAATGTCATTCTATTTATTGTTTTCAATTTTATTTCCTGAGCATTGGAGTTATTATTGAGAAAGTCTGTAGCAGTGCCTATATGTTGAAAAGTTTATTTTATGCCCTCTTCTAGTAACTGTAAAGTCTCTGGTCTAACTTCCAGGTCTTTTATTCATTTTGTGTTCACTCTTATGCAGGATGAAAGACTTTGGTCTAATTTCATTCTTTTACAGATGGATAAGCAGTTTTGCCAACACTATTTGTTGAACAGGCTATATTTTCTTCAGCATAAGTTTTCAGCACCTATATTAATATCAGTAACCAAAAATATCAAAATTTGTTTTAGGATCTTATATTTGATTGGTCTCTGTGTCTGACTTTGTGCCAATACCATGCATTTTTTACTATAGGTCTGTAGTATAATTTGAAGCCACGTATTGTGATGCCTCTAATGTGGTTTTTATTGCTCAGGATTGCCTTGGCCATTTTGAATCTTTTGTTTCTACATATAAATTCTAGGACTGTTTTTATAGCTTCATGAAGAATAATATTGGTATTTTAAGAGAAACCACATTGAATTAGTATATGGTTCTTGGTATTATGAACATTATCTTAATATTTATTCTGCCTATCCAAGAGTATGGGAGGTTATTACAACCTCTGAGGTCTTCCATTTATTACTCTATTGTTCTATAATTTTAATTCTAGAGGTTTCTTACATGCTATGTTAGGTTATGCCTAAGTATATTTTATTCTAATTTTGTTTTTTAAAATTTTTGTTGGTGAATTGTAATCATACATCTTCATGAAGTAAAAGATGATGCAGGCATACATGCAAGCGTTTTGAAGGTCATTGTGAATATATTTTTTTTCTGGATTTCTTTTTCAGTGGACTCATGATTAGTGTTTAGAAAAACTAATAATTTTGTGAGATGATTTTGTGTCTTATTATCTTCCAATTTTGTTTAGTTGCTCTAGAAATCTTTTGTTGAGTTTGTGAATCTTCTAATAGGATTATGTCATCTGCAAACAGTGACATGTTCAAATCTTGTTTACTACACGTGTCATTCTAATTTTGTTTTCTTACCTATGTCTCTGGCTATAATTTCAACTACTATATTAAAAAAGAGTAGTTTATAGTGGACATATTTAACCTGTTTTTCTTTTACTTTAAAAGAAATGCTTTCAGTTTTCTCCCATTAAGTTGGGTATTAAATATGGGTTTATCATATATTACCTTAATAATATTGAGGTCCATTATTTTTTTTTCTGAAGTGGTGAGCTCTCTGCTTTTTTTGTGTGTTTTCCAAGTTTTACATTTTTTTTTACTTTTTTTTTTTATAAATGGAGCATATTGAAAATGGTATACATTTAGACTGTACTTGGTGCCCTCACCAGCTCCCATTCCCTTGCACCTCTCCCAACAATGAGTGTCAGGGTTAACCATGCTATATTCATCCTTCCATTCTAGCTTGGCTGAGATTTCCCCTCCATTATCTGGAGTCCCTCTCATATCCCCAATGCTCCCTAATTTAAGCATATTAGAGATAACATATGCCACTTCTCTTTCTGTGCTTGGCTGATCTCACTTAACATAATGTTCTCCAGATCTTTCCATCTTCTTGAGAATGACATGATTTTGTTCTTTATAGCGGAATAGAATTCCATTGTGTGTATTTCCCATAATTTTGGAATTTTTTATCTGTTGATGGAGACCTGGGTTGGTTTCATATTTTGGCTATTAAGAATTGTGCTGCTATGAACATAGATATGCATATGTTCCTGTAGTTTTCTGATTTCAACCCCTTTGGAAAAATACCCAGCTTTGGTAGAGCTGGATCAGATAATGGATCTATTCCCAGTTTTCTAAGGAATCTCCACACTGATCTCCATAGTGGCTGCACAATTCTGCACTCCCACCAACAGTGTAAAAGAGTTCCTCTTTCCCTACATCCTCACCAGCAATTGTTGTTGTTTGATTTCTTTGTTTGCCACTCTGATTGGGGTTAGATGGGATCTCAGCATAGTTTTGATTTGCATCTCCCTGATGGCTAATTGCCAGAGCCTGCCAGCAAAAGTACAGGTTCTGAAGAGAGGAGTGAGGATGAAAAGAATTTAATTCAATAAATTTTATTCATAGAATATTTAATTCTTTCATGGAAGGATCGCCAGTACACTCCCAGGTCGATATCTCTACTGACCGATCCCGGGTTTATCACTCTCATCCTATTTATATAGCTCCAGGTCAATCAAACCTTGTGATGTCACCACCTGTGCACGTAACAGTCAAACCAATCAACCCTCGTGCCATCATCACCTATGCACATAACAGTCAAACCAATTAATTCCACCCGAGCTTCTCTCAGACGTTGAACATTACATGACCCCAAACCTTATTGGCTCTGGGCAAAGGACAGTCAGAAGTATTCTTAAAGGGGAAAACCTTAATGGCTCCCCACAGCTAATGATGTATCTATTGGCCATTTGTATCTCTTCTTTTGTGAAGTGTCTCTTCATTTCAGTTGCCCATTTCTTGATTGGGTTATTTGTTTTGCTAGTGTAGATTCTTTTAAGCTCTTTGTATATTCTGGATATTAGACCTCCGTCAAAGTGGTGCCTGGTAAAGATCTTATCCCATTCTGTAGACTTCCTCTTCAGGGCTTGTTGGTTTCCTTTAATGAGAAGAAACCTTTTTGTTTAATACCATCCCACTTGTTAATTCTTGCTTTAATTTTCTGTGCTTTGGATATCTTGATGAGAAAGTTATTGCCTGTGCTTATATGTTGGAGTGTTGAGCTGATGCCCTCCTCTAAAAACTTCACAGACTCTGGTCTAATTTCTATGTCTTTGATCCATCTGGAGTTGATTCCTGTGCTTGGTGAGAGGTAAGGATTTAGATCCATCTTTCTACAAATGGATAACTAGTTCTCCCAGCATCATTTGTTGAAAAGGCTGTCTTTTCTCCAGCATATGAATTTGGCCCCTTTGTCAAATGTTAATTGACTATAGGTGTATGGGTTTGTTTCTGTAGCTTTTATTCTGTTCCACTGGTCAGTATGCTGGTTGTTCTGCCAATACCATACTGTTTTAACTACTTCTGCTCAATAGTATAAATTGAGTCTAGGATTGTGATGCCTCCTGCATGCCTCTTATTGCTGAGAATTGCTTTGCCTATTCTGGGTCTTTTCTTTCTCCATATAAAATTCATGACTGATTGTTCTAGGTCTATAAAGAATGTCCTTGGTATTTAATGGTAATTGTATTGATTCTATAGATCACTTTTGGCAGAATGGTCATTTTGATGATATTTTTTCTGCATATCCATGAGCACTGGAAATCTTTCCATCTTCCATTTCTTTTCCATTTCTTCAATTTATTTTTTGATGTTTTATAGTTTTCTTTATGGAGGTATTTTACATCTTTGGTTACGTTTATTCCTAGGTATTTTATTGATTTTGAGGTTATAGTGAATGAAATTGTTTTCTTTATTTCTTTCATTGTAGATTCATTGTTGGCATAAAGGAAAGCAACTGATTTCTTTAGATTGCTTTTGCATCATGCAACTTTGCTGAATTGGTTATTCAGCTCCAGAAGTCTTTTGATTGAGTTATTTGGGTCTTCTAGATAAAGGACCATGTCATCTGCAAATATGGTAGTTTTAACTTCTCTCTTCCCAGTTGAATTCCTTTGATTTCCTGCTCTTGTCTTATTGCTGTGGCAAGAGTCTCAGGAACTCTATTGAAAAGGACTGGTGATATTGGGCATCTTTGTCTTGTTCCTTATTTTAGAGGAAATTTTTGCAGTTTTCCCCCATTTAATAAGATGTTGGCTTTGGGTTTATTGTATATTACCTTAATGAGGTTAAAATACATTCCTGATATTCCAATTTTCTGCAGGGTGTTTAACATAAATGGGTGTTGGGTGTTGTTAAATGCTTTTTCAGCATCTATTTATATGATCATGTGGTTTTTGTTCTCAGTTCTATTTATGTGGTGAATAACATGTACTAATTTGCGTATGTTGAACCAGCCTTGCTTTTCTGGGATGAAACTGACTGGATCATGGTGTACAATTCTCTTGATAAGTTTTGAATGTTAGTATTTTGCTTAGAATTTTTGCATCTATATTCATTAAGAATATTGGTCTGTAATTTTCCTTTCTCTTTAGTTGGATTAGATATTAATGTGATACTGACCTCGTAGAAGGAATTTGAGAGAATTCCATCACTTTCGATTTCCCAGAACATGTTGTAAAGTATTGGGATTTGTTCTTCACTGAAGGTTTTGTATAATTCAACTGGAAACCCATCAGGGCCTGGGCTTACTTTGATAGCATAATATTTATTGCTGTTTCTATTTCTTAGGTTTTCTATGTCCTCTTGATTCAGTTTAGGTAGGGTATAAGTTCTTAGAAATCTATTGATTTTGTACATGTTTTCCAGTCTATTGGAGTATAAATTTTCAAAATAGTTCCTGATAATCCTTTGGATTTCCCCACTGTCTGTGGTGATGTCTCTTTTTTCATTTCTGATTATAATAATTTAAGGTGGTTCTCTCTTTCTTTTGGTTAGTTTGTCTAGGGGTTTGTCATTAGGTTGTTTACTTGGTATCTCTCTCTCTCTCTCTCTCTCTCTCTCTCTCTCTCTCTTCTTATGTGAACACTCAATGCTATTAACTTTTCTCTTAACACTGTCTTCAAGTGTCCCATAGATTTTGGTAAATTGTTTCTATATTTTCATTTATTTCCAGAAATTTCTTTATTTCTCCCTAATTTCCAATCTTACCCACTCATCATTCAATAGTATATCATTTAATCTCCATATATTTAAGTAGTTTTTTTGAATTTTCTGTTGTTGATTTCTACTTTAATTCCATCATCATCTGAGAAGATGCAGGGAATGATATTACATCGTTTGAATTTGCTGGTTCTTGCTTTGTGGATGTGATCTATTTCTGAGATGGTTTCATGGGCTGCTGAGAAGAATGTGTATTTTATTTTTCATGGTTTAAATATTCTCTATATGTCTATTGCATCTATTTAGTTTATAATTTTCTTTAGTTCTGAAGAGTCTTTACTCAACTTTTGCCTTGAAAATCAAGCCAGTGGTGTGAGAGGTGTGTTGAAGTCTCCCAATATTATTATATTTGGGTGTATTTGAGATCTGATGTCCAGGATGATTTGTTTTACAAATGTGGCTGAACCCACATTTGGGCATAAGCATTCACCATCATTACATCTTCTTGGTAGATTATTCCTTTTAGTAAAATAAAGTGCCCTGCTTTGTCTCTTCTGATATGTTTTAGCTTAAAGTCTGTTTTTTTCAGATATCAGCATTGTTACCCCTGCCCATTTTTGCTTTTTGTGACTTCAATTGTTTTTTTTTTTTTTACTATTCCTAATTCTCGTGTTTTCAAGGTTCTCATGCTTGTTTTTTGATATTTTGGCATTTTTTATGGTCATTATATCTAATCCAGTCTTAGTAGTAATTTAGAAGTGTCAGCAGGTTACATAGGACTCTTTCCAATGGTGAGGGTTCAGTAATGGTGGAGTAACTGGAATTATAGGTGCAGGAGTCAGGTAAGGTAGAGAATATGATTAAGTTGAGGAAGAGTTTAAGTATAATAACTTAGTATCTGGTTGAGAATGTGAGGAGGTTAGCTAGTAGAACTCTTGAATTAGTAGAATATTTAAGTGTGGCGATATGAAATACCTTGTGTGTTAAACAAGGAGATATAGTAAAGGAAAAAAAGTATTTAGGGAAGAGAGTAGATAGGCTAGAGTGAAGAAGTTTGTAAAGGGAGTGGGTAGAAAGGAGCAAACAAACACGAATAAAGTAACAATACAAGATACAAAAGCTAACTATTATACATTGAAGACAAATAATAAAAAAACAAAAGAGTAAAAAAGAGAAAAAAGGACAAAATACAATGAAATAAAAGAACTAGCAACCATGTGAAACAACAAGTACAACAGACAACCAAACAAACCAAAACCAAAATAAAAGGAAAAAAACCCAAAAAACCAAAAAAGAAATAAAAGCAGTCCTACTAATTTACCAATATATGGTGGGCCCATATAATATCTGAATGTCGAATTAATGTGTTAAATTCTGGACTATTTTTCAATGTCTCTTATTTCTCTGTATCCTATTGTCAGCTTCTCAACCCACTCTCTGAGTGTTTGGGACCCTCTCTTGCCTCTGATCAATTTGCATTTAGATGTCAGGTCTTTGGGAGTCACTGTTAATGAGTTCTGTGCAGTTCCCAGGTTCTGTGTATTTCCAGCCTGTAGTCCACTCTTCTGCAGTCAAGGGGCAGAGGATATCCAGTGTAGTCTTGGATCAACTCCCTGTGGCTCTGTACAATTATGGCACCTTGAGCACTTTTTCTGTGTCTATGGGGATTCTAACTGTACTAGCCCACCAGGTCCCACTGGGCACACTCTGTGCACATTGTTACTATCATGTCCTGTGGCACACACTGCCTACATGCCAGGTCCATGGCTCATCTGGGTGCACACTGTTACCTGGCTGCCCTGGTCTGGGGCTCTGGAGAGCTTGCTGCACTGGTGGATCCCATGGCTTCTCTAGATGCACAATCCTGTTCCTGTTCTGGGTCTCTGTAGGTTTTGCTGTGGCTCTGTGGGTGCTGCCTCTAGGGAGCAAATTCTACAGCTCAGGTGCTTGGGTTCAGCTCGCTGCTTAAGATGTTGAAACTCTATGGGCATTTTCAAACTTCTGTTTTTTTTTTTTTTGTTTTTTTTTTCTTTCTGAATTTCTTGGGGCTGCTGGGCCGGGACTCATGGTTTGGGCCCACACTCCTGATGATGCAGGTGGCCAGCTGCTCCACAGCAGGTCTGTCATGCTCTTGGGAGTTTTTGCAGTGGATCTTGCAGTTCAGAGTTACTGGATTACTTCCATCATGATTCCTGGATCTGTTCTGAGTTGTAAGCTATATTTATTTTGTTTATTGAGATACTTCTATCACAGTAGTTGAACTTTGTTTCAACTACTGAGATGTGCTGCATCATGCAGTTGCCATTTTGAATCTCTGAGGTCCATTACTTCTATCCATAATTTTTTTATTGTTCTTTTTTTCATTTTTGAAAGTTATTCATTTATTTTCCACCATTTATCATCTTTATCAAAAACTACCTGACCAAGAACATGTGATTCTATTTTTGGACTCTATTTGTTCTAATCTATACATGTGTGTTTTTACCAAAACCACACTGTCTTGCTTACTGTAGCTTTGTTGTATGAATTACATTTAGGTGAGATAACTCTGATTCCATTTTTATTTATAAAAATTTATTTATTGTGCAATTTCATATAAACTTTAGGACAAGATGTACATTTCTACAAAAAAGTTTACTCAAATCATTAGGATCACATTTTTTGATTGTTCTTAATGTGAATGTATGTTGGATTTTGTCATATGTGTTTTCTGTGTCTATTGAGATAATTTTGTGTTTTATTTTCTGAATTCCACTTATGTTTTGAATTGCAAGTATTGATATTTCTATGTTGAATCAGTTTTGCATCCCTTGAATGAAACAAAATTGTACAATTATCTTGATATGGCTTTGAATTTGAATTACTAGTATTTAATAAAGAGATTTTGCATCTATTTTCATCAAGGATATTCATTTGTGATTTTCTTTTCTAGGAGGACCTATTTTGAGATTTTGTTTTAAGGTGATATGGGCTATGTAGAGTGGGTTTGGAAGCATTCCATCTCTTCCAGTTTCATGGAATAATTTGACATACATTGTGCTTAGTTCTTCTATAATCTATTGTATAATTTAGCTGTGAATCCCTTGGAACCTGGATTTTCTTTGTGGCCAATTGTTTTTTTTTACTTGAAACAACAATATTGAGTGAATACCCTTGAGTGAAACCTTATTAGTCTTGCATATTGAAAAAAGTGAATTTTTGGATTACCCAATTTTTTAAAAAATTTATTTATTTATTTATTTTTAAATTTTTATTGGTGCGCTGTATTCATACATCATAGTGGGATACAAAAAACTTCAGTTTCATTTGTCTGAACCAAGCTTTTGATAACTTAAAGATAACATTTCAATATTTCTTTTTTTTTAATTGGTGCACTGTATTCATACATCATAGTGGGATACAAACTTTTGTAGACATACATGCACACAACACCCAGTCAGCCCCCACCCGATCCCCACCCCATTCTCTCCCCATCCCTCCCTCCCATGCTTGGCTTAGTGGTTGACATCTAGTATTATAACAATTTATCCAAAATTAAAAATGATAATCTCACATAACAGTTTCATTTGTCTGATACCAAGCTTTTGATGACTTAAAGATAACATTTTAATATTTCTTTTTACTTTCTTTCTTACCAGATATATTTTTTTCTATTTTTTAGGTGAAACTATCATATATTTATATATTTATTTTTCAGAAAAAAAAATCTATCCTAATATGGAATATGGACTCTAGATACCCAAAACGATCTTGAAAAAGAACAAAGCTAGAAGATATATATTTTCTGATTTCAAACCATATAAAGCTACAATAATTGAAACAGTGTAGTACTATTCTAAAGGCAGATCTATAAACCATTGGAGTTAAATAAAAGTCTAGAGCTAAATTCTTCCCTATATTGTCAAGTTATTTTTGACAAGGTTTCCACGAACATTTGGTGGTAGAAATAATAATCTTTTAACTAAATATTGTTGAAACATAATAATTACATGGAAAAGAATAAAGTTGGACCCTTACCTAATCCCATATACAAATATAAACTCAAAATAGATAAAAGACTTAAATATAAATCTTAAGACTATAAACTTTTAGGAGAAAATCTGGGTCATAAAACCTCACAAAATTGAAATTGGCAGTGATTTCTTGGATTTCTTGGCAGGTATATTAATATTCCAACTAGAAATCCTAAAAATTAACAACAATAAAGGCAAACAATACAATTTAGAGATAGGTAAAAGACTAACATAAATAATGAATCTCCAATCTAAGATAACCAATCTTAGTTGTCTGTTGGATGGAAAATCTTGTTTCTCTGGTTCTGGTGTGTTACCTATTTCTTCTTTGTAGTTAATCTCTTTGAGTATTTTCTCTAGCGCTGGTTTTGAAGACATAAATTCCTTCAGTTTCTGTTTGTCATGGAAGCTTCTTATTTCTCCATCTAATTTGATAGAAAGTTTTGCTGGGTAGGAAATTTTTGGCTGGAAGTTGTTTTCTTTCAGAGTTTGGAATATGTTCCTCCAAGCCCTTCTGGCTCTCATGACTTGGTTTGGGAAGTCTGGAGTGATTCTAATTGGTTTGCCTCTGAATGTCACTTGGCCCTTTGCTTTTGTTGCCTTTAAGATTCTCTGCTTGGCTTCCACATTGGTCATTTTGACAATTATGTGGTGTGGGGATCCTCTTCTCTGATCCTGTCTAAAGGGAGTTCTATAAGTTTCCTGGACCTGTGTATCAACCTCTTGCTCTGTGTTTGGAAAATTTTCTGCTATTACTTCCTTGAAGAGATTGTTGATCCCTTTGGTTTCACTTTCTTTTCCCTCCTCTATTCCAATTATTCTTAGGTTAGCTCTCTTAAAATGGGCCCATATTTCTTCAATATCAGATTCCTGCTGTCGGATATTTTTTTCTAGATTAGAAACTATGCATTCATTTTTGGAATTATCATCTTCTAAGAGCGAGATTCTGTTCTCCATATGGTCTAATCGGTTGTTTGTGCTTTGAATTGAGGTCTTTACTTCATTAATTGCATCCTTTATCTCTTTTTGGCTCTCTCTGAGTTCTTTTCGAAGCACCTCTATTATTTCTACAGTTGTTTTCCTGATTTGATCTTCTAGAAATCTCTGATTTTCTGTTTTATCAGGTTCTGATGTTGTGGGGTTGTGGGCATTCATTGCTCCAGTGTTATTCCTCTTTCCCATGATTTCGGAAGTTTGTGCCTTCTCTGGGTTCTTCCCTTGGGTCACTATGACTTCACTTACGGTGCTCTGGATCTCGAGTCAGTAGTATCTCAGACCCCACTACTCCTTTACTGGGTTGTATCACAGAGTCTTCGACCCAGAGAGTTGATAGAGGCTGCTTTAGACTGTGGGGGGTGCCAGGTTGCACGTTCTCCTATGGTGTGATATCTCTGCCACCGCCCCTCCCCCACTGGGTCAAATCCCAGGAAGTACAGTACTGGGATTTCTCCTCTGTGGCCCACAATTTGACTCACTGTTCTTGAGTACGCAGATGTAGCTGTACTGGATTTGGTGAATTTGCTGCTGCTGCCGCCGGTGGCAATATGGCACCGCTGCCACGCCCTCGGCCGTGAGGCTGGCGTATTTCTTCTTGGTTTTGATTTCCACTCTGAATCCCTGCAGCGTGTGCTGAGCTCAGCCACTGGGAGCTTTAGATTTTACCTGCGGCGAGAAATCCCGCCTGGCTGTTTCGCAGCGGCTCACCTCGGCTTGCTGTAGCCATCCGGTGAAATCGCCACTGCCGCCAACAGTATTGCGCTGCTGCTGCGGTCTTGGGCATGAGGCCGGAGTATCTCCTCTGTGGCTCTGAGTTCTGTTCTCAGTCCACTTTCTCTCTGGAGCCTGGTGATTTTTTTGTTTCTCTGGTGATGGTGTTTTCTGGCTATGAAAGGTGCTGATTTTGTGGTAATGGAGATTAGTTGTTAGCGGGGCTCTTAAGCCCCGCTTTTCTTGGTCACCATTTTCCTGGCAGTCTCAATATTTCTTTTTGCTTTCTTTCTTACCAGATAATTTTTTTCTTTTTTTTTAGGTGAAACTATCATATATTTATATATTTATTTTTCAGAAAAAATCTATCCTAATATGGAATATGGACTCTAGATATCCACAACGATCTCAAAAAAGAACAAAGCTAGAAGATATATATTTTCTAATTTCAAACCATATAAAGCTACAATAATTGAAACCGTGTAGTAAGAGAATGAGACAGTCAGAATCTTACCAGAGCCTAAGAAGAGAGATTTAATTTGGAAAGAGTAAATAAAACTGTTAAAGTGTGAGGAGGTAACATCTTGATATTAAATTGAATGAGTTTAATTACTCCATTTAGTGAAGTAAACAATAAAAACTTAAAATGTTGTAAATAGTTTTAATAGTAAAACATAATATTGGAATTTATCCTTAGCCCTTTATTTTATAGTGATGACTCATCATTAAAGAGTGAGAGAGGAAACTAAGACTCATTACTGACCACATGGGAATTGTAGGGTGACCAGGAGGAAACAATGTGCTGGTCTGGAATCTACACACCCTCAAGGCTTTTTCAGCCACCTATGCTTAAGAGGTGGCCTGCAAACTGTAAGCAAATCCTCTATAAGACATCACACTCTTATACAAGAAAAATAGAGAGGGTAGGATAACAGACGACACAGAGGAGCAGGAGAAGTTTCCACAAATGAAAGGAAAGGATAAAACCTGAGAGACATTGCCTCATGACCAGAGAAGAAACATATGAAGAATTATTGCTAGCATGGCTCCCAGTAAATCTGTAAAATAGAAATCAGCTGAAGGGTGATACCAGGTCTGTCATACTTCATTATGGACTCCCAAAAAACTAGCAGTGCTTCTACCCCTATGTGTATGCTTAATCTCAGAGCCCATGGAGAGATTCAGTGAGCACTGACTATTGCTTCTTGGATAGACATATTTCAAACTCAACCATTCCATAATTGTAAATCTAAGAGTCAAAAAGTATAGGTTCAAATGGCACCTAAAATCCACCAAGAAGGAGATCATCTTATGATTATAGATATAAACTTCATATTTTTAGCTAAATTCTATTATGTAATTTATCTAAACAGATCCTAATAGATGCTGACAGTGGTGGCTATAAACTCATGGATGAGAAAAGGAGGCATTAAGACAGCGAGCATCTACCCTAAGTAAAAAACCTGAAAAACTTCAGAGACTGGACTCACTTGTGTGTCTTTCCTTATATTTTGCTGTATTCACAATGAAGATCACAGAGAGTGAGTCTCCAGCCAAAATTCCTAAAATTTTCTTGCAATGCTTTTCTCCAGAATTAAGTAGTATGAAAAAGATGGTGTTTTGTTCTGTATCAGTTCAATCAACGACCCCATATAGCTTTATCTAGTGTTCAGAGTTGGGTACTTACCAGAAATTGTTGCTAGTCTCACAAATTATACTCACCCTCATAGCAGTAAAGGGCCAGAGTGACCATCAGGAAAGTTATGAAAAGTCTCATGCCTTTTGATTTGCTTTGAGTTTTTCAGCTTTTGCAACAGATGAGTGGCTTGAACTCTACCACAGGAGCCTTTGGAGCCTGTGGAGCCCAGAGCTTTTTATAACTAGTGAGCCTCCCTGGACCTGCCCACAGAGGCATGTGGCAGGTTGCAATAACTGGCTTGCAGATGCTCTTCCTGATAAGAAAATGATAGTATGCATTGGTGTAAATCCTGAGCCCTCCCTCTACCCTGAGTGCAGCAAAGCCCAGGAAAGGTGTCCTGTGGCAATTCTGTTCTGTCCTCCATGTGACTGATCAAGAGCCTGTAGAAATGATTCCTGAAATTTAGGTTTCTCTGAGTTTTTGAGTTTTTGTTGATTATATCTGTATTCTACGTCTAGGTCAGGACACACTCAGGGAACCTACTATCCTGTGAGTTTAGGTTTTGAGTATTAGAAAAATTATTTTGGATTACCTCTGAATACTTTACAGCCAGACACACCTGTTTTATTTGCCCATTGTTTAGGTCTGAAGGATCCTTCTTTCTCTCTCAGCAACTTTTTGTCCTCACCCTCTTTACCACAGAGTGACTTTAAAACATATTTAAGCTGAGCATGGTGGCACCTGCTTGTAATCTCAGTATACGGGAAACTGAGACAGGAGGATTGCAGGTTTACAGCCTGACACAGCAACTTGTGAGTCCTCTACACTTAGTGAGACCCTGTTTCAAAGTAAAGAATAGAATAGTGCTATGAGTATAGTTCTGAGGTAAAAATGCCCCTGAGTTCCACACCCAGTACCCCAAAACAAAATAACAAAAATCATAATTGAGCATGTCCTTCCTTTGGAGAATTTTCTTTGAGAAATTAATTTCAAACTTACAACATATTTCTTATAGGGTGCAGTTGTCAACAGAGAAAAGTTTCCTATTTTCTTTGCACTAAGAATAAATTTCCTGTGACAATGAGGAAGCTGTATGTCCCCCTGTGGTTGATAAAATAAAAAGACCCCAGATTTTTTTTTCTTGAAAAAATTACTGTGATTCAGGATCCAGGGGATTGGCTGAGTATTGAAAGCCTCTCTGCTCATGTGTTCTCTCAGGGAAGTATATGGGAACACAAGGATTAGTGAATTCAGAGAACATTCACTTCCTGCTCCCCCAGCAGCTCAAGTATCCATGTTAACCTGAACAGTGCTATCTGGGCCAATTTTAATTTTAATGAAGGGTGAGGGGAGCTATCATTCAGAGCAATATGTTCTTCACCTGCTAGTTCAATATTGATCCATCCTGTTTCCTGTGTGTAGGAAGATTTTTTTTAACATTGGAAATCAGGTGCTTATTTGGAAGCATATTAGAAAGGATTCACAGTCAAGAACTGAGGATTCCAGTTACAACTCCACAATCCAATCACACAAGAGACGTTACAAGGCATTTATTTCCCAGGTGTTCATCTCTGGTGATTTTATTCAGTAGATTCACTATGAAGCCCAGACAACTTGATTCTAAAACATTTTGGGGTTTTTGATTCACCATGCGAACCACGATGAAGGTTGAAATTATAAACTATGTTTTCAGTACACATGTGGCAGGTAGCAGCAGTGATTCTCACTTCCAAGATACAAAATGTTGGGTGGTTCCCAAAACCAAAACTTTCTCCACCAGCAAGGAATAAATTTTAGGCTCAGTGATGGCTGATCCAGTTCTGATAGGTGATTATGGGCTATTGTGCCTTTGAAATTTACTCAGTTTATCTAAATGCAGTTGCCATATATATAAAATGGGGCAGATATTAGTGCATATATCATACTATTGAAATGCTGGTGAAAGTATGTGTTTGTGTGTTTCTTTGTGTTGTATGTTTATGTGTGTGCTTAAGTTTTAACGTAGGTCTGACATATGAAATTTTCAATGAATGTAACCAATATTATATCGTCCCCTTTCTCAAACATGTTATAGCTTGCCACCATTTCATAAATTATGCCACTGCCAAGCTCTAGACAGCATAGATTTTCATATGTACAAGAAAACTGTATACATGACAGTTCACTGTACCAAAGTGCAGGAAAATTCTTCACATGTTATCTCAGTCTATTATGGAGCAATAGACTTCAGTTTAGGTACACAAATATCTTCTACCCTCCCTGAGTTGTGTGATTATGTATTAAAGACAAAATTTTAGACACAGTTTGGACACAGCAATAATTTTGCTAAGGAGGATGTTTCTTCTAGGAAATATGATTTCCATGTGTTTTTATTATTATTATAACTTTCAAAACCTACTCAGGGTTTTGTTTGAATTGGATTTTAGTTTCCATTGAGTGTACAGCTTATAACTTCTTAAATTTTTGCATTGTTGGCTTAAAATCTCATTTTTAGGGACTGTTATGTGACTCATAAAATATTTTTTTATTGTTCTACTTTATAGCCTCTTCTGATACCTGAAACCTCTATCATATGTGCAAATTGCAAGAGCTGTAGTTTCATAATGCATAAACATTTAATTGCTGCAGGATTTCCTATGACTCTACTATATAATGTCAAGGGCAGAGACTAGTTTTGCTGATCCAGTAATGGCCAAGGGCTTGATTTTTTTGGGATTCATTAGAATTTGAAAGGATGCATGCTTTCTCAGCACAGTTTCCCATTGTACATTAATGAAAAATTAAGTAGCATGGTGGCAATTGTAAAAAAAATTCTGTGAATTTCTGGATCTCTATAGTAGGAAAATGGTGATCATCAGTCCACCACTACAATTACAATTTTCTAGTACAAGATTATCTTTAGAAATTGAATAGGATTTAAAACCAAATACAGGTTTAACTTCACAAAATGAAACTCTAGTTTAGGTTGTCAAGTGGGACAATCCCACCTGAGTCATCAGGATCTCTACAGTGATGTATTCCCACTGGGGCTCTCCTGGCCTCTTTACAGCCATCAGCAGAGTGCTCTAAGAGAACACAGGGAAATGCTTCACAGAGACTTGAAGAGGTGATGGCAGATGCAGAAGTGAGAGTTGCTTCAGAATCAGGTGCATTTCAACACACAGGGAAGTTAGCTGAGAGGGACCCTGAGAGAATAGCCTAAGGGATGACAAGATAACACAGACCAAGTGGCTTGTTGATGAATTCTTGGTGGCCAAGCACTGGAAACACAGAGTATTTCACAATAAAATAATGCTTTTAGATCAGACAACAGGATGGATCAAATCAAGGGCAGTTTCTACTTGTCAGTGGTGGCAGTATGTGTGCATGAGGTGGGACACAAGTAATCCTACTTTTTACTTTTTTTAATACCTCCTTTTTACTTTTTTATTTATAGATTTCTGATTCTAACTCACAGGGGCTATTTACATCTACTACCATGGCTATTATAAAAATTCCAAAATCGAATAGGATGTATTTTGTCTATAATATAGAGAAAGAAGAAATATAGAGTGTTGTAGCTGATAAGTAAAAGATGATGGAGGTTCTTAAAAAAACTTAGAATTACCATTTTAATAAATGTGATCAGCAATTAAACTTCTGGACATGTAACCTAACAAACTAAAAACTGAATTTTAGAAATATTAGTGATGCTATATGATAGAAGCAAAACTCACCATAACCATAAGGGCGAAACAACCTAAATAGCCACTGACAGATAATTGGTCAAATAAATGTAGTCTAAACATATCATGGAACATTTTGTGGCCTTTAAAAGGAAAGACACGGCCGGGCGTGGTGGCGCACGCTTGTAATCCCCGCGCTTGGGAGGCAGAGACAGGAGGATCGCGCAGGTTCGAAGCCAGCCGTGTGCGCTGGCTTAGGAGACCCTGTTTCCAAATAAAAAAAATGTAAAAATAGGTCTGGGAGTGTAGCCCGGAGGTAGAAGGGCTTCCAGGAACCCCAGTACCACCAAAAAAAAAAAAAAAAAAAGGAAAGACACACTATTACAGACTACAATATGAATGAGTATTGTGAAAATTTTTATAAATGTAATAAATCATGCATAAATGAAATACAATATGATTTCTATTTTAATATAGATAAAATTTTATAAAAATAGTAAACAAATGACATTATTTTATAAAGAATAGTGAGTATGATAGTGAGAAAGGTATCAAGAGGCTTATTTCTACTGCTTTCTTATTTCATTGGCCACAAAAGACCAGGAGGGGTCATGTGGAAAAGGCAAAGTGTCTTTTCTCTTCAAGAGAGACCCTTTTGAGTAATTTTCACTTTTTCTACAGTTTCACATTTCTATTCTCTTATTTCCTTTCACACACTATGAGTACTGTCATATAAATGTATTTCTTTTCTCTGCCCTCATAGGTAATTCCTAATTGATGTGTTGTGCAGCTTCAGTTTCTTATCTTTTTCATCCTATGAGGCCCTCAGTTTCATATCTACTTTTCTTTTAGAATGAAATCTGAAAACAGCAGGTATGTACACCTGTCAGGAGAATGCAGAGCACTCTTTCTCCAAGAAGAGACTACCTGCTCATTTGTTTTGAACTTGAGAAAACCTTAATGACTTTCATTTTATTTTAATGACTTTGTGCTTTGTTTCTAGGAAATGATGTAAGTGGCCAACAGGAGATAACAAGTATTCAGAGAGATTCTTCTAAATAGTGAAATCTCATTTTGATTTTCAAGTTTAGGTTGAATTTAAAAAACCCTCACTATTGAAAGTGCTATGATAGAATTTGGTAATGAAAATTAAAAATAACCATTTATACCTCCAGCCATCTTCTGTCTTGTTGAAAACATAGATCTATAAAAATATTACATCATCTCCATTGTAGTGAATACAATTGAACAGCAATGAAAGACTTGAATCTACATCTGCTCCAAGATTTATACATAACTGTGCTAAGAGATGATGGAACATGGAAAATGGGCACATATATTCAGGATGTATTGAGTGGGATTCTTGAAGGCATTAAGAAAAGGCATGGTGAGAAATATGTAAAGCATACTTAATTACAATAAAAAACATAAGCAAGTTTCAACAAACTTCAAACAGTTAAAGACCTAATTGGGCAGCATGCTGAGATTTCAGTGACTTGATTTTGAGATAAAAGGAAGAAATGGGAATGAGGAGAAAACAACCTTGGGGAAAGAGTTATTTTTTCCTGTTCTTGTGGTTAAATGAATAAATATTTGATTTATTATTTATATTAATTAATTTTTTGATACTGGGGATTGAACCCAGATTCCCATTATACTTCATTTTAATTTTGAAACACGATCTCATTAGGTTGATGAGAATCTCACTACTTGCTGAAGCTGTCCTCAAACATGAAATCCTCCTATTTCAGCTTCATAAGTACTTGGATTACAATATTGTGCAAACACAATTGACCCCTTTTAATTTTCTGTGATAAATATTGAGAAACATAATCTACATAAAATGTTTTTCTTGAATACTCAATGATCTTTAAGGATAAAAAAGCTTTCATTAACAAGAGTTTTAAAAAACATTAATGCAACTAAATAGATACATGTTATATTAAGTATGTGTATATTTTTATTAGTTCTCATAACATTCTTCCTTATGCATTTCTCATCCAACTCTCCGTGTTCAAACAGCAAGAAAATATGAGAGGAAGTGGAAGCTGATGTTCAGGGAAAGTCAAGTCAAGAAGAAGAATTCAAAGTAAGATCAAGGAGCTAAAAGAGACTAAACCACACTTTCAAGAAAAAGTACTATCAATCAAACAGTTTTATATTTGTTAATATAAATGTAAAACTCATTTTTTTTGAAAAATGCTTCAATCACTGGACTCTACTCTTTAGAAAATCTAGTGCTCAAAGATAGGACCAAGAAGGATATCATGTAGAGACAATTGTTCTAAGATATTTCTAAGTGTCTGATCTACTTTGTTTACCTTGTAATACATATATCTCAATCATTTTACAAGTTTCTGCAATATCTCATTGGTTTATACCATGAGTTCATTATCATCATACCCCAGTTCAACAGTTTCTGAACATATTATGAAGTCCAAAGATCTAGATGAAAATGAGTAACCTTTAAACTATTTACTCATATACATGGTATAATGTGAAACAAAAACATGATATTATAAAAATTTTAAAATCCTGCTAAGTCAATTATTTTGAGGAACCACTAACATGAATAAACTATGTTTTGGAAGCAAATTGAGATTTTTCTCCTCATGTATTCCTTTATACACACGACTATAATATAGTACACACTCAAAATTTTGTCCTCAAAGCATTGACTATATGTCTCAGATGGACACCTGAGGCCTTGATTTCAGTGTCATGTAACCTCCATGTTTATTTCTGTGCAAGCCCAACTTGTTTTCTTGTCTAGACATCTGTTTCCTGTGGAAACCCCACCCTTGAACCTTAGGCACTCAAGATTGATTCACCTTATTCCTTCCTTCAGACACACTGAAGACAGTCCACACTTTAACTTACTCCTTCATCTCCAGTACCCTAAGCCTCACCATAAGCAGGTCTCTCCTGATGTCTTTAGGAGCTTCAGCACTGATACCTTTATATCATACTATGTTGTTTGAGGCCATGACCTGTGGACTGTTCTTACTATGAAAACATCATAGAGTGGATGCTTAATTATTTAGAAATTACTGTTCTGGAGCAAATATTTTTTGAAGAGGTCAAAGATTATATTACATTTTCCTTACATTATTTAGAAAGAGGAAGTGAGTGATGTAATTTGAAACTTTTAGTGAAGGCATGGGTGAAACTCATAGATAATTTGTAAATCAGTGTTACATTCTAGGCACTACCTTTATACTTTTCTAGATTGGACTTGAGGTCAGAGGAGGAGGCAGAAGAGGGTAAGATGTGGTATTTGACCTGCCAAGAGGACTTCAGTCCTCCCTTTCTCCAAAAGTGATGCTTGATATGTTATCTGACTGGGAGCTATCTAATGAGCTTGAACTAGGAGCCAAATATGAAAGTAGAGGCAGCATTAGGTGCTAACCCCTGGCTAATGTTTCTAAAATTATTCCTCCAAACTCTTGCAGAAGAATTTGGCCCACAGAAAATGAAAGGCCAGAGCAGGATACAATAGTTTGGTTTATTCATTGATGGGACTCAGAGCAGTGCTCTGAGTCCATGTCTTAACCCAAAGCTCAGTGAATACACATTTTTATACAATAGCTAACTTAACTTCCAGAAGGGATGGGCGAGTGAAAGACTTTTTCTGTAGTTTAAAGAAGATGCAGAAACAAAAGAGCAATTAACCTGGACATTGTTTTCTTTCTATATCTGTTATATATCCTATCTTGTGCTTACAGATGCCTGGAGAATTCCAGCTATGGTCATCTAGACAGGAGTTCTGAGAAAAAGGTTTTATTCTTCTGAATAATCTCTAGTCTTCCAGCCAAGTGTTGTCTTCAGAGTCATAGCTGGGCTCCTGCCTCATTTCCCTGTTTTGAGATTTCTCAACTTATTTAATAAGAAGTTTTCCATCTTTGAGATTATTTTTAGTCCGAGCAATCAAGGTGGCATATGGAGGTGGGCCTTTCTGGGTATTAAAGTTTGTATTAATCATTAAATTAGCAACTTTATACATAATATGAAGTAACATTCAACCAGTATAAAAACTATCACCAATATTTAGGAGGTTAAGTCTGGTGTCAATAAATTTTATTAATTCTTATACAATTTCCAGAGAAGGATTGTCAGTTTCAGAGTTTTCAGCAAGCTCATTTGCAAGGGTGGTTAATTCCTTTAAGTCTTGGATGATGGTTCTAAAAGAGGAGTGTAATTTGGCATAAAAGTACATCACCACCCCATACCATCAAAGAACAAATGCCTCCTTTTATGCTAGTAACATAACAAAATCTAGCTTGTTTCCCCAGGCCATGTGACCAATAAGGCTTAATTGGTTACAATTTCCTTTACTCTGTCTCAGATACAATTGACAAATCTTTGTTAATTATAGTAGATGTAATCTATGCAATCTACATTTTTAGTGATTGTGGCTCACCAGAATAAAAACTCAAAACCTGTAGTTATTTAGTCTCTTACCTTGAACTCGTCTGCCATTCCTCTGTGTACCAAGATGGCAGCTAAGTACACACAAGAATTAAAAGATCCTCTTGGTCCAGGCATGGCCTCATGCTGCCTATTAAGACCTCATTTCCCTTCTTTACATTGCAAGTGGTGATAAATGTGATGAATACCTGAATTTATTCATGTAGTACACTAGTTCTTCCCCAATAACTTAACAAGGTTGGGAAAAAGTTGGAGCCACAATAGCACTAGACATCTGCCAAGACATGAGATAACTCAGCTTTTTTGTTAGTCTTTAGCTTCTTTGCATGTAAGATTTCCAAGAAAGATACCGTCTACTGGTGTCTCTCAAGGGAGACATGCTATAAAGTTGGTTGACTTGGGAAGTGGGATCTGATTAGCCTGAGGGGTTGCTTTAGGACTCCAGAGAGAATATTTGTCTTGCTTAGTGCCAGTATCTATCTCGGAAAATAAGAGAGCTAGGATTTACAAACCTCATTAAAAGAGCTTTCATTTCCTTAAAAATATCCAAAATGCATTTTTAACTGGGTTCAAGCCAAAATCCATCCCAAAGGGAAAAAGATAGTTTGTACTTGTGGTTGGCCAGTGGCACATGCATAGTAATCTGCCTTGTTTACTGCCTTCACAGAGTATTTAACCCACCCCAGCTACGTATTTGTGTTTCAAAACCCAGTTTTTTCCAAACTCTTCTTTGTTTGGATAATTTTTGGCTTCTCATAATAGAGTTTGTTTGAAAGTTACAGGAGGAGAGGTTTCTCTTGTTGGGAATGTAAGTATATCAGGCCTAATAATTTGTAATGTAAAATAGTTTATGGGATCCTTTTCAAAAATGTCCATTCCCAGGCTGTAGACCCTAGGGGCTACTACTGGTCCATGGTATATTATTTTGGGATTGTCAATATTTAAAAGCAAGTGATTACATGGATTGTTTTGATAAGCTTGAGGAGGAATTTTCCTGGTAATATAAATTATATTTTTTAGAGGCTTCCATGATGGGGCCACTAATCCCATATTGACCTTTCAAACTTGGCATTGGGTAGTCTATCAGACATTGTTTCAACTAGCACAGGAACTAGCTCAAGTTCTGGGCAGAGATATTTGTCAACCGATGTGATTTGGCATTGGCTTCTCAGGCTTCCATAGGATATAACCTGCCATGTATTAAATTTGATAACAATAGGTCTGCAATTTTTGGTCACATTCAGAGTAAAGATAGAAGAGCTTGGTTTCAGCAACCTTAATAGTCTTTCCTACATGAAAAAACAGCCAAATATCCCTTCATCTTATCAATATCTGGTATACATAAAGGTTCTAAAATTAGAACTACTATAAATCTCACTAATAAAGTCAATCTCAAAAGACATATTGCATAGCCAGGCATGGTGGTTCACGCTTGTAATTGCCATGCTTGGGAGGTGGCAACAGGAGGATCATGCAGGTTTGAATCCATCAAACCTGCACGATCTTAAGAAACCCTGTTTCCAAATAAAAATATAAAAAATAAGTGTTTGGAATGTATCCCGGAGGTAGAAGGGTTTCCAGGAACCCCAGTACCACACACACACAAAAAAGACTTATTTTATAAAATCTAGGAGTTCAATTTTTCAGCAGGAGGTGTGATGCTCCTCAAGCTTCAGCCTGCGTGGGCCAGTCAGTGTCTGGGTATAACTGGAGTAAGACACATTTTCTGTTTAGGATTAGCCTGTTTGGACTCCCCAGGTTTTTCATGAGCAGTCCAGTGTTTTGTCTCTGGGGCCACTGGTTCTGGAGATGTTAGTTTCAGGAAGTTGTTGTACATCTAGGCTGCAAAATATTGACTTTTGTTGCTTTTAGGTGGGAAGAATAAGACTAAAGGATCCTCTCCATTTTGCCTTGAGGGGAACTTAATTATAGTCTTTGACCCAAACTAGGTCTGCTGGCTTATAGGAATGAACTGGGATACTTAATCTGACTGGTGTCCTAATACCCATTTATATGTTTTATATGTGACTGGTGTCCTAATACTCACTTATATGTGTCATATGTGACTTTTCCAATTTCTCTCATAAGTCTATGAATTTCCTTTGTTCTACTTACCACACAGTCTTTCTGATTGTCCTTGGGACAGAGGATGTGGTTGAGCAAACATCATCTCATAAGGAGAATATCCAGAATACCCAATTCTCTTAGAAGGAGTAGATCTGATTCTGAACAAATTTAAGGTAAGACTTGAACTCAAGTTGGATTGATTTTCTGATATACTTTTCTTAACTCAGTTTTTATTGTACCATGTATCCTCTTCTTCTGAACTTTGTGGTCTGTATGCAGAATTCAGCTTCCAAGTGATACACAGGGTGATGACTTCATGCTGGGCAAATTCTACGACAAATGATGGTCCATTGTCTGACTCTATGTGCAAAGACAATCCATAGCTGAAAATGATTTGAGTAAGGTGCAAATTGTTTCTCTGGCCTTTGTGTTGAAGGGGTATGCTTCTTCTCACCCAGTCTCAGTGCACAGCATGACCAGGAGGCATTAGTACCCATTAAATTTTGGCAGTTCAGACAAGTCAATTTGTACATTTTCAAAGGAAGCTGTTTCCACAGCCTAGAAGAAGTTCAGGTCTTGACTTATTCTTGGAGGAAGTTCAGTTCTTTACTTATGGTTGTTCATATAGCTTCAGGTCACACATGGCTGCATTATTTTTTGCCAGAGCTGAAAAGTGGCATGAGATTTCTCAAGGTTTTTTTGTTACCTAATGAGGGTGACTTTAGGCACCTCCTGCACAATAGTTGGCCTGAGCTTATAAGGCATGGTTACATGTTTGTAAAACAGTAGCATCCATTTTCCTAGGGTTTCAGTTGCCTTTTCCCTTTTTAGCTATTCTTATTATTGGGGCAGGTAGAAGGGGTTATGACTGGGGACCCAAGTTTGGCATCAAGTGATAAATGCTACAAGAAGTGTTTGTATAGTCCCCTTTGCTCCACTGTAAGATTTGGAGTTTTTTTGTGTGTATGTGTGTGCCTTTCGGATACTCCATTTTAATGCACTGTACAATGTATGATGGCCACCTTTGCTAATTTTCAAACTGCCTAAAGAAGTTTTAGAATCTTTTGAGGGTACTTTCTCTTTTCATTCAGGATTTAATAGTCTCTTCTTGTAGATAGCTCTGTGGACATGCAGGTTTAAGAATGCACTTAAAGTGCATACAGATATTGACTAGCCTACATTTTTCTAACCCAATTACCCAGGTGAGGACAAATAATTCACCTTTTTGAGCTGAGGTGCTGATCTGGAGGGGCTCATTCTCTAGAACTATGTCTAAGGGAACATCAGCATACCTAGGTTGCTGTTGCTGTTGCTGATTTATGGAACTTCTATCTACAAACACTATTAAGTTTGAATGAAGGTAAGGGTGGTATGTTGTCTAAATCCCTGGGTGGGTTTGTGCCAGCACTTTTTCACAATCATAAATTGATGGCTCAACTTTAAGTGGCAGTAGAATTTCTTGATTCAGATATGCACTATTTCCAGCTGTACATAAGAATTTTTACATAATCCCCAATATTTTGTGAGCCTAATATTGGTTATGTAATGGTGCCTTTTTGAGTTCATGAGTAAAACTACAGGATGGGGAACATTTACCTGAAATTCTTGACCAAAGTTTAATTTGTCAGCTTCTTTAATGCAAAGGGCAGTTGCTGCAAGGAACCAGGCATGGTGGCCATCCAGCAATATGGTTCAATTGTTTTGAGAAGTAAGCAAGCAGCCAATGCCAAGACCCAATCTGCTGGACCACAAACCTGACTAATGTTTTCTTTCTTTCAGAGGTGAACAAGATGAAAGGTTTTTATAATACCAGGAGTCCTGAGTTATGGTGGTGAGTATTTACACTTTGAGTTGCTTAAAGTCCTACTTTTTTACTTTTTTCCATACAAATGGGTCTTTACCTCCCCTCTTTGTAAATTTGTAAGGGGTTTTGACAGTAAAGTTTTGAATCCAGATGTGACAGAACACTCTGCTCCAAGAAATTCCCAGAGGGCTCTCTGGATGTCAGGGATGTCTTGGACTGTCTTTTGTCACGATGCTCCCAATAGTATTTTTCTCTCTCAATGGAAAACCTCATACATTTTACCTTTTGTTGACAAACCTAGGATTCATTCTTAAAGACCATATAACCACAGTGATGTAGGAGTATGATCATTTGTTCTGCTCCTTTGCACAGCCTTCCAGAGTCTTGTGTCCTAGGAGGAGGCCATTAGCATAATGATGATGTGTGCAGCCCAAGGTACAAGAAGGAAAAGACTTGAGGTCATGGGCCAGAGTTTCTCAGAAAATGATAGGGAGTTTTTTAATCCTTGGGGCAACTTAGTTCAGATGAACTGGGTTTTGCCTCCAGTTATTGGGTCCCCCCCATTCAAAGGTTAACATTTCTTGGCTTACAAGAGCCATATGATACTGAAGAAGGTATTTTTCAGATCCAAAAATGTGAACCAGATTGCAGTGGCTGGGAGAAAACTTAGAATATGGTTGATGAACCAGAAGTCCATCACAAACTAGCACTCCTGGGTTCCCAACTTTTTAACTGGCAAAAGAGGAGTGTTTGAGTGGGACTGACATGGCATAATAATACCATATTTTTAAGTCTTTTTATGTGTAGACTGGATTCCTTTCAGGGCCAGTTGGGTATTGGGTACTGCCATAGTCATACTGATCAGGCATGAGGGCAAAGTTTAATAACTAACCTGTGCCTGGAATCTGGCCATGCTTGGTGAATTGTCCTTGGCCCATATAGTGGGCCATTGGACTTCTACTTCTGAGCTGATGGAGCCCCTCGTTTTTGCTTCTCAAAAAGTATTACTCTTCTTTTGGGGGCATCTACAAGAAGAAAAATAGCTGAGAAGTTGACACTGACAACTTTATTTTACCCTAACTAGAAAGGTAATGGTGGCTCTGAGTTAGCTGAGGAGGTCCTAATCCACCAGCAGAACTGGACAGCCTGGCATATATAGAAATGAATAAAAACTTATTTTTCTACTAGAGTGAATTGGTGGGGGTTGAAAAATATCTGTTTGGAGTCTTTCTCTGTTCCTCCAATTTTGTTGACATTTTGGGCATGAGAGGGGCTATTGGACTGGTAATGTTTTGCCCTGGTATTAATGAGAAATTGGAGATTGTGCCCCCAAGTGCCATTAGGAACATGGGCTCCTCGAGGTTTTCAGCCAAATCCCCTTCAGTCATTAAACAAACCAGCTTAGCTGACAACCAGAATAGAAGCTGGGCAGAGGCCTGATATTTTCTGATGGGGCCCTTAATCTTTCTTTGGGCATTCACTTTTCCAGTGCCCAGTTTTCTTTCAAAGCCACATTGGTCGTGGTGGGGAGGAGCACTGCATTCTTTAGGTGGCCCTAGGTTTCAGAGAAAAAGGGACCTTGACTGGTTGGGTTTTGTTCTGGCTCATCATGAAGTGCTGCACTGAGGTCAGCTTTTTGCTACATGTTCTGATCTGCCTCTTGTTTTTTTTTTTCAATGTCATCTGTGATGATGACCTTTTTCTCTGCCTCAAGGAGTTGGGAATAATGAATTCCTTCAAATCATTCCAGCTTCTGTAGTTTGTGGAAGAGGTCACTAGCACTCTGGCCAATGAAGGCAGTGTTAAACATTTGTTGGTATGTGGATGATTTGTGGTCAAAAGTAGTAAAAAAAAAAGTGATAAATATCACAGAGCCACTCGTAAAAGAAACTGGGGGCTCTTAAAAGGCTTTTAAAGGCCTCCTTCAAAGTTGGCAATGTTGGTGACCTTGGAGCCCCAAGAGGAGGGTTTCTCATTATTCCTCCAGTTTTGCCATATATCTGAGATCATTTGGGTTCCACTGGGAGTCTCTTGCTGGAAGGCATTCTTGATAATAAACCTAGAAGTCTTGAGCTTCTGCTGGGGTACTTTTCATGGCACATCAGGCTATGGCATACAGAATTTGGTGCCTTTTTCAGTGTCAAGAAGACTCAGGAGAAGCCAATTACAATCAGGCCAAGTAGAAATGTGCATTTGGAAGATGGATTGGAAGAGGTCAACCAGGGTCTATGGCTTTTCAGTAAAAGAGAGAGTATAATGTTTTCCATTTAAGAGCTCTGCAGTAGTTAAAGGTTTGTACACAAAAGTCAGTTGACTAGGATGCAACTGTCCGTGTCTGTCCACAGTGGGGGCTCACTTAATATTCCTTAGACAGAATTGGTAACATATGGCAGTAAAGTTTCATTAAAATCTTTTAGGGAGTTGATTATAAGACTTCAATCTCAGGAGGTGCCTGTCAGTGCTGACGTTGGCATAGTGGTGGTGGTGGTTGAGGGGAGGATTTATCTGGCCCAATCTGATATTGCTCTGGGGTGGCACAGGAGGATAGCAGAGTTGAGGTTCTGCTTTCTAAAGTGGATGTCTGGTTGGATGGGTGAGGAGGCATTGATGGTTGAGAAGGGACTGAAGGTGCCAGTGTGGCTGGTGGAAGCTATAGGGTTTGGGAGATATATGATAGTTTCATGTTTTATTCTTCTGGGGGATTTTCCAAAATGAGTAGTTTGGCTTCATCTGGTTGCTACCTCAGCTTTTTTGACTGATCACTAGCATCCTGCTTTTTGGTGATTAAAATCTGGGTGAATGGACCTCACATTCATGAAGAGGAGTTTCAAACTAATTGAAGCCAAGTGTAAATGTAAGAGAATTGGTCTGAATGTCCCATACTGCCTGTGACTTGATGCCAAAAGCATCATGTGAAACTTGGATCTAACGAGCTTTCTGATGGGCAATCTTTCTGAAGGTCAGCCAATTTATATTATACAGGATTTGTGATCTTCCTGTTTTTTTTAAATCAACAATCACCTGTATAAAAATTTCTAGGATTTCTGATCAAGAGGCTAAGGAGGGGAGTGGGCTCATTTTGCATTTCTCCTATTCTAATTAGAGAGTCCAAATTTGCTGGGTTGCCTAAAAGAGATAGAGACAGAATTTACTTCATTTGTGCACAGCCATCCTCCTTGCAGAGGTATTTCAAGGGTACCTTGGCAAAAGGCACATCAGTATCAGCTTTGAATTCAGCCAAACCAAGAACTTTTTCTGGACTGCCACTTACCCAATACAAGATGGCCCTGGATTCAGTAAGCAGACTCAATACTTTTCTCAGCCTTTTGAGATACAAACCATAGTCTGAGCTTGGTGTCTATTTTAGTCATGCATTCGCACTCACCATTCACACACACCCAACCTGAACTAAATTCCAACTTTATGTCCTTTGAATACACGTCAGGAAATTCTCAAGGGGCAATTAGCTTCTTCTCCTACTATTCTGATAGTAGGGTCTGATTGAGCCCCTGTACTGCTTACTGAGACTAAGAAATCAGTGCTAGACAATCATACTATCTCCAGCCTAAAACTTCAGGCTGTTAATATCAGAGTTGACCACCTCTAGATGATTTCTCCCACATTGTGGCAAAAGATCACTGGTGCAGTCAGTGCATCAACATCCATGACATAAAAGGCCAACTACAAATACACAGGTGGAAAAGGCAAAAGCATACTAATCTCATCTCTGGTACTGACACAAATGCACCACTTGACTGGCTCACAAAAATATTGTAAAGACCGGTTCATGCAGTACAAAAATTCATAGGCTAGATTAGAATACAGAAGTTGTGTTTATTCAACAGTGGGACTCAGAGAGGACAGCTACAGGTCTGAAACTTAAGCTCAGGGCATACATGATTTTATACCATTCATAACTTGATTTTCAGAAAGGAGTGATTATTAAAAGAGACAAATAAGCAATTAACCCACATATTGTTTCTCTTTTCTCTAGAAGTTACATGCCATATCTTGTGGTTAGAGGTGTTCAGAGTCCTAGCTATGATCACCTTGTTAAGTGGTCTAGGTAAATGCTTTTATTTTTCTTACTAGTCTAAACTTCCATCAAGAGTCATCTTCAAAGACACAGCCAACCTCCTTCAGCAAAACTATGAACTATTCAAATGGACATATTCCTACAAATTTCATTTTAAAACTTAATATTATAAATACGTGGCATAGATTTTGTTTATCATATGTACACCAATATCTTTTGAACTAAGTGATTTTTTAAAAATTTTGTATCCCAATTTGTCCTGTAGTTATTCCACAGTTCTGCATACCTTGTCTTGAAGGAATTTAGAAGATTGATATAGAACAACTAACACAAAGGTTTTTCACTTCTAGAGCAGTAATCTAAAACTAGGAGTAGGTTTTCTCCTAAATTCCATCTACTCCAGTGGACATTAGACTGGAGATACTTTAAGATTGAGTCACTGGTCTGTGCACTCTGTTAAAGTACTCAGCTCTGACCTTTACCACAGAAGGACCAGCCAGGGAATCTATGCAAAGGCATGAGGCCAAACTACTTTTTCTTTCTCCAAGTAGGCAATTAGGCTTAGTGAGAAGTTTTCCTCCATACACACAGATATAAAACTAATTCAGACACATTCTCTTTCTGAGATATCATTCTTTGAAAGCATCTAGCATCCCAAGAGAATAGAAGCAAGGGGAAAGTTTCTGGACACCCTCTCACTAAAGATCCTGACTCCAGTGTAGCATGAGAGACTAGGATTAAGAAAGACCTCTACCTTTTAGCTTTACTCTGGAAATCCAAAGTTGTAGGTCACATATTCAGTGACCTAAGTTGTCATAAGTGACAACCAGAAAGTGGATCGCGCGCTCCACACCGCCGGCCCGGCCACAGTGGCGCCGAGCCGGTCCAGGCTCGTCAGCCGGAAGCCCGGGGCCTGGAGGGCGAAGCCGGCCGGAAGGGGAGCGGACACGACCCCGTCCGCGCGGAATATTGAAGGATGTTTGTTCCAAGATCTCTAAAAGTCAAGAGGAGTTCCAATGATGACATCAAAAGCTGTGTTGCTAAGAAAATTAAGCCAGAAGGAGAAGACCTTCAGCTGGACCAAGGCAGAGATGTCTCAGTCTACACTTCAGTTACAGAAGAAGCCATTACACCAGACAGGCCCAGCAGCCAGTCAGGCCCCTTCCCCAGCCTGGCTGGCCAGCTGAGGGAGGATGCCTCTGTAGGCCCTGAGCAGGGCGCTGAAGAGCCTGTGAAGTCATTTTCCAAAACACAGCGCTGGGCAGAACCCGGGGAACCTGTCTGTGTTGTCTGCGGTCGTTATGGAGAGTACATCTGTGATAAGACAGATGAAGATGTGTGCAGCTTGGAATGTAAAGCAAAACATCTTCTTCAAGTTAAGGAAAAGGAAGAGAACTTAAAACTCAGCAGTCCAGAGAAAGTGGGTTCTGAGCCAGAGTCTCCACTCGATGCAGCTTTTTATATCTACAAAGAGCACCCCTTTATTTTGAACCTTCAGGAGGACCAGATTGAAAATCTTAAACAGCAGCTAGGAATTTCAGTCCAAGGGCAAGAAGTCACCAGGCCCATCATTGACTTTGAACACTGTGGTTTCCCTGAGACCTTAAATCACAACTTGAAGAAATCAGGCTATGAAGTGCCAACCCCCATCCAGATGCAGATGATCCCTGTGGGTCTCCTGGGGAGAGACATTCTGGCCAGTGCAGACACTGGCTCAGGAAAAACAGCTGCCTTCCTTCTTCCTGTTATCATCCGAGCTTTACTGGAGAGCAGAGCTCCATCTGCTCTTGTCCTTACACCAACAAGAGAGCTAGCCATCCAGATAGAGAGACAAGCTAAAGAGCTGATGAGCGGCCTGCCACGCATGAGGACTGTGCTGCTCGTCGGGGGCTTGCCCCTGCCCCCACAGCTGTACCGCTTGCGGCAGCATGTGCAGGTTATCATAGCAACCCCTGGACGACTTCTTGATATAATAAAACAGAGCTCTGTAGCACTCTCTGGAATAAAAATTGTAGTGGTGGATGAAGCTGATACCATGCTAAAGATGGGCTTTCAACAGCAAGTGCTTGACATTTTGGAACACATTCCTAATGATTGTCAGACCATTTTGGTTTCAGCCACAATTCCAGCTAGCATTGAACAGCTAGCAAGCCGGCTGCTGCATGATCCTGTGAGAATCATCGCTGGGGAAAAGAACCTGCCCTGTTCCAATGTCCGTCAGATCGCCCTGTGGGTAGAAGACCCAGCCAAGAAGAAAAAGCTGTTTGAAATCTTAAATGATAAGAAACTCTTTAAGCCTCCAGTGTTGGTATTTGTGGACTGCAGACTAGGAGCAGACCTGCTGAGTGAGGCAGTTCAGAAGATCACAGGTCTCAAAAGCACATCGATGCATTCAGAGAAGTCACAAGTAGAAAGGAAAAACATATTGGAGGGGCTGCTTGAAGGAGAGTATGAAGTCGTGGTGAGCACGGGTGTCCTGGGACGAGGCCTCGACCTGATCAGTGTTGGGCTGGTGGTGAATTTCAACATGCCGTCCAGCATGGATGAGTACGTGCATCAGGTTGGAAGAGTGGGGAGATTATGTCAAAATGGAACAGCAATTACTTTCATCAATAACAATTCAAAAAGACTCTTCTGGGATATTGCAAAAAGAGTAAAGCCCACAGGATCCCTTCTTCCTCCACAGTTACTAAGTTCCCCTTATCTTCATGACCAGAAGAAAAAGGAACAACAGAAAGATAAACAGACACAAAAGGACATGGTTACAGGAGCTAATCTTATGGACATTATTAGAAAACATGATAAAAGTAACTCCCAAAAATGATTTCTTATGCTACTCTGAGGAAGTTTTATTGTGTATTTTCGGCAAAATTTATATAAATTATTACTGTATAATTTGAATAAATTAGAATATTCATGAATTAAAAGAATGTTAAAGATATTTTTAAGTTTTAATAAAATTGATACAGCAATATTGAAAAAAAAAAATAAGTGACAACCAGTGAAATTCTGATGGTCCCAGAACAGTCTAGACACCTAAAAGTTACTGGAGGAAGAAAAACAGACTGGTACAAACCATTGATCCTCCCCATGATCAGCAAAGAATGAGACTACAAACAATCCCTTCCCAAGGGGATTGAACTATATGGATTATAAGAAATAGTTCATTTGTGCATTCAATATCCTTACTTACTCTGAGATAAACAAAGAACTTGTATCTTTTCTACCATTCTTGAAGCTCTGACAGGTCCAGCACAGTCTAATTGCCCAAGGAAGAATGGAAAAATTTTATATATTTCCCATAGTAGCCCATGATTAGGTATAGACTTGCAGACAACAAGCAATAAAACAAAGCAAACAACAAATAAACAATAACAAGAAAAATACAAAACAGATCATTTATTCTTTCTGACAAAGAAAATAGTAAGGAGAGACCCCCCAAATAGCTTGCTGAACTAATTAGTGGTATTTTTTATTCTACATGAGGCTGTTTCATAAACAGAGAAATGTGTCTGCTTTGCTCTATTTACGGGCACCAAAACAGAGGATAAAAGAAGCTAATGCATCAAGGAGAGATATTCCAAGCAAAAGAATAATCATCTCCCATAACACAGAATAGAAATACCTAAGAGAATATTGAAAATAACTTTTCAAAAGATTCTGCCCAAGGGCAAAAGACTAATGCATATAAAAAGGAAAAGTTTCAACAAAAAGGTAAAAAAAATTCCAAAGAAGGAATTATTTTTTAACACTAATTGTACAATTTTATTACAATTATAGAATATAATTTTTTAAAGTTGACAAACTAACAACCACCTAGCCTATGCATAACACAGCACATGTGAAAACATTTTAGCAGAATTGTTGACCATAAATTTTAAATAAGTTGACAGTATGATGTAGTTGCAGGCTCCCTTCCTCCGCCAAACCCCAAATGAATAATGCAAACATTGGTCCTATTACAAAGGAAATGATAAACTCTTTTTTTTTTTTGGCAGTACTGGGGTTGGAACCCAGGTATTCTACCTTCAAGCTATGTTCCAGCCCTATTTTTTGAAGGAATTATGATGTTAATAAGTACGATAACTTAACAGACAAACTTACTAGAGGTGTCCAGCAGCAAAATAGTTTAAGCAGGAGGAAGAGTCAGAGAACATGAGGTATGGTTATTGAAATAGATCAGTCAGAGAAGCAAAGCAAAATAAGAATGTAAAAGAATAAAGAAAACTTAATGGACATATGTGACATCATTTCTCCTCCCTTCCATGTGCAGGTGAATCTCTTCACATTGTAGGCTTGTTGAGGGAAAGGTGACACCTGTAACCCTTCATTCCTGTCATGTTCAGTGTGTCTTTTCTTGTGTCTTATATCTTTGTGAATCCCACGTATTTTTATTTCTTATTCTACTCCATCTCTTTGGTGCATCAAAACTTCTTATACAATCTTCTTTAAATTTTAAATTGTATTATAGTCATTTTGTGGTAATAGAGATCGATTGTTAGTGGGACTCATATTCGCTGCTTTTCTTGGTCGCCATCTTCCCAGAAGTCCACATATGTACTTCTTATGTAGTATATTTTAAATATTTCTTCCCACTCTCTTGAAACTGATTCCATTTATCACATTTTAATTTGCTGAGAGTCTTTGAGTTCCTTTGATTATTGGGAAACACAAATAAATGTGACTTCTCAGTAGTGTGGACTTTATGAACCTCTTTAAAACTATATGGTGAGCTGGGTGTGGTGGCATACACTTATAATCCCAGGATTTGAGAGGCTGAGACAGGAGGATCATGGTTTGCAGACAGCCTCAGCTACTTAGTGAGGCCCTTTGCAACTCAGTGAGACCCTGTTTCAAAATAAAAATTAAAAATATGGCTGGGGGTATTTCTCAGAAGTAGAACACCCATGGGTTCTATCCCCAGTACTGTAAAAAAAAAAAACAAAACTATAAAGTGAAAATAACATCTCTCAGACCCAAAGGGCCAGGGCCAAACACAAAACACTGTGAGCTACTAAAGAGCTTTCTGATTTACTTCTATTTCTTTTTCTCTGAGGAGCTATTCTGTTAGAAACCATGGTTGCCTAGTTGCAATAGAAAAGTAAAAGTATACTTAAGGAAATAAAGAGATAAAAAAGAGAAAGTAAGAAAGAAGCTTAATTTTGATATAATATGTAGGGTGTGTGTGTGTGTGTGTGTGTGTGTGTGTGTGTGTGTGTGTGTGTTTCTGGGGACTGAACTCAGGAGAATTCTGTCTCTGAATTGCACACCCATCCCTTTTTAAAATTTTGTATTTTGAAATAGGTCTCAAGAGTCTACTGAGAGGGACTAAGAATGGGAGACATTCACTACTTACTCATTTGACAAAGGTCTAATATTTTAGACCTAGAATATACAAGTAGCTTAAAAAGCTTAACACTAAAAATTTAAAAAAATTAAAAATGGGTGATCAGACAAAATTGACATTTTTCAAAAGAAGAAATACAAACGACTGACAAATATATATTTCATTATTATCAGTTATCAGTGAAATGCAAATCCAAACTACATTGAGATTCCATCTCACTCCAGGATAATAGTCATCAAAAACACAAATAATAATAAACAGTGTCAAGAATGTAGGAAAACCAGAACCCTGTTACACTGTTGGTGAAACTAAACTGGCATAACCACTTTGGAAATCAGTGCGGAGGTCTCTCAGATGATTGAGAAAGAAACTAACATATAACACAGTGATAACACTTTTATGCATCTTCCCAAAGATATTAAATAAAAACATTATTATTATACACACATATTCATGTTCATTGCAACAGAACTAAAAATAGTCAAATTACAGAACCAGCTTAAATGTCCACCAATGAATGAATGAATCACAAAATAATAGAATTTTATTCAGTCATAAAGAAGAACAAAATTACACCACTTGCAGGAAAATGGACGAAACTCAAGAATGTTATACTTAGTATACCCAGTTCCAGAAAACATGTATGTTCTCTCACATGTGGAAGATAGATATTTGGCAATAGGAGCCACATTAGCTAGAGGAGCAGACTCCAAGGGAGTGACTGAGGGCTATCAGGGAAAGTGGGGGCAAAAGTCATAAAGGACGAAATAGTAGAAATAATGCTAAGAACATACACAAAATTGCCAATTCCAATTTCAAAGACTGTGGGGTGGGGTGGGGAGGGCAACAAGAGTGTGTGCATGTATTTTTGTAACACTTTTTACCTCCAAAATTATGTAAATGATGTAAAATTACACTGTTCCAAACTTTAAAAAATTGAAACAGGATCTCACTAAGTTGCTGAGAGTCTCACTAAGGTGCTGAGGCTGGTGTAGAACTTGTGATCTTCCTGACTAAGCCTCCCAAGTACTAGGATTCCAGGGCCATGGCAATCTTATAATATGTAGTTTTAATTATAATGCAAGCTTGAATATTCTAGTTTCTAAATTTGAAAATGAAGCTTTATTCCAAGAAAATGTTGAGCCATTAAAGGTCTGTTTTTATGAAACTCATTTCATGATAGATTTGAATAGAAATGATATTGAACAAGTGCAATTAAACAGAGATTGGCAATCATTCTCTAGATGAAAATTATGAGCAGCTACCAGGCACAAGGGCCCTGGTAGAGTCATGATTCATGACCTTTAAATATAAATGTAACTCATGGTCACAGGAATAGGTTATCAGCAAGGTAATGTAGAATGATTCCAGAGAATATATATTGTTTATGCCAGAGGCTCAGGTAGCTATTGCTGATCACTATTGCAATCATAAAATATTGCATTTGCACTTAAGTACCAGTACCCACAGGTCCATTCACTATGAAACCTCCTAAATGGTAAAGTAATAACAAGATAAGATGATAAATGCAGAAAAATTAATTTATTAGAACAAGACATTGAAACCTCTACATTTTTCAGTGAAGATCATGGTATCCTTGAAAACTGTTGAATCAGGAATAATTTATTTTTATTCATTTCAACACTTTGCCACAATCTGTCCCTGAAATTGAACAGAAAAAAAGACATAAAGATATTTAAAGGTGAACTCAGTCATGCTTTTCTCAGTTTTCCTAGGGTATTTGGTTCAGATGTCTTTGGAATTCAGAGACGCTGAATGGACAGAGCATCCCAGGAATTATTTCCTCAGTAGACTCAGGACTGTGGGCTCTACTTTCTCCTGCAATGGAGAACCCATTGTTGACACATGTGGAAGGGCTAATGGAGTTTGGGGCTGCAACTATTTTCAGAGATCACAGCCTACTTGACAGAACTGGTAAAGCTAGCAAAAAATAAAAAAAGAAACACCTGCAAAGACTGTGCTCTGACAGAGGCCAGCTCTAGATCCCTTCTGCCTTCTGTTAACACTCTTTGTGTTGCCTATAACTTTCTACAGTGACTGAGACCCAGCAGGAGAGCAGAACTCACACACAGGAGGTCTCCCAAGCAGGGGGCAGCAGGATTTTGCATTGAAATATCCCTTTTCGGGGCCAAGTTTTCATTTTCAGGACACCATGGGGAAGAATAGCATCCAGGGTGGTATCCTGAGGAAGGATCAGACCCCCAAATTCTGTGCTTAATTGGATTTAATTTAGCAGATGAGATGGTAGTATCCTCCATGTGGCCCAGATCAGTCAAGTTATTAAGACCATGAAGGTAGGTGTACATCCCCTCAATTTAGTGGAGACTGTTGATTCATTGTAGTGGAGACTGTTGCTTCACTTATGACTGTGTGGGTGACTAGAAGACTATATACATAAAGAGTGATGATATTACCAGTACTGCTTCAATGAGGAGTCTGTTCATAAGTGACATTTGATCCGTGCACTCTTTCACTTCCATCTTTGCGGCTACGGCTTCCTCAGGTGCATCATATTTTTTCAGTAAAGACTCAAATTTTTCCTTAGGTAACTTCAAGAAGCCAGTCATTGTGAAAACAAGGTCTTTACATGGTTTAGCATTGGCTGAGGAATGGAAGAAAAAAATGAAATTTATGAATCCCAGAAGTCTGCTAGACACGTTCTCTAGAGTTTTATGTTACTATCCCATGAGAGTTCTGATGGCAATAGAGATGCTCCTGGTTTTCATTTCCTCAAGATCACACAGGAAAGGCAGAGCAAAGACTGGAAAACAGCTGCTGACCACTTTCTAAACACTTTAGGATTGTTATTTTTTTTACAGCACATCAACTACTTGGGACAGTTTATGTGATTTTACAATTGTTGTTTGTTTTTTTTTTTTTACTTGAAACAACAACATTGAGTGAATCCCCTTGAGAGAAACCTTATTAGTCTTGTATATTAGAAAAAGGAAAATTTTGAATTATCCAATTTTTTAAGAGAATGAGACAGTCAGAATCTCACCAGAGCTCAAGAAGAGATATTTAATTTGGAGAAGAGTATATAAAACTAAGTGTGAGGAGATAATATTTTGATATGAAGTTTAATGAGTTTGGTTATTCCTTTTAGTGTAGTAAATGCTAAAAACTGAAAATTTTTAATAATCACTTTTAATACTAAAATGTAAAATTGGAATTTATCATTACCCCTTTATTTTGTAGTGATTGAGATAGGGAACTAAGGCTCATTACTGACCTCACTGGAAATTGTAGGGTGACCAGAAGGAAACAATGTTCTGGTCTGGATTCCACACACCTTCAACATTTTTGAGCCACCTATGGTTAAGAGGTGGCCTGCAAACTGTACCCTAATTCTCTATAAGACAACACAGTATTTGTAAAAAGAGAGAGAGTGAGAGAAAGAGAGAAAGAGAAAGAGAGAAGAGAGAGAGAGAGAGAGTGTGTGTGTAGGATAACAGACAACACAGAGCAGTTGGAGGAGTTTCCACAAATGAAAGGAAAGAATAAAACCTGAGAGACATTGCCGGGCGTGGTGGCGCACGCTTGTAATCCCCGCGCTTGGCAGGCGGAGACAGGAGGATCGCGCAGCTTCGAAGCCAGTCGTGCGCTGGCTTAGGAGACCCTGTTTCCAAAATGAAAATGTAAAAATAGGTCTGGGAGTGTAGCCCGGAGGTAGAAGGGCTTCCAGGAACCCCAGTACCACCAAAAAAAAAGAAAAGAAAAGAAAAAAAAACCTGAGAGACATTGCCTCATGACCAAAGAAAGAAACATATATGAATAATTATTGCTAGCATGGCCCCCTGTAAGTCTGTAAAATAGAAATCAGCTGAAGGGTAATACCAGGTCTGCCATACTTCATGATGGACCCCCAAAACACTAGCAGTGCTTTTACTCCTATGGTGTGTGGGCTTAATCTCAGAGCCCATGGAAAGATTCAGAGAGCACTGTCTATTGTTTCTTGGATAGACATACTTCAAACTCAACCATTCCATGAGTGTAAATTTAGGAGTTAAAAAGGTGTGGGTTCAACTGACACCTAAAATACACTGAGAAGAAGACCATCTGATGATTATAGATATAAACTTCATATTATAGCTAAATTCTATTATGTAATTTATCTAAACAGATCTGAATAAATGCAAAGATGGTAGCTATAAACTCATGGATGAGAAAAAAGTCTTTAAGACAGCAAGCATTTATTCAAAGTAAAAAACCTGAAAAACTTCAAAGCCTGGATTCACCTGTGTGTATTTCCTTATATTCTGCTGCATTCACAATGAATATCACAGAGAGTGAGTCTCTAGCCAAAATTCCTAAAATTTTCTTGCAATGCTTTTCTCCCAAAGTGAGTAGTATGAAAAAGTTTGTGTTTGTTCTGTATCAGTTCAATCACCATCCCATAGAGCTTTAACTAGTGTTCAAAGCTGGGTACTTACCAGAAGCTGTTGCTAGTCTCACAAATGATACTCACCTTTATAGCAGCAAAGGGCCAGAGTGACCAGCAGGAAAGTTATGAAAAGTCTCATGCCTCTTGATTTGCTTTGAGTTTTTCAGCTTTTTTTAACAGATGAGTGACTTGGACTCTACCACAAGAGCCTGTGGAGCCCAGAGCTATTTGTACTTAGTGAGTCTCCCTGGTCCTGCCTACAGAGGCATGTGGCAGGTCACAAGACCTGACTTTCAGAAGCTCTTCCTGATAAGAAAGTGAATTATGCATTGGTGTAAATCCTGAATCCTCCCTCCATCCTGAGTGCAGCAGAGCCCAGGAAAGCTGTCCTGTGGCAAATCTGTTCTGTCCTCCATTTGAATGATGAAGAGTCTGAGTTTTTGTTGATTATATCTGTATTCAATGTCTAGGTTTAGAAGCATAGGTGGTTTCTCATATCAGGACAGACCCAGGGAACCTGGTATCCTGGGAGTTTAGGTTTTGAATATTAGAAAAATTATTTTGGATTACCTCTGAATACTTTACAGCCAGACACACCTGTTTCATTTGGCCATTGTTTAGGTCTGAAGGATTTTTCTTTCTCTCTCAGCACCTTTTTGTCCTCACCCTCTTTGCCACATAGGGACATTAAGACATATTTAAGCTGAGCATGGTGGCACCTGCTCATAATCTCAGTATATGAGAAACTGAGACAGGAGGATTGCAGGTTTGCAGCCATACACAGCAAGTTGTGAGCCCTCTAAACTCAGTGAGAAATTGTATTAAACTATAGAATAGAATAGGAATAAGAGTAGCTTGGAGGTGAAATGTCCTGAAGATTCTAGTTACAGTTCTACAATTCAATCACATGAGAGAACTTAAAAAATATTTATTCCCCAGGTGTTCTTCTCTGGTGATTTTTCCCCACTGTTTCATTATGAAGCCCAGACAACTGGCTCTAAAATATTTTGAGGTTTCTAATTCACCGTGTGAACCACCATGAAGGTTGAACTTATGAACTATGTTTTCAGTACACATGTGGCAGGTAGTAGCAGTGATTCTCACTTCCAGGACACAAAGTGTTGGGTGGTTCCCAAAACCAAGACTTTCTCTACCAGCAAGAAATAAATTTTAGGCTGAGAAATGGCTGATTCAGTTTTGATATATGATTATGGGTAATTGTGTCTTTGAAATTTATACAGTTTATGTAAATGCAGTTGCTAATGTGATTTTTGTGTTTCTTTTTGTTGTATGTGTATGTGTGTGCTTAAAATTTACCTAGGTCTGACACATATGAAGCTTTCAATGAATGTAACCAGTATTATATTGTCCCCTTTCTCAAACATGCCATAGTTTGCCACCATATAATAGATTATAGCACTGCCAAGCTCTAGAAATTATAGATTCTCAGATGTACAAGGAAACCTGTATAAACCACAGCTATCTGCAGCAAAGTGGAAGGAAATTCTTCTCATGTTATCTCAGTCTATCATGAACCAATGGACATGAGTTTAGGTAGACAAATATCTTCCACCCTCCCTGAGCTGTGTGATTTTCTCTATATATGTTAAACACAACCTTGTAAGCTGGGTGTGGTGGCACACCCTTGTAATCCCTGTGCTTGAGAGGCAGAGTCAGGAGGATCACACAGGTATGAAGCCAGCCACACTGGCTTTAAGAGACCCTGTTTCCAAATTAAAATATAAAATATAGGTGTCTGGGAGTGTAGCCCAGTGGTAGAAGGGTTTCCAGGAACCCCAGTACCACACAAAAAAACACAACCTTGTAGACACAGTTTGGACACAGCAATAATTTCTGCTAAGGAGGATATGTTTCTTCTAGGAAACATAATTTCCATGTGTTTTTATTATTAGAATTCTCAAAACCTACTCAGGGTTTTGTTTGGATTGGATTTTAGTTTCCATTGAGTGTACAGCTTATAACTTCTTAAATTTTGGCATTGTTGGCTTAAAATCTCTTCATTTTTAGGGACTGCTATGTGATTCATAAAAATATTTTTATTGTTCTACTTTATAGCCTCTTCTGGTACCTGAAACCTCTATCATCTGTGCAAATTGCAAGAACTGTAGTTTCATAATGCATAGTTAATTGCTGCAGGATTTCCTATGACTACTATATAATGTCAAGGGCAGAGACTTGTTTTGCTGATCCAGTAATGGCCAAGGACTTGATTTTTTGGGATTCATTAGAGTTTGAAAGGATGCATGCTTTCTAAGCACAGTTTCCCATTGTACATAAAGGGGAAAAAATTAAGTAGCATGGTGGCAATTGTGAAAATTTTCTGTGGTTTTCTGGATCTCTGAAGAATATAGTAAGAAAATGATGATAATCAGCCCACCACTACAATCATAATTTTCTAGTGCAAGAGTATCTTTAAAAAATTGAATAGGATTTAGCAGGGTGTGGTGGTGCATGCTTGTAATCCCCATGCTTGGGAGGCAGAGACAGGAGGATCACGCAGGTTTGAAGCCAGCCACGCTGGCTTAAGAGACCCTGTTTCAAAAAAAAAAAAAAAAAATTGGTCTGGGAGTGTAGCCTGGAGGTAGAAGGGCTTCCAAGAACTCCAGTACCACACACACACACACACACACACACACACACACACACACACACAAAATGAATAGGGTTTAAAACCAAATATAGGTTTAACTTCACAAAATGAAGCTCTAGTTTAGGTTGTCAAGTGGGACAATTCCACCTGAGTCATCAGGATCTCTACAGTGACGTATTCCCACTGGGGCTCTCCTGGCCTCTTTACAGCCATCAGCAGGGTGCACTATGAAAACACAGGGAAATGCTTCACAGAGTCTCGAGGAGGTGATGGCAGATGCAGAAGTGAGAGTTGCTTCAGGATCAGGTAAATTTCAACACACAGGGAAGTTGGCTGAGAGGGATCCTGAGAGAATCGCCTAAGGGATGACAAGACAACACAGACCAAGTGGCTTGTTGATGAATTCTAGGTGGCCAAACACTGGAAACACACATTATTCCACAATGAAATAAAAAAGGCTTTTAGATCAGACAGCAGGATGGATCAAATCAAGGGCAATTTCTACTTGACAATGGTGGCAGAATGAGAGGATGAGGTGAGACACAAGTAGGATATTTTACTTTGTTTATTACTGGATTTCTGATTCTAACTCACAGGGGCTATGTACATCTATTACCATGGCTATTAAAAAAATATAAAACCTAAAAATACATATTTTGTCTATAATATAGAGGGGAAAATGTACCGTGTTGTAACTGATAGGTGAAAGATAATGGAGGTTCTTAAAAAACTTATAATAGAATTACCATTTTAATAAATGTGATCTTCTATATGTAACCCAACAAATTAAAAACCAGATTTTAGAAAAAAATATTAGTGATGCTATATAATAGAAGCAAAACTCACCATAACCAGGAGGGTGAAAAAATATAAATAGACACTGACAGATAATTGGCCAAAAAAATGTAGTCTAAACATACCATGGAATATTATTTGGCCTTTAAAAGGAAAGACATACTATTACAGACTAAAATATGAATGAGTATTGTGAAAATTTTATAAAGGTAATAAATCAGGCATAAATAAAAATGCAGTATATTTTCAAACTTAATATCTATAATAAAAATTTTATAAATATATAAGTAAAATTATATTATAAATAATAGTGAGTATGATACTGAGCAAAGTCTCAAGAGGCTTATCTCTACTGATTTCTTTTTTATTGGTGTATTATATTCATGTATATTATATTCATGTAGTGGGGTAATAAAAAAAAAGACGTGTAGACATACATGCACATATCACCCAGTCAGCCCACATTTAATCCCCACCCTCTTCCTTCCCTAACCCTCCCTCCCATGTTTGGCTTAGTGATTGATGTCAATACGTTTGTCTAAATACATCATGTGCCTCAGAGAGCTTTTTTCCCATCTCCCCTCCCCTCATTCACTTTAGCTCTCACATATTAGTGAAAGCATCCAATTTCTTACTTTTTGTGACTGACTAATCTCGCTTAGAATAATGTCCTCCAGTTCCATCCATTTCTCTGAAAACGCTGCAATTGTATTTTTTTTATGGCTGAGTAAAACTCCATTGTGTACATATCCCACAGCTTTGTGATCCATTCATTCGTTGATGGACATCTTGGTTGGTTCCATAGTTTGGCAATGGTGAATTGCGCAGCTATGAACATAGATACACATGGATTAGTTTGATAGATTGGTTTGCTTTCATAGATACTGAGAAGTGGTATTGCTGGGTCAAATGGTAGATTTGTTCTCATTCTTCTGAAGATCTTCCATACTGTTTTCCAGAGTGGTTGCACTTGTTTGCAATCTCACCAACAACGTTTTAGAGTTCCCACTTCTCCACATCCTCAGCAGTATTTGTTGTTGTTTGTGTTTTGAATGATTGCTATTCTAGTTGGAATTAGGTGGAATCTCAGTAGTTTTGATTTGCATCTCTCTGATTGCCAATGATGTTGAACAGTTTTTCATACATTTATTGGCCATTTGAATTTCTTCTTTTCTGAAGTGTCTATTAAGTTTGCTTGCCCATTTTTTAATTGGAGTATTTGTTTTTTGGTGTTGATTTTCTCGAGCTCTCTGTATATTCTAGATATTAGTCTTCTATCTGAGGAATAGGTGGCGAAGATCTTTTCCCATTCTGTTGGCTCTTGTTTGAGGATCTTGGCAGTTTCCTTTGCTGAACAGAAGTTCTTCAGTTTCATACAGTCCCACGTATTGATTCACCTTTTAGTTTCTTGTGCCTTTGGGGTCTTGTTGAGGAAATTATTATCTGTGCCAATGTGTTGCAGTGTGGGACCTATGCCTTCTTCAAGGAGCCTCAAGGTCTCTGGTCTAATATCCAAGTCTTTGATCCATCTTGAATTGACTCTTGTGCAGTGTGAGAAGGTGGGATTTAATTAGATTTTTCTGCATATAGATAACCAGTTTTGTCAACACCATTTGTTGAACAGACTGTCTTTCTTCCATTGTATGTTTTTGGCCCCTTTGTCAAATATCAATTGGCTGTATGTGTGTAGTTTTGTTTCTGAATCTTCTAATCTGCTCCATTGGTCTATGTGTCTGTTTTTGTGCCAGTACCATGCTGTTTTTATTACAATGGCTTTGTAGTATAGTTTAAAGTCAGGTATTGTTATTCCTCCTGCATGGTTTTTGTTCTGAGAACTACTTTGGCTATCCTGGGTTTTTTGTTGTTCCAAATAGATTTAAGGACTGATTTTTCTATGTCTGTGAGAAATGGTCTTGGTAATTTAATTGGTATTGCATTGAATCTGTAGATAACTTTTGGAAGTATGACCATCTTGATGATATTTATTCTGCCAATTCATGAACATGGAAAATCTTTCCATCTTCTAAGATCTTCAGTTTCTTTTTTCAGTGTTTTATAATTTTCTTTGTAGAGGTCTTTTACTTTCTTGGTTAAGTTTATTCCTAAGTATTTTATTTTTTTGTGGGAGATACTGAATGGAAGTGTTTTATGGATTTCCTTTTCACTGAATTTATGGTTGGTGTACAGAAAAGCTTCTGATTTTTTAAGATTGATTTTGTATCCAGATACTTTGCTGAATTTGTTGATCAGTCCTATAAGTCTTTTGGTTGAGTTTGTTGGGTCTTCTAGGTATAATATCATGTCATCTGCAAATAGTGAGAGTTTGAGTTCTTCTTTCCCTATTTTAACTCCTCTGATTTCTTTTCCTTGCCTTATTGGTCTGGCTAGGGTCTCGAGTACTATATTGAAGAGAAGTGGTGATAATGGTTATCCTTGTCTTGTTCCTGTTTTTAGGGGGAATTCTTGAAAATTTTCCCCATTTAATATGATGTTGGTTGTGGGTTTATTGTAGATTGCCTTAATAATGTTGAGATATGTTCCTTCTATTCTGATTCTCTGCAGTGCTTTCATTATTAATGGATGTTGGATTTTTATCAAAGGCTTTTTCAGCATCTATTGAAATGATCATGTGATTTTATCTTTGGTTCTGTTTATATGATGAATTACATAAATTGATTTTCATATGTTGAACCAGCCTTGCATCCCTGGGATTAAGCCTAACTGGTCATGGTGTATGATTTTCTTGATGTGGTTTTGGATGAGTGTTGCTAGTATTTTGTTTAGCAGTTTAGTATCCAAGTTCATCAGAGATATAGGCCTGTTTCTTATTTCAATGGTCAAAAAGATCAGGTGAGGTCAGATGGAAAAAGCAGAAATGAAAACTCGAGTTAGTAATTTTTGAACAAGTGGCTTTGATCTTTATGTTGGAAAAGTGGCATCGAGTGGATTTTTTTCAACAGAGCCCTATAGAAATATGATAATGAGAAACATCAGAAATATGTTTGCACTAAAAAAGAGTGAATACCAAATCAGTGGTTATAGGTAAAATACCTCAAGTGAAATCTAAGATGTCCATGTTAGAGAGCTTATGTAAACATGAAGAAGCTAGTCAAAGTACAGAAATCTATCAGACTACAGACTTATAGTGAGCTAGAAAAATGTTTCTTGGGAAAAAAGCTTATGTGTATAGAGATTGTTCATGGTTTCTCATCCCTAAATGTGAACCTCACAGCTTTCATTGAAGTCATAGCATGTGAGTATCAGGAATATGGAGAGAAGCTATAATAAATATGAGAAACATGAGGAAGCCTTCTTTTGTTTCACAAACTTTCACAATCAGGAAAGTACTCATACTTGAGAGAAATTCTATGGAAAGAAATACTGTGATAAAGCTTTAGATGACACAGTTCTCTTCAAAATCAAGAAAGATCTCCTGTGTAGAAAAACATAGTGAATGTAAGCAAGTGAGAAAGCTTCAGGAGATGCATTTACCTTCAGATATATGCAAGAGTTAATGGGGGTAAGACACTCTATGTATGTAGGTAATGTAGAGAAGAATCCATTACACCTGCATGCATTCCCAGAAAAATGATGACACAATGGAGATGGATCTTAGAGGGGAAAGTTATGTGGCCAAACTTTTTTTTTTTTTGGTGGTACTGGGGTTCCTGGAAGCCCTTCTTCCTCCGGGCTACACTCCCAGACCTATTTTATATTTTTGAAACAGGGTCTCTTACGCCAGCGCGGCTGGCTTCAAACCTGCGCGATCCTCCTGTCTCCGCCTCCCAAGAGCGGGGATTACAAGCGTGTGCCACCACGCCTGGCTCTAGAGGGGAAAGTTATGTGGCAAAACTTTTTATGATAGAAATTATGCTACATTGAAAGACTATGAATGTAAGCCTCTCAATGTTTTAAATTGCTTCAAGTAACTGAAGAAAGTCTTATTTGACATGATTTCTTAGAACAAGCCATTAATTTCTAACCAATTAACATCTTGCTTCTGAGGATATTGGATTACAAGTTGGAGGCTAGTCTGGGCAACTTAACAATATTTGATCTCAAGATACATACTGAAAAGACATGTGATTATAGTTCAGTGGTAGCTCAGTGCCTATGGGTTGAATTCTTAGTTCCACAAAAAATCTTCATAAGAAACTTACACTGAAACAAAACCCTGAGTGTAATCATCATGGTAAATATTTTAGTTTTCATATCCTATTAAAATACATGGAAAAACTTACCCTGGAGAGACATCCATGTATGTAAATAATAAAAGAATGTCTTCAACTTTTTGTTTATTTTCAAAAAACCAAATGAGGGTTTTTTTTGTGTTGGTCATATTACATAGTGACCCTAAATACAGAATGTGGTGAGGCTTTATTATGTCATACTATTTAGAGAATTTTGAGAATCAACAGTGGAGATAATAACCAATGATTAAAACAATTCAAAGACAAAGAGTATCACACTATGCTGTGAAAACTTCAATTGAAGTAATGCACAGAAGTCCTCAGTCTTCAAAAAAGAAAGCACACTGCATTAAAACCCTGTGAAAAAGTGCACACTGGATTAAAACTATGTGCTAGAGGCACCTATGAAAAATATCTCATGGGGACTTCCAGTAAGATGGCGACTGAGGAAAGCAGCACTTACAAGTCCCGCTAAAAATCGAACTCTATTACCACAAAACCAGCGCCTTTCAGAGCCAGAAAACACCACCAGCAAAGAAATAAAAACGGTAAATACAAGGGACAGAGAAAAAGGGTTAGAAAAATAAGACAGCAGAAAAAAACCAGCCCAAAGTGCCATGCCCGCCGCGGCGCGGAGCAGCCAGAGCAGCCGGAGCGGCCAGAGCCACAGCACGGAGAAGACAGAGCCGCGGCGCGAAGCGGTTGGAGCGGCTGGAGCAGCCAGAGCCACGGCTCGGATTGGCCAGAGACGCGGAGCAGAGCGGCCGGAGCAGTCGAAGCGGAGCAGCCAGAGCAGCCGAGTGGAGCAGCCAGAGCAGCCTGAGTGGAGCGGCCAGAGCAGCTGGAGCAGCCAGAGCAGCTGGAATAGCCAGAGCCACTTCGCGGAAAGACCGGAGCGGCCAGAGTGGCCAGACCCGCAGTGCGGAGCAGCTGGAGCCACGGTGCAGAGCGGCTGGAGAGGTAGGAGCCGTGGTGCGGAGCAGCCGGAGCCGCAGCGCAGAGCGGCTGGAGCAGCGCGGCATATATCTCCCCTAGCAGCACCAGGCTCCAGAGAGGAGGGAGACTCAAAACAGAGCTCAAATCCAGAGAGGAGGTACTCTGGCCTCGCGGCCTAGGATGCAGAAGCAGCGTTTTACTGCCGGCAGCAGCTGCAAGTTCACCAGACGGCCCTAGACCAACCCACTCAACCAGCCACCAGGCGCCTGAGAGGAGGAGTGGACAGCGAGGTGAGGTGAGCTGCTGCCAAACAGCCGGGCGGCAGTCAGTAGTTTCTCTGGTGCAAGGAGCATCTAAAGCTCCCAAGGGTCGGGCACAGCACACATGGCAGGGACTCAGCGGAGCTCAAAACCAGAGAAGAAATACGCCGCATCACAGCCGAGGGCATGGCAGTGGTACCATATTGCCAGTGGCGGCAGCAGCGAATCCACCGAGTTCACTACAGCTCCATCAGCGCACTCAACAACTGTGAGTCAAATTGCAGCCCCTAGGGGAGAAATCCCAGTACTGCACTCCCAGGGACTTGCGCAGATAGTCTTCCTGGGTCGGAGATTTAAGCAGTGCAGCCCAGTGGGGGAGTGGCAAGTGGCAGAGATATCATACCATAGTCACAACTCCCCGCTAGAGAACGCCCAACTTGGCACCCTCCATGGTCTAAGCAGCCTCAATTGACTCCCTGGGTCTGAGACTTTGTGATACAACTCAGTAAAGGAGTAGTGGTGACTGAGATACCACATACTCGAGATCCAGAGCATCTTAAGTGAACTCGTAGCGACTCAGGGAAGAACCCAGAGAAGGCACAAACTTCCAAAATCATGGGAAAGAGAAATAACAATGGAGCAGTGAATGCCCACAACCCCACAACATCGGAATCTGATGACACAGAAATCCAAAGATCCCTAGAAGATCAAATTAGGAAAATAACTTTAGAAATAATAGAGGACTTTCGAAAAGAATTTAGAGAGAGTCAAAAAGAGATAAAGGATGCAATTAATGAAGTGAAGGCCTCAATTCAAAGTATAAACAACAGATTAGACCACATGGAGAATAGAATCTCGCTTCTTGAAGATGATCATTCCAAAAATGAACACATAGTTTCTAATTTAGAAAAAAAAACCTGACAGCAGGAATCTGACATTGAAGAAATATGGGCCCATTTCAAGAGAGCTAACCTAAGAATAATTGGAATAGAGGAGGGAAAAGAAGGTGAAACCAAAGGGATCAACAATCTCTTCAAGGAAGTAATAGCAGAAAATTTTCCAGACATAGAGCAAGAGGTTGATACACAGGTCCAGGAAACTTATAGAACTCCCTTTAGACAGGATTGGAGAAGAGGATCCCCACGCCACATAATTGTCAAAATGACCAATGTGGAAGCCAAGCAGAGAATCTTAAAGGCAACAAAAGCAAAGGGCCAAGTGACATTCAGAGGCAAACCAATTAGAATCACTCCAGACTTCCCAAACCAAGTTATGAAAGCCAGAAGGGCATGGAGTAACATATTCCAAACTCTGAAAGAAAACAACTTCCAGCCAAAAATTTCCTACCCAACAAAACTATCCATCAAATTAGATGGGGAAATAAGAAGCTTCCATGACAAACAGCAACTGAAGGAATTTATGTCTTCAAAACCAGCGCTAGAGAAAATACTCAAGGAGATTAACTGCAAAGAGGAAATGGGTAATACACGCCAGAACCAAAGAAACAAGAATTCCCATCCATCAGACAACTAAGCAAAGAATAAATAGTATCTCAAACAGAAATAAGATCTTAACATGTTGGGAATTAAAAATTAACTCTCTATAATCACACTGAATGTAAACGGCCTCAACTCCCCAATAAAAAGACATAAAGTGGCAAAATGGATTAAAAGCCAGAATCCATCCATCTGCTGCTTACAAGAAACACAACTTACAAGTAAAGATAGGAACAAACTCAAGGTAAAGGGCTGGAGCAAGGTAATCCATGCTAATGGTACTCGAAGACAAGCAGGAGTAGCAACTATAATATCAGACAAGTTAGACTTCAAAACCAAACGTATTAGAAGAGACAAAGAAGGTCACATTTTACTGGTAAAAGGAATAGTCCAGCAAGAGGAAATAACAATAATCAACATCTATGCCCCAAACATAGGGGCAGCTACTTTCATAAATCAAACTCTTTGTGACATGAAGTCACACATAAATCCCAACACAATAATACTGGGAGACTTCAACACACCTCTCACAATACTAGACCAATCTTCCAGACAAAGGGTCAGTAAAGATGTCTCAGAACTAAAGAACACCATTAACCAAATGGACCTGTTGGACACATATAGAATATTTCACCCAACTACAGCAGAGTTTACATTTTTCTCAGCTGTTCACGGAACCTTCTCCAAAATAGATCACATCCTGGGGCACAAAATGAGCACTATCAAATTTAAAAAATGTTACATACTTCCCTGTGTCATTTCAGACCATAATGGAATGAACCTAGAAATGAACTATAAGAAGACCCAGAGAAACAACATAAACATGTGGAGACTGAACACCACACTTCTGAATGAAGAATGGGTCATAGAAGATGTAAGAGGTGAAATCAAGAAATTTCTAGAGAGAAATGAAAATAAAGAAACAACATATCAAAACCTCTGGGACACTTTGAAGGCAGTATTAAGAGGAAAATTTATAGCACTGAGTGCTCACATAAGAAAAACAGAAAATCTTCAAATAAATAGCCTTATGACACACCTCAAAGCCCTTGAAAACCAGGAACAATTGAACCCCAAAGCCAGCAGAAGATGGGAAATTATTAAAATTAGAGCAGAAATTAATGAAATAGAGAATAAAAAAAACAATACAGAAAATCAACAAAACCAAAAGCTGGTTTCTTGAAAAAATTAACAAGATTGATAAACCACTGGACAACCTAACTAAAAAAAAGAGAGAATCAACCTAAATTATGAAGATAAGGGATGAAAAAGGAGACATTACTACTGACAGCGTAGAAATCCAGAGGATTATCAGAAACTACTTTGAAAAACTATACTCCAACAAAATGGAAAATCTGGAGGATATCGACAACTTCCTAGATAAATACAACCTTCCTAAACTGAGTCAAGAAGATATAGAACACTTAAAGCAACCAATAACAATCAAAGAGATTGAAACAGCAATAGCTTACCATCAAAGAAAAGCCCAGGACCAGATGGTTTTTCAAGTGAATTCTATAAAACCTTTATAGAAGACCTAATCCCAATACTACTCAAACTATTTCGGGAAATAGAAAAAACTGGGACTCTCCCAAATACATTCTATGAAGCCAACATCACACTAATACCCAAACCGAATAAAGGCAGTTCAAGGAAGGAAAACTACAGGCCTATATCTCTGATGAACTTGGATGCAAAACTATTAAACAAAATACTAGCAACACGCATTCAAAACCACATCAAGAAAATCATTCACCATGACCAGGTAGGGTTCATCCCAGGGATGCAAGGCTCGTTCAATATACGAAAATCAATCCATGTAATTCATCATATAAACAGAATCAAAGACAAAAACCACATGATCATCTCAATAGACGCTGAAAAAGCATTTGATAAAATTCAACATTCATTTATGATAAAAACACTGCAGAGAATTGGAATAGAAGGAACATATCTCAACATTATTAAGGCAATCTACAATAAGCCCACTGCCAGCATCATATTAAATGGGGAAAAACTTCAAGAATTGCCCCTAAAAACTGGAACAAGACAAGGATGTCCATTATCACCACTTCTCTTCAATATAGTACTAGAGACTCTAGCCAGAGCAATAAGGCAAGAAAAGGAAATCAAAGGAGTACAAATAGGAAAAGAAGAACTTAAGCTTTCACTACTTGCAGATGACATGATACTATATTTAGAAAACCCAACAAACTCAACCAAAAGGCTGATAGAACTGATCAACAAATTCAGCAAAGTATCTGAATACAAAATCAATCTTAAAAAATCAGCTTTCCTGTACACCAACCATAAATCCACTGAAAAAGAAATTCAGAAAACACTTCCACTCAGGATCTCCCACAAAAAAATAAAATACCTAGGAATAAATTTGACCAAGGAGGTAAAAGATCTCTACAAAGAAAATTATAAAACACTGAAAAAAGAAATCGAAGAAGATCTTAAAAGATGGAAAGATCTTCCATGTTCATGGATTGGCAGAATAAATATCATTAAAATGGCCATCCTCCCAAAAGTGATCTACAGATTTAATGCAATGCCCATTAAACTACCAAGATCATTCCTCACAGACATAGAAAAATCAGTCCTTAAATTTATCTGGAAAAACAAAAAGCCCAGAATAGCCAAGGTAGTTCTCAGTAACAAAAACCACGCAGGAGGAATCACAATACCTGACTTTAAACTATACTACAAAGCCATTGTAATAAAAACAGCATGGTACTGGCAAAAGAACAAATATATAGACCAATGGAGCAGAATAGAAGACCCAGAAACAAGTCCACACACTTTCAGCCAATTGATTTTTGACAAAGGGGCCAAAAACATACACTGGAAAAAAGATAGCCTCTTCAACAAATGGTGTTGGCAAAACTGGTTAACCATATGCAGAAAATTGGATATTAATCCCACTTTTTCACCCTGTACAAAAGTCAACTCACGATGGATCAAAGACTTGGAAATTAAACCAGAGACTTTGAAGCTCCTTGAAGAGGGCATAGGTCCAACACTACAACACATAGGCACAGACAAACATTTCCTCAACAAGACCCCAAAGGCACAACAAATTAAAAGGCAAATCAATACATGGGATTGCATGAAACTGAAGAGCTTCTGTTCAGCAAAGGAAACTATCAAGAACCTCAATCGAGAGCCAACAGAATGGGAGAAGATTTTTGCCACCTACACCACTGATAGAGGACTAATATCTAGAATATACAGAGAACTCAAGAAACTCAACACTAAGAAAACAAAACATCCAATAACAAAATGGGCAAATGAACTAAATAGACACTTCACAAAAGAAGAAATTCAAATGGCCAATAAATGCATGAAAAAATGCTCAACATCACTGGCAATCAGAGAGATGCAAATCAAAAGTACCCTGAGATTTCACCTAACTCCAACTAGAATGGCCATCATTCAAAACACAAACAACAACAGATGCTGGCGAGGATGTGGAGAAGTGGGAACTCTAAGACATTGTTGGTGGGATTGCAAATTAGTGCAACCACTTTGGAAAACAATATGGAGAATCCTCAGAAGAATGGGAACAAACCTACCATTTGATCCAGCAATACCACTGTTGGGTATCTACCCAAAAGAAAAGAAACCAAACTACCAAACTAATGCATGTGTATCTATGTTCATAGCTGCACAATTCACCATAGCCAAACTATGGAACCAGCCAAAATGTCCATCAACAGATGAATGGATTACAAACTGTGGGATATGTACACAATGGAATTTTACTCAGCCATCAAAAAAACTCAATTACATCATTTTCAGGGAAATGGATGGAACTGGAGGACATTATGCTAAGTGAGATTAGTCAGTCACTAAAAATAAGAAATCAGATGCTTTCCCTAATATGTGAGAGTTAGGGAGAAAAGAGGAGCAAACAAGACAACCTAAAGGAGGAGAAAGGAGGGGGGAAGAGAACAATCGCTAAAGCACACAATGTACTTAAACATATCGAAGTCAATCACTAAGCCAAGCAAGGGAGGGAGGGACGGGGAGGGAATGGGGTGGGATTTGGGTAGAGGTTAAATCAGCGATGAGTACATGTTTGTACACACAAGTTTTTTACCCCAATAAGTTGTATGAATATAATGCACCAATAAAGAAAATTAAAAAAATCTTAAAAGGTACTGATAAATTTTTGAGTCACTAACATATAAAAAAAAAAGAAAGAAAATTATCTCATGGTTTGGATCCCAAAAACATAAGTAATAGGAAGAACATTATGAAAAATAATTACTGTAGCGTTTCCCAAAATTCAAAGCCCAAATAAATTGTATAAAAATGCACAAATAAATACATTGCATTTTCTATGACTCATTTATTCATTAATTCTATCTCTATTTGAATTCCTAAAAGTGAGCAGATTATATTTGGGAAAACATAGCTATCATCCTGTATAAAAATACTCTGTAGCTAATAAAAAAGTTTTAATAAAAAGGAGGAATATGTCTTATTACCACAGTGGACACAAACTGGAGAAAAATTTTATATTTGGTTCTCCCAACAATTCTGTAAACTATAGTCTTGTTACATTTCCCATTTTAAAGCGGAGGAACCTGTGTCTCATACAATAATGATTTTATTGCATCACTTTGTTGCTACAAGGTTTAACTTAGGCTCTAATGATACATGAATTGTAAGTAATGATACATTAGTCAATAAATATGGTAGTGGTGACTTGTGACATAAATTTGAGGTAATACAAGTTCTATCTACACATCTTGCATTACAGGTTCTGACTCAATTGAATCCTTATATTCAACAGCACTCCACTGTAGTTTACTTTTTGGCTCTTTTTAGTTTTTCCTCCTCTGCTTTTGAGAAGGGACATCTACTTACTACACCAAATGTTGTTACAATGCAGAGCAACATAAACATTCATTCATCAATTGTACTAATTAAAAATGGTGTGGCCATGTTACAAATTTGGAAAATTTGTATAAAATTTCACATACACCTATTATGCAATCCAGAAATATCACTTCTTGATATTTACTCAAATTACTTGAAGACGGATATCCTCTAAACACTCTAGATTAATATTTACAGAAGCTTTACTCATGCCTGGAAACACTTGGAAATGGCCAAGATAACCTTCAGGATATTAGGGGATAAATATATTGCAAATTCAATGACATTTTATTCAGCACTAAAAGGAGATAAGATATGAACCTATAAAACAACCTCAAGTAATATGCATTGAAAATTACTAAAGGGAAATGTCCATCAAATGCCCACTCAAGCTTCCAAAAATATAACAGCATAAAGACAGCAAAACATGGAGAGATTAAAATGAGTGCTTCAGAAGATACCAGTGGGACTCCAGATAATGGAGGGGAAATATCAGCAAAGTTTGAATGGAAAGATAGGAGAGGAGGAAGGCTGATCTTGATTAATGAGGGTCTACATCTGAATATGTGTAAAATTATGAATATAACATGGTTAACCTGGACAACCATTGGTGGGAGGGGGGTAGGGAGAACGGGGGCAGGAGGGAGAGGGCACCAAATATAGTTTAAATGTATACCATTTATGTTCAATAAAAAAATCGTTTAAAAAATAAAAAATAAAACGAATGCTTTACAGTTTACAAGGGAAGAATGGATAAGTAAACAGAGCACAGAAGGAGTTTAGGCCAGGGAAGCTTCACTTTAAGCTACAATAATGGTAAATATATGCCATTATGCCAAAACCGATAAAATGTGCACACTAAATGTTCATTAACAGTGAACCTGAAAGGCCCCATTTAGAAGAAAAATCGCAAGCCCTGGCAGCCAGCTAATAGTTAAAAAGAAAAAGTGTATATTACTGCAGCTTGCAGCTTAAGAAGCATAGCGTAAGAATGAAAAATATGCAATAAGCCCACCCTGTTCCAGGAACGTACCTAGCATCTTATCTATACTGACCGGGTCAGCGCGCCCTGTGCCAGGAACCTGCTGAGACTACACCTAGTGTCTTATCTAACACTTGACAACAGAATGTACTTTTTCAAATGATTCTGTAATATTTTGTAAACGCATGTAACTTGGCCCAAACCCCCCTAACTGATGGTCTTTTCCCTATAAATATCCACACTTTCAGGTGCTCGGGGTCGAACTCCTTTACGAGTCGGCCCCAGTGCACTGGCTCCTTAATAAACTCTTGCCTTTTGCTTTTGCATCAAGGGTTAAAATTTCTCGTGTGTTCTTGCTGTCGTCGCTTATCCAGAGGCTGGTTGAGGGTCTCCCCTCTGCGGGGGTCTTACATTTGGTGCATTGGCCGGGAAAGCGCGACCACCCAAGTTCCACGAGACACCCCCTTGAAGGTAGGATTTTTACCTGTCTGTCTCTGTTTGTCTTGTATGTCTTCTGTTGCTGGCTGTGTTAATCTCTGTAACTTTTGGTTTTTACTTTCGGTTTCTGGTAAGCAGCTGCTTTCTGGTATTTGCAGTCGTCTGCACCAGCGGTGCCTGCTGGCGCGGAACTCCTTGTCTGATTGATTGTGGGTTTGAGTCCCATATGCAAGGAGGGTTACGACAGACGTGTCCGTGATAACCGACTGCTACCCTGGGAGACGTCCCGGGAAGTCTGGGGGACCTCCGAGGACGCTCGGAAACGTCCCATCTGGGTCTGAGGATTGTGGGTTAGAGTCCCACTCTCAGCCATCTGGGTGCCAAGCGATTGTGGGTTCTAGTCCCACATGAAGGGTGCCGTCTAGGGTTTGGAAGGGCCACTTGCCAGAGGTGGCCAGTTGTGTCTGGTCTTAGGAGTCTCTCGGAGAGAGGAGGGGCTCCACTTTGTGTGCTAATTGTGTTTCTTTGGCTGGTTTTTGAAAGTCTCTTGGTAAGAGGTGAAGTTTCATTCAGAGTTTGTTTAAGGGCCAGTTGTGTCTCTTTGTCTAGTTTGTTAGAGTGTTGTTCTTTGTGTTTCTTATCAGGATGCGTGTACCAGCTGGATTGTAAATAGTTTGCTAGATATTAGTTGTGACTTAAATTTAGTAGAATAGATTACAGTTTATTCTAGGGAAACAGCCGAGCCTGGGTGGGGTTGAGCAACGACATCTGTTACAATTAAATAACAGTCCACCAGGGGAGTGCAAATAAGGGGTGGTCGCCCAGCACTCCGGACTAGCCTACCTCTGCTAGAGAGGTCAGGTTTTTTTTTTACCTGAGACCCGGTGGGAGGCAAACGGCATCAGGCAAAAAACCTGATGAAGTCCCCTCCTAAAGCAGCACACATCTGACCCAAAACACTAGAAACTCCACCCCGGACTCCAGTTAAGGTATACGGACTTCTTGCTAGCTGCTTGGGTGGTTTTCCGTCCACCTGTGACCCTTAAGGATCGGGGGAAGTGGCCGGCAAGAAAAGGGCACCTCGCTACCAGCTGCTCGGGTGGCCTCCTACCACCTGTAACCCGTAAGGATTTGGGGAGCTTCCAACGGTAAGGAGCCTGGGTGGGGGCTTGTACCACCCCCCCTTCGTTCCAGGCCAACTGGAGTCCACCACCATCTCCTTAGACTCATAACTCCCCCATCCAGCTCAGCTGAAAATAATAAAGGATGTTAGTTACAAAGCTTTAGTGTTAAAAAGTTGGTGTGTGTGTGGATTTGTTTGGTTTGTTTTCTTTTTTTGTGTTTAATTTTGGCAATGAGGCAAGGAACCCCGGCTATCCTTGGGGGAAGGTAAATATGATGTTCTGTGTTCTGTTTGAGATGGCATGTTTTTTTGGTATGGTAAAAGTTTTATGATACTGTTTTGTCTTCTATGGTGCTTTTAGTGTTTGCTTAAAGTGATAGTGTTGGAGTAGTTGCTCCATGATAATAGAATGTGATGTTTGTTATTAGTTGTATGGTGGTTGTGATATGCTGTTGGAAAAAAAAATGAGGTGTGGGTCAGAGAAAGCTTCTGGCCACTGTTCTGCATCAGATTGCATAGACAAAGATTTTTTAGTACTGTGCATTTATTTTGTGTGTTTAATTTGCCCTTTACTCAGACCTTGGACGGTGAGCTGGAGGGAGGCTGAGCAAACTGCCCTGGGGGCGGCCGCTGGAAGATTTCTTCCAGCCCCAGAGAGAAGTTGTCAGCATCCCACTCCTCACTCGTCCAACGAGAAAGGGGGGAGGAAACTACATCTAGCAGGCCTGTGCCATAAAATCAGGTAATTAAGTTGTCTTGTCTCTTTTATCAGGCTGAGGCTTTTTGAAAAGGGATCCCCCCCTCCCCCCAAGAAAAAAATGTTTAAAATCACAGTGGCTAAACAGCACAGATTTAAACCTGATATAAAATCTAAAACCAAATATTAAGGATCCTAGTCATATGTAAATATAAAAAGGGCCGGTCTGTGAGAATATAAAATAAATGAAAATAAAAAATATATGTTATTGGAATTGCAATTCCCTTGTTTTTATTATATTTTATATTAAAATACTGGTACCAGTAATAGGGATATTTAAATGTTTTATTGTGAATGGCTTATTATTGTTTTTAAATGTATTTTAAATGATTTTAACTAAAAAAAGGGTTTTTAAGATATAAAAGAGAGCTTTGAAAATTATACAAGTTGTTTATTTTGTTTTTTTTAGGTTATTTGCTTGCATGTTTTTATATATGTATAAGGTTTATAGACTCAATTTACTAAAACATGAGATGGAACTTTTGTAACAATGTGGGTTTTTATTCTTAGTCCCCCTTCCCATCCTGTTTGGCAAATAGTTTTTCTTTTCCCAATTATTATGACAGAAAAACCTGCCATTCATTTTTGCTCCTTGTTTTAGATTAATTATAAAAATGTTGTATTTGGTTAACAAGATCAGTGAGGTTTGAAATAGCTTATCTTCAGCTGTTCTTAAACTTTAGAGACCATCCAAATTTTTTAATGATTGTAGTTAGGATAATTTCCTGGGCACTTAGAGTCTGGCTGCTGAACATCCCCGGAGCAGCTTCAGCAGCCTGGGATCCTCAGGGTCTCAGTGCCGCCAGATTAGCCTTCAATTGGTTCTGCCTACTGGCTCCCTGGGAAGGGGAGTTTAAAATTTGATCTTCCACATGTGGAGCTTACAGCTACATGTCAGTGCTAAAGTTATTGCTCAAAGATTTATTTTAAAGTTATTTTCTTTGACAAAATCAATGTTTTAAGGTACTAGGGATGCTTTTATGATATCATAGATTTCCGTGGTAACTTATGATACAGTTTTTAAGGTGTGTGGTCAAATAAAATATACAGTGTCTTTAATATTACTCCTTTTGCAAAATTAAGGTTTTAAGGTGCTAGTGATATTTATCTAATGTCTTAATTTTCCATGTAATCTATAGTTCAATTAAGTTAAGAAAAATGCTAAATGCAATGTTTTAAAATGCTATTAACTTCATGAGGTTTAAAATAGCACTTAAGTCTTTTAAATGGTTTTTTTTTTATTGCTGATATGTGAACAACATTAAATGTATGCCCTTTTTGGGTTTGCTTATCTGTAACAACAAAAGGCAGATTTAGAGAGACTATAGATATATTTCTTTATATGTTGGTAAATACAGAAAAAGAAGATTTTGTGAAACTAAGCATGTTATGAGATTTGTCCTAAAAATACTAAAGTTCACCAGCAGGGATATACTATGGATATAAAGGCTAGAAGACTACTTTTTGCCATGAAATTAAGAGACCCCAAAGATCTGCAATGAAAAATAATTTAAAAAGGCTCTCTATCAGGCATCAAAAAATAATTATTTAAAACTGGCTTCAAGATTATTTATCAGAGAGCAGTTATGGAAATCAATTCTCTTTTCTTTCCTTGTCATGTTGCTTTGTGGCCCTGTCTGCTAACTATTTTGTGAGTGTTATCTCCTGCATTAGATGGTGTTACAGACAAAACCTGACAGACATCTATCAAAGCCCTTTGGACTGCCATAGAGACATACTCACCCATCTGACTCCCTTACCACCCACCTGCATGCCTGTACCCTAAAGCTGGGCCCCCAACTTCGTCCCTGTTCAGCTCGAAGCAGTTTATGACTGAGTCAGCGTCCTTATTCCTTTGCTAAGGGGTACAGGTATGTAATAAAAATAAAAATAAAAAAATTAATTTAATAAAATATACTTTCTATGTTTACCTTTGTCCTGATAGGTGTCAGGAAGTGAATAGACAGAAAGGAAAAATACACCAGTATTGGAAAGAGGCATTAAAATGTATTAATGTAACAGTTATTAAAAATGTAGTTAGAGCCTAGGTGCTGTGGATACTAATACAAATAACACAGGGTACATGCACACTTTGAAATTTGGAACATGTACTGTCCACATGTGTCCTTAAAGAGTTTTGGGCCATTTTTTATCTGTCTGCTAAAAATTGTTTATAAAAATTTTAAGATACAGAGATATATAGTTCTACAAGGTATAAAGGCTTTGAACTAAAATTCCTTTATATAATTGATAATTAATATTGGATTAATACAGCTTGCTTTTTATAACAATTTATATAATAATTTTTCTAAGTACAGGTGTTTGTGTTTTAACACTTTGGTGTTAACTAAATTAAGGGTCAGCTTTAACTGACCAAAGTCAATGTTTAAAACCATATTATAACTCTAACCTGATGGCTCAAAAACAAAGAAAGATATTTTATTATTTAACCTACATGTGAAAACTTATTCTTGCTAATGACTCAATCCCCAGTAGCTTTTTGTTCTTAAAGAAAAACTTTGTTAAATGTTTACTAAATGAATAAATCAAACAATAATAAGAAGATACCTTGGTTCATATGGCTTAAATTATTAAAAGTTTAAGGTTGTTACTAAAAAATTAACATACTTTGTTTTCTTCAGGCTGAGATAACTACCATTATATTGTCTTCCTGATAATAAATATTTAAATAATAATGTCATAATATCATTAAAAATTTTGTTTTGTTAAGATAATGAGTTAATCCACTGGCTGGTTATTAAAAAAATAAGTTAATAAAGAGAGATGAGCAAACAAATTGTATCTATACCAGTAACCATAATGTACTTATATCCAAAAACTAAATGTGTTATATATCTAGAGTCATCTAGATGTGCTAAAAGGATTTTAAAAATCAAAAGTTAACAGTTAAGGATATATGAGTTTTATATTTGTATGTAAACTAACCAATAAGATTTTTGTCTTTTGATTCAGAGATTTAGCCTTAAAATCTGGGTTAAAAATCTGTGTATCCTGATTAAGTAAGTGTTTTATTATTGATAATAACATTTATTTTCATTGTTAACGTTATCATTTAAAAGATAGAGCTATCTGATTTTTATCAATACTGTTAGCTCACATAAACTTATAGTTACCAGCGTAGCCCAATATAAAATTAGGGCAATGGACTACTAGAGTGAGGCCAATGTAAATTTAAAATTTGGCTATTATGTTTGATCTAACAAAAATGAGATGCATATCCTACTATGTTTCTGGGATGAAAGCTCCCATTAAAAAATTTTTAACTTTGACCTCTGGAGTGTCTCAACAATAGAAATAGGGTAAACAAAGTTAAGCATCAGAATGGACAGATGCAGACACAGAGACAAGCCCATTTAACAGCCCTGCATTGGGTAATAAGTCTTTGCCCCCTCAGAGATACCAAAGACATCTTATACAGAAAAGGAAAGAGCTAAAGGCCTTATACCTGCCAGCATGGCAAAGATGCCTGGGTGTCGTGTCAAGGACTGCCCTGAAAGGAGTCCCATCTGCATGAGATGTGCCACCTCTACAAAGCATGTTGCCTTCACTTCCGGAGGGAGGTGAGGTCAGTCTGCTCCTTCGTGGCTGAGAACTAAGGATGCCCAAGGCTCGGCAAGGCCCCTCTGATCAGCCCTCTGACCAGCTGGAGGAAGTCTGGGTAGCTCTTGAGGTAACAGGCAAAATATTAAATTTCTTTAGATACCGTGCTTAGTCCTCTGCTCGCTCTGTCTCTCCTAGAGTTTTATTCAGTAGAGATTTATTTTGTATCTGAGGTTGACAACACTTCAAGGCCAAAGAAATTTATGATATCTTAAGCTTATAAGATAATTTAGCCTAGATTTATATGCTAGCTGGTCTGATCCTGCTGATTTGCCTCTAACCCTAATATGAAGTAAGTAACCAAAAAAAAAAAAAAAAAAAAAACAGCCTCATGAGTAAAGAAACTCAGTAATCAGGTTATATTATTCAAGGTTGTTTAAAACATTACTATTCTAGCCAGTTCTGATTGAAATGTAAGCATCTAGAAAACTAACTCTTTGGGGTACAGGCTACTATAAAACTTAGATTGGTGATGTTACAACATATTGTTTGAACCCTTAAGATACAGAGTCTGACTGAGAAATGACAGCCTTGTGCCCAGGTCCTTACAGGTTCTCCAAACGGTCAGAGAGCAAACCCACTACCTGGTGTGAGCCACACAATGGGAGACAAGTGCAGATCAACCCAACACCCCAGTTGCACAGTCAGGTGACCTGGTTTGAGTAGCACCCTGGCCGCAGTGAAGATAAAAGAAAAACACCACTGAATTCACCACTCTCGAGTCAAGCAGCAACTGGAGCAAATAAGGAGGACATTTGAACCATAAACAGAACTGTTGATGGGATTGAACTTTGAAAACACTTTTCCCACATGCGAGAAGCACAAACCAAAGGAATGAAATTTAGATGACATCTTACCAACTCATAGGAGCTGTACCTCATTAGGAAGTCCTGTGATGGCAACAATAACTGCTTGTCTACACCTTCTCCTACTAGGAGAAATGCTGTTTATATGCTAACCATTCTGGGGTATTTCAAAAATCTATGGCAAGATTTAGAAAGCAGCTAAAAGATAAATAGCGGGAACGAAACCTACAAAAAGGATGGTTTAAAGGGTAGTTCAATAAGGTCTCCCTGGATGATTACATTAATATCTGCCCTTATGGGACCACTTTTGTTATTACTGCTTTTGCTCACCATAGGACCTTGTATAATAAATAGATTAATTGCCTTTGTTAAGGAACGATTCAATACTGTTCAGGTTTTAATGCTACACCAGCAGTACCAAAGAGTTAAACCTGAAGTTCTTAAGTATGTAGACTCAGAGACTTAGTTCTATGATTAGAACTATTTCCTAAAAGGAGTGGGGAATGAAAGGCCCCATTTAGAAGAAAAATCGCAAGCCCTGGCAGCCAGCTAATAGTTAAAAAGAAAAAGTGTATATTACTGCAGCTTGCAGCTTAAGAAGCATAGCGTAAGAATGAAAAATATGCAATAAGCCCACCCTGTTCCAGGAACGTACCTAGCATCTTATCTATACTGACCGGGTCAGCGCGCCCTGTGCCAGGAACCTGCTGAGACTACACCTAGTGTCTTATCTAACACTTGACAACAGAATGTACTTTTTCAAATGATTCTGTAATATTTTGTAAACGCATGTAACTTGGCCCAAACCCCCCTAACTGATGGTCTTTTCCCTATAAATATCCACACTTTCAGGTGCTCGGGGTCGAACTCCTTTACGAGTCGGCCCCAGTGCACTGGCTCCTTAATAAACTCTTGCCTTTTGCTTTTGCATCAAGGGTTAAAATTTCTCGTGTGTTCTTGCTGTCGTCGCTTATCCCGAGGCTGGTTGAGGGTCTCCCCTCTGCGGGGGTCTTACAAACCATGCTAGAGAGAAAATAGGAAATGAAGTTGACTTCAGATGGAATATTGGAAAGATCAGTGGTATGGAACAGAATTATAAAAGGGAATAGGAGGAAAAGGAACATTAAGGAAGAAAACTGTTCAAATGTTCTGCCCATGTATTAAGCTGTCACTATCAATCCTACTAACATGTATGAGGAAGGAAGAAAAATAGAACATGGTGGGATATAGAATGAAATACATCAAATCTGGGTAGGTGGTGCATGCTTGTTATCCCTGCGCTTGGGAGGCTGAGACAGAAGGATCACACAGGTTTGAAGCCAATCTCAGCTGCTTAGTGAGCTTTGAAGCAATTTAGTGAGACCCTGTTTCCAAATAAAATATAAAATAGGGCTGGGAGTATAGCCCGTATGAAGAAAGCCCCTGGGTTACACCCCCATTACCATCAAAAAGAAACAAACAAAAAAAAGCATGAAATACACCAGATGCTATGTGCATGTACATTCATACATCCTTATGCCTCACTATAATGTATAATTCCAATGCACAAATAAATGTATCAAAAAACTGTACATGTTGGGTGATAATGATGTGGTTTTTTTGCAGGCTTATCATTAGAAAGAATGTACCACTCTGAGGTGTAGTGTTGATAGTAAAAGAAGCTGTGATCATGTGGAGTGTTGGTTATGTGAAAGAACTGTAATTTATTTTCTTTTGTTTTATTTTATCTATAGGTGGAACATATTAAAAATGGTATACATTTAGACTATGTTTGGTGCCCTCTTTCTCCCCTCTTCCCCCTCCCACACAATGAGTGTCCAGGTTAACCATGCATTATTCATACTTTTACACATAGTCAGATGTAGCTCCTCCATTAATCAACCTCAGCCTTCTTCCTCTCCTATCCTTCTATTCTAGCTTTGTTGAGATTTCCCCTCCATTATCTGGAGTCCCTCTGGTATCCCCAATGCTCCCTAGATTGGGCATATTAGAGAAAACATATGTCCCTTCTCATTCTGTGCTTGGCTGATCTCATTTAACATAATGTTCTCTAGATTTTTCTATCGTATGAATGCCATGGTTTTGTTCTTCTTTATACCTGAATAGAATTTTATTGTGTGTTAATCCCATAATTTTGCAAACAATTCATATATTGATGTAGACCTGGGTTCATTTCATATTTTGGCTATTAAGAATTGTGCTGCTGTGAACATAGGTATGCATAGATTACTGTAGTTCTCTGATTTCAACCCCTTTGGAAAAATACCCAGGAGTGGTAGAGTTGGATTATATGGTGGATCTATTCCCAGTTTTCTAAGGAATCTCCACACTAATCTCCATAGTGGCTGAACTACTTTGCACTCCCACCAACAATGTAAAAGAGTTCCTCTTTCCCCACATCCTCACCAGCATTTGTTGTTATTTGATTTCTTTATGCTTGCCACTCTGATTGGGGTTAGATGGAATCTCAGCATAGTTTTGATTTGCATCTCCCTGATGGCTAATGATGTAGAACATCTTTTCATTTAACTATTGGCCATATGTATCTCTTCTTTTGTGTATCTTTCTATTCATTTCAGTTGCCCATTTCTTGATTGGGTTATTTGTTTTGCTAGTGTAGATTCTTTTGAGCTCTTTGTATATTTTAGATACTAGCACTCTATCAGAATGCTGGCTAGGAAAGATCATCTCCCATTCTTTAGCTTTCTCTCTTTAGGTTCTTGGTGTTTCCTTTAATGAGGAGAAACATTTTAGTTTGATGCCATCCCACTTGTTAATTCTTGCTCTAATTTCCTGCACTTTGAACGTCTTGTTGAGAAAGTTAGTTCCTGTACCTATATGTTAGAGTGTTGGGTCTATGTCCTCCTCTAGTAACTTCACAGTCTCTGGTCTAATTTCTAACTTTTTGATACATCTTGAGTAGATTTCTGTGCCTGGTGAGAGATAAGGACCTAGTTTCTTCTTTCTACAAATGGATAGCCAGTTCTCCCTGTATCATTTGTTGCAAAGGCTGATTTTTCTCCAGCATATGAGTTTGGCCTCTTTGTCAAAGAATAATTGACTATAGGTGTATGGGTTTGTTTCTGTATCTTCTATTCTGTTACACTGGTGAGTATGCTGGTTGTTGTGCCAGTAGCATGCTTGATTTACTACTATTGCTCTATACTGTCATTTGAAGACTTGGATTCTGATGCCTTCTTCGTGGTTCTTATTTTTGAGAATTACTTTGGCTATTCTGGGTCTTTTCTTTCTCCATATAAAGTTCATGACTGATTTTTCTAGGTCTATGAAGAATGTTGGTATTTAATGGGAATTGCATTGAATCTACAGATCACTTTTGGTAGACTGGCCATTTTGATGATATTTATTCTGCCTATCCATGAGGAAGGGATATCTTTTTGTCTTCCAAGGTCTTCTTCAATTTCTTTCTTTAATGTTTTATAGTTTTATTTGTAGAGGTCCTTTACATCTTTGCTTAGGTTTATTCCTAGGTATTTTATTAGTTTTGAGGTTAATAGTGAATGGAATTGTTTTCTTTACTTATTTAATTATGGATTCATTGTTGGCATAAAGAAAAGCAACTAATTTCTTTTGATTGATTTTGTATCCTGCAACTTTGATGAATTGGTTAATCACCTCCAGAAATCCTTTCATTGGGTTCTTTGGGTCTTCTCGAAAAAGGATCATGTTATCAGCAAATAAAAATAGTTTTAATTCCTCTCTTCCTATTTGAATTTCTTTGATTTTCTTCTCCTGTCTTATTGCTGCAGCAAGAGTCTCAAGAACTATATTGAAAAGAAGTGGAGATAATAATTACCCTTGTTTTGTTCCTGATTTTAGAGGAAATTCTTGCAGTTTTTCCCCATTCAAAAGATGTTGACTTTGGGTTTATTGTATATTGCCTTAATGATGTTGAAATACGTTCCTTCTATTTCAATTTTCTGCAGTGTTTTTAACATAAATGGGTGATAGGTTTTTTTCAAATGCTTTTTCAGCATCTTTTGATAAGATCATGTGGTTTTTGTTCTCAGTTCTATTTATGTGGTGCATAACGTGTATTGATTTGCATATGTTGAATGAGCCTTGCTTTTCTGGGATGAAACTGACTTAGTTGTGTACAATTCTCTTGATATGGTTTTGAATGTGCATATCTAGTATTTTGTTTATAATTTTTGAATCCATGTTTATTAAGAATATTGGTTTGTAATTTTCCTTTCTTGAGGTATCTTTATTTGGTTTGGGGATTATTTTGATACTGGCCTTGTAAAAGGAATTTGGGAGAATTCCATCCCTTTCAATTTCCTGGAACAAGGTTTGAAGTATTGGGATTAGTTCTTCACTGAAGGTTTTGTATAATTCAGCTGGAAACCCATCGGGGCCTGGGCTTTACCTTAATGGTATAATTTTTATTGCTGTTTCTATTTCTTTACTTGCTATTGGTTGGTTTAGGCTTGCTATGTCCTCTTGGTTCAGTTTAGGTAGGTACTTAAAAATCTATCAATTTCTTCCATGTTTTCCAGTCTATTGGAGTACAAATTTTCAAAATATTTTCTGATAATACTTTGAATTTCCCCACTGTCTGTGGTGATGTCTCTTTTTAATTTCTGAATTTTGAGATGATTCTCTCTTTCTTTTGGTTAGTTTGGCCAGGGGTTTGTCAATCTTATTAATCTTTTCAAAGAGCCAGCTTTTTGTTTTGTTTATTCTTTGAATTGTTTTTCTTGTTCTCTATTTCATTTATTTATGCTCTGATTTTAATAATTTTCTGTCTTCTGCTGGCATTGGTATTAGATTGGTGCAGTCCTTGAGTTGTGTATTAGGTTGTTTACTTGGTGACTCTCTCTCTTTCTTATGTAGGCACTCAATGCACTCAAAACTTTTAACTATGCCTTCAAAGTGTCCCATAAATTTTGGTAAGTTGTTTCTCTGTTTTCATTTATTTTTAGAAATTTCTTTATTTCTCCCCTAATTTCTGATCTTACCCACTTGTCATTCAATAGTGTATCATTCATTATCTATGTATTTAAGTAATTTCTTTTGATTTTCCTGTTGTTGATTTTTACTTTCATTCCATTATGGTCTGAAAAGATACAAGGAATTATATTACATCTTTTAAATTTTCTGGTGCTTGCTTTGGGCTCAGGATGTGATCAATTTTTGACAAGGTTTCATGGGCTGCTGAGATGAATGTGTATTTTGTTGTTCCTGGTTGAAATATTCTGTATATGTCTATTACATCCATTTGATTTATATTTCTCTTTAGTTCTGAAGAGTCTTTACTCATCTTTTGCCTTGAAGCTTGATCCAGTGGTGTGAGAGGTTTGTTGAAGTCACCCAATATTATTGTATTTGGGTCTATTTGAGATCTGATTTCCAGGAGGTTTTGTTTTACAAATGTGGGTCCACCCACATTTGGGTCATAAACATTTACTATCATTATATCTTCTTGCTGAATTGTTCCTTTTAATAAAAGGAAGTACACTGCCCTGTTTTGTCTGATGTGTTTTAGCTTAAAGTCTGTTTTGTAGGATATCAGCATTGCTACCCCTGCCTGTTTTTGGTCTCCTTTGGCATGATATATATTATTCCATCCTTTCACTTCAATCTGTGAATGTTTTTGGCTGTAAGGTGACTTTCTTGCAAACAGCATATATTTGGATTATATTTTTTAATCCACATTGCCAGTCAGTGTCTTTTGTTTGGTGAGTTAAATACTTTGATATTCAGAGTTATTATTAAAATATGATTTTTGTTTCCTGTTATTTTGTGTTCTAACTTCTATTTGGTATAATATTATTTTTTCTTTACTTAGATGCCCTGCTGATTAACTTCATCTCTTCTCTGGTTCTGTAACTTTCTTCTTTTTTCTTCTATATGTTTTGTTTCTTTAAGTATTTTCTCCAATGTTAGCTTTGAATTCATGAATTTTTCTCTTTATGTTTGGAAAATTCTCTGAAATTATTTTTCTGAAGAGATTACAAATGTCCTTGGTATGTACCTCTATTCTTTAATGTCTTTTATTCATAACTTATGATGTTTTATATTATCCCATGGTTTTTGGATTTTTATGTTTTGTTGCTGTAATGACTTCTTTATGCTGTTGACTGTTGGGTAAAGTAGAGGATATGATTGGGTTCAGGAAGAATTTAAGTTCAATAAGGTACTATCTAGTTGAGAATGGGAGAAGGCTAGATAGTAGGACTCTTGTAGTTAGTAGAATATTTACATATGGAGATATAAAATAACTTCAGTATGAAACAAGGAGATACAGTAAAGAAAATCAAAGTTTTGAGAGAAGAAAGTAGATAGGCTAGAGTAAAGGAGTTTGTAAATGTAGTGAGGGGGATAGAGCAAACAAACATGAATAAAGTAACAAAACAAGATACAAAACCTAACTATTATACATCAAAGACAAACCAAAAAAAAAACTACAAAAGAGAAAAAAAGAGTAAGAAAGATAAAAAGAACAAAAATAAAATAAAATAAAAAAGAACTAGCAACCGTATGAAACAACAAATTTAAACAATCAAATATGGTATGGGCCCATATAATATCTGAATATCTGATCACTGTAGTAGCTAATGGAGTATTTTCCAATGTCTCTTATTTGCTCTGTATCCTATTGTCAGCTTGTGAACATGGTCTCTGAGTGTTTGGACCCCTCTCTCGCCTCTGACAGCTTTGCGTTTAGGTGTCAGGGCATTGGGAGTCAATGTTAATGAGTTCTTTGCTAGTCCTGGGTTCTGTGTGTTTCAAGCCTGTAGTCTACACCTCTGCACTCTCCTTATAGAGCTCAGGCCTGTTCTTCCTTACCTGAAGGGGTGGAGACCATCCAATGTAGTCTTGGAGCGACCCTGTGGCCTTGTGCAGGTGTTGAGCCTTGAGCACTTTTCCTGTGTCTCTGGAGGTTCTAACTGGACTAGCACTCTAGGTCCTAAAGTATACAATGGGAACACAAGGTAACCGCCATGTCCTGTGGCACACACTGGGTGCACACTGGGTTCCATGGCTCATCTGGGCACACATTGGATGTCCTAGTCTAAGCTCTGGAAAGCTTGTGCCACTGGATCCTGCAGCTTTTCTGGGAGCACACAGTTACCTTGTCCCATTCTGGGTCTCTGGATGTCTTGTTATGCCACTGCAGGTGTTGCCTCTGGTGAGCAAACAGTGCCATTCAGATGCTCAGGTACAGCTTGCCACTTAAGATGTTGGAGTTCTATGGCCACTTTCAAACTCCTGTTTTGTTTTGTTTTGTTTTGTTCTGTATTTCTTGGGACTGTGGTGCTGGGAGTCGTGGTTTGCTGGGAGTCATAGCCCATGATGGAGCCAGCAGCCCTCTGCATCCACAGTATTTCTGTCACATGCTTGGGCATTTTTTGCAGTGGATCTCACAGTTCAGAGTTACTGGATTCTTTCTGCTGTGATTCCTGGGTCTGTTTTGGGTCGTGAGCTATATTTATTTTGTTTATTAAGATGCTGCCTTTCAACACTATTGGAAACTACAACTATTCTAAAAACAAATTTGTGTTTTAGATGTCTATCTAAAATACAAAGTAAAGGCAAAGATATTCAAAGGATAAACATTTAGAGTTGGAGAGGAGCAATATACTTAGTGTCCTATGGCAAAGAGAGGTGGTTATAATATATAATAAACAGTATATGAACTTCAAAGTAGCTGAAAATCTAGATTTAAGCTATTTGATTATAAGAAATTTTGTGAATTGATCAATTTCCTAATTAGCTTGATGTAAGAATCACATAGTACAGTATCCACATAATTAAATATAATTTTATTACATATAATAATCACAATGTTAATTAATAATTATGTAATTATTGTTATATGTATATACTTTTATATGCCCAGTTATCCTCAAGTTATTCAATAAAATAGAAATATAAAATGAAAAATTATTTAACAAAGACATTATTGCCTAATTTCAAAGTCCAATAGAAATAACTGAAAGAAATAAAAGTACAAACCAGTATCCCTAGCTGACCGGAAAAAATTTTTGTGCCTAAAATTCTTTTCACTGCTGGGAACAATGAAAATATTATATATAAAAAAAACACACATAAGAAAGGAAGAGCTAGAAATGAGTTAGCTGTCCACAGGCAGTTGCACCATTTCTTCTTTCAGCTTTCTGGTTTTAATAATTATACATCTATCACCATTGTAATGGTTTGAGATGTCAGCGTGAGTTCTTGTTCTTAGCTAGTTTAGAAAAATAGCCAGAAGGGCTGCAAGCATCGGCAACAATTATTATTACAAAGAAATGGTAGAAAGAAGACAGAAGAATAAAGCACCACATAATATATGATGGAGTGTCTTGAAAGTAGGACATTGGGGTCTCTGAACACATAACACTTTTTATAAAAGTCATTACCTCCTTCCTCTGATCCTGCTTAGCCAATTGTCCTCCTTTCCCACCAAAAGCAGATGCAGGATTCCCAGTTTTCTCTGCTGTGTAAACCTTTCCTCACAGGAACAGATGAATCTCATCAAAATATGTTACATGGTTAACAAAGTTAGAGGGCTGTACAGAAGGAGCCTGCTTTGAGTAACAAAGACAGAGGCTGCACAGAGGAAACCCATTTTGTCTTTGGTTTTAGTTTTAAAGCACACATTGTCTAACTATGTCCTTGGAGAATCTGTAGCCTTTTCCTATCTCTGTTTGCTAAAAATTTCTTATTATGTTAAAAGCTTGTCTTAAAGAAAAGAAAGACAGAGGAATATAATCTTGTACAGTATGAAGGTTTGGGGCTATAAATGTTTTGTGTAATTATAAACTACTGTGAAATTCCATGTAATCTTAGCGTCCAGCTAGGCTAGCAGCCAACTTTTAGATGACCAACGTCAATCCTGGCTGCAGCTCTTGGCTGACAGCTTAGAGTCAGAAAAAATTATTTTATTGTTCTGCCTAAGTATGAAATCTTGTTCTTATTACCAATTAATATAGCTCTTATCAACAATCAATACAGGCTCAATTCCCATCAACCACAAACTACATTTTTATTCTTCTGAAAAAAGCTTATAATTTTGAAGGAATTTTTCTCCAGCACATGTTTGAATTTCTTTTCCTTTCCTGTACTTTTTTCCCCTGCAGATTGCATTCTATTTGCTGTCCATCTGCCATGACATCTTTAATAGTTCTAATCACAAGTTGGCAATCTTTTTCTCTACTATGCTGTAAAGGTGACTCTGTGTGTGTGTGTGTGTGTGTGTGTGTGTGTACTTGAAATTTATTTTCATCATTTTTGAAGATTTAAAAAGAAAAGAAAATGAACAGAGATTATCATCATGCTTCTTTCGTGTTTCTGAAACAATCTCAGGTGATGCATTTTATATGTGGAATTTCATTGTGATGTGGTGCTTTGGAAAAGAACTTATATTTCTAGGCTTGTTGTGGCAAAGAACATTTTTCTTCCTTATTAAGCAAATGTCACACTCTCTAATCTGGTTTGATATTTATTTTGGACACAGAAACACTAATCTTCCTATACATTTGGTAAGGTAGAGGGAAGTTAATTCTAAGGAAGTCAGATGCAGCAGGTGAACAGGGTTCCTGAGGAAGAGGCAGGAGGCAAGATGTCTTTAAGATGAGTGGAGGGCTACAGCTTGCTCAGGCATGTAGCAAAACTCCAGTTCTCATCATAGCTTTTATTCTTACATAAAACAATTAATGTAAACAGTGAAAATAAACCAAAAAATAATTAGCAGTTTTGTTTACAAAAGAAATGTAACTCATCTTTTTTGAAATAGGGTCTATCTTGAGGACATCTCTAGTTAGATGTTCCTATCACTTCCCAACTTGAAAGGGAAGAAGTGGTAAGGGTAATCATCACAGTCAAGAAGTTGAAGTCTGGATATAATTTTCCATCTGTGGGTTATATAAAAATATGACCTTGGAAAAGCCAATTTATTTCAAGTCTGAAGAGATATAGACAAAACTTATTTTACATGGAAATCGTAGAAATCAAATATTTATATATGTACAAAACACTTTGAACCTTGTTGTAATGAGAGTATCCCTTTAACATGAACTATGATTCCTCTTTAAATAAAAGAATTTTGAGTCACATTCATATTAACTTTATTTTAGCCCCTACTTTCCACTTTATTTTCTAAGAAAGACATATGACCAAATATTTCCTACTTATTATCCAGTGACTGAAGCCAATTTTTATATATTACTTCGTTTATGTTTCATAGTTTTATAAGCTATGCTGTCATCATTTTTTATCTTCTGTTTTGAGGGTATTGAATCCCAAAAGTCAGCCTTTATTATGTATACCAACAACATTAATGCAGAACCCTCTTTTGTTAAGATAAAAGAAATTGGCCATTTTTTTTGTTTTTTGGTTTTTGGTTTTTTGGTTTTTGTTTTGGTGGTACTGGGGTTCCTGGAAACCCTTCTACCTCTGGGCTTCACTCCCAGACCTTTTTTTATTTTTTATTTGGAAACAGTGTCTCTTAAGCCAGCTGAGGCTGGCTTTGGACCAAGGCCAGTTTTTTTTTTTAACTAAAGCAAACATGAGTGTAGATTATGGCCACATTTTGGCAAGACCCCAGAAGGATGAGGATGTTCTTCTAGAGGTCTGGCATGATTTTCATGTGGGTCAAGTCAGAACAGAAAAATTTGCAAACGTCTCTGAGAACAGGCAGAATCTCTGCAAGGATAGATAGGAGCAAATATCTGCTTGAGAAGCAGGTGCAAGGTAAAGTTCTTGTGCTCTATTTAGTTACTTAGAAACATAATCAGAAAGTTTAAAGGTATCTCCAACTTGAGCTAATTATTTTTTGGTTTATTTTCACTGTTTACATTGTTTTATGTAAGAATAAAAGCTATGATGAGAACTGGAGTTTTGCTACATGCCTGAGCAAGCTGTAGCCCTCCACTCATCTTAAAGACATCTTGCCTCCTGCCTCTTCCTCAGGAACCCTGTTCACCTGCTGACCACCAGCACATGAGTGATTCACATTTAATTTTGTTCCATTGATCATAGAATCAATAGGATGTAAGCCCCTTGCTTGACAGTGACTGATGGTGCTTTGCCAATGTTCAATGAGATTTCCAATGACATAAAATTATAAAACCTTGATGCTTAATATTATGTTTCTGTTTAGTTTAGGAAATACTTATCAGATTTATGATGATGGACACACCTACATCAGTTCTATAATTTGGCTGTTGTAAATCATTGTGCTATTAACATGGGTATGTATGGATCACTATAATATTCTTACTGATATTTATTTTTATTTTTGCAGTACTGGAGATGGAACCAAGGGGCATTCTACTTCTGAACTACACCCCTAGAATATTTTTTATTCCTTATTTTGAAATAGGGTCTCAATGAGTTGCAAAGGGCCTCACTAAGTAGCTGAGGCTGTCTGTGAACCATGATCCTCCTTCTCCTGTCTCAGCCTCTCAAATGCTGGGATTACAAAAATGTGCCACCACTCCCAGCTGACTGATATTTTGACAGAGAGGTGTGGTATAACTGAGATCATACAGAGATCTGTTTCTGTCTTTTAAGGACTTATATACCAATCTCCACTTGATTTGTACTGATTTACAACCAACAATATACAGTCCTTTCTTTCCTCCCACAGTCCCACCAGCACGTATTGTTTGTATTCTTGATGATCACTATTCTAACTGGAGGGAGTTGAAATATTATTATTGTTTTGATTTGATTTCTTTCATTTTGAAAGATGTTAATCTTTAATACATTTGTTAGCTATCTGTATTTCTTTATTAGATAGGTTTGTTTCAATTGCCCATTTATGGATTGGGCTATTCTTTTGGTGATAAGATTTTGCGTTCTGAGTGCAGGCTGGTTATTAGTTCTCTATTAGAGGAGTAAGTGGAAAAAAATTTTTTTTATCTAGGCACTCACTTTAGATACTTGATTGTTTCACTTGATATTACAGAGGCATGTTAATTTATTGTGATTCCACTTTTCATTCTTACATTTACTTTCTGAACTTTAAGAACCTTATTGAAGACATCTCTGTCTATACCTATATGTTAATGAGTTGGTCCAATGATTTTTTCTAGTAATTAGAAAATTTCTGGCCAAATTTCTGGGTTTTTTATTTCTTTAAATTTGGTTTCCAGGAAGGGTGAAAGATTTGCTGATTTTAATTTTTCTATATATAAAGACATCCAGATTTCCAATGTATAATTTTGACACTTTTTTAAAAGATCAGCTAGCTTATGATTCTGTGGATTTTTCTGTGTCTTTGATTCTATTCCATTGGACTATTAATGCTAATACTATGATGCTTTTGTTATAAAAGCTTTGTAGGGTAATTTTGTTTGTTTGTTTGTTTGTTTGTTTGTTTGTTTTTGCAGCAATGAGGATTGAACTCAGGGTCATTTTACCTCTGAGCTACATCCCCAGTCCTGTTTTTTTATTTTTTAAAACAGGGTTTTATTAAGTTGCAGAGGGCCTCACTAAGTAGCTGAGGCTGGTCCAAGACAATACTATGATGCTATTGTTATAAAAAGCTTCATAGGGTAATTTTTTTGTTGGTTGGTTTTTGCAGTACTGACAATTGAACCCAGGGTCATTTTATCTCTGAACTACATCCCCATCTATTTTTTATTCTTTTAGAAACAGAGCCTCATTAAGTTGCAGAGGGCCTCACTAAATAGCTGAGGCTGGCCCAAGAAACTTTGATCCTTCTGTCCCAGCTTCCTAAGTACCTGAGATTACAAGCATGTGCAGCCACACCCAACTTTTGTAGTATAATTTGAAATCAAGTACTGCAATGCTTCCAGGATTGTTCTTATTGCTCAGAATTACTTAGTTTATTCTGAATCTGTTTTCTTCCAGATAAATTTAGAAATTTTTTATTTCTTTAATAATTTTGTTTGTATTTTGATGAAAATTCATTGCATCTATAGATTAATTGTGGCAGTAGGAGCATTTTTAACAATTTTCACTTTGCCTAAGAACATTAAAAATCTATCTTCTAATGTCTTTTTAAATTTCTTTCTTCAGTGTATTAAATTTTTTCTTGTGCAGCTCTTTTACTTCTGTTTGTATATAAAATACATCAGAGCACTTTATGTGTTAGGCAGTGCAGCCACTATGTAAGTTGTTCTGTTTAAATTCCCCCTTGAGAATTTCCTGAATTGTAGCCAAGGGACATAAAGTTGGAATTTAGTTCAGGTTGGGTGTGTGTGAATGGTGAGTACATGACTGAAATAGACACCAAGGTCAGACTATGATGTGTACTTCACAAGGATAATTAAAGTACTGAGTCTGTTTTCTGAATCCAGGGTCATCCCATATTGGATAAGTGGCAGTCCAGCAAAAGTTCTTGGTCTGGCTGAATTGGAGGCTGATAGTGGTCTGCTTTTTGACAAGGTACACTTGAAATACCTCTACAAGGAGAATAGCTGTGAACAAATTAAGTAAATTCTGTCTCTATCTCTTTTAGGCATCCAAGCAAATATGGACTCTCTAATTAGAATAGGAGAAATGAGCCAGAGGTTGTGGTACACACTTGTAATCCCTGTGCTTGGGAGGTGGAGAGAGGACTGTGCAGGTTCAAAGCCAGAATGGCTGGCTTATGAGACCCTGTTCCAAAATAAAAATATAAAATAGGTCTGGGAATATAGCCTGGAGGTAGAACAGTTTCCAGGAACCTCAGTACCACCAAAAAAAAAGAATAGGAGAAATGCAACATAAGCCCACCCCAACTTGGCATCTTGATCAGAAATTATAGAAATGTTTATACAGGTGATTGTGGATTTAAACCAATGCCAGAAGATCCAAATCCTGTATAATATAGATTGGCCAACCTTCAGAAAGATTGCCCATCAGAGAGCTCATTAGATCCAAGTGTCACATCATGCTTTTGGCATCAAGTCACAGGCAGTATGGGACATTCAGACCAATTCTCTTACATTTATATTTGGCTTCAATTAGTTTGAAACTCCTTTTCATGAATGTGAAGTCCATTCTCACAGATTTTAATCACCAAAAAGCAGGACACTAGTGATTAGTCAAACAAGTAGATGTAGCAACCAGATGAAGCCAAACCACTTCTCATTTTGGAAAATCACCCAGAGGAATAAAACATGACACTATCATTTATCTCCCAAACCCTATAGCTGCCACCAGCCACACTGGCACCTTCAGCCCCTTCTCAACCATCAATGCCTCCTCACCCATCCAACCAGACATCTGCTTCAGCAAGCAGAACCCCAACTCTGCTATTCTCCTGTGCCACCCCAGAGCAATATCAGATTGGGCCACAGATAAATCCTCCCCTCAACCAACACCACCACTATGTCATTATCAGCACTGACAGGTCCCATCTGAGATTGAGGTCTTATAATCAACTCCTTAAAAGTTTTTAATGAAACTTTACTGCCATATGTTACCACTTCCCTCTAAGGAAGATTCAGGGAGCCCCCACTGTGGACAGATATAGACAGTTGCATCCTAGTCAACTGACTTGTGTACAAAACATTAACTACAGCAGAGCTTTTAAATGGAAAACATTATACTCTCTTTTACTGAAAAGCCATAGGCCCTGGTTGACCTCTTCGAATAAATCTTCCAAATGCACATTCCTACTTGGCCTGATTGTAATAAGCTTCTCCTGATTCTTCTTAACACTGAAGAAAGGCACCAAATTCTGTAGGCGGTAGCCTGATGGGCCAAGAAAAGTATCCCAGCAGAAGCCCAAAATGCTTAGGTTTATTCTCAAGAATGCCTGCCAGCAAGAGACTCCCAGTGGATCCCAAATGATCTCAGAGATATGGCAAACTGGATGCATAATGATAATCCCTCTGCCATGGGGCTTCAAAAGGAGGCTCCAAGGTCACCAACATTGCCAAGGCCTTTAAAAGCCTTATGAGAGCCCCACCCCCATAACTTTTATGTGTGGCTCTGGATTTTTTTTTTTTTTACATTTTTACTGTATTTGACCACAAATCATCCCCAAACCAACAAATGTTTAACACTACCTTAATCAGCCAGAGTGCTAGTGACCTCTGCCACAAACTACAGAAGCTGGAAGGATTTGCAGAATTAAATTATTCCCAACTCCTTAAGGTACAAAAAAGGTCATCATCACTGATGACATTGAAAAGAAACAAGAGGCAGATCAGAACATATGGAAAAAGGTGAACTCAGTGTAGCACTTCATGATGAGCCAGAACAAAAACCAACCATTCAAGGGTGCCTTTATCTCTGAAACCTAGGGACACCTAAAGAATACACACTCCTCCCCACCATGACCAATGTGGGTTCTACAAGAAAATTGGGCACTGGAAAAGTGAATGTTTTAAGAGAGGTCAAATGACCTATAAGAAATTTTCAGGCCTCTCCCCAGCTTATATTCTGATGGTCAGCCAAGCTGGTTTGTTTAATGACTGAAGGGGATTTGGTTGAAAAACCTCACAGAGCCCATGTTCCTAATGGCACTTGGGGGGCACAATCTCCAGTTTCTCATTAATATGAAGGCTGTACATTACCAGTTCAATAGCCCTTCTCACTCCCAACATGTCAACAAAATTAGAGGAACAGAGAAAGACTCCAAGAAGATGTTTTTCACCCCCAGAAATTCACCCTAATGGAAAAAGAAGCTATTCATTTTTATATATGCTAGACTGTTCAGTTCTGCTGGTGGGTTGGGACTGCTTCAGCTAACTCAAAGCCACCATCACCTTTCCAGGTAAGGGTAAAATAAAGTTGTCAGTGTCAACTTCTCAGCTAATTTTCTTCTTGTAGATGTCCCCAAAAGAAGAGTACTACTGTTTGAGAAGCAAAAGGGAGGGGGTCCATCAGCCCAGAAGTAGAAGTACAATGGTCCACTATATGGGTCAAGGACAATACACCAAGAATGGCCGAATTCCAGGTACAGGTTTTCAGTTGACTTTTCTTTTTAGCCATTCTTACTATTGAAGGAGGTAGAAGGGGCTACGACTGGGAAGCCAAAGTTTCTATCAAGTGATAAATGCTAAAAGAAGTTTTTGTGTAGCCCCCTTTGTTTCAATGTCTGATTTGGAGTTTTCTTGTGCCTTGCAGATACTCCATTTTTTGCACTCTACAATGTATGATGACTATCTTTGCTAATTTCCAAACTGCCTTAAGCAGTTTTAGAATCCCTTGAGGGTACTTTGTCTTTTCCTTCAGAATTTAATAGTCCCATTTTGTGGATAGCTCTGTGGACATGCAGGTTTAAGAAGGCATACTTAAAGCCTATATAGATGTTGACTAGCTTAACTTTTCCTAACCTAAGTACCAAGTAAGGGCAATTAATACTGATCCAGCCTTTTGTTTTCTGTGGGCCAAATTCTCCTGCAAGTGTTTGGAGGACTAATTTTAGAAATATTAGCCAGGGGTTGGCACCTAATGCTGCTTCTACTTTCATATCTGGTTCCTAGTTCAAGCTCATTAGATAGCTCCCAGTCAGATAACATATCAAGCATCACTTTTGGAGAAAGGGAAGTCTGAAGTCCTCTTGGCAGGTCAAATACCACATCTTACCCTCTTCTGCCTCCTCCTCTGACCTCAAGTCCAATCTAGAAAAGTATAAAGGTAGTGCCTAGAATGTAACACTGATTTACAAATTATGATTTTCACCCATGCCATCACTAAAAGTTTCAAATTACATCACTTCCTCTTTCTCAATAATGTAAGGAAAATGCGAAAGACATCAGTGGAAAAATCACCAGGCACACCCATAACCCACTCAAGCTAAAACTCAGAAGAGACAATGGGTAATTATTATGGACTAAATGTAAGATTCCCCAAACCAGTTACCTCAGCATCAGTATCTCCCTTTTCCTCCCACATTTTTCCTTGCTTGTAATCCCCCATGAACAGATAATGCTATAGGTCTTCTAAACCAATCGCGGTAAAGCCCATTTAGATGTTAGTTCAACTGCTGATCTAGGTTCTCAATTTGTATCCAAATTCCAGTCAATTTTGAATGTGTATTCTTGGTGGAGTTATGCAGTTTTTTGGAAATGTTTTGCATAGTAATCATCATTCTTTGCTTATGTTTTCCAGTCCTCATCCACCTTGCTGCTGGAACAATAAGAGCCTTGACAACTGAAGTAAATATTCTCAAATTAAAAAGTAAAGGGGGAATGCTACAGCATCTCGTGCAGGCCTTGAGCAAAAGCTCAGTCAGGGGACTCGCAAAAGCCTCCCCCATGAGCATGATTAGCATCTCCTTCTTCAAGAAGCCCCTCCCACCTCCCACATGGCCTCACTGGAGGCCCCACCATCTTTAATCCCTCCCACTTTCCACTCCTAACCAATCCTAGGAGTTGGCGGCCATTTTTAAAACTTGTTACAGCCATTATTTCAGGACACATCTCCACAATGTGGGCCTGGCTCTGCAGCCTCTCTGCACTCACACTGCGGTAAGCTTCCCCTTAATTGAGTAAGCAGGTTCCGGCTTTTTAGCCTCTGTCGAACTTGGGGATTCTGAATGTTTTCAAATCTGGAACCGGTACCCAGGTTCTCTCCAATCAGTCAGGCCGATCTGGGGGTGTTTAAAGAGAATTAAACATTTTTCTCTTAAAAATACCCATTCTGCTCCGAATACTTGGGGGATATTGGGACGCTGATATCCTGCCTTCTTTCTTACCTGTTTACAAATCATGGGGGGAAGTCAGCCATCAAAGGTTGAGATTGGCTCTCTGTCTTTGCTGGGCCATGTTCTGGCTAATTTCCAGACTTTGGGGTTCTCTGGGGAACTGTCACCTGAGAGGCTCATTTCTCTCTGCACTAAGGGCTGGCTTTAACTAATAATTTTCGATGGCCTGAAATGGGCATGCTAGATCCTAGGATGTTGATGGCTCTCAGTAATTTTGCACGTGGTCTGCAAAATGGTTCAACCTCATGTACATGCAGCCCTTCTGGCACCTGCATTTTCTGTTTTCTCCCTCTACCGGCTCTACTGCCCAAGGCATGCTGGCTGGGGATTCCTGCCAGCCACAGCTGCCATCTTGGACACCACGTGGCAACTCACAGGCACCACATGGTGGTCCTTCTGAGTCACAGGCTTATAATTCTGCGGACTCACGGCCACCATTTTGCGATGAAACGTGGGTGCCGGAATATGACTCAGCTGAGTTACAGGCCCCATCTCCCTCTCTTCTGGCCCCACTTCGTGAGGTGGCTAGTGCAGGTGTGGTCCAGGTCCATGTTCCTTTTTCCCTTCCTGACCTCACTCAACTGGAAAAGAGACTGAGTTCCTTTTCTAACAATCCCTCTTGTTTTATCAAGGAATTCCAACATATTGTACAAGCATATGATTTAACTTGGCAGGATCTTCATGTCATTCTAACCTCTTCTTTAACTCCAGATGAACACGAGCAGATTCTGAAAGCGGCCAGGGAAAGAGCTGATCAGGCTCACTTAACAAATCTGGGGCTTCCTATTGGCACAGCTGCAGTTCCCTCTGAGGAGCCCCACTGGGATTATAATGTAAAGAAGGGAAAAGAAATAAGAAATTATATGATACAATGTCTTCTTGATGGTATGCGAGATGCCTCCCATAAGGCGGTTAATTATGATAAGCTTAGGGAAATCACCCAGTGTCCAAATGAAAACCCAGCAGTTTTTCTTAATCGGTTGTGAGAGGCCCTTACCCGCTATACCCATCTAGATCCATCCTCTGAGGCAGGCTCGATCATATTGGCCACCCATTTTATTGGGCAATCATCCCCTGACATTTGGAGAAAATTTAAAAAGGCTGAGGATGGCCCGCAGACCCCTGTCCGAGATCTGGTGAACATGGCATTCAGAGTTTTTAATTCCAAAGAGAAACAGGCAGGAGTGGAGCATACCCTCCAACTTCACCAGATGGCCGACCTACAGTCCCAAGCCCTGGTAGCAGCCCTGAGGCCACCCAGGGGAGGATGACAGTAAAGACAACCACCTCCGGGAGCCTGTTTCAGGTATAGAGTGAATGGCCATTGGAAAGGTGAGTGCCCTTTAAAAAGTGGTGAGTCCCAGGTGCCTCCACATGCGGGGACCACCCTTCTGGGCCAGGGCCCACCGCTGGCCCTGTTTGGTTTGGCCGAGGACTGACAGCTCCTGGAATTCCTCATCCTCCTTCCTCCATCTTCCTTGCTGGCCCAGGGTAACTCTACAGGTACAGGATAAGCCAGTTTCCTCTTTGGTGGCCTGCTTAATCTTTCAGGACTTAGTTTCCCTTCCCAAATCTCGGTCCAGGGTGATAATGGCAAGCCCTCCTACCTCTGCCTATGGCTTAGGCCATATCTAAAAGGGCTCTGTTACAACAGCTCCAGGACAAATTCTCTTGCGCGGTATTGGGACCCACTAAACTTTGTTTCTCTCGACATAACTCTCTTTGATGTTTATATTTTAGCATGTCCACTTGTTTACACTTGTTTACCAAAGAGGTGCTCTCCCTCTTTGGATGCCAAACTGCCATAAGTATTAAACCTCTGGAATTGGTAACTGATGCTCCTGATGCAGTAACAGGTGTTTGACCAGACAAACCCATACCCACTCAATGCTGAAAAGAGTGGTGTGGGGTCCTCTCTGGGAGTTGCTGCTATTAATGACTCTGGTCTAATGAAAAACTGCTAAAAGGGCAGTACACGTCTTCCTCAGGGAAATGCTGCTATTTGTATTAATAGATCTAGGGACAATCTGCCTCATATCTAAAAAGGATCCTACCCAGCCTGGGATCCACTCTCATGATTTTCTTTTTTCTTTAATAGCACCTTGCCTGTTAAAGTCTCCTTAAAGCACACCACCAAGCTCTCCAGGATAACCTCCAACTCTTGCTGCGGTCACACTCACCTGCCCCCTTCCGGCGGACTTGGACCCTGATTTCTCCTGGCCTGGGGCCCCTGATGATGCCCCTTAACAGCAGGAAATCACTAGAGGGTCAAATTCGTCATCTCTTACCCTCCTTAAGCAAAAAGGCCAGGATGAAAGGTCTGAACCGTTGCCCCGCAGAGGGAGGGGCCAGAAGCCCAGAAGGCAGGAAGGACCTGCCTCCTGACCTTGCGAGAATTCTATGTTTCCTACAGGTGGGGGGGACCTAAAAGGAGGAGCCCCCCACCCCGCACACACAGGAGCCTGAAGGAGCCCAAGGGGGACACACAGAGAGACAGCTTGCCCGCTCCCGCAGGCATGGGAGCAGGGCAAGGGAAAAGAACTGCCTGCGATGGTGGGTGGCCGACTCTGTACGAATAAAGGGTTTTGGCATCCTTAGATTGAACTCGCGCATATATCTGTGGGACCCGCCGCACTTATTGCAATCACCTAGGTGTATCTTTGGCCTGACAGGTGTCAGGAAGTTACTAGAAAGATGGGGGAATGTACCAGTATTGAGAAGAGGATTTAAAATGTATTAACATAACAGTATTGGGGAAGATTTTCAATTGTCAAAATATATCTTTGGTAGTAAAAGAAAAAAAAGGCCAGGAGCTTCAAGGAAAGGGCTGCAGATTTCCAGGTGCCAAGGGTAATTAGCGAGAGAATAGAAGGAGCCCAAAAGCATAGGGTCTTTTTACATTTCTAAGAGAGGCGAATTTTCCCAAGAATGTGGGGGAATCCCAGACTCCAAATAAACAACTTAACACATTTTGGAGTGTAACAAAATGCATGGGGGGTCTGTGCTAGAGACAGAGAAGGTTATCTACACATCAAAAGACCTGCTCTAGAGCTGGGCATGGTGGCACATGCTGTAATCCCCTTGCTTGGGAGGCAGAGACAGGAGGATTGAGCAGGTTTTAATGCAGTTAGAGCTAGAAAGCTAAAGCTAAAAGATATCTTCAGTTAAAGTTGCATTAGTAAATTATGCTTTGCTCTTCCCTGGAGTGATGAATAAAGTGTTGGAAAGTATGAGGGAGATAAATTTTGGCTCATTCCTCATCTGAATAGGATTTGTCAGGGAATCTGAAGGAATCATAGTCCTTGGCCTGCACACCACATTTTCCCAAGATTTTGTGTTTTTTAGTTTTTGTTATTTACTTTTGGATGGGGTCTCACTATATTGCCCAAGCTGAACTCACATGCACAGCCCTTCTGCATCAGCCTCTAACATAGTTAAAATTTAGTAAAGCACAAATAGCCTTCAAGGTTTTGGTAAAGCACCAAAAGGCTTTTCTCCTCCAAGGTGTTGGTAACTACTGTAACAGCATGTTCTCAACCTAGCACTAATTTGATCCTAGTTTAGACAACTTCACACTAGGGGGAAAATATGGATAGGGTCTACTCAGTGGCAACAAAAGGCAACAGTGGAACATTCATAAGGTGAGATGAATAGTAAGACCTGGCTTATTTCTAAGGACAGAGCATATAAATAAAAGTCACAAGAAGAGCTACAAATATTTCTGGAAATCAGGAATCATTGTGCTGATAATTGTACTGTTTCTATAACCAAATAACTAGGACTCACAGGAATCAGATTGTACCATAAAAGGTTGTTTATTTTTATAAACTATTTGTGGCAGTACTGGGAAATGGCTTCAAGATGTATTAATGTGCCAGTATTGGAAAGGGCTTTAAAATTTCTGAATGTATTCAGTATTCAGAAATGGTTTCTAAATGTATCAATAATGTCAGTATTAGAAAGCCAGAAGCTTCAGAGAAAAGTGCTGCAAAGTTCCAGGCACCAAGGGGGATTAGCAAGAGAATAGAGGAAGCCTCCTAGTCTTTTACATTTCTTTTTTGTTGTTGTTGTTTGTTTGTTTTTCTTTTTTACTTTTTTTGGTGAATTGTAATCATACATCTCAATAGAGTAAAAGATGGGAGAGGCATACATACACACATCACTCATTTAGCCCTTACCCGATTCCTACCCCATTCCCTCTCCCTCCCTCCTTCTCATGTTTGGCTTAATAATTGACATTGATATGTTTTACACTTCTAAGAGAATGAATCAAACTTCCCCAAAGATGGGAGATAATGTCTCATGAGGGAGCACCAAGGTATTTTACATTTTAAAAATAAATGAACTTCTCAAAGATGTGGAAGGATGCCATGAGCCTCCAAGAGAGCCCAGTCTCTGATAATCAACTAACACATTTTGTGGTGTAACAAAAGACATGGGGTTTGTGCTGGAGACAGGGCAGGTCTACAGGAAGGAATCCCACATCAAAAGACCTGCCCCTGAGAAAGGGCAGAAATAGTCTGCTCAGAAGACTGGTATAAAATGTCCTGGGTCCAGAAAAACCTCAGGTGAATTCTTTTTAGGATACCCCCTATACTACCTCTGGTATAGAGCTTTATTAAACTCTATCCTTTCCATCATTGTAATAATATGTCCCTATGTTGAATCCTCCGTACTAAAACAAATACAAAAACAAAACCAGAAATCCTATGTTTTAAAATTATTCAAATGTGCCCTGGGCGTTTAGAGATCTAGTTCAAGAATATCATCAGGAAGCTTAGAATTTTTAACTTTTTCTTATTTTCATTCAACTCTAAATATAATTTTGTAGTTTTCAGAAAATAAAATTTAACCAATTATTATTCTAGGCTGATGATAAATGATATTAACCCTCATAGCAGCACAGGGCCAGAGTGAATAGTAGGATAAACAGAAATATTCATGATGCTGTGAGCATTCAACTTTAGCAAATGATGAACTATCTAGAGTTCACCACAGAGGAGTGTGGGACATATACAGCTTAGGGCTATTGGTACCTATAAATCTCCTTGGTCCTGCCCACAGTGGCTTGTGTCATGTCACAAGGTATGGAAGAGAGCAAACAAAGAAGCATACAAACACACACAAAAAAATGAACAACAGCAAAATTTTAAAAAAATCCCTAGAAAGAGAGCAGAATTGACATCTCCAGTCCTCCTAGTTCTACATGGATTCTTTTAGCCATTTAAGTTTCACTTTCTATATTGCACTATCCAGCATGTTCCAAGCTTCCTCATTTCCTATGTAACCTCTGACAATTAACTCAGTTTGTTGCCCCACTTTTTGGTCTCCCTCAATAATTGGGAGCATCCCCTGGTGACTTTCTCTGTGCAGATGCTGAGTGCAACTGGTTCTGGGGCCCCTGCAGCCACAGCCATTCCACAGGGGAGGTAGGCAGCATACTTTTTTTTTGTTCTATCTACTGACTTTGATTTTGTTCACTTTCAATTTCCATTGCTTTTTTTCAGTTTTTTGCTGCTTTTTTCTCTTGTAAAGATGCTGTTTTCTGGTTAATAAATATTGAGCATAAGCAAAACTAGGTTGTGCTGCTTTCCTCAGTCACCATTTTCCCAGAAGTTGGCTGTGCATCTTAACCTGTGTTTTTAAAGGCCATATTTTCAGTAGTTTGGCTTGTTGAAAAGTTGTCTTTAAATTAAGGGGAAATTATATAATAAGTGAATGAGGTAATCACTCACAATTTATGTTTGATTAGCAGCAAAATCTAAGATAATTAACTAAAATGAGCTACTAAATTGAAAATATTTCATCAGGTTTAGCTGAATACAAAATCAGTAACTCAATACTAATTGTAGTCCTGTAAACCAACAATTACCGTTATACAGCACACTACAAAAGTTATATCATGGTGGCAGTAACAATAAGAGAAAAAAATATTGAAATCTACTTGAACAGAAATATACAAACTATTAAAATATAATCCTTTTTTTTAAATTTTGAACTTGAGAAGGAGTTATGGAGGAATATACCTGTTCCTAAGGGAAATATCAGGAAAAGAAAGTTCAACCTTTCTCAAATTATTATCTAAATTCAATGCAGCTGCCAACTAAATTATAAAGGGTATTTATAAGTCTTGTTTTGAATTCTGAATTTCTATTTGAACCATTCAATATTAGAATGTGTTTGCTGAAGTTGTAATAATAAAGAGCCCAATGTTGCAGCCAGATGACCTGGGGTCAATGTCAGAGGCATTTTTTGTTCTTGGGTCTCCAAAAAGGGGGTAGATTTCCCAAGATCAATTTTCTCTTCTTTAAAATGAGGCTGATGATAATAATGCACACTTCATAGGATTTGTGTAAGTACTAAATGAGTATCTGGTAGTAAATGTCAGAAGTAACAATTATGTAACAAAAGGAAAAAAATTAAAAGTTAACCAAACAAAGAAACCAGCTCTTTTCCAAAGGAAAGATCAAATTAAATCTCATTTGTCAACAAGGAATATTTACTAATCTGAAATGTTAACAAAATGGCTTCTGAATTTGGCTCAGGTTCCATTAAAATTAAGCTGAGAGAATTACATTTAATACCTTCATATATCATTTTATGGTCAAGTAGAAAGGAGAATTATTATGGTTTTTATAATGAGTATTGGACTAAGATACAGATGGGCTGTGGTTTTGGATAAATAATATTTATCCCAAAGGCACATGGAGTCTCAGGTTCCTGTCCTCAGGAGAATGTTCTGCTAACACATGTCATTTTGGTTGAGAACATAAAACAAGTACCCCTTGTGTTTGGTCTTCAATCCTGGAACATATCCTTGTTTAACAAAAACTTTTACAGCTTCACTTCACAATACTCATGTCCATATAGACTATTGGCATCATATGGTGAAACCAATTTTCATCTCTACTACTTCCCCTTTTGTATCATTCTTATTCCACTTTTCTTTTTTTTTGTATTTTTCTACTAATTATTTTTTTTCATATTTATTTTTAATAGGTGCACTGTATTCATACATCATAGTGGGATACATACTTTTGTAGACATACATGCACACATTGCCCAGTCAGCCCCCACCCAATCCCCACCCCGTTCTCTCCCTATTCCCCCCCCCCTATGCTTGGCTTAGTGGTTGACATTTAGTATTATAGCAATTTATCCAAACTTAAAAATGATAATATCACATAACAGTTTCATTTGTCTGATACCAAGCTTTTGATGACTTAAAGATAACATTTCAATATTTATTTTTGCTTTCTTTCTTACCAGAGAATCTATTTTTTTCTATTTTTTAGGTGAAACTATCATATATTTATATATTTATTTTTCAGAAAAAAAATCTATCCTAATATGGAATATGGACTCTAGGTACCCACAAAGATCTTGAAAAAGAACAAAGCTAGAAGATATATATTTTCTGATTTCAAACCATATAAAGCTACAATAATTGAAACAGTGTAGTACTATTCTAAAGGCAGATATATAAACCATTGGAGTTAAATAAAAGCCTAGGCCTAAATTCTTCCCTATATTATTAAGTTATTTTTCACAAGGTTTCCACGAACATTTGGTGGTGGAAATAATAATCTTTTAACTAAATATTGTTGAAAAATAATAATTACATGGAAAAGAATAAAATTGGACCCTTACCTAATCCCATATACAAATATTAACTCAAAATAGATAAAAGATCTAAATATAAATCTTAAGACTATAAACTTTTAGAAGAAAATCTGGGTCATAAAACCTCACAACATTGAAATTGGCAGTGATTTCTTGGATATGATTTCAATGGCACAGGCAACAGAAGAGTATACAAACTCCCTAAAAAATAAAAAAACATATTGTATATCCAAAGACAATGTAAACAGAGTTAACAGTTACTAATAGAATTGGATAAAATATTTCCAAATGCTATATCTGAAGGTATATTAATATTCCAACTAGAAATCCTAAAAATTAACAACAATAAAGGCAAACAATACCCTTTAGAGATAGGTAACAGACTAACATAAATAATGAATCTCCACAGATAACCAATCTTAGTTGTCTGTTGGATGGAAAATCTTGTTTCTCTGGTTCTGATGTGTGTTACCTATTTCTTCTTTGTAGTTAATCTCTTTGAGTATTTTCTCTAGTGCTGGTTTTGAAGACATAAATTCCTTCAGTTTCTGTTTGTCATGGAAGCTTCTTATTTCTCCATCTAATTTGAAAGAAAGTTTTGCTGGGTAGGAAATTTTTGGCTGGAAGTTGTTTTCTTTCAAAATTGGGAATATGTTACTCCAAGCTCTTCTGGCTCTCATAACTTGGTTTGGGAAGTCTGGAGTGATTCTAATTGGTTTGCCTCTGAATGTCACTTGGCCCTTTGTTTTTGTTGCCATTAAGATTCTCTGCTTGGCTTCCACATTGATCATTTTGACAATTATGTGGCGTGGGGATCCTCTTCTCTGATCCTGTCTAAAGGGAGTTCTATAAGTTTCCTGGACCTGCGTATCGACCTCTTGCTCTATGTATGGAAAATTTTCTGCTATTACTTCCTTGAAGAGATTGTTGATCCCTTTGGTTTCACTTTCTTTTCCCTCCTCTATTCCAATTATTCTTAGGTTAGCTCTCTTAAAATGGGCCCATATTTCTTCAAAGTCAGATTCCTGCTGTCGGATATTTTTTCCTAGATTAGAAACTATGCGTTCATTTTTGGAATGATCATCTTCTAAGAGCGAGATTCTGTTCTCCATGTGTTCTAATCGGTTGTTTGTGCTTTGAATTGAGGCCTTTACTTCATTAATTGCATCCTTTATCTCGTTTTGGCTCTCTCTGAGTTCTTTTTGAAGCACCTCTATTATTTCTACAGTTATTTTCCTGATTTGATCTTCTAGAAATCTCTGATTTTCTGTTTTATCGGGTTCTGATGTTGTGGGGTTGTGAGCATTCATTGCTCCAGTATTATTCCTCTTTCCCATGATTTCAGAAGTTTGTGCCTTCTCTGGGTTCTTCCCTTGGGTCACTATGACTTCACTTAAGGTGCTCTGGATCTCGAGTCAGTAGTATCTCAGACCCCACTACTCCTTTACTGGGTTGTATCACAGAGTCTCCGACCCAGAGAGTCGATAGAGGCTGCTTTAGACTGTGGGGGGTGCCAGGTTGCACGTTCTCCTATGGTGTGACATCACTGCCACCGCCCCTCTCCCACTGGGTCAAGTCCCAGTGAGTACAGTACTGGGATTTTTCCTCTGTGGCCCGCAATTTGACTCACTGTTCTTGAGTACGCAGATGTAGCTGTAGTGAATTCAGTGCTGCTGCCACCGGTGGCAATATGGCGCCGCTGCTACGCCCTCGGCTGTTGGGCTGGCTTTTTTTTTTTTCTTGCTTTTGATTTCCACTCTGAATCCCTGCAGCGTGTGCTGAGCTCAGACACTGGGAGCTTTAGATGTCCTCTGCGCCGAGAAATCCCGCCTGGCTGTTCCGCAGCGGCTCCCCTCGGCTTGCTGTGGCCGTCTGGTGAATTCGCTGGTGCCTCCGGCAGTATGGCGCTGCTGCCGCATCTGCCGCATTCTCGGGCGTGAGGATCTCCTCTGTGGCTCTGTTCTCAGTCCGCTTTCTCTCTGGAGACTGGTGATTTTTTTTGTTTCTCTGGTGATGTTGTTTTCTGGCTTTGAAAGGCGCTGATTTTGTGGTAATGGATATTTGTTGTTAGCGGGGCTCTTAAGTCCCGCTTTTTTCGGTTGCCATCTTCCCAGAAGTCCTTATTCCACTTTTCAAAGACAGAAGGATGACTAATGCTAATGTAAATGTTAATGAAGAACACTGATTCTAATGTAGAAATCTCTAGATTTAAATCAATTTAAGTTCTATTTTGTGGCACACAAATTTTAATACCAAGTATTTTTGTGATTCTTGCTTTTAATAGAATCAGAGAAAAATGTAATTTAGCAGTGGTTGAAAACCCATTCAAATATTTTCCCATAACCCCTCACAATGTCATTTTTATCCTATACCTGAGAAAAAAGTCAAGGAAATGAATGACTTCACAAAAAAAAAGAACCCAGGATCTCACACTGGATCCAGTGGCAAAGGCCTATAATCCCAGATGCTCAGGAAGCTGAGACATGAGGATTGCTTGAGTTTGAGACCAACCTGGATAATATAGAAGATCTTATCTCAAAGTACAAACAAACAATCAAAACCCTTCATGGTCACCTATCTGTCCATTCCTGTAGCATGTATTTTCAAGTTAGCATTCCACAAAGGTATATTAGGTCCACAGACCAGTTTTGGGAGCAGAGAGTAGGGTAGGTTTCTGAGAGACCAAAGCTATTGCCCAGAAATAGTATGTGAAATGTATGATTTATTTAGGAAAGCTTACAAGAGATTAACACCAAGAGTTCAGTGGTGACAGGTTGACAGCATGATGCCCCTCAAAGGGCTTTGCCAAGTAGTGCCTCCTCTCCCTCATGGCACTTTGACCAGAAGCATCCACCTAAATGCAAGACACGTGTCATTCCCCCAGAGTCCTAAATTCCACTTTAATCACCAGTGAGAGGGGGATGATACAGAATTTTTCTTAGGTTTCTTGCTAGGCTGCGGAAGCTGTGACATCATCAACATTAGCAGGCTTAGTTTGATTGTATGACTATCATTTATAGACACAACTATTTTGGCATATATATTAAAAAGTAGGTTTCTTCGGACAACTGATAATACTAACTTTCCCTAGTTTCCATTGTGCATAATATTTGCCAGTTCCCTTTAAGAAAATATGTGTCTGAAAGCTTATTCTTGTTGTTCTTTTACCTTTGCTAGGGATGTGGGGAAAAGAAAGAGGGCATTCAAGATGTCTGCTGGGCTTGATGGCACACACTTCCAGCATTCAGGAGGCTAAGCCAGGAGGATCACAGTTCGTGGACAGCTTCAGCTCCTTAGTGAGCCCCTTTGCAACTCAGTGAGACCCTGTCTTATACCAAAGAATAAAAAATAGTTCTGGGGTTGTAGCTCAGAGTTAGAATGCCCCTGGCCTCCATACCCACTAACACACACACACACACACACACACACACACACACACACACACCATGATGTTTTACTGTTTCTCATTTCTTTAAAGATATTACAAGGTGCAAATAAATAAAATGGACTTACTTTAGCAATAAATAACTCATGGATGTATAAAATAAAGGCACATTTTGCTCCTAAAGACATAATTTATTTTTTATTGCTGCATTGTAGTCATATGTCTTAATGGGGTACAAGATGGTAGAGGCATACATGCACCATCACTCATTTAGTCCTTACCCAATTCCCACCCCATTTCTTCCCCCTCCCTAATTCTCATGTTTGGCTTAGTGATTGACTCTGATATGTTTGTGAATGTACATCATGTGCTTTGGGGAATTTCCCTGTTTTTCCCTTCCATTCCCCTCCATTATGTAGCCTTATTTGCTCATCTATGGATTCTCCTTCCTCATCAAGAGTTCCTCCTGTGATCCTTTTCCTTTCTTGCTTCCACATATTCAGGAGAGCATCAGATTTTTTACTTTTTGTGACTGGTTAACCTCATTTAGCCTAATGTTCTCCGGTTCAATTTATTTTCCTGAACATGATGCAATTTTGTTCTTTATGCTTCAGTAAAATTCCATTGAAGAGACACATTTTCAATAACTTTTTTGATCAATATATCTTCAACTGCTTTTTATGGGTACAACACAATCAAGAAAATTTTCATAAATCTTTTGCAAAATAATAAAAGTATGTGAGAGAGAAGTCACAAAAGTATTAAAATGAGGAGAGGGATGAAACTAAAGATAAATTTTAAATTTATAATATATTTATATGTGTTTACAATAATAATAGTTTAAACTTTTTTATTGGTGAATTGTAGTCATACATCTTAATGGGGGAACAAAATGGTAGAGGCCTACCATACATCACTCATTTAGCTTTTCCCTACTTTCTACCCTATTCTCTCCCCCTCTCTTCCTTCTCATATTTGGTTTTGTAATTGATTTCTTTATGTTTGTGAATATATATCATGTACATCGTGCAATTTTCTTCTTCCATCTTCCCCTTCCCATCCCCTTCAAAAATTTACCTTTTAAAAAATGATAAATAAAATATTAATATTGTGTATATTCTCTGGTTGTGTTGAGGCCTTTTATACAGGTAAGGCAGAGCTTTACCATCACAATATATTTGGCATTAGTAGTGCAATTATTAATGTTGTATTTGAAAAAAACTTCAAGCTCATAAAAAGACTGCAATGGTTTCTAGAGTAGAAAGAGCTCCTGCATACCTCTTATTTTATACTTTTATTGGTGTGTGATAGCCTCACATCATAATGTATTTCACAGTCATATTGAAATACATGCACATAGCACTTGGTGGGCTTTCCCCTGGCTTCCTCTACTTTGGAAAAAGAGTAGACCAGAGCCACATGTAATGTCCTACATATCAGATAAATACCCCAGATTAGGGAGTATGGGTGGTCTAGGACTCTCTGGTGGTGCAGCAAGTGAATCCCTGCCAACATGAAAGGATGGAGGCCAAAGCAGGAAGGTACACAAAAATGAAATGAAAATATTAAATAATATGACATTTCTTGGCTCAAAGTTTTGGGAAAACTTATGCCTATTTACACAAAACAGAATATAAAACTGTAAAATGAAAAAAACAGAATAGAGTCTTTTTAACAACTGAGAGGGAGTTGCTTTCAATAAATGTCAGGAACAATATATTAAGGATATTCAACAGCTCCAAAATTGTTCCTAAAACAGGGACCAGAGGCATTACAAAACTAGATGATAATTTCTATGAGTCAGAACTTCATTGGCAAAACTCTTGATTAATAATTGAAATATCAGACTTATTTGTGTTTTTACCTGATTTTAATGGAAATGTCTTTAGCATTTATTGTTTTAGGATAAGGCTTGTGTTTGATATTGAAAATCGATCTTTTTATGTCTAAGTAATTTTTGCTTCTTCCTATTTTACTTAGCTTTTTGTGGTATTCAGAATTGAACTCAGTGACTTAGGCATACGAGGCAAACATTGTACCACTGAGCTCCTTGGTTCCTTACTTAGAATATTTGTTAAGAACGGACACTGGATTTTATCAAACATCTTTCATATTTTATGTTCTTTTAAGTTTTTCTTTTTATTTTTTCAAGATAGTTGTTAAAAGTCTACATATTAAATGAACTCTTGCTTCAGTATTTTCATGTTTATGATTAACATTTTAGGACAAAATCCCTCTTGGTCTTTTTCATATTGACTTGCAAAAGAGAAATTTTACTTTTTATTCATCCACATTAATGTAATAATGTGGTTTTCAAAGCATAGTCCAGAGAGTTCTAGGGGGTCCTATGATGCTATCAGAAAGAGCAATACTATTTTAATAAAAAGAGGAGGTACTAGGACATGAAACCATATTATGTTCATGTACAGATATGCCATAATTAACCCCATTAATTGTGTAATTATGATACACCAATAAAAAATACTCATGTTATTTTTTCAAGCTGCTTTCATTTTCTCACAGGTATCCTGTAAAGATACATGTGAGAGGCTAGGGAATGTGGGATAAGCAACACGTTAAAACCAAGCATATATGTGAGTTTAGCTGTGTTGTGTTGAGGCAGATACTAAAGTGGCTTGCAAAAATCTAAAAAGTAATATGGTTAACATAATTTTTTGTGGTTTAGTAATACTTAATTACTTTTGCAAAGATGTTATTTATACTTAATATATTGTCATGTTTTTATTAAGTGAACAATTATTTTTAATATTTTATGGAATTTATAAGGTAATATTTGCAGACATAAACTGAATAAACAGAGGCACTTTCATTCTTCAATAAATTTTAAGAATATAAAAAATTTTGTTCCTATAACACAGGAAATAAAACCAATAATCAAGAACTGGGTTGGCATCAATAAAAAAGCTTCTGCGCAGTTAAAGAAACAAGAGTGTGAAGAGCATCTACAGAATAGAGGAAAATATTGCCAGTTATTTCTCTGACAGAGGACTCATATCTAGAATATATAAATAACTAAAAAACCCAAAGTAACCTAATCAATAAATGGGCAATTTTACCAAATAGACACTTCTTAAAAGAAGAAATTCAAGTGGATAACACATATGTAAAAAAAAAAAAAGTTCAATATCCTTTGCAGTCAGAAAACTACAATTAACACTATACTAAGACTCCATCTAACTCCAGATAGAATGTCAAATATGGGAAACTGTGACAGAAGGATCACAGGTTCATGGCCAGCCTCAGCAACTTACCAAGTCACTCTGCAACTTAAGAAGATCCTGTTTCAAAATAAGAAATAAAATAGGGCTGGAGGTTTAGCTTGGAAATAGTATGCCCCTGGGTTTAATCTCCAGTAACACACACACACACACACACACACACACACACACACACACACACACAAGACACACACTATAAACAATAAATTCTGGTAAGGATGTGAAGATATGTGAAAATAGGACCACTTATATTGTTGGTGGAATTACAAATTAATACAACCACTTTGGAGATCCGTATGAATGTTTCTCAAAGACTAGGAATGGAACAACCAATATTACCCAGGCAAACCTGTCCTAAGTAGCTTTCCAAAAGAATTAAAGGCAGGATATTTACATATCCTTGTTTATGGTGGCACAATTAACAGTAGCCAAATCGTGGAACCAAACAAGGTTTCAGTCAACAGATGAATGAATAACAAAAATATGGCATATAAACATGTTAAAATTTTACTCATTCAGGAAGAAGAACAAAATTACATTATTTACAAGAAAATGGATGAAACTGAAAAGCTTCCTGCTAAAACCCACAAAACACAGTGGAATTTCCAGGTTAGGGCATCAAAACTATTCCCCCAGGGTGCAGGGAATGTTTTGAGGTACCCTATGTGTGGGTAATTTTAAAATGAAAAAAGAAAATTGAACTAAAATACTCTACTTTTTCTTATCAACATAAGATGACTTTTCTAAATTAAATTAGTGACAATGTATTCCTCCTCAAAAATCACAGATCTAAGTTCTAAACAACTGTTACAATAACCATGACCTAAAGCAGGATGCTCCTAGCCCTCAGTCTTGTAACAACCCTGACTCCACTGAGTTATGCAGGATCCCAGGATTTTCCAATGAGTGGCTCCAGAATGCTTAAACTTAAAGAGCGTAATCTTAAACTTAGTAAAACTCAGAGTGAGGTGGCAGATGAGGGTGAGGAGTTGACTGGGATGGCACAGTCGGAAGTGATGTTTGCCACTTCCCCTTCATTCCATTGACCAGATGTAGGCACAAGCCTGCACCTGCTGGAAACCAGGGTCTGTAACCATGTGTGTCCATGAGGAAAAGGCAAATGCATATGTAAGTAGTTCTCTAGTTTATGTTTTTTATTTCTTAAGTGTCTAGAGCACACATTATTTGGGAAATTGTTGATCTATGTGAGTACACACTAATTTTCATTTATATTGATTTTGTTTTTTTGTTTTTCCTTTTGGTACTGGAGATTGAGCAATACCCCTAGCACTTTTTAATCTTTTATTTTGAAACAGAGTCTCAGAGTCTTAAGTTGCTATGAGTTTCACTAGATTAGCAAGACCCTCAGTATTTGTCACCATACCATGAGCAGCTTGATTTCTTTAGCAGGAACACACATTTGTTACAATGACTATTCACTGGTGATTGCTATACTATGCCTCCATTTTGTGAAGAGCAGTTTAATTCAAATGTCCCTTTGATGATATGAAACATTTACTTAAATCCTTATGTGTGTGTGTTAGAAATGCAAGCAGAATGATGGTTTTCTTTCTAGACATGTGCTACTCTCCCTCTTCAACCCTGGGGCCCCAACTCTTACTGCCAAGTAAGAACACTGGAACAGGAGGAGAAGACACTTCTGAAAAGGGTCATTCCCATTCTCTTTCCTACATAGTGAACCATGAGCAGCAGGGCTCTGAGTAGCTGTGAGGACAGCAGTGGCAACAGGATGCTGAGCACAACCTGAGCTCAGAGCCCACAGGCCTGGGGACTTCTGAGAGGGTGGTATGCAGAGGTGGCCATGAGGAGGGCAGGGAGAGCACTTCTCCAGAGAGAGCATCCATGCTTCAAAACAGGCAGTGAGGAATAAAGTGCTTTTCAGAGTCCTCAGTCTCATAACCAGGAGTCCTTTAATGAATGATTGCATGTGTGTGTCTATGAGAACATATGTGTGCATAAATGTGTGTGTGCGTGTGTGTGTGTGTGTGTGTGTGTGTGTGTGTGTGTGTGTGTGTGCAGGCCTAGGTGTATGACAACCAAGGCCCTTAAAAATCCCCAGTTTTATGAGAAAACAAAATGGAGCATTATTGTTTGCTGATAGTTTATTAGAATCAAGTTATATTTGAGGTTTCAACAATTGCCTTGCAGTTTATAGCTAGAAACATAAAAAGAGGAAAGGAAAATCCTTTTTAAAGCTTTGGTAGGTAACCTTTTGTCTGCGCATATTCTGTAGTCTTTAAGCCAAAGGTCTTGTGAAAAGTTAGTACCCAGCACAGTATTTGCTGTTATATATGGCATTCTGGAAAACAAAAACAGGGATATCACTGAGATTTGCAACTCTGCCCTGCAAAGTTAGATAATGAAAACCAAAATCTTTTCTTGCTGTATACCTGTGTTTTTCAAGAAACACCTAGAATTCAACAAAGTTCTAGAAGCAAAGTCAGAATTAGTCAGAATTAATCAGAATTGACTAATGTGAATGAAGTGGTGCTGTTTCGGAACTTTTCTCCAAATAGCACCTCTTGAGTACTCTTTTCTATAAACTTCCTGTTATTTGAAATAATGTATTTAATTAAATCACTACAGATATTATTTGGAGACCTGATAATTTAAATTGTTCTCTCATCATTCTTTTAACACAGAATCATTAAAATCTCTGCTCATGTAAATGAGTGTGATCTTGCTGAGTTGTCCTTTGACATGAAAAGTGGAATAATTCAGTCAAATACTGAAAAAGAAAACCAGACGACTACCACCATTGTTTTGCATTCTAAGAAATATAGGCACATTCTGTACTATAAGTGACTAGTTTAATATAGATTGTAAATAAAAAGGAATTCCTTTATTCTCAAGCACAGGTGATGTTTGACTTATTCTTAGGTGTTTTAGTGTATTTCTAAGTTTTCTACCATGGATTTCTTTAAAGAAAATACTGGTATATTAAAAAAATACATTAAACCAATACATATGTATAATTAGAAAGAAATATTCATTGTTATACCATTGATTTTTGCTTTAAACAATCCATCACACAGGCCCTTGCCTAACTGTGATCTATCTTAGTTATTTCATTGGTGCTGAGAGAGCCTATGACATCAAAACATCTACACTTACAAATTTTATTGCTTAGAAACACATTTAAAATTCTTTAAATAAAGACCATTAAATATTATTACTCAAATGTTATATTTTGGACTCCACCAAAATTTGCTTATGAACTAAGTTTTTTATTGTTTGCTCATTTGCAAAAAAGGAACTATCTTTGTCGACTACTCCCACAAATGAGTACTTTTGGAATCAGGTGTTTTTCTTTGATAAAATTGTGTGTGTGTATGTTCTGGAAAGTGCAGGGGTAGATAAACCATCTTTAAAGATTTTTTTTCTTTTGGCTATTTCATTATCATTCGTTTAATATTCTTGAGATTAAAATGGTTATTTGCCTTGAGACTAATAAAAAGTTATTAATACTACATAACTTATTCACAAGAAATTTAAAAAGCACAAGCACTGATTGCTTTGAAATTTTTAGTAGCAAAATCAGAGGCTGAATGTTCTTGGTCAGAGAAATAGAAGAAACCAAACTTACCATCATCACTTGAACATTGGCAAGAGTGTCATTGGACTGGTTGAGAAAACATTGTTTGAAATCTGCCACAGCACTTTTAGTGAGCTTGGTATGTACATAAGGCTTAACTATCTCCTGGTAATCATCAACAGTCACTGACGGTTTAATTGTACTTTCAATTATCTCCTCAAGACGTTTACAGCCAGCACCTGGGAAGAAAACAGGAGAATTTGGCCTCATTATTAAGTTTATGTAGCCATTCTGTGGAGCATCTATAATCTTACATCTTATTAGAGATGGGAATTCAGACAGATTATAGGGTACAATCTAGGTTCCCAATTCCAGGAGCAAAATTTATATTCTCAGGTTTCCTTTAATTCTTGCAAATTCTGACATATGACATCTACCACACAAGATGGGCTTTTATCAAAGACATTCATGCAATGACATATTCCAATTTGGTGTGGAATAGTAAACACATCTGGTTTTTCTTTTTTTATTCCAAGTCATACCATGCTTCATTTTTATCATTCAGAATTTTCTGCAGAACTTTCAAGTACCACATAAATATTGGATCTAGAACAATATCTTTCAGTCCTATTAACTATAATCTCCATCAGCAACAAAATGTTCTCATGTAGCCAACCTGTAAAGAGAATGAGCTCAGGACTTGAATGAAAGTAAACTGATTGTACTCTTGTTCCTGAAATATTTTATTCCGTTAGTGGAGAACATCACTTTTTCAGTCTGCATGAATTTTTGGAAGAATTTAGGTAGGCAACATCAGCAATCTGTGTATACTATATAAACCATATCATATGTGTCTTTTGTCTATCCTTACCACATCCTGAGCAGCATGGATTTTCACCTACTGAGTGAAAATTTTGCTACCTTAAGGAAGGAGAACTAAAGAGGTCCTGAAAGGGCTCAGGTCACCTTCACAATGTCTGTTCTATATCCCCAAGGTTGTATGATGCTGAATCACACACTGTGCCCTGAGTCTTCTCTCCAGCAGGTTTCCCTTTTTCTTCCATATTTAAGGAGATTCATGAATGCCCTTTTCAAGAAACATATCTTAGTCCAATGCCATAAGGGCATCATTCAAGTCTTCCCCTCAGCCCACTGAGTTATATAATACCAGTATTCAATCCTGAGACCCTTTTTGGTGATCATGGAAACTGTGACCATGGTTGGACACCTTGAGTGGCAATGACACACTGCATGCAGGTCCAAAAACATGGGCAAAGCCCACAAGGGCTGATGTGGAGCATGGTTTGAGGGCTATAACTTCTTTCCCAAGGTCCTGGCACCAAGCCCTGGTCCAAAGCCAGCCCTCACTGTGCAGAACTCACCTGCATAGCAGTAAAGGGGAAGGGCAGACAGCATGAGGACCATCACAAGCTTCATGTTGAGGCAGCTGATGTTTGCTCGTTCCTTCTCTGTAGTAGGAACCAAGGTATTTTCCTTGAATGTGAAAATGCAGAGCTCATCTATTTATTTCCCAGGGAGCCTTCATAGTCCCTCCCAGAAAAGGAAAGGATGAGTCACAAGATGAACTTGGCTTAGGACCAGGAAACGATAGGTAGAATTAACCAGAGACAAGTCAGGCTGTAATTTGTTTGTATAAATTAATAAAATAGAGACATCTGAAGCCAAAAATAATAATGGGCAGCCAACAGTGATGACCCACTGCAATAGGCAAAGTGTGTAGAAGTGCTTCTCAAATGAAATTGAAATCAAATTATCATAGGCAGGTGTTGTCATTCTTTTTGTTTTTATTGTCATTGTGGTTTCCTCCTCTTCTCCTAATATTATTATTCTTATTCTTTATTAGTCTTAACTACTCATATTTTATTTTTTATTTTTCACACCTTTATTGGTGCATTAGAGTAAACATTATAACATATTTCACAATGGCAGTGACATACATGCACATAGCACTTGTTGAGTTTTCCTGGCTCCCTCTCCTCTGCTTTCTTCCCCATATAGAATATTGAGATCTATATTAGTATTCTCACATATGTACTTGATGTGAATGAAAACTCTTAATATGAATACTTTCTCTCTGACCTCCACCTTTCCCTAGACCATCTCCTTTGGTCTGACTGGAGATTCTCCTGCATTATCTAAAGTACCTCTTGTATCTCAATTACTTTCTAACTTTTGCATATGAAAGAAAACATATGACTCTTTGCTTTCTGTATGTGGCTAATATCACTTAATGTAATCTTCTCCAGGTCCCTTCACTTTCTTGTAGAGGACACAATTTTGTTTTTTATTGCTGAGTAATATTCTACTGTGTGTAAATCCCATAATTTTGTAATCCATTTATCTCTTCATGGACATCAATGTTGGTTCCTTAATTTGTCTATTGTGAGTGGTGCTATTTTTTAAATACATACATATATATATATATATATATATACATATTATTATATAATATATAACATACATAATATTATTGTATATTATTATAACATTATGATAATATTACTATAATTTTAATTTTCTCATTTCATTTCTTTGGGAGATATATGCAAGAGCAACATAGCTGAATCATATGGTGGATTCATTTCAGTTTTCTAAAGAATCTTCTGAGTTACTGTAGTAAATTGCAACCCCACCAAGAGCATTTAAGAGCTAATATTTTTGTATATCTTTGACATCACTTATTGCTTAACTTCTTGATAACTGTAATTATAATTGGGGTTAGATGGGATCCCAGTATAGCTTTGATTTGCCTCTCCCTGATTGCTAGGGATGTTGAACATTTTTTCATGTATTTATAGGTCATTTGTATTTCTTTGTTTGTAAAGTATCTGTTTAGTTTTCTTGCCAAGTTTCTGATTCAGTAGTTTTTTAGTGCTAATTTTATGAAGTTCTTTATGTAATTTAGGTTTTATTAATCTAATAGAAGAGTAGCTGGCAAAGATCTCCCATTTTGTAGGCTCTGCCTTTAGACTTGTTTCCTTTGATGAACAGAAACTTTATGGTTTAATGCCATCCCACTTGATAATTCTTGTTTTAATTTTCTGAGAGTTTGGGGTCTTATTAAGAAATACGCTGGAGTGTTGGACCTATATCCCCATCTAGTAATTTAAAAATATGTGGTTTTATTCTCAGGTCTTTGATTCATCTTGCATTGATTCTTGCGCAGGTTGAGAGGTAGGAATTGAATTCCAGTTTTCTACAAATGGATAATCACTTTTTCCAAAACCGTTTTTTTTAAAGGCTATCTTTTCTATACTGTCAGATGATACCATACTGAGGTTTTTAAAAAATGACAGATGTTCTGTTCAAATAACCTATCACATGGTGTAGCATAAGGAAATTATCAGTGTGTTTCCATCCATTCTTTCATTAGTTGATCCATGCATTTATCCATATATGCATCCACTACTGGACACATAATTAAGGACTGTCTCCTATGACCTGGGTTTTTTGACTATGTGCTGTAGATTCATATTATACAAACAACTTGGACCAGGTCCTTGCACTTGTGAATCTTATTTTCTAATGAGAGAGACAATATAAGACTCTAAAAAATGAAAGATATCAGTAAGTAGAAATTGCTGCAAAGATCAACAAAATCTATAAAAAAAAAAGCAAAATGAAACAATAGGCAGTTATTAGGCAGTGTGGTGAAACCTGTAGGAAGATATTCTATTAGAGTTGAGACTTGGATGAGTAAACTTACTATCCAAAGTATATCTGAGGGTGATCTAGGCAAAGGGAGCAGAAGCAAGTTCAGACAGAGACCTGAAGGCGGATAGCACTTGCAAAGGTCAAAGGAAGTCAGAGAGGTAAAACTTTGGAAGCAGTCAGTTCAGGCTCAGGTGCGATTCTTATAATAAAAAAGCCAGTTTTAGGTGTGACAAAATGTAGAAAATAGACAAGAAAAACAAAGTTGGGTCCAGCATCAAAAAGAAGACAAAGAAGGAAATTCATGTCTGAGCCAGAAAGATGATTTCATTCTTAATTACCCGTGAATGTATTATTTGCCATCTGGATTACTTATGACATCTTTCTTTCCATCATTCTGCTGGGACAAAAGATGCCAAGAACAAAATTGCTTTAGGAGAGGGCAGAAGCAGGAAGAATGTGTTCTTAAGTGTGTACCCTCAATCAGTTGCCCAGAACCAGAGTCCTTCACTCCAAAGTGATGTGAGTTTGTCTTCTTGTCTGGACTTAATACGCCCCTGCCTGGTTCCCCAGTCTTATGGAGCTGCCCTATGCCCTGCTGAGCCAGGAGTTTCTTCTGAAGTTTCTCTTTTATTTAAAAGTGCCTCACTTTAGGCACAGGGGTCAATACCAAAGAGATTGTGTCTTGAAACTCCATGTTTTCTCATAATATCTTGTGTTGACTACTCTCTGGTGAATTAAATAACATTACCCACCCAAGAGGACTAATGTACTAACCAGCCTTTCCTGGAGGCCATAAAACTCACAATCAGCCTGGAGTGGTGGTGCACGCTTGAATCCCCACGCTTGGGAGGCAGAGACAGGAGGATCGCGCAGATTCAAAGCCAGCTGTGCTGGCTTAAGAGACCCTGTTTCCAAATAAAAAATATATAAAAATAAGTCTGGTAGTAAAAGGGTTTCCAGAAACCCCAGTACCACAAAAACAAAACTCAGAATAATTGTGCTGATGATCCGACCTTTTCTCTTCCCCAAAGGGATTTTGCCTAAGTGAAGGCCAGAAACTGGAGGATTGTATTATACTTTGATGTCCCACATAGTGGGACTAATGTTAATGGATGACTTGCTGTGATAAAGCTTGGTGCAATTATATACTATCCATATGCCCTATCATGATTGAGCTTATATTTTATGAGAGATATAAGTATGTGATAAGAAAGATTCATATTTCACCTTGCCATTGTCTCAGAGAAGACCCATGATACATTCTGATTAGAATTTTGACATTTGAAGGCCTTTACATATTTTATATAAAGAAACACCACTGTGTGAGAGCCATATTTTTCAATAATTCTTGTATTTGTAGAAAAACAATAAGGGTTAGTTTTATGTTATATAATATTTATTGTACTAGGTGTGGAACCCAGAGGCTTTCTACCTTCTGGCTACACCCCCAGGCATATTTGTTTGGAAACAGGGTCTCACTATGTTGCTTAAGAGCATCACTAAGTAGCTGAGGCTAGTTTTGAACCTGTGTGATCCTCCAGTCTCAGCCTCCCAAGCTCTGAGATTGCAAGCATGCACCACCATGCCCAGCTTATATGAAGTTTACACTGTCTAAATTGTAGGTTAGCAGTATGTATTTGCTTCACTGTATGTAGATGAGATATCCCACATTTTCTTATTTTTCCATATTTTTAAGTCTAGTTTTCCAGCTCACTTATCAAGCCTGCTAGAAAATTAATCTGAGACATGCCTTTGGAGGATAAACTTGGAGATAAACTTCTTACTCCTTATGGGCATGCCAATTTCAGAAGTTAGGATGAGGCTGCTGACTCAGAACATGCATGTCAGGTAGAGGCCTCTGCTTTGGGAAACATCTTGATTGGCAATGAGATGTTTGTTGTTCATGTCATTAAGGTCTTTTTAAACCTAGGTGCTTCTCTTATCTTGGGCCATGCCTGGTGCTGGAATTTCATGGCTGTGTTGTTCAATGTTCAGTCTACCTCACCACTCTGTCCTAGTGCTGGCATTTCTATGGTTGCTGAAATGGGTAAAGTGTAGGCATTGGCCCTCCTGAAGGCCATTCTTTCTATCCTGTCCCACTCTCTACACAGGAAAGGAATTTCCATGTCCCTTATGTCTTTTCAACTCAGATTCCCAGCCTCACAGCTTGTGCACTCTGCCCCACCCCATTTCTGCTTAGAGACCCTCCATATGTCAGAAGCCTGAAGATGAATGACCCTCTCCTTGATGTGTATGAACGTGGGCACTAGGAGTCGGGAGGGGGATGGTGTGATATCTTCAATAGAGAAACACTTCAGAACTTCTTCTTTCTGGAATCAGGTTGAAGAAGAGAGCTTCAGCCTCAGTGGTGAATCCGTATCAATCAAGAAATAATGTCCTTTCTGAAGAGGATGCACATTACAGTGGTTTATTGTACATACTAACTTAATTGTTGGGTGAGATCTGTACTCCTTGTGCTTCTAAGAAGGTTGAAGAGACACTCACAATACATAAAATATGGGGCTGACTGAGATGGGAGAGGGGAAGAGAGATCTGAATAAAGAGCTCTGGGAAGTCAGTGGAGAGAGAAGACAGTTTCTTTAAATGGTAGAGACTTCATCTGACTCAGGATCATAGAAGGTTTTGGATAGGGGAGAGGTAAGTTTAATTTGGGTAAATTCAAAACATGAGAGAGCTGACAGAGTCTGGTCAGACTCTGGTGAAAGCCACTTTCTTCTCTAGAGAAATCAAAATAAAGTAAGACACATATGCTGGTCATATACCTGGAATATTACTGTAGGAAAAAAATCTCTTCTTATATGTGGCTCTCTTCTGTTAGACAGTTTGATGACTGAGCCTGTCTGATAGGTATTCTTGTTATTTCATAAAAAATTCTAAATCATTTTAAAATAAATTTTCAGTTTATCCACTGAATTTAAATACACATCCAATCTGAAAACCTGTTTTCAGTGTTGCTTAATTTGTACAATGACCTATTTCTTATTAGATATTTTATTTTTATTTTTCTTGTCATTTGCAAACAGTGATTGACTCAGGCTAGCCCTGAAGGCCATGTCACACCTTCAGAGAAGAACTGGGGTTGGCCACACCAGTGTCATGGAATGTGGTCAAGCACATGGTCACTGTGCCAAGAAGGTTTAGAGACAAGAGACCCTTAGAGGAGAAGACCCTAATTCCAGGGCCTTATCCCTTCCCCAAGCTTGGAAGGACCTGGAAGGGAGGGCCTTGAAACTGCAACTCTGCGGGAAGCAACTATATGAGTCTCCTGGCTTCCACCTCTGCTAGGTTTGCAGACCTTTTCTTCAGGTTTGATGGCAGATGAGTTTGATGGCAGATGAGAGGTGATTGAGGACTGTGAATCAGTTCACCTGTGCTTTTTTTCCCAACAGCACTGCTTGGTAAGTATGAATGAGAGAATTAATACTCTGCTTCTTCTTTAAAGTGTGAGCAGTCACAGAAATTTTGGAGCCATAGTGAGATTAAATATTCAAAGTCCTGACACATGAAGAATGTTATGTAAATGTCAGCTATTATTCATTATTTTTTATATTGTAACTGTGTTTATGACAAATCTCCAATGACACTAATAACTAGAACCATTAGAAAAACAAAATATACTGGATCCAGATATTTCAGTCAACATTCTTTAATTTCATAGCATGATGCTCAGGGATGGCCATATTATGACTCATATTTTCATAGTATGGCTAAGATTTTTGAGGACTTGACCCATTTGTGTATCATGTGATCTTTGGGTTATTTTTGTGTAAATTCACTTTCTTTTGAAGGCCTATGCTCCCTGTGGACTCCCTTCCTCTGACTCAGTTTCTCTAGGATAAAAAATCTTATTCATTCCCTAGCACATTGGAGACAGCATATGACTTGTGTCCTTCCCTGTACCCTGCCTCTCTAGGACTCTCCTGTTTTTACAACACATTATTTTCTCTGAGCACCTCTTTCTAGACATTTCCAGGATCCTCATTCCTGGATAAATCTTGTCTACTCACATTTCTTGAGTACATGACTTCTATAATTCTTGTCTTTGTGTGACAACATCACACAGTAGGTGCTTAATAAATTATTGTATAATTGACTTTTAATCACATAATTTTATTGCATTAATTGTATTACCTATTATCTATATCTAGGTCTGTTTAGAAAGTCAGGTTTATTCAAATGTAAATCTTTATTAAAGGCAAGAATGAGACTCAACATTAAAACCATACATTGGCAAGACACCAGGGTACTGACAGCACTGTTTACTTTCCAAGATAAGGATTTTGGTGTATGGAATGGAGAAAGCAGAAGTAACCTTTACCGTGATATAATCTAATCCAGATCAAACTAATGCTCCAAGATGAGTGGCCGGATTTGGAAACTGAGCCAGGGTCAGGTACCAGCCTTTAGTTAATTCTTCTTGGCTCCTTCACTATAATCCTGAAATTTACACAACTCACTAAATATGTGTGGCTAAATTTTTAATCTTCTTACCAAATGATGCATCATTTGGCTTATTAGATATCTATACCCATATTTTCTCTAATAAATTAGAATTGTTCCTCCACCTCTATACCCACATTTTCAGGTGAACAATAAACATTCTACAGTTGTGGGCATCTGACCTTGACATTAGAAGTGGTATGGCAGGAAACTGATGTCAAGTTTTCTCACTGGAAGAACAGTAATTTTCAACTAAGGCAGATTTATTTTCCACTTTTCTTCTCCTCTGTGGACATTATTTGGAGATATGTTACTTGTCACAACTGAATGGTAGTGGATGTACTACCGGACACAAGCCTGCATAAGCCAGGGATTTTTCTAAACTTCCTACATGTATAGGTCAGCCTTAAAAGTAAAGAATGTGAGAGCTTAAAAAAAAAAACCTATGTTAGAGAACTAAAGTATACAAAATATTAGAACATATAAAGATATTGCTTAAGATGGGCGTGGTGGCGCACGCTTGTAATCCCCGCACTTGGGAGGCAGAGACAGGAGGATTGCGCAGGTTCGAAGCCACGCGCGCTGGCTTAGGAGACCCTGTTTCCAAATAAAAATGTAAAAATAGGTCTGGGAGTGTAGCCCGGAGGTAGAAGGGCTTCCAGGAACCCCAGTACCACAAAAAAAAAAGATATTGCTTATTCTCAAATTATTCTACAAATTAAAGCAGCTTCCATCAGAGTGATTATAAAGTAGGTGTGCTTTATTTTGAGTCTTTCAATATTAGCATGCCTTTTTTTTTTCATGGGAAGTAGGAAGAAATCGAACTTGTTTGCAAGACTACCTGGGTTCAAGCTCCACTCAAGTATTTTCCACTTGTAGAGCCCTCATGTTTCACTTCAGAGTCTCAGTTTGCTCATCTGCAAAGCAATAGTACATACTTGGTGGGATTTTATAGAAAATAAATAAATCGATAAAGGTAAAATACTCAGCAGAGTGGCAGTAAATGCCAATTTCTAAAATTTGTAAGGAGATTAGGGAGTCAAACAAAATAAACCACCTTGATCCCAAAGAAAAATATCAAACTGTATCTAAGTGCATCTGTCAACAAGGAACATTCAGGTGAAATGTTAACAAAATGTGCTTCAGAATATGGCTCTATTTTTATTGGCATCTCACATTCTTAAGATGAGAAATTCACCTGTTAGAACTTCATTTGTTGCTATGGTCAAGTAGAAGTGATGGTTATTAGGATTGTAATATTTATAATAATGAATGCTAGAGCTTAGGTTGCAGGAGGGTGTTTGGTGAAAAGCATATTATTTTTCTCCAAGGCACACAAAGTCTCTGGACTCATGTCTTCAGCAGATATGAAGACCATGTGCTGCTCACATATTTTCTTTTGGTTCAGGATAAATCCCAAGGATTCTCTAGAAATATGGGGTTTGTTGAAATGTTAAGATATCACTTCCAGATCCTACTGTCCACAGAGACTTTTATCATTATGTATGACATGGTCATGCTTGTTCTGCTTTTACCTCCACTTTCAGGCTCATACTTAGTCCAACTTATCAAGACAGAAGACATACCTGTTATTAATCTGAATATTAATGTAGATAATTGGTTCCACATGTAGAAACTTTTATACTTCATAGAAATTATTAAATATTGTCATTATATTAAGTAACATCTGACTTCTTATTTTAATAAAAGCAACTCAGCAATAGGAGAGAAATCACTAAAAAATAATTTTAAGTGATTAATGTATAAATTTAAGCCGAGCATGTTGATGCATGCTTGTAATCCCAGTGATTGGGAGGCTGAGACGGGAGGATCACACAGGTTCAAAACTAGCCTCAGTTATTTAGTGAGGCTCTCATAATCTTTTTGAGACCCTGTTTCAAAATAAAAATATAAAATAGGTCTGGGAGTATAGCGTGGAGGTAGAAAAGCCCCTGGGTTCCATGCCCAGTACAACAAAAAATTTGTGAATTTTAGCCTCTAGCCTACTTGATAGATTTTGTGTAGAGAATATTCAAAGAAATATCAGACATTGCTACTACAAGAAACATTCTCCTATCTTCACACTCATATGATGAATATTTTCATATTTAAATAAAATATAATAAAATGGAATACATTTGAATAAAATTTTCTTTTTATGAGTTAGTTATATCATGATGAGCATATAATTCAAAAAAGGTTTTATTCTATTTATTAAAAGATGCATTAACCTTTTTTCTTTTCTTTTCTTTTTTTTTTTTTTTTTTTTTTTGGTGGTACAGGAGATGGAACTCAGAGGCTTTCTACCTCTGGGCTATACTCCCAGACCTATTTTATACTTTTACTTGGAAACAGGGTCTCACTAAATTGCTGAGAGCCTCACTAAGTAGCTGAGGCTGGCTTTGAAACTGTGCAATCCTCCTGTCTCAGTCTCCCAAGAGCGGGGATTACAAGCCTGTGCCACCATGCCTGGCAAGATGCATTAACCTTTTACATCATATATATGATATTTTTCAAAAGTTTAAAAATATGTCTGCTGGTGTAGCTTAGTCACAGAGTGCCTGGCCAGAATGTACAAGTCTCTTGGATTGATACTCAGTACTGTAAAAAAATTGTTAGATCCAATACCATAAAAACTAAAATATATACCAGATTTCCAGTTAGAGCTGTGAGAATATCTGTTGGTCAACAAACTGAGTGCTTATCAAGCTCTTCCACTCTTTGCTCAAAAGATAAGACATGTGAAGCTTTTTAAAAACCTCTGAATTCTGTGCTGCAACCAATTTCACCATGCTTCAACTGTAGTCTTCCTCATAGTTGAGTACTAAATGCCATAGCAACCAAAATGCACTGTCTTCTACTATTTCACTATCTTTAATCTCCATCTTTGTTATTATCATTGTGGTCATCATCTATTTCTTTTTCTCTTTTTACTACTCCTCTATCTTTTTCTTATTATGTCCTCATCTTTGCCGTCATCATCTTCTTCATCATCATCTTCTTTCTTCTCCTCATTCCCTTCCTCCTCCTCCTTCTCATCCTCTTCCTACTTCTCCTCCTCCTCTTCCTCCTCCTCTTGAACCTGAGAAAACCTTTCTCACCTATGCAACTGGTCTCATTTTCATCACACAACTAGCAGAGCTGCAGAGTTTCAAATATCTACGGATAATATTTGTTTTTTACTCTTATAAATATATGCAAAATGCTAAATAAACTTAAATAAAAAGTAAATTATAGTACTTACTGGATAACAGATCCTCTTGTAAGCCTCTGATAGCTTTGACAATAGTAATATTCTATGTAGGGAACTATATAACTTATTCCCCAATCTGGTGCACTCTGGAAGATAAATGGAGGAAGTACTGACTAGTGGAACAGGCTAAAAGATACAGAAACAAACTCACACACCTATAGTCAATTAGTCTTTGACAAAGGGGGCAAACTCATATGCTGGAGAAAAGATAGATTTTTCAACAAATGATGCTAGGAAAACTGGCTATCCATTTGTAGAAAGATAGAACTAAATCCTTACCTCTCACTATGCACAGGAATCAAATTGAGATGGATCAAAGACTTAGAAATTATACCAGAGACTGTGAAGTTTATAGAGGAGGGCATCGGCTCAACACTCCAACATACAGGCACAGGCACTAACTTTCTCAACAATACCTTCAAAGTGCAGGAAATTAAGGCAAGAATTAATGAGTGGTATGGCATCAAACTAAAAAGTTTTTTCTTATTAAAGGAAATGCCAGACCCTAAAGAGAAAGCTTAAAGAATGGGAGATGATCTTTCCTAGCCAGAACTCTGATAGAGTGCTAATATCTAGAATATACAAAGAGCCCAAAAGACTCTACACTAGCAAAACAAATAACCCAATTAAGAAATGGGCAACTGAAATGAATAGACACTTCAAATAAGAGATACATATGGCCAATAGTTAAATGAAAAGATGTTCTACATCATTAGCCATCAGGGAGATGCAAACAAAACTATGCTGAGATTCCATCTAACTGCAATCAGAGTGGCAAGCATAAAGAAATCAAATAACAAATTCTGGTGAGGATGTTGGGAAAGAAGAACTCTTTTACATTGTTGGTGGGAGTGCAAAGTAGTTCAGTCATTATGGAGATCAGTGTGGAGATTCCTTAGAAAACTGGGAATATATCCACCATATAATCCAGCTCTACCACTCCTGAGTATTTTTCCAAAGGGGTTGAATCAGAGAACTACAGTAATCTGCATACCTATGTTCATAGCAGCACAATTCATAATAGCCAAAATATTGTACCAATTTAGGTCTCCATCAAAAGACAAATGGGTTGCAAAACTATTGGAAATACACACAATGAAATTCTATTCAGCTATAAAGAAGAACAAAATCATAGCATTCATAAGAAGATGGAAAAATCTAGAGAGCATTATGTTAAGTGAGAACAGCCAAGCACAGATTGAGAAGGGACATATGTTTTCTCTAATATGCCCAATCTAGGGAACATTGGGGATACCAGAGTGACTCCAGATAATGGAGGGGAAATCTCAACAAAGCTAGAATAGAAGGATAGGAGGGGAATAAGGCTGAGGTTGATTAATGGATGAGCTACATCTGACTATGTGTAAAAGTATGAATAATGCATGGTTAACCTGGATGCTCATTGTTGGGAGGGGGTAAGGGGTACTGCGAGAGTGATAGTGCACCAAGCATAGTCTAAATATATACCATTTTTAATATGTTCCACATATAAATAAAATAAAAAAGAAAATAAATTACAGTTCTTTCACATAACCAACACTCCACATGATCACAGCTTCTTCTACTATTAACACTACACCTCAGAGTGGTACATGCTTTCTAATGATAATCCTGCACAAACACATCATTATCACCCAACATTTATAGTTTATTTGATACATTTATTTGTGCATTTTAATTATACATTATAGTGAGGCACAAGGATGTATGAATATACATGCATATAGCATCTGGTGTATTTTATTCTTTTTTGTTTTTGATTTTTTTTCTTTGTTTGTTTCTTTTTGGTGGTACTGGAGGTGGAACCCAGGGGATTTCTACCTCTGGGCTATACTCCAAGACCTATTTTATATTTTATTTGGAAACAGGGTCTCGCTAAATTGCTGCAAAGCTCACTAAGCAGCTGAGGTTAGCTTTGAACCTGTGTGATCCTCCTGTCTCAGCCTCCCAAGCACAGGGATAACAAGCATGCACCACCTGCCCAGATTTGGTATATTTCATTCTATATCCCACCATGTTCCAATCTCCTCCTTCCTCATACATGTTAGTAGGATTCATAGTGACAGCTTAATACGTGGACATAACATTTGAACAGTTTTCTTCCTTAATGTTCCTTTTCCTCCTATTCCTTTCTACAATTCTCTCCCATACCCTGACCTTTCCAATATTCTATCTAAAGTCTCCTACATTTCCTATTTTCTCTCTAGCATGGTTCACTCTTACTGAACATTTAGTGTTCACATTTTATCAGTTTTGGTATAATGGCATATATTTACCATTATTGTATCTTAAAGTGAAGCATCCCTGCCCTAAACATCTTCTGTGCTCTGTTTACTTATCCATTCTTCCCTTGTAAATTTTATTTATTTATTTATTTATTTATTTATTTATTTATTTATTGAACATAAATGGTATACATTTAAACTATACTTGGTGCCCTCTCCCCCCCACCCCTATGTTTCCTTCCCCCCTCCCACCAATGATTGTCCAGGGTAACCATGCCATATTCATAATTTTACACATATTAGGATGTAGACCCTCATTAATCAAGTTCAGTCTTCCTCTTCTCCTATCTTTCTATTCAAGCTTTGCTGGTATTTCCCCTCCATTACCTGGAGTACCACTGGTAATACCTACATTCCCTAGCTTGGGCATATTAGAGGAAACATATGTACCTTTCTCCTTCTGTGCTTGGCTGATCTCACTTAACATAATGCTCTCCAGGACTTTCCATCTTCTTGCAAATGATATTATTTTGTTCTTCTTTATGGCTGAGTAGAATTCCATTGTGAGTTTTGCAATCCATTCATCTGTTGATGGAGACCTGGGTTGGTCCCATAGTTTAGCTATTACGAATTGTGCTGCTATAGTTCTCTGGATTCAACCCTTTAGGAAAAATACCCAGAAGTGGTAGAGCTGGATCGTATAGTGGATCTATTACTAGCTTTCTTAGGAATCTCCACACAAATCTCCATAGTGGCTGAACTAGTTTGCATTCCCACCAACAGTGTAAAAGAGTTCCTCTTTCCCCACATCCTCACCAGCATTTGTTGTTATTTGATTTCTTTATGCTCACCACTCTGACTGGGCTTAGATGGAATCTCAGTGTAGTTTTGTTTTGCAGCTCCCTGATGGCCAGTGATGAAGAACATCTTTTCATGTATCTATTGGCCATTTGTATCTCTTCTTTTGTGAAGTGTCTATTTAGTTCATTTGCCCATTTATTGATTGGGTTGTTTGTTTTGATAGTGTAGAGTCTTTTGAGCTCTTTGTATATTCTGGATATTAGCCCCCTATCAGAGTGGTGGCTGGTAAAGATCTTTTCCCATTCTGTAGGCTTCCTCCTTATGTTATTGATAGTTTCCTTTGATGAGAAGAAACTTTTTAGTTTGATGCTATCCCACTTGTTAATTCTTGCTTTAATTTTCTGAGCTTTGGAGGTTTTGTTGAGAAAGTTACTGCCTGTGCCAATATGTTGTAGTGTTGAACCTATGCTCTTCTCTACTAACTTCACAGTCTCAGGTCTAATTTCTAAGTCTTTGATCTATCTTGAGTTGATTCTTGTGCATGGTGAGAAATAAGAGTTTAGATTCATCTTTTTACAAATGGTTAGTCAGTTCTCCCAGCACCATTTGTTGAAATGGTTGTCTTTTCTCCAGCATATGAGTTTGGCCTTTTGGTCAAAGATTAATTGACTATAGGTGTGTGGGTTTGTTTCTGTATCTTCTATTCCCTTGTAAACTTTAAAGCACTTATTTTAATCACTCTGTTTTGCTGTCTTTACAATGTTATAATTTTGGAATAATTGAGGGGGCAGCCATTTCAGAAGGACTTTTCCTTTTAGTAATTTGCAATTCATATTACTTGAGGTTGTTTCATAGGTTCATATCTTATCTTTTTTTTAGTACTGAATAAAATGTAATTGAATATACAATATATTTATACCTTACTTTACTGAAGGTTATCTTGGTCATTTCCAAGTTTTTTCAGGCATGAGTAAAGCTTCTGTAAATATTAATCTCCAGTTTAGAGGATATCTGGCTTCAAGTCATTTGGATAAATATCAAGAAGTGTTATTTCTGGATTGCATCATAGGAGTATGTGAAATTTTTTTATTTTATTGAAAGTAAATGTTATACATTTAATCTCTATTTGGTGCCCTCTCCCCCCCCTCATTTTCCTTCCCCCCTCCCGATACTTAATACCCAGGCTAACCTTGCTATATTCGTACTTTTACACCTATTTGGAAATAGCCGCTCATCAATCAAGTTCAGCCTCCTTCCTCTCTTAGTTTTCCATTCAAACTTTTCTGAGATTTCCCTTTCATTATCTGGAGTTCCTGTGGTATCCCCAATGCTCACTCGTTTGGGCATATTAGAGAAAACATATGTCCCTTCTCTTTCTGTGTTTGGCTGATCTCACTTAACATAATGCTTTCCAGCCCTTTCCATCTTCTTACGAATGATGTGATTTTGTTTTTCTTTATAGCTGAATAGAATTCCATTGTGTCTATTTCCCATAACTTTGCAAACCATTCATCTGTTGATGGGGGCCTAGGTTGTTTCCAAATTTTGGCTATTACAAATTGTGCTTCTATGAACATAGGTATGCATATGTTGCTGTAGTTCTCTGTTTTCAACCCCTTTGGAAAAATACCCAGGAGTGGTAAAGCTGGATTGTATGGTGGATCTATTCCCAGTTTTCTAAGGAATCTCCACACAGATCTCCATAGTGGCTGAACTAGTTTGCACTCCCACCAACAATGTAAAAGAGTTTCTCTTTTCCCACATCTTCGCCAGCATTTATTATTGTTTGATTTCTTTATGCTTGCCAATCTGACTGGGGTTAGATGGAATCTCGGCGTAGTTTTGATTTGCATCTCCCTGATGGCTAATGACGAAGAACATCTTTTCATGAATCTATTGGCCATTTGTATCTCTTCTTTTGAAATGTGTCTATTCATTTCAGTTGCCCATTTCTTCATTGGGTTGTTTGTTTTGCTAGTGCAGAGTCTTTTGAGCTCTTTATATATTCTGGATATTAGCCCCCTATCGGAGTGGTGGCTGGTAAAGATCTTCTCCCATTCTGTAGGCTTCCTCTTTAGGTTATTGATAGTTTCCTTTGATGATAAGAAACTTTTTGTTTGATGCTATCCCACTTGTTGATTCTTGCTTTAATTTTCTGAGTTTTGGAGGTTTTGTTGAGAAAGTTACTGCCTGTGCTTATATGTTGTAGGGATGAACCTATGTTCTCCTGTAATAAGTTCACAGTCTCTGGTCTAATTTCTAAGTCTTTGATCCATCTCAAGTTGATTCCTGTGCATGGTGAGATATAGGGGTTTAGTTCCATCTTTCTACAAATGGATAGCCAGTTCTCCCAGCACCATTTGTTGAAAAGGCTGTCTTTTCTCCAGCGTATGAGTTTGGCCCCTTTGTCAAAGATTAATTGACTGTAGGTGTGTGGATTTGTTTCTGTATCTTCTATTCTGTTCCACTGGTCAGTGTACCTGTTATTGTGCCAGTACCATGCTGTTTTTACTACTATTGATCTATAGAATAGTTTGAAGTTTGGGATTGTGATGCCTCCTGCATGATTCTTGTTGCTGAGAATTACTTTGGCTATTCTGGGTCGTTTCTTTCTCCATATAAAGTTCATGATTGCTTTTTCTAGGTTTGTGAAGAATGTAGTTGGTATTTTAATGGGAATTTCATTGAACCTATAAATCACTTTTGGCAGAATGGCCATTTTGATGATATTTATTCTGCCTGTCCATGAACACAGGAGGTCTTTCCATCTTCCAAGGTCTTCTTCAATTTCTTTCTTTAATGTTTTATAGTTTTTGTTGTAGAGGTCTTTTACATCTTGGGTTAGGTTTATTCCTAGGTATTTTATTAGTTTTGAGGTTATAGTGAATGGAATTGATTGCTTTATTTCCTTCATTGTGGATTCATTATTGGTATAAAGAAAAGCCTCTGATTTCTTTAGGTTGATTTTGTATCTGCAACTTTGCTGAATTTTTTTAATTAACTCCAGAAGTCTTTTGGTTGAGTTCTTAGGGTATTCTAGGTAAAGGATCATGTCATCTGCAAATAAGGATAATTTTAATTCCTCTCTTCCTATATGAATTCCTTTGATTTCCTTCTCTTGTCTTATTGCTGTGGCAAGAGTCTCAAGGACTATCTTGAAGAGGAGTGGTGATAGTGGACATCCTTTTCTTGTTCCCGATTTTAGGGGAAATTCTTGCAGTTTTTCCCCATTCAGTATAATGTTGGCTTTGGGCTTGTTGTATATTGCCTTAATGATGTTGAGGTATGTTTCTTTTAATCCAATTTTCTGTAGTGTTTTTAACATGAATGGGTGTTGGATTTTGTCAAAGGCCTTTTCAGCATCTATTGCTATGATGATGTGGATTTTATTCTTGACTCTATTTATGTGGTGGATGACATGTATTTATTTGCGTATATTGAACCAACCTTGTTTTTCCGGGATGAAACCAACTTGGTCATGGTGTATTATTCTCTTGATATGGTTTTGAATGTGTATGGCTAGTATTTTGTTTAGAATTTTTGCATCTATGTTCATTAAAGATATTGGTCTGTAGTTTTCCTTTCTTGAGATATCTTTATTTGGTTTGGGGATTAATGTGATACTGGCCTCGTAGAAGGAATTTGGGAGAGTTCCATCTCTTTCAATTTCCTGGAATAAGTTATGAAGTATTGGTATTAGTTCTTTACTGAAGGCTTTGTAGAATTCAGCTGGAAACCCATCTGAGCCTGGGCTTTTCTTTGATGGAAGAATTTTTATTGCCATTTCTATTTCATTGTTTGCTATTGGTTGTTTTAGGCTTGCTTTTTATAGGTTTGTGAAGAATGTATTTGGTATTTTAATGGAAAATGCATTGAATCTATAAATCATTTTTGGCAGAATGGCCATTTTGATGATATTTATTAAATATCCTCTTGGTTCAGTTTAGGTAGGTTAACTGTGTTTAGGAAGCTATCGATTTCTTCCATGTTTTCTTGTCTATTGTAGTATAAATTTTTGAAGTAGTGTCTGATAATGTTTTTAATTTCTTCACTATCTGTGGTGATGTCTCCTTTTTCATTTCTGATTTTAGTAATTTGCATTGATTCTCTTTTTCTTTTGGTTAGGTTGGTCAGGGGTTTATCAATACTATTAACCTTTTCAAAGAACCAGCTTTTTGTTTTGTTGATTCTTTGAATTTTTTTTTGTTCTTTATTTCATTTATTTCTGCTCGAATTTTAATAATTTCCTGTCTTCTGCTGGCTTTGGGGTTGGACTGTTGTAGTCTTTCTAGATCCTTGAGTTGTGCCAATAGGGTCTGAACTTGGTGATTTTGAGTCCTTCTCATGTGGGCACTCAATGCAATAAACTTTCCTCTTAATACTGCCTTCATAGTGTCCCAGAGATTTTGGTAAATTGTGTCTCTATTTTCATTTATTTCCAAAAATTTCTTTACTTCTTCCCTAATTTCTGCTCTTACCCATTCATCATTCAATAGTATATCATTCAGTCTCCACGTATTTGCATAGTTTCTTTTGAGTTTCCTGTTGTTGATTTCTACTTTAATTCCATTATGTTCTGAAAAGATGCAAGGAATTATATTACATCTTTTGAATTTGCTGGTGCTTTCTTTGTGTACCAGGATGTGATGGAGAAGGTTCCATGGGCTGATGAGAAGAATGTGTATTCTGTAGTTCCTGGATGAAATATTTTGTATATGTCTATTAGGTCCATTTGGTTTATAGTTTTCTTTAGTTCTAAAGAGTCTTTACTCAACTTTTGCCTTGAAGATTGATCCAGTGGTGTGAGAGGTGTATTGAAGTCTCCCAGAATTATTGTATTTGGATCTATTTGAGATCTGATATCCTGAAGGGTTTGTTTTACAAATGTGGTTGCACCCACATTTGGGGCATAAATATTTACTATCATATCTTCTTGGTGTATTGTTCCTTTTAATAAAAGGAAGTGCCCTGATTTGTCTCTTCTGATGTTTTTAGTTTAAAGTCCATTTTGTTGGATATCAGGGTTGCTACCCCTGCTCTTTTTTGTTCTCCAGTAGCATGGTATATCTTTTTCCATCCTTTCACTTTCAGTCTGTGAGTGTCTTTGGCTGTTAGGTGAGTTTCTTGCAAACAGCATATATTTGGGTTATGTTTTTTGATCCACATTGCCAGTCTATGTCTTTTGATTGGTGAGTTAAGTCCTCTGATGTTAAGAGTTATTATTGAAATATGATTTTTGTTTTCTGTCATTCTGTGTTCTGTCATCTGTTTGGTATCTTTTTCTTTCTTCCTTACTTAGAACCCCTCTGATCACTTTCCTCTCTTCTCTGGTTCTGAAGTCTGCTTCTTTTTTCTTCTTTATGGTTTATTTCTTTAAGTATTTTCTCTAGTGTTGCCTTTGAATTCATAAATTTTTTGAGATTTTTATCTTGAAACACTTTTATTTCACCGTCGACTTTAAATAGTAGTTTTGCTGGATAGAGCAGCTTTGGTTGGAAGTTATTTTCTTCCAAGGTCTGGATCACATCATACCAGTCTCTCCTGGCATTCATGATCTGGGTTGTATAGTCTGGGGTGATTCTTATTGTTCTGCCTCTGTATGTCACCCAACCTTTTGTTCTCACTGCTTTTAAGATCTTTTCCTTGGCCTCTATGTTAGTCATTTTAACTATTATGTTGCATGGGGAGGTTCTTCTTTGATCTTGTCTTAATGGTCTTCTGTATGTCTCTTGAACATGAAGATCTATCTCTTGTTCCATGTTTGGGAAATTCTTCGAAATTATTTCTGTGAAGAGATTATGGTTGCCCCTGGTCTGAACCTCTATCCCTTCTTCAACACCTTTTATCCATAAGTTAGGGCATTTCATGTCCCAAATTTGCTGTATATTTAGGTTTTGTTGCTATAATGACTTCTGCATACTATTGACTGTGTTTTCGGTGTTGGATGAACTGTCTTATAACAGTGATATTCTACTTTCCATTTCCTCTAATCTTCCAGAATTTCTTTCTATTGCTGACTTCATTTCATTTATTGACTCTTTAATTTCATTCCAAGCCTCTTTCTGATTCTTTTTTAGTGTTTCTAACTCATCTCTCATCTCCTCGAAACTTGTTTTAAATCCTTTCATCATATCGTAGATCAAGATTTGGAACTCCCCTTCCTGCATTTCTTGTAGGTCAGTATTCGTGATTTCTGTCATTTCTCCCATTATTCCTAGTTCTCATATTTTCAAAGTTCTCAGGTCTGCTTTTCTGCTGTCTTCCCATTGTTAGTGGGTATTATTTTTAGCCCAGTCTTTGTATTAGGACTTTAGAAAAGACTTATGACCCCAGAAAAAAAAAAATCCCCCCAGAAAACAAAAAACCAAAACAAACCCAAAGACCCAAAAAGTAAAACAAACAATACCAAACCGCAATAGTAAAAAATAAAAATAAAAGGATAGAAAAATAGTAAAAAAAAAAAAAAGTAATAATAAAAGAGATAACAGTCCTACTATGTTGCTGATATATGGTGAATCTTGTATTTGCTTGGAGTGTCCCCTTGTGGCCCCATGCAGGTATCACGCCCTAAGCACTCTTCTTAGGTCCCAGAGTTGAATTGGCCCACTTTGCGCACACTGGTACTCACATATATCGTACTCACTGTGTGCTCACCGGGTCCGTAGCTCCTCTAAATTCACGTTGGCAGTCCAATCTGTGGCTCTGAAGATCTGGCAGCTCTCCCGCAACCTGCTGACTTTTCGCTCCTGCGGTGAGCAGGTCTATTTCCCAGTCCCTGCCGATCTCCAGGCAGGCGTGTCTGCGGAGCTGCCTTTGTTGGGTGCCACTCAAGAGCTCCAGGTAGCTAGCAACTTCAGGTATTGAACTCTGATCACTTTCAGACTTTAGAGCTTCTCTGGGAATGTTAAAGACCCAAAAGTCCCACTTGGGCCATCGAACATGTGTGTGTGTGTGTGTGTGTGTGTGTGTGTGTGTGTGTATGTGCATGCCTAGTTGTGTGACAACCAAGGGCCTTAAAAATCGCAGTTCTATGAAAAAACAAAAGGGAGCATTATTGTTTGCTGATAGTTTATTATAATTAAGTTATATTTGAGGTTTCAACAATTGCCTTGCAGTTTACAGGTAGAAACACAAAAAGACGAAAGGAAAATCCTTTTTAATGCTTTGGTAGGTAACCTTTCTGTCCATATTCTGTAGTCCTTTAAGGCAAAGGTCTTGTGAAAAGTTAGTACCCAGCACAGTATTTGCTGTTATATATGGCATTCTGGAAAACAAAAACAGGGATATCACTGAGATTTGCAACTCTGCCCTGCAAAGTTAGATAATGAAAACCAAAATCTTTTCTTGCTGTATACCTGTGTTTTTCAAGAAACACCTAGCATTCAACAAAGTTCTAGAAGCAAAGTCAGAATTAATCAGAATTGACTAATGTGAAGGAGGTTGTGCTGTTTCTGAACTTTTCTCCAAATAACACCCCTTGAGTACTCTTTTCTATAAATTTCCTGTTATTTAATTAAATCACTACAGATATTATGATTTGGAGACCTGTTAATTTAAATTGTTCTCTCATCATTCTTTTTTGTTTGTTTGTTTGGTTTTGCAGGTCTGGATGTGGAACCCAGGGGCATTCAACCTCCGAGCTACACCTCCTGTCCTATTTTTTATTCATTATTTTCGAAACCAGGTCTCACTGAGTTGCAGAGGGCCTCACTAAGTAGCTGAGGCTGTCTGCGAACCATGATCCTCAGGTCTCAGCCTCCCGAATGCTGGGATTACAAGCATGCACCACAACACCCAGTTTTCATCATTCTTTTAACACAGAATCATTAAAATCCCTGCTCATGTAAATGAGTGTGATCATGCTGACTTCTTCTTTGACATGAAAAGTGAAATAATTCAGTCAAATACTGGAAAAAAAACCCCAGAAATCTACCACCATTATTTTGCATTCTATGAAATATAGGCACATTCTGTACTATAAGTGACTAGTTTAACATAGATTATGAATAAAAAGGAATGCCTTTATTCTCAAGCACAGGTGATGTTTGATTTATTCTTAGGTGTTTTAGTGTATTTCTAAGTTTTCTACCATGGATTTCTTTAAAGAAAATACTGGTATATTAAAAAAATACATTAAACCAATACATATGTATAATTAGAAAGAAATATTCATTGTTATACCATTGATTTTTGCTTTAAACAATCCATCACACAGGCCCTTGCCTAATTGTGATCTATCCTAGTTACTTCATTGGTGCTAAGTGAGAGAGCCCAAGACATCTAAACCTATATACTTACAAATTTTATTGCTTAGAAGCACATTTAAAATTCTTTAAATAAAGACCATTAAATATTATTACTCAAATGTTATATTTTGGACTCCACCAAAATTTGCTTATGAACTAAGTTTTTTATTGTTTGCTCATTTGCAAAAAAGGAACTATCTTTGTCGGCTACTCCCACAAATGAGTACTTTTGGAATCAGGTGTTTTTCTTTGACAAAATTGTGTGTGTGTATGTTTTGGGAAGTGCAGGGGTAGATAAATCATCTTTAAAGACTTTTTTCTTTTGGCTATTTCATCATCATTCATTAAGTTTCTTGAGATTTAAGATGGCTATTCTGTCTTGAGACTGAAAAAAAAGTTATTAATACTACATAACTTATTCACAAGAAATTTAAAAAGCACAAGCACTGATTGCTTTGAAATTTTTAGTAACAAAATCAGAGGCTGAATGTTCTTGGTCAGAGAAATAGAAGAAACCAAACTTACCATCATCACTTGAACACTGGCAAGAGTGTCATTGGACTGGCTGAGAAAACATTGTTTGAATTTTGCCACAGCATTTTCAGTGAGCTTGGTATGTACAAAAGGCTTAACTGTCTCCTAGTACTCATCTACAGACAGTGACGGATTAACTGTACTTGCAATTGTGTCCTCAAGACGTTCACAGCCAGCACCTGGGAAGAAAACAGGAGAATTTGACCTCATTACTAAGTGTATATAGCCATTCTGTTGAGCATCTGTGCTGTCATTAATCTTCTTACATCTCATTAGAGATGAGAATTCAGATTATAGGGTACAATCTAGGTTCCCAATTCCAGGAGCAAAATTTGTATTCTGAGGTTTCCTTTAATTCTTGCAAATTCTGACATATGACATCTACCACATAAGATAGGCTTTTATCAAAGACATTCATGCAATGACATATTCCAATTTGGTGTGGAATAGTAAACACATCTGGTTTTTCTTTCTTTATTCCAAGTCATACCATGCTTCATTTTTATCATTCAGAATTTTCTGCAGAACTTTCAAGTACCACATAAATATTGGATCTAGAACAAGGTCTTTCAGTCCTATTAACTATAGTCTCCATCAGCAACAAAATGTTCTCATGTAGCCAACCTGTAAAGAGAATGAGCTCAGGACTTGGATGAAAGTAAACTGATTTTACTCTTGTTCCTGAAATATTTTATTCTGTTAGTGGAGAACATCACTTTTTTAGTCTGCATGAATTTTTGGAACAATTTAGGTAGGCAGCATCAACAAGCCTTGTAAACTATATAAGCCATATCATATGTGTCTTTTGTCTATGCTTACCACATCCTGAGCAACATGGATTTTCACCTACTGAGTGAAAACTTTGCTACCCTAAAGGAAGGAGAACTAAAGAGGTCCTGGAAGGGCTCAGGACACCTTCACAATGTCTGTTTTATATCCCTGAGTTTGTATGAAGCTGAATCACACATTGTGCCCTGAGTCTTCTCTCCAGCAGGTTTCTCTTTTTCTTCCATATTTAAGGAGATTCATGAATGCCCTTTTCAAGAAACCTATCTTAGTCCAATGCCTTTGGGGCATCATTCAAGTCTTCCCCTCAGCCCACTGAGTTATATAATACCAGTATTCAATCCTGAGACCCATTTTGATGTTTATGGAAACTGTGACCTTGAGTGGCAATGACACACTGCATGCAGGTCCAAAAACATGGGCAAAGCCCACAAGGGAGAGACCTCTTTGATACTTGAGCTGATGTGGAGCATGGTTTGAGGGCTATAACTTCTTTCCCAAGGTCCTGGCACCAAGCCCTGGTCCAAAGCCAGCCCTCACTGTGCAGAACTCACCTGCATAGCAGTAAAGGGGAAGGGCAGACAGCATGAGGACCATCACAAGCTTCATGTTGAGGCAGCTGCTGTTTGTTCATTCCTTCTCTGTAGTAGGAATCAAGGTATTTTCTTTGAAGATGAAAATGCAGAGCTCATCTATTTATTTCCCAGGGAGCCTTCATAGTTCCTCCTAGAAAATGAAAGCCAATGAACTTGGCTTAGGACTAGGAAATGATAGGTAGAATTAACCAGAGACAAGTCAGGCTGTAATTTGTTTGTATAAATTAATAAAATAGAGACATCTGAAGCCAAAATTAATAATGGGCAGCCAACAGTGATGACCCACTGCAATAGGAAAAGTGTGTAGAAGTGCTTCTCAAATGAAATTGAAATGAAAATATTATATGCAGGTGTTGTCATTCTTTTTGTTTTTATTGTCATTGTGGTTTCCTCCTCTTCTCCTAATCTTATTATTATTCTTATTCTTTATTAGTCTTAACTACTCATATTTTATTTTTTCTTTTTCACACCTTTATTCATGCATTATATTGTCACATCACAACATATTTCACAATGGCAGTGACATAAATGCACAAAGCACTTGTTGAGTTTTCCTGGCTCCCTCCCCTCTGCTTTCTTTCCCATATAGAATATTGAGATCTATATTAGTATTCTCATATATGTACTTGATGTGAATGACAACTCTTATGAATACTTTCTCTCTGGCCCCCACCTTTACCTAGACCATCTTCTTGGTCCACTGGAAATTCTCCTGCATTATCTAACATACCTCTTGTATCTCAATTACTTTCTAGCTTTTGCAATATGAAAGAAAACATATGACTCTTTGTTCTATGACTGGCTAATATCACTTAATGTAATCTTCTCCAGGTCCCTTCACTTTCTTGTAGAGGACACAATTTTGTTCTTTATTGCTGAGTAAAATTCCACTGTGTTTAAATCCCATAATTTTGTAATCCATTTATCTCTTGATGGACATCAATATAGGTTCCTTAATTTGACTATTGTGAGTGATGCTATTTTAAACAATGATATACATAATATTATTATAACATTATGATAATATTACTATAATTACAATGTTCTGATTTCATTTCTTTGGGAGATATATGCAAGAGCAACATAGCTAAATCATATGGTGGATTCATTGCAGTTTTCTGAAGAATCTCCCTAGCAATTGTACTATACTAATTTGCAACCACCCCAGAGTGTTTAAGAGCTAATATTTCCCTATATCTTTGCCATAATTTATTGCTTATCTTCTTGATGACTGTAATTATAATTGGGGTTAGATGGAATCCCAGTATAGCTTTCATTTGTCTCTCCTTGATTGCTAGGGAATTTAAACATTTTTTCATGTATTTATAGGTCATTTGTATTTCTTTGTTTGTAAAGTATTTGTTTAGTTTTCTTGCCAAGTTTCTGATTTGGTTGCTTTTAGTGCTAATTTTATGAAGTTCTTCATGTAATTTAGGTATTATTAATCTAACAGAAGAGTAGCTGACAAAGATCTCCCATTTTGTAGGGTCTGTCTTTAGACTCTTGATTGTTTCCTTTTATGAACAGAAACTTTGTAGTATAATGCCATTCCACTTGTTAATTCTTGTTTTAATATCTTGAGCTTTAGAGGTCTTATTAAGAATGTTTCTAACTGTGTTTATATGTTAAAATGTTGGGCCTATGTCCTCATCTACTAATATCAAAATATGTGTTTTAATTCTCAGGGCTTTGATTTATCTCAAATTGACTCTTGTGCAGGTTGAGAGGTATAAATTGAATTCCATTTTTCTTTTTCTTTTTTCTTTCCTTTTCTTTTATTTATTTATTTATTTTTTGAGACACTGGGGTTCCTGGAAACCCTTCTACATCCAGGCTACATTTCCAGACCTATTTTATATTTTTATTTGGAAACAGGGTCTCTTACGCCAGCGCGGCTGGCTTTGAAACAGCACGATCCTCCTGTCTCTGCCTTCCAAGTGTGGGGATTACAAGCGTGTGCCACCATGACGGGCCTGAATTCCATTTTTCTACAAATGGATAATCACTTTTTCCAAAACCATTTTCTGAAAATGGCTGTCTTTTCTATAGTATCAGATGATACCATACTGAGCCTTTTAAAAAATGACAGATGTTCTATGCAAATAATCTATCACATGGCATAACATAAGGAAATTATCAGTGTGTTTCCATCCATTTTTTCATTAGTTGATCCATGCATTTATCCATATATGCATCCATTACTGGACACATAATTAAGGACTGTCTCCTATGACCTGGGCTTTTTGACTATGTGCTGTAGATTCATTTTATACAAACAACTTGGACCAGGTCCTTGCTCTTGTGAATCTTATTTTCTAATGAGAGAGACAATATAAAACCCTAAAAAATGAGAGATATCAGTAAGTAGAAATTGCTGCAGCGATCAACAAAACCTATACAAAAGCAAAATTAAATAATAGGCAGTTATTAAGCAGTGTGGTAAAACCTGTAGAAAGAAATGCTATTAGATTTGAGACCTAGATGAGTAAACTCAATATCCAAAGTTATATTTATATCTGAGGGTGATCTAGGGAAAGGGAGCAGAAGCAAGTCCAGAGACATGAAGGCAGATAGTATTTGCAAAGATCAAAGGAAGTCAGAGAGGTAAAACTTTGGAAGCAGTCAGTGGAGGCTCAGGTGCGACTCAAGTGAAACCAGCTTCAGGTATGACAAAATGTAGAAAATAGACAAGAAAAACAAAGTTGGGTCCAGCATCAAAAAGAAGACAAAGAAGGAAATTCATGTCTGAGCCAGAAAGATGATTTAATTCTTAATTACCCATGAATATATTATTTGCAATCTGTATTACTTATGACATATTTCTTTCCATCATTCTGCTGGGACAAAAGATGCCAAGAACAACTGGTTTAAGAGAGGGCAGAAACAGGAAGCATGTGTTCTTAAACATGTACCCTCAACCAGTTGCCCAGGACCAGAGTCCTTCACTCCAAAGTCATATGAAAGAGTTTGTCTTCTAGTCAGTCTGGACTTAATACGCCCTGCCTGGTTCCCCAGTCTTATGGAGCTGCCCTATGCCCTGCTAGGCCAGAGGTTCCTTCAGAAGTTTATCTTTTATTAAAAAATGCCTCACTTTAGGCACAGGGGTCAATACCAAAGAGATTGTGTCTTGAAACTGCATGTTTTCTCATAATATCTTGTGTTGAGCATTCTCTGGTGAATTAAATCACAATTACTCATCCAAGAGGACTAATTTGCTAACCAGCCTTGCCAGGGAGCAATAAAAGTCAGAGTAATTGTGCTGATGATTTGACTTTTTCTCTTCCCCAAAGGGACTTTGCCTAGGTGAAGGCCAGAAACTGGAGGATTGTATTATACTTCATCCTCCCCCCATTGTGGGACAAATATTAATGGATGACCTGCTATGATAAAGCATGGTGCAATTATACATTATCCACAGATCCTATTATGAGTGAGCTTATATTTTATGAGAGATGTAAGTATGTGGTAAGGAAGATTCATATTTCACCTTGCCATTGGCTCTGAGAAGACCCAAAATATAGTCAGATTAGTATTTTTTTTACATTTGAAGGCCTTTACATATTTTACACAAAGAAACACCACAGTGTGAGAGCCATATTTTTTCAACGACTCATATGTTTGTATAAAAACAATAAGGATTATTTGGTACTAGTGAGTGGAACCCAGGGGCTTTCTACCTCCGGGCTACATCTCCAGGCCTATTTTATAATTTATTTGGAAACAGGGTCTCACTAAGTTGCTGAGAATCTCACTAAGTAGCTGAGGCTGGTTTCGAACCTGTGCAATTTTCTTAGTGCTGGGATTACAAGCATTCATCACCATGCCTGGCTTATATGATGTTTAAGCTGTCTAAATTGTAGGTTAGCAGTATGTATTTGCTTCACTGTATGTAGAAATGAGATATCCCACATTTTCTTATTTTTCCACATTTTTACGTCTGGTTTTCTAGCTCACTTATCAAAACTGCTAGCAAATTAACCTCAGGCATGCCTTTGAAGGATAAACTTGAAGATAATCTTCTTACTCCTTATGGACATGCCAATTTCAGAAGTTGGGATGGGGCTGCTGACTCAGAACATACATGTCAGGTAGAGGCCTCTGCTTTGGGAAACATTTTGATTGGCAATGAGATGTCTTTTGTTCATGCCATTGAGGTCTTTTTAAACCTAGGTGCTTCCCTTTGTTTGGGCCAAGCCTGATGATGGAATTTCATGGCTGTGTTGTTCAATGTTCAATCTAATCCGCCACTCTATTCTAGGGCTGCCATTTCTCTTGTGCCTGAATTGGGAATGTATAGGTATTGGCCCTCCTGAAGGCCACTCTTCCTAGGCTGACCCACACTCTACACAGGAAAGGAGTTTCCATGTCTCTTATGCCTTTTCAATTCAGATTCCCAGCATCACAGCTTGTGCCCTCTGCCCCACCCCATTTTTGCTCAGAAACCCTCAATGTGTCAGAAGCCTGAAAATGAATGACCCTCTCCTTGATGTGTATGATCATGGGCACTAGGAGTTGGAAGGGAGATGGTGTGATATCTCCATGAGAGAAACACTTTAGAACCTGTTCTTTCTTGAATCAGGTTGGAGAAGAGAGCTTCAGCCTCAGTGGTGAATCTGTATCAATCAAGAAATAATGTCCTTTCTGAACAGGATGCACATTACAGTGGTTTATTTTCACATACTAACTTAATTGTTGGGTGAGATCTGTACTCCTTGTGCTTCTAAGAAGGTTGAAGAGACATGCAGTAAATAAAATATTGTCCTGACTGAGATGAGAGAGGGGAAGAGAGATCTGAATAAGTAGCTCCAAGAAGTGACTAGAGAGAGAAGAAAGTTTCCTTTAAATGGTAGAGACTTCATCTGACTCAGGATAAGAGGAGGTTTTGGATAGGGGAGAGGTAAGTTTAATTTGGATAAATTCAGAACATAAGAGAGGTGACAGAGTTTGGAGAGACTCTGGTGAAAGCCACTTTCATCTCTAGAGAAATCTAGATAAAGTATGACATACATACTGGTCATATTCCTAGAACAGTACTTTGGGGAAAAAATCTCTTCTTAAATGTGATTCTGTTCTGTTAGACAGTTTTATGACTTAGCCTTTCTCATATATATTCTAGTTATTTCATAAAAAAATTCTTAATTATTTTAAAATAAAATTTCAATTCATATCCACTGAATTGAAATATCCATCCAATCTGAAAACCTGTATTCAGTATTGCTTAATTTGTACAATGACATAATTCTTATTAGATATTTTCTTTTTCTTTTTCTGCCATTTGCAAACAGAGCTTGAATCAGACTAGGCCTGGATACCATGTCACACCTTCATAGAATAAATGGGCCTGGCCACAACAGTGTCAAGGAGACACTGTACAAGGACAAGTACATGGACACTGTGCTCAGAGATTTTAGGAAAAAGGGACCCTTAGAGGAGAAGACCCTTATTCCAGGGCCTTATCCCTTCCCCAATCTTGGAAGGACCTGGAAGGGAGGGCCTTGAAACTGCAACTCTGCTGGTAGCAACTGTATGAGTCTCCTGGGATCCAGATTTTGTACGTCTGCAGACCTTTTCTTCAGGTTTGATGGCAGATGGGTGGTAAATGAGGACTCTGCATCAGTCCACCTGTGCTTTTTTCCCAGTTGCACTGCTTGGTAAGTGTGAATGAGAGAATTAATACTCTGTGTCTTCTTTAAAATGCGAAGAGTGACAGAATTTGAGGAGCCATAATGAGATTAAATATTCAAAATCCTGTAATATAGCATGACACATGAAGAATGCTATGTAAATATCAGCTATTACCCATTATTTTTTATATTGTTTCTGTGTTTGTGACAAATCTCCAATAACACTAAGAACTAAAACGATTAGAGAAACAAAATATACTGGATCCAGATACTTCAGTCAACATTCTTTAATTCCACAGCATGATGCTCAGGGATGTCCATATTATGACTCATATTTTCACAGTATGGCAAAGATTTTTGAGGACTTGTTCCACTGGTGTATCATGTGATATTTGGGTTAATTTTTGGGCAAATTCATCTTCTTTTTAAGGCCTATGCTCCCCATGGACCCCCCTCTTCCTTCCTCTGATTCAGTTTCTCTAGGATAAAAAGTCTTATTCATTCCCTTTGCACATTGGAGACAGCCTATGTTTTGTGTCCTTCCCTGTACCCTGCCTCTCTAGGAATCCCCTGTTTTTATAACACATTATTTTCTCTGAGCACCTCTTTCTAGACACTTCCAGGATCCTCATTCCTGAATACTTCTTGCCTGTCCACATTTCTTGAGTATATGACTTCTATAATTCTTGTCTTTGTGTGACAACATCACACAGTAGGTGCCTAATAAATTATTGTTTAATTGACTTTTAAGTGCATAATTTATTGCATTAATTGTATTACCTGTTATCTACTTTATATCTAGGTCTGTTTAGAAAGTCATGTTTATTCAAATGTACATCTTTATTAAAGGCAAGAACAAGACCCAACATTAAAACCATACACTGACAAGACACCTGGGGACTAAACGCACTGTTTACTTTCCAAGATAAGGATTTTGGTGTCTGGAATGGAGAAGGCAGAAGAAACCTTTACTGTGATATAATCTAATAATCTAATGCTCCAAGATGAGAAGCCGGATTTGGAAACTGAGCCAGGGTCAGGTGCCAGCCTTTGGTTAATTCTTCTTGGCTCTTTCACTATAATCCTGAAATTTACACAGCTCATTAAATATGTGTGGTTACATTTTTATTCTACTTACCAAGTGATGGATCATTTGGCTTATTAGATATCTACACCCATATTTTCTCCAATAAATTAGAATTGTTCCTCCACTTCAATGCCTACATTTTTCTGTGAAACATAAACATCCTATAGTTGTGAGCATCTGACCTTGAGGACATTAGAAGTGGTATGAGAGGGAACTAATGTCAAGTTTTTTTTCACTGCAAGAGCAGTAATTTTCAACTAAGGCAGATTTATTTTCCACTTTTCTTCTCCTATGTGGACATTATCTGGAGACATGTTAGTTGTCACAACTGGATGGTGGTGGATATACTACTGGCCACAAGTCTGGATAAGCCAGGGATTTTGCTAAACTTCCTATATGTATAGGTTAGCCTTAAATGTAAAGAATGTGAGAGTTAAGAAAACCTATGTTAGAGAACTAAAGTATACAAACTGACCAATGATAATTAGGCCCCAAATACCTTAATACTTAGCTAATGCAGCCCTCAGTTTCTTAAGATGTCAGATGAAGTGTGAGCATCTTCATTCTCCAGCCTGACCAAGCTTATCCTATGTTTAGGCTTTATCCCGCACTGCTCCATACACCTGAAGGGCCTTCCTTTCTCTATCCAGTTATCCTCAGCCTCTAAATCTTTTATGTCTAAGTAAATTCTAGTCCTCTTCTCAGAAACTTCCTTTCTGTAGAATTCACAGCTTATAAAGATTTTACCCCTCTTAGGCCGGTGCCGGCATTGGAGCCTTCCGTGAGGCAAGGCTGCTACTGAGGCCTCCAAGGCTGGATCTGAGCCTGCTGAGAGGTTAGACCGGTGCTGGGGCCAGCGAGGCTGTCATCGGAGCCTGCTGTGAGGCAAGGCTGGTGCTGGGGCTTCCAAGGCCGGGATTGGAGCCTGCTGAGGAGTTAGGCCGGTGCCAGGGCCAGCAAGGCCAGGATCGGAGCTCACCGTGAGGCAAAGCTGGTGCTGGGGCCTCCGAGGCTGAGATCAGAGCCTGCTGAGGGGTTAGGCCAATGCTGGGGCCAACAGCCGGCATCAGAGCCTAACAGGAGGCAAGGCCGCTACTGGGGCCTCTGAGTCTGGGAACGGAGCCTGCTGAGGGGTTAGGCTGGTTCCGGAGCCAATGGCCTGCATCAGAGCCTGCCGTGAGGCAAGGCCACTACTGTGGCCTCCGAGGCCGGGATCAGAACCAGCTGAGGGGTTAGGCTGGTGTTGGGGCCAGTGAGACCAGAATCAGGGCCTCCCATGAGGCAAGGCCGCTGCTTGAGCCAGCGAGGTCTGGATCAGTCCACCGGGTAGCCAGGCCACTACTGTGGCCATCAAGAGTAGAATTGCTACTTGCAACGCGGCATGCACAGAGAAATATCGCAGAAAATAAAAACCAGATGCTTCCCCTAATCAGCAAAAACTAGGAGGAAAGGGGCAACAGGAAGAGGTCGAGCTATAGAAAGGGCCCTATAGTGAAGCAACTAAGGTGACCAATCAGAGGGTATGGAATAGGGGAGGATGGAGCCTCTTTAAAATGCAGGAGGTACGTAAACAAATGTATCAAAATTAATCACCAAACAAGCATGGGATCGAGGGACGGGGAGGGAATGGGATGGGGGCTGGATGAGGGCTAATTGGATGATGTGTGCTTGTATATCCCCTCAAGTCTTGTATTCCAATGTGATGTATGATTACAATGTACCAATTAAAAAATAATAATAATAAAAGATTTTACCCCTCTTAGAATTTCTAGAGTCCTTTAACTTCTTTAGCAGAGTTTCATTTCAGATGATAAACTTCACATCTTTCTTCAGTTCTCTGTTTTATACCTTGTCTTTCTACATGAAACTTCATTTTGAAATTTCCTATTCCCTTGGTTTCCATGACTTTCAGACTCTTGGCCCTCCTTATGAATCTCACTGTTAAATTTGTCAAATTTATGTACTGAAAGATATAAAAATCATCACATAATAACAAGTATTCTGCACTAAAAAAAGCAAAGATCTTTGTCACATTTTATTAGTACAGTTCTCTGTTTTCTTAAAACAAGAGGGTTTCTTCTTACTCTTGGTAACAATTTACTAAAATGTATTCTTAATCTTTATTAAGATAACCTCTTGTCAGGGTGAGTTCTTTTTCCAAGCTAGTTTAGAAAAAAACAGCCAGAACTGCAGCAAGGTTAAACAAAGTTTATTATTACAAAGATAGAAAGAAGTAACAGAAGAATAAAGCACCACATATAGCTGGGTGTGGTGGTGCACGCTTATAATCTCCATGCTTGGGAGGCTGTGACAGGAGGATCATGCAGGTTCGAAGCCAGCCTTGCTGGCTTAAGAGACCCTGTTTCCAAATAAAATATAAAATAGATCTGGGAGTGTAGCCTGGAGGTAGAAGGGTTCCATCAAAAGAAAAGGCACCACATAAAATATGGTGGATTGTCTTAAAAGTAAGACACTCAGGTCTTTAAATGTATGCATTTTGTATAAGATTTTTATTATCTCCTCTCTCCCATCCTACTTAGCTAATAGTTCTCTGTTCCCACCAGAAGCAGATGCAGACTTGCCAGTTATCTCTCCTGTGTAAGCCTGTTTTTGTTAGCCTTCTTTGTCCACCCTCCTGGGGACAGATAGGTCTGATCAAAATGTATTACTTGGTTAAGAAAGTTAAAGGGCTGTATGGAAGGGTCCCACTTTGAGTAACAAAGTCAGAGGGCTGCACAGAAGAAATATGCTTTGTCTTTGGTTTTAGTTTTAAAGCATGTATTGTCTACCTCTGTCCCTGGTGAGTTTGTAGCATTTTCCTATCTCTGTCTGCTACAAAGTTGCTTATTAAGCCAGGCGTGGTGGCGCATGCCTGTAGTCCCAGCATTCCAGAGGCTGAGCCTGGAGGATCACGGTTCATGGACAGCCTCAGCTACTTAGTTAGCCTCTCTGCAACTTAGTGAGATCATGTTTCAAAATAAAGAATAAAAAATAGGGCAGGGGTATAACTTGAAGGTTGAATGCCCCTGGGTTCCATACCCAGTACCACAAAGAAAAAAAAAGTTGCTTTTTATGTTAAAAACTTGTCTTACAACAAAGAAAAGAAAGACACAGTCTTTTATGATATGAAGGTTTTAGGCTACAACTATTTTGTGTAATTAGTAATTAGTATCTGGTTAACATAGTTTTCTTTTTCTCTTTAGCCTAAACTATTGTGAAAATCCATTTAATTCTAGTGTCCAACTGGGCTAAAAAGCCAACTCTTAGCTGACCAAGGTCAATCCTGGCTGCAGTTCTTAGCTGACAGCTTGGAGAAAAAAATGATCTTATTGTTCTACCTATGTATGAAAGCTTGTTCTTATTACCAATGAACACAGCTCTTATCAACAATCAATACAGGCTCAATCCCCATCAGTCACTACATTTTAACAAAACCAAAGTTTAAATGTCTTTATTTTAAAGTCTGTTAAAAGTGTTACAGATTGGGAGATCCTGTGATGTTTCTGTGTTCTCTTTGCACAGGGGAGGTGAAATCAAAGTGAGCAGAGATACACAGATAAAATTCCACTCTGTTTCAGCTGACCCTATACCTAACAAAAATGTTATCAAGGTTTTAAATATATATTTAATAAATATTTATTTATTTATTAAATAATAATAAATATATTTAATAAAATATTATAAGGTTTTAAGGTATATTTAAAACCTTATGTATCTGTGACTATGAATGTGTCAGTAACTCAGGGATAAACATCAGAAGTTTATCTAAATGTTTATAAATGCTGATAAAGTTAAACATATGGGTTTTATACACATACAAGGTAACCAATAAATTATCTCTTTATGCAATGCATTATATCTGATGTTTAGAACCATTAAAAAATCATCATTTAAGACCTAATTTACATCTGTTTGCTTTGACTAAATGTTTTATTAGTATATAAAAGAAATACAACCATCTACCAGGTAATATGTTTATTTCTGACTATTAATACTGGTTTTCTAATCTTATAAAAGATCTAGAGATATTCTTTAATTTTTATCAGTGCTGTTACCCTATATAAAGCTGTAATTATACTTATTTACTGAACAGCAAATTTCAGATTTTACTCCAGTAATAAGGGTTATTAATATTATAAAACTATGAAGTTAGTTAATATACTTTCTTTGTAAGGAAGTTAAATATATGTATATTTATATTTTCTATCTTCCTAAATACAAAACTTAAAAAGATAAGATACCATATAAACAAAAATTATTAATAGTGATGTATATATATATATATATATATATATATATATATATATATATACACACACACATATTTGGGGGGGGGTCTGGGGATGGAACCCAGGGGCATTTATTTGACCTCCAAGCTGCACCCCCTGCCCTATTTTTTATTCTTTATTTTGAAACTGGGTCTCACTGAGTTGCAGAGGGCCTCACTAAGTAGCTGAGACTGTCTGCGAACCACGATCCTCCAGGTCTCAGCCTCCCAAATGCTGGGATTACAAGCATGTGCCACCACACCCGGCTATATAGTGATATATTTTTTAAAGATTTATATTGTGACTATACCAGTATTGGGAAGGGGCATCAAAATGTATTAATGTACCAATATTGGGAAACATTTTCAATTTTCAAAATATATCTTCAGTGGTTTTTTTTTAAAAAAAAGCACGGAGCTTCAAGGAAATGGTTGCAGATGTCCTTGCAGCAAGGGTAATTAGCGAAGGAAGAGAAGAAGCCCAAAAGCCTAGGGTCTTTTTACATTTCTAAGAGAAGAACGCTTCCTCAAGGATGTGGGGGAATGCCTTGAGCCTCCAGGAGATCCCAGACTCCCAATAAACACTTACCACATTTTGGAGTGTAACAAAAGGCTTGGAGTCTGTGCTGAAGACTACAGGTCTAGAAGGAGGAAACTCCATATCAAAAGACCTGCCCCGCCCAGGAGGAGAAAGGGAGATCTAATCTATTTGGGTCAGAAGATTGCTTATAAAAATACTCTATGTCCAGGAATCTTCAGAGACTTCTTTTCAAGTTATCCCACTATGTCACCCTTCATGGTATAGTGCTTCCTTTAAACTATATTCTATATTTCCATCTTATAATAATAAACTCATTTAAGCTTTCAGCAAAAGTTTGGACTAGTGTCTTATCTATACCTAGTTCAGAACAAGAACCTGTGGCTACTGGAACAGTTTTGGGAAGGTAACAGAGGTCCCTGAAACAGTTCCCCCAAACTGTAACAGTGACCATTTTTTTAAAAAAGATAACTAAAAGTCCTCAAACTTTGACATTCCAAATTATGTCACTCTAATTAAAAATGGGGTATTAATAATAATTATATATAAATGTCAACTTCAAATAAAATTAGTTTATATCATCAAAGACTGTTATACAAACTAGATTTGTTTTTGTCTCAACTAGTTTTATTTTCTATTTTCTAATTAAAGTTGGGTATGAATAATACTTATATATAAAAGTCAACTTCAAATAATTTTTATATCATCAAAGACTGTCATACAAACTAGATTTGTTCTTCTCCCTAATAGTTTTATTTTATATTTTCTTTAAATATTTTTAATTGTTGTCTTTTAACATTACAGATACATAAATTCTAACATAATAACATAAACTGTTATTGTTAAGAACATGTTATGGTTAAAGATGAATGTTACTGTTTGGGGGAACTGATCCCAGGGACCCCTGTAGCCCTGTCTAAACAATTTTCCTCAAACTCTGGGTTCTTGTCCTGAGCTAAGGATAAATATGCAATAGCCCAGACACTTGCTGAAGATTTAAAGGAGTTTATTAAAAAGATAGAAATACAGAAGACAGTTACAGCCCCATGCTAAAGTATGAGGGAGGTGAGGGAGTGCTTCAATCAAAATTACCAAAATACAAAAGACGGAAGAACATTTTTATAGGCACGACATCCTCCATCTTGCTTTTTTCTACAGAATTCTGACATAGGTAAAGTCCATCCTCTTAATTTTCCTGCCAAACTCTTAGTTTATGCCCAGGTTTCTCCTTTCAGAAGGTTGATCCTCTCCTCCCATCCTACCTAGATTATCAATTATTATGTAAACCTGCTTAAGAATGAGGCAGTCCTGGCTCCCCTTCTCTTCCACTTGCGAATTACCTTTGCCTAGTATGTTTTACATTATAATAGATGCTTGATTCTTGGCCAAAACCAAGTCCTTCCACAGGTCTGCCCCTCACTCAATTTTTGAAATATATTTATAAATATTCAAGCTTTTCAAATCTTCCTAGGTGATTCCCAATATTGGTACATAAACAATGATTTATCAGCCACTACCTAAAAAAAAACCTATATTATCATCTCAATTCAAAACTCTTGTAAAATAAAGGGGAATATGGAGTCTTGCTTCCCCTAAAGATTATCTTATTATTATTAAAATTATTTTTCAGTCTGGTGTGGCGGCGCATACTTGTAATCCTAGTACTTGAGAGGCTGAGATAGGAAGATCACAGGTTTGAAGCCAGCCAGTAACTTAGGATGGAAAATTTAGTGAGACCCTGTTTCCAAATAAAATATAAAATAAATCTGGAGGTGTAGCTCAGAGGTAGAAGACCCCTGGGTTCCATCTCCAATACCACAAATTTTTTTTCTTTAAAATTTGTGGTCATTCTCTTACACTGTTTCAGAGGTATGTAGTGGAAACATATTCTCCAATGCTACCTGTTCCTCAGGTCTCTTGGATGAGAAAAAAAGAAATGTACCTCTCCATTAATGATTCTTGGCAAAGAATATGTTTGTGTAATGTTTGGCCGGTCATGGTGGCACAGGCTTGTAATTCCAGCATTCGGGAAGCTGAGACTGGAGGATCGCGGTTTGCCTCAGCTACCTAGTGAGGCTTTCTGCAACTTAGTTAGACCCTGTTTCAAAATAAAGAATAAAAAAAGGGCAGGGGATGTAGCTCAGAGGTCAGATGCATTTAGGTTCCATCCCAAAATGGCCAAAAAAAAAGAAAAATTCCAAATATATGCTGTTTGCAAAAAACTCACCTCACAGCCAAAGACATTCACAGACTGAAAGGGAAAGAATATATATAAAAAAAACACACCCGGCTGGATTATGTTTTTTAATCCACATTGTTAATCTATGTCTTTTGATAGGTGAGTTAAGTCCTTTGACATTCAGAGTTATTACTGAAATATGATTTTTGTTTGCTGTCATTTTGTGTTCTGTCTTCTGTTAGGTATCGTGTTATTTCTTCTTTACTTAGATGCCCTGCTGATCACCTTCATATCTTCTCTGGTTCTGAAGTCTGCTTCTTTTTTCTTCTTCTTCTTCTTCTTCTTCTTCTTCTTCTTCTTCTTCTTCTTCTTCTTCTTCTTCTTTTTTTTTTTTTTTTGGTGGTACTGGGGTTCCTGGAAGCCCTTCCACCTCCGGGATACACTTTCACGGGCTACACTCCCAGACCTATTTTTTAATTTTTTTTTTACCAGAATTTTATTTTATTTTATTTTTAATTTTTTATTGGTGCACTGTATTCATACATCATAGTGGGATACAAAGAAAACTTTTATAGACATACATGCACACATCGCCCAGTCAGCCCCCATCCGATCCCCACCCCATTCCCTTCCCATCCCTCCTTCCCATGCTTGGCTTAGTGGTTGATATCTAGTATTATAGCAATTTATCCAAAATTAAAAATGATAATCTCACATAACAGTTTCATTTGTCTGATACCAAGCTTTTGATGACTTAAAGATAACATTTCAAAATTTCTTTTTCCTTTCTTTCTTACCAGAGAATATTCTTTTCTTTTGTTTTTAGGTGAAACTATCATATATTTATATACTTATTTTTCAGAAAAAAATCTATCCTAATATGGAATATGGATTCTAGATACCCAAAACGATCTCAAAAAAGAACAAAGTTAGGAGATGTATATTTTCTGATTTCAAACCATATAAAGCTACAATAATTGAAACAGTGTAGTACTGTTCTAAAGGCAGATATATAAACTATTGGAGCTGAATAAGAGCCTAGAGCTAAATTCTTCCATATATTGTCAAGTTATATTTGACAAGGTTTCCACAAACATTTGGTGGAGGAAATAATAATCTTTTAACTAAATAATGTTGAAAAATTAAAATTACATGAAAACATTTCAATATATCTTTTGCTTTCTTTCTTACCAGAGAATATATTTTCTATTTTTTTAGGTGAAACTATCATATATTTATATATTTATTTTTCAGAAAAAAAATCTATCCTAATATGGAATATGAACTCTAGATACCCAAAACGATCTTGAAAAAGAACAAAGCTAGAAGATATATATTTTCTGATTTCAACCCATATAAAGCTACAATAATTGAAACAGTGTAGTACTGTTCTAAAGGCAGATATATAAACCATTGGAGTTAAATAAAAGCCTAGAGCTAAATTCTTCCCTATATTGTCAAGTTATTTTTGACAAGATTTCCACGAACATTTGGTGGTGGAAATAATAATCTTTTAAATAAATATTGTTGAAACATAATAATTACATGGAAAAAAATAAAGTTGGACCCTTATCTAATCCCATATAGAAATATTAACTCAAAATAGATAAAAGACCTAAATATAAATCTTAAGACTATAAACTTTTAGGAGAAAATCTGGGTCATAAAACCTCACAACATTGAAATTGGCAGTGATTTCTTGGATATGATTTCAATGACACAGGCAACAGAAGAGTATACAAGCTCCCTAAAAAATAAAAAAATATTGTATATCCAAAGACAATGTAAACAGAGTTAACAGTTACTAATAGAATGGGATAAAATATTTCCAAATGCTATATCTGAAGGTATATTAATATCCCAACTAGAAATCCTAAAAATTAACATCAATAAAGGCAAACAATACCCTTTAGAGATAGGTAAAAGACTAACATAAATAATGAATCTCCACAGATAACCAATCTTAGTTGTCTGTTGGATGGAAACTCTTGTTTCTCTCCTTCTGGTGTGTGTTACCTATTTCTTCTTTGTAGTTAATCTCTTTGAGTATTTTCTCTAGTGCTGGTTTTTAAGACAAAAATTCCTTCAGTTTCTGTTTGTCATGGAAGCTTCTTATTTCTCCATCTAATTTGATAGAAAGTTTTGCTGGGTAGGAAATTTTTGGCTGGAAGTTGTTTTCTTTCAGAGTTTGGAATATGTTACTCCAAGCCCTTCTGGCTCTCTTGACTTGGTTTGGGAAGTCTGGAGTGATTCTAATTGGTTTGCCTCTGAATGTCACTTGGTCCTTTGTTTTTGTTGCCTTTAAGATTTTCTGCTTGGCTTCTACATTGGTCATTTTGACAATTATGTGGCGTGGGGATCCTCTTCTCCGATCCTGTCTAAAGGGAGTTCTATAAGTTTCCTGGACCTGCGTATCAACCTCTTGCTCTATGTTTGGAAAATTTTCTGCTATTACTTCCTTGAAGAGATTGTTGATCCCTTTGGTTTCACTTTCTTTTCCCTCCTCTATTCCAATTATTCTTAGGTTAGCTCTCTTAAAATGGGCCCATATTTCTTCAATGTCAGATTCCTGCTGTCAGATATTTTTTTCTAGATTAGAAACTATGCGTTCATTTTTGTAATGATCATCTTCTAAGAGCGAGATTCTGTTCTCCATGTGGTCTAATCGGTTGTTTGTGCTTTGAATTGAGGCCTTTACTTCATTAATTGCATCCTTTATCTCTTTTTGGCTGTCTCTGAGTTCTTTTCGAAGCACCTCTATTATTTCTACAGTTATTTTCCTGATTTGCTCTTCTAGAAATCTCTGATTTTCTGTTTTATCGGGTTCTGATGTTGTGGGGTTGTGGGCATTCATTGCTCCAGTGTTATTCCTCTTTCCCATGATTTTGGAAGTTTGTGCCTTCTCTGGGTTCTTCCCTTGGGTCACTATGACTTCACTTAAGGTGCTCTGGATCTCGAGTCTATAGTATCTCTGACCCCACTACTCCTTTACTGGGTTGTATCACAGAGTCTCTGACCCAGAGAGTCGATAGAGGCTGCTTTAGACTGTGGGGTGTGCCAGGTTTCACGTTTCCTATGGTGTGATATCTCTGCCACTGCCCCTCCCCCACTGGGTCAAGTCCCAGGGAGTACAGTACTGGGATTTCTCCTCTGTGGCCCGCAATTTGACTCACTGTTCTTGAGTACGCAGATGTAGCTGTACTGGACTTGGTGAATTCATTGCTGTTGCTGCCAGTGGCAATATTTCGCCGCTGCCACACCCTCTGCCGTGAGACTGGCGTATTTTTTCTTCTCTGGTTTTGAGTTCCACTCTGAGTTCCTGCAGCATGTGCTGAGTTCAGCCACTGGGAGCTTTAGATGCTTCCTGCGCCGAAAGATCCTGCCTGGCTGTTCCGCAGCGGCTCACCTCGGCTTGCTGTAGCCGTCCGGTGAATTCGCTGCTTCCGCCGGCAATATGGCGCTGCTGCCGCGTCCTCGAGCATGAGGCCGGTGTGTCTCCTCTGTGGCTCTGAGCTCTGTTCTCATTCCGCTTTCTCTCTGGGGCCTGGTGATTTTTTTGTTTCTCTGGTGATGGTGTTTTCTGGCTATGAAAGGCGCTGATTTTGTGGTAATGGAGATTGGTTGTTAGCGGGGCTCTTAAGCCCCGCTTTTCTCGGTCGCCATCTTCCCAGAAGTCATTTTTTAACTTTTTTATGTGGAAACAGGGTCTCTTAAGCCAGTGATGCTGGCTCCAAACCAGCGCGATCCTCCTGTCTCCCAAGCGCAGGGATTACAAGTGTGCGCCACCATGCCTGGGCTTTTTTCTTCTATATGGTTTATTTCTTTAAGTATTTTCTCTAGTGTTGGCTTTGAATTCCTGAATTTTTTTGAAGTTCTGCTTATCTTAAAAAACTTTTGTTTCTCCATCAATTTTTTTATACACTCCCAGCCCCATTTCATTATTTTTTATTTATTTATTTTTTATTGGTGCACTGTATTCATACATCATAGTGGGATACAAAAAACTTTTGTAGACATACATGCACACATCGCCCAGTCAGCCCCCACCTGATCCCCACCCATTCCCTCCCCATCCCTCCCTCCCATGCTTGGCTTAGTGGTTGACATCTAGTATTATAGCAATTTATCCAAAATTAAAAATGATAATCTCACATAACAGTTTCATTTGTCTGATACCAAGCTTTTGATCACTTAAAGATAACATTTCAATATTTCTTTTTACTTTCTTTCTTACCAGAGAATATTTTTTTCTATTTTTTTTAGGTGAAACTATCATATATTTATATATTTATTTTTCAGAAAAAAACTCTATCCTAATATGGAATATGGACTCTAGATACCCAAAACAATCTTGAAAAAGAACAAAGCTAGAAGATATATATTTTCTGATTTCAAACCATATAAAGCTACAATAATTGAAACAGTGTAGTACTATTCTAAAGGCAGATATATAAACCATTGGAGTTAAATTAAAAGCCTAGAGCTAAATTCTTCCCTATATTGTCAAGTTATTTTTGACACGGTTTCCACGAACATTTGGTGGTGGAAATAATAATCTTTTAACTAAATATTGTTGAAACATAATAATTACATGGAAAAGAATACAGTTGGACCCTTACCTAATCCCATATACAAATATTAACTCAAAATAGATAAAAGACCTAAATATAAATCTTAAGACTATAAACTTTTAGGAGAAAATCTGGGTCATAGAACCTCACAACTCCATCAATTTTGAATAATAGTTTTGCTGGATATAGCACTTTTGGTTGGAAGTTGTTTTCTTCCAGGGTCTGGATCATATCATACCAGTCTTTCCTGGCATTCATGACTTGGGTTGGATAGTCTGGATTGTTTTTCCTCTAATTTGTCACCTGTTCTTTTGTTCTCACTGTTTTTAAGATTCTTCCTTTGGCCTTTATGTTGGTCATTTTGATTATTATATGATGTGGAGAGGTTCTTTGATCTTGTCGTAATGGTGTTCTGTATGTCTCCTGGATGTGAAGATCCAAGTCTCTTTCCATGTTTGGATAATTCTCTGAAATCATCTCTCTGAAGACATTATGAATGCCCTTAGTCTGTACCTCTATTCTCTCTTCAATGCCTTTTATCTGTATTTAGGACACTTCATGTTATCCCATAGTTGTTGGATGTTTAGGTTTTGTTGCTGTAATGACTTCTGTATGCTATTGACTGCGTTTTCAGTTTTGGATGAACTATATTCTAGCAGTGATATTCTACTTTCCATTTCATCTAATCTTCCAGAATTTCTTTCTATTGCTGTCTTCATTTCATTTATTGATTCTTTCATTTCATTCCAGACCTCTTTTTGATTCTTTCTTAGTGTTTCTAATTTGTCTTTCATTCCCTTCAGCTTTGGGTTTAGGTGTCAGGACATCTGGTGTCACTGTTAATAAATTCTGTACAAATCACAAGTTCTGTGTATTTCCAGCCTGTAGTCAGCACCTCTGTACTCTCCACCCTAGACTCAGGCCTGTGTTTCCCTACTGCAGGGGTGGAGGATGTCCAAAGTAGACTTGGATCCTCCCCCTGAGGCCCTGTGCAGGTATTACATCTTGATGACTTTTCCTGTGTCTATGGAAATTCTAACTGGGCTAGCCCATGGGGTCTCAACATGCACCCTGGGCAAATAATTGCTGTAGGGTCCCTGGGCACACACAATTACTCCCAGAGTGCTGCCAGGTCCCATGGCACAGGCTGGATGCACAGCTATCACTGGACCCCAGCATGGGTAGGCACAGACACCTAGTGCCTGATCCTGGGTGCACAAGGCTGTAGCCCAACCCAGGGCATGGGCTGGGCACTACAGACTAGCACTGAGTCTCCAGCTGCAGTGTGGGTGTAGACAGCCAGGGGTGGGTCAGGGGTGCAGGGCAGGCGCACGTGGGTCTGGGGACGCAGGTGTAGCACAGGGTCTAGCTTTGTTCTCTGGCTCAGGCATGGTGCACGATGGTAGTGCTAGGTCCCAGGGCGTACACGCTAGTGCTGGACCTGGTGCGTGTGATGGAGGCCCAAGGATATCTCCCGGTCTTGGGGTGCGGGTGGGGTACATAGAACTATGGCTGCCCGGGAAGCGGGCAGGGCCCACGAGGTTAGTGCCCAGGCTCGGACAGGGCCCGTGGGCTAGCTGCACAAGGTGATTGTCGAATGTAGGAGTGCGGGTGGCACAGACAACTAGCGCGGGTCATTGGGCATGAGCAGGGCACACGAGGACAGTGTTGGGTCCTGGTTTGAGGGACAGGTGCCTAGGGTGAATGCTGGACATGGGGTGCATGTTAAGACCTGCAGCTTCTCTGGACACACTCAGATACCTGGCTTCCTTCATCCAAGTGTCTGAAGAACTCACTGTGCTGCTGTGGTCCTGTCTTTGGTGAGCACACAGGCTTCTGGCTCAGGTGTCGCTGCTGCTTAAGATGTTGGAGCTCTATGTCCATTTGCAAACTCTGGTTATTTTGCCACGGTGGTGTCAGTCAGAACTAGGGATTGCAGTTTGGGCCAGCAACCCGCGCCAGCACCGGTGGGCGGCCTGGTTGTATCCGCAGCAGGTCCGATACTGGAATTTTTTTTTTTTTTTTTTTTTTTGGCAGTGGTTCTCAAGTTCAGGGTTTCTGGATTCCTTCTGCTGAGGTACCTTGATCTGTTTGGTTCCTGAGATATATTTATTTTGTTGGTTAAGACACTGCCTTCTAGATAGTTGAACTTTATTTATTTCAGCTACTGAGAAGTGCTGTGTCCCTCAGTCGCCATTTTTTCTCTACAATGTTATTTTTATATTACTAAATATTGCAGTAAAAATTTCTTAAAATTATAATATTGCAATATGATCTCATGTTAAAAATAATTTACTAATATTAAATTCTTTCCATAATGCTTTATTAGATGTTCTAAAATTAGTCTCAAGTTCTAGCCATAGCTAAAACTAAAACTTCAATTATTACAGATGCTAAAGTCCGAAAAAGTCTTGCTGATGGTATTTCTAGTCTTGACCCTTTAAAGTGTTTTTCTATTCATGCCTGAGGCCTTCTTGGTTTGGTTATCTCAATTGTAATATTACCTTTTACTCTTTGAACAGCCTACATAATCCTTTAATAAAATTTGCCAGAGAAGTACAATTTATTTTTCCAAACACTGTTTCTGTGGAACCTTTGAATGAGGCTGTTACTATATTTACTGATGGATCTTCAAATGGATGGTCTGTGATCTATACACCAGACCACCCACCCATAATTCATCATAGTTCAGAGTTTTCTGCTCAGCAAGCAGAAATCTATGCTGTAATATTAGCTTTAACCCATTGGGAACAGAAGATTAATTTGTATACAGACTCAAAGTATGTGGTTTCAATATTTCCTGCTATAGAAACAGCTTTATTGTCTGGACATTCTAAAATTATTGCCTTATTGGAACAATTAAAAATATCATTCAAGGGCAAAAAAATAAAATTTTTATATCGCATATTGCTGGACATTCTAATTTACCTGGGCCTTTAGCACATGGTAACGCTATGGCTGATTTGCTTACTAGGGAAATTTCAATCAATAATGTTATAGAGCAGGCACAAAGAAGCCATGCATTGCATCATCAAAATGCTTTAGCTCTAAAAAGAATGTTTCATATTACCAGAGAACAGGCTAGACTAATTGTTAAAGTCTGTGAACAATGTCCACTTACTCATAAGGTACAGAAGATGGGAGTCAACCCAAGGGGCTTAAAGCCTCGAATGGTTTGGCAGATGGATGTAACCCATGTACCTGATTTTGGCAAATTGGCATATGTACATGTAACTGTGGACACTTATTCACATGCTCTCTATGCCACAGCTAGGAATGGAGAAGCTGTTAAAGATGTCACACAGCATTTAATTGCCTGCTTCTCCTATTTGGGAACTCCTAAGAAAATTAAAACTGACAATGCTCCAGCATACACATCAACTGCTTTCAAAAAATTCTGTGAGAACTGGGAAATTGAGCATGTGACAGGAATACCTTATAATCCTCAAGAGCAAGCAATTATAGAAAGAACTCATCAAATCTTGAAAAATCAGTTATTAAGGCAAAAGAAATATCATTATTTCTCACCTCATCAGGCTTTACATCATGCTTTATTCGTATTAAATCATTTAAATACCAATGATCAAAATCTCACTCCCATGCAGAGACATTGGGAAGAGATGCCCTTGGCTAAACAGCCACAAATACTTTGGAAAGACGTTCTTAGTGGGGTCTGGAAGGGGCCGGATGTCTTGATAACCTCGGGAAGAGGGTATGCATGTGTGTTTCCACAGGATGCCTCATCACCCATCTGGATCCCAGACCGGCTCATCAAGCCTTTCCAGGCGAGAGAGACAGCAAAGGAGAAGACATCAAAGGAGGATAAGGAACATGATGCTGGCGTTTAAGAGCTTAAACCTTTCCTCTACACAGGCAAGAGATACAAGGGAGGCAAGTCCCCCCACCTGGAGTCAACTTCTGAATCTCACTAAGAGAGCAAAAGAAGCTGTAACTGCAGCAGGAAAGGCTGTTACAGTGGAAAATATGTTTTTAGCAATGTTAACAATAATTTCTTTGCAGGTACCTAATGTGGAGGGAGTCAGCTATTGGACATATGTACCTGACCCTCCCATCCTACATCCTGTGGGATGGGGAGACAGTGATATTATAAAGGTTACAACTAATAATACTAATATCTTAGGAGGTATAGAGGATGCTTCTATTCTACAGATATCAGAAACAATAAATTATGAGGGAATGTCGGATACTACTCCGATTTGTGTCACCATATCAGGAAGATCACCTACCGGGTGCCTTCCCTTAAATTATAGGACATTTTTAACTTATGCTCCTGATAATAAAGATACAGACCAAAGTGTCTGATTTGGGAACTGGAAATGATGACGTTAGGATATCATAATTTTAATGATAAATACTTGGAAAAGGAATCGCACTTGCCCAACTGTGCGCAGACTTATAAAGATCCAGATCAGTTCTGGAATGCTTTTAATACTAGACCAAAATGGCTTCAATGCAGCTTTAATAAGGCCGCCGTTTTCATACCCAATGAATCACAAGACCAAATTCTAGATTTCTCAGTGTCAAGCCCATCTTATGATTATACTCAGTACTTAAGGAATAATTCTCAAAAATTTAATAATTATCAGCCACAGGCACTAGGGGAGCCACTTCGGAGATGGTTTACTCCTGGATGGGTGGCGCCGGTATTTGTAAGCCATTCTTCTTTTTACAATGGAATAGGCATTCAACCTGAATTGTTTCGTCTCTTTGCGGCCTCCAATATAATTCTTTTAAAGAAGTCTAAAGAAACTAATTCTGCTCCAATTGGGGTGAGAGCATGCATAGAGTATACTATGGGAATTTTAGCTGGTAAACCAGAAAATTTAGCTATATATAGATTTGGAAAATCTTATCATATTTCATGCAAAGGTTGTATAGTTACAAATTGTTTGACATCAGAATTAAATAAGCAATACTCTGTAATTATGATCCTTAAAAGACCACAATACATAATGCTACCAGTGGATTTAAAGGATGATCCTTGGTTTGATAATCCAGCTTTACAGATACTTAAAGAAATGAAATTTTTACTGCAGCCAAAATGTTTTGTCGCTGCTCTAATCTTAGGTGTAAGTGCTTTGATTATGATTTTAACCTCATTGGCAATATCAACAGCAGCCTTAGTCCAGGATGTGCAAACTGCTAATTACGTAAATGACCTAAGTAAGAATGTCTCTCTAGCATTAGCATAGCAAGAGATTATTGACAGGAAATTGGAAACAAAAGTAGATGCCTTAGAAGAAGCTGTTCTCGGGCTGGGACAGGAAATACAGAATATAAAAATCCTATTGTCCACATGCTGCCATGCCAGTTTTAAGTATATTTGTGTTACCCCTATGCCATACAATTTTTTGCTTAATTGGAATAATACTAGAAATCATCTATTAGTTATTTGGAAGGATACAGACATTATGCATAATTTGCAACTATTACAGGCGGATATTACCACCATGAGAAAAGCGCATTTGGATGTTGAAAATATTAAATCTTTGGCTGATTCTCTAATGACTGGATTAAAAGAACTTAATCCTTTTAATTTGACACATAATATAATTGGCTTTGCAGTCATTGGAGCAATTTTATTTTTCATACTTCTCATATTTCCAATTATCTTTCGTCTAATCTGTCGTTCTATCTCTACCATTCAATGTGAAACTTATGCCCTTGCATTAAAAACAAAAAAAAAAATGGAGGAAATGCCAAGACTTTGCCGCCCACTTCCTCTCGGCATCTGCGTGTGTGTGTATAATTCCCCACGTAGTCATATTGGCGATTAGCCCTGAGAGAGGGCGTTGTCTCTGGCCAAAAAACTCCTCCACTCTTAGATATTCTTTCATAACTATTATTCTTTTAGTAATGATTCTTTTAACTCTCCACACAAATTGCTCCGGTGGTGTAAGATCAGGACTGTGAGAGAAACTGAGTCCGTGGAAAATAAACTTTCAGCTTTGTTCAAATGGTAATAGATGCAGTGGCAGATTCCAGTCAGTAATTACAAATGCAGAACTCCACCCTTATCTTTGACCTTCATTAGCCAAGGGCTGAAAGGAAACTTGGCCTTTGCACCTAGTGATAGCGCTGCCTGGGGACAGGGCGACACCACCTGGTTAAAAATAGCTATGTCAAAACAATGGACAGATAAAATAGATGTGTAAAGGTGAAAAAAAAAAAAGAAAATATGGTGAGAATAAGAAAGCATTTTTGTATGAAGAAGAACTTATCCTAAGATTGTCCCGAATGGGAAAGAGAGAATTAGGGTAATCAGAAAAGAAAAGGAAGTTGCAGAGGGTTAGTAATAGGAATATGGATTATTAAGAGAGGAATAGGCTTCTAATAAGCCTATCGTTTGAGGAAAAGTGCTCAGCAGCTAGAGAGGTATATTTGACAACTAAATCTAAAAACTTCATATTATTTCTTGGTGTTTACCTGCTAAACTGTGTTATGAGTTTGCTTAAGCTTTCAGACAGCAGATTGTATTGCAGACAAAATCCAGCAGACATTCATCGAAATTCTCTAAATCATCATAAAGGAACATGGATTTTTCCCTACAACAACTATATGAAAGCTGGAATCTCGGACTTTGTCCCCCATTCAGCTCAAGGAGGTTGCTAGATAGAGAAGGACATTGGACTAAGCCCTAGGAATGAAAGTTCCGAAAGGGTTAAAGAAAACTCTTAAAAACCGAACTCCTCAAGTGATTTTGGGTGTGACTTTTGTTCTTCTGGAATTAGCCCAATAAAAGCCTCTGCAGCTGCAAGGCCAAAGGGGCTGAATCGAAGCACAAGACCCACCTGGGATAATGGGACTGATTTCAATCACAAAGACCTGTGATATCACAGGCCTTTACTTTTGTCTTGTTCAGGGTTGGTAATCTGCATGTGTATATCTCTATTGTACCTTGGGTGTTTTGCACTTTTTTACTAGAAAATCACTGGGAGAGGGGAATATATAAAAAATCTTATGTCCAGAATAAAGTGTTCAATTGTGCAAGAAACATTGATCCATATCAGGTTCTTTTCAGAAGCGCCGTTAATAGGATTATTTCCTAAAAGGGAAAGAATCACTGCAGATAAGAATCTGCAGAATTTCACCCTATCCTTCCCCATCTTTACTGAGATTCTCGACCGCGAGTAAATTCGCGCCCCATTTGGACTGAGTTGGCTCACAGCAATGTCTATTTGCAAACTCGGGTTATTTTGCCACAGTGGTGTCAGTCAGAACTAGGGATTGCATTTTGGGCCAGCAACCCGCGCCAACACTGGTGGGCGGCCTGGTTGTATCCACAGCAGGTCCGATACTGGAATTTTTTTTTTTTTTTGGCAGTGGTTCTCAAGTTCAGGGTTTCTGGATTCCTTCTGCTGAGGTACCTTGATCTGTTTGGTTCCTGAGATATATTTATTTTGTTGGTTAAGACACTGCCTTCTAGGTAGTTGAACTTTATTTATTTCAGCTACTGAGAAGTGCTGTGTCCCTCAGTCGCCATTTTTTCTCTACAATGTTATTTTTATATTACTAAATATTGCAGTAAATGTTTCTTAAAATTATAATATTGCAATATGATCTCATGTTAAAAATAATTTACTAATATTAAATTCTTTCCATAATGCTTTATTAGATGTTCTAAAATTACTCTCAAGTTCTAGCCATAGCTAAAACTAAAACTTCAATTATTACAGATGCTAAAGTCCGAAAAAGACTTGCTGATGGTATTTCTAGTCTTGACCCTTTAAAGTGTTTTTCTATTCATGCCTGAAGCCTTCTTGGTTTGGTTATCTCAATTGTAATATTACCTTTTACTCTTTGAACAGCCTACATAATCAGATAAAAACAATTGAAGTTTAACAAACTCGAAGTTACAAAACTTATATTAGCAGCCTTTAAAAAAAACCTAAAGGGTGAAAACTTGGGAGGCACGTAGGCCTGTACATTGAGATCAACATCTTATACTAACTCAAGCTGTGTGACTTTAATAATAACACATGACTTCAGGGAAAATGCATCTGAAGGTATTTTCCAAGTTATAAAACAAACCACATCTCTTTAAGCTTGTACTATAGTCATTTTTTTATTTGTTAGTGTGACCTTGTTATATACCACCTTCTTCTTTTCTGTTTTCTCTTCTACTGTACTTTTTCCTATTCCTCTGTTTCTTGCACTTTTTTCTCCATCTTCAATTTGAAAAGCCTCATAACCTGAATGTCCTGGTCTAACTATAGTTAGGCTCAATGCAATATGATAATCACCCTCTGGGAGGCATATTTTGCCAACCCATGAACGTCTCTGTTGCTGAATGGTGTTTTAATTTGGGGGGAGAGCTTAATACTTAACTTTCAATAAAATTTTTTCATGGATTACCTCACTAATTCAAATATTTACTAATCTAATGCAATTTTATTTTGCATTTATTAATCTAATGCAAATATTTACTTTATCAAATATTTATAATTAAGTTAACATGGTTATTTGTTGGCTGTTTAGAATTGTCCTTCCACTGAGCCAAAAGCATGCTCTGTATTGTAGAGCAAGTTATTGCTTAGGTCAGGCAGTGCTTAAAGGTAGGTGGTGACAGGATTTGGTTTCATAGAAATGAGAATTTGGAGTTTGGAGATAACACAGAAACAAAGTATCTTCTTTTGATTATAATGCTCCTTTCTCTCCTTATTCTCTTTGGAAAATGAGTTTTTGTTAAGAATAATAGATGATTCTATCTACCAGATGGTATAGCATAAGATAATCATGAATAAATGATTTTTATGTATCCATCCTTATGATCATGCATTCATCCATTGCAATAAGTAGATGATTTTTTACTGTACTGTGTTCTTTAAATTAAGCAGGAAGAACAAGTTAGTGCAGGTCCTTGCTTTTATGGAGTTCTTCCATTTAGGAAGACAAGAAAAGTGGCCAGTGTTGCAAAGAATACAAAGGAAGCATAAAAGTAGAATAAAGTGATAGATGGAGTGTAAGAGGCAGTGTCTTGTAAAAAATTCTGGTCAATTCCTCAAAGGAGATTCTACTGAGACAGACAAGAATGAGTGGACCCAATATCCATGGTCTGATCTGGAATAATGTAGGCAGAGGGAACAACAAGTTCAAAGAACTGAGGCCAGATAAAACTTCTGAAGATCAAGGAGGGCAGAAAAACTGGCTTCTTGTACTGAAGAAAAGACAAAACAATCTCTTGTGATAGAAACCCAGATCAGTTCAAATAGGGACACAGTGAATGAAATAGAAACAAGAAAATAAAAATTGGCTGCTGGAGATTCCTCTCCGGGACTTGGGAGAAAGAGACTTGAAATGATGGACATGGACAATTGCCTCTCATGCAACTGACAATTTTATTCTCTAAAACTAGATTTTCTCCTATGTTTGTACTTAATTTAACTATTTTCTATTTTCACAGATGTTTATTGATATAACTACATATATATTTTCTCTGAAATATATATGGAACATTTTTAACATATATTGTTTTTTTCAGAAGCCAGCTCTCTCCAATTAATCTTACATGCTTGTAAAACCTTTTTATAACATTTCATTATTAACTGATAAATAAGAAATGTTATAGTGTATATATGTACCTTATATATATGAAATAATTTTTGATATTATATATGTAAATATATTTTATTGGTGGTTTGTCTATAAATCATATTGATGTTTAGTGTGATAGGAACACAAGTGCACATAGCACCCTGTGCATTTCTTCCCAGATTACCACTGTGCTCTTACCCCACTTCTCATTTATATTATTGAAATTGGTATTGATAGCTTCACAAATAAGCATAGTATTGTTTGAATGGTTACCTTTATGAAGTCTTGCCTTTTACTTTTCCATCTCTTTTCCCTAACTCCTCTGCACTATTTTAATGCTATCTCTTTTCATTTATATGAGGTCCTTTTTACTCAAGTTCTCTCTATCTTCCACATATAATATAAAACATATGACTCTTTGCTTTCTGAAACTTGTTAGTCTCACTGAGCATGATCTTCTAGAGTTCCATGCATTTTCCTGCAAATGATGCAATTTGTATTCTTTATGGATGTGTAAAATTCCATTGTGTCTATATAACATTGTCTTGTAATCTATTCATCTGTTGATGGACACTAAGTCTGCTTCCATAATTTGGCTATCATGGATTGTGCTGCTAGAACCATGGATACACATGGATCAAAATAATATTCTAATTTCAATTTCCTTAAAAAGACATTGAGGAATGATATACCTGGGTCATATGGTGTTTCTACTACCAGTCTTTTAAGAAACCTTTAAACTGATCTCCACAGTGACTGTACTAATTTTCAATATCAGCAATAGTAGATAAGGATTTCTGTTTTCTCACATCCTCACCAACATGTATCATTGTTTGTATCTTTATGATTGCCATTCTAACTTGGTTAGATGAGATTTCAGTAGAATTTTGATTTGCATTTCTCTGATTGGTAGTGATGTTGAACATTTTCTGTATATTTGTTGGTCATTTCTACTTCTGCCTTTCAGATTTATTTATCTTTTGCCGTGCTGGGGATTGAACCTAAGGGCATTCTACCTCTGAGCTACACCTCCAGCCCCATTTTTTATTCTTTATTTAGAAACAGGGTCTCACTGAATTGCAGAGGGCCTCACTAAATACCTGCAGTTGGCTATGAACCTGCAATCCTCCTATCTCGGCCTCCCAAGTACTAGGATTGTAAGCATGTACCACCATGCCCAGCTATGTTTTTTTAAAATTTCTTAAATATTCTAGATATTAGTCCCATATCAGAGGAGTAAATAGCAAATATTTTCTTCCATTTTGTAGGCTGTTTTTTTTTTACAGATTCCTTTGCTACATAGAAACTTTGTAATTTAATGTCATTCTATTTATTGGTTTTCAGTTTTATTACCTGAGCATTTGAGGCATTACTGAGGAAATCTGTAGCAGTACCTATATATTGAAGAGTTGATTCTATGCCCTCTTCTAGTAACTGTAAAGTCTGTGGTCTAATTTCTGAGTCTTTTATTTATTTTGTGTTTTCTCTTGTTCATGGTGAAAGAGTTGGGTCTAATTTCATTTTTTTAATGGATGGATAAGCAGTTTTCCCAGCACTATTTGTTGAAATGGCTATATTTTCTTCAGCATAAGTTTTTGTCACCTGTATTAAAGTCAGTTCACCATAAATATTAAAAATTGGTTCTATTTGATTGGTCTCTGTGTCTGTCTTCATGCCAATACCATGCTTTTTTTCCCCTATAGCTCTGTAGTATAATTAACGCCAGGTATCATGATGCCTCTAATGTGGTTTTTATTGCTCAGGATTGCTTTGGCTATTTTGAAACTTTTGTTTCTACATATAAATTCTAGGACTGTTTTTATAGCACCATGAAGAATAAACTTGGTTGTTTTTTTTTTGTTTTTTTTTTTTTTTTGGTGGTACTGGGGTTCCTGGAAGCCCTTCTACCTCCGGGCTACACTCCCAGACCTATTTTTACATTTTTATTTGGAAACAGGGTCTCCTAAGCCAGAGTGTGTGGCTGGCTTCGAACCTGCGCGATCCTCCTGTTTCTGCCTCCCAAGCGCGGGGATTACAAGCGTGCATCACCACGCCCGGCTGAATAAACTTGGTATTTTAAGAGAAACCACATTGAATTAGTATATGGGTTTTGGTACTATGACCATTATCTTAATATTTATTCTGCCTATCCAAGAATATGGCAGGTTATTACAACTTCTAAGGTCTTCAATTTATTTCTTTATTGTTCTATAATTTAAATTCTAGAGGCTTTTTAAGTACCAGGTTAGGTTTTCCTAAGTATAATTTATTCTAATTTTGTTGTTTTAAATTTTTATTGATGGATTGTAGTCATAAGTCTTCATGGAGTACAAGATGGTAGAAGCATACATGCAAACATTTTGAAGGTCATTGTGAATATTTTTTGTGGATTTCTTATTCAGTGGACATGATTAGTGTATAGAAAAACTAATAATTTTGTGAGTTGATTTTGTATCTGTATACTCTACTGAATTTGTTTAGAAGCTCTAGAAATCTTTTTGTTGATGTTTTTGAATCTTCTAAGTATAGCATTATGTCATCTGCAAACAGTGACAAGTTCAGATCTTGTTTACTACACATGTCATTCTAATTTCCTTTTCTTGCCTATGTCTCTAGCTATAATTTCAACTACTATATTAAAAAGGAGTGGTTTATAGTGGGCATATTTAACTTGATTTTTTTATTTTAAAGGATATGCTTTCAGTTTTCCCTCATTAAGTAAGGTGTTGACTTTGGATTTATCATCTATTAACTTAATAATTTTGAGGTCCATTACTTCTTTTTTTTATTGGTGAACTCTGGTTTATTTGTGTGTTTTCTAAGTTTTACATTTTTAAATTTTCATTTATAAGTGGAACATATTGAAAATGGTATACATTTAGACTATTATTGGTCCCCACACCCCCCCACTTCCCTTCCCCCTTCCAACAATGAGTGTTCAGGTTAACCACACTATATTCATACTTTTACACATATTCAGATGTAGCTCCTCCACTAATCAACCTCAGCTTTCTTCCTCTCCTATCCTTTCATTCTAGCTTTGCTGAAATTTCTCCTCCATTTCAGGAGTCCCTCTGGTATCCCCAATGCTTCCTAGTGTGGGTATATTAGAGAAAAAAAAATGTACCTTCTCTTTTTGCGCTTGGTTGATCTCACTTAACCTAATGTTCTCCAGATCTTTCCATCTTCTTATGATTTATTTCTTCTTTATACCTGAATAGAAGCCAATTGTGTGTATTAACATAATTTTACAGTCCATTCATCTATTGATGAAGACTAGATTGGTTCCATATTTTGGCTATTACAAATTGTGCTGCTATGAACATAGGTATGTATAGGTTGCTGTAGTTCTCTGATTTCAAACCCTTTGGAAAAATACATTGAAGTGGTAGAGCTGGATCATATGGTGGATCTATTCCCAGTTTTCTAAGAAATCTCCACACTGATCTCCATAGGAGCTGAACTAGTTTGCACTTCCACCAACAATATAAAAGACTTATTCTTTCCCCACATTCTAGCCAGCATTTGTTGTTATTTTATTTCTTTATGCTTGCCACTCTGATTGGGGTTAGATGGAATCTCATTTTGATTTGCATCTTTCTGATGGCTAATGATGTAGAAAATTTTTTATATATCTATTGGCCATTTGTATCTCTTATTTTATGAAGTGTCTACTCAATTCAGTTGCCCATTTCTTGACTTGGTTATTTGTTTTTCTAGTGTAGTCTTTTGACCTCTTTGTATATTCTCGATATTAGCACTTTTTCAGAGTGGTGGCTGGTAAACATCTTCTCCCATTCTGTAGGCTTCCTCTTTAGGTTATTGATGGTTTTCCTTGATGAAAAGAAACTTTTTTGATTGATGCCATTCCACTTGATAATTCTTTTTTTTCAATTAGTGCATTGTATGTATACATCATAATGGGGTAAAAAATAACTTGTGTAGACATAAATGCACACATCACACAGCCAGCCCCCACCCAATCCCCACCTAATTTCCTCCCCAACCCTCCCTCCCATGCTTGGTTTTGAGACTGAGATCTTCCATGTTCATGGATTGGCAGAATAAATATCATTAATGGCCATCCTCCCAAAAGTGATCTACAGATTCAACACAATGCCCATTTAACTACCAAGATCATTTCTCACAGACATAGAAATATCAGTTCTTAAATTTATTTGAAATAACAAAAAGCCAAGAATAGCCAAAGTAGTTCTCAGCAACAAAAACCATGCGGGAGGGATCACAATATCTGTCTTTAAACTATACCACAAAGCCATTGTAATAAAAACAGCATGGTACTGGCACAAATACAGATATATAGACCAGTGGATCAGAATAGAAAACCCAGAAACACACTTTGAACCAATTGATTTTTGACAAAGGGGCCAAAAACATACACTGCAAAAAAAAATAGCCTGCTCAACAAATGGTACTGGCAAAACTGATTAACCATATGCAGAAAATTGGAAATTAATCCCACTTTCTCACCCTGCACAAGAGTCAATTCAAGATGGATCAAATACTTGGAAATCAAACAAGAGACCTTGAAGCTCCCTGAAGAGGGCATAGGTCCAATACTGCAACACATAGGCACAGATAAACACTTTCTCAACAAGACCACAAAGGCACAATAAATTAAAAGGTGAATTAATACATGGGATTGCATGAAACTAAAGAGCTTCTGTTCAGCAAAGGAAACTGTCAAGAACTCCAATCAAGAGCCAACAGAATGGGAGAAGATTTTTTCCACCTACATCTCCAATAGAGGACTAATATATATTCTGAGAGTGTAGCCTGGAGGTAGAAGAGTTTCCAGGAACCCAAGTACCACCATCAAAAATGCATAAATAAATACATTGTATTTTCTGTGACTCATTCTTTTGTAAGTCTATCTCTATTTGAATTTCTAGAAGTGAGCAGATTATATCTGGGAAAACATAGCTATCATCCTCTGTACAGATACTTCTGTAGCTAATAAAAGAGTTGTAATAAAAAAAAGGAACATGTCTTATTACCACAGTGGACACAAACTGGTAAAAAAATTTTATATTTGGTTCTCCCAAAAATTCTGTAAGTTTTAGTCTGTTATGTTTCTGATTTTAAAGCTGAGGCACCTGTGTCACATACAGGAATGATTTTATTGCATCATTTGTTTGCTAGAATGTCTAATGTAAGCTCTAATGATACATGAATTGTAAGCAATGGTAAATTTAGGCAATAAATATGGTAGTAATGACTTGTGACATAAATTTGAGGTAATACAAGTTCCATCTACGCATCTTCTTGCATTTCTGGTTCTGACCCAAATGAATCCTTATATTCAACAACAGTCCACTATAGTTTACTTTTTGGCTCTTTTTAATTTTTCCTCCTCTGCTTTTGAAAAGGGACCATCCACTGACCACAACAAATGTTGTTATAATGCAGAGCAACAGGAATGTTCATGCATCAATAGTAGGGATTAAAAATGGTGTGTCCCGTCAGCTGGGGCCCGGGTCGCAGGACTCTGGGTCCCGGCCGAACTGCGAGTAGCACGCCAGACCCCTGGAGAAACCAGGCCCAGGAAGATGCTGGGTTCTGGGCAGGGGTCGCGCACGGGGCACGCCAGCTGGGGCCCGGGTCGCGGGACTCTGGGCCCCGGGCCGAACTGCGAGTAGCACGCCAGACCCCTGGAGAAACCAGGCCCAGAACAGAAAAAGATAAAGAAAAATATCGGAGAGGAGGTAAGAAAGCTGTTATGGATGCCAGGACACTGGAGATGCAGACAAAACTTATCTGAATGCACTGGAACTTATGGAAAAATTCGCCGTGAAAGAGGACTGCTATTTCTCTATACTGTTAAGAATCTCAGACATCACATATAAGGAGGGAGTTTAGCGGAGACCAAGGAGAAATGCGGTGTTGAAAGAGTTCTCCGCGATGGTGGTGGAGACTTGTATTCAGGAGAAGCAGAAACCGGATCTTACCAACTTTATTTTTTTGGAGAAATTACACCAAATGTCAAATGCTACCATCACGCATGCTTAGGAACACTGGACAACATTCAGAGTGGAAAAAGAGCCTGGGAAGGATTTGAAACGGTGGAGGCAGTGGCAATGCCAGTGGCCAATATTCGGGGGAGGCAGAGATCTGATACATTACAACTGGAACCTTTGAAATAATAACCACAGAGACAGTGATCAGAACCTGCTGAGGGGTTAGGCAGGCGCCGGGGCCAGTGGCCGACATCGGAGCTTGCTATGAGGCAAGGCCACTACTGAGGCCTCCGTGGCTGGGATTGGAACCTGCCGAGGGGTTAGACCGATGCTGGGGCCAGCGAGACCGGCATCGGAGCCTGCCTTGAGGCAAGGCCGGTACTGGGGCCTCCGAGGCCAGGATAAGAGCCTGCCGAGGGGTTAGGCCGGTGTTGGGGCCAGTGAGGCCGGCATCGGAGCCTGCCTTGAGGCAAGGCCGGTACTGGGGCCTCCGAGGCCAGGATAAGAGCCTGCCGAGGGGTTAGGCCGGTGCTGGGGCCAGCGAGGCCAGCATCGGAGCCTGCCGTGAGGCATGACCAGTGCTGGGGCCTCCGAGGCCGGGATCGGAGCCTGCCGAGGGGTTAGGCTGGTGCTGGGGCCAACGAGGCCGGCATTGGAGCCTGCCATGAGGCTAGGCCGGTGCTGGGGCCTCCGAGGCCGGGATTGGAATCCTGCCAAGGGGTTAGACCGGTGCAGGGGCCAATGGCCAGCATCGGAGCCTGGCGTGAGGCAAGTTCACTCCTGCGGCCTCCAAGGCCGGAACCAAAGCCAGCTTAGGGGTTAGACTGGTGCAGGGGCCAGCGAGACCAGAACTGGGGCCTCCCATGAGGCAAGGCCGCTGCTTGAGCCAGTGAGGTCTGGATTAGTCCACTGAGTAGCCAGACTACTACTGGGACCATCAAGAGTGGGATCGGTACTTGCAACGCAGCATGCACAGAGAAATATCGCAGAAAATATAAATCAGACGCTTCTCTTAATCAGCAATAACTAGGAGGAAAAGGGCAACAGGAAGAGGTTGAGCTATAGAAAGGGCCCTATAGTGAAGCAACTAATGTGACCAATCAGAGGGTATGTAATACTGGTGGATGGAGCCTCTTTAAAACGCAGGAGGTACATAAACAAATGTATCAAAGTAAATCACCATAGAAGTGTGGGATGGAGGGAGGGGGAGGGAATGGGATGGGGGCTGGATGAGGGCTAATTGGATGATGTGTGCTTGTATATCCTCTCAAGTCTTGTACTCCAATGTGATTGATATATGACTACAATGCACCAATTTAAAAAATAAATTAATTAGAAAAATAAAAAATAAAAAATAAAAAATAAAAAAATGGTGTGTCCATGTTACAAATAAATTTGGCAAATTTGTATAAAATTTCACATACTCCTATTATGGAATCCAGAAATAGCACTTCTTGATATTTACCCAAATGACTTGATGCCAGATATCCTCTAAAAACTGTAGATTAATATTTACAGAAGCTTTACTCCTGCCTTAAAAAACTTGGAAACAACCAAGATAACCTTCAGTAAAGTTAAGGATAAATATATTGTATATTCAATGACATTTTATTCAGCACTGAAAAGATATGAAACTATGGAATAATCTTGAGTTATATGAATTGAAAATTACTAAAGGGAAAAGTAAATCTGAAATGGCTGCCCACTCAATGATTTCAAAAATATAACATTGTCGCCATGTGTGGGGGAGCACACTTGTAATCCCCGTGCTTGGGAGGCAGAGACAGGAAGATCGCGCAGGTTCGAAGCTAGCCATGCTGGCTGAAGAGACCCTGTTTCAAAATATAAAATAGGTCTGGGAGTGTAGCCCAGAGGTAGAAGAGCTTCCAGGAACCCCAGTATCTGAAAAAAAAAAAATATATATATATATATATTTATAAAATATATATATATTTATATATATATTATATATATAAATATATATATAAAATATATATATATATTTTGGTAAAGAAAGCAAAACGTAGAGACATTAAAATGAGTGTTATACAGTTTACAAGGGAAGAATGGATAAGTAAACAGGGCACAAAAGATGTTTAGATTAGAGCAGGGAAGCTTCACGTTAAGATACAATAATATTAAATATATGCCTTTATATCAAAACCCATAAAATGTGCACACTAAATGTTCACTAAGAGAGAACCATGCTAGAGAAAAAATAGGAAACAAAGAGACTTCAGATAGAATATGGGAAAGATCAGTAGTATGGGAAAGAATTGTAGAAGAGAATAGGAGAAAAAAAAAACTAAAGGAGAAGACTATACAAATGTTATGTCCATGTATTAAGCTGTCACTATCAATCCTACTAAAATTTGTGAGGAGGGAGGAGGAGGAGCATGGTGGGACATAGAATGAAATACACAAGATGCTATGTGCATGTATATTCATACATCCTTGTGTCTCATTATAATGTATAATTTCAATGCACAAATGAATGTATCAAAAATGAATCATAATTTAATACATATTGGGTGATAATGATGTATTTGTGTAGGGTTATCATTAGAATGAATGTGCCACTCTGATAGGCAGTGTTGATAGAAGAAGCTGTGAGCATGTGGAGTGTGGGTTATGTAAAAGAACTGTACTTTTTTTTATTTATATGTGGAAGATATTGAAAATAGCATACATTCAGACTGCTTGGTGTCCTCTTCCCTTCCCCCACTTCCCATTTCCCCCTTTCAACAATGAGTGTCCAGGTTAACCAGGCTATATTCATACTTTTACATATATTCAGATATAGCTCCTCTGTTAATCAACCTCAGCCATCTTCATCTCCTATCCTTCCATTCTAGCTTTTTTGCGATTTTCCTTCCATTATTTGGAGTCCCTTTCATATCTCCAATGCCCCCTAGTTTGGGCATGTTAGATAAAACATATGTCCCTTCTCTTTCCGTGCTTGGCTGATCTCACTTAACATTCCCCAGATCTTTCCACCTTCTTGCAAATGGCATGATTTTGTTCTTCTTTATAGCTAAATAGAATTCCATTGTGTGTGTGTCCCATAATTTTGCAATCCATTCATCTGTTGATGGACACCTAGATTGGTTCCATATTTTGGCTATTATGAATTATGCTATTATGAACATAGGTATGCATATGTTACTGTAGTTCTCAGAAATCTTTTGGTTGAGTTCTTTGAGTCTTCTAGATAAAGGATCATGTCATCTGCAAATAAGGATAGGTTTTTTTGGTGATATTGGGGTTCCTGGAAGTCCTTCTATCTCCAGGCTACACTCCCAGAATGATTTTATACTTTTTATTTGGAAACAGGGTCTCTTAAGCCAGCATGACTGTATTCAAACCTGCACAATCCTTCTGTCTCTGCCTCCCAAGCGTGGGGATTACAAGTGTGTGCCACCATGCCCAGCAATAAGGATAGTTTTATTCCTCTTTTCCTATTTGAATTCCTTTGATTTCCTTCTTTTGTCTTATTGTTGTGGCAAGAGTCTCAAGGACTATATTGATTTTAGAGGAAATTCTTGAATTATTTCCACATTCAGTATGATGTTGGCTTTGGGTTTATTGTATATTGCCTTAATGATGTTGAAATATGTTCCTTCTATTACAAATTTCTGCAGTGTTTTTAACATAAATGGGTGTTGGATTTTGTATAATGATTTTCAGCATCTATTGATATGATTGTGTGGTTTTTATTCTCAATTCTATTTATGTGGTGAGTAACTTGTATTGATATGCATATGCTGAACCAGCCTTGCTTTTCTGGGATGAAACCAACTTGGTGGTGGTGTACAATTCTCTTGATATGGTTTTGACTGAAAATAGGTAGTATTTTGTTTAGAATTTTTGCATCTATCTTCATGAAAGTTATTGGTCTGTAATTTTCATTTTTTTTTTTTTTTGGTGGTACTGGAGGCGGAACCCAGAGGCTTTCTACCTCCGAGCTATACTCCTAGACCTATTTTTATATTTTATTTGAAAACAGGGTCTCACTAGGTTGCTGAGAGCCTCACTAAGTAGCAGAGACTGGCTTCAAACCTGCGTGATCCTCCTGTCTCAGCTTCCCAAGTGCTAGAATTATAAGCATGTGCCACCATGCCCAGCTTAATTTTCCTTTCTTGAGGTATCTTTATTTGGTTTGGGGATTAATGTGATACTGGCCTTGAAGAATTAATTTGGAAGAATTCCATCTCTTTCAATTTCCCAGAACAAGTTGTGAAGTGTTGGTATTAGTTCTTCATTGAAGGTTTTATAGAATTCAGCTGGAAACCCATCAGGGCCTGGGCTTTTCTTTAATGGCAACATTTTTATTGCTGTTTCTATTTCTTAGACTTACTATGTCCTCTTGGTTCAGTTTAGGTATGTTATATGTGCTTAGAAATCTATTGATTTCTTCCATGTTTTCCAGTCTATAGGAGTATAAATTTTCAAAACAGTCTCTGACAATCTCTTATATTTCTCCACTATCTGTGATGATGTCTCCTTTTTTAATTCCTGATTTTAATAATTTGGATTGATTCTCTCTTTCTTTTGGTAAGGTTGGCAAGGGTTTTCAATCCTATTAAACTTTCCAAAGAACCAGCTTTTTGTTGGTTATGATTATTTGAATTGGTTTTTTGTCTCTATTTCATTTATTTCTGCTCTGATTTTAATAATTTCCTGCCTTCCACCTGCTTTGGGATTCAACTGTTGCAGTCTTTCTAGGTCCTTGAGTTGTATCCTTAGATTGTTTACTTGGTGACTCTCAGTCTTTCTTATGTGGGCACTCAATTCTATAAACTTTCCTCTTAACACTGCCTTCAAAGTGTCCCATAGATTTTTCATAAGTTGTTTCTCTATTTTCATTTATTTCTAGAAATTTTTTATATCTTCTCTAATTTCTGATATCACCCACTCATTGTTCAATAGTCTATCATTCAATCTCCATGTATTTAAGTAGTTTCTTTTGAGTTTCATGTTGTTGATTCTATTCCATTATGGCCTGAAAAAGATGCAAGGAATTATATTACATCTTTTGAAATTGCTGGTGCTTGCTTTGTGTCCCAAGATGTGATCTATTTTTGAGAAGGTCCATGGGCTGCTGAGAAAAATGTGTATTCTGTTTTTCCTGGTTGAAATATTCTGTATATGTCCATTAGATCCATTTGGTTTATAATTTTCTTTAGTTCTGAAGAGTCTTTACTCATCTTTGCATTGAAGATCAATCCTGTGGTGTGAGAGGTGTGTTGAAGTCTCCCAATAATATTGTATTTGGGCCTATTTTAGAGCTGATGTCCAGGAGGGTTTGTTTTACAAATGTGGCTGCACCCACATTTGGGTCATAAACATTTACTATCATTATATCTTCTTGATGGATTGTTCTTTTAAATAAAATGAAGTGCCCTGCTTTGATTCTTTGGATGTGTTTTAGCTTAAAGTCTGTTTTGTTGAATATCAATGTTACTATGCCTGCCCATTTTTGGTCTCCATTGGCATGATATATCTTTTACCATTCTATCACTTTTAATCTGTGAATGTGCTTTGCTGAAAGGTGAGTTTCATGCAAACAGCATATATTTGGATTATATCTTTTAATCCGCATTACCAATCTATGTCTTTGATTGGTAAGTTAAGTCCTTTGACATTCAGAGTTATTATTGAAATATGCTTTTTGTTTCCTGACATTTTGTGTTCTAACTTCTGTTTGGTATAATATTATTTTTTCTTTACTTAGATGTCCTGCTGATGAACTTCATCTCTTCTCTGGTTCTGTAACTTGCTTCTTTTTTCTTCTTTATAGTTTAGTTCTTTAAGTATTTTTTCTAGTGTTGGCTTTGAATTCATTAATTTTTTGAGATTCGGCTTATCTTGAAACACTTTTGTTTCTCCATCAATTTTGAATAATAATTTTGCTGGATATAGCAGCAAAATTATTATTGGGTTGGAATGAACATATTTTATAAGAGTCATTATCTCCTTCCTCTCACCCTTCTTAGCCAATACTCCTTTTTTCCCACCAAAAGCAGATGCATGCTCACCAGTTTTCACTGCTGTGTAAGCCTTTCCTCACAGGGTCAGATGAGTTCCATCAAAATGTGTTACTTGGTTAAGTAACACATTTTAAAATTAGAGGGCTGTACATTTTAAAGTTAGAGGGCTGTACAAAAGGAGTCCGCTTTGAGTAACAAAGGCAGAGAGCTGCACAAAAGAAAACCTGTTTCTCCTTCATTTTAATTTTAAAGCATGCATTGTCTACCCATATCCTTGGTGATTCTGTAGCCTTTTCCTTTCTCTGTCTGCTAAATACTTGCTTATTATATTAAAATCTTGTCTTACAATAAGGAAACGAAAGACACAGGAATATAATCTTTTAAGGTATGAAAGTTTTGAGCTATAACTATTTTGTGTAATTAATAATTGATATTGGGTTAATATAGTTTGCTTGTTATCTTTAACTTTAGCCTAAACTATTGTGAAGATCCATATAATCTTAGTGTCCAGCTGGGCTAGCAGCCAACTCTTAGCTGACCAAGGTCAATCCTGGCTTCAGCTCTTAGCTGGCAGCTTAGAGGCAGAGAAAATGATTTTATTGTTCTGCCTAAGTATGAAAGATTGTTCTTATTACCAATTAATATAGCTCTTATCAACAATCAATTCCCATCAACAACAAACTACATTTTTACTTTTCTGAAAAAAACTCATGCCTTTGAAGGAAGTTTTCTCAAATGCATGTTTGAATTTCTTTTCCTTTCCTGTACTTGTTTTTATTTTTCTGAAGATTGCATTCTATTTGCTATCCTTCTTCCCTGACATCTTTAATAGTTCTAATCACATGTTGACAATATTTATCTCTACTATACTGTGATGGTGACTGATTGTGTGTGTGTACTTGAAATTTATTTTTGTGATTTTTGGATATTTAAAAAAAATAAACAGAGATTATCATCATGCTTCTTCCATGTTTCTGAAGCAATCTCAGGTGATGCATTTCATATGTCCAATGTTATTCTGATGTGGTGCTTTGGAAGAGAACTTTGCTATTTCTAGGCATATTATGGCAGTGAACATTTTTCTTCCTTATTAAACAAATGTCACACTCTCTAATCTGCTTTTGTTATTTATTCTGGACACAAAACACTAATCTTCCTATACATTTGGTAAGGTAGAAGGAAGCTAATTCTAAGGAAGTCAGATGCAGCAATGCAGAAAAACATTTTTCAGTTTTGTTTACAGAAGAAATATAATTCATCTTTATGAAATCTGGTTTGTACATTGTCTATCTTGAGGACATCTCTAGTTGGATGCTCCTATCCCTTCCAACTTTAAGGGGAAGAGGTGGTAAGGCTAATCATCACAGTCAAGAAGTTGAGGTCTGGATATAATTTCCCATTTATGAGTTATATAAAAATATGATGTTGGAAACACCATTTTATTTCAAGTCTGAAGAGATATAGACAGCACTTATTTTACTTGTAAATTGTAGGAAATTAATATTTATATATGTACAAAACACTCAGAAACTTGTTGTAATCAGATTATCCCTATAACATGAACTATCATTACTCTCAAAATAAGAGAATTTTGAGTCATATTCATATTAACTTTATTTTAGCCCCTACTTTCCACTTTATTTTCTAAGAAACAGACATATGACCATTTCCTACTTATTATCCAGTAACTGAAGCCAAACCTTATATATTATTTAATTAGTTTATGTCTCATAGTTTTATAAGCTATGTTGTCATTATTTTTTTATCTTCTGCTTTGAGGGTATTGAATCCCAAAAGTCAGTCATTATTATGTATACCAATAACATTGATACAGAACCCTCTTTTGTTAAGATAAAAAAAAATGGCCATTTTTTTAAACTAAAGCAAACATGAATGTAGATGATGGCCACATCTCCACAGGACCCCAGAAGGATAAGGATGTTCTGCCTAGATGTCTGGCATGAATTCCACTTGTGTCAAATCAGAACAGAAAAAGTTGCAAACGGCTCTGAGAACAGGCAGAACATTTTCAAGGACAAATGAGAGCAAATACCTGCTTGATAAGCAGGTGCAAGGCAAAGTTCTCATGCTCTGTTTAGTTACTTGGAAATGTAACCAGAAAGTTTAAGGCTATCTCCAACTTGAGCTAATTATTTCTTGGTATATGTTTCACCGTTTATGTTAATTGTTCTGTATAAGAATAAAAGCTATGATGAGACATGAAGATTTGCTACATGCTTGAGCAAGCTGTAGCACTCTGCTCATCTTAAAGACATCTTGCCTGCTGTCTCTTCCTCAGGGACCATGTCCACCTGCTGACCACCAGCACATGTGTGAAAGACATTTTATTTTTTTCACATTGATCATAGCATCCAGGGATAGGATGTAAGCCGCCAGCTTGACAGTGACTGATGGTGTTTTGCCAATGTTCAGTGAGATTTTTAAAGTAATAAAATTATAAAACCTTGATGCTTAACATTATGTTTAGTTTATGTTAATATTTATGTTTAGTCCTTATGGAGGTCTTTTATTTCTGTTTCTATTTAAAATTTACCTCAGAGTTCTTTATGTGATAGTCAGTGCAGGCAGGTTTGGAAAGGACAAGGCTGGAAGAGGAAAATTACTGGAGATGTGTACTTGGGCACTGACTTTGCTTGGACCCCTTCTTTCTGTTCCTTGGAGGTAAGGGAGGCTTTTTCTTTTAGTGCCAAACCTGCTGCTGAGATATCTCTTTATTGGACTTTTTTCAATTGTGTACTGACCTGTAAAACATGAGCCACACATAAGCCTTATTTCATCTAACTTGCACTTTTCATATATATGTGTCCCAATAATAAGAAGGCTAAATAAAACAATATCCTTGGTTAGATTCATTCTGTAGGTATTTATTTTTAAGGCCATTGTGAATAATATTAATTTTTAGATTTTATTTTCAATGGATTTATTGTTGATGAATAGAAAAGATACTAATGCTTATGAATTGATTTTGTATTCTAATCCTTTGCTTAATTAATTTATAAACTTTGGAGTTCTTCTAAAGTTTTTTTTTCCTAAGTCTAGAATGGTATCTTCTGCAAGAAAATAATTTCTTTTTTTATGTATCCCTTTAATTTTCTTCTCATACCTAAATTATCTGAATAAAATATTAAGTACTATATTAAATAACATTAGTAATAGTGGATATCTTTGCCTTGTTCATGATTTTTAGAGGAAATATTTTCTGTTGTACCTCATTCATTATAATATTTGCTTTAGGTTTGTCATACATTGGCTCATGAAGTTGAGGAAGTTTATTCTATACCTAATATCTTCAGTGTCCTTAATATGAGTGAATGCTATACTTGGTCAAATGCCTTTCCTGCATCTATTGAGAGAATCATGATATTTTTGTTCTTATTTCTATTAAAGTGATAACTTACAGTTATTGACTTATAGATATTGAACAACTGTTGCATCCCTGGAATAAAAACAACTTGGTAATTGTGTTAAAAAATCTTTTTCTTGTAAATGTAAATAAAAAATGATTATAATGTATTAAATTTTTGCATTTATGTCCATCAGAAATACTAGTTTATAGTTCTCTTTTCTTGGTGTAATTTTTGGTTTAGTAATGAGGATGATAATGCATTTGTAAAATCAGTTTAAGCATATTTTATCCATTTTTATTTCATGGAATAATATGAAGATCATTGACAATAGATCTCTGGCAATAGATTCTTTCAACAGTTCTGGCAAAATTCATGTGTGAATTCATTTAAACCTGGCATTTTCTTTATTGGCACATGTTACTGTTTTAATTATTGTTCTATATAGTGTTTCTGTGTTGTGTAGGTTCATTGTACGTAGCAGATATGTATCTAGAAACTTTTCAATTTCTTCTATATTTTCCAGTTTATATAAGTTTTCAAACTAACCCCTAAGAATTCTTATGAATTCAGAAATTTTCTGATGTACTTTTTTTCTTTTTTTGTCTTTAAATCTATTAACTTGGGTCTTTTTCTTTCTTTTAGACTGGCTAATGACTTATCAATCTTTAGTTTTAAAAAGAACAAATGTATCAGGCATGGTGGTGCATGCTTGTAATCCCAGTGCTGGAGAGGTTGTGACATAATACTGCAGGTTCTTGGCTAACCTCAGCTACTTACTGAGGCTCTCTGCAACCCAGTGAGACCCTGTATAAAAATCAAGAATTGAAAATAGAGCTGAAGGTGTAGCTTGGAGGTAGAATGCCCCTGGGCTTAATCCTCAGTTATGCCAAAAGAAAAATAATAACCAACTCTTGTTGCAATAATATATTGCATTGATTTCATATTGTCTATTTCATTATGTTTCTAATCTTAGTTATTTAATTTATTCTTTTGTTGAAAAATTTTAGACTTCTTTCATTTTTTAAATTTATTTGTTCTTGTTTCTAAGGACTTTGAGATGCATAGTTATATTTACAGAGTTAATAGACCTGTAGATCACTTTTGGATGTATGGCCATTTTGATAATATTTTTTAATTTTTTATTGATACACTGTATTCATACATCATAGTGGGATACAAAAAACTTTTGTAGACATACATGCACACATCGCCCAGTCAGCCCCCACCCGATCCCCACCCCATTCCCTCCCCATCCCTCCTTCCCATGCTTGGCTTAGTGGTTGACATCTAGTATTATAGCAATTTATCCAAAATTAAAAATGATAATCTCACATAACAGTTTCATTTGTCTGATACCAAGCTTTTGATAACTTAAAGATAACATTTTACTATTTCTTTTTGCTTTCTTTCTTATCAGAGAATATTTTTTTTCTTTTTTTTTAGGTAAAACTATCATATATTTATATATTTATTTTTCAGGAAAAAATCTATCCTAATATGTAATATGGACTCTAGATACCCAAAGTGATCTCAAAAAAGAACAAAGCTAAAAGATATATATTTTCTAATTTCAAACCATATAAAGCTACCATAATTGAAACAGTGTAGTACTCTTCTAAAGGCAGATATATAAACCATTGGAGTTAAATAAAAGCCTAGAGATGCATTCTTCCATATCACTGCCAATTTCAATGTTGTGAGGTTTTATGACCCAGATTTTCTCCTAAAAGTTTATAGTATTAAGATTTATATTTAGGTCTTTTATCTATTTTGAGTTAATATTTGTATATGGGATTAGGTAAGGGTCCAATTTTATTCTTTTTCATGTAATTATTATTTTTCAACAATATTTAGTAAAAAGATTATTTTTCCTCCACCAAATGTTCGTGGAAACCTTGTCATTTTGATCATATTTATTCTGCTTATCTATGAACATGGAAGATCTTTCCATCTTCTAAGATCTTTGATTTCTTTTTTCTTTTTCTTTCTTTTTATTGGTGCAGTGTAATCATATATCACATTGGAATACAAGACTTGAGAGGATATACAAGCACACATCATCCAATTAGCCCTCATCCAGCCCCCATCCCATTCCCTCCCCCTCCTTTGATCCCGTGCTTGTTTGGTGATTAACTTTGATACATTTGTTTATGTACCTCCTGCGTTTTAAAGAGGCTCCATCCTCCCCTATTCCATACCCTCTGATTGGTCACCTTAGTTGCTTCACTATAGGGCCCTTTCTATAGCTCGACCTCTTCCTGTTGCCCCTTTCCTCCTAGTTATTGCTGATTAGGGGAAGCATCTGATTTTTATTTTCTGCAATATTTCTCTGTGCATGCCACGTTGCAAGTACCGATCCCACTCTTGACGGCCCCAGTAGTGGCCTGACTACCTGATGGACTGATCCAGACCTCGCTGGCTCAAGCAGCAGCCTTGCCTCATGGAAGGCCCCAATTCTGGTCTCGCTGGCCCCAACACCAGCCTAACCCCTCAGCTGGCTCCGATCCCAGCCTCGGTGGTCCCAGTAGTGGCCTTGCCTCACAGCAGGCTCCGATACCAGCCTCAGAGGCCTCAGTAGCGGCCTTGCCTCACAAAAGGCTCCGATGCCGGACACTGGCCCCAGCACCAGCTTAACCCCTCAGCAGGCTCTGATCCTGGCCTCGGAGGCCCCAGCAGTGGCTTTGCCTCATGGCAGGCTCCAATGCCGGCCTCACTGGCCGCAGCACTGGCCTAAACCCTCAGTAGGCTCTGATCCAGGCCTCGGGGGCCTCAGTAGTGGCCTTGCCTCACAAAAGGCTCCGATGCCAGCCGCTGGCCCCGGCACCTGCCTAACCCCTTGGCAGGCTCAAATCCTGGCCTCAGAGGCCCCAGTAATGGCCTTGCCTCACAGCAGGCTTTGATACCAGCCATTGGCCATGGCATTGGCCTAATCCCTTGGCAGGTTCCAATCCCGGCCTCGGAGGCCTCAATAGCAGCCTTGTCTCACGAAAGGATCTGATGCCAGCCGCAGGCCCCAGCACCAGCCTAACCCCTTGGCAGGCTCTGATCCCAGCCTCAGAGGCCCCAGCACCAGCCTTGCCTCACAGCAGGCTCTGATCCCGGTCTCGCTGGCCCCGGCACCGGCCTAACCCCTCGGCAGGCTCTTATCCCAGCCTCGGAGGCCCAGCACCGGCCTTGCTTCACGGCAGGCCCCAATGCCGGCCTCGCTGGCCCCAGCACTGGCGTAACCCCTCAGCAGGCTTTGATACCAGCCTCAGAGGCCTCAGTAGCGGCCTTGCCTCACGAAAGGCTCTGATGCTGGGTGCTGGCCGTGGCACCTGCCTAATCCCTCGGCAGGCTCCGATCCCGGCTTCGGAGGCCCCAGAACCGGCCTTGCCTCATGGCAGGCTCCGATGCCAGACACTGGCCATGGCATCAGCCTAACCCCTTAGCAGGCTCCAATCCCAGCCTCGGAGGCCCCAGTAACGGCCTTGCCTCAGGACAGGCTCCTATACCGGCCGTTGGCCCTGGCACCGGCCTAACCCCTCGGCAAGCACCGATCCCAGCTTCAGAGGCCCTAGCACCAGCCTTGCCTCATGGCAGGCTTCGATGCCAACCCCACGTGCCCCGTCCGACCCCTGCCCGGGACCCAGGGTCTTACGACTGGGCCCAGTTTCTTCAGGGGTCTGGCGTGCTCTGCGCAGTCTGGCCCGGGGCCCAGAGTCCTGTCTCTGGGCCCCGGCTGTTCCGAGCTTTGATTTCTTTTATCAAAGTTTTATAATTTTATTTGTAGAGGTCTTTTACCTCTTTGGCTAGGTTTATTCATAAGTATTTTATATTTTGTGGGAAATCCTGCATAGAAGTGTTTTCTGGATTTTTTTCCAGTGGATTTATGATTGATGTACAGAAAAGCTTCTGGTTTTTTAAAGATTGATTTTGTATTCAAACACTTTGCTCAATTTGTTGATCAGTTCTATAATTCTTTTGGTTGAGTTTATTTGGTCTTCTAAGTATAGTATCATGTCATCTGCAAATAGTAAAAAAGAAATTCTATCACGTGCTACAGTATAAATGATATTGATGATATTTTCCTGTGTGCAATATGCTAATCAAAAAGAGTCAAATGCAGGATGATGCCACTTATGATAGGTAGCTGTAATAGTCACATTCATCAAAACAAAAGGTAAAATGACATGATTTTTATTGATGAGTAGGAAATGCATGAGATTCACGATAAAAACTTATCCAAATAACAGTGAAGATGTTGTGGATAGAAGCCCCAGAGGACTAATACTGTATTGTTCTCTGGCATGCACTGACCATGGGAGGTATAGAAAGGACACATGTGAATCAAGCAAACTGGAAGTATAGTGAGTGAACTTTGAGGATGTGGGTGTTAACTACCCTAAAGTAGTTTCATGATCTGGATCATCACCAAAGATAGCTCTACAAAGTTTCAATTTGGGAAGCCTTCAGAAACCTGATCATTCTAGGAACAAAAGGAAAAACCATAACAATAAATAGGAGTAGAAAAATTAATTCAAAATGCAATATAAGAAATTAAGGGTTAGAGAGATCTGTGGACATTAAGAGGGAAGTCAAAAGCTGAGTATGGTGGCACACACTTGTAATCCCCATGCTTAGGAGGTAGAGACAGGAGGATCACGCAGGTTTGAAGCCAGCCTTGCTGGCTTAAGAGACCCTGTTTCCAAATTAAAAAATATAAAAAGTAGATGTCTGGGAGTGTAGCCTGGAGGTAGAAGGGTTTCCAGGAACCCCAATACCACAAAAAAAGGGAAGTCAATGTGGAGAAATTGTCAAGTCAATTTCAGATGTAATTATGGGCAAGAAAATTCTTCTTGGAAGAAATTCAGAACAAAGGCATAGGTGTGAAGAAACCCTTATTTTTCTAAAATCTATTAATGTGCACCCCAGACCTAAAAATATTCATCATATATTTGATTATCTGGAATGTAGACAAAAGACATAAAAATGTGAGGAACAAGTGAAAGCCTTCTGTTATTTCCAGTGCTTTCAGAAGTATTAAAATTATAACACCAGGAAAATTCCAAATAAAATTAAGTGTTGTAATAAATGTTAGTTATCTCATTTCTCTTTCAAATTTTTAAAGATCTTGCAACTGAAGTACAATGAAGGTAACAGAGGCTGGAAAATCTTTAGGAGACAAAATTTCATTAAACAATATGCAAGAATCCACCAAACAGAGGCCCCCAAGGTATGTGCTGGTGTGAGTAAGGCTTCTTGAAAGTATTGGAAGACACAGATTAATACATGATGGAGATGGACCTCATGGGGGTGAGGTGTGTGTCATAGCTTTTCAGTGTATGAGCTTATCATTCATACATTAATTTTTTAAATTAATGTAATTTAATTAATTCATACATAAAATTTTTGAGAAACCCTGAGTATATTATAAATGTCAAAAAGTGTTAAATAATTCTACTCTTCAAATAAATGAAATACTTCACATTGAAGAAAATGATATAAATATGTGGAATATGGGGGGAAAGTTTACTTTTCTGATTCCACTGGAAAACATTGTAAGAATTATATTGAAGAGAAACCCAGTGAATTGAAAGAATGCATGGAGGCTTTCACACTTTCAAGTTATTCACTAAGCCCTAAGAGAAAACACTCTGAGGAAAAACAGTGTTTATTTAATCAATGTGGAAAATATTCATGAGTAACAGACCCATTTGATATCATGAAGAAGTCACAGAAGAGAGAAGCCCTGTGGGTATCAACATTGTAGAGAAGCCTTTAATTCTTTGGATGACTTTAAAAATCTATTAACTCACAGAATAGAGAAACCCTGTATTTATGCAATTTTGGAAAGATTACTGTGGTACTTAGTCCCTCAGGAAACATAAAAAACTCATGCCAGTAAAAAAATCTATATAGTAAAACACTGTGGGTGATCGTTTTTTAATTAAAGTTGTTTTCTAAGACATATCAGAACTCAAACTTGTGTGAAAAATTATGTATGTAAAAATATGGCAAGACAATAGTTTCTCCCATTGTTTTTAAATAAATAAGTAAATTTATACTTGAGAAAAACATTATGTGTGTAAGCAGTGTTTCAAATCCTTCAACCATCTCAGTTCTTTTCACAACAGATAAAACTCATAGTGATATTTTTATTTCTTTTTCTGAGAAATGTTTACTCAATTCAACTAAGCATTTATTGATTGGGATATTAGATATTTTAGTGTTAGCTTTTCTACTGAGGATTGAATCAATTGACATTCTACCTCTGAGCTATACCTTCTATCCCTAATTACTTTTATTTTGGAACAGGGTTTTATTGAGTTTCTGAGGAACTTTTTATGTTAATGAGGTTGGTCTCTAACTTGTGATTCTCCTTTCTTGGCTTCCCAAGTATTTGGATTACAACTGCATGCCACCACATTCATCTTGAACCTTGAATCTTTTATATATTTTTCTACACACAATGTTCAACATTTTTTCCAATTTTCTAGAAAAATTGGGGTTTCAGTTCCCCTACTCTAACTACTGTGTAAATTTCTCTTTTCCTGCACTGACTTTGCCAGGACTTTTCTTTTGCCTTTCTCTTCAAATATCAACATGTTCTTGTTTCTACAATCCTGTTGCCTTTATTTCTTTGTTCTTTTATCATAATTACTTTCCATTTCTAATGTTAATGGTGCACTGTAATTATACATCATAGTGAGGTCCAAAACCCATTACTAATATTTATTACTCTATGGTTAGTGTTTTTCTCTCCAGATTCCATTCTGATTTTCTCTTCTCTGCTCTCAAAAAATGTTGCAATAGTGATATTTTAATTTATGAACATAGTGTACTTTGAAGTTTTTTCTTTATCAGTTGTTTTTATCCTCATTTAAACCATCTTTTCCCAGTTCCCTACCACTGTTCTACTGGTCTGTCTCCTCATTTATCTGAAATCCTTTTTTCTTTCTATTTTCTCTCTAGCTTTCTCAATTGAATGAGAATATATACATAAAACACTCACACTGTGTCTAATTCAGATGATTTTTTCCATTATTTATAATACTAGGAATTGTCTTTCCTTTCCAAGAAAGGCTCCTTTGAGTCATTTTCACTTTCTCTACAGATTTATGTTTCCATTCTTTCCTTTTCTTTCACACACCACCAACACTATCATATAAATCTTTTTCTTTCTCTCTGCCTTCATAGGTAATCCCAATCTATTGTTTCTGTGGCTTCAGTTTAATATCTTGTTCAGCCCATGCAACCTTCAGTTTCATATCTACTATTCTTTTAGAATGAAATCTGAAGACAGCAGGTATGTACCCCTGTCAGTAGAATGCAAAACATTCTTTCTCTAGGAAAAGACTACCTGCTCCGTTGTTTTGAACTTGAGAAAATCCTAATGATTTCCATTTTATTTTAATGCTTTTGTGCTTTGTATCTAGGAATTGATGTAAGTTCTCCCCCTAGTGGCCAAGAGGAGATAGCAAGTTTTCAGAGAGATTCTTCTAGTTGGTGAAATCTCATTTTGATTTTCAAGTTTAGGTTGAATTTAAGAACGCCTCGCTGTTGAAAGTGCTATGATAGAACTTGGTAATAAAAAATTAAAAATATCTATTTACACCTCCATCTATATTCTGACTTATTGAAAACATAGATCTATAAAAATATTACATCATCTCCATTGCATTGAATACAACTGAACAGCAAAGAAAGGCTTGAATCTACATTTGATCCAAGGTTTTTACATAACTCTGCTAAGAGATAATAGAGCATGAAAAATGGGCACATATATTCAGAGTGTAATCAACATTTATGCACCAAACATAGGTGTAGCTACTTTCATAAAACAAACTCTCCATGACATTAAGTCACATGTAAATTCTTATACAATAATACTGGGAGACTTCAACACTCCTCTCACACCATTACATTGTTCTTCAAGACAAAAGGTCAGTAAAGAAAAGTTCAGGACCAGATGGCTTCCCAAGTGAATTTTATAAAACATTTACAGAAGAGCTAATCCCAAAACTCCTCAATCTATTTCATGAAATAGAAATGGGACTCTCCCAAATATATTCTCTAAAGCTGACATCACATTAATACCAAAAGCAAATAAAGACGGTTTAAGGAAGGAAAACTATAGGCCTATATCTTTGATGAACTTGTATACAAAACTGCTAAACAAAATGCTAACAACACACATTCAAAACCACACCAAGAAAATCATACACTAGACCAGGTAGGGTTCATCCCAGGGATGCAAGGCTGGTTCAACATATGAAATTCAATCCAATTATATGATGAATTCAATTCATCATATAAACAGAACCAAAGACAAAAAATACATGATAATTTCAATAGATGCTGAAGATCATTTGATAAAATCTAACAATTATTTATAATAAAAGCACTGTAGAGACTCAGAATAGAAGGAACATACATCAACATCATAAAGGCAATCTACAATAACCCCACAGCCAACATCATATTAAATGGGGAAAAACTTTGAAAATTCCCCCTAAAAACAGGAACAAGACAAAAATATCCATTATCACCACTTCTCTTCAATATAATACTTCAGACCCTAGTCAAAAAAATAAGGCAAGAAAAGGAAATCAAAAGAATGCAAATGGAAAAAAAGACCTCAAACTCTCACTACTTACAGATGACATGATACTATATGTAGAAGACCCAACAAATTCAACCAAAAAACTTATAAAACTGATCAACAAATTCAGCAAAGTGTCTGGATACAAAATCAATCTTTAAAAAATCAGAAGTTTTTCTGTACATCAACCATAAATTCACTGAAAAATAAATTCAGAAAATACTTTCACTCAGGATCTGCCACAAAAAATAAAATATTTAGGAATAAACTTAACCAAGGAGGTAAAAGACCTCTACAAAGAAAACTATAAAACACTGAAAAAATAAATTGAAGAAGATATTAGAAGGTGTAAAGATCTTCCATGTTCATGGATAGACAGAATAAATATCATCAAAATGGCCATACTTCCAAAAGTGATATACAGATTCAACACAATGCCCATTAAATTACCAAGATCATTCCTCACATACATAGAAAAATGAGTCCTTAAATTCATTTGGAACAACCAAAAACCAAGACTAGCCAAAGCAGTTCTCAGCAACAGAAACCATGCAGGAGAAATCACAATATCTGACTTTAAACTATACTACAAAGCCATTGTAATAAGAAAAGCACTGTACTGGCACAAAAACAAATAAATAGACCAATGAAGCAGAATGTAAGTCTCAAAATCAAATCCACACACTTACAGCCAATTGATTTCTGACAAAGGGGCCAAAAACATATATTGGAAGAAAGATAGTCTGTTCAACAAATGCTGTTGGCAAATCTGGTTAACCATATGCAGAAAAATGGAAATAAATCCCACTTTCCTATTCTGCACAAGAGTCCATTCAAGATGAATAAAAGACTTGAAAATTAGACTAGAGACCTTGAGGCTCTTTGAATTGGGCATAGGTCCAACACTGCAACACATAGGTAGAGATAAAATTTTTCTCAACAAGACCCCAAAAGCACAAGAAATGAAAAGGAGAATCAACATGTGGGATTGCATGAAACTTAAGAGCTTCTTTTCAGCAAAGGAAACTGTCAAGAACCTCAATCGAGAGCCAACAAAATGAGAGAAGATTTTTGCCACCCACTCCTCCAATAGAGGACTAATATCTAGAATATACGGAGAACTCGAGAAACTCAACACTAAAAAAACAAATAATCCAATAAAAAATACCGAAGTGAAATAAATAGACACTTCACAAAAGAAGAAATTCAAATGGTCAATAAATGCATGAAAAAATTACTGTGAGATTCCACTTAACTCCAACTAGAGTGACAATCATTCAAAACACAAACAACAACAAATGCTGGTGAGGATGTAGAGAAGTGGGAACTCTAAAACATTGTTGGTGGGATTGCAAATTAGTGCATCCACGTTGTAAAACAGTATGGAAGATCCTTAGAAGAATAGGAACAAATTTACCATTTCATCCAGCAATACCATTTCTGAGTATCTACACAAAAGAAAGGAAACAAAACTACCAAACTAGTGGTTGAGTATCTATGTTCATAACAGCACAATCCACCATTGCCAAACTGTGGAACCAGCCAAGATGTCCAACAACAGATGAATGGATTAAAAAACTGTGGGACATTTACACAATGGAATTTTGCTCAGCCATAATAAAACACAATTACATCATTCTCAGAGAAATGGATGGAACTGGAGGACATTATGCTAAGTAAGATTAGTCACAAAAAAGATGAAATGAGATGCTTTTCTTAATATTTTTCTCCTCATGTCTTCCCTTGTACACACAAGTGGTCCAAGGATGGCCTCATACTGCCCTATTAAGACCTCTTTTCCCTTCTTTACATAGATAAATGATGATAAATGTGATGATACCTGAATTTATTAATGTAGTGCACTAGTTCTTCCCCAAGAACTTAACAAGTTTGGGTAAAACTTGGAGCCACAATACCACTAGATATAGGTCAAGACATGAGATAGTTCAGCTCTTTTGTTAATCTTTAACTTCCTTGCAGGTATGATTTCCAAGAAAGATAGCCCCCCCTGGTGTCTCTCAAGTGAGACATGCTGTAAAGTTGATTTACTTAGGCAGTGAGATCTGAATAGCAAGAGGGGTGGCTTTAGGACTCCAGAGAGAATATTTGGCCAGCTTAGTGCCAGTATCTATCCCAGGAAATAAGAGAGCTAGGGTTTTACAAACCTCATTTAAAAGGGTTTTGTTTTCTTTTTGTTTTTTATTTTATATTTTTTGTTTTTTTTTATTGGTGCACTGTATTCATACATCATAGTGGGATACAAACTTTAGTAGACATACATGCACACAACGCCCAGTCAGCCCCCACCTGATCCCCACCCCATTCTCTCCCCATCCCTCCTTCCCATGCTTGGCTTAGTGGTTGACATCTAGTATTATAGCAATTTATCCAAAATTAAAAATGATAATCTCACATAACAGTTTCATTTGTCTGATACAAAGCTTTTGATAACTTAAAGATAACATTTTAATATTTCTTTTTACTTTCTTTCTTACCAGAGAATATTTTTTTCTATTTTTTTAGGTGAAACTATCATATATTTATATATTTTTCAGAAAAAAAAATCTATCCTAATATGGAATATGGACTCTAGATACCCAAAACGATCTTGAAAAAGAACAAAGCTAGAAGGTATATATTTTCTGATTTCAAACCATATAAAGCTACAATAATTGAAACAGTGTAGTACTATTCTAAAGGCAGATATATATAAACCATTGGAGTTAAATAAAAGCCTAGAGCTAAATTCTTCCCTATATTGTCAAGTTATTTTTGACAAGGTTTCCATGAACATTTGGTGGTGGAAATAATAATCTTTTAACTAAATATTGTTGAAACATAATAATTACATGGAAAAGAATAAAGTTGGACCCTTACCTAATCCCATATACAAATATTAACTCAAAATAGATAAAAGACCTAAATATAAATCTTAAGACTAAAAACTTTTAGGAGAAAATCTGGGTCATAAAACCTCACAACATTGAAATTGGCAGTGATTTCTTGGATATGATTTCAATGGCACAGGCAACAGAAGAGTATACAAACTCCCTAAAAAATACAAAAAAAATATTGTATATCCAAAGACAATGTAAACAGAGTTAACAGTTACTAATAGAATGGGATAAAATATTTCCAAATGCTATATCTGAAGGTATATTAATATTCCAACTAGAAATCCTAAAAATTAACAATAAAGGCAAACAATACCATTTAGAGATAGGTAAAAGACTATCATAAGTAATGAATCTCCACAGATAACCAATCTTAGTTGACTGTTGGATGGAAACTCTTGTTTCTCTGGTTCTGGTGTGTGTTACCTATTTCTTCTTTGTAGTTAATCTCTTTGAGTATTTTCTCTAGTGCTGGTTTTGAAGACATAAATTCCTTCAGTTTCTGTTTGTCATGGAAGCTTCTTATTTCTCCATCTAATTTGATAGAAAGTTTTGCTGGGTAGGAAATTTTTGGCTGGAAGTTGTTTTCTTTCAGAGTTTGGAATATGTTACTCCAAGCCCTTCTGGCTCTCATGACTTGGTTTGGGAAGTCTGGAGTGATTCTAATTGCTTTGCCTCTGAAGGTCACTTGGCCCTTTGTTTTTGTTGCCTTTAAGATTCTCTGCTTGGCTTCCACATTGGTCATTTTGACAATTATGTGGCGTGGGGATCCTCTTCTCCGATCCTGTCTAAAGGGAGTTCTATAGGTTTCCTGGACCTGTGTATCAACCTCTTGCTCTATGTTTGGAAAATTTTCTATTACTTCCTTGAAGAGATTGTTGATCCCTTTGGTTTCACCTTCTTTTCCCTCCTCTATTCCAATTATTCTTAGGTTAGCTCTCTTAAAATGGGCCCATATTTCTTCAATATCAGATTCCTGCTGTCAGATATTTTTTCCTAGATTAGAAACTATGCGTTCATTTTTGGATTGCTCATCTTCTAAGAACGAGATTCTGTTCTCCATGTGGTCTAATCGGTTGTTTGTGCTTTGAATTGAGGCCTTTACTTCATTAATTGCATCCTTTATCTCTTTTTGGCTCTCTCTGAGTTCTTTTCGAAGCACCTCTATTATTTCTACAGTTATTTTCCTGATTTGATCTTCTAGAAATCTCTGATTTTCTGTTTTATTGGGTTCTGATGTTGTGGGGTTGTGGACATTCATCGCTCCAGTATTATTCCTCTTTCCCATGATTTTGGAAGTTTGTGCCTTCTCTGGGTTCTTCCCTTGGGTCACTATGACTTCACTTAAGGTGTTCTGGATCTCGAGTCAGTAGTATCTCAGACCCCACTACTCCTTTACTGGGTTGTATCACAGAGTCTCCGACCCAGAGAGTCGATAGAGGCTGCTTTAGACTGTGGGGGGTGCCAGGTTGCACGTTCTCCTATGGTGTGATATCTCTGCCACCGCCCCTCCCCCACTGGGTCAAGTCCCAGGCAGTACAGTACTGGGATTTCTCCTCTGTGGCCTGCAATTTGACTCACTGTTCTTGAGTACGCAGATGTAGCTGTACTGGATTCGGTGAATTCTCTGCTGCTTCCGCCAGTGGCAATATGGCGCCGCCGCAATGCTCTCAGCCGTGAGGCTGGCGTATTTCTTCTTGGTTTTGATTTCCACTCTGAATCCCTGCAGCGTGTGCTGAGCTCAGCCACTGGGAGCTTTAGATTTTACCTGCAGCGAGAAATCCCGCCTGGCTCTTCCTCAGCGGCTCACCTTGGCTTGCTGTAGCTGTCCGGTGAATTTGCTGCTGCCGCCGGCAGTAAAGCGCTGCTGCCGCGTCCTCGGGCGTGAGGCCAGTGTATCTCCTCTGTGGCTCTGAGCTGTGTTCTCAGTCCGCTTTCTCTCTGGAGCCTGGTGATTTTTTTGTTTCTCTGGTGATGGTGTTTTCTGGCTATGAAAGGCACTGATTTTGTGTTAATGGAGATTGGTTGTTAGCGGGGCTCTTAAGCCCCGCTTTTCTCGGTTGCCATCTTCCTGGAAGTGCCCCCTCTGATTTTTGGAGATCATGTTACCCCTTATCTCCAACCCCGGCTCTGCTTCTGTTATCTCTCCAGCCGAATTTATGGCCTAATGGGGGAGGCATCTCTGTCTTCAAACACAGGCTCAGATTTATGGCCTGTGGGGGGAGGCCTGAGGGGGAGGCATCTCTGTCTCCAGACAGAGGCTTTTACCTTTCGTCTTATCCCCCAAAATGTGTGAAATTGTTCTTAGGAATGCAAGGACACATATTTTTCTCCTGGCTCTAGCCCTCCCTCCAGCTAGCTAGCCCTGGCTTTCTTAGTAAAGAAGATATATTATAAAATTGGAAATCATTCCCAATTCTGACACATTAATACATTTTAAAACCTCTTCCCACTACCAGTACATTTTGTTTTGTTTTGCTATTTACTTTAGATGGGGTCTCACTACATTGCCCAAGCTGAGCTCACATGCACAGCCCTTCTGCATCAGCCTCTAACGTAGTTAAAATTTAGTAAAGCACGAATAGTCTTCAAGGTTTTGGTAACTACTGTAAAAACATGTTCTCAACCTAGTAATAATTTGATCCTTGTTTAGACAACTTCCCAGTAAGAGAGAAATCTGGAAAGGGTCTAATCAGTGACAACAGAGAGCAACAGGAGAACATCCAGAAGGTGAGATAAATAGTAAGACCTGGCTTATTTCTAAGGACATGGCATACAGTTAAAAGTCACAAGAAGAGCTACAAATATTTCTGTAAAACAGGAGTTTTTGTGCTGATAATTGTACTGTTTCTGTTACCAAACAATTAGGACTCACAGAAAATAGATTGTACCATAAGAGGTTGATTATTCTTATAAACTATTTGCACCAGTTTTGGGAAATGGCTTCAAAATGTATTAATGTGCCAGTATTGGAAAAGAAATTTAAAATGTATAAGTGTATCAGTATTGGGAAATGGTTTCAAAATGTATCAATAATGTCAGTATTAGAAAGCCAGAAGCTTCAGGGTAAATGGCTGCAAATTTCCAGGGAGCAAGCAGGATTAGAAAGAGAACAGAGGAAGCCTAAGGTCTTTTACATTTTTAAGAGAAGCAAACTTCCCCAAGGATGAGAGAGAATGGCTCATGAGGAACCCCCAGGGTATTTTACATTTTAAAGATAAATGAACTTCCAAAGAATGTGAGAGGATACCATGAGTCTCCAAGAGATCCCAGACTCTGATAATCAACTAATACATTTTGGGCTGTAACAAAAGACTTGGGGTTTGTGCTGGAGACAGGGCAGGTCTACAGGAAGAAATTTTACATCATAAGACCTGCTCCTGAGAAAGGGCAGATCTAGTCTGCTCAGAAGACTGAGTATAAAATGTCCTAGGTCCAGAAAAACCTCAGATGACTTTTCAAGTCGCGCCCCCTATACTACCTCTGTTATAGTGTTTTATTAAACTCTGTTCTATCTTTTGGTTTTTGTAATAATAAACTCACTTATGCTTTCAGCAAGAGTTTGGGCTAGTGTTTTCTATACCTAGTTCAGAACAAGAACCCATGGCTATACATCTCACTGTAACAGTTTTGGGAGCCCAACAGGGCCCCTGGAACAGTTTCCCCACTGTAACACTATTTAAAGGTTGAATACTCAGAAATTCAGAGAACAGCCTGCCGTGAGGCAAGGCTAGTGCTGGGGCCTCTGAGGCCAGGATAGGAGTCTGTCAAGGGGTTAGGCCAGTGCCAGGGTCAGCGAGGCTGGGACGAGCCTGCCTTGAAGCAAGGCCAGTGCTGGGGCCACCGAGGCTGGGATCGGAGTCAGACGAGGGGTTAGGCCAGTGTGGGGGCCAGCGAGGCCAGAATTAGGGCCTCCCATGAAGCAAGGCTGCTGCTTGAGCCAGCGAGGTCTGGATCAGTCCACCGGGTAACCAGGCCACTACTGGGGCCGTCAAGAGTGGGAACGGTACTTGCAACACGGCATGCACAGAGAAATATCGCAGAAAATAAAAACCAGATGCTTCCCCTCATCAGCAATAACTAGGAGGAAAGGGGCAACAGGAAGAGGTCGAGCTATAGAAAGGGCCCTATAGCAAAGCAATTAAGGTGACCAATCAGAGGGTATGGAATACAAGAGGATGGAGCCGCTTTAAAACTCAGGAGGTATGTAAACAAATGTATCAAAGTTAATCACCAAACAAGCATGGGATCGAGGGAGGGGGAGGGAATGGGATGGGGGCTGGATGAGGGCTAATTGGATGATGTGTGCTTGTATATCCTCTCAAGTATTGTACTCCAATGTGATATATGACTACAATGTACCAATTAAAAAATTAAAAAAAGAATGTGGTTGCTGAGGTTGTAATAAAGAAGAGCCCAATGTTGCAGCTAGATGACCTGGGGTCAAGGTCAGGGGGATTTTTTGGTCTTGGGTCTCTTAAAAGTTGCTAGATTTTCCAGGCTCAATTTTCTCTTCTTTAAAATGAGGCTGATGATAATAATGCACACTTCATTGGATTTGTGTAAGTATTAAGTGAGTTTATGGAGAAAAAGTTCTTAGCATAGTATCTGTAGGAAATGTCAGAAGTTACAACTATATAACAAAAGGAAAAAATTAGAAGTGAACCAAAGAAACCGCCTCTTTTCCAAAGGAAAGATCAAACTAAATCTCATTTGTCAACAAGGAATATTTACTAATCCAAAATGTAAACAAAATGGGCTTCTGAATTTGACTCTGGTTCCATTGAAATTAAGCTGAGATAATTACATTTAATACCTTCATATATCATTTTATGGTCAAGTAGAAAGGAGTATTATTATGGTTTCCATAATGAGTATTGAACTAAGATACAGATGGGTGGTGGTTTTGGATAAATAATATTTATCCTGAAGGCACATGGAGTCTCATGTTCCTCTCAGCAGGATATGCTGGTCACACATATCCTTTTGGTTGAGAACATAAATCAAGGATCCCTTGTTTTTGGTCTTCAATTTTGGACCATATTCTTGTTGGACAAGCACTTTTACAGCTTTACTTCACAATCCTAATCCTAATGTCACATGGTGAAACCAGTTTTCATCTCTACTACTTCCCCTTTTGTATCATTCCAATTTTCAAAGACAGATGGAACACTAATGCTAATGTAAATGTTAATGCACAACACTGGTTCTAATGTAGAAATCTCTAGACTTCAATCAATTTAAGTACTATTTTGTGGCACACAATTTTTTAATAACAAGTACTTTTGTGATTCTTGCTTGTACTAGAAATCAGAGAAAAATATAATTCAGATGGTTGAAAACTCATTCAAATAATTTCCCGTGACCCCTCACAATGTCATTTTTAGCCTATGCCTGAGAAAAAGTCAAGGAAATGAATGACATCACCACAAAAGAACCCATGCTCTCAAACTGGGGCAGTTGCAAGAGCCTATAATCTCAGATACTCAGGAAGCTGAGCCACAAGGACTGCTTGAGTTTGCAAGCAACCTAGATAATATAGAAGATCTCATCTCAAAACAAAATCCCTCATGATCACACATTTGCCCATTTGAGTAGTATGCATTTTCAAGTTAACATTCTATTAAGGTATGTTAGGTCCACAGGCCAGTTATGGGCAGCAAGAGAGAAGTAGGGTAGGTTACTGAGAGACCAAAGACAGTGCCCAGAAATGATGATTTTTGCCACCCTTTTTACTTCCCATTGTCCAGAACTAGGCACAAGCCTGCACCACCTGGAAACCATGGTCTGTTTCCGTGTGTTTCCATGAGGAAAAGGCAAATGCATATGAAAGTAGTTCTCTACTTTGTATTTTTTTATTTCTTCAGTGTCTAGAGCACACAATATTTGGGAAATTTTTGATCCATGTGAGTACACACTATCTTTCATTTATATTGATTTTATTTTGTTTTGTGTTTTCTTTTTGGTACTGGAGATTGAGCAATACCCCTTGGTGGAGGTGGCATCATTCCTGCTGTATGACAGGGTCGCAGCTGGGAAAACAATTCCACAGGGCTGGAAGACTGGCCAAACTGAAGTCATTATTCCTCTTGAATTTAGTTGTAATAATGATAATATTGATGAAATTTGAACATTGCTTTGATTGAGGATTGCTGTTTTGTAATAATCTGAAAATTGATGTGAATATGACTGGAAAGTGCCCTAAGATTTGTGCTGGAAATAGCACTATGGAGAATATGACTATGGGATAACTTTCAAAAATCTACATAGAAAAGAGCTCATTGCTCCTCTGTCTACAATACCTAACTCACTTAAAGTTTTAGCCATGAAAAGAAAAAGTTAACTTTAGGCAAATTATACCTAATGTGCAAAGCCCTCCATATGTTGTGTATAAGATAGGGGGTCAACTATAGTATCCCCCTCAGGGGGCTAGCACTAAGTAGAATACTTTTCCACCCCAAACTATCCTCCACTTTTCTATACAGGAGTATATGATGATTGGAAAGCATAGAGTTAATATTATTGGAAAATGGCTTGATGTCAGGCCTCTGCTGTTCCTATGGAGGGTTGGGCAGGCTGGAACCTCCTTGGTGCCTACTCACTAAATCATAACATAGTTCTCTTGATAAACAACTCAATAGGTATTATAGAAAATTAGGTTTAGTTATTGTATGCTAGAAAAATAGAATAAGTTTAGTGGGGGTTAGGTGGTTGGGTCAAAATAACTTAATAGAATACCTAGTGGCCAAAATAGCAGATAAAATTAGCAGCTAATTTTAAAAGTAGATACATTAAGTCTAATATTTACTATCTAAGATAAAAGGTAGAATAAGTTCAGTTAAAGTTTACTATGTGTGATATAGAGTAGTAAGTTTTGTAGGTCAATTCATTACAAATTAATAAAAAACAAAAAACAGAAAAAAACAGGTAGCTTCGAGGTGTGCCTGCTACATGGAATTCAGGTTAATGAAAAACTAGATGAAAAACAATGTATATGTAACGTGGTTTTGGAAAACTAAATGAAAAACAAAATACATGTTATGTGGCTTGCTGTAATTTGTCAGATTCATGTATAAATAAAGTATATTCTAGGGAATAGGCAGAGATGCCTTCCCCCTGCTACTAAGCACGGCTTCTCTCATTCTTCAATTTCGCCCACACTACACCTCCTTCAAGACTCCTGGAATGTCCAAGGCTGGACTCCAGCAACCGCGAGTCCCTTTTAATCTTGTATTTTGAAACAGTCTCAAAGTCTTTAATTTGCTATGAATCTCTCTAAATTAGCAAGAACCTCGGTATGTGTCACCATACAATGAGCATCTTGATTTCTTTAGCAGGAACACACATTTTACAATGGTGATTGCTAGCCTATGCCTCCATTTTGTGAAGAGCAGTTTAATTCAAATGTCCCTTCCATGATATGCAGCGTTTACCTAAATCCATGTGTGTGTTAATAATGCAAGCAGAATGATACTTTTCATTCTAGACATATGTTACTCTTCCTTTTCAACCCTGGGGCCCCAACTCTTACTGCCAAGTTAGAAACACTGGAAGAGGAGAAGACACTTCTGAAAAGGGTCATTCCCATTCTCTTTCCTAAAAAAAACTGTGAACCATGAGCAGCAGGGCTCTAAGTGGATGTGTGGTCAGCAATGGCAACAGGATGCTGAGCACAACCTGAGCTCGGAGCCCACAGGCCTGGGAACTTCTGAGAGGGTGGTATGCAGAGGTGGCCATGAGGAGGGCAGGGAGAGCACTTCTCCAGAGACAGCATCCATGCTTCAAAACAGGCAGTGAGGAATAAAGTGCTTTTTAGAGCCCTCAGTCTCATAGCCAGGAGTTCTTTAATGAATGATTGCGTGTGTGTGTCTGTGAGAACATATGTGTGTGTAAATGTGTGTGTGTGTGTGTGTGTGTGTGTGTGTGTGTGTGCAGGCCTAGGTATATGACAACCAAAAACTTTAAAAATCCCCAGTTCTATGAAAAAACAAAAGGGAGCATTATTGTTTGCTGATAGTTTATTTTAATAAAGTTATATTTAAGGTTTCAACAATTGCCTTGCAGTTTATAGGTAGAAACACAAAAAGAGGAAAGAAAAATCTTTTTTAAAGCTTTGGTAGGTAACTTTTCTGTCCATATTCTGTAGTCCTCTAAGCCAAAGGTCTTGTGAAAAGTTAGAACTGAGCACAGTATTTGCTTTTATATATGACATTCTGGAAAACAAAAACAGGGATATCACTGAGATTTGCAACTCTGCCCTGCAAAGTCAAATAATGAAAACCAAAATCATTTCTTGCTGTATACCTGTGTTTTTCAAGAAATACTTAGCTTTCAACAAAGTTCTAGAAGCAAGGTCAGAATTAGTCAGAATTAATCAGAATTGATTAATGTGAAGGAAGTGCTGCTGTTTCTGAAACTTTTCACCAAATAGCACCCCTTGAGTACTCTTTTATCTAAACTTCTTGTTATTGGAAATAATTTATTTAATAAAAAATAAACTACAGATAGTATGAGTTGAAGACCTGATGGTTTAAATTGTTCCCTCATCATTCTTTTAACACAGAGTTGTTAACATCTCTGCTCATGTAAATTGGTGTGATCATTCTGAGTTCTCTTTTGACCTGAAAAGTGAAATAATTCAGTCAAATACTTAAAAAAAGAAGACTACCACCATTCCTTTGCATTCTTTCAAATATAGGCACATTCTGTACTATGAGAGACTAGTTTAACATAAATTGGAAATAAAAAGGAATCCCTTTATTCTCAAGCACAGGTGATGTTTGATTTATTCTTAGGTGTTTTAGTGTATTTCTAAGCATTCTATCATAGGCTTCTTTAAAGGGAATGCTGGTATATTAAAAAACACACAAAACCAATACATATGTATCATTAGAAAGAAAGATTCATTGTTGTACCATTGATTTTTGCTTTAAACAATCCATCACACAGGCCCTTGCCTGTGATCTATCCTAGTTATTTCACGGCTGTTAAGTGAGAGAGCCCAAGATATCTAAACATGTATACTAACAAATTTCATTGCTTAGAAGCACACTTTAAATTCTTTAGATAAGGAACATTAAATATTATTACTCAAATGGTATTTTCTGGACTCCATCAAAAATTGCTTATGAACTAAGGTTTTTATTGTTTGCTCATTTGCAAAAAAAGGAACCATCTTTGTTTATTACTCCCACAAGTGATTACTTTTGGAATCAGGTGTTTTTCTCTGATAAAAATGTGTGTGTTTATGTTCTGGGGAGTGGAGAGGTAGATAAACCATTTTTTAATATTTTTTTATCTTTTGACTACTTCATCATCATTCACTGAACATTCTTGACATTTAAGGTGGTCATTCTCCTTTGAAACTGAAGAAAAACTTATTAATACTACAAAACTTAATCATAAGAAATTTAAAAAGCACATGCACTGATTTCTTTGACATTTAGTAATAATCAGAGCCTGCATGTTCTTTGTCAGCAATTTTACAAAGTTCAAAAGAAGAAAACAAATTACCATCAGCCGTTGAACATTGGCAAGAGTTTCATTGGACTGCTTGAGAAAACATTGTTTGAATTGTCCAGCAGCATTTTCAGTGAGCTTATTATGTGCAAAAGGCCTAATTATCTCCAGGTACTCCTGTAAAGGCACTTTTGGATCAATTGTACTTTCAATTATTTCCTCGAGATGTTTACAGCCAGCACCTGGGAAGAAAACAGGAAAATTTAGGCTCATTACTGGGGAGCACCTGTGCTGTCATCCATCTTCTTACATCCCATTAGAGATGTGAATTCAGAATTATTATAGGGCACAATCTAGGTTCCCAATTCCAGGAACAAAATTTATATTCTGAGGTTTCTTTTAAGTACTTGCAAATTCTAACATACTACAACAGTCCACAGAAATGGACTTATCAAAGACATTCATGTAATAACATACTACAACTTTGGGGGAAATAGTAAACACATCTGGTTTTTCTTTCTTTATTCCAAGTCATGCCATACTTCATTTTAATCATTCAGAATTTTCTGCAGAACTTTCAAGTACCACATAAATATTGGGTCTTTCAGTCCTATTAACTATAGTCTCCATCAGCAACAAATGTTCTCATGTAGCCAACCTGTAAAGAGAATGAGCTTAGGACTTGGATGAAAGTGAGCTGATTTTACTCTTGTTCCTGAAATATTTTATTCCATTAGTGGAGAACATCACTTTTTCAGTCTGCATGGCTTTTTGGAAAAATTTAGGTAGGCATCATCAAAAAGCTTTGTAAACTATATAAACCATGTCATATGTGACTTTTGTCTATGTTTACCACATTCTGGCCAGCATGGATTTTCACCTACTGAGTGAAAATTTTGCTACCCTAAAGGGAAGAGAACTAAAGGGGTCCTGGAAGGGCTCAGGCCACCTTCACAATGTCTGTTCTGTATCCCCGAGGTTGTATGAAGCTGAATCACACACTGTGCTCTAAGTCTTCTCTACAACAGTTTTTCCTTTTTCTTCCACATTTAAAAAAATTCATGAATGCCCCTGTCAAGAAATCTATCTTGGTCAAATGCCTTAGGGGCATTATTCAAGTCTTTATCTTGTCCCACTGAATTATATAATACCACTATTAAATCCTAATACCCATTTTGGTGCTCATGAAAACAGTGACCATGGTGGGACACCTTGAGTGGCAATGACACCCTGCATGCAGGTCCAAAAACATGGGCAAAGCCCACAAGTGAGATACCTCTTTTACACCTGAGCTGATGTGGAGCATGGTTTGAGGGCTATAACTTCTTTCCCAAGGTCCTGGCACCAAGCCCTGGTCCAAAGCCAGCCCTCACTGTGCAGAACTCACCTGCATAGCAGTAAAGGGGAAGGGCAGACAGCATGAGGACCGTCACAAGCTTCATGTTGAGGCAGCTGCTGTTCACACGTTCCTTCTCTAGTGTAGAAATCAAGGTATTTTCTTTAAAGATGAGAATCCAGAGCTCATCTATTTATTTCCCAAGGAGCCTTTATAGTCCCTCCCAGAGAAGGAAAGGATGAGTCACAGGATAAACTTGGTTTTGGACCAGTAAACAGTAGGTAGAATTAACCAGAGACAAGACAGACTGTAATTTGTTTGTATAAAACAATAAAATAGAGTTTTTGAAGCCAAAACTAATGGTCAGCCAACAGTGATGACTCACTGCAATAGGCAACATGTGTAGAAGTGCTTCTCAAATGAAATTGAAATCAAAATATCATAGGCAGTTGGTATCATCTTTTTTGTTTTTATTGTCATTGTGGTTTTCTCCTTTTATCCTATTCTTGTTTTTATTATTCTTATTCTTTATTAGAATTAACTACACATATTTCATTTTTTTTCTTTTTCACGCTTTTATTGGTGCATTATAGTATAACATATTTCACAGTGGCAGTGACATACATGAACATAGCACTTGTTGAGTTTTCCTGGCTCCCTCCCCTCTCCTCTCTTCCCCATATAGAATATTGAGATCTATATTAGTATTCTCACATATGTACTTAATGTGAATGAAAATTATTAATATGAATTCTTTCTCTCTGACCCTTGGTCCGACTGGAGGTTCTCCTTCATTATCTAAAGTACCTCTTGTATCTCAATTACTTTCTAGCTTTTGCATATGAAAGAAAACATTTGACTCTTTGCTTTCTGTGATTGGCTAATATCACAACATAATCTTCTTCAAGTCCCTTCACTTTCTTGTAGAGGACACAATTTTGTTCTTTATTGCTGAGTAAAATTCCATTGTGTGTAAATCCCATAATTTGGTAATCCATGCATCTCTTGATGGACATCTATGTTTGTTCCAATATTTGTCTATTGTGAGTGGTGCTGTTTTAAACAAATATAAACATAAAATTACTATAACATTATGGTAATACTACTATAATTATAATGTTCTGATTTCATTTCTTTGGGGGTTATACCCAGAAGCAGCATAGCTGAATCATATGGTGGATTCATTGCAGTTTTCTGAAGAATCTCCTTAGCGACTGTACTAGTTTGCAACCCCACCAAGAGTGTATAAGAGTTAATATTTCCCTGCATCTTTGCCATCATTTTTGTTTAACTTTTTTTGTGTGTGATACTGGGGTTCCTGGAAACCCTTCTACCTCTGGGCTACACTCCCAGATCTATTTTATATATTTTATTTGGAAAGGGGGTCTCTTAAGTCAGCGAGTCTGGCTTCAAACCAGCGCAATCCTCCTGTCTATGCCTCCAAAGTGCAGGGATTACAAGTGTATGCCACCACGCCTGGCTTGTTTAACTTCTTGATGAGTGTCATTATAATTGGTGTTAGATGAAATTCCAGTATAGGTTTGATTTGCATCTCCCTGATTGCTAGGAATATTGAACATTTTTTTAAGTATTTGTAGGTCATTTGTATTTCTTCATTTGTAAAGTATCTGTTTAGTTTTCTTGCCAAGTTTCTGATTTGGTTGTTTTTTAGGTGCTAATTTTATGATGTTCTTTATGTAATTTAGGTATTATTAGTCTAACAGACGAGTAGCTGACAAAATCTCCCATTTACTAGGTTCTGTCTTTAGACTCTTATTTCCTTTGATGATCAGAAACTTCAGTTTAATGCCATCTCACTTGTTAATTCTTGTTTTAATTTTCTGAGCTGTAGGGGTCTTATTAAGAAAGTTTCTGCTCAACATCACTGGCAATCAGAGAGATGCAAATCAAAACTACCCTGAGATTTCACCTAACTCCAACTAGAATGGCAATCATTTAAAACACAAACAACAACAGATGCTGGCGAGGATGTGGAGAAGTGGGAACTCTAAGACATTGTTGGTGGGATTGCAAATTAGTGCAACCACTTTGGAAAACAGTATGGAGAATCCTCAGAAGAATGGGAACAAACCTACCATTTGATCCAGCAATACCACTGTTGGGTATCTACCCAAAAGAAAAGAAACCCAACTACCAAACTAATGCATGTGTATCTATGTTCATAGCTGCACAATTCAGCATAGCCAAACTATGGAACCAGCCAAGATGTCCATCAACAGATGAATGGATTACAAAACTGTGGGATATGTACACAATGAAATTTTACTCAGCCATAAAAAAAAACTCAACTACACCATTTTCAGGGAAATAGATGGAACTGGAGGATATTATGCTAAGTGAGATTAGTCAGTCACAATAAGAAATCAGATGCTTTCCCTAATATGTGAGAGTTAGGGAGAAATGGGTCATAGGAGAAACTCTTGAAAGAGGAAATCCTATAGAGGAGCAAACAAGACAATCTAAAGGAGGAGAAAGGAGGGGGGAAGAAGAAAATCTCTAAAACACACAATGTACTTAAACATATCGAAGTCAATCACTAAGCCAAGCAAGGGAGGGAGGGACAGGGAAGGAATGGGGTGGGAATTGGGTAGGGGTTAAATCAGCGATGAGTATATGTTTGTACACACAAGTTTTTTTGCCCCAATAAGTTGTATGAATATAATGCACCAATAAAAAAATAAATAAAAGAAAGTTCATATGGGAAGTCCCCCTAAATAGGCTATTTAGGTGTAGTTTATATAGGGAAAATTTTATGTACTCTGTAAAGAGTACACAAACTGTATTGTGTCCTCAACTTGTCTATAAATGTGCAACCATTTTGTAAATAAAAATAAGATTTTTAAAGAAAAAAAAAGAAAGTTTCTAACTGTGCCTATATGTTGGAGTGTTGGACCTATATCCTCATCTAGTAATTTAAAAATGTGTGGTTTAATTCTCAGGTCTTTTATTCATCTCAAATTGACTCGTGCAGAGTGAGAGGAATTGAATTCCATTTTTCTTTTTTTTGGAAAATGTCTTTTTTTATATTTTTATTGGTGCATTGAAAGTTCCAATCCCACTCTTGAGGGCCCCAGTAGTGGCCTGGCCACTGGGACGACTCTGATCCCAACCTCGCTGGATCCAGCACAGGCCTTACCTCATAGGAGGCCCTGATTCTGACCTCGCTGGCCCCCGCACCAGCTTAACCCCTTGGCTGGCTCCGATCCCAGCCTCACTGGCTCCAGCACCGGCCTTGCCTCAAGGCAGGCTCCAATCCCAACCTTGCTGACCCTGGCTCCAGCCTAACCCCTTGGCAGGCTCCTATACTGGCCTTGGAGGCCCCAGCACCAGCCTTGCCTCATGGCAGGCTCTGATCCTGGCCTTGCTGGCCCTGGCAAAGGCCTTACCCCTCGTCGAGCTCCAATTCCCGGACTCGGAGGCCCCAACACCAGCCTTGCCTCACAGCAGGCTCCAATCTTGGCCTCGCTGGCCCTGGCACTGGCCTAACCCCTCATGGCAGGCTTCGATCCTGGTCTCACTGGCTCTGGCACCAACCTAACCCCTCAGAAGGCTCCGATCCCAGCCTCAGAGGTCCCAGGACTGGCCTTGCCTCATGGCAGGCTCCGATCCCGGCCTTGGAGGCCCCAGCACTGGCCTTGCCTCACGGCAGGCTCCGATCCTGCCTTCGATGGCCCTGGCACCAGACTAACCCATCGGCAGGCTCCAATCCTGGCCTCAGAGGCCCCAGCACTGGCCCTGCCCCACGGCAGGCTCCGATCCTGGCATTGTTGACCCTGGCACTGGCCTAACCCCTCAGCAGGCTCAAATTCTGGTCTCGGAGGCCCCAGCACTAGCCTTGCCTCACAGCAGGCTCTTATCCTGGCCTCGCTGGCCCTGGCACTGGCCTAATCCCTTGGCAGGCTCTGATCCTGGCCTCAGAGTCCCCAGCACCAACCTTGCCTCACGACAAGCTCTGATCCCAGCCTCGTTGACCCCAGCACCGGCCCAACCCCTTGGTAGGCTCCTATCCTGGCCTCAGAGGTCCCAGCACCGGCCCTGCCTCATGGCAGGCTCCAATCTCGGCTTTGCTATCCCTGTCACTGGCCTCACCCCTCAGCAGTCTTCGATCTAAGCACCCTCTTCACCAAGCATGTTGCCCCACGTTCCTGAGGGTGCATGGTGGTAGCATTCTGCCTCTGGGGTTATTTCTTCAAAAGTTCTAAGTGTAATGCATCAGATCTCTGCCTCCCCTGAGTACTGACCACTACCATTGCCACTGCCTCCACCATTTCAAATCTTTCCCAAGCTCTTTATCCACAGTGCATGTTGTCCAGTGTTCCTAAGCATGTACAACAGTAGCATTCAACATTTGGGGTAATTTCTCCAGAAGATAAGGTTAGTAGGATCAGATTTCTGCCTCTCCCAAATACAAGTCTCCACTGCCATAGCAGTGACTGCTTCCAACACCGCCTTCCTCCTAGGTCTCCACTAAATTCTCTCCTTACAGGTGATGTCCAGGATTCTTACGGATGTAGAGAAGTGGAAGTCCTCCTTCATGGGGAATTTTCCAAACATTCCAGTTTAGCTGGATAAGTTTTGACTGCATCTCCAGTATCCTGGCAGCCGCTGCGGCCATCTTGACCCCTCTCTGATATTTTTCTTTTCTTTTTTCTTTTCCTTTTTTTTTTTAATAAGAAAAGATAGTATGTGTGGTTTGAGGAGGTTGTGGGATCAAGCACACATATTAATGATTTTTTTTTCTTTCCTCCCTTCCAAGAGTGGAGTCCAACACCCTCACCACACAAAGCAGAATCTCCTGTTCTATGCACAACATGGCTTGGCGCAGCACAGCAGTGCTGGGTTCCTCTGTACACAGGGCTGGGCCTCCTGTTTGGTACCAGACCTTCCGGAACTCGGGCTCGGCCTCCTGCCCGGCACCATGACTTTCCAGGGGTAGGCCGGGCCACCCGCCCCCCGCCCGGGGTGCCAGACTTTCCGGCCCAGGCCTCCGGACCCTCCAGAGGTACACCGGGTCCCGTGTGCCCCCTGTGTGGGACCTTGGTCCTTTCAGGGACCCTGCGGGCCCCCCGCCTGGGGTCCAGGGCCTTGCATACTGGCCCTGGTTCTTCCAGAGGGCCTGCGTGCCCCACGCGACCCCCACCTGGCTCCCAGGGCCTTGCGGCCTGGGCCTCTGGGTCTTACTGGGGGCCAGCGTGCCCTGCGCGACCCCTGCCCAGGGCCCGGAGTCCTGCGATCAGGGTCCCGGTTCTTCCAGGGGTTCAGCATGCCCCGCATGACGCCTGCCCAGGGCCCAGGACCTTGCAACCAGGGCCTGGTTCTTTCTGGGATCCAGCGTGCCCTGTGCGACCCCCGCCTGGGGCCCAGGGTCCTGCGGCCTGGGGCTGAATTCCATTTTTCTACAAATGGATAATCACTTTTTCCAAAACCATTTTTTGAAAAGGCTGTCTTTTCTATAGTGTCAGATGATACCATACTGAGGTTTTTAAAGGATGACAGATGTTCTATGCAAATAACCTATCACATGGTGTAGTATAAGGAGATTATTAGTGTGTTTCCACCCATTCTTTCATTAATTGATATATGCATTTATCCATATATGCATCCATTACTGAACACATAATTAAGTACTGTCTCCTGTGACCTGGGTTTTTTGACTATGTGCTTTGGATTTATTTTATACAAGCAAGTTGGACCAGGTCCTTGCTCTTGTGAATCTTATTTTTTAATGAGAGAGTCAATATAAAAGCCTAAAAAATGAGAGATGTCAGTAAGTAGAAATTGCTGCAAAGATCAACAAAATCTATACAAAAGCAAAATGAAATAATAGGCAGTTATTAGGCAGTGTGGTAAAACCTGTGGGAAGAGATGCTATTAGAGTTGAGACTTGGATGACTAAACTCAATATCCAAAGTATATCTGAGGGTGATCTAGGCAAAGGGAGCAGAAGCAAGTCCAGAGACCTGAAGGCGGATAGCACTTGCAAAGGTCAAAGGAAGTCAGAGAGGTAGATCTTTGGAAGCAGTCAGTGGAGGCTCGGGTGGGATTCTTATAATAAAAAACTCAGTTTTAGTTGTGACAAAATGTAGGAAATAGACAAGAAAAACAAAGTTGGGTCCAGCATAAAAAAGAAGACAAAGAAGGAAATTCATGTCTGAGCCAGAAAGATGATTTCATTCTTAATTACCCATGAATGTATTATTTGCCATCTGGATTACTTATGACTTCTTTTTTTCCATCATTCTGTTGGGGCAAAAGATACCAAGAACAAAACTAGTTTAGAAGAGGGCAGAAACAGGAAGAATGTGTTCTTAAGCATGCACTTTTATGCAGTTGCCCAGGACCAGAGTCCTTCAATCTAAAGTGATGTGAAAGTGTTTGTCTTCTTGTCTGGACTTAATAAGGCTCTATCTAGTTTCCCAGTTTATATGGAGCTGCCCTATGCCCTGCTGAGCCAGGAGTTCCTTCTGAAGTTTCTCATCCCCAGAGTGATTCTGCCTAGGTGAAAGACAGAAACTGGAGAATTGTACTATACTCTGTCCCACATTGTGAGAGAAATATTTATGGATGACCTGCTATGATAAAGCAAGGTGCAACTATACATTATCCACAGATCCTATCCTGAGTGAGCTATATTTCATGAGAAATGTAAAGTATGTCATAAGGAAGATTCATATTTCACCTTGCTATTGGCTCAGAGAAGACCCAAGATATAGTCAGATTAGTATTTTTTGACATTTGAAGGCCTTTTCGTATTTTATATAAAGAAACACCACTCTCTGAGAGCCATATTTTTTTCAATGACTCATGTACTTTTAGAAAAACCATAAGGGTTATTTTTATGTTTATATGATGTTTAAGCTGTCTGAATTGTAGGTTGGTGGTATGTATTTACTTCACAGTATTTACAGATAAGATATCCCACATTTTCTTATTTTCCCACATTTTTAAGTCTGGTTTTTCAGCTCACTTATCAAAACTGCTAGAAAAATTAACCTCAGGCATGCCTTTGGAGGATAAACTTGGAGATAAACTTCTTACTCCTTATGGGCATGCCAATTTCAGAAGTTTAATGGGGCTGCTGACTCAGAACATGTGTCATGTAGAAGCCTATGCTTTGGGAAACCTCTTGGTTGGCAATGAGATGTCTGTTGTTCATGCCATTGAGGTCTTTTTAAACCTAGGTGCTTCCCTTTTCTTGGGCCAAGACTGGTGCTGGAATTTTATGGCTGTGTTGTTCAATGTTCAGTCTACCTCACTACTCTGTTCTAGGGCTGCCACTTTTCCGGGGCCTGAATTGAGTAAAGTATTGACCCTCCTGAAGGTGACTCTTCCTAGTGTGGCCCACTCAACACACAAAAAAGGGGTTTTCATGTCCCTTATGCCTTTTCAACTCAGATTCTCAGCCTCACAGCCTGTGTGCTCTGCCCCACCCCATTTTTTCTCAGAGCCCCTCAATGTGTCAGAAGTCTGAAGATGAATGATCCTCTGCTTGATGTGTATGAACGTGGGCACTAGGAGTCGTGAGGGGGATGGTGTGATAATGTCCTCCTTGAACAAGATGCACATTACAGTGGTTTATTTTCACATACTAACTTAATTGTTGGGTGAGATCTGTACTCCTTTGTGCTTCCAAGAAGGCTGAAGAGACACACAGTAAATAAAATATGGACCTGACTGAGATGAGAGAGGGGAGGAGAGATCTGAATAAAGAGCTCTGGGAAGTCAGTGGAGAGAGAAGAAAGCTACCTTTAAATGGGTAGAGACTTTATCTGACTCACAATCAGAGAAGGTTTTGGATAGGGGAGAGGTAAATTGAATTTGGATAAATTCAGAACATGAGAGAGGTGACAAAATTTGGTCAGACACTGGTAAGAGTCACTTTCTTCTTTAGAGAAATCTAGATAAAGTAAAACATGCCTGCTGGTCATATTCCAGGGACTGTACTATTGGAAATCTCTTCTTAGATGTGACTATGTTCTGTCAGACAGCTTGACAACTTAGCCTGTCTGACTATATATATATATATATATATATATATATATATATATATATATATATGTATATAATTGTTATTTTGTAAAAAATTTCTAAATCATTTCAAAATAAATTTTCTATGTATATCCACTGAATTGAAATATACATCCAATCTGAAAGATCTGTCTTCAGTATTGCTTAATTTGTACAATGACCTATTTCTTATTAGATATTTTATTTTTCTTTTTTCTGTCATTTGCAAACAGAGCTTGACTCAGGCTAGGCCTGGAGGCCACATCACACCTTCAGAGAAGAACTGGGCTTGGCCACACCAGTGTCATGGAGAGTGGACAATCACATGGACACTGTGCCAGAAGGTTTAGGAATAAGGGACCCTTAGAGGAAGAGACCCTTATTCCAGGGCCTTATCCCTTCCCCAAGCCTGGAAGGACCTGGAAGGGAGGGCCTTGAAACTGCAACTCTGCTGGAAGCAGCTTTACGAGTCTGTTGGGATCCACCTCTGGTAGGTGTGCAGACTTTTCTTCAGGTTTGATGGCAGATGGGTGGTGAATGAGGACTCTGAACCAGTCCACTTGTGCTTTTTTCCCAGCTGCACTGCTTGCTAAGTGTGAATGGGAGAACTAATACTCTGTATCTTATTTAAAATGCAAACCGTCACAGAATTTTTGGAGCCATAGTGAGATTAAGTATTCAAAGCCCTGGGAATATTGCTTGACACATGAAAAATGCTATGTAAATGTCAGCTATTACCCATTATCTTTTATATTGTTAACTGTGTTTATGAAAAATCTCCAATGACACTAAAAACTAGAAACATTAGAGAAACAAAATATACTGGCTCCAGATACTTCAGGCAACATTATTTAATTCCTTAGCATGCTGCTCAGGGATGTCCATAGTATGACTCATATGTTCATGGTATGACTCTGATCCTTGATGACTTGACTCATCATGTGATCTTTGGGTTAATTTTTGTGCAAGTTTATTTTTAAGGTCTATGCCCCCTGTGGACTCCCTCCTTCTTTCTCTGACTCAGTTTCTCTAGAATAAGAGATCTTATTCACTTCCTAAGTACGTTGGAGACAGCCTATGTCTTGTGCCCTTCCATGTACCCTGCCTCTCTAGGAATCTCCTGTTTTTACAATGCATTATTTTCTCTGAACACCTCTTTCTAGACATTTCCATGCGCCTCATTTCTGGATGCTTCTTGCCTGTTCACATTTCTTGAGTACGTGACTTTTATAATTCTTGTCTTTGTGTGACAACATCACACAGAAGGTGCTTAATAAATTATTGTGTAATTGACTTTTAAGCACATAATTTTATTGCATTAATTGTATTACCTATTATCGATTTTACATCTAGGTCTGTTTAGGAAGTCAGGTTTCTTCAAATGTAAATCTTTATTAAAGGCAAGGATGAAATCCAACATTAAAACCATACATTAGCATGATAGCTGGGCACTAACAGCACTGTTTACTTTCCAAGGTAAGGATTTTGTTGTCTGGAATGGAGAAGGCAGGAGTAGTCCAGATCCAACTAATCCAGATCCAATTAATGCTGAGATGAAAAGCCGGATTTGGAAACTGAGCCAGGGTCAGGTGCCAGCCTTTGGTTAATTCTTCTTGGCTCCTTCACTATAATCCTGAAATTTACACAACTTATTTAATATGTGTGGTTACATTTTTATTCTACTTACCAAGTGATGGATCATTTGGCTTATTAGATATCTACATTCATATTTCCTCCAATAAGTTAGAATTGTTCCTCCACTTCAATGTCCAGATTTTCCTGCGAACCATAAACATCCTACAATTGTGAGCATCTGACCTGGAGGACATTAGAAGTGGTATGGGAGGGAACTGATATCAAGTTTTCTCACTACAAGAGCAGTAATTTTCAACTAAGGCAGATTTATTTTCCACTTTTCTTCTCCTATGTGGACATTATCTGGAGACATGTTAGTTGTCACAACTGGATGGTGGTGGATATACTACTGGCCAAAAGTCTGGATAAGCCAGGGATTTTGCTAAACTTCCTACATGTATAGGTCAGCCTTAAATGTAAAGAATGTGAGACTTAAGAAAACCTATGTTAGAGAAGTAAAGTATACAAACTGACCAATGATCATTAGGCCCACAATACCTTAATGCTTAGTTAACACAGCCCTTAGTTTTTCAAGATGTCAGATGAAGTGTGAGCATCTTCATTCTCCAGCCTGACCAAGCTTATCCTATGTTTAGGCTTTATCCTGCACTGCTCCATACACCTGAAGGGCCTTCCTTCCTCTTACCAGTTATCCTCAGCCTCTAAATTGTTCATGTCTAAGTAAACTCTAGTCCTCTTCTCAGAGACTTCCTGTCTGGTGCATTCATGGCTCATAAAGATTTTACCCCTCTTAGAATTTCTAGAGTCCTTTAAATTCTATAGCAGAGTCTAATTTCAGATGATAAACATCACACATTTCTTCAGTTCTCTGTCTTATATCTTGTCTTTCAACATGAATCTTTTTTTTAAATTCCCTATTCCCTTGGTTTCCATGACATTCAGACTCTCTTGGCCCTCCTCATGAATCTTTGTCCCTTCCTTGTTTGTTTTTAGTAGTGCCATAAATGTTTATGAATTCTAGGACATTAATTACCATCCACATGCTAATTTTTTAGAACAGTGTTCTTTATTTTTGCCCCTTCCCAATAATTCTGAAAAACAATTCATCTTCTCAAAAGGTTTTGTGTAAAGAAAAAGTCATAATATATTAAGTAATTGTGACACATTTAGCTTTTGGCATATTGTAAAACTAACATTTAAAAATGAAACTACAATGAACCAATAAAATTTTTTGAAAAATAAGAGCTGGGCTTAGTTGTGCATGCGTGTTATCCCAGTACTTGGGAGGCTGAGACTGGAGGATCACGATTCTCAGACAGCCTCAGCTACTTAGTGAGACCCTTCCCAAGTCATTGAGACCCTATTTTAAAATAAAAATTAAAAATGAGCTGGATCTGTATCTCAGAGGTAGAATGTCCCTGGGTTCCATCCCCAGTACCACAAGAAAAAAAAAAAAAAAAACGGGCTGAGGGTGTAGCTCAGAGGTATAATATCCCTGGGTTCCATCTCCAGTACTGCAAAAAAAAAAAAATTTAAGTGAAACTAGTAAAGTATTCTTCTAAGTATTTCATGAGAAATAAAATGCTATAGTTTGAAAACTACAATTATCCAAAGTCCAGCATCTTTCATTGGCAAAGAAGCCTGGGATAACAAACATGCATCATTTTACAATAGAAATAAATCTCAACTTGGCCAAGCACTGAGCTAATGTAATAGGAACAAAACTAGACTCTGCCCTTGACATGAAGCATTTGGAATCAAAGTGAAGCCTGAATGAACTAATTACTTATTAGAAATCTATAACTTCAAAAAAAATGAGGGTGACTCTCATACAAGAGCTCCCAGGCAATTTTGTGTTACACAAACTCAAAAGGAGGGCTAAACAACATTTCAAAATTTAATATTGAGACAACTGCCTTGTGGACTGTAATGACATTCTTAAAATTGCATCATTTGAATGCCAGAAGGTCTAACTTAGGCTCTAATGATATATGAATTGTTGACAAGTTTTATGTTCAGTCAGTACATATTATGATAGTGGCGACTTGAGAGATGGATTAACATGGATACAATTTAAGTTCTCTAAGTAGATCCTGTCACTTCAAGTTCTGATTCAAATAAATCCTTATGGTTAGTGGCATGCCACTCTAGAGTCATTTTTGGCTCTCTTCATTTCTTTTTTGCTTCTTTCCTTTTGAAAAGAGATACACTGACCATACCCATACCAAATTCTGGTAAAGATGCAGAGTGACAGGGACCTTCATTCACTGATGATGGGAATTCAAAAAGGCACAGTTTGGGAGACAGTTTGTCAGATTCCTACACAAGTTAATGTAGTCTCATCATGTAATCCAAAAATCACACTCTGTCCATGAAAAACCTTTATGTTGATGTTTGCAGAAGCTTTACTCATAACTGCCAAAATTTTGAAGCAACCAAGATGTCCTTTAGGAGGTGAATGGATAAGTAGCTCTAACATTTTTTGTTTTTATACTTTTATTAGTGCATTATAATCTCACATCATAATGCATTTCATAATGATGTTGACATATATGCATATAGCACTTGGGCTTCTCCCTGGCTCCCTCCCGCCTCTACCCTTTCTGATACATGATATTGACATTGGCACTGATATTCTCATATATGGCCATAATGTCAATGGAAGTGTTTTTTTAATTAATTCTCCCTCTCCTCCTCTCCCCGAGATCACTTTCTTAACTCCTCTGGGGTTTCTCCTCCATTATCTAAAGTCTCTCCTGTATCCTGATTACTCCCAAGTTTCCACATATGAGAGAAAACACAAGACTGTTCACTTTCTGTGACTGTCTAATCTCCTTTCAGATAATGTTCCTCAGGCCCATCCATTTTTCTACAAATGACATGTTTGTTCTTTTTTATTGCTGAATAGAATTCCATTGTGTGTATATTCTATGATTTTGTAATCCATTTATCTGTTACTGGATACCTAGGTTAGTTCCATAATTTGCCTATTGTGAATTGTGTGTGTAAAAATATGAGTAATTGTCAGGTTATGTGGGCAGAAAAGAGGGTTGAATAAGTAGAGCACAAACAATTTTTACTTCAGTGAAAGTACTCTGTAGGATACTAATATGGTGCTTTGTGTCATTATACATTTGTTATAAACCATAAAATGTTTGGTGATGCTTAATGTAAACTGTGATATGTAAGATGTTACCCCTAATGTAAACTATGATATCTAAGAGTGATCCAAATATAAACCATGAAAGTTATGTAATAATTTTGTGTCAGTGTAGGCTCATAACTGTAACAAACATGCCTCCATGATATTTGAAAGTAGGGGAGGCTGTGGGCATACAGAGTAGGGGAGGATGTGGCTATTCTGTATTTTCTGTTTAATTTTGCTCTGAAAATAAAATCAATATAAAAATAATGGAAAGATGTTGTCTAGCATGTACAAATTTCTATTCTAATGTGATGAGTAAATTTTATTTATATTTTTAGTACTGGGGATTGAACTCTAGAGCATTCTACTTTCAAGCTATATCCACAGTTATGTTTTTATTCTTAATTTTGAAACAGGGTCTCACTAAGTTTCAGAGGGCCTCACAAGTAGCTGAGACTGGCCATAAACCTGCGATCCTTCTGTCTCAGCCTCCCAAGTACTGCAATTACAAGAGTGTGCTCCCATGCCTGAATGAGAAATAAGTTCTAATGATTCATGTCATCGAATTATAATTATGATACATAATATCATTGTATAAATAAAATAGCAAGAAAATCAATTTTAAGTGTTTTTATCTGAAGAAAGAATAAATGTGAGGTGATGGATTTATTATTAACTTTGATTTACTCATTCCACATTGTAAACATATATCAAATATCACATAGTATATCATAAATATATGTAATTAATATTTGTCAATTAAAATAATTACTCTTTTTTGTGGGTCTGGAGATGGAACCCAGAGGCATTTGACCTCCGAGCTATACCCCCTGCCCTATTTTTTATTCTCATTTTGAAACAGGGTCTCACTAAGTTGTGGAGGGCCTCACTAAGTAGCTGAGGCTGTCCGTGAACCGCGATTCTCCAGTCTCAGACTCCCGAATGCTAGGATTACAAGTGTGCACCACCACGCCTGGCTCAAATAATTACTTTTAAATAGAAATATAATTTTTAAAATATTGTCTTTTTTGTTTGTTTGTATTTATTTATTTATTTATTTATTTATTTATTTATTTATTTATTTTATTTGGTGGTACTGGGGTTCCTGGAAACACTTCTGCCTCTGAGCTACACTCCCAGACACCTCTTTTTTTATATATTTTTATTTGGAAACAGGGTCTCTCAAAGCCAGCAAGCCTGGCCTCGAACCTGCACAATCCTCCTGTCTCTGCCTCCCAAGCATGGGGATTACAAGCGTGCACCACCACACCCAGTTAAAAATATTATCTTTAAGAAAAAAATTCACATTAAAATTAAATCAATAAATTTATCACAATATATAGTTATCCAACTAGCAGAAAATTCTAGAACAATCTTGTGAGTAACCTACTGGGTATTATAAAAGTTCATCAAGTTAGTTGAACACAAAGTCACTATGTAAAAATCAATCACCTCCCTGCAAAGTCAGCTATTGCCATTATACCCCATTCTGAATAAATATATAACATTGACAACAGTAAAAATAAAATATATTGAAACATACATATTTGGGAAAGCTTTTAAGAATAAAATAAAAAAACTTTGCATGTAATTGTCACAAATATCAAAGAGTATATTAATAAATTGAGACTCACATTCTGAGGAAAATATTAGAACATATAAAGATATTGTTTATTCTCAAAATATTCTACAAATTAAAGCATCTTCTGTCAGAATCATTATACAGTAGGTGTGTGCTTTGTTTAAAATTCTAAAGTGCTATTTGAGTCAATATTAGCATGCATTTCTTTACTGGGAAGCAGGAAGAAACTGGAATTCTTGCAGGACTACCTGGATTCAAGCTCCAATCAGGTATTTTCCACTTGTGGAGCCCTCATGCTTCACTTCAGACTCTCAGTTTGCTCATCTGCAAAGCAATAGTACATACTTGATGGGATTTTATAGAAAATAAATAAATCAATAAAGGTAAAATACTCAGCAGAGTGGCAGTAAATTCCATTTTCTAAAATTTGGAACAAGATGGGAAGTCAAACAAAATAAACCACCTTGATCCCAAAGGAAAATATCAAACTGTATCTAAGTGCATCTGTCAACAGGGAACATTCATGTGAAATGGTAACAAAATGTGCTTCGGAATCTGGCTCTATTTCCATTGGCATCTCACATTCTTGAGAAACTCACCCGTTAGAACTTCATTTGTTGTTATGGTCAGGTAGAAGTGATGTTTATTAGGATTGTAACATTTATAATAATGAATGCTAGAGCTTAGTTTGCAGGAGGGTGGTTGGTGGAAAAGCATATTATTTTTTCCCAAGGCACACAATGTCTCTGGATTCATATCTTCAGCAGATATGAAGACCTTGTGTTGTTCACATATGTTCTTTTGGCTCAGGACAAATCCCAAGGATTCTCTAGAAATATGGGGTTTGCTGAAATGTTAAGATATCACTTCCAGATCCTACTGTCCACAGAGAGTTTTATCATTATGTATGACATGGTCATGCTTGTTCTAGTTTTTAACCTCCACTTTCAGGCTTATACTTAGTCCAACTTATCAAGACAGAAGACATGTCTTGATAAGTGGAGGTTAAAAACTAGAACAAGCATGATACTTTTCAAAACTTGAAAAATATGTCTGCTGGTGTAGCTTAGTCACATAGTGCCTGGCCAGAATGTACAAGACTCTTGGATTGATGCTCAGTATTGTAAAAAAAAATTGAAATAACCAATACCATAAAATTTAAAATATATATCAGTTTTCCAGTTAGAGCTGTGAGAATATCTGTTGGTGACCAAATCTGAATACCATTCAAGTTCTTCTACTCTTTGCTCAAAAGATAAGACATGTGAAGCTTTTTTAAAATTTTCTGGATTCTGTGCTGCATCCAATTTTACCATCCTCCAACTGTAATCTTCCTGATAGTTTAATACTAAATACCATAGCAACCAAAATGCACTGTCTTCTTCTATTTCACTATCTTTAATCTCCATCCTTTTTATGATCATTGTGGTCATTATCTATTTCCATTCTCTTTTTACTACTCCATCATTTTTCTATTATGTCCTTCTACTTCTTCTTCTTCTTCTTCTTCTTCTTCTTCTTCTTCTTCTTCTTCTTCTTCTTCTTCTTCTTCCTCTTCTTCCTTCTTCTTCCTCCTCCTCCTCTTCCTCCTCCTCCTCCTTTTACTCCTCCTCCTCCTCTTGAAACTGAGAAAAGGTTTCTCACCTATGCAACTGGTCTCATCTTAATCACACAACTAGCAGAGCTGCAAAGTTTCAAATACCTAGAGACACAATTTGACTATTAGTTTATGAAAATGTGCAAAAATGTTAAATAAACTTAAATAAAAAGCAAATTATAGCACTTAGTGGATAATAGGTCCTATTGTAAGCCTCTTAAAGCCTTTACAATGGTAATATTATATGTAGGGAACTATATAATTTATTCCCCAATCTGGTGCAGTTTGGAAGATACTGGAGGCAATAAAAATAAGTGTTTTTTTTAGTAAAGAAATAATTCTGATTGAGGTAGGTTTAGTTCCTCAATCTGTGGCTATAATAGTGACACACAGGTTTGGGTAAAATGGTTCTGACAGGGTCTTCCAAGTTATAGAACAAACCGTAACCATGTGAGCTTGTCATAAATCATTGTTTTGATTGTTAGTATGGTCTTCTATTCCACCGCCTATTTTTCTTCCTCCTCTTCTACTGGAGTTCCTTGTTCTCCTTTTTCAGTGTGTGCACAACTTCATAACCTGCATGTACTGGTATAATCAAACATCTATGCTAAGTACAATACCACAGTTACCCCTCTGGAAGGCACACCTTTCTCACTCATACACCTCCCTTTTGCTGAAGTGTGCTTTAAGTTTCACTGAAAGATTTTTTTTTTAAATTTTGATTCCTTACTTGATTAACTAAACTTTACAAAGTCAATATACTAAAAATCTTTGGATTAATTTTTAGTTATTTGTTTGCTGTTTCCACTGAGTCAAAGGGTGCTGTGAATTGCAGAGGAACTGATTGGTTATCACATGTAATGCTGAATGGTGGATTGTGAGGGGATTTGTTTTCATGGAAATGTATATTCGGATCTTGGTGGGAACACAAAGTCATAATGTGTCCTTTGTTAATTACAGTGCCTTTCTCTCTGAGCTTCCTTTTTCTCTTTGATAAGTGAGAGAAATGATTTCATGCTCAGTGTTCATAAGAATGATAGATACTATAGGTAAAGCATTTATCACATGGCCTAGCATAAGATAAACATAAATAAGATTATTTGTTGATAGAATTTTCATCCATCCATCCATTCATCTATGTACCCATGCATTGTGGAACACTGGCTTATTGAGCTTCCTAGATGACCTGGATCCTTTTCTGTGTGCTTTAGATTCTATTGTAAAAACTGTTTAGTGCAGGTTCTTGATTTTGTGGAGCTCATTTATTCAGTAAGACAGTGAAGAATCCTATCACAAAGAGTGGTATGGGAAAGTGTTAATTGATGCAAATAATACAAAAATGCAGAATAAAATTATAAACTGTGAGGTCCATTGTACTATAAGCAGTTCAGGTCATCTCATGGGAGGAGATGCTTTTGAGGCAGAGAGGAGGATCAGTATCTAATGGAAGGTCTAAAGTTGATCTAGGCAGAGGGGACAGCAATTTCAGAAGCCTGAGAACAGATGGAAATTCACAAGGTCAAGAAAGGCAAAGAGTCAGCTTGTAGGTAAAGACAATGACAAGACAGCACATGTGATCAAAAACTCACTCCTGCTTGGTTAGAAATATGATGAAGAAAATAGAAACAAAAAATCCAAATTGGCTTGGTTAGTAAAATATAAATAAAGGAGCAAAGAAATGGGTGAATGGGAGTGCCAGAGAGACAAGCTATTCTAACTACATGTGAATGTGGTGTTTGCTGTCTGGATTGCTCATGATGTCTTCATTTCTTTATTTAGTTGGAGCAAATGATCAGGCTCTGGAATGTTTCATTTGGATATGAGATGGTTATCACTCCCTAGGGAATAAAATATTGGTTACTAACTTTTGCAAACCAGTGTTGACAGAGTTTCATCCATTTCTTTTTACCTCCATTCTAATTTATCTCTTCCTTTGTCAATGCAACAATAATTTTTTTAAAAATCTGTTTAAAGCATGGAGAGAGACCTACATTAACTCTAGATCTATCCCCACTGTTATGACCCATCTGCACAGACTGAGAATCAGGCTTGCAATAGAAAAAAATACCATTAGCACTCAACATCTGCACAGAGAGAGATTGCAAAGGCCAAAATAGCTGAATATTTACATATTTCTAAGGTTGAATTATTTTGTTTTGTTTGTTTGTGTGTGTGTGTGTGTGCTTGTTTATTTGCTCTTTTGTCTACCACTTTCACAAGCCTATTCCCTTGTACATACCTGCTCTCTTCTCTTCATCCCCTTTCTTTTTCTTTCTTCTTTTCTCACTTGTACAATACAATCACATGGGAGATTATAAAATGCATTGATTTCTCTGTATTCCTTCTCGGGCAACTTTATTAAGTAGTTCTGGAGTGACACCAAAATTTTAACTTTTTAAAAATTTCTGAGGGTTCCAATGTGTAGCCACCATAAGAACCACTAAAAAGACCTTTGACAATTAAAATGATTTTATGAACTATGTTATCAGTAACTACTTGGTAGGTTTGGTTCATCCCAGTGAAGGCAACAGTGATTCTCATTTTAAGAACACAATATATTGAGTGTCCCAGAATCAAAAATTCCTCTACCACCAAGAAATGAGTGATACAAAAGGGGAAAACAATGACTAATAGGGTTCTAATCCATGGTTATGGGCTATTGTGTCTTTGAAAATTTACTCAATTTATGACAACAGTGTTGTCATCTATTAAACAGGGTTATAATTAGTGCCTATATTATAGGAGGAAGTTTATGGTTCAATGAGAGTGTTCATGTATGTCAGTGTGCCAATATGTGTTTAAACTTACCTAAATCTGACACTTTTTTTTTTTTTTTGGTGGTACAAGGGGTGGAACCCAGGGCCTTTCTACCTCCAGGCTATACTCCCAGACCTATTTTTTATATTTTATTTGAAAACAGGGTCTCACTAAGTTGCTTGGAGCCTCACTAAGTAGCCGAGGCTGGCTTCGAACCTGTGTGATCCCCCTATCTCAGCCTCCCAAAGGGATTACAAGCATGCGCCACCAACCCGGCAATTAAGACTGACACGTATAAAACTCAATGAATATAACTAATAATATGTTGTTCTCTCTCTAACATGGCATGGATTACTACCTTGTTCTAGTTTAGAGCATTACTAAGTTTTATAAATCTTAGATTTTCAAATGTATAAGGAAACCTGGATATACCATGGCTTTCTGTAGGAAATGAGGAGAAAACCCCTCTCAGGTGTCTGAGTCTATGGATCTAAGCAATGTGTAAATATCTTCTAACATGGCTGAGCTGTGAGGATTTCTCACTTTTTCTTAAACACAACGTATATAGGCACAGTTTTGACATTCAGCAATAAATTCTGATATTAAGGAAAAGTTTCTTCTAAGAAATATTATTTGCATGTGTTTTTATTATTTTATAATTCTCAAAACCTACCCAGTGTTTTGATTTTAATTGGATTTTAGTTTTATAATTTGTACATTTAACTGCTTTTAATTGGATTTTAGTTTTATAATTTGTACATTTAACTGCTGTACATTTTTCCTTAATTGGCTTAAAGTTACCCTATCTTTGGGAACTGGCATGTGACCCCAAAATAAAACCTTGGTTTATGCTACTTTATAGCCTCTTATGGTATATGAGACCTCGTACTGGTATCAGAGCAGGGGTTACAGATTCACAATGCATAAACAGTTAGTTGATGCAGGCTTTCCTTAACACCAGCTACATTATGTTAAGGGAGAAACTAGTTTTATTCATTTGGTTATGTCCCAGGTCTTGCTAAACCAGGCTTTCTTTCATAAAATGGAAGGAAAAATTTAAGTATCATAGTAGAATTTTGGGTTGTTTTTTTTGTGTGTGTGTGGTACTGGGATTCCTGGAAGCCCTTCTACCTCCGGGCTACACTCCCAGACCCATTTTATATTTTTATTTGGAAACAGGGTGTCTTAAGCCAGCCAGGCTGGCTTCAAACCAGCGCGATCCTCCTGTGTCCGCTTCCCAAGCACGGGGATTACAAGCTTGCGCCCCCACGCCCGGCATGGTAAAAATTTTGACAGAATATTTGTGATTCATTGTATTCATAGAGGTGATAGTGAAGTGACAATTACCAGCCCACCACTTTAATTCAAATTCTCTAGTTACGAGCATTTTTAAGTAAATAGAAACTTAGAAAGGTCTTGTTTCAAAATTAAAAAAAAAAAAAAAAAAAAAAGGCCAGTCGTGGTGGAGCAAGCTTGTAATCCCCGCGCTTGGAAGGCAGAGACAGGAGTATCACACAGGTTCGAAGGCAACTGGCGTAAGAGACCATGTTTCAAAAATATAAAATAGGACCCCGTGGTCCGGGTCCCCTGGCCTCGACCCTGGGCAGGTGGGCAGGTGCTGGCGGGGTGCCCCTAGGCGACCCCCCTCCCCACCCGGAAGGACCCTGTAAAAAAGGGAAAGAAAAAGAAAAAAGGAAAATATCAGAGAGGGGTCAAGGAGGTGGCAGATGACAGGATACTGGAGATGCAGACAAAACTTATCCAAATGAACTGGAAATATTGGAAAAATTCCCCGCTAAGGAGGACTGCTTCTTCTCTACATTGTTAAGAATCTTGGACAGCACCTGTAAGGAGAGAGACTGTTACCGACGGGCTCAGTCCTTGTGGGGGGCAAGTCCACTCGCGACCGGGAGCCTCAGAAAGATGGGGCAAAAGGCAGGTGATGTCCTGCAGAAACTTATCTGCAGCGATTCTTTCCCCTCTATGAATTCCCTAAGTTTTTAGGTACGACATTTGGGAAAGAATCTGAGGCAGACAAAGGCTTCTTGAGCCAATGACAATTTATTACAGGAACCCAGAGAAATTTATACCCTTCACCAGTGAGATTAATAATAGGAGAAAAAAGAAAGGGGGGCAATCACAGCAAAACAATAGTGAATTACATATAAACAAAGTACATGACTAGTCCAGCATTTAGGAGATTAACTCCTCCGGATCTTTCTTCCAATACGATATCGCAGCAGGGCAGGTCCAGGGGTAAATTCCAAAGGCAATACAGGCACGCCCAAGGCCCAGGGCTTGGAGAATACACCTTCTCATGGAATCTTCTTTTGCTTTCTTTTTTGAGGTTTCCATCTATATCCATATGACAAGCATGGGGAGATATGGCGTCCAGGGAGATGCGATGGGAGTCTCTCAGATCTCATCCGCCTTGCCTTCTGAAGTCTGAAAGCTTACAAAAACTCACAACACAGTTTTGCAAATAAGACACCACAAACAACACCATGAAGTTCTTGGATTTAGTTGTCAGATGTATTTCCTTAACTGCTGAACACTCTTTTTTAGACAGCAAGCCTATTAAAAGCCTATTGTCCATTTCCCTATCACAAACCCTCTGCAACCTGCTTCTAACTTTCTAATTCCTTTCTTTCCCAGTTGGGACATTCTTATGATAAGCTCTTCCTCATGCAAAAGTGCTTTCTTACTCTTACGGTATTTCCTTTCTTTCATACATATATATTTAGAATATCTGTCCTTTATTTTGTCACTTTCATTTCTAGCCAAGCGGCATTCTCCCTGTCTCAGGAACTCTCCTACTGGGCGTAAAGGTCAACAATCTTTCTCCTTGGCTCTATTGTATTTTGGCAACTAAGCTGTTCATCAGTTGAATTGCTTTGAAGTCACACCCAAAGTTTTATCTTTTCTGTCTCTAGGCAGGGTCTCAAGGGTAAACAAAGTTACCTTGAACTGAGCTAGTTAATGGCTTAACCTGAGTTAGTGATAAAGTGGGGGTCTGAGCTGGAATGCTTATCACAGCGTCTGAGTTCTGGCCAGTTTTTTCATTACTATTGAGCAAAGCCAAGGGCGTTTAGACAAATTATTAGAAAATTTATTTCCACGGACTCAATTTCTTTTCCATAGTCCTGATCTCACATCACCAGAGCAATTCGTGTAGAGAGTTAAAAGAATACCAAGAGAATAATAGTTATGAAGGGTATCTAAAAGTGGGGGATATTTTGGCCAGAGACGACACCTCCTTCTCGGGGCTTTTTGCCGATTTTTACTATGTGGAGTGGGGTCTCAACACATAGATGCCGAGACAGCAGGATGTCTTGGCAAGAGACTTTAGCGGAGACAAAGGAGAAAGGCGGTGCTGAAAGCAGTCTCCATGTTGGCGGTGGAGAATTGTATTCAGGAGAAGCAGAAATCGGAGCCTACCAAGCTTATTTATTTATTTATTTATTTATTTATTTATTTATTTTGGAGAAATTACACCAAAGGTTGAATGCTACTGTCGCACATGCTTAAGAAGATTGGACAACATTCAGAGTGAAAAGAGAGCTTGGGAAAGATTTGAAATGGTGGAGGCAGTGGCAATGGCAGTAGCCAGTACTCAGGGGAGGCAGAGATCTGATGCATTACACCTAGAACCTTTGAAGTAATGACCCCAGAGGTAGAATGCTACCACCACCACACACCCTCGAGAACGTGGGACAAATAGTTGGGCGAAGAGGGTGCTCGGATTAGAGCCTGCCGAGAGGTGAGGCCGGCGACGGACACAGCAAAGCTGGGATCGGAGCCTGCCATGAGGTAATGCCAGTGCTGGGGCCTCCGAGGCCGGGATCGGAGCCTGCCGAGGGGTTAGGCTGGTGCCAGGGCCAGCAGCCGGCATCAGAGCCTGCCATGAGGCAATGCCAGTGCTGGGGCCTCCGAAGCCAGGATCGGATCCTGCCGAGGGGTTAGGCCGGTGCTGGGGCCTCAGAGGCCTGGATCAGAGCCTGCTGAGGGGTTTGGCCGGTGCCGGGGCCACTGGCCGGCATCGGAGCCTTCCGTGAGGCAAGGCCGCTACTGGGGCCTCTGAGGCCTGGATCGGAGCCAGCTGAGGGGTTAGGCTGATGCCAGGGCTATCAGCTAACATTGGAGCCTGCTGTGAGGAAGGCTGGCCCAGGATCAGAGCTAGCTGAGGGGTTAGGCCGGTGTCGGGGCCAGTGAGGCCAGAACCGGGGCCTCCCATGAGGCAAGGCTGCTGCTTGAGCCAGCGAGGTCTGGATCAGTCCACCGGGTAGCCAGGCCACAACTGGGGCCGTCAAGAGTGGGATCGGTATTTGCAACACAGCATGCACAGAGAAATATCGCAGAAAATTAAAACCAGATGCTTCCCCTAATCAGCAATAACTAGGAGGAAAGGGGCAACAGGAAGTGGTCGAGCTATAGAAAGGGCCCTATAGTGAAGCAATTAAGGTGACCAATCAGAGGGTATGGAATAGGGGAAAATGGAGTCTCTTTAAAAAGCAGGAGGTATATAAACATATGTATCAAAGTTAATCACCAAATAAGCAGGGGATCGAGGGAGGGGGAGGGAATGGGATGGAGATTGGATGAGGGCTAATTGGATGATGTGTGCTTGTATATCCTCTCAAGTCTTATATTCCAATGTGATGTATGATTACAATGCACCATAAAAAATAAATATATATATATATATATATATATATATATATATATATATATATATATATATATCTGGGAGTGTAGCCTGGAGGTAGAAGGGCTTCCAGGAACCCCAGTACCACCAAATAAATAAATAAATAAATAAATAAATAAATATAAAAAATATTAAAAAGTGGAATATAAAATGTACTTGGAACTATATTTCACCTGAGTTTAATCTCCAGTGTCACAAAAAAAGAAAAAAATCAAAAGAGAATTCTAATCAAATTAAGCTATTGTATCTTTAAAAAGTAGCTCTTCTATATCTTGGCTTTTGAGTACCCCATCTCAGTTGTCAGGATTCCTGGCACTAAGCATTCTCATAGGGGCTGCCTTCATTCTTCCACAGCCATGAGCAACGTGTTGTAAGCAAACACAAGGGAGTCAGGAAAATGCTGAGTGGAGGCTCTGAGGAGTGAGAATAGGTGCAGAGGGGAGCACACGTGAGAGCCACGCAGGGACATGGGGAATTTTGACACACAGTTGGCCAAGAGAGAGCCTGAAAGAATGGCCTGAGGGACTTTAGAACAGCATACCAAGTTATTGTTTGTGAATTCCAGGTGGTCATTTTAACTTGAAATATAGCAGTTCCTGATGAAATAGGGACGCTTTGTGACCAGAGAGTAGGATAGGCCAAATCAAGGAAAGCATTCATTTGGCTGTGGACAGTGATGGCAACATAGGCAGGTGAGGTGGGGAAACAACTGGAGATTTTGACTCTGTTTACTTATTGAATTTCAGATCCTAACTCATAGAGACTTTTCACACATTACCATGGCTACTACCACAAAGATTTTTACTGTGTACTTATCGAATTGGACTTTTCACACATATTACCATGGCCATTATCGCAAAAAACAAAATTGCATGTTATGGCTACAAGTCGAGGAAAAAAAAACTTGTTTATTATTGGTAGAAATGTACAAAGCAGCAACTGATAAAGGAAAGAATACAAATGTTGTAAAAAAATTATAATGAAATTACCATATCATTAAGCAATCAACTTCTGTATACCTATCCCAAAAAATTATAAACAAAATCCTAAAAGGAATATTATAAAAGCTATGTTATAGAAGCACAACTTGGAATAGTCTTGAAATTAAACAACCTAATCATCCTCTGGTAAATGATTGGCATAAGAAAATGTAATATACATATATACATACAATGAAATAGCATGTGGCTTTAAAAAATAACATACTCTCAGATACAACAACCTGAATGATATATGAGAACATTTTTATAAATACTATCAACAAGTCACAGAGACAAGTATAGATTTTTTTCAATTATAAAAAGTATCTATAATAGATAATTTTATAGAAACAGATTATATGAAATACCAAGAAATATAATATTTTTATGTACAGTGAACTTGTTGCCGAAAGAAGTCCCCAGTGATTCATTTATTGAATTATCAATTGTGTGGTGAGGATGCCTGGAGAAAGCAAAAGCAAAAAATAGGGTCAGTAATCTTTGAGCAGGTGACTTAAACTTTAGTGCGGTGAAATTCACTGACATCTTTCCAAAAGATCTCTAGACATATAATGTCAGAAACTCTCATAAACGTGACTGCTCAGCTTAGAATTGTTGTCTTTTTTGGAGGACCATATTAATCATAAAAATGCTTTTCTATCTCTTAAATATGACTTACACTAGAGTTTACTTTGTCTCACAGTATTATAGTTATGCCATCCTGCATTGGTTAGGTTGAGGTTATTTATACTTATCTATGTTTTTATTGGTGCACTGTAGCATACATCTTAAGGGATTACAAGATGGTAAGGGCATACATACACACATCACTCATTTAACCATTCCCCAATTCCCACCCCATCTCTCCCTTCTCTCTCCTTCTCATGTTTGTCTTATTGACTGATTTTGATATGTTTGTGATTATATATTGTGTAAATTTGGGATTTTCCCTCTTACCCCATTCCCCTCTTCTAAGTTACGTGGCCTTATTTTCTTCTCTATGGTTTCTCCTTCTTCATCTAGAGTTCCTCTTATGACCCTTTAAGTCCCTGGCTTCCACATATTAGGAAAAACATCTGATTTTTTTATTTTTTGTGACTGACTAATCTCACTTAGCATAATGATCTCCAGTTCTATCGATTTCCCTCAAATGACCTAATTTTGTTCTTCTTTTTGGCTGAGTAAAATTTCATTGTGTACATATTGCATAGTTTTGTAATTATTCATCTATTGAAGTACCACTTTGCTAGTTCCATAGTTTAGCAACTGTGAATTGTGTGGCTATGAACATAGATATACATGCATTAGTTTCACTTTAACTTTTTTTTTAATTGCAGTACTAGAGATAGAACCCAGGGTCATTCTGCTGCCTGAGCTACCCCTCCAGCCTTATTTGTATTCTTTATTTTGAAACAGGGTATCACTGAATTGCAGAAGGTCTCACTAAGTAGCTGAGGCTATCCACAAACCATGATCCTCCTGTCTCAGCCTCCCAAATATTAGGATTACAAGCATGTGCCACACGTATTGCTTCAATTTAACTTTTGTGTGTCCTTATATTTATAGTGTACTTTATACAAACAACATATAAGCAGATTTTATGTTTAAGCCAGTATTACAATTCTTTTTTTTTTTTTTTTTGGTGGTACTGGGGGTGGAAGCCAGAGGCCTTCTACCTCTGGGCTATACTCCCAGACCTATTTTATATTTTTATTTGGAAACAGGGTCTCACTAAGTTGCTGAGAGCCTCACTAAGTACCTGAGGCTGGCTTCAAACCTGTGTGATCCTCCTGTCTCAGCCTCCCAAGCACGGGGATTACAAGCGTGTGCCACCATGCCCAGCTCAATATTACAATTCTGTGGTTTTATACAGACTATTTAGCTGACTTAAATCTAAGGTGATTACTGAAATTTATGCGTTAAAAGAACAATTTTTTCTATTTAATTTCTAATTGACCTATATGACATCAATTCATTTAGGTTGAATAAAGAAATCAATAGTTTTTTAAAAATTTGACTGCTCTAGGGAAAAGGGAGAAGACAAACTCAGTGATGGTGACTAAAATAATTTAGGGAGAAATTTAAGAATTCAAGTGTAAGTAAGCCTCTGTAAACTTAAAGCAGATAGTCAAAGTGCAAAAGTCTTAAGCAAGATTCCAAATCCAATAATGAATTAAGAATTGTCTCTTAGAAAAAAACCACAAGAAAACCATTTTTGTTGAAATGCTTCTTGGTATGTCATTCCTAAATGTGTACCTAAGACATAGAAATAGTCAGAGAAATGATATGAGTATCACGAAAATGCAGAAAACTGCAATAAACACGAAAAACGTAAGAAAGCCTTAAGTTTTCACAATTTTTTCATATTCAGGAAATTACTCATACTGCAGAGAATTCTTATAAAAGAAAACTCTGTAGTAAAACTCTCAGGTAATACAGTTGTCTTCAAATTCATGAAGGATTTCACATGAATGGAAATATCAGGAATACAAGCAAGGTAGGAAAGCCTTTAGGAGATTCAGTTATATAAAAATATATCAAAATTTCACACTAGGGAGAACCCTTTATGTGTGTGAGTAACGTGGGGATAGCTCAATTACCCCTTTATGCGTTCCAAGACGCATGATAATAGGATGGATATGGCTCAAATCTGGGCAAGTGTCTGCACTATTTGCAAACCCGCCAACAGTGTATGAGTTTCTATTTCTTCAAATCCTCACCAGCGTTTATTGTTTGCTATTCTAATTGGGGTTTTATGGAATCTCAATGTAGTTTTGATGTTTATCTCCCTGACTGCTAATGATGTTAAATATTTTTATATGCTGATTGTCTATTTGCATCTTTCTTTTCTGAAGTGTCCATTTGGTTGACTGGACCATTTCTTGATGGGGTTGTTTGCTTTTTAGCAGTATATTTTTAAATACTTTGTATATTCTAGATATTAGTCCTCTATCAGAGAAATAAGTAAAAAAATCACCCTTCATGTTGTCTATTAAGATCCATGATGGTTTTATTTGATGCACAGAAGGTCCTTAATACAATTACACTTACTAATCATCATTTTAAGTTCTAGGGTCTTGTGAGTCTTGGTAAGTGTCTACTTATGCTTATATGCTGAATATTTAGATGTAGACCTTCCTATAGTAATTTTAAAGTCTACAGTGTAAGTTAAAGGTCACTAATAAAACTTGATGTGACTTTTGCTCAGGATAAAAGATCAGGTTTAATTTAATTTTTCTATAAATGGATAACTAATTTTGCCAATACTATTTGTTGTAAGGCTGTTTTTTCTATAATGTAGGTTTTTGACACCTTTGTAAGAAATTAATTGGGTATAAATGGGTGGATTGTATCTTACTTTCTGTTCCACTGGTTGTTTATGTCAGTATTTGTGCAAACACCATGCCACTTGATTACTATAATCCTCTAGTAAATTTGAAGTCGGGACTCAAATTACTACTTCTAGTTCTTGACATTTCACACTAGATCCTTTATTGGACTCTATTCATGTTTTTTTGCTTTGTAAAGATCATACACTGACCACAACAAATGTTGATGATAATGCAGTCCCTGGAACCTTCATTCACTGGTGACAATTCAAAATGGCACAATTATAATGGAAGATTGTTTGACAGATTCCTATAAAAGTGAATCCATTCACATTATGCGATCCAGAAATCACATTCCTTGATATTTACTCAAAGGACTTAATGACATATGTCCACAAAATACCTGTACAGTAATTTTTACAGAAGATATTCTCATATCTGCCAAATCTTGAAAGCAACCATTATATTCTTTAGTAGGGGAATAAAAAGATAAATGACATTTTGCTCAATGTTAAAAAGAGATGAAATATGGAGTCATAAAAATAACATAAAGAAATAAGTACAAACTACTAAGGGAAAAAGTCCATTTGAAATGGCTGCCGGCTCAATGATTCCAATAATATAACAACGTGGAGAAAGAAAAACTGTAGAGACATTTAAAAATAAATATTTTACAATTTGCAAAGGAAGAATGAAGAAATAAATAGCACAGAAGATATTTAGAGTTGTGAATATACTCTGTAACTTACTATCATGGTGGATACATGTCAATTTACCATTGTCAAAGCCCATAGAATACACACAGAAAGAGTAAATCATGCTAAGGAGAAAATAGAAAATAAAGAGACTTCAGATGAAAGAGATAAAAGACCAGTAGAATTATGGAATAAGACTGTAGAAAGGAGGTAGGAAAGGGGGAAAAGGAAGACCAAGGAAGGGTATTGTTCAAATAATGATATACATAGATAAAAGTGTCACTACCAATCCCACTAATATGTATGTGGAAGGAGGAGTGTGAAATGAGGTGGGTTACAGAAAGAAATGTACTAGATGCTGTGAGCATGCATATTTGAGACCCACAATGATGTATAATTACAATGCATGAATGAATAAATCTAAAAAGAACATTGAACCCTAAAGGAAACTATGGATGTTGAGTGATAATATGCATCCATGCAGGCACACCATTGGAACACATGTGCTGCTCTAACTTTGGGTGTTGTTTGTGGAGTGAGTATGTGGAGTGATGGTTAAATTAAAGGACTGCACTTGCTTCTCAATATTATTTGAAACATAAAACTGCTCTAAAACAAGGTTTATTTGAAACAAAAAATAGAAGTTAAAAGTTGATCACAGGGCAAAAAGTTGTGATTATAATAGATATTAAAAGATATATATTTCAAAATTGCTGAAACTTTAGACTATACATGGGTGACCACCAGAAAATAAAAATTTGCAAGTGGATCAATTTTCTTATTAGCCTGATGATTGTTCTACATCATAAAGATAAAAAATTGCATATTATTCCAAAATACTTAAAAACATCATTTTAAATGAAGGGAAGTATGATATTAACATTCCCTTTAAAGTAAAAATTAAAAACAATATCAAGTGCAGTGTGCTTTATGCAATTGGATGTGTCAAAGTTTGGAACATAAATGTTTACTATCATATAGTCCTGGTGAATTGTATCCTTTTTCAGTAAGAAATAATACTCTTTTTGTTAAGTTTTGTATTCAACTATGCTTTGTCTTATAAAAGAGTAGCTACCACTACTTCCTTTCAGTCTTCACTAGATGGAGTATTTTTTTCATCATTTCTCCATTAGCCTGTGAATATCTTTCCTATATGGAATGTTTCTTGTAAGAAAAATATAGTTGTATTTTTATTTTTATTTCTTTTAATTTTTTTTAATTGGTGCACTGTATTCATACATCATAGTGGGATACAAACTTTTGTAGACATACATGCACACAACGCCCAGTCAGCCCCCACCCGATCCCTACCCCTTCCTCTCCCCATCCCTCCCTCCCATGCTTGGCTTAGTGGTTGAAATCTAGTATTATAACAATTTATCCAAAATTAAAAATGATAATCTCACATAACAGTTTCATTTGTCTGATACCAAGCTTTTGATGACTTAAAGATAACATTTGAATATTTCTTTTTACTTTCTTTCTTACAAGAGAATATTTTTTTCTATTTTTTTAGGTGAAACTATCATATATTTATATATTTATTTTTCAGAAAAAAAATTCTATCCTAATATGGAAAATGGACTCTAGATACCCAAAACGATCTTGAAAAAGAACAAAGCTAGAAGATATATATTTTCTGATTTCAAACCATATAAAGCTACAATAATTGAAACAGTTTAGTACTATTCTAAAGGCAGATCTATAAACCATTGGAGTTAAATAAAAGCCTAGAGCTAAATTCTTCCCTATATTGTCAAGTTATTTTTGACAAGGTTTCCACGAACATTTGGTGGTAGAAATAATAATCTTTTAACTAAATATTGTTGAAAAATAATAATTACATGGAAAAGAATAAAATTGGACCCTTACCTAATCCCATATACAAATATTAACTCAAAATAGATAAAAGACCTAAATATAAATCTTAAGACTATAAACTTTTAGGAGAAAATCTGGGTCATAAAACCTCACAACATTGAAATTGGCAGTGATTTCTTGGATATGATTTCAATGGCACAGGCAACAGAAGAGTATACAAACTCCCTAAAAAATAAAAAAATAAAAATTGTATATCCAAAGACAATGTAAACAGAGTTAACAGTTACTAATAGAATGAGATAAAATATTTCCAAATGCTATATCTGAAGTTATATTAATATTCCAACCAGAAATCCTAAAAATTAACAACAATAAAGGCAAACAATACTATTTAGAGATAGGTAAAAGACTAACATAAGTAATGAATCTCCACAGATAACCAATCTTAGTTGTCTGTTAGATGGAAACTCTTGTTTCTCTGGTTCTGGTGTGTGTTACCTATTTCTTCTTTGTAGTTAATCTCTTTGAGTATTTTCTCTAGCGCTGGTTTTGAAGACATAAATTCCTTCAGTTTCTGTTTGTCATGGAAGCTTCTTATTTCTCCATCTAATTTGATAGGAATTTTTGCTGGGTAGGAAATTTTTGGCTGGAAGTTGTTTTCTTTCAGAGTTTGGAATATGTTACTCCAAGCCCTTCTGGCTCTCATGACTTGGTTTGGGAAGTCTGGAGTGATTCTAATTGGTTTGCCTCTGAATGTCACTTGGCCCTTTGTTTTTGTTGCCTTTAAGATTCTCTGCTTGGCTTCCACATTGGTCATTTTGACAATTATGTGGCGTGGGGATCCTCTTCTCCGATCCTGTCTAAAGGGAGTTCTATAGGTTTCCTGGACCTGTGTATCAACCTCTTGCTCTATGTCTGGAAAATTTTCTGCTATTACTTCCTTGAAGAGATTGTTGATCCCTTTGGTTTCACCTTCTTTTCCCTCCTCTATTCCAATTATTCTTAGGTTAGCTCTCTTAAAATGGGCCCATATTTCTTCAATATCAGATTCCTGCTGTCGGATATTTTTTCCTAGATTAGAAACTATGCGTTCATTTTTGGAATGATCATCTTCTAAGAGCGAGATTCTGTTCTCCATGTGGTCTAATCGGTTGTTTGTGCTTTGAATTGAGGCCTTTACTTCATTAATTGCATCCTTTATCTCTTTTTGGCTCTCTCTGAGTTCTTTTCGAAGCACCTCTATTATTTCTACAGTTATTTTCCTGATTTGATCTTCTAGAAATCTCTGATTTTCTGTTTTATCGGGTTCTGATGTTGTGGGGTTGTGGACATTCATCGCTCCAGTATTATTCCTCTTTCCCATGATTTCGGAAGTTTGTGCCTTCTCTGGGTTCTTCCCTTGGGTCACTATGACTTCACTTAAGGTGCTCTGGATCTCGAGTCAGTAGTATTTCAGACCCCACTACTCCTTTACTGGGTTGTATCACAGAGTCTCTGACCCAGAGAGTCGATAGAGCCTGCTTTAGACTTGTGGGGGGGTGCCAGGTTGCACGTTCTCCTATGGTGTGATATCTCTGCCACCGCCCCTCCCCCACTGGGTCAAGTCCCAGGGAGTACAGTACTGGGATTTCTCCTCTGTGGCCCGCAATTTGACTCACTGTTCTTGAGTACGCAGATGTAGCTGTATTGGACTCAGTGAATTCGCTGCTGCTGCCAGTGGCAATATGGCACCCCTGCTACGCCCTCGGCCGTGAGGCTGTCATATTTCTTCTTGGTTTTGATTTCCACTCTGAATCCCTGCAGCATGTGCTGAGCTCAGCCACTGGGAGCTTTAGATTTTACCTGCGGCGAGAAATCCCGCCTGGCTGTTTTGCAGCGGCTCACCTCGGCTCACTGTAGCCGTCTGGTGAACTCGCCGCTGCCGCCGGCAGTAAAGCTCTGCTGCCACGTCCTCGGATGTGAGGCCGGTGTATCTCCTCTGTGGGTCTGAGCTCTGTTCTCAGTCTGTTTTGTCTCTGGAGCCTGGTGATTTTTTTGTTTCTCTGGTGATGGTGTTTTCTGGCTATGAAAGGCGCTGATTTTGTGGTAATGGAGATTGGTTGTTAGCGGGGCTCTTAAGCCCCACTTTTCTCGGTCACCATCTTCCCAGAAGTCCGGATTTTTATTTTTAATGCACTTATCTAGTCTGTTTTTTTTTAATTAGTGAGATGAGACCATATATAATTCATGTTACTATAGAGTAGTGACTCTTCTTTTTAATTGTATTTTCTGTTTATTGCAGTTTTGCTTCTGCATAAACTTTGTTTTTCTACTGAAATGCTTTGCTGTTCTGACTCTGATATTAATTTTTCTGTGTGTTATTTGTTTTCTCTAGTAGTCATGAATTTGTTTAGTTTATAATGCTAAGATACACCCCTTGCCATATTTTTTATTTTTTATTTTGAAACCGGGTCTCACTGAGTTGCAAAGGGCCTCACTAAATAGCTGAGACTTTCTGCAAACCACAATCCTCTAGTCTCAGCCTCCCAAATGCTGGGATTATATGTGTGCACCACTACGCCCAGCTCTCCATCATCAATTTTCTATAAGTAACATCACTTACAAACACTAAGAAATCCAGACATTAAGACACAGATATACCTCAATACAGAAGCATATCTCTTTTAAAATTAGTTCAGATCCTCAGACAAAAAGTCAATAAACTTCTCAGACCTATAGAATCATGTAAATCAACTGGACTCAATAGACAATTAAAATGTATTATTTTTTATTTTTATTGATGTATGGTAGTCATACATCTTAATGGGTTTTAAAAGAAATGGTGAGGACATACATGCACACATCACCCATTTAGCCCTTACCCTATTCCTACTCCATTTGCTTTCCCTCCCTCCTTCTCATGCTTGGCTTAGTGATTGACTTTGATATGTTTGTTAAGAATATCATGTGCTTTGGAGAATTTCTCCTTTCCACTTTCCCATTCCCTCAGTTAGGTTGCCTTATTTGCTCATCTACAGAATCTCCTTCTTCACTAGAGTTCCTCTTATTACCCATTTCTCCCTAGCTTTCACATATTAGGGAATGCATCTGATATCTTATTTTTTGAGACTGATGAATATCACATAGAATAAATGTCCTCCACTTCCATCCATTTTCCTGTAAATGATGTAGTTGTGTTTTTTATTACTGAGTAAAATTTCATTGTATACATATCCCACATCTTTGTTATCCATTTATCTGTTGATGGGCATCTTGGTTGGTTCCATAGTTTGGCTATGGTGAATTGTGCAGCTATGAACATAGATATGCATGCATTAATTTGGTAGTTTGGTTTCCTTTCTATTGGGTAGATACCCAAAAGTGGTATTGCTGGATCATATGGTAAGTTCATTCCCATTCTTCTGAGAATCCACCATACTGTTTTTTAAAGTGGTTGCACTAATTTGAAATCCCACCAACAATGCTTAGAGTTTTCACTTCACATATTTGCCAGCATTTGTTGTTTGTGTTTTGAATCATTGCCATTCTACTTGAAGTTAGGTGAAACCTCAGGGTAGTTTTGATTTGCATCTGTCTAATTATCAATGATTTTGAGCATTTTTTCATGCATTTATTGGCCATTTGTATTTCTTTCTTTGTAAACTATTTAATTCACTTGCCCATTTTCTGATTGGGTTATTTTCCTAGTGTTGAGTTTCTTGAGTTCTCTGTATAGTCTAGATATTAGTCTTCTATTGGAGGAGTAGTTGGCAAAACTCTTCTCCCATTCGGTTAGCTCTCAATTGAGGTACTTGACAGTTTCCTTTGCTGTACAGAAGTTCTTCGGCTTCATGCAATCCCACATATTGATTTGCCTTTTAGTTTCTTGTTCTTTGGGGGTCTTGTTAAGAAAGATTTTTATCTGTGACTATGTGATGCAGTTTTGAACCTATGCCCTCTTGAAGGATCCTCAAGGTCTCTGGTCTAATTTCCAAGTCTTTGCTTCATCTTGAATTGACTCTTGTGCAATGGTGAGAAATTGTGATTTATTTCTATTTTTCTGCTTATGGGTAACCAATTTTGCCAACACCATTTGGCAAACCTGTTCAGGATATCTTTTTTCCAGTATATGTTTTTGTCCAGTTTGTCAAATATCAATTGGCTATAAGTGTGTGAATTTATTTCTGAGTATTCTATTCTGCTTTATTGGTCTATGTTTCTGTTTTTGTGACAGTGTCATGATGTTTTAATTACAACAGTTGTGTAGTATAGTTTAAAGTCAGGTATTGGTGTACATGTTGCCGGCAAAGAGGGGAGCCTGATGACTCGGAAATTTGAATACCACAGTAGCATGGAGTGTGACCTCATGGAGAATGACATCTTGGAGTCATTGGAATATCTGGAATACAAGGGCCCATTGTTGGATGATGGTGCACTGTCCCAAGCAGTCTTTGCTGAAGCCAGTTCCCCAGAGTTTACCAAACTCTGTGCTTGGCTGGTGTCGGAATTAAGAGTACTCTGTAAACTAGAGGAAAAGATGCAAGCAACCAACAGTCTGCGTGAAGCTGAAGAATTCCAGCTTGAGGTGAGTGTGCTACTAGGGGAGATGAACTGCCCGTATCTTTCACTGACATCTGGGGATGTGACCAAGCACCTTCTTGTCCAGAAGAACTGCCTCCTTTTGCTCACATACCTCATCTCAGAACTAGAAGCTGCCAGAATGCTCTGTGTGAATGCTCCTCCAAAAACAGCTCAAGAAGGAGGCGGTAGTGAGGTCTTTCAAGAGTTGAAAGTCATATGTATTGCTCTAGGAATGTCCAAACCTCCAGCCAATATAACTATGTTCCAATTCTTCAGCGGGATTGAAAAAAACTTAAAGGAAACATTAGCAAAAGTTCCACCTAATCATGTGGGAAAACCTATATTGAAGAAGCCAATGGGACCAGCCCACTGGGAAAGATAGAAGCGATTAACCAAGCCATAGCCAATGAATATGAAGTCCAGAGAAAACTGCTAATCAAACATTTGGACGTCACTGTGCAGTCCTTTGGCTGGTCTGATAAAGCTAAGAGTCAGACAGAAAAATTAGCCAAGGTTTACCAGCCGAAGCATTCAGTCTTATCTCCTAAAAGTACAATTTCTGTTGCCCATCTCTTGGCTGCAAGACAGGACTTGTCAAAGATTGCAAGGACAAGCAGTGGTTCTGTAAGATAAAAGACTGCCTGTGCCACCAATAAGGTGTTGATGGGTAGGGTGCCTGACAGAGGTGGTAGACCCAATGAAATCGAACCTCCACCTGCAGAGATGCCACCATGGCAGAAAAGGTAAGATGGCCCCCAGCAGCAAGCATGAGGCCAAGGAGGAAGGAGAGGAGGCTAGGAACTTTCCTCATATGGAGGGCAGAGGCCATGAACAAGGAGGGAGAGGTGGACGTGGTGGCTATGAGCATGGTGGCCAAGGGGGAGGAAGAGGAAGTAAGCATCATGGAGGCTGGACGGATGGTGGGAGTGGAGGAGGAGTTGGCTACCAATATGGTGGTTACCGAGATTCAGGTTTCCAGCTGGGTGGCTATCATGGTGGCCACAGCAGTGGCTATCAAGACGGTGGCTATGGTGGCTTCCAGACATCATCATATATAGGAAGTGGTAGATACCAGGGTGGTAGATACCAGCAGGACAATAGATACCAAGATGACGGGCACCACAGTGATCGAGGCAGTGGTCGTGGTGGGAGAAGTGGTCGCAGAGGCCGAGGGGGTCGTGGAGGCCAGGGAAGGGGTTGGGGAGAAAGGGGGGCCAGACTTACCACCAAGGGGGTCAGTTTGAACAGCACTTCCACCATGGAGGCTATCAGTATAATCACTCTGGATTTGGACAGGGAAGACACTATACTAGTTAAGGCTACAGAATCTTCCATTTTGCTAGAGCTTAGATAATAGAAACCTAGTTCCAGAATCCTGAATCCAACATCTGTTATGAATTAATGCGAGACCACAGGTGGCAGGCAGATTCCTGCTTGGCATAAGCATTTGTTGGTCTTCTTTGATTTTTTTTTTGTTGTTGTTGTTGTTGTTGATGATGTTTTTTAACGGACTTAACATAATGCTGTTTATTTGGGAAACACATACATCTCTCCTTTCTATGGAGCCGTTTTTAAAAAGTAAATCAAAATTGCCTTTAATTGACCAGTAGACTAATTCCACAGTCAGAACATGCATACTTTTTTTTTAATTACTTGAATAAATTAGTTTTCAAATGCAGTTTTGAAAATGAGGATTCGCCTAGACTTTTTTTTAGATCTACCAAGATATCTTCCTCATATTAACAAGTATATATATATATATTGCATAAAGTATCTTAATGCCTACTTTCTGAGAACATCTCTGACCCTGAGTGGCATTTTATTCAGAGAGGAGGTGCCACATTTGCTTTATGATAGACTCCTTAGGTCAGTTCCTATTAAATGAGCTCTTCTGCAGATAGCACAGTCAGTAGCCTTATTCTGCTGGTGGAATACTGTACCATATGCTCAGCTCAAAACATTGAACATGGCCAAAATCCATTAAGACTATAAAAGCAAACCAAGATGTGAACCTATATTACATTTAAGCATTAGTTAAGTATAGTAATTCAAACTGACCTACATCCATCTAAAACAAGTTCCTCGTTCAACCTTATTTTTACTTGAAGTCTGCTAGAAGAAACAGCAAACAGAAATTTGTTTTATGGTTTTTTTTTTTTTTTTCAAAATGGTGACTGAGGGACACAGCACTCCTCAGTAGCTGAAGCAAATAAAGTTCAAATACTTAGAAAGCTGTGTCTTAATCAACAAAATAAATACATACCAGGAACCAAAACAAATCCTGGTACCTCGGGGGAACTCTGAACTTGAAGAAGAAGAAGAACATAGATCAGACACCGGACCAGTTGCAGATACAATCGCCGGCGGCGGGCTGCTTTTGCGGGCCCGCGGAGCTGCTTTCGCGGGCCCGCGGAGCTGCCTGCCCGATAGTCCCAATAGTCCCACAGCAAGATAATCCGGGACTGAAAACAGCGAGCAGCACCCACGTCAGAATTCTGTGTGCTCACCAGCGACTGGATCACAACAGCATAGAGACTCCCACGAATCCTGAACCAAGGAAGACAGGTACCTGCGGGCGCCCAGGGAAGTGCGGACCCTAGCGTGCGCTGCACCCCAACCCCCCAGCACGCCCAAGCCTCAGACCTGAGCACTCCCCTCTGCGCACCTTGTCTGCGCCCCGGTCCCCTGTTAGCAGTCAGTGCCTGTCCCACTCTCTCCACTAAATTGGAGCCTGCCTGTGTGTAGCCCCCCTGCCACCTTGCCAGAGACTGCCTTCCAGGCTGCGAAAGCCCTGTGTAAACCGGAAATCTCCTTGGGGCACCCCCAGTTTCTACATCCCGCGGGAGGCAGAGACCATTACTGGGCACCACGCACTGGATCCTTGAACACCTATCCTGCACTCCTAGCCCACCACTGGGTGTTCCCACACTCCTGGTAGCCAGTTGCTTAGTTCTAAGCGAGAACTCAGCTCAATACACCTTGGAAGAGCATACCAGCAGCAACAGACAGCTGCATCCACTCACTCCTGGGTCCAGTAAAAGCAGCACACCCAGCCTGCACTCTTGGAATAGGCAGAGCTCTGGCAGCAAGCGTGGGCACCCAGGAACCAGCACCCATTTGCCCAGGGTACATCTTGGGACCACACCGGCTAACCCAGCTGGAATTTCCAGAGACACAGGAAAATCCATCGGGCCACAATATCTGCACAGGACCTCAGGGGGAGGTTCTAATTATCCCTTGGTCATGCTCCACCCATGTTGTAGGGAAGCACAGGCTGGAGTCTAGGGTGGTGAGTGCAGAGGTACTGACCACAGGTTAGAATTTCGCAGAACCTGTGAATTGTACAGAATCAAATAAAAGTGAAACCAGACATTCGGACACATAAACCTAAAGCAACTAAAGGAGAGAAGGTGTCCAAACACCCAGAGTGACCTAAGAAGATAAAAAATAGAGTACAAAGAAAACTAAGAGACATTGGATGGTATTCTGAAAGTTACCAAAGCAATCAGATACGCACATATTATATAGACCTGACCCCATATGCGTAAATAAGGAGGACTGTTTATTTTACTTTTAATGTGGATGTTTTGTTTTATTTTGCTTTTACAGTGCTTTTGTTTTGGTATGGTTATTGCTGTTTTATTTTTTTTCTTTTAACCCACACTTCTCTTACTTTCACATGTTGTTTTTTTTATATATATATTGGACAGTTTGCCTTATTTTTTTATTTCACACAGCTGCTAGTTCCTTTTATTTTATTCTTGTTCTTTTTTCCTCTTTCTTCCTCTTTCCTTCCTTTATTTTCATTCTCCTCCTTTGATTGGTTTTCCTCCCTTTTTCTTGGATTACATAATAGTCTTGGTATCTTGTGTGGATTTTTTTTCTATTCTTTTTTTATGTCTGTCTGCTCCTTCCATCACCCCTATTTACAAACCTTCCCACACTAACCCTACACACTCCCCCCCCCAAATTTTTCCACATAATATACCTCCTGGTCTAATACTCTAAGTATTTCTTACATCCATAATTACTCCATGAACGACAAGAGTCCTAGTAGTTAATTCTCTCTCATTCCTAGCAAGATTTCACCGTACCATACTTAAAGTCTTTCTCAACCTAAACATATCCTCTACCTAATCTGACTCCTTTACTAATCACCCCAGCTCCTCCCACATCACCCACCCTCAACACTGGAAAGGCTCTGCTGACTAGCCGCTACCCCAACTCCTAATATTAAGATTAGACTAAGCATAATACTCACGAACGATGGGTAGAAACCAGAAAAACAGGACAGAGAACGCTACAAATATGAGAACCAGGAATTATGAAGAGACAGCAGAAATCACGAATACTGACCTACTAGAAATGCAAGAAGGGGAGTTCAGAATCTTGTTGTTCAATATGATGAAAATATTTAAAACAAGTATAGAGGAGGTTAAAGGTGAAATAGAAACACTAAAAAAGAATCAGAAAGAGGTCTGGAATGAAATGAAAGAGGCAATAAGTGAAATGAAGACAGCAATTGAAAGAAACTCTGGAAGATTAGATGAAATGGAAAACAGAATATCAATATTAGAAGACAGTACATCCCAAACCGAAAACACAGTCAGTGATATACAGAAATCTTTACAGCAACAAAACCTAAACATCCAGCAATTATGGGATAATATGAAGTGCCCTAATTTATGGATAATAGGCATTGAGGAAGGGATAGAGGTACAGACCAAGGGCATCTGTAATATCTTCAAGGAAATAATCTCAGAGAATTTTCCAAATATGGAAAGAGACTTCGATCTTCAAGTCCAGGAGGCATACAGAACTCCACTGAGACAAAACCAAAGAAAGACCACTCCACGCCACATAATAACCAAAATGACCAATATAGAGGCTAAGGAAGGAATCTTAAAAGCAGCGAGAACAAAAGGACGGGTGACATATAGAGGCAAAACAATAAGAATCACGCCAGACTATACAACCCAGGTCATGAATGCTAGGAGAGACTGGTACGACGTGATTCAGACCCTGGAATAAAATAACTTCCAGCCCAAACTAATCTATCCAGCAAAACTACTATTCAAGATCAATGGCAAAACCAACGTCTTTCAGGATAAACAGAATCTCAAAAAATTCATGAATTCAAAGCCAACACTAGAGAAAATTCTTAAGGAAATAAACCATAAGGAAGAAAAAAGCAGACTTCAGAATCAGAGAAGAGAGGAAGTTAATAAGTGGTCCATTTAAGTAAAGAAGAAAGATCAAACCACCCAAGAGTAGACAGAACACAAAATGGCAGAAAACAAAATCATATTTCAATAATATCTCTTAATGTCAAAGGACTTAACTCACCAATCAAAAGACATAGACTGGCAATGTGGATTAGGAAACATAATCCAAATATATGCTGTCTGCAAGAAACACACCTCACAGCCAAAGACATTCACAGGCTGAAGGTGAAAGGATGGAAAAAGATATACCATGCCACCAGTGACCAAAAAAGAGCAGGGGTAGCAACCCTAATATCCAACAAAACAGACTTTAAACTAAAACACATCAAAAGAGACAAATCAGGGCACCTCCTTTTACTAAAAGGAACAATATACCAAGAAGATATAATGATAGTAAATATTTATGCCCCAAATATGGGTGCAACCACATTTGTAAAACAAACCCTTCTGGACATAAGATCCCAAGTAGACCCAAATACAATAATTCTGGGAGACTTTAATATGCCTCTCACACCACTGGATCGATCTTCAAGGCAAAAGATGAGTAAAGACGTTTTAGAACTAAAGGAAACCATAAACCAAATGGGCCTAATAGACATTTTCAGAGTATTTCAACCAGGAACTACAGAACACACTTTCTTCTCAGCAGCCCATGGAACCTTCTCCAAAATTGATCACATCCTGGGACACAAAGAAAATACCAGCAAATTCAAAAAATGTAATATAATTCCTTGCATCTTTTCAGACCACAACGGAATAAAAGTAGAAATCAACAACAGGAAACTCGAAAGGAAGTATTCAAATTCATGGAGAATGAATGATACACTATTGAACGATGAATGGGTAAGAGCAGAAATTAGGGAAGAAATAAAGAAATATATGGAAACAAACGAAAACAGAGACACAACCTACCAAAACCTATGGGACACCATGAAGGCAGTACTAAGAGGAAAGTTTATTGCATTGAGTGCCCACATAAAAAGGACGGAGAACCACCAAGTAAAGAACCTAATGACACAACTCAAGGACCTAGAAATTCTGCAACAGTCTATTCCCAAAGCCAGCAGAAGGCAAGAAATCATCAAAATTAGAGCAGAAATAAATGAAATAGAGAACAAAAAAACAATTCAAAGAATCAATAAAACAAAAAGTTGGTTCTTTGAAAAGATTAATAGAATTGATAAACCCCTGGCCAAACTAACCAAAAGAAAAAGAGAATCAACTCAAGTCATCAAAATTAGAAATGAAAAAGGAGATATCACCACAGATAGTGAAGAAATTCAAAATATTATCAGAAACTACTTTAAAATTTTATACTCCAATAGACTTGAAAACCTGGAAGAAATTGATAGATTTCTAAGCACAGTTAACCTTCCTACACTTAGCCAAGAGGACATAGCAAGCCTAAACCAACCAATAACAACTAAAGAAATAGAAAAGGCAATAAAAATTCTTCCACCAAAGAAAAGCCCAGGCCCAGATGGGTTCCCAACTGAATTCTACAAAACCTTCAGTGAACAACTAATACCAATACTGCATAACATGTTCTGGGAAATTGAAAGAGATGGAACTCTTCCAAATTCCTTCTATGAGGCCAGTATCACATTAATCCCCAAACCAAATAAAGATACCTCAAGAAAGGAAAACTACAGACCAATATCCTTAATGAACATAGATGCGAAAATTCTAAACAAAATACTAGCTATACGCATTCAAAACTATATCAAGAGAATAGTACATCATGACCAAGTTGGTTTCATCCCAGAAAAACAAGGCTGGTTCAACATACACAAATCAATACATGTTATTCACCACATAAATAGAACCAAGAACAAAAACCACATCATCATAGCAATAGATGCTGAAAAAGCATTCGACAAAATCCAACACCCATTTATGTTAAAAACACTGCAAAAAATTGGGATAGAAGGAAAGTACTTCAACATCATCAAGGCAATATACTACAAACCCAAAGCCAACATTATATTGAATGGGGAAAAACTGCAAGAATTTCCGCTACAGTCAGGAACAAGACAAGGATGCCCACTATCACCACTCCTTTTCAATATAGTCCTTGAGACTCTTGCTGCAGCAATCAGACAAGAGAAGGAAATCAAAGGAATTCACATAGGAAGAGAGGAATTAAAATTATCCTTATTTGCAGATGACATGATCCTTTATCTGGAAGACCCAAAGAACTCAACCAAAAGACTTCTGGACCTGATTGACAAATTCAGCAAAGTCACAGGTTACAAAATCAACCTAAAGAAACCAGTGGCTTTTCTTTATGCCAACAACGAATCCACAATGAAAGAAATAAAAACAACAATTCCATTCACTATAACCTCAAAACCAATAAAATACCTAGGAATAAACCTAACCCAAGATGTAAAAGACCTCTACAACAAAAACTATAAAACATTAAAGAAAGAAATTGAAGAAGACCTTGGAAGATGGAAAGATCTCCCGTGCTCATGGATAGGCAGAATAAATATCATCAAAATGGCCATTCTTCCAAAACTGATATATAGGTTCAATGCAATTCCCATTAAAATACCAGTGACATTCTTCAGAGACCTAGAAAAATCAATCATGAATTTCATATGGAGAAAGAAAAGACCTAGAATAGCCAAAGCAATTCTCAATAACAAGAAACACGCAGGAGGCATTACAATCCCAGACTTCAAACTATACTATAGAGCAATAGTAGTAAAAACAGCATGGTACTGGCACAAAAACAGATATACTGACCAGTGGATTAGAATAAAAGATACAGAAACAAACCCACACATCTTTAGTCAATTAATCTTTGACAAAGGGGCCAAACACATACGCTGGAGAAAAGACAGCCTTTTCAACAAGTGGTGCTGGGAGACCTGGCTAACCATTTGTAAAAAAATGAATCTAAACCCCTATATCTCACCTAACACAGGAATCAACTCAAGATGGATCAAAGACTTAGAAATTAGACCTGAGACTGTGAAGTTAGTAGAGGAGAACATAGGTTCAACACTACAACATATTGGCACAGGCAGTAACTTTCTCAACAAAACCTCCAAAGCTCAGGAAATTAAAGCAAGAATAAACAAGTGGGATAACATCAAACTAAAAAGTTTCTTCTCATCAAAGTAAACTATCAATAACCTAAAGAGGAAGCCTACAGAATGGGAAAGGATCTTTACCAGCCACCACTCTGATAGGGGGCTAATATCCAGAGTATACAAAGAGCTCAAAAGACTCTACACTAGCAAAACAAAAAACCCAATCAAGAAATGGGCAAATGAACTAAATAGACACTTCACAAAAGACGAGATACAAAGGGCTAATAGATACATGAAAAGATGTTCTTCATCACTGGCCATCAGGGAGATGCAAATCAAAACTACACTGAGATTCCATGTAACCCCAGTCAGAGTAGCAAGCATAAAGAAATCAAATAACAACAAATGCTGGCGAGGATGCGGGGAAAGAGGAACTCTTTTACACTTTTGGTGGGAATGCAAACTAGTTCAGCCACTATGGAGATCTGTGTGGAGATTCCTAAGAAAGGTGGGAATAGATCCACCATATGATCCAGCTATACCACTCCTGGGTATCTTTCCAAAGGGGTTGAATTCAGAGAAATACAGCAACATATGCATACCTATGTTCATAGCAGCACAATTTGTAATAGCCAAAATATGGAACCAACCCAGATCACCATCAACAGATGAATGGATAGCAAAACTGTGGGAAATACACACAATGGAATTCTATTCAGCCATAAAGAAGAACAAAATTATATCATTTGCAAGAAGATGGAAAGCCCTGGAGAACATTATGTTAAGTGAGATCAGCCAAGCACAGAAGAAGAAGATACATATGTTTCCTCTAATATGCCCAAACTAGGAAACACAAAGAATACCAGTGGGACTCCAGATATTGAAGGGGAAATATTAGCTAAGTTTGGATGGTAAGATAGGAGAGGAGGAAGGCCGGTCTTGATTAATGAGGGTCTACACCTAAACATGTGTAAAATTATGAATAAGACATGGTTAACCTGGACAACCATTGGTGGGAGGGGGGAAGGGAAGATGGGGGCGGGGGGAGAGGGCACCAAATATAATGTAAATGTATACTATTTATGTTCAATAAAAAATTGTTATAAAAAAGATATTAGAAAAAGACTTAAAATAAAAGAATACAAACTAAAAAAAAAATTTGTTTTATGCACGAGTTAATACCACTGACTCAGCAAATACAAGTTAGTTTGTGTTAGGCAGGAGACCTTTTTCATAATGGAAAAAATGCACTACAAAGTAATATCGATTTCTGCTTAGTGCAGGAGTCCCTTTATGATTGCTGCAGGAAACAAAAGTCTGGCTGAATTAATGTTTTGCCTTCTCCTTTACTGAACTCTACACAACATGATGCTTCTTGCTGGGTTTTTGTATAAGTAAACATTGTCAAGCTGTGAAAGAAAATGGCTGGAGGTATGCTTTGTGTGAAAGGTGAGCAATAAAGTGTATATTCTCAAATAAATAAATAAATAAATAAATAAATAAATAAATAAATAAAGTCAGGTATTGTGATTCCTCCTACATGGTTTTTGTTGCTGAGAACTACTTTGGCTAGTCTGGGTTTGTATTGTTCCACATGTATTTGAGGACTGATTTTTCTATGTCGGAGAGCAATGATCTTGATAATTTAATGGGTATTGCATTAATCTGTAGATCATTTTTGGAAGTATGGCCATTTTGATGATATTTATTCTGTCTATCCATAAACATGGAAGATCTTTCCATCTTCCAAGATCTTCTTCAATTTCTTTTTTTAATCTTTTATAACTTTCTTTGTAGAGGTCTTTTACCTCCTCAGTTAAGTTTATTCCTAAGTATTTTATTCTTTTGTAGAAAATCCTGCGTGGAAGTGTTTTCTGAATTTCTTTTTCAGTGGATTTATGGTTGGTGTACAGAAAAGCTTCTGATTTTTTATGATTGATTTTGTATCCAGATGCTTTGCTGAATTTGTTGATCAGTTCTATAAACCTTTTGGTTTAGTTTGTTGGGTCTTCTAAATATAGTATCACGATATCTGCAAATAATGAAAGTTTAAGTTCTTCTTTTTCTATTTATACTCCTTTAATTGCCTTTTCTTGCCTTTTTCCTCTGGCTAGAGTCTCAAGTACTATATTTTAAGAGAAGTGGTGATAATGGACAATTTTGTCTTGTTCCCTTTATTAGGGGGAATTCTCAAAATTTTTCCCATTTAATATGATGTTGGCTGTGGGCCTATTGTAGATTGCCTTTATGGTGTTGAGGTATGTTCCTTTTATGTAGATTCTCTACAGTGATTTTATCATAAATGGATGTTGGGTTTTATCAAATGCTTTTTTAGCATCTATTGAAATGATCATGTGATTTTTGTCTTTAGTTCTGTTTATATGATGAATTACATGGATTGATTTTCATATGTTGAACCAGCCTTGCATTCCTGGGATGAACCCTACCTGGTCATAATGTAAGACTTTCTTGATGTGGTTTTGAATGCATGTTACTAATATTTTGTTTAGCAGTATTGCATCCAAATTTATCAAAGATATAGGCCTGTAGTCCTCCTTCCTTGAACTGTCATTATCTGGTTTTGGTATTAATGTAATGTAGGCTTCATAGAATGTATTTGGAAGAGTTCTGGGTTTTTTCTGTTTCATGAAATAGATGAGTATCAGGATTAGCTCTTCTATAAAGGTTTTATAAAGTTCACTTGGGAAACTATCTGATCCTGGGCTTTTCTTTGATGGTAAGCTCTTTATTGCTATTTCAGTCTCTTTAATTGCCATTGGTTGGTTTAAAATTTTATATATTCTTGACCCAGTTTAGGAAGGTTGTATTTATCTAGGAAGATGTCAATTTCCTACAGGTTTTCCATTTTGTTGGAGTATAGTTTTTCAAAGTAGTTTCTGAAAAATCCTCTGGATTTCTACACTATCAGTAGTGATATCTTCTTTTTCATCTCTTATCTTTGTAATTTTGGTTGGTTCTTTATTTTAGTTAGGTGCTAGTGGTATATCTATCTTACTAATATTTTCAAGAAACCAGCTTTTGGTTTTGTTGATTTTCTGTATTTTTTATTCTCTAATTTGTTGATTTCTGCTCTGATTTTAATAATTTCTGTCTTCTACTGGAAATTATTAAATTTTTCTTTCTTCTAAATTGTTCCTGATTTTCAAAGGCTTTGAGGTGTCATTAGGTTATTTACTTGATGATTTTCTATTTTTCTTATGTGAACACTGAGTGCAAAAAATTTTCCTCTTAATACTGCCTTCAAAATGTCCCAGAGCTTTTGATATGTTTATCTCTATTTACATTTGTTTCTAGAAATTTCTTTATTTCACCCCTTATTCCTTCTATGACCCATTCTTCATTTAGAAGTGTGGTGTTCTGTCTCCATGTGTAATGTGGTTTCTCTGGGTCTTCTTATAGTTGATTTCTGATTTCATTCCATTATGGTCTGAAAAAACTCAGAGAAGTACATCACATTTTTTAATTTGCTAGGTCTCACTTTGTGTCCCAGGATATTATCTATTTTGGTGAAGGTTCTGTGAGCAGCTGAGAAAAATGTAAACTCCTCTGTAGTTGAGTGAAATATCCTGTTATATGTCTAACAGGTCCATTTGCTTAATGGTGGTATTTAGGTCTGAGGCATCTTTACTGATGTTTTGTCCAGAAGAACAATCTCATGGTGTGAGAGAAGTGTTGAAGTCTCCCCGTATTAATCGTATTGGAATTTATGTGTGACTTCACATCACAGTTTGTTCTATAAAAATAGCTGCACCTATGTTTGGGGCATAATTGTCAATATTTGTTATTTCCTCTTGCTGGATTGTTTCTTCTACCAGTAAAAGATTACCTGCATTGTCTCTTCTAATAAGCTTGGGCTTAAAGTTTAACTTGTCTGATATAATAGTTGCTACCCCCACTTGTCTTTGAGTTTCATTGGCATGGATTACCTTGCTCCAGTCCTTTACCTTAAGATTTTTACTATCTTTACTCATAAGGTGTGTTTCTTGCAAGAAACAGAAAAATAGGTTCTGGTTTTAAATCAATTTTGCCACTTTCTGTCTTTTTATTGGGGAGTTGAGGCCATTTTTATTTAGTGTGATTATTCAGAGATGATTTTAAATTCCTAATATGATGAGATTTTACTTCCATTTGAAATACTGTTTCTTCTTCTTTGCTTAATTGTCTGCTGGATGGAAATTCTTGTTTCTCTGTTTCTGGTGTATATTACTCATTTCTTCTTTGTATTTAATCTCTTTGAGTACTTTCTCTAGTGCTGATTTTGAAGATTTAAGAGAAAGTTTTGCTGGGTAGAAAATTTTTGGCTGCAAGTTGTTTTCTAATTAGAATCACTTCAGACTTCCCTAACCAAGTCATAAATGCCAAAAAGGCCCATAATAACATATTCCAAACTCTGAATAAAAAACAAGGTGCAGACAAGAATTTCCTACCAAAACAACTATATCTCAAATTCAATGGAAGAATAAAAATCTTCCACAACAAACAGAAGCTAAAAGAATTTATTTCTTCCAAACTAGCACTAGATAAAATACTCAAAAAAGTTAACTGGGAATAATGCTCAGAGGTAGAACCCCCATTGGTTCTATCCCCAGTACTACAAAAAAAAAAAAAAAAAAAAACTATACAGTAAAAATAACATCTCTCAGACCCAAAGGACCAGGGCCAACTGCAAAATACTGTGAGCTACTAAAGAGCTTTCACATTTATTTCTATATTTTTTGTCTGAGGCCCAATACTGTGAGAAACCATGGTTAACTAATTGCAATAGAAAAGTAAAAGTATACAGAAGGAACAAAAGAGAGAAAAAAGAAAGTAAAAAGCTTAATTTTTAAATAATAAAATATGTAGGATATGTGTTTGTCCGAGTGTGTGTGTGTGTGTGTGTGTGTGTGTGTGTGTGCATTTCTGGGGACTAAACTGAGGAGAATTCTATCTCTGAATTACACATTCACCCTTTTTTATTTTTTTTAATAAAAGTAAATGGTATACATTTAAACTGTACTTGGTGCCCTCTCTGTCCCCCTCATTATCCCTTCCTCCCTTCCAACAATTATTACCCAGGGTAGCCATGCTATATTCATACTTTTACACATATTCAGAAGTAGCCCCTCAATAATCAAGTTCAGCCTTCTTTCTCTCCTAGCTTTCCATTCAAACTTTGCTGAGATTTCCCTTCCATTATCTGGAGTTCCAGTATCCCCAGTACTCCCTAGTTTGGGCATATTAGAGGAAATATATGTCCCTTCTCTTTCTGTGTTTGGCTGATCTCACTTAACAAAATCTTTTCCAGGACTTTCCATCTTCTTACAAATGACATGATTTTGTATTAATCGGCATGGTCCAAGGAGGCCAGGCCCTGAGGAAGAGGCCTCATCTCTGGCAGAAATACTCCCTGCTCTTAGATTTATACACCAAAAAAGCTCCAATGATGTAAAACAGGATTTCAAGAATTAGGACTGTGGAAGAAATTGAGTCCATGAAAGATAAATTCTCTAGTAAAGGGCAGCCAGAATTCAGGGGCTGCAAAATTCCTTTCAGGCCCCCCCCCCCACCGCAGGCAAGTCCTTTGATCTAAAGATGAGCTCCCAGCACCTCTCTGCCAGCAGGGGAAGCTACTTGCCCCATTTCCCAAAGAGAACCTGTCTCTGGAACCTGGGCCATTTGTTTTCCTCTTAAGAGATGCTAATAAGCTCTTATCTGGCCTTAACAAGCCTATCTTTAGGTCTCAGCAGCAGGACAGTAAAAAACTCAAAAGTCTGCCCCAAAACCATGCATTAAAGAACAATTATAGAAATCCAGTCACCTGTGTTATAATGTTTCTGCCCTGTTATACTAACTGTGATATAAGTATTGCCTCATAGGGGATGGCGGAGCAGACAGGACCGGACAAATCTGCAAAGCAGCCCATGGATCTTGATAAAGGAGGGCCTGGACTAAGCCCTAGAGACAAAAAGACTCTGGAAGGATCAAAGGAGATCCTAGAAGACTGAATTTCCCCAAAACGAACTTTGGGTGTGAACCCCCACCTTTATAGAGGCCTGCCTGTCCTGGATGCCTTTCTGGGACCTTGCCCCCTAAGGCTCACCCAAGGCCAAAAACCTGATTCCAATGACAAAGGCCAAGGGGAGTGACTTTTTTTTTTTTTTGGTGGTGGTACTGGGGTTCCTGGAAGCCCTTCTACCTCCGGGCTACACTCCCAGACCTATTTTTACATTTTTATTTGGAAACAGGGTCTCCTAAGCCAGCGCACGCGGCTGGCTTCGAACCTGCGCGATCCTCCTGTCTCTGCCTCCCAAGCGCAGGGATTACAAGCGTGCACCACCACGCTGGGCCGGGGAGTGACTTTAATCACCTAGTCCCAGACAAATCTTAAACTGTGACGCCATGGATCCTCTTTTATCCCGTTTATCTTGTTTACACTTAATGCCTCACTATTGTCCTTTGGTGCTTACACTGGGTATAGGGTATAAATATTGGTAATGGAGATTAAAACATTGTCAATTGCATGGAAGGCAGTTGTCCAGTGATTCTGTTCAGATTCCTCTCTCCCAGGTCCCCGGGGACAAGACCCCACACTTACAGGGGCTTGAAGGAGCTCTTACCTGCTAAGAGAGAGGAGTCGCTGCAGGTATTAACCCCTGCAGGACTGTAACCGACCCTTGTCCATCTTTCTGAGAATTTCGGCCTCAAACGGACTCAGTTTTATTGCCCCCCAGGACTGAGCAAGTTCGCTACAGCACCATTCTATAGGCTTCCTCTTTAAGTTCTTCATGGTTTCCTTTGACAATAAGAAACTATTTAGTTTGATGCCATCCCACTTGTTAATACTTGCTTTAATTTTCTGAGCTTTGGAGGTTTTATTGAGAAAGTTAATGCCTGTGTCTATATGTTGTGGTTTTGAGCCTATGCCCTCCTCTAATAACTTCACAGTTTCTGGTCTAATTTCTAAGTCTTTAATCCATCTCGAGTTGATTCCTGTGCATGGTGAGAGGTAAGGATTTAATTCCATCTTTCTACAAATGGATAGCCAGTTTTCCCAGCACCATTTTTTGAAAAGGCTGTCTTTTCTTCAGCGTATGAATTTGGCTCCTTTGTCAAAGATTAATTGACTATAGGTGTGTGGGTTTGTTTCTGTATCTTCTATTCTGTTCCACTGGTCAGTATACCTGTTATTGTGCCAGTACCATGCTGTTTTTACTACTATTGATCTACAGTATAATTTGAAGTCTGGGATTGTGATGCCTCCTGTATGATTCTTACTGCTGAGAATTTCTTTGGCTATTCAGGGTCTTTTCTTTCTCCATATAAAGTTCATGATTGATTTTTCTAGGTCTGTGAAGAATGTCATTGGTATTTTTATGCAAATTGCATTGAATCTATAAATCACTTTTGGCAGAATGGCCATTTTGATGATATTTATTCTGCCTGTCCATGAGCACGTGAGGTCTTTCCATCTTCCAAGGTCTTCTTCAATTTCTTTCTTTAATGTTTTATAGTTTTTGTTGTAGAGGTCTTTTACATCTTTGGTTAAATTTATTCCTAGGTATTTTACTGGTTTTGAGGTTATAGTGAATGGAATTGATTGCTTTATTTCTTTCATTAAGGATTCATTGTTGGTGTAAAGAAAAGCCACTGATTTCTTTCCACAGATTTTGTACCCTGCAACTTTGCTTAATTGGTTAATCAGCTCCAGAAGTCTTTTGGTTGAGTTCTTAGGGTCTTCTATATAAAAGGTCATGTCATCTGCAAATAAGGATAATTTTAATTCCTCTCTTTCTATTTGAATTCCTTTGATTTCCTTCTCTTTTCTTATTGATGCGACAAGAGTCGCAAAGACTATATTGAAAAGGAGTGGTGATAGTGGTTATCCTTGTCTTGTTCCTGATTTTAGAGGAAATTCTTGCAGTTTTCCCTATTCAATATAATGTTGGCTTTGGGATTGTTGCATATTGCCTTAATGATGTTGAGATATGTTCCTTCTATTCCAATTTTCTGCAGTGTTTTTAACATAAATGGGTGTTGGATTTTGTCTAATGCTTTTCCAGCATCTATTGCTATGATGATGTGGTTTTTGTTCTTGATTCTACTTATGTAGTGAATGACATTTATTGATTTACGTATGTTGAGCTAGCCTTGTTTTTCTGGGATGAAAGCAACTTGGTCATGGTGTATTATTCTCTTGATATAGTTTTGAATGTGTATGGCTAGTATTTTGTTTAGAATTTTTGCATCTATGTTCATTAAGGATATTGGTCTATAGTTTTCCTTTCTTGAGGTATCTTTCTTTGGTTTGGGGATTAATGTGATATTGGCCTCGTAGAAGGAATTTGGGAGAGTTCCATCTCTTTCAATTTCCTGGAACAAGTTATGAAGTATTGGTATTAGTTCTTTACTGAAGGTTTTGTAGAAACCCATCTGGGCCTGGGCTTTTCTTTGATGGAAGAATTTTTATCACCATTTATATTTGTTTGCTATTGGCTGGTTTAGGCTTGCTATGTCCTCTTGGTTCCGTTTAGGTAGGTTAACTGTGCTTAGGAATCTATCAATTTTTTCTGTGTTTTCTTGTCTATTGGAGTATAAATTTTTAAAATAGTTTCTGATAATTATTTGAATTCCTCCACTATCTGTGGTGATGTCTCATTTTTCATTTCTGATTTTAATAATTTGTGTTGATTCTCTTTTTCTTTTGGTTAGGTTGGCCACGCGTTTATCAATTTTATTAATCTTTGAAAAGAACCAACTTTTTTTGCTGATTCTTTGAATTGTTTTTTTGTTCTCTATTTCATTTATTTCTGCTCAAAATTTACTAATTTTCTGTCTTCTGCTGGGTTTGGGATTAGACTGTTGCTATCTTTCTAGGTCCTCAAGTTGTGTCAATAGGATCTGTACCTGGTGATCTCTGTCCTTCTTATGTGGACACTCAGTGCTATAAACTTTCCTCTTAATACTGCCTTTATAGTGTCCCATAAATTTTGGTACATTGTGTCTCTGTTTTCATTTATTTCCATAAATTTCTTTATTTCTTCCCTAATTCCTGCTCTTACCAATTCATCATTCAATAGTGTATCATTCAATCTCCATGTATTTGCATAGTTTCTTTTGAGTTTCTTGTTGTTGATTTCTACTTTCATTTTATTATGCTCTGAAAAAATGCAAGGAATTGTTGTATATTCAGGGGTGATTCAGGGGTGATTTAATTTGTTGGTGCTTTTGTTGTGTCCCACAATGTGATCTGTTTTAGAGAAGGTTCTATGGGCTGATGAGAAGAATGTGTATTCTGTAGTTCCTGGATGAAATATTTTGTATATGTCTATTAGGTCCATTTGGTTTATAGTTTTCTTTAGTTATAAAGAGTCTTTCTTCATTTTTATCCTTGAAGATCGATCAAGTGGTATGAGAGGCATATTAAAGTCTCCCAGAATTATTGTATTTGGATCTATTTGAGATCTGATGGCCAGAAGGGTTTGTTTTACAAATGTGGTTGCACTCAATTTGGGGCATAAACATTTACTGTCATCATATTGTCTTGATGCATTTTTCCTTTTAATAAAAGGAAGTGCCCTGATTTGTCTATTCTGATGTGTTTTAGTTTAAAGTCTGTTTTGTTGGATATCAGGGTTGCTACCCCTGCTCTTTTTTGGTCTCCAGTAGCATGGCATATCTTTTTCCATCCTTTCACTTTCAGTCTGTGAATGTCTTTGGCTGTTAGGTGAGTTTTGTGCAAACAGCATATATTTGGATTATGTGTTTTGGTCTACATTGCCAGTCTATGTCTTTTGATTGGTGAGTTAAATCCCTTGACGTTGAGTTATTGTTGAAATATGATTTCTATTTTCTGTCACTTTGTGTTCTGTCATCAGTTTGGTATCTTTTTCTTTCTTCTTTACTTAGAAGCCCCTCTGATCACTCTCCTCTCTTCTCTGGTTCTGAAGTCTGCTTTTTTTCTTATTTACGGTTTATTTCTTTAAGTATTTTCTCTAGTGTTGGCTTTGAAATCATAAACTTTTTGAGATTTTCTTTATCTTGAAACACTTTTGTTTTTCCATCAGTTTTGAATAGTAGTTTTGCTGCATATAGTACTTTTGGTTGGAAGTTATTTTCTTCCAGGGTCTGAATCACGTTGTACCAATCTCTCCTGGCATCCATGACCTGGGTGTATATTCAGGGGTGATTCTTATTGTTTTGCCTCTGTATGTCATCCGACCTTTTGTTCTCACTGCTTTCAAGATCTTTTCCTTGGCCTCTATGTTAGTCATTTTGACTATTATGTTGCATGGGGAGGTCCTTCTTTGATCTTGTCTTAATGGTGTTCTGTATGTCTCCTGAACATGAAGATCTATGTCTCTTTCCATGCTTGGAAAATTCTCTGAAATTATTTCTGTGAAGAGATTACAGATGCCCCTGGTTGGTACCTCTATCCCTTCTTCAATGCCTTTTATCTGTAAGTTAGGACATTCCATGTTGTCCCAAATTTGCTGGATATTTAGGTTTTGTTGCTGTAAGGACTTCTGTATACTGTTGACTGTGTTTTCAGTTCTGGATGTACTGTCTTCTAACAGTGATATTCTACTTTCTATTTTATCTAATCTTCCAAAATTTCTTTCTATTGCTGGCTTCATTTTATTTATTGATTCTTTCATTTCATTCCAGACCTCTTTCTGATTCTTTCTTAGTATTTCTAGCTCATCTTTCATCCCCTCTAGACTTGTTTTACATCCTTTTATCATATTGTAGATCAAGATTTGAAACTTCCTTTCTTGCATTTCTTGTAGGTCAGTATTTGTGACTTCTGTCATTTCTCCACTATTCCTGGTTCTCATATTTTCAAATATCTCAGGCCTGTTTTTATGATGTCTTCCCATCGTTTGTGGGTATTATGTTTAGTCCAGTCTTAGTAGTAGGAATTTAGAAAAGTCAACCGGTAAGCAGTACTTTTGTGAATGGTGAGGGTTGGGTGATGGTGGAGTAGCTAGGGTGATGGGTGCAAGAGTCAGGTAAGGTAGAGAATATAATTAGGTTGTGTAATGGGTGCAAGAGTCAGGTAAGGTAGAGAATATAATTAGGTTGTGGAAGAATTTACATATAATAAAGTTTTATCAGGTTGAGAATGGGAGAAGTTTGGATAGTAAAACTTGTATTTATTGGAATATTTAAGTACGGAGATGTGAGAAACTTTGTGTATTAAACAAAGTGATACAGTTAGGGGACAAAGAGAAAGTTTTGAAGGAAGATAGTATATATCCTAAATTGAAGACTTAGTAGAAGGAGTGGGGGAAAGGAGCAAAAACAAACTGATAAAGAAACAAAATCAGGTACAAAGGCTTACTATTATATATCATGTATAAACAACAAAATCGACAAAAACAAAAATATACCACCAAGAGAGAACAAAAAGGGTTAAGAGAATAAACAGGATAAAAAATAAATTAAAATAAAACAAAACAAGCTAACCACCATGTGATATGAATTAAAGCACCAAACAAAGAAATCCAAATATAAGTTAAAAAAAATAAGAAACAAAAGACTATCCCCCCAGAAAACCAAAACCCAAAACAAACCCAAATGATGGGTTCAGCCTGTCAATGGTGGGACTGAGCAGGAAAATGAGTTCTGATGGCCGGAACAGAAACACACCAGCTGGGAGTCGAGTCAGGCAGGATCTCGTTTATTTCTCTCAGGCAACCCAATTTAAAGCAAAAAACCACAAGGGGGATTTCCAACAGGAAACTATTCTAACCTATCAAGCTAAAGGTCACTCTTGCATGTGCAAAGCACATAACTTGCAGCAAATCATTATCCAATGCACGAGGGGTTCACGAGCACGGAAGCATTATTTGAGCCAATAAGGCTCAACATTACCAAATTGGGCTAGCAGGGGCAAGAAGAGTAGTCACACCCTCCATATCCGCTCGGCGCTACATGTTGCAGATTCATTCATCGGAAGTTCAGGTAGTTGTGCAGACCTGCCGATGATGCATGTAGCTGATTCATCGGAAGTTCTATCAGGCAGTTTGAGCAGACCCCAGCACCCAAAGACCCAAAATAGAACAAACAATACAAAACAGCAAAAATAAAAAATAAAACATTAAAAAAATTTAAAAAAATTAAAAAATTAAAATAACAGTCCTACTACGTTACGAATATATGGTGTATTTGCCAATGTCTTGTATTTGCTTGGAGTGACCCCTTGTGGCCCTGTGCAGGTATTACACTTTAAGCACCCTTCTGTGACACTGGAGTTGAAATGGCCCCCTAGGTACACACTGGCAACCACAGTTATCACTGTATCTGGTGTTACTCACTGTGTGCTCGCTGGGTCCTGTGGCTCATCTGAGCTCACTCTGTTACCTGGCAGACCAGTCTGGGACTCTAAAGTTCTGGCAGATCTTCCATATGCCGCTGATTTTCTGCTTGCATGGTTAGATGCTGCTTCCGGGTCCCTGAAGGTCTCCAGGCGTCTGAGGGGGCCATGTCTGGTGGGCAAACGGTGCCACTCAGGAGCTCGAGTGGGTTCACAACTTAAGGTGTTGGGACTCTATGGCCACTTTCAGACTCTAGGAGCAATCTCGAAATGCTATGATCCCAAAAGCCCTATTTGGGCCAGCAACCCAGTGGCCGCCTGCATCTGCAAACTGCCAGCTGCCTTCGTCTTCAGCTCACTTTCTGCTGTCTTTGTATGTTGCAGTGAATCTGGCAGTACAGAGTTATTGGATTTCTTCCGCCATATTCCTGAGTCTATTTTGGGTCATAGGTTGAATTTTTTTCTTTATTAAGACCCTGCCTTCTCAGTAGTTGAAATTAATTTGCTTCATCTAGTGAGATATGCTGTCTCTCCATCAGCATTTCTTTCCACTCAGCCCTTTTTAAAATTTTGTATTTTGAAATAGGTCTCAGGATTCTACAGTGAGAGCCTAAGAATGGGAGACATTCACTACGTACTCATCTGACAAAGGTCTAATATCTAGAATATAGAAGGAGCTTAAAGAGTTTAAAACTAAAAATTAAAAAACAATTAAAAATGGACAATCAAACATAATTGATATTTTTAAAGGAAGAAATGCAAATGACTGACAAATATATATTTTAAAATTTTTATTATTCTTATTATTAGCAACCTGGGATGCAAATCAAAACTACATTGAGATTCCATCTCAAACCAGGATAATAGTCATCAAGAACAAAATAATAATAAATAGTGTCAAGAATGTAGGAAGACCAGAACCCTATAACACTGCTGGTGAAAGTAAACTAGTACAACAATTTTGGAAATCAGTGTGGAGGTTTCTCAGAAGATTGAAAAAGAAACTAACATATGACACAGTGATAACACTCTTGGGCATCTTCCAAAAAAAATTAAATAAAAATATAATCATATACCCATATTCATGTTCATTGCAGCAGAATTAACCATATAATTATAGAACCAGCTTAAATGTCCACCAATGAATGAATGAATCACAAAACAATAGAAATTTATTCAGTTATATAGAAGAACAATATTACACCATTTGCAGGAAAATGGATGAAACTCAAGAATGTTATACTTAGTATACCAGTTCTAGAAAACAAGTAGATTGCAGAGGACTGGCTCAATCGGAATGGCCGTGAGTCCACTCGAGATTGATTTATCTCAGAAAAGATGGGCAAGGATATGGGTGCCGTTCTGCAGCCACTTATCTGCAGCGATTCTTTCCCTTTTATGAAATAAATTTCCTTAAGTTCCTATTCACGGTGCTTCAGGAAAGAATCTGACATGGACAAAAGCTTCTTGAGCAATTGACACTTTATTACAAGAACCCAGAAAATTTATATCCTTCACCAGTAAGATTAATAATAAGAAAAAAGAGGGGAGTGCAAACACTGCGAAACAATAGTGAATGACATGTAAACAAAGTAAAAAAAAAAAAAAAAAAAAAAAAAAAAAACCTAGTCCGGCATTCAAGAGATAGCTCAGAATCTTCTCTGGATCTCGTGGCAGATCCAGCTCCCCTTGCAGACAGGCAGTTCCAAAGGGCAAATTCCAGAAGAAACGGGCACGCCCAGGGCTTAGAGAATAGGCCTCTCATGGAATCTTCTTTAACTTTTTGGAACTTTTCATCTTTAGGGCTTAGTCCATATGGCAGGCATAGGGAGATGTGGCGATCCAAGTGGATGTGATGGAAGTCTCCCAGGTGTCGTCCACCTTAAGGTCTGAAAGCTTAAGCAAACTCACAACACATTTTGGCAGATAAACACCAAAAAATAACATGAAGTTTTTAGATTTAGTTGTCAGATGTACTTCTCTAGCTGCTGAACACTTTTCCTCAAACGATAGGCTTATTAGAAGCCTATTCCTCTTTTAATAATCCATTTCCACACCACAATCCTTCTGCAACCTGCTTTTAATCTTTCTAATTCCTTTCTTTCCCATTTTTGGGACAATCTTATGACAAGCTCTTCTTCATACAAAAATCCTTTCTTATTCTCACCATATTTCCTTTCTTTTACACATTTATTATATCTATCCTTTGTTCTGACATATTCATTTCTTAGCCATGTGGTGCCTCCCTGTCTCGGGCAGGCTCATACTGGGTGTAAAGGTCAAGAATCTTCCTAGCTTTCAGCTCTATTGTATTGGGAAGTATTAGCTGCTCATAAACTAGGTTGCTTTGATGTTACACCCAACATTTGTCTTCTCTGTATCTAGGCAGGATCACAAAGAGAGGGATAAACAGAGGCACCGGGTTGCCTCCCCTTTAGGGCTTTTGTTGTAAGTTAATGATTAGAACGAAGGTCAGAGATAGAGGGGAAATCTGCGTCTGTAATTACTGTTACTGGAATGCTGCCACTGCATCTGAATTCTAACTAGATTTTATTACCATTTGAACAAAGCCGAGGATGTAGAGATGCTTAGACAAATTACCAGAAATTTTATTTTCCACGGACTCAGTTTCTCGCACAGTCCTGATCTTACATCACCGGAGCAATTCGTGTGGAAAGTTAAAAGAATCATTACCAAAAGAATAATAGTTATGAAAGAATATCTAAGAGTGGGGGAGTACTTTGGCCAGAGACAACACTCTCTCTCTCTCTCAGGTCTTTGCTCATGTTGAGAATCAGCCAATTAGCTGCATGGGAGATCATCACAGATGCTGAGAAGAGGCAATTGGTCTCGACAGTAGATGTTTGTTCTCTCACATGTGGAAGATAGGTATTTGGCAATAAGAGCAACATTAGCTAGAGGAGCAGACTCCAAGGGAGTGACTGAGGGCTATCAGGGAAAGTGGGGGCAAAAGTCATAAAGGACAAAATAGTAGAAATAATGCTATGAACATAAACAAAATTGCCAATTCCAATTTCAAAGACTGTGGGGTGGAGTGGGGAGGATAACAATAGTGTGCATGTATTTTTCTAACACTTTCTACCCCAGTATGATGTAAAATTACAATGCTCCAAACTTTAAAAAATTGAAGCAGGATCTCACTAAGTTGCTGAGAGTCTCATTAAGTTACTGAGGCTGGTGTAGAACTTGTGTTCCTCCTGACTAAGCCTCCCAAGTACTAGGATTACAGGACCATGCCACTCTTGTAATATTTAGTTTCAATTATGATGTAAGCTTGAATATTCTAGTTTCTAAATTGAAAAATGAAGGTTTATTCCACGAAAATTTTGAGCCTTTAAAGGTCTAATTTTATGCAACTCATTTTGTCATAGATTGAAGAAAAAAGATATTGAGGAGGAGCAACTAAACAGAAATTGGCAATCATTCTCTAGAAGAAAAAGATGAGCAGCTATCAGGTACAGTGGCCCTGGTGGTGTCATGATTCATGACCCTTAACTATAAATGTAACTCATGGTCACAGGGATAGGTTATCAGCAAGGTAATGTAGAATGATTCCAGAGAGAATATTTTTTTTTATGCCAGAGGCTCAGGCAGTTATTGCTGATTGCTATTGCAATCATAAAATATTGCATTTGCAATTAATTACCAGTACCCACAGGTCCATTCACTATAAAACCTCCTCAATGCAAGATCTAAGACTGGAAAGTAATAACAAGACAAGATGATAAATGCAGAAAAATTAATTTATTAAAGCAAGACGTTGAAACCTCTAAATTTTTCAGTGAAGATCACAGTATTCTTGAAAACTGTTGAATCAAGAGAACTGATTTTTACTCATGTATAACACAGTCAAACAGAATTTCTCCCTGAAATTGAACAGAAAAAAACATAAAAATATTTAAAGGTGAATTCAGCCATGCTTTTCTCAGTTGTCCCAGGGTATTTGATTCAGATGTCTTTGGAAGTGGGAGGGGTTGAATGGACAGATCATCCCAGGATGTCAACTATTTCCTCAGTTGACTCAGGACTGTGGGCTCTACTTTATCCTGCAATGGAGAACCCATTGCTGACACATGAGGAAGGGCTAAGAGAGTTTGGGGCTGCAACTATTTTGGGAGATCATAGCCTACTTGATAGAACTGGCAATGCTAACAAAAAAAAAAAAAAAGAAAAAAGAAACACCTGCTAAGACTGTGCTCTGATAGAGGCCAGCTCTAGATCCCTTCTGCCTTCTGCTAACACTCTTCATGTTGCCTATGACATTCTACAGTGACTGAGACCCAGCAAGAGAGCAGAACTCACACACAGTAGGTCTACCAGGCAGGAGGCAGCAGGACCTTGCCTTGAAATTTTTTATTTTGGGGCCAAGTTGTCATTTTCAGGACACCATGGGAAAGATAGCATCCAGGGTGTTGTCCTGAGGAAAGGTCTGACCCCAAATTCTGTGCTTAACTGAATTTAATCCAGCAGATAAAATGGTAGCATCCTCCATGTGCCCCAGGTCACTCAAGTTATTAAGAGACCATGAAGGTAGTTGTATATCCCCTCAATTTCTGGCTTCTATAGAGGAGACTGTCACTTAATTTATGACTGTGTAGGTGACTAGAATACTCTGTAGATAAAGAATGATGATATTACCAGTACTACTTCAATGATGCCTTTTTTAATAAATGACATTTGATCCGTGCACTCTTTCACTTCCATCTTTGCAGCTACAGCTTCCTCAGGTGCATCATATTTTTTCAGTAAAGTCTCAAATTCTTTTTTAGGTTTCTTCAAGAAGGCAAGAGTTTCAGAAATAAGGTCTTTACATGGTGTAGCATTGGCTGAGGAATGGAAGAAAATTTGGAATTTATGAGTCCCAGATGTTCTGCTAGACAGGTTCCCTAGAGTTTTATATTCCCATACCATGAGAGTTCTGATGGCAATGTGAGATGCTACAGGTTGTCATTTACTCAAGGTCACACAGCAAGAGCAAATCAAGGGCTGGAAAAACAGCTTCCTGACCACTTGCTCAACACTTTAAGGATTGTTCTTGTTTTATAACACATCAACTTCTTGGGACAGTTTCTGTGATTTGCCTTTTTTTCCCTTAAAACAACAATATTGAGTGAAATCTTATTAGTCTTACAGATTGGAAAAAGGGAATTTTTGATTATCCAATTTTTTTTTTTGCAGATCTGGGGATGGAACCTAGGGGCATTTGACCTCCAAGTTATGCCCCCTTGCCTATTTTTTATTCTCTATTTTGAAACAGGGTCTCAATAAGTTTCAGAGGGTCACACTAAGTAGCTGAAGCTGTCCAGAAACTGCTATCCTCTGGTCTCATCCTCCAGAATGCTGGGATTACAAGCGTGCATCACCACTCCTGGCTATATCCAATTTTTTAAGATAATGAGACAGTCATAATCTTAACATAGCTCAAGAAGGGAGATTTAATTTGGAGAAAAATAAATAAAATTGTTAAAGTGTGAGGACAAAATATTTTGATTTTAAGTTTAATGAGTTTGGTTATTCTATTCAGTATAGTAAATGCTAAAAACTTAAAATTTGATAGTCAGTATTAATAGTAAAATATAATATTGGAATTTATCATTATCCATTTATTTTGTAGTCATGGCTCATCATTAAAGAGTGAGTAGGGTGACCAGGAGGAAACAATGTTCTGGTCCAGATTCCACACACACTCAAGGCTTTCTCAGCCACCTATACTTAAGAGGTGGCCTGCAAACTATAAGCTAAATCTCTATAAGACATCACACTATTGGTAAGAGAAAATAGAGAGGGTAGGATAACAGACAACACAGAGGAGCAGGAGAAGTTTCCACAAATGAAAGGAAAGGATCAAACCTGAGAGACATTGCCTCATGACCTGAGGAAGAAACATATATAGAGAATGATGGCTAGCATGGCTCTCAGTAAGTCTGTAAAATAGAAATCAGCTGAAGGGTGATACCAGATCTGCCATACTTCATGATGCACTCCCAAAACACTAGCACTGCTTCTATTCCTATGGTGTGTGCTTAACCTCAGAGCCCATGGAGAGATTCAGAGAGCACTGACTGTTGTTTCTTGGACAGACATACTCAAACTCAACCATTAGTGTAAATCTAGGAGTTAAAAAGGTGTGGTTTCAACTGGCATTTAAAATACACTGAGAAGGAGAACATCTGATGATTATAGATATGAACTTCATTATTAAGCTCAAATCTATTATATACTTACTTGATCTCAACAGATCCTAATAGATGCTGGAGGTGGTGGCCATAAACTCATGGATGGGAAAAGGAGGCTTTAAGACAGCAAACACTTACCCAAAGTAAAAAACCTGAAAAACTTCAGAGCCTGGACTCACCTTCAAGCTTTCCCTTATATTTTGCTGCATTCACAATGAAGATCACAGAGAGTGATTCTCTAGCCAAAGTTTCTAAAATGTTCTTGCAGTGCTTTTCTCCAAAAGTGAGTAGTATGAAAAAGTTTGTGTTTGTTCTGTATCAGTTCAATCAACACCCCATATAGCTTTAACTAGTGTTCAAAGCTGGGTACTTACCAGAAGTTATTGCTAGTCTCACAAATGATACTCACCTTCATAGCAGCAAAGGGCCAGAGTGACCAGCAGGAAAGTGATGAAAAGTCTCATGTCTCTTGATTTGCTTTGAGTTTTTCAGCTTTCGCAACAGATGAGTGACTTGGACTCTACCACAAGAGCCTTTAGAGCCTGTGGAGCCCAGGGCTATTTGTACCTAGGGAGCCTCCCTGGTCCTGCCAACAGAGACATGTGGCAGGTCACAAGACCTGGCTTGCAGATGCTTCTCCTGATAAGAAAGTGATATTACACATTAGCATATATCCTGAACCCTCCCTCCACCTTAAGTTCAGCAGAGCCCAGGAAAGCTGTTCTGTGCCAACTCTGTTCTGTCCTCCATGTGACTGATCAGGAGCCTGAAGAAATGAATCCTGAAATTTAGATTTTCTCTGAGTTTTTGATGATTATATCTTTATTTTTTTTAGGTTTAGAGGCATAGGTGGGTTCTCATTTCAGGACAAATATAGAGAACCCAATATCCTGGAAGTTTGGGTTTTCAGTATTAGAAGTATTATTTTGAATTATGTCTGCATAATTTACAGCCAGACACACCTGATTTTTTGCCCATCATTTAGGTCTGAAGGATCTTCTCTCTCAGCACCTTTTTATCCCCACCTTCTTTACCACATAGGGGGCTTATAACACAATTGAGCTGAGCATGGTGATACTAGCTTATAATTCCAGTATTTGGGAAGCTGAGACAGGAAAATTGCAGGTTCATGGCCAAATATAGCAACTTGTTGGCCCTCCACACTTAGTAAGACCCTGTTTCAAAATAAAGTACAGAGCGAGGAGTATATCTTGGAGGTAAAATGCCCCTGAGTTTCACCCCCAGTACCAGAAAACCATCAAACAAACAAAAAAAATCATTGAACATGTCCTTCTTTGTAGAATTTTCTTTGGGAAAATAATTTCCAAATTTTAAACTTTTTCTAGTGGCCTCCTTCTGCAGTCAAAGTCTTTCTGATGGGATGCAGTTGTCAACAGATATAAGATTCCTATTTTCTTCACATTAAGAAAAAGTTTTGTGTGACAATGAGGAACCTATATGTCCCCATGTGGTTGATAACATAAATTTAAAAATCTCAGCTTTTTTCTTGTAACAAATTCCTGTGATTCAGGATCCATGGGATGGGCAGAAGTATGAGAGCCCTCTGCTCATATGTCCTCTCAGGGAAGTATCTGGGGATACAAGGATTAGTGAATTCAGAAAATATTCACTGCCTGTTCTCCAGGAGCTCAAGTATACATTTCAACCTGAAAAGTGCTACCTGGACTTTATTTTTTATTTTATTTTATTTTATTTTATTTTGGTGGTACTGGGGTTCTTGGAAGCCCTTCTACCTCCGGGCTACACTCCCAGACCTATTTTTACATTTTTATTTGGAAACAGGTTCTCCTAAGCCAGCGCACGTGGCTGGCTTCGAACCTGCGCGATCCTCCTGTCTCTGCCTCCCAAGCGCGGGGATTACAAGCGTGCGCCACCATGCCCGGCCAGTTTTAATTTTAATGTAGGGTGAGGGGAGCTATCATTCAGAGCAATATACTCTTCATCTGCTAGTTCAATATTGACCCATTCTGTTTCCTGTGTGTAGGAAGATGTTTTATCATTGGAAATCAGGTGCTTATTTGAGAGTACATGAGAAAGTATTCCCAGCCCAGAATTGAGGATTCCAGTCAAGCTCTACAATCCAATCCTGTGAGAGATGTTAAAAGGCATTTATATCCCAGATGACGTTATTTGTTTTCTTATTTATTTATCTTTTCTGGTAACTTTATTCAGTAGTTTCACTACAAAGCCTAGACAACTGGACTCGAAAACATTTTGGAGGTACTGATTCATCATACAAATCATCAAGAAGGTTGAACTTACAAACTATGTTTTTAGTACACCTGTGGCAGGCAGCAGCAGTGATTTTCACTTCCAGGATACAATATGTTGGGTGGATCCCTAAAACCAAAACTTTCTCCAAAAACAAGGAACAAATATTAGGCTGATTGATGGCTGATACAGCTCTGATATATGATTATGGGCGATTTGCCTTTGAAATTTTCTCAATTTATGTCAATGCAGTTGTCATATTTATAAAATGGGGCAGATATTAGTGCATATATCATGTGATTGAAATGACAGTTGCAGTGTGTTTGTGTGCTTCTTTGAACGGTATGTGTATATGTGTGCTTAGAATGTACCTAGGTCTGACAAATATAAAACTTTCAATGAATATAACCAATAGTATGTTGTCCCCTTTCTCAGACATGCCATAGCTTGCCACCATTTCATAGTTTATAGGACTGCCAAGCTCTAGAAATCATAGATTTTTGGATGTACAAGAAAGCCTATATACACCACCTCTCTTTGTAGCAAAGTAGAAAGAAATTCTTCTCATGTTCTCTGAGTCTACTATGGACCAATGGACTTGAGTTTCGGTAGGTAAATATCTTGTATCTTTTCTGAGCAGTGAGATTTTCTCTATATGTGTTAAACACAGCCTTGTAGAGATAATTTGGAAACAGCAATAGTTTCTGTTAACGGTCTTAGAAACATATTCCAGAATGATTTTCATGTATTTTTATTATTATTATTATAATTCTCAAAACCTACTTAGGGGTTTTATTGGATTTTAGTTTTGTCATTGAGTGTACAATTTATGACTACTTTACTTTTTGCATTGTTGGCTTAAAATATCTCTATTTTGAGGGACTGCTCTGGGATTCACAAAAATTTTTATTGTTCTACTCTATAGCTTCTGCTGGTACCTGAAACCTCTATTATGTATGCAAATGGCAGGAATTGTAGTTTCATAAGCATAAACAGTGAATTGCTGCAGGATTTCCTCTGACTCTACTACATAATGTCAAGGGTGGAGACTAGTTTTGCTGATCCGGTAATGGCTGAGGACTTGATTTTGTTGGGATTTATTAGAGTTTGAAAGGATGTGTGCTTTCTAATCAGGGCTTCCCATTGTATATTGAGGGGAAAAATTAAGTAGCATAATGGCAATTGTGAAAGAATTTCTATGGTTTTCTGAATCTCTAAAGAGTATAGTAGAAGAATGGTGATAATCAGCCCACCACCCAACCCCAATTTTCTACTGCAAGGCTATCTTTAAAAAGTTAATCAAAATTTAAATTTAAAATTCAGTAGGTTTTAGCCAGGTGTGATGGCACATGCTTGTATTCCCCACGCTTGGGAGGTGGAGACAGGAGGATCGCGCAGGTTCAAAGCCAGCCACACTGGCTTAAGAGACCCTATTTCCAAATAAAAATATAAAATAGGTCTGGGAGTGTAGCCCGGAAGAAGAAGGGCTTCCAGGAACCCCAGCACCACAAAAAAAAAAAAGACTCAATAGGTTTTAAATTCACAAAATGAAACTCTGCTCTAGTTTGGGTTGTCAATTAGGAGAATCCCGCCTGAGTCATCAGGATCTCTACGGTGATGTATTCCCTCTGGGGTTCTCCTGGCCTCTTTACAGCCATGAGCAGAGTGCTCTAAGAGAACACAGGGAAATGCTACACAGAGACTTGAGGAGCTGATGGCAGATAAACAAGAGAGAGTTGCTTCAGGATCAGGTGAATTTCAACACACAAGGAAGTTGGCTGAGGGGGAGCCTGAGAGAATAGCCTAAGGGATGACAAGATAACACAGACCAAGTGGCTTGTTGAGGAATTCTAGCTGGCCAAGTTCACTTGAAATACAAGTACTGCACAATAGAATAAAAAGGCTTTTAGATCAGACAACAGGATGGATCAAATCAAGGGAATTTCTACATGACGATGGTGGCAGAATGGGTGGATGAGGTGGGACACAAGTAGGATATTTCACTTTTTTATTGTGGGATTTCTGATTCTAACTCACAGGAGCTATTTACATCTATTACCGAGGCTATTAAAGAAATTTCAAAACCTAAAAGTGCATATTCTGGCTATAATATAGAGAAAGATGAAATGTACAGTGTTGTAGCTAAAAAGTGAAAGATGATGGAAGTTCTTAAAAAATGATAATAGAATTCCCATTAATTAAATGTGATCAAATAAACTTCTGGACATATAACCCAACAGATTAAAAAGTAGATTTTAGAAAGAATATTAGTGATGCTAATAGAAGTAAAACTCACCATAACCATGAGGGTGAAACAATCTAAATACCCACTGACAGATGATTGTCCAAAGAAAATGTAGTCTAAATACCATGGACTATTGTGTGGCCTTGAAAATGAAAGACAGACTACAATATGAATAAATATTGAGAATATTTTCATAAATGTAATAAACCAAGCACAAAGAAAAAATACAGTATGTTTTCAATTTTAAGAAAATCTATAATAGACAATTTTATTAAAACAGTAGGTAAAATAATACTATTTTGTAAATAACAGTGAGTATGATACTGAGAAAAGTCTCAAGAGGCTTATCTCTACTGCTTTCCTATTTCATTGGCCACAAAAGACTAGGAGGAGTCACCTGGAAAAAGCAGAAATGAAAACTGGATTTAGTAATTTTTGAACAGTTGGCCGTAAACTTTATGTGGGAGGAGTGGCATTGAGTGAATTCTTTCCAACAGAGCCCTATAGAGGTATGATGTTAAAAAACATCAGAAATATGGTTGTACTAGAAAAAGAGTTAATACCAAATCAGTGGTGAAATGTACAGCCCAAGTTAAATCTAAGATGTTAATATTAGAGAGATTACATAAACATTAAGAAGCTAGTTAGATCAGACTACAGATCTAATAGTGAACTATTTTTTGAGAGAAAAGCATATGTGTGTAGAAATCATCCATGGTTTCTCACCCCAAAATGTGAACCTCAGAGTTTGCATTGGAGTCAAAGTGTTTGAGTATCAGGAATATGGAGAGAAGTTATAATAAATATGAGTAACATGGGGAAGCCTTCTGTTGTTTCAAAAGCTTTCAGAATCAGAAAAGTATTCATATTAGAGAGAAATTCTATAGAAAGAAATACTGTAGAAAGCTCTTAGGTGACACTGTTCTCTTGAAGATCAGGAAAGATCCAACATGTACAAAAACAGTGAATGTAAGCTAAGTGAGAAAGCCTTCAGGAGATGCATTTACCTTGAAATATATGCAAGAGTTCACAGGGCGAAGATCCCCCTACTACAAAGATTGAAATAGACATATCTTCAGAAGATGGAGGACATCAGAAAAACAAGTCTGAGAACCTTGAAAATATGAGAACTAGGAATAGTGAAGAGACAATAGTAATCACAAATACTGACCTACAAGAAATGCAAGAAGGGGAATTCCAAATCAAAATCTATAATATGATAAAAAGGCCTCAAAACTATATACAGGAAATGAAAGCAGAAATTGAGACACTAAGAAAGAATCAAAAAGAGGTCTGGAATGAAATGAAAGAGTCAATAAATGAAATGAAGACAGCAATAGAAAGAAATTCTGGAATATTAGATGGAAAGTGGAATATCACTGTTATAAGATAGTTTATTCCAAACAGAAAGCACAGTAAACAGCATACAGAAGTCATTACAGCAACAAAACCTAAACATAGAATAACTATGAAACAATATAAAACATCCTAACTTATGGATTAAAGACACTGAAGAAATTATAGAGGTACAGAACAAGGGAATTCGTACTTTTTTCAGAGAAATAGTTTCAGAGAATTTTTTAAACATGTAAAGAGACCTGGACTTACACATCCAGGAGACATACAGAATACCATTAAAACAAGATCAAAGAAGGACCTCTCCACACCATGTAATAATAAAAATGACCAACATACATATCAAGGAAAAAAGTCTTAAAAGCAGTGAGAATAAAAAGTCGGGTGACATATGGGGGCAAAACAATAAAAATCACCCCAGAATATACAACCCAAGTCATGAATGCCAGGAGAGACTGGTATGATGTGATCCAGACCCTGGAAAAAAAACAACTTCCAATGAAAACTGCTATATCCAGCAAAATCATTATTCAAAATGGATGGAGAAACAAAAGTGTTTCAAGATAAGCAGAATCTCAAAAAATTCATGAATTCAAAGCCAACATTAGCCGGGGGATCACGGTTCACGTACACCCTCAGCTACTTAGTGAGGCCCTCTGCAACTCAGTGAGACCCAGTTTCAAAATAAAAAAATATAAAAAAATAGGGCAGGGGGTGCAGCTCAGAGGTCAAATGCCCCAGGCCCTGGGGTTCCATCCCCAGACCTGCAAAAAAAAAAAAAAAAAAAAAAAGAAACATTAGAGAAATTGCATAAAGAAATAAATCATAAAGGAGAAAATAAAACAATTTTCAAAACCAGAGAAGTGATGAAGTTTATCAGTGGGACATCTAAGTAAAGAAAAAATAACAGGATGCCAAACAGAAGGTAGAACACAAAATGACAGGAAACAAAAATCATATTTCAATAATAACTCTGAACATCAAAGGACTTAATAATCAAAAGACATAAACTGGCCATGTGGATTAAAAAACATGTACACAAAAGTTCTTTACTCCAATATGATGTATGAATATAATGCACCAATAAAAAAATTTTAAAAAACATAATCCAAATATATGCTATTTACAAGGAACTCACCTTACAGCCAAAGACTTTAACAGACTGAAAGTGAAAGGATGGAAAAAAATTTATCACTCTAATAAAGACAAAAAACATGCAGGGGTAGCAATGCTGATAGCCAACAAAACAGACTTTAAGCTAAAACAAAGCAGAAGAGAAAAAACAGGGCACTTCCTTTTGTTAAAAGGAACAATCTACCAAAAAGATAAAATGATAGTAAATGTTTATGCCCCAAATGTGGGTGAAGCCACATTTGTAAAACAAATCCTTCTGGACATCAGATCTCAAATAGACCCAAATACAATAATATTGGGAGACTTCAAAACACCTCTCACACCACTAGATCGATCTTTAAGGCAAAAGATGAGTAAACACTCTTTAGAACTAAAGAAAACTATAAACCAAACGGACCTAATAGACATATACAGAATATTTCATCCAGGAACAACAGAATACACATTTTTCTCAGCAGCCAATGGAATCTTCTCCAAAATAGACACATTTGGGCCACACAGCAAGCACCAGCAAATGCAAAAGATGCAATATAATTCCTTGCATTTTTTCAGACAATAATGGAAAGAAAGTAGAAATCAACAACAGGAAACTCAAAAGAAATTATTTAAATACATGGACTTTGAATGATACACTATTGAAAGACGAGTGGGTAAGATCAGAAATTAGGAGAAAAATAAAGATATTTCTGGAAATAAATAAAAATAAAGAAACAACTTACCAAAATTTACAGGGCACTTTGTAGGCAGTGTTAACAGAAAAATTTATAGCACTGAGTGCCCACATAAGAACACAGAGTTGCCAAGTAAACAACGTAATAACACATCTCAAGGACCTAGAAAGACTTCAACAGTCTAAACCCAAAGCCAGCAGAAGGCAGGAAATTATTAAAATCAGAGCAGAAATAAATGAAATAGAGAATTAAAAACAATTGAAAAAATCAACAAAAACAAAAAGCTGGTTTTTTGAAAAGATTAACAAGATTAACAAACCCCTGGACAGCCTAACCAAAAAAAAAAGGGGGGGGAGAATCAACTCAAATTATTAAAATCAGAAGTGAAAAAGGAGGCATCATCACAGATAATGAGGAAAATCAAAAGATTATCAGCATCTATTTTGAAAATTTATGCTCCAATAGACTGGAAAACATGGAAGAAATCAATAGATTTTTAAGCACATATACCTACCTAAACTGAAGCAAGAGGATATAGCAAGCCTAAACCAACCAAAAGCAAGCAAAGAAATAGAAGCAACAGTAAAAATTCTGCCATCACAGAAAAGCTCAGGCCCTGATGGATACCTAGAAGACCCAAAAAACTCAACCAAAAGACTTATAGAACAGATCAACAAATTCAGCAAAGTATATAGATACAAAATCAATCTTAAAAAATAAGAAGCTTGCTGGGCGTTGTGGCACACGCTTGTAATCCCTGCACTTGGGAGGTGGAGACAGGAGAATTGCACTTGTTCGGAGCCAGCCTTGCTGGCTTTAGAGACCCTGTTTCCAAATAAAACAATATAAAATAGGTCTGGGAGTGTAGCCCGGAGGTAGACAGGCTTCCGGGAACCCCACAGTACCACCAATATAAATAATTAATTAATTAATTAATTAATTAAATAAGAAGCTTTTCTGTACACCAACCATAAATCCACTGAAAAAGAAATTCAGAAAACACTTCCACTCAGGATCTCACAAAAAATAAAATACTTAGGAATAAACTTAACCAAGGAAGTAAGACCTCTACAAAGAAAATTATAAAACACTGAAAAGAGGAATCAAAAAAGATCTTAGAATATGGGAAGATCTTTCATGTTCATGGATAGGCAGAATAAACATCATCAAGATGGCCATACTTCCAAAAGTTATCTATAGATTCAATGCAATACCAATTAAATTACCAAGATCATTCCTCACAGACATAGAAAAATCAGTCCTTAAATTTATTTGGAACAACAAAAAGCCCAGAATAGCCAAAGTAGTTCTCAGCAACAAAAACCATGCAGGAAGAATCACAATACCTGACTTTAAACTATACTACAAAGCCACTGTAATAAAAAAAAACAGCATGGTACTGGCACAAAAACAGACACATAGAGCAATGGATCCAATTAGAAGATTCAGAAATGAAACCACACACTCACAGCCAAATGATATTTGACCAAGGGGTCAAAAACATACAATGGAAGAAAGACAATCTGTTCAACAAATGGTGTTGGCAAAACTGGTTACCCATATGCAGAAAAATGAAATCAAATCCCACCTTCTCACCCTGCACAAGAGTCAATACAAGATGGATCAAAGACTTGGATATTAGACCAGAGTACTTGAGTCTCCTTGAAGAGGGCATAGGTGCAAGGCTGCAACACATTGGCACAGTTAATAACTTTCTCAACAAGACCCCGAAGGCACAAGAAACTAAAAGGTGAATCAATACCTGGAACTGCATGAAACTGAAGAGCTTCTGTTCATCAAAGGAAACTGCCGAAACCCTCAAAAGAGAGACAACAGAATTGGAAAAGATTTATGCCACCTATTCCTCAGACAGAGGACTAATACCTAGAATATACAGAGAGCTCAAGAAAATCAACACCAAAAAACCAAATAATCCAATTAAAAATGGGCAAGTGAACTTAATAGACATTTCACAAAAGAAGAAATTAAAATGGCTAATAAATGCATGAAAAAATGTTCAACATCACTGGCAATCAGCGAGATGCAAATCAAAACTACTCTGAGATTCCACCAAACTCCAACTAGAATGGCGATCATTCAAAACACAAACAACAACAAATGCTGGTGAGGATGTGGAGAAGTGGGAACTCTAAAATATTGTTGGTGGGATTGCAAATTAGTGCAACCACTTTGGAAAACAGTACGGAGAATCCTCAGAAGAATGGGAACAAATCTACAATTTGACCCAGCAATACCACTTCTCATTATCTATCCAAAAGAAAGAAAACCAAACTACCAAACTGATCCATGCGTATCAATCTTCATAGCTGAGCTATTCACCATTGCCAAGATATGGAACCAAGCAAGATGTCCATCAATAGATGAATGGATTACAAAACTGTGGGATATGTACACAATGGAGTTTTACTCAGCCATAAAAGAAACTACAATTACATCATTTTCAGGGAAATGGATGGAACTGGAGGACATTATGCTAAGCGAGATTAGTCAGTCACAAAAAGTAAGAAATTGGATGCTTTCACTAATATATGAAAGGTAAAGTGAAATGGGTCATAGGAGGAGCTCCACCTATAGAGGAGCAAATAAGTCAATCTGACTGAGGGGAGGGGAGGGGAGAAAAAAGCTCTCTATGACACATGATGTATTGGGACAAATGTATCGATATTAATCACTAAGCCAAGCATGGGAGGGAGGGTTAGGAAGGGAAGGGGGTGGGGATTGAATGGGGGATGACTGGGTGATGTGTGCATGTATGTCTACACAAGTTTTTTTTTTATTATCCCACTATGATGTATGAATATAATGCATCAATAAAAAATAATTTTAAAAAAGAGTGGGAGGAAATATGACAGTAAAACATGATGGGCCAAATCAAAGAGAGTTTTTATTTTCCTCCACAGGCATCAGTGACACCATAGATTTGTAAGGTAAGACAATACTACAGTTTTTTTCTTAGCGTTTTCATCCTGGGTAAACATCCCAACTCAAAAGGATTTTCATATATGCCTCTCATAATGACTAGTATCAAAAAACAAAATTGCTTGTTTCAGTGATAATACAGAGAAAGTGTAAATCTTGTGTGTTCTTGGTGGAAATTTAATCTGTGGCAGCTTCCAAGCGGAAGTATATGGAGGTTTTTAAATTTTTTATAACAGGATTACCATATAAGCAAGGAAGTCAACTTCCAGATATATGTCTCCAAAAACTGAAAACAGAGGCTTAGAAGATATGTGTGTAAACTCATATTTATTAGAGCACAATTGACAAAGGATAGCGATAGTAACAAACTAAATATCCACAAGGAGTGAATGGCTAAAGAAAATATACACACAATGAAACACTTTTTTTTTCAAAAGAAAAAAAAATCACATGCTACAGTATGAATGATCTTGATGACACTTTCCTGTGTGAAATATGCTAATCAAAAATAGTCAAATACAGGATAATGCCACTTATGAAAGGTGGATGTAATAGTCACATTCATCAAAAAAGTAAAATATCATAATTTTTAGTCATGTGCAGGAAATGCATGAGATTCACAATTAACTCATCCAACTAACAGTGAAGATGTTGTGCAAATAAGCCCCAAAGGATTAGATTTGTATTGTTCTCTGGCAGGCACTGACCATGGGAGGTGTAGGAAGGACATGTTTGAGGATGTGGGCGTTAACTACCCTAAAAATGTGTCCTTAGCTGAATCATCACCAATGATAGCTCTACAGAGTTTTGATTTGGGAAGGCTTCAGAAACCTGATCATTTCAGGAAGAATAGGAAAAATTATAACAATAAATAGGATTATAAAAATTAATTCAAAGTGCAATCGAAGAAATAAAGGGTTAGAGAGCTTCTGTGGACACAGAGGGAAGTCAATGTAGAGAAATCTTCCAGTCAGTTGTAAATGTAATTATGAGCAAAAAAAAAATTATTGTTGGAATAAATGTAGAAGAAACATATGGGTGAGGAGAAATCCTTATTCTTCTGAAACCTATTAATGTGCATCCAAAACCTAACCGTTCACCACATAATTGAGTATCTGGAATGTAGACAAAAGGCATAAAAATGTGAGGAACAAGTGAAAGCCTACAGTTATTTCCAGTGCTTTCAGAAGTATGAGAAAATCACACCAGGGAAATCCCAAATCAAAGTACATGTTGTAATAAATGTTAGTTATCTCAGTTCTCTTCCAATTTTTGAAAGATCTCACAACTGAAGTACTATCAAAGTAAGAGAGCGGGGAAAACCTTTAGGAGACAAAGTTTCTTTTAAAAATATGCAAGAATCCACCAAGCAGAGGCCCCTCAATGTATGTGCTAGTGTGAGTAAGGCTTCTCGCAAGTATGAGAAGACACTGAATAACACATGATAGAGATGGACCTAATAAAGGTGAAGTGTGTGTCATGGCTTTACAGTGTATGAGCTTATTCTCCATACATTTAGGAAAGTACATTTGTGAGAAACCCTAAGTATATTATAAATGTCAAAAATGCATTAAATATTTCTGCTCCTCTTTAAATAAATGAAATACTTCACACTGAAGAAACATAATATAAATGTGTGGAATATGGGATAATATTTACTTTTTTGATTCCCCTGGAAAACATTGTAAGAATCATATTGAAGAAAAACTCAGTGAATTGAAAAAACTTCATGGAGGCTTTCATACTTTGTAGTTTTTTCATTAAGACCTAAGAGAAATTACTCTGAGGAAAAATAGTGTGTATTATTAATGTGGGAAATGTTTTTTTTTTTGGCAGTACTCCAAGCTACACCCCCAGATCCATTTGATACCATGAAGAAGTCAGAGTGCAGAGAAACCCTGTGGGTATCAACAATGCAGAGAAACCTTTAGGTCTTTGGATGACTTTAAAAATCTATTAACTCATAGCAAAATGAAACGTGATAGTTATGCAATGTGAGAATGATTACTGTGGTCCTTAATTCCTCAGAAAACATGAAAAAACTCATGCAGGAAAAAAGCTATGTAGAAGAGCACTGTGAGAGATACTTTTCTAGTTACAGTTGTTTTCAAAGACATATCAGAACTCAAACTGATGAGAATCCTTAGGTATGTAAAGAATATGGTAAGACAATAGTTCATCCCATTGTTTTCAAATAAATAAGTATATTTATACTTGAGAGAAATCTTATGTATATAAGCAGTGTTCCAAAGCCTTCAGCTATCTCAGTTCTTCTCACAACAGGAAAACTCACAGTGATGGATTTTTTTTCTTTTTCTGAGAAATGCCTATTCACTTCAATTAAACATTTATTGATTGTGATATTAGATATCTTAGTGTTAACTTTTCTAATACTGAGGATAGAATCCATTAACATTCTACCTCTGATATATAGCCATTATCCCTATATTATTTTTATATTGAAATATGGTTTTATTAAGTTTATGAGGACCTCCTTAAGTTACTGAGATTGGTCTCTAACTTGTGATTCTCCTGTCTTGGTCACTCAAGTACTGGGATTACAGCTGTGTGCCACCACAACCATCTTGAATTCTTTGTATATTTTTTCTACATATGATGTTCAACATTATTACCATTTTGGAAAATGAAAATCGAAACAACAAATAAAATCAATATGATCTATCTACTTAGTAGGGCAATCATCAAGGAAACAAAATTTAAATATATTGTTATTAAATTTAAAATTTTTATTTTTAAATTTAATTTTTTTGTTTTTAAATTTAGCTTTTAAAAATTTAAAATTTTAAAATTTTAAAATTAATAGAAGACTTGTATGTTTTATCTTAAATTTTGAAGTTCTGTTTGAGTCTTCCATATTAAGCTTTCATTCATCCAGTGAAGAGGAGGAAGAAAGACTCTGGTAGGACTACCTGGCTTAAAGATCAACTAAGGCATTTTCCACTTGTAAAATCTTCTGCATCCTTAACAGTACAGTCTCAGTTTCCACATCTGTAAATTAAAGTGATAATAATTGTACCTAGCTGATAAAAAATTGCATAAGGACTAAATGAATTAAGAGAGGGAAAATAAGCAGCACAGTGCCAGGTATCAAAATTTGAAGAAAAAAAAAAGGTTCAGGGGAAGTCAAGCAGAATAAATCTCAAAGGAAAATATCAAATTGATCCCCAAGTAAAACATCAAACTAAATTTATCCCAGTCTACAAACAAGAAATGTTTATCCAAAGCATTAACAAAACGCTCCAGAATCTGGCTCTGTTGCCCTTGACTTCTCTCACACTTAAGAAAAAAATCCCTGTTTGAGTCTTCCATATTAAGCTTTCATTCATCCAGTGAAGATCAGGGAAAAGAAAGACTCTAGTAGGACTAACTGGGCTAAAGATCGACTCAGGAACCAGGCGTGGTGGCGCACGCTTATAATCCCCATGCTTGGGAGGCAGAGAAAGGAGGATCGTGCTGGTTGGAAGCCCACCTAGCTGTCTTAAGAGACCCTGCTTCCAAATTTAAAAAATACAAAATAGGTCTGGGAGTGTAGTCCAGAGGTCAAAGGGTTTCCAGGAACCCCAGTGCCACCAAAAAAAAAAAAAAATTAACTCAGGCATTTTCCACTTGTAAAATCTTACATCCTTAACAGTACAGTTTCCACATCTGTAAATGAAAGTGATAATAATTGTGCCTAGTTGATAAAAATTGCATAAGGACTAAATGAATTAAGAGGGGAAATTCTCAGCACAGTGCCAGGTATCAAAATTTGAAAAAGGGCTTCAGGGGAAGTCAAGCAGAATGAATCTCAAAGTAAAATATCAAACTTGATCCCTAAGTAAAACATCAAACTGAATTTATCCAGTCTACAAACAAGAAATGTTTATTCAAAGCAGGAACAAAATGCTTCGGAATCTGGCTCTGTTGCCCTTGACTTCTCTTGCACTTAAGAAAAGTGTTTTTTAATAACTTTATTTTTGGCTTATGCTCAGTGTCAAGTTACTTTCATTTAGCTCACAATATTCTTAAAAATGGATATTGCTACTTATATTAAAAGAAGTTGGTGGTTGGAAATTGATAGTATTCTTCATCAGAGGATGCAAAGTCTCTGGACTCATGCCTTCAGCCAGATGTGCCGAAAACAAGTGTCCTTTTGAATGAGAGTTAAATCCCAAGGATTCTCTAGAAATTTAATATTCAACTTTGTGAGAACATACCTGGGGGTGGGAAACATTTTAAACATTTTAAAGATCATTTTCTGATCTTAATTTCCATGTAGACAGTACCATGTTTGAGTCATTTGTTCAGGCTGGTTGTCCAGCCATATTCCCTTTCGCATTCACTCTTATTACAATGTATACAAAAAGAAGACATGGCTGTGCTTGAACAGAATACTATCACAAATTATTGATTCTGAGTGTAGAAATTTTCAGATATCATAGAAACAATTTAAAATACAATTCTGATAAAATATTAAATTTTATGGACTTTTGTTCTAAAAGGAGAAAAAGAGAATATCCTCACAGTTTGTAGTTTATACACACTGTCTTTTCTCTTATAACCAACCAAGTTAGGATAAGGAAAGATATTTCTGGGTTCCTTATTTGATATCACTAAATGTGTTGTACTTGCATTAGGAAAAAATTTTTGGTAACTTTCACTAATGTAAACAATTACCTATCAAGTATTAAAATACTTGAGTCATGTGTCACAAACTTTTAGTTATCATAGATAGAATTAATGAACACTTCTGTTATCCAAAATACATAGTAGCCATAAAGGAACTGAAAATACATTTTAAAATTGTAACCTACACAGAACTATATGAGATTAAATTTCAAACTTAATATGTAGAACCCAAAAGTAACATACATTTTTACATTGTCTTTGCTTCCATATAATTGAAAGTCAAGCAGTTTCTCAGTGTTTCTGAGGATATGCATGAATATGTGTGTACACAACTGTACACACATATGTGTTGTTGCCTCAATTTATACCACACATCCTCAAATTCATGAAACTAAAATTATATGGTAAAATTTCAGCCAAATAATTAATTTGTCTATAAGAAGAACACATTAAATCATAGTTGTTGTTAAAAAATAAAATACCATTTTAAGGCACACAATTTTTTTCTGTATCAAGTAGTATCTGATTTCTTGCATTTAATAAAATCAATTTGGGAGTGGGTGGTAAATTAGTGGAAAAAACTTTGTGTGATCAAATAACATGTCAGTCAGGCATGATGATGCATACCTGTAATCCCAGTACTGAGGGGGCTGAGGCATATTCACAGACAGCTTCTGCAACATAGCAAGATTTTCAATAGCCTAGCAAGACCTTGTAGATAGGAAGTCAAATGGCCTTGAGTTCAATCCCTTGTACCCCCCCCCAAAAAAGGAAATAAAATGACTATCATTCTAGACTATAGTTCTAGACTGCTGTCAGAAAACTCATTCCTTTCCCATTCCCATATTCATGTGACAAGTATTTTTGGAGTTTAATCTAGAGAGATAAAAACTGAGTAAAATTACCTTGCTTTTGCAGTTAATTATGCCACACATGGAGACATTAAAATATGGCTCCACTCAGGCAATAAAAATTTTATTGACATCTTTTCTTTTACATTTAATACTTTTTAAGAATTGAAATATATGGGGATGGAGGTTTACTTCAGTTGTAGAACTCTTGCTGGGCATAGTTGAAGCCTTGGATTTGATCACCATTATCACATAAAAATGTTGAAAAAATAGAAATACACATTAATTTTCAATCAATGGTGTAATAATATCTATGAGTACCCATCTGACAAAAATACTTGTGTTATAAAGTCTGTGGAGACATTTTATCATTATTCCCCTTCCTTTCTGCTTGACTCTGTGGTTTTTGTCATCAATTTCATCAGGGAAGTGAGTGGATCTGATGCAGCCAGCACCTACACTTCCACAGACCACCTGACAAGACACAACCCCAGCTCCCCTAATGCACACATGGACTGCTTCCTACAGGCTCTGACTTGCACAGTGAAGCCCACTATATGGAAAAGTCATTGGACCTCTGTGCTAGCTTCTGTCAAATTGTGCATAAAATCTTGCCATAAGTAGATGGCCTTGTGGTGACTAAATCCCTTTTGTGTGCCATCCTTGAGACTAAGAAAAGAAAATTCAGAAAAATTCTGAATGAGTACTGAAGATTCAAATGTAGCAGCTTCTCATTATATTTACAGCTGTACTTGGGCTGTTCCTAATAGTAGAAGCCTGTAAAATAGTATTTGAAACACAATATGGAATTAGGGACCCTTCATTCAATTATAAGTTAACTTTATACATCCTGACCTATCAATAGAGTCCTCCCACAAAGCATGTATATCACATACACCCTCCGCTCAGCCTGTGGCCTTCTCTCTATGTAAGACAAATATTTCATCCTGATGCAATTTTCCTCAGTAATGAAATCTGTACACTTCTATCTTAAAATAACTAGAACTCACTGAAACCTTGCAATGAGAAATAGAGTAGAGGAACACATCTGCACCTGTACCAATTTTTCTTATTGTTGATATCCTACTCCTTTTAATTTTCCTTTGGATTGCTTCAGCTCAACAAAGACTCTGGGTTAGGTCTCAATTAATGAGAAAGACTTTCCATCAGATATTTTCCAGCTCTGAATAAATCAAATTACCACCCAGTCTCCTACAGTTGGGCCAAGCTCTGAAAAGATCTTGCACAAATCTTGTGGCAATGAAAGAATGAAATAACATACAGTGATATCTTTCTGTAAGGCCTCATTAAAATAGAAAAGCTGTATATTGCTTGAGCATATATATACATGAAGATGAATCACTTTCGGAATTACAAAGAATAGAGAAGTCCCATCAAGGACAAAACTCTATGTCACATCATTTGTTTTCTATGAACAGAAAATGTTAATGCCAATAAACTGTAATAATTCAAGGTTTTACATTCTCTGGATGAATACTCAGAAGTTTTCAAATGGAAGGAGTTAGCACCCTTCATCAACAGTTCGGTTTTTCCCAGTATAGTTTTCACACGAGAGCCAATAGTACATACTGTGTTTAATATTAGTGTGCCAGCCTGATCATGTGATCTTTTGACTTAAAGCACCAAAAGAAAAATCAGTTGTCTGTGAATTTTCATCAGTCTTCCCTGGGGGAAAAACACATACAGAAAAAGAACAAAAGATTTGAGTAATATGGTTTATGGGATGAATACTGATAGGGTCCGATGTATGACGTTAGCCTATAATTGAAAGAAGGGTCCCTAATTCTATATTGTGCTTATCCTCTAATACTCATCTGTGTCACCTTCAGTTTGGGTTCATGCCCAAACCAAAACCAACTTTTCTCTTTTCTGCAAAAACATCTCACTTTGAACACTTTTTTTTCTAGAGAATTTGGAGTTCCAGTTTGTCTAACTGCTATGTAGATTTCTCTTTTTCTGCACTGCCTTTGCCATGACCTCCTCTACCTTTCTCTTCAAATGTCAACATGTTCTTGTTTCTACACTACTATTGCCTTTATTCCTTTATTCTTTTGTCATAATTACTTTCTTTTTATAATGTTAGTGGTGCATTGTAATTATACATCATAGTGAGGTCCAAAACCTGTTACTAATATTTATTACCCTTTGTTTAGTGTTTTTCCCCTTCAACTCCCATTCTGATGTTCTCTTCTCTGCTCACAAAAATGATAATGAGATAGTGATACTTTAATTTATGAACATAACATGCTTTGAACTTTTTTCTTTATCAGTTGTTTTTTATCCCCATTTTGACAACCTTTTTCCATCTCTGTATCACTGTTCTACTGGTCTGTATCCTCATTTATCTGAAATCACTTTATCTGAATTATTTGAAATTCCCTATTTTTTCTATAGCTTTCTCAATTGAATTAGAATATGTACACTCTACACTGTATCTAATTCAGATGATTTCTTTTCCATTATTTATAGAACTAGGAGGTGTCTTTCCTCTTTAAGAAAGGCCCTTTTGAGTCATTTTCACTTTCTTTACAGTTTCATGTTTCTATTCATTCCTTTCCTTTCACACACCACCAACACTGTCATATAAGTCTTTTTCTGTCTCTCTACCCTCATAGATAATCCCCAATCTCTTGTTTGTGCAGCTGCAGTCTCATATCTTGTTCAGCCCATGCAGCCCTGAGTTTCATATCTAAAGTTCTTTTAGAATGAAATCTAAAGACAGCAGGTATGTATACCTGTCAGGAGAATGCAGAGCACTCTTTCTCCAGAAAGAGTCTACCTGCTCAGTTGCTTTGAAAATGAGAAAACCCTAATGAATTTCATTTTATTTTATTGGTTTTGTGCTTTGTTTCTAGAAATTAATGTAAGTTCCCCCCCTAGTGGCCAACAGGAGATAGCAAGTATTCAGAGAGATTCTTCTGGATGGTAAAATCTCATTTTGATTTTCAAGTTTAGATTAAAGTTAAGAACCCCTCACTATTGAAAGTGCTATGATAGAATTTGGTAATGAAAAATTAAAAATATTTATTTATGCCTCCATCCATCTTCTATTACATCATTTTCATTATACTGAATACAATTTAACAGCAATGAAAGGCTTGAATCTACATCTGCTCCAAGGTTTATACATAACTGTGCTAAGATATGATAAAGCATGGGAAATAGGCACATATATTCAGGGTGTATTCAGAATAGAATTCTTGAAGGCATTACGAAAAGGCATGGTGAGAAATATGGAAATCATACTTAATTAATTACATAATTAATCAACAAACAGCAAGTTTCAACAAACTTCAAACAGTTAAAGACCTAATTAGCTAGCATGCTGGTATTTCAGTGACTTGATTTTGAGATAAAGGGCAGAAGTGGGAAGAAGAGAAAACAACATTGGAGAAAGAATTCTTCTTTTCCTATTCTTGTGGTTAAAAATATATATATATATATTTGATTTATTATTTATTTTAATTTTTTGGTACTGAGGATTGAACCTGTGCCAGCATTATGAAGAAGTTTCAAAATGTATTAATATTCCAGTATTGGGAAAGATTTTCAATTTTCAAAATATATCTTTAGTAGTAAACAAAGCCAGGAGCTCAAGGAAAAGGCTGCAGATCTCCAGGTATCTAGGATAGATAGCAAGAGAATAGAAAAAGTCCAAAAGCCTAGGGTCTTTTTACATTTCTAAGAGAAGGAAACTTTTTCAAAGAATGTGTGGGGATCCCAGACTCCAGATAAGCAACCTAACACATTTTGGAGTGTAACAAAAGGTGTGGGGGCCTGTGCTGGAGACAGAGCAGGTCATCTACACATCAAACAGCCTGCCAGAGAGATCTAAGCTGGTCAGAAGACTGGTTATAAGAATATTCTGTCCAGAAATCTTCAGTGACTTTATTCTGAGTTATCCCACTATGTCATTTTGTGGCATAATGCTTACTCTAAGCTCTATTTTTCCCTCTTTCTAATGATGTCATAACAGTTACAACCTGTAATTTTATCTTTGTAATAATAAACTTATTTTTAAATATATTTTTATTGGTGCATTGTAGTCAAACATCTCAATGGAATACAAGACTTGTGAGGATATACAAGCACACATAACCCAATTAGTATTTATCCTATCCCCATCCCATTCCCTCACTCTCCTTCAATCTCATGCTTGAGTTAGTGATTGACTTTGATATATTTGTTTAAGTACCATGTGCTTTAATGAGATTCCATCTTCCCTGATCCCATCCCCTCTAATAGGTCACCTTAATTTCTCCTCTATAGGGTCCTTTCTTCAGCTAGATTTCCTCCTATTACCCATTTCTTCCTAGTTTTTTCATATTAGTGAAAGCATCTGATTTTTTTATTTTCTGTGATATTTCCCTGTGGATGCTGCATTTCAGGCTTCAGTCCCACTCTCGAAGGTCATGGCACTGGCCTCGCTGCATGGCAGGCTCCGAGCCCAGCCTCACAGGCCCAGAAACCAGCCTCACATGATGGCAGGATTTAATCCTGGCCTCTCAGGCCTTGGCCCTAACCTTGCCACCCAGCATTCTTCTACCCTGGCCTCAGAGGCACCGGCAACCACCTCACAGGAAGGCAGGCTTGGATCCCAGCTTTGGAGGCCTGGTCAATGGCCTCACCACAGGGCAGGCCCTGATCCCGGCCTCGTTGGCCCAGGCACCGACCTCACTGACAGCAGGCTCTGATCCCAGCCTCTAAGGCCACGGCAAAGGCTTTGCCTCACCAGCAGGCTCTGATCCTTTTGGCCCCAGCATCGGCTTTGCCAAAGAGTAGTCTCCTATCCTGGCCTCACAGGCCCAGATACTGACCTTGCCACATGGCGGGCTTCGATCTCGTTTCTTGGAGGCAGCAACACTGGCTTTGACTCACAGCAGGCTCCAATCCCAGCCTCGCTGGCCACAGCACTGGCTTTGCCAAATGGCAAGCTCTAATCCCAACCTTGCTGGCCCTGGCACCAGCCTCACAGCACATCAAGCTTCGATCCTGGCCTCAAAGACCCCGGCATCTGCCTCACCTCATGGCAGGCTTCAATCCTGGTGTTGCTAGCCCTGGCACTAGCCTCACCTCACATCAGGCACTGATCCTGGCCTGTAAGGCCCTAGTACCGGTTTTGCCACCTGGCAGGATCTGATCCCATCCTCACTGGCCCCAGCATCGGCCTTGCCTACAGGAGGTTCAGATCCTGGCCTTGCTGGCCCAGGCACCAGCCTTGCCTCATGACAGTCTCCAATTCTGGCCTCGTTGACCATGACAACAGCCATGCCACCCAAAAGGCTTTGATCCCAGCCTCTAAGGCCCCAGCAACGGCCTAGCCTCACCAGCAGGCTCTAATCCTGGCCTCGCTGGCCCTGGCACCAGCTTCGCCACAAAGCAGGCTCAGATCCTGATCTCACTGGCCCTGGCAATGGCCTCGCCATGAGGCAGGCTCTGATCCTGGCCTTTAAGGCCCCAGCACTGGCCTCGCCACAAAGCAGGATCCAATCCCAGCCTCCGTGGCCTTGGCACTGGCCTCGCCTCACAGCAGTCTCCTATCCTGGCCTTGCTGATCCTTCCACCAACCTTGCTGCCTGTGAGGATCCTATCCTGGCCTCAGATGCCCCATAATTGGCTTCACTGTGCAGCAGGCTCTGGTCTCTGTCACTGTAAGGAGGTCTTCTACAGATGTTCCCTTTTTTCTTCCATTTTTTTTTAAATAGGAGAAAGCAGTACATGTCTTTTGCAAAATCTGTGAGCCTGAATACATAGTGGTAATAAATTTTGTCTCCCCTCTGAAGGCAAAGGTCCACAGCTTCACCTCAGAGAGCAGGCTCTGCTGCTCCACGTGCACCCTGGCCTCCCATGCTTTGCAGAGCAGCTCAGGGGCCATGAGGGATGATGTCTCCCAGAACATGCAGTGTGGCAGCCCAACACAGCTATGCAGGGCTCCCTCTGATATGCTCCAAACACTTTTACATTCTTCCTTATGCATTTCTCATCCAAATCTCCATGTCCAAACAGCAAGAAAGTGTGAGAGGAAATGGGAGCTAATGTTCAGAAAAAACAAATCAAAAAGGAGAATTTAAAGTAAGATCAAGGAGATAAAAGAGACTAAACCACACTTTCAAGAAAAAGTACTATCAATCAAATAGTTTTATATTTGTTAATATACAAGTAAAACTCATTTTTTAAATACTTCAATCACTGGATTCTACTTTTTAGCAAATACACTGCTAAAAGATAGGACCGAGAAGGATATTAGGAAGAGACAATTGTTCTAAGATATTTCTAAGTATCTAATCTACTTTGTTTACCTTCCAATACATATATCTCAATCATTTTTCAAGTACCTGCAATATCTCAGTGGTTTATACCATGAGTTCATTATCATCATATCCCATTTCAACATAGTTTCTGAACATATTATGAAGCCCAAAGATCCAAATAAAATCAGTAACCTTTAAAGTATTTACTCTTATACATGGTATAATGTGAAACAAAAACAATATTATAGAAACATTTGTCATTGTTTTTCTGTGTATTGTGAGGAACCACTAGCATTAACTATGTTCTGGAAGCAAAATAAGATTTTTCAACTCATGTATTCCTTTATACACACTAGTGATACACACACACACACACACACACACACACACACACACACACTCTCAGAATTCTGTGCTTCTATGCTTAAAGCATCTACTTTATGTCTCAGATGGATACCTGAGGCATTGACTTCCATCTGTTTCCTGTGGAATTCCTACCTCTTAACCTTAGGCACTCAGGAAAGATTGATTCACCTTATTTATTCATTCAGACACATTGAAGAGAGTCCACATCTTTACCCAAATTTACCACTTCATCTCCAGGGCACCAATGCTCACCATGAGCAGCTCTCTTCTGATGTCTTTAGGACCTTCAGCACTGACCCCTTTATCTCTGACTATGTCTTTTGAGGACATGACCTGTGGACTATTCTTACTATGAAAACATCATAAAGTGGATGCTTAATTATTTAAAAATTACTGTTCTGGAGCAATATTTTATGAAGAGGTCACAGATTATATTACATCTTTTCCTAACATTATTTAGAAGGAGAAAGTGATATAATTTGAAACTTAAGTGAAGGCATGGGTCAAACTCATAGATAATTTGTACATCAGTGTCACATCCTAGGCACTACCTTTATACTTTTATAGACTGAACTTGAGGTCAGAGGAGGAAGCAGGAGAGGATTAAGATGTGGTATTTGACCTGCCAAAAGGACTTCAGTCTTTCCTTTTCCAAAAGTGATGCTTGATATGTTATCTGACTGGGAGCTATCTAATGAGCTTGAACTGGGAGCCAGATATGAATGTAGAGGCCAAAGCCTTACTAATGTTTCTAAAATTATTCCTCCAAACTACGGCAGGAGAATTTGGACCACAGAAAACAAAAGGCTGGATCAGGATACAATAGTTCCATTTATTCAATGATGAGACTCAGAGCAGAGCTCCTTGTCTTAACCCAAAGCTCAGGGAATAAACATTTTTATACAACTGCTAACTTAACTTCCAGAAAGGATGTGTGAGTTACACACTTTTTCTGTAGTTTAAGCAAGATGCAGAAACAAAATGGCAATTAACCTGCACATTTTTTTTTTCTTTCTCTGTCAGTTACATGTCCTATCTTGTGGTTACAGATACCTGGAGAATTCCAGCTATGGTCATCTTGACAAGAGGTCTGAGAAAATATTTTGTTCTTCTAAATAGTCTCTAGTCTTTCAGCCAAGTGTTGTCTTCAAGGACATAGCTGGACTCTTGCCTCATTTTCTTGTTTTGAGATTTCTCAACTTATTTAACAAGAAGTTTTCCATCTTTGAGATTATTTTAATCAGAACCATCAAGGTGGCATATGGAGGTGGGCATTTCTGGGTATTAATCATTGAATTAGATCATTTACACATGGTATGAAGTAACATTCAGCCAGGACAAAAACTATCACCACTATTTAGGAGGTTAAATCTGATGTCAATAAATTTTAATAATTCTTATACAATTTTCAGAGAAGGGTTGTAAATTAGAGTTTTCTGCCAGCTAATTTACAAGGATGATTAATTCCTTTAATTCTTGGGTAATGGTTAAATAAGAGGAGTGTAATTTGTGATAAAATTGCAGCATTTATACCACCAACCCCAACAATAAAATAAATGCCTCCTTTTTATGCTAGTAACATAACTAAACCTAGCCTATTTTCTCAGGCTATGTGACCAGTAAGGTCTAATTGGTCACAGTTCCTTTTACTGTGACTCAGATACAATTGACAAATCTTTGTTAATTATAGTAGATGTAATCAATTCAATCTACATTATTATTAATTGTGACACACCAAAATAAAAACTCAAAACGTGGTTATTTAGTCTTGTATGGTTTGCAAGAGTTCCACAGACACGCGAGATCGGCCATGCAGGCGGCATAAGTCTTTATTAGATCGGCCCATTAGTCCCGGGCAGCTCCCTCCCCCACCCCCATGTCGTGGGTGCGGGGTGGGGGTGGGAGGGGCATGGAAGAGAGCCTTCCACGGATGTAGAAATCTCTCCGTCCCACAGGCTTCTGTGTCTCGAGATCGCCGTGTTCCCCTTTTTATCAAAGGGGAGTGGCTTTCCGTGGGAACATCCTGGGTCTCGCAGGATAGGCGGGTCAGCCCCGCCCCTGTCCAATATGGGGAGGGTCCAGAACCTAACATCCCGGCCTTTTTGGTCATAGGGGCGACGACTCTATCGAGCTACTTCCTGCTGACAGAGGGGGCGGAGTCAGGGGCCCCAGGCCGGGAGTCAGGATCCAATCCCCTGGAAGGGCGGGGGTAGGCAGGCATGGCCACAGCGAGAGCTGGAGGTTACCCTGGAGAGCTCAGTGACTGGTTTACTTTGAGGAGACTTAACAGGCAAGGTGCTATTAAGGAAAGAAAGAAAAATTGTGAGAGCAGATCCTAGGAGCCCTTTAAATATGAGGTAGATTGTCACTAGATCTATTAAATTAAATAGCAGCATTTCCCTGAGGAGAATATCTTCCGCCCCTCCAGCAGTTTCTATTTGACCAGAGTTACAAATAGCAGCAACTCCCTGAGTGGGTATAGGTCTGTCTGGTCAAACGAACATCTGCTACTGCGTCAGGAGCATCAGTACCCGACTTTCAAAGTTTAATACTTATGGCAGTTTAGCATTCGAAGAGGGAGAGCACCATAACATGTAAACGAGTGGACCTGCTAAAATATAAACTTCAAAGTGAGTTATGTCAAGAAAAACGAAGCTTAGTAGGTCCTAATACTGTGCAAGAAAATTCGTCCTGGGACTGTCGCAGTGGGGCCCTTTTTAGCCGAGTAAGATGGTGCCAGTTGGGGTCCCCCAGCAGTTTGGCTGCGGTGGGTGTGGTGAGGATTACTGTGAAGGGCCCCGTCCACCGTGGTTGAAGTTGTTTTGGCTGGAGTGACTTGAGAAGGACCTGATCCCCCGGCTTGAGGGCCTTAGCTGTATGATGTGGAGCTGTTTCGCCAGTCCCCGGTTGGGGAAGGTATCGGTCAGCATGTTCCCTAAGAAGGTGCCTGAGGAGAGACAAATAAGGGAGATAGGAAGACAAAGGAGGGGGGTCCGCAGGAAGAGTGTGATTAAGCAAGAAAGGGCGGCCGTATAGCAATTCAAATGGGCTCATAAAGGTGGGGCTTCGGGGGGTGGCCCTCACCCGGGCCAGAGCTAGTGGCAGGAGCTCCGGCCATGAAACCCGTAGTTCCAGAGAGAGTTTCGTTAAATGATTTTTAAGAATTCCATTCATCCTTTCTACCTTTCCTGAAGACTGTGGTCGGTATGGAATATGGAGATTCCACGCAATGCCCAGAGCTTGTGTCACCTGCTGAATGACTTTAGAAACAAAAGTTGGACCGTTATCAGATTGTAAGGAGTTAGGGAGGCCAAAACGAGGAATCATATCTGAGCAAAGAACATTGGCCACCGTGCTGGCTGTCTCATCCTTTGAAGGAAAAGCCTCCACCCAACCTGTTAGGGTGTCAACCATGGTCAGAAGATATTTAAGTTTTTTATGGGGAGGCATATGTGTGAAGTCAATTTGCCAGTCCTGTCCTGGCAGGTGTCCCCTCATTTGGTGGGTGGGGAAGGAGGGGCGAAGGCCTCCCTGAGTGGATACAGCAGCGCAAGTGGAGCAGGAGGCACTGACTTTACCAATTAGCTGTAGTAGGAGAGGAGAATAGAACAAGGGGCTCAGAAAATGCTTTAGTGCCATGGGTCCCATGTGAAGAGAGTTATGTATTAAGCTGATGATCTCTTCAGCCTGGGCCTTAGGCAGAGCAATTTTATCCTGTACCATGAGCCAGCCATCTTTTGCGCTGGATGCCCCAAGTTTTGTCAGGTGTTCCCATTCAGCCGGGCTGTAATTAGGCACCATTGTAGGGAGTGTTAGAAACAGTATAGGTGCTGTTGGGCTTGGCTGAGCCTGCTGTGTCAGCTGTCGCGCTGTATAATCAGCTTTATTGTTTCCTTTTGCCACTAAGGAAGACTCCGTCCGATGGCCCCTACAGTGAATGATGGCCAGCTCGGATGGTAAAGAAAGGGAGTCTAGAAGCTTTTTAATTAGGGAAGCATTGATAATGGGTGATCCCTTGGTGGAGAGAAACCCTCTCTCTCTCCAGATTGAGGCATGACAATGTGCTATTAGAAAGGCATATTTAGAATCGGTGTAAATGTTTGCCCGCTTGTTTTTTGCCAGCTGTAAGGCTCGAGTTAGGGCAATCAGCTCAGCCTTTTGTGAGGTAGTACCGTCCGGTAATCTGGCAGCTTCAACTGTTTGAGTTAGAGTGACCACTGCATAGGCTGCTCTCCTCTTACCTCTGGCGTCAGGAACAGAGCTGCCATCAACGAAATAAGTGACATCTGGATTAAGAAGGGGGGTGTCCTGAAGGTCCGCCCAAGGTTTGGCTAGAGCTTCAATTACATCAACACATGAGTGAACATCGCTGAATGAACCCGAATCAGGGCCCTGACCCTGGCTCACTGGTAACAGAGTGGCCGGGTTAAGGGCTGGGGAATGAGATAGTTTAACACTTGGGTTTTCCATAAACAGCAAATAAAGTTCCTGAATACGGGATGGTGACAAAGAGGGAGTGCTCGTGGAGAGAGCAAATCCTGGAGCCTATGTGGGGAAAAGACCTGCAGGGGCATCTGAAGGCAGATTTTAAGAGCCTCTTTTGTGAGTGCGGCTGCTGCTGCCAGAGCCCTGAGGCAGGGTGGCCAGCCCCGGGTGGTGGGGTCCAGTTGTTTGGACAGATAGGCCACTGGCATCTGAGTTGGTCCCAGAGGTTGCGTGAGCACTCCTGTAGCTATCCCTTGCCTTTCATCAGTAAATAACAAGAAGGTCTTAGTGGGGTTGGGGTGTGCCAGTGGAGGCGATTTAAGGAGAGCTTCTCGAAGAGCCTGGAAAGCTTGTCGGATGATCGCAGGTGAAGTGAGAGGGCCAGCCGGGGTTTCCTTAATTGCCTCGTGTAGTGGCTTAGCTATGATGGCAAAGTTGGGGATCCAATGTCGGAAAAATTCCACAAAGCCCAAAAAGGATTGGATCTGGCCAGCTGTGGTGGGCGGCTGTAAGTCTCGTAAGGCCTTGACCCTGTCCACCGTGAGTCCCCGAGTGTTGGGGGTGAGGTGGAGGCCTAGGTATTGCACTTCAGGCATTGATAACTGGGCCTTATGTGGGGCCACCCTATAGCCCTTGCTCCCAAGGAAATTAAGGAGGAGAGCAGTGTGACGCTTAGACATTTCCAAGGAGGGGCTACAAAGCAAAAGGTCATCTACATATTGTAGTAGAGAACTAGGCTCTAAGGGGCACTGGAGGAGATCCCGCGCTAGAGCCTGCCCAAAGAGAAGTGGGCTGTCTCGAAAACCCTGGGGGAGGACAGTCCAGGTAAGTTGCTGGGCGACCTGGGTGTCAGGGTCCTCCCAAGTGAAGGCAAAAAGGGGATATGATTCCGGATGAAGGGAAATTGTATAAAATGCGTTCTTTAAATCAAGGACTGAGAAGTGGGTAGTATTGGGGGGAATCTGAGACAGGAGGGTATAGGGATTAGGGACCACCGGGTGGATTGGTATCACTGCCTCGTTGATCAAACGGAGGTCTTGGACTAGGCGATATGTCCCGTTAGGCTTTTTAACTGGGAGGATAGGGGTATTATAAGGGGAGTTAATAGGGATGAGCAGTCCCTGCGCCAGGAGACGAGAAATGATTGGCTTAAGCCTGCGCCGATGAAGGAGGGATATCGGAAACTGGGCGCGAGCAGGAAAAATATTGGGGTCACGTAGGGTAACCCGAACCGGGGTGTGGTGAGTTGCCACCACTGGGGTACTGGTGTCCCATACTATGGGGTCCACCACATCTGTTGGAAGGGGGGGTTTTTCCTTTTGGTCTTCTATTGTAGCTGTAGCTATTAAAAATATGTTAGAGGAAGCGGACACCGGGGGAAGATTAAATGAAAGTTCTGCCCCAAGTTTGGTTAAAAAATCTCTACCCAAAAGGGGGGTAGAACATGATGGGATAATCAGGAATGGATGGTTGACCATAAAACTTTCCAGATGGCATAACAGGGGGCCTGTGATACGTGGGCAGGAGGGTAGGCCGTCAATCCCTTGGACCGAGATTTGGGAAGGGAAACTAGGTCCAGAGAAGGAAGGGAGGACAGAGTAGGTAGCTACCGTATCAATCAGGATAGAGATTGGTTTGAACTTGTCTGCCACTCCTTTGTGTACCACAATGGCATCTAAGTACACATGAGAATTAAAGGACCCTCTTGGTCCAGGCATGGCCTCATGCTGGCCTATTAGGACCTCTTTTCCCTTCTTTACATTGAAAAGTGATGATAAATGTGATAAATACCTGAATTTACTCATGTAGTGCACAAGTTCTTTCCCAAGAACTTAACTAAGTTGGGAAAAAGTTGGAGCCAAATACCACTAGACATCTGCCAAGACATGAGATAACTCAGCTCTCTTGTTAATCTTTGGCTTCCTTGTAGGTAAGGTTCCCAAGAAAGATAACCCTCACTGGTGTCTCTCAAGTAAGACATGCTGTAAAGTTGGTTGACTTGGAAAGTGGGGTCTGAATAGCCAAAGGGATGGCTTTAGAACTCCAGAGATAATATTTGGCCTGCTTAGTGCCAATGTCTATCTTAGAAAATAAGAGAGCTAGGGTTTTACAAACCTCATTAAATGAGGTTTTGTTTCCTTTGAAAAGATCCAAATGCATTTTTAACTGTCTTCTGCCAAAATCCAGACCAAAGGAAAAAGAATAGTTTGTGCTTGTGGTCGAACAGTGGGACATGCATAGTAGTCTGCTTTGTTTGCTGCCTTCACAGAGTATTTAACCCATCCCAGCCAAGTATTTGTGTTTCCAAACCCAGTTGTTTCTATTTCCAAACTCTGTTTGGTTTGCATAATTTGGGCCTCCCATAATGGAGTTTGTTGAAAGTTACAGGAGGAGAGGTCCATCTTGTTGGGACCATAGGTATATCAGGCCTAATAATTAGTAATCTGAAATGGCTTATGGGATCCTTTTCAAAAATATCTACTCCCAGGCTGTAGACCCTAGGGGCTACTACTGGTTCATAGTATATTGTTTTGGGATTTTCAATATTTAATAGCAAGGGAGTACACTGATTGTTTTGATAAGCTTAAGGAGAAATTTTTCTGGTTAGGTAAATTGTATTTTTTAGGGGCTTCCATGATGGGGCTACTCATCCCATACTGACTGTTCACCCTTGACATTGGGTAGTCTACCAGACATTGTTTCAACAAGGACAGGAACTAGCTCAAGTTCTGGGCAAAGGTATTTGTCAGCCTATGTGAGTTGTGATTGGTTTCTTAGGCTACCATAAGATAATAACCTGACATGCATTAAATTTGATGACAATAGTGTTACTAGTTTTGGTCTCATTCATTGTAAAGATAGCAGAGTCTGGCTTCAGCAACCTTAATAGCCTTTCCCACATTAAAAAATCAGCCAAATATTCTTTCATCTTATCAATACAGAGTCATATCAGACATACAACAATGTGCTAAAATTAGAACTACTGGAAACCTCACTAATAAAGTCAATCCCAAAGGACTTATTGCATAAAAATTAGGAGTCCAATTTTGCAGCATGAGATGTGATGCCCCTCAAGCTTCAGCATTGCTTGACCAGTCAGTGTCTGGTCATGATTGAAGTAAGACACGTTTTCTGTTTAGGATTAGCCTGTTTGGGTTCCCCAGGTTTTTCATGAGCAGTCCAGTATGTTGTCTCTGGGGCCATTGTTTCTAAGGATGTTAGCATCAGGTAGCTGTTGTGTATGCAGGCTGCAAAATCCTTGACTTTTGTTGCTGTTAGGTGGGAATAATAAGAGTAAAGTTTACTCTGAATTTTGCCTTGAGGGGAGCTTAGTTATACTCTTTGACCCAAACTAGGTCTCTGGGTTTATAGGAATAAAGTAGGGTAGTTAATCTGACTGGTGTCCTAATATCCATTTATATATGTCATATGTGACTTTTCCAATTTCTTTCATAAGTCTATGAATTTTCATTTCTTCTACTTCTCACACACAGTCTTCCTGGTTGTCCATCGACCAGAGGATGTGGTTGAGCAAACAACATCTCATAAGGAGAATAACCAGAATAAACAATTCCTTTAGTGGGAGTGCACCTAATTCTGAAAAAAATTAAAGGTAAGGCTTGAACTCAAGTTGGCTTGGTTTTCTGATATATTTTTCTTAACTCAATTTGCATTGTACCATGTATCCTCTTTTCCTGAACTTTGTGGTCTATATGCATAATTCAGCTTCCAAGTGATATGCAGGGCAATGACCACCTGCTGGGTAACTTCTAGGGAAAAAATGCTCTATTGTCTGACTCTATGTTCAAAGACAATCCATACCTGAAAGTGATTTATTTAGTATGGTACAGGTTACCTCTCTGGCATTCTCTTTCTGGCAGGGGTATGCTTCTACTCAGCCAGTCTGAGTGTAGAGGATGACAAGAAGGTATTGGTATCCATTACATTTTGGCAGTTCAGAAGTCAGTTTGTACATTTTCAAAAGAAATTGTTTCCACAACCTGGAGGAAATATTTTTTTACTTATTCTGGGAGGAAGTTCAGGTCTTTACTTATGGTTGTTAATATACCTGCAGGTCACACATTGCTGCATTATTATTATTATTATTATTATTATTATTATTATTACCAGAGCTGAAAAGTGGCAAAGAAACTTCTCAAGGTTTTCTTACCCAAATTGGGTGAATTCAGGCAACTCCTGCACAATAGTTGGCCTGAGCTTGTAAGGGATGGTTGCATGATGGTCAAACAGTAGCATCCATTTTCCCAGGGTTTCAGTTGCCTTTTCCCTTTTTATCATTCTTACTATTGGGGTATGTAGAAGGGGTTATGATTGGGGACCCAAGGGTGCTATCAAGTGAAAAATGATACAAGAAGCTTTTGTGTAGCCCCCTTTGCTTCAATGTCAGATTTGGAAGTTTTCTTGTGCCTTGCAGATACTCCATTTTAATGTACTCTACAATGTATGATGGCTACCTTTGCTAATTTTCAAACTGTCTCAAGCAGTTTTAGAATCTCTTGAGGGAAATTTGTCTTTTCATTCAAGTATAATAATCCCTTCTTGTAGATAGCTCTGTGGACATGCAGATTTAAGAAGGCACTTAAATCAGTACAGATGTTGACTAGCTTATATTTTACTAACCCAAGTACCCAGGTGAGGGCAATTAATTCAGCTTTTTGAGCTGAGGTGCTGACCTGGAGGGGCTCTTTCTCTAGAACTATGTTTAATGGAACAATAGCACATCTTACTTACTGTTGCCATTGCTGATTTATGGAACTTCTTCCATCTACAAGCATGTTTAAGTCTGAATCAAGGGAAGGGTGGTATATTGTCTAGCTGCCTGGGGTGGATTGTGCCACCACTTTCTCACAATCATGGATTAGTGTCTCATCTCTAAGGGACAGCAGAATGGCTAGATTCAAGGTATGCACTATTTCCAGCTGTACACAGAATTTTTACACAGTAATCCCTGATATGTTGTGATCCTGGTATTGGTTATGCAATGGTACCTACTTGAGTTCATGAGTAAAACGACAGAATGGAAAACGTTTACCTGCAATTCTTGACCAAAGTTTAATTTTTCAGCATTTCTAATGAGAAGAGCAGTTGCTGCAAGGAACCAGACATGGTGGCCATTCAGCAGGGTTATGGTCCAACTGCTTTGAGAAGTAAGCAACCAGCCAATGTCAAGACCCAATCTGCTTGACCAGACCCTGACTGATGTTTTCTTTCTTTCAGACATGAACAAGGAGAAAGATTTTTAGAAGACAAGGAACCCTGAGGGAAGGCGGTGAGCATTTACACTTTGATTTGCTGAAAGGCCTACTATTTTCCTTTTTTCCATACAAATGAGTCTTTATCCCCCCCCCTTTGTAAATTTGTAGAGGTGTTTTGACAGAAAAGTTGAATCCAGATGTGACAGAACTTAATGCTTCCAGAAATTTGCAGATGGCTTTCTGGTTGGCAGGGATGTCTTGGACTGCCTTTTGTCTCCATGCTTCCAATAGTATTTTTTCTCTCTGAATGGCAAACCTCAGATATTTTACCTTTTGTTGACAAACCTAGGATTATTTCTTAAAAACCTTATAACCACAGTGATATAGGAGTATGAGCAGTTGTCTTGCTTCTTTGAAAAGCCTTCAAGAGTCTTGTGTCTGAGAAGGAGGCCATCAACATAATAGAGATGGGTGCAGCCCAAGGTACAAGAAGGAAAAGACTTAAGGTCATGGGCCAGTGTTTCTCAGAAAATTATGAAGAGTTTTTAAATCTGTGGGTCAATTTGGTTCAGGTGAACTGGGTTTTGCCTCCAGTTACTGGGTCCCCCTATTCAAAGGTTAACATTTCTTGGCATACAAGAGCCATATGATACTCAAGAATGTATCTTTCAGATCCAAAAGTGTGAGCCAGATTGCAGTGGCTGGGAGAAAATTTAGAAATATGGATTGGTTCGACACTGTAGGATGTAGGGTAACCATGACTTGGTTGATGGACCACACATCCTACACCAGCTAGCACTCCTGAGTTCCCAACTTTTTAACAAGCAAAAGAGGATTGTTTGAGTGGGACTGACATGGCATGATAATACCATTTTGCTGAAGTCTATGTGGGTACTGTATTCATTTCAGGGCCAGTTGGGTATTGGGTACTGCCATAGTCATACTGGTCAGGCACGAGGGCAAGGTTCAATAACTAACCTGTGCCTGAAATCTGCCCATGCTTCGTGGATTGTCACTGGCCCATGTAATAGGCCATTGGACTTCTACTTCTGGGCTAATGGACCCCTGCCTTTTTGCTTCTCAAACAGTATTACTCTTCTTTTTAGGGCATCCACAAGAAGAAAATTAGCTGAGAAGTTGATACTGATAGCTTTATTTTACCCTTATCTGGAAAGGTGACGGTGGCTCTGACTTAGCTGAGGAGGTCCTACCCACCAGCAGAACTGGACAGTCTGGCATATGTACAAATTAATAAATGGCTTCTTTTTCCACTAGGGTGAATTTGTGGGGGTGAAAACATCTTCTGGGAGTCTTTCTCTGTTCCTTTAATTTTGTTGACACGTTGGGAGTGAGAGAAGCTATTGGACTGGAAATGTTCTGCCCTGGTGTCAATGAGAAATTGGATATTGTGTCCCCCAAGTGCCATTAGGAACATGGGTTCCTTGATGTTTTCAGCCAAATCCCCTTCAGTCATTAAACAAACCAGCTTGACTGACCACCAGAATAGAAGCAGAGGAGAGGCCTCATAATTTCTTATGGTGCCCTTGACCTTTCTTAGAACATTCACTTTTCCAGGGCCCAGTTTTCTTGCAGAACCCACATTGGTCATGGTGAGGAGGAGCATTGTATTCTCTGGGTGGCCCTAGGTTTCAGAGACAAAGGGGCCCTTGACTGGTTGGTTTTTGTTCTGATTCATCACAAAGTGCAACACTGAGGTCAGGTTTTGGCCACATTTTCTGATCTAGGTCTAAACTGGACCTACTATAAAATTGTTGTGTATTCAACTTGAAATTTTATTTGTTGAATGATATAGTTACTTAAATTTTCTGTCACCATGACCGAAATACCTTACAAACATAACATATGGGAGGAAAAGTTTAGTAGTTGCACATTTCTAGAGGTTCATTCCATGGTAAGCTGGCACTAAGGCAAAAATCATGGCATCATGGCACATGGAGGAGAAATTTTGCTCTCAGTCTTGGCAGTCCAATTCACAGAGAGTGAAAGGAGGGATGAAAGGACATAGATATTTTCCAAGGCCATGTCCAGGCAACCCACTTCCTACAGCCATGCTTCACCTCCAAACCTTCTTGCATTAGGTCTGTGCTTTCAATACATTGACTCTTTTGGAAACAATTTCAACCCAAGCCACAACAGTGAATATAATGAGTTCAGTCACATTTTCTTATCAGTTATACATTCTATTTTCTTATCATTTCTACTACACAAATATTTGTTCTGTAGCAATATTTAGTTATATGTGCCAACTTTTTTTTACTATTTCTGTTTATCATATTTTGCTTTCTCAAATCTTTGGTTTTCCTTGTTTATTGATAACCCACACAACAAATACTATGACATCGTTAGTAGTAAGGGCTTTCTTGAGCCCTATTGGAGTAGCCCCATGACTCTAAGCCTCTTTCAGTTGCAGAGTCTCAATCGATTACAAAAGATGATGAGTTTTTTCATTCACTTTTTCCTCCTCTTTTGTTTCACCATAAGTACTTTAAGATATCATGGTGGAGGCTGAAACAGTAGAATCATGGTTCACGGCCAGCCTCAGCTACTTAGTGAGGCCTTTTGCAATTCAGGGAGACCCTGTTTCAAAAGAAAATATTTAACAATAGGGCTGAGAGTATAGCTCAGAAGTAGAATGCCCCTGGGTTTCATCCCCAGTACCAAATACATACACATACATACACAAAGATATTATGGTTAGTTAGCTGTGACATAAAATGTAAAGTTATAGGGAAATAAAACATATAAATATTTAAATAATGCTTGGTTTTGATTATGATACAACTTTGAATATTTTAATTACTGAATTAAGAAATTGAGCTTTAGTTAATCAGAAGTAGAGAGCTATTTAACATTTACTCTTATGAAGGTTTTGAAAATATAGATTTGGTTTCAGAATATTGGCCATGATGGCAACATGAATTGACTAAGATATTGGAGAGGGGAGAATAGGCATATATAAATAATGTTTGTGAAAGTGAAAATTATGAGATTTTACATGTCCTAATGGTGATGGGAGATGGCATATTTTTGTAATACTCAAAAAATTATTATAAGTCCTGGCCACTGGAATGTGAAATCAGCAAGGTAGTGCAGGATTATTCCTGACCAAATATTCTCTCTCGTGACGCATGATGTTCAAAATGTCATTGAACACAGGCAATTGCATCTGAATTAAATATCAAGATGAAAGTCAACCTCAGTATCAGAAACCTCTCATTAAAATACCTAAGACTATAGAAAAACATAATGAAAAATGAAGGTGTGCAAGGCAAGTAATTTATTAAAGCAAGATTTGTTGAAACCTTTTCAATTTGCAGTAAGATCAGGGTATCCATTCAATATAGTAGTAATCTGAAAGAAATATTATTTTACATGTTGCTAAGTGTGTACCAGTACTGGGAATGGCTTAGGAAGACTTAAGGAAGTTCTGATTATTAATAGATATATTTCAGAAATAATTGTGTCAAAATGGCAGACCTGAAGAGAGAAAGGTTTGGCTTCAGTCAGGAAACAAACAGCTATTGAAACTTAAGATTGACTTAGCTAAAAGTAATTATCAAGTTGATAGGAGAGGGAAACTAGGACTTACTCTGTCTAAAGACAGATCTACATGATTAGATAATCTAGCTAGGATGGGAGAAGAGGGTAAACCTTTGACCTTCATGAAAGGAGACACCTTGGTGGGGGAGGAAACTTACAGGGTTTTTACTACATCAGAATTATGTAAACAAGATGGAGGTCATGAGTATAAAATGTCTGGCCCATGTGTTGTATCTTTGATGGGGCATTCATTTGAACCACCCCCCCATGCCAATCAGGCATGGGGATTTAACTATCTCCTGTAGTTCTATATTTTTAATAAACTTCTTTAAATCTTCAGCAAGAGTCCGGGCTAATGTATATTGACCCTTAGCTCAGGACAAGAACCTGTGGTTTTTCTGTTTGGGATTTTTTTGTGTTCTGAGGGGAATTGTGTTAGGAACCCTAACAGAGGTCCTCGGGGACAGTTTCCCCAAAACCTTGTCATCTCACATCGCAACATATTTGGCGCCCAATGTGGGGCAATGTGGGACACATGGCTCTATACTTTTCAGGGGACTTTTTGTCCAGTGGGTCAGTGGACAGCAGCAGCTTTAGCTCCAGCTGTTGAGCTGTTGAGCTTTAAAACAACTATAGAGCAGCCTTTGCATCACAGCATCTCTGAAAGTGATTTCTAGGGCATCTCGCCATGGCCCAAAAGCCACTGCATCTTGAAGGTCAGTATCCCTCCCCCAAACGGGACCAGATCCTGGCAGATGACTGGAGCCAACAAACTCTCTGGAACTGTGGAGACCCCCCTGCCATGGACTAGCTATGGCAGAATCTCCAGAGAAGGGGAAAATTCCCCATTAAATAGCATAGGCTTGATAGGCTCAGTGAATGCCCATCCATTCTGCCCACATCACAGATGAGACATTCTTTTAAAAGCCCTATACAAAGTTAAATGTAAAAAGAGAAAGGTCGGGTGATTTCATTCAAAGCACCCCCGCGACATGAGGCTGTATCTGTCTTCTGTATTTCTATCTTCTTACTAAACTCCTTTAAATCTTCAAAAATAAAAAATAAAAAAATAAAAAGAGAAAGGTCCATGGCCCACCTTTAGAAAACTCCCCAAACAGGAGATGACAGCCAACACCCATTTCTAAATAGCAGTGAGTTTTTTTCCCAGCAATGGGAAACAGGTTCTAAGGAGATAAGCTAAAGGAGGGTAAATGGACAGAGAAAGCTCCCCAAACAGGAGATGCCAGCCAACACCCATTTCTAAAATGGTAGTGAGGGTTTTGTTTTGTTTTGTTTTGGGAGGGGGGTTGTAGTTTTTTTTGTTTGTTTGTTTCTTTTTTGTTTTGTTTTGGTGGTTAGAAACAGGTTCTAGGGAGATAAGCTAGCTTGCTTTTGGCACCAGGGTCTAGGAAGCGTGGCCATTAGCAACTGCAGCCAGGTGCACCCTGTTGGTCTGTGAACTGTGGCAGTTCATAGTCCCCAGGACCTAAATGGAAGCCTGAATGGGTAAGCTTCTCCAAGAGCTCAAGAAAAAGCCTAAGTCAAAAGTTTCAACCAGGAACTTCCGGGAAGATGGCGACCGAGAAAAGCGGGGCTTAAGAGCCCCGCTAACAACCAATCTCCATTACCACAAAATCAGCGCCTTTCATAGCCAGAAAACACCATCACCAAAGAAACAAAAAAATCACCAGGCTCCAGAGAGAAAGCAGACTGAAAACAGAGCTCAGAGCCACAGAGGAGACACACCAGCCTCACGCCTGAGGACACGGCAGCAGTGCCATACTGCCGGCGGCAGCTGCAAATTCACCAGACAGCTACAGCAAGCCAAGGTGAGCCACTGCGGAACAGCCAGGCATGATTTCTCACCGCAGGTAAAATCTAAAGCTCCGAGTGGCTGAGCTCAGCACATGCTGCAGGGATTCAGAGTGGAAATCAAAATCAAGAAGAAATACGCCAGCCTCATGACCGAGGGCATAGCAGCGGCACCATATTGCCACCGGCAGCAGCAGCAGCAGCAGAGAATTCACTGAATCCAGTACAGCTACATCTGCGTACTCAAGAACAGTGAGTCAAATTGCGGGCCACAGAGGAGAAATCCCAGTACTGTACTCCCTGGGACTTGACCCAGTGGGGGAGGGGCGGTGGCAGAGATATCACACCATAGGAGAACGTGCAACCTGGCACCCCCCACAGTCTAAAGCAGCCTCTATCGACTCTCTGGGTCAGAGACTCTGTGATACAACCCAGTAAAGGAGTAGTGGGGTCTGAGATACTACTGACTCGAGATCCAGAACACCTTAAGGGAAGTCATAGTGACCCAAGGGAAGAACCCAGAGAAGGCACAAACTTCCAAAATCATGGGAAAGAGGAATAATACTGGAGCAATGAATGCCCACAGCCCCACAACATCAGAACCCAATAAAACAGAAAATCAGAGATTTCTAGAAGATCAAATCAGGAAAATAACTGTAGAAATAATAGAGGTGCTTTGAAAAGAACTCAGAGAGAGCCAAAAAGAGATAAAGGATGCAATTAATGAAGTAAAGGCCTCAATTCAAAGCATGAACAACCGATTAGACCACATGGAGAACAGAATCTCGCCCTTAGAAGAGGAACATTCCAAAAATGAACGCATAGTTTCTAATTTAGAAAAGAATTCCGACAACAGGAATCTGACATTGAAGAAATATGGGCCCATTTTAAGAGAGCTAACCTAAGAATAATTGGAATAGAGGAGGGAAAAGAAAGTGAAACCAAAGGGATCAACAATCTCTTCAAGGAAGTAATAGCAGAAAATTTTCCAAACATAGAGCAAGAGGTTGATACACAGGTCCAGGAAACTTATAGAACTCCCTTTAGACAGGATCGGAGAAGAGGATCCCCACGCCACATAATTGTCAAAATGACCAATGTGGAAGCCAAGCAGAGAATCTTAAAGGCAACAAAAGCAAAGGGCCAAGTGACATTCAGAGGCAAACCATTTAGAATCACTCCAGACTTCCCAAACCAAGTCATGAGAGCCAGAAGGGCTGGGAGTAACATATTCCAAACTCTGAAAGAAAACAACTTCCAGCCAAAAATTTCCTACCCAGCAAAACTTCCTATCAAATTAGATGGAGAAATAAGAAGCTTCCATGACAAACAGAAACTGAAGGAATTTATGTCTTCAAAACCAGCGCTAGAGAAAATACTCAAAGAGATTAACTACAAAGAAGAAATAGGTAACACACACCAGAACCAGAGAAACAAGAGTTTCCATCTAACAGACAACTAAGATTGGTTATCTGTGGAGATTCATTATTTATGTTAGTCTTTTACCTATCTCTAAATGGTATTGTTTGCCTTTATTGTTAATTTTTAGGATTTCTAGTTGGAATATTAATATACCTTCAGATATAGCATTTGGAAATATTTTATCCCATTCTATTAGTAACTGTTAACTCTGTTTACATTGTCTTTGGATATTATATATATATATATATATATATATATATATATATATATATATATATTTTTTTTTTTTTTTAAGGGAGTTTGTATACTCTTCTGTTGCCTGTGCCATTGAAATCATATCCAAGAAATCACTGCCAATTTCAATGTTGTGAGGTTTTATGACCCAGATTTTCTCCTAAAAGTTTTTAGTCTTAAGATTTATATTTAGGTCTTTTATCTATTTTGAGTTAATATTTGTATATGGGATTAGGTAAGGGTCCAACTTTATTCTTTTCCATGTAATTATTATGTTTCAACAATATTTAGTTAAAAGATTATTAGTTCCACCACCAAATGTTTGTGGAAACCATGTCAAAAATAACTTGACAATATAGGGAAGAATTTAGCTCTAGGCTTTTATTTAACTCCAATGGTTTATATATCTGCCTTTAGAATAGTCCTACACTGTTTCAATTATTGTAGCTTTATATGGTTTGAAATCAGAAAATATATATCTTCTAGCTTTGTTCTTTTTCAAGATCGTTTTGGGTATCTAGAGTCCATATTCCATATTAGGATAGTGTTTTTTTCTGAAAAATAAATATATAAATATATGATAGTTTCACCTAAAAAATAGAAAAAAAATATTCTCTGGTAAGAAAGAAAGTAAAAAGAAATATTGAAATGTTATCTTTAAGTCATCAAAAGCTTGGTATCAGACAAATGAAACTGTTATGTGAGATTATCATTTTTAATTTTGGATAAATTGCTATAATACTAGATGTCAACCACTAAGCCAAGCATGGGAGGGAGGAATGGGGAGAGGAAGGGGTGGGGATCGGGTGGGGGCTGACTGGGCCATGTGTGCATGTATGTCTACAAAAGTTTGTATCCCACTATGATGTATGAATACAGTGCACCAATAAAAAAAATAAGAAAAAAAATAAGAAAAAAAAAAGTTTCAACCAGATAACAGGCAGGCCTGCTTGGTGAACAGCCGCACCCAGTTAACATTGTCTGGCATTCAATAGGTAATTAGTTACAGCTCCATTTCCATAAGGAAGCCCTCAGGAGGAGGCCATGCCCGACTGCTGGCAGCTCCAGATTCTTAGGCCCCTCAGAAATTGGGGAATATGTTCAGGGAAGCAAATTAATAAGATTTTGTTGAAATTGGTAATATTTTCAGCTAGAAAACCTCACTGAAAGGACACAGTAAAAGCTCAGCTGCAAGGAAGAAGGGAGGTGGCTAAAACTTCAAGCTTGCACTAGCTTTCTGGTGGACAGTGATGCCACTGTAACTGCTCCATGGCATCCCAGCTGGATGCCCCCAGCTGGGCTCCTAGCTTTAGGGGTGCAAGGAACCTCATCCAGACAGAGAAAGGCCACACATACCTCTCTCCGTCTTAAAATGAGATTCCAGCAATATCCTAAATGCTAGGGTAAATTGTTTTAGAGTGGGAAGCTCTGGGAAGGGGGGCGACCTTGCCCAGACAGGCCACTAAAACCCCACCCTTTCACTCTCAGATGGGATCCCAGCAATCCAAAGCGAGTGTACCTTTTACCAGGAATAAATGACCTTCTTTTTTTTTTTTTTTTTTCTTTCTTTTTTTTTTTTTTGCTTTTTTTTCATATTTATTTTTAATTGGTGCACTGTATTCATACATCATAGTGGGATACATACTTTTGTAGACATACATGCACACATTGCCCAGTCAGCCCCCACCCAATCCCCACCCCATTCTCTCCCTATCCCTCCCTCCTATGCTTGGCTTAGTAGTTGACATCTAGTATTATAGCAATTTATCCAAAATTAAAAATGATAATCTCACATAACAGTTTCATTTGTCTGATACCAAGCTTTTGATGACTTAAAGATAACATTTCAATATTTCTTTTTGCTTTCTTTCTTACCAGAGAATCTATTTTTTTCTATTTTTTAGGTGAAACTATCATATATTTATATATTTATTTTTCAGAAAAAAAAATCTATCCTAATATGGAATATGGACTCTAGGTACCCACATCGATCTTGAAAAAGAACAAAGCTAGAAGATATATATTTTCTGATTTCAAACCATATAAAGCTACAATAATTGAAACAGTGTAGTACTATTCTAAAGGCAGATATATAAACCATTGGAGTTAAATAAAAGCCTAGAGCTAAATTCTTCCCTATATTGTCAAGTTATTTTTGACAAGGTTTCCACGAACATTTGGTGGTGGAAATAATAATTTTTTAACTAAATATTGTTGAAACATAATAATTACATGGAAAAGAATAAAATTGGACCCTTACCTAGTCCCATATACAAGTATTAACTCAAAATAGATAAAAGACCTAAATATAAATCTTAAGACTATAAACTTTTAGGAGAAAATCTGGGTCATAAAACCTCAAAACATTGAAATTGGCAGTGATTTCTTGGTTATGATTTCAATGGCACAGGCAACAGAAGAGTATACAAACTCCCTAAAAAATAAAAAACATATTGTATATCCAAAGACAATGTAAACAGAGTTAAGAGTTACTAATAGAATGGGATAAAATATTTCCAAATGCTATATCTGAAGGTATATTAATATTCCAACTAGAAATCCTAAAAATTAACAACAATAAAGGCAAACAATACCCTTTAGAGATAGGTAACAGACTAACATAAATAATGAATCTCCACAGATAACCAGTCTTAGTTGTCTGTTGGATGGGAAATCTTGTTTCTCTGGTTCTGGTGAGTGTTACCTATTTCTTCTTTGTAGTTAATCTCTTTGAGTATTTTCTCTAGTGCTGGTTTTGAAGACATAAATTCCTTCAGTTTCTGTTTGTCATGGAAGCTTCTTATTTTTCCATCTAATTTGATAGAAAGTTTTGCTGGGTAGGAAATTTTTGGCTGGAAGTTGTTTTCTTTCAAAATTGGGAATATGTTACTCCAAGCCCTTCTGGCTCTCATAACTTGGTTTGGGAAGTCTGGAGTGATTCTAATTGGTTTGGCTCTGAATGTCACTTGGCCCTTTGTTTTTGTTGCCTTTAAGATTCTCTGCTTGGCTTCCACATTGGTCATTTTGACAATTATGTGGCGTGGGGATCCTCTTCTCCGATCCTGTCTAAAGGGAGTTCTATAAGTTTCCTGGACCTGCGTATCGACCTCTTGCTCTATGTCTGGAAAATTTTCTGCTATTACTTCCTTGAAGAGATTGTTGATCCCTTTGGTTTCACTTTCTTTTCCCTCCTCTATTCCAATTATTCTTAGGTTAGCTCTCTTAAAATGGGCCCATATTTCTTCAATATCAGATTCCTGCTGTCGGATATTTTTTCCTAGATTAGAAACTATGCGTTCATTTTTGGAATGATCATCTTCTAAGAGCGAGATTCTGTTCTCCATGTGTTCTAATCGGTTGTTTGTGCTTTGAATTGAGGCCTTTACTTCATTAATTGCATCCTTTATCTCTTTTTGGCTCTCTCTGAGTTCTTTTCGAAGCACCTCTATTATTTCTACAGTTATTTTCCTGATTTGATCTTCTAGAAATCTCTGATTTTCTGTTTTATCGGGTTCTGATGTTGTGGGGTTGTGAGCATTAATTGCTCCAGTATTATTCCTCTTTCCCATGATTTCGGAAGTTTGTGCCTTTTCTGGGTTCTTCCCTTGGGTCACTATGACTTCCCTTAAGGTGTTCTGGATCTCGAGTCAGTAGTATCTCAGACCCCACTACTCCTTTACTGGGTTTTATCACAGAGTCTCCGACCCAGAGAGTCGATAGAGGCTGCTTTAGACCGTGGGGGGTGCCAGGTTGCACGTTCTCCTATGGTGTGATATCACTGCCACCGCCCCTCTCCCACTGGGTCAAGTCCCAGTGAGTACAGTACTGGGATTTCTCCGCTGTGGCCTGCAATTTGACTCACTGTTCTTGAGTACGCAGATGTAGCTGTAGTGAGTTCCGTGCTGCTGCCGCCGGTGGCAATATGGCGTCGCTGCTCCGCCCTCGGCTGTTGGGCTGGCGTTTTTTTTTTTTTTTTTTCCTGGTTTTGATTTCCACTCTGAATCCCTGCAGCGTGTGCTGAGCTCAGACACTGGGAGCTTTAGACGTCCTCTGCGCCGAGAAATCCCGCCTGGCTGTTCCGCAGCGGCTCCCCTCGGCTTGCTGTGGCCGTCCCGTGAATTCGCCGGCAGTATGGCGCTGCTGCCGCGTCTGCCGCGTCCTCGGGCGTGAGGATATCCTCTGTGGCTCTGTTCTCAGTCCGCTTCCTCTCTGGAGCCTGGTGATTTTTTGTTTCTCTGGTGATGTTGTTTTCTGGCTTTGAAAGGCGCTGATTTTGTGGTAATGGATATTTGTTGTTAGCGGGGCTCTTAAGCCCCGCTTTTCTCGGTCCATAAATGACCTTCTAATAAGCTTGGGCTTGAAGTCTAACTCGTCTTATATCATAGTTGCTATTCCTGCTTGTGTCTGAGTTCCATTAACATGGATTACCTTGCTCCAACCCTTTACCTTAAGTTCATTACTATCTTTACTCATAAGGTGTGATTCTTGCAAGCAACAGATAAATGGGTTCTGTTTTTAAATCAATTTTGCCACTTTATGTCTTTATATTGGGAATTTGAGGCCACTTATATTCAGTGTGATTACTGAGAGATGATTTTTAATTCCTAACATGTTGAGATTTTACTTCTTTTTAAATTACTGTTTGTTCTTTACTTAATTGCCTGCTGTATAGAAATTCTTGTTTCTCTAGCTCTCACGTGTATTATTTATTTCTTCTTTGTAGTTAATCTCTTTGAGTATGTTCTCTAGTGCTGGTTTTGAAGACTAAGTACTTTCAGCTTCTGTTTATCCTGGAACATTTTTATTTCCCCATCAAATTTGAGAGATAGTTTTACTGGGTAGGAAATTTTTGACTGCAAGTTGTTTTTTAATTAAAATCACTCCAGACTTCCTTAACCAAGTCATAAAAGCCATAAATGCCCAGAGTAACATATTCCAAACTCTGAATAAAAAAGGAAGATGCAGGCAAGAATTTTCTACCAAAAAAACTATCTCTCAAATTCAATGGAGAAATAAAAGTCTTCTACAACAAACAGAAGCTGAAAGAATTTATATCTTCCAAACTAGCACTAGAGAAAATACTTAAAGAAGTTACTGGGGGTATTGCTCAGAGGTAGAATCTGCATGAGTTCTGTCCTCAGTACTGGAAAAAAAAAACTATACAGTTAAAATAACATCTCTCAGACCCAAAGAACCAGGGCCAACTGCAAAACACTGTGAGTACTAAAGAGCTTTCTCATTTATTTCTATTTCTTTCTTTCCAAGGTCCTACCCTGTGAGAAATCATGTACAATTAAAAATGGGCAATCAAACAGAATTGCTGTATTTCAAAAGATGGAATCCAAATGAATGACAAATTATATATATATATATATATAATCTCCAGGGAAATGCAAATCAAAACTACATTGAGATTCCATCTCACAACAGGATAATAGTCATCAAGAACACAAATAATAATAAACAGTGTCAAGAATGTAGGAAAACCAGAGCCCTATTACACAGTTGGTAAAATTAAACTATCACAACCACTCTGGAAATCAGTGTTGAGGTTAATCAGAAGATTGAGAAAGAAACTAACATATGACACAGTGATAACACTCGGGCATCTTCCTGAAAAATTAATTAAAATATTATAATCATACATCCATATTCATATTCATTGCAGCAGAATTAACAATAGTCAAGTTATAGAAACAGCTTAAATGTCCAAAAAATAATGAATGAATCACAAAATAGTAGAATTTTATTCAGTCATAAAGGGGAACAAAATTACATCATTTGCAGGAAAATGAATGAAACTCAAGAATGTTTTACCTAGTATACCAAGTTCCAGAAAACATGAATGTTCTCTCCATCTCTCACATGTGGAAGATAGATATTTGGCAATAGGAGCAACATTAGCTAGAGGAGCAGACAACAAGGGAGTGACTGAGGGCTATCAGGGAAAGTGGGGGGAAAAGTCATAAAGGATGAAATAGTAGAAATAATGCTATGAACATACACAAAATTGCCAATTCCAATTTCAAAGACTTGTGGGTAGGGTGGTGTGGGGATGGCAACAAGAGTGTGTGCATGTATTTTTCTAACACTTTTTATCCAATATGATGTAAAATTGCAAAGTTCTAAACTTTAAAAAATTGAAAGAGAATCTCACAAAGTTGCTGAGAGTCTCACTAAGTTGCTGAGGCTGGTGTAGAACTTGAATTCCTCCTGACTAAGTTCCCCAAGTACTAGAATTGCAGGACCATGCCGATCTTATAATATGTAGTTTTAATTATAATACAAGCTTGAATACTCTAGATTCTAAATTGAAAAATGAAGCTTTAGTCCAAGAAAATTTTGAGCCATTAAAGGTCTATTTTTATGCAACTCATTTCATCATAGATTGAAGAGAAAAGATATTTAGGAGGAGCAATATAAACAGAGATTGGCAATCATTAGAAGAAAACGATGAGCAGCTACCAGGCACAGTAGCCCTGGTGGAGTCATGATTCATGACCCTTGACTGTAAATGTAACTCATGGTCACAGGGATAGGTTATCAGCGAGGTAATGTAGAATGATTCCAGAGAGAATATGGTTGTTGGTTTTTTTGAGTTTTTTTAATACTTTTTTTAATTGGTGCATTGAAATCATATATCACATTGGAGTACAAGACTTGAAAGGATATACAAGCACACATCATCCAATTAGCCCTCATCCAGCCCCCATCCCATTTCCTCCCCCTCCCTCGATCCCATGCTTGTTTGGTGATTAACTTTGACACATTTGTTTATGTACCTCCTGCATTTAAAAGAGGCTCCATTTTCCCCTATTCCATACCCTCTGATTGGTCACCTTAGTTGCTTCACTATAGGGCCCTTGCTATAGCTCGACCTCTTCCTGCTGCCCCTTTCCTCCTAGTTTTTGCTGCTTAGGGGAAGCATCTGATTTTTATTCTCTGCAATATTTCTCTGTGCATGCCATGTTGCAAGTACCAATCCCACTCTTGACGGCCCCAGTAGTGGCCTGGCTACCCGGTGGACTGATCCAGACCTCGCTGGCTCAAGCAGCGGCCTTGCCTCATGGGAGGCCCCATTTTGGTCTGGCTGGCCCCAACACCAGCCTAACCCCTCATCTGGCTCTGATCCCGGCCTCGGAGGCCCCAGTAGCGGCCTTGCCTCACGGCAAGCTACAATGCCAGCCATTGGCCCCAGCACCGGCCTAACCCCTCGGCAGGCTCCAATCCTGGCTTCGGAGGCCCCAGCACTGGCCTAGCCTCATGGCAGGCTCCAATCCCGGCCTCACTGGCCCCAGCACTGCCCTAACCTCTCGGCAGGCTCCGATCACTGTCTTGAAGCTCCAGCACCGGCCTTGCTTCCTGTCAGGCTCCGATGCCGGCCATTGGCCCCGGCATCAACCTAACCCCTTGGCAGGCTCCGATTCCGGCCTTGGAGGCCTCAGTAATGGCCTTGCCTCACAGCAGGCTTCGATGCTGACCTCACGGGCCCCAACAATGGTCTAACCCCTCGGCAGGCTCCAATCCCGGCCTCGGTGGCCTCAGTAGCAGCCTTGCCTCACGGCAGGCTCCAATGCCAGCCATTGGCCCCAGCATCAGCCTAACCCCTCAGCAGGCTCTTATCCCAGCCTCGGAGGCCCCAGCACCAGCCTTTCCTCATGGCAGGCTCCAATGCCGACCTTGCTGGCCCCAGCAATGGTCTAACCCCTTGGCAGGCTCCAATCCCAGCCTCAGAGGCCCCAGTAGCGGCCTTGCCTCACAGCAGGCTCTGATGCCGGCCATTGGCCCCGGCACCACCCTAGCCCCTTGGCAGGCTCTGATCCCGGCCTCAGAGGCCCCAGCACTGGCCTTGCCTCATGGCAGACTCTGATGCCAGCGTCGCTGACCCCAGCACCAGCCTAACCCCTCGGCCGGCTCCAATCCTGGCCTCAGAGGCCTCTGTAGCAGCCTTGCCTGATGAAAGGCTCTGATGCCGGCCACTGGCTTCAGCACTGGCTTAACCCCTCGGCAGGCTCCGATCCCAGCCTTGGAAGCCCCAGCACCGGCCTTGCTTTACGGTGAGCTCCGATCCCAGCCACACTGGCCCTAGCACAAGTCTAACCACTTGGCAGGCTCCGGTCCCGGCCTCGGAGGCCCGAGCACTGGCCTTGCCTCACAGCAGACTCTGATGCCAGCCTCGTTGGCCCCAGCACCGGTCTAACCCTTCGGCAGGCTCCGATCCCGGCCTCGGAGGCCTCAATAGCGGCCTTGTCTCACGGAAGGCTTCGATACCAGCCATTGGCCCCGGCACCAGCCTAAAACCTTGGCAGGCAGGCTCTTATCCCGGCCTCGGAGGCCCCAGCACTAGCCTTGCCTCACGACAGGCTCCGATGCTGGCCGTTGGCCCTGGCATCAGCCTAACTCCTTGGCAGGCTCCGATCCCAGCCTCGGAGGCCCCACTAGTGGCCTTGCCTCACGGCAGGCTCCGATGCAGGCCATTGGCCCCAGCACCAGCCTAACTCCTTGGCAGGCTCTTATCCTGGCATCGGAGGCCCCAGCACTGGCCTTGCCTTACTGCAGGCTCTGATGCTGGCCTCGCTGGCCCCAGCACTGGCCTAACCCCTCGACAGGCTCCAGTTCTGGCCTCGGAGGCCTCAGTAGCAGCCTTGCCTCACGGAAGGCTCCAATGCCAGCCACTGGCTCTGGCACCAGCCTAACCCCTCAGCAGGTTCCAATCCATGCCTTGGAGGCCCCAGCACTGGCCTTTCCTCATGGTGTGCTCCGATCCTGGCCTTGCTGGTCCTGCCACTGGCCTAACCCCTTGGCAGGCTCTAATCCCAGCCTTGAAGGCCCCAGCACCGGCCTTGCCTCATGGCAGGCTCCAATCCTGGCCTCACTGGCCCCAGCATCAGCCTAACCCCTCGGCAGGCTCCGATCTTGGCCTTGAAGGCCGCAGTAGTGGCCTTGACTCACGGCAGGCTCTGATGCCAGCCATTGGCCCCGGCACCGGCCTAACCCCTCAGCAGGCACTGATCACTGTCTCGAAGCTCCAGCACCAGTCTTGCCTCATGGCAGGCTCCGATCCCAGCCTTGCTGGCCCTGGCACTGGCCTAACCCCTCGGCAGGCTCTGATCCTGGCCTCGAAGGCCCCAGCACCGGCCTTGCCTCACGGCAGGCTCCAATCCTGCCTCACTGGCCCCAGAACCGGCCTAACCCTTGGCAGGCTCCAATCCCGGCCTCGGAGGCTCTAGCACCAGCCTTGCCTCATGGCAGGCTCCAATCCCAGCTTTGCTGTGTCTGTTGCCAGCCTCACCCCTCGGCAGGCTCCAATCTGAGCACCCTTTTTGCCCAACCAATTGTCCCATGTTCTTGAGGGTGCATGGTGGTAGCATTCTGCCTCTGGGGTTATTATTTCAAAGGTTCCAGGTGTAATGCATCAGATCTCTGCCTCCCCTGAATACTGGCCACTGCCATTGCCACTGCCTTCACCATTTCAAATCCTTCCCAAGCTCTTTTTCCACTCTGAATGTTGTCCAGTGTTCCTAAGCATGCATGGCAGTAGCATTTGACATTTGGTGTAATTTCTCCAAAAAATAAAGTTGGTAGGATCTGATTTCTGCTTCTCCTCAATACAAGTCTCCACCACCATCACGGAGACCACTTTCAACACCGCCTTTCTCCTTGGTCTCCGCTAAACTCTCTCCTTACAGGTGATGTCCAAGATTCTTAACAATATAGAGAAACAGCAGTCTTCCTTCACAGGGAATTTTTCCATAAGTTCCAGTGCATTTGGATAAGTTTTGTCTGCATCTCCAGTGTCCTGGCATCCACCACGGCCTTCTTAACCCCTCTCTAATATTTTTCCTTTTTCTTTTTCTTTTTCTTTTCTTTTCTTTTGTTTTTTAATAAGAGAAGACAGTATATGTAGTTTGAGGAGGTAGTGGGATCAGGCATTCAGTAGCACTGTGACCCGGTTGGTTTCCCCATGGGTCCAGAGTGCTCCGCACTACTCCGCCTGGGGCCCAGAGTCCTGCAACCAGGGCCCTGGCTGTTACAGGGTCCAGCGTGCCCCGCCCGACCCCTGCCCGGGACCCAGGTTCTTACTGGGCCTGGTTTCTCCAGGGGTCTGGTGTGCTCCACGCAGTCCGGCCCGGGGCCCAGAGTCCTGCGACCTGGGACCCAGCTGGAGTGCCCCGCCCGACCCCTGCCTGGGACCCAGGGTCTTACTGGGCCTGGTTTCTCCAGGGGTCTGGCATGCTATGTGCAGTCCAGCCCGGGGCCCAGAGTCCTGCAACCTGGGCCCTGGCTGGCGTGCCCCGCACCACCCCTGCCCAGGACCCAGCGTCTTACTGTGCCCGGCTTCTCCAGGGGTCTGGCATGCTATGTGCGGTCTGGCCCAGGGCCCAGAGTCCCGCGACCCAGGCCCCGGCTGGCATGCCCCGCGCGACCCCTGCCCAGGACCCAGGGTCTTACTGGGCCCGGTTTCTCCAGGGCTCTGGCATGCTACGTGTGGTCCAGCCCGGGGCCCAGAGTCCCGTGACCCGGGCCCCAGCTGGTGTGCCCCGCGCGACCCCTGCCCGGGACCCAGAGTACTGGGCCCCTATGTATTAAGTTTTAATAAATCCATCTGGGTGTGAGAATATGGTTTTTTTTAATGCCAGAGGCTCAGGCAGTTATTGCTAATTGCTATTGCCATAAAAAATATTGCATTTGCAATTAATTACTAGTACCCACAGGCCCATTCCCTACGAAACCTCCTAAATGCAAGATCTAAGACTGGAAAGTAATAACAAGACAAGAAGATAAATGCAGAAAAATTAATTTATTAGAGCAAGACATTGAAACCTCTACATTTTTCAGTGAAGATCATGGTATCCTTGAAAACTGTTGAATCAGAAGAATTGATTTTTACTCAGTTAAAAGACAGTTTACCAGAATTTCTCCCTGAAATTGAACAGAAAAAAAGACATAAAAAGATTTAAAGATGAATTCAGCCAGGCATGGTGGTGCATGCTTGTAAACCCGTCCTTGGGAGGCGGATACCAGAGGATTGGGCAGATGCCTTTGGAAGTGGGAGAGGTTTAATGAACAGAGCATCCCAGGAATTAGTTCCTCAGTTGACTCAGGACTGTGGACTCTACATTCTCCTGCAATGGAGGACCCATTGCTGACACATGTGGAAGGGCTAAGGGAGTTTGGGGCTGCAACTATTTTGGGAGATCACAGCCTACTTGATAGAACTGGCAAAGCTAGCAAAAAAGAGAAAAAAGAAACACCTGCTAAGACTGTGCTCTGACAGAGGCAGCTCTAGATCCCTTCTGCCTTCTTTTAACACTCTCAGTGTTTCCTATGACTTTCTACAGTAACTGAGACCCAGCAAGAGAGCAGAATTTACACATAGGAAGTCTCCCAGGCAGGGAGCAGCAGGACTTTGCCTTCAAATATTCCTTTTTGTAACCAAGTTATCATTTTCAGGACACCATGGGGAAGATAGCATCCAGGGTGGTGTCCTTAGGAAGGGTCTGCCCCCCAAATTCTATGCTTAACTGAATTTAATCCAGTAGATGAGATGGTGACATCCGCCCTGTGGCCCAGGTCAGTCATGTTATTAAAAGATCATTAAGGTTGGTCCAATCCCCTCAATTTGTGGCTCCTGTAGAGGAGAGCGTCACTTCATTTATGACTGTGTGGGTGACTAGAAGACTCTGTACATAAAGAATAATGAATTACCAGTAATATTTCAATGAAGCCTCTTTTAGAAAATGACATTTTATCCGTGCACGCTTTCACTTTTATCTTTGAAGCTATTACTTCCTCAGATACATCATATTTTTTCAGTGAAGACTCATAATCTTCTTTAGGTAATGTCAAGAAGTGAATTGATTCTGAAACAACATCTTTACATGGTACAGCATTGGCTGAGGAATGGAAGAAAAGTTGGAATTCATGAATCCCAGATGTTCTGCTAGACAGGTTCCCTAGAGTTTTATGTTCCCATACCATGAGAATTTTGATGGCAATGGGAGATGTTCCTGGTTGTCATTTCCTCAAGGTCAAACGGCAAGGTCAGAGCAAGTACTGGAAAAAGAGCTGCCTGACCACTTGCTCAACACTTTAGGATTGTTCTCTTTTATCAGCACATCAACTAGTTAGGATAGTTTCTGTGATTTGCCTTATTTTTTTTACTTGAAACAACAATATTGAGTGAAAACACTTGAGTGGATAATCCAATTTTTTAAGAGAATGACATAGTCAGAATCTTACCAGGGCTCAAGAAGAGAGGTTTAATTTGGAGAAAAGTAAATAAAACTGTTAAAGAGTGAGGAGGTAATATTTTGATATTAAGTTTAATGAGTTTGGTTATTCCATTCAGTATAGTAAACGCTAAAAAATTAAAATTTGATAAATATTCAGTTTTAATAGTAAAATATAATATTGGAATTTATCCTCAGCCCTTTATTTTGTCGTGATGTCTCATCATTAAAGAGTGAGAGAGGGAACTAAGGCTCATTACTGACCTCACTGGGAATTGTAGGATGACCAGGAGGAAAAAATGTCCTGGTCTGGAACCCACACACTCTCAAAGCTTTATCTTCACTTATATTCACTTATAATCTGCTGCATTCACAATGAAAATCACAGAGAGTGAATCTAGTCAAAATTCCTAGAATTTTCTTGCAATGCTTTTTTCCAAAAGTGAGTAGTATAAAAAAGTTTCTGTTTTGTTCTGTATCAGTTCAATCAACAACCCCATATAGCTTTATCTAGTGTTTAGAGCTTGGTACTTACCAGACACTGTTTCTAGTCTCAGAAATTATGCTCACCTTCATAGCAGCAAAGGCCCAGAGTGACCAGCAGGAAAGTTATGAAAAGTTTCATGTCTCCTGATTCACTTTGAGTTTCTGCTTTTGCAACAGATGACTGATTCGGACTTTTCCACAAGAGCGTTTAAAGTCTGTGGAGCCCAGGGCTATTTGTACCTAGTGAGCCTCCCTGATCCTGCCCACAGGTAAGATAGGTTAAATCTAATATGTCAATGTTAGAGAGCATATGTAAACATGAAGAAGCTAGTCAAAGTACAGAAATCTATCTGACTACAGACCTAATAGTGAACTATTTTTTGAAAGAAATGCATATGTGTGTAGAAATTATCCATGGTTTCTCATCCCAAAATGTGAACATCAGAGCTTTCACTGGATTCAAAGCATTTAAGTTTCAGGAACATGGGAGAAGTTATGATAAATATGAGAAACATGGGGAAGCCTTCTGTTGTTACAAAGGCTTTCAAACTCAGGAAAGTACTCATACTAGAGAGAAAATCTATGGAAAGAAATACGGGGGAAAGCTCTTAGGTGACAGACACCATTCTCTTCAAAATCAGGAAAGGTCCACCATGTAGGAAAACAGTGAATGAAAGCAAGGTGAGAAAGCTTTCAGGAGATGCATTTACCTTCCAATATATGCAAGAGTTCACAATGGGTAGAAATCCTGTATATGTAAGTAATGTGGGGAATACTTCATTACATCTGTATGCATTCCCACACATTTGGTGGCACAATGGGAGATGGATCATATAGAAGAAAGGTATGTGCAAAGCTTTTGAATGTTCATTTCCCATGATAGCAATTATGCTGGAGTAAAAGACAATGAATGTAAGCCTTTTATTGTTTTAAATTGCTTCAAGTAATTGAAAAATTCATATCTGACCTGATTTTTTTAGAATAAGCTATTAATTTTCAACCCATTAACATCTTGCTTCTGAGTGTGTTGGATTGCAAGTTGGAGGCTAGTGTGGGCACTTAACAAGATTGGGTCTCAAGATAAATACTAAAAAGAGATGTGATTATAGCTCAATGGTAGCTCAGTGCCTATGGGTTGAATTCTCAGGTCCACAAAAAATCTTCACACTGTGGCAAAACTCTCTGAGTATAAGCATTGTGGGAAAGATTTTAGTTTTTATATTCTATTGAAATACATGGCAAAACACCCTGGAGAGATATTCTTGTGTGTAAACAATAAAAGAATGTCTTCAATTGTCTGTTTATTTTCAAAAACCCAAACCTACTCATATTACATAGTGACCCTAAGTACAGAATGTGGTGAGGCCTCATTATGTCATGTCCTTTAGAGAATTCTGAGAATCAAGAGTGGAGATAATTATCAATGTGAATCATGTGGGGACACCTCTAAGAATGATATCAATTCAAAGACAAAAAGGATCACAGTATGATGAGAATACATCAATTTAAGTAATGTGCAGAAGTCTTCAGTCTTCAAGAATGAATGCATACTGGATTAAAACCTTGTAAAAAAATGCACACTGGATTAAAACTATGTGCTAGAGGCACTTATGAAATATTTCTCATAGACTGGATCCCAAAAATATAAGTAACAGGAAGAACATTATGAAAAATAGTTACTGTAGTGTGCTCCTCAAAATTCAAAGCCAAAATAAATTGTATGAAAATGCATAAATAAATATATTGCATTTTCTGTGACTCATTCTTTAAGTCTATCTCTATTTGAATTTCTAAACATGAGCAGATTATATCCGGGAAAACACAGTTATATTTTTCTATACAGATTCTATAGGAAGCAAAGCTTCTGTAACTAATAAAAGAGTTGTAATAATAAGTAGCAACATGTCTTATTACCACAGTGACACAAACTGGGTTATATTTGCTTTTCCAACAATTGTGTAAGCTATAGTCTGTTACATTTCCCATTTTAAAGCTGAGGCACCTGTGTCACAGACAATAATATTTTTGCATCACTTGGTTGCTAAAAGAAGTTAAGTGACACATTAAGTCAATAAATATAGTAGTGGTGATTTGTGACATAAATTTGAGGTAAAACAAATTCCATCTAAGCATTTTTTTGCATTTCAGGTTCTGACTCAAATGAATCCTTATACTAAACAAAACTATACTATAGTTTATTTCTTGGCTCTTTTTAATTTGTTCCTCCAGTCCTTTTGAGAAGGGACCATACACTGACCACACCAAATGTTGTTAGGATACAGAGCAGCAGAAACCTTCATTCATCAATGGTGGAAATTAGAAATAGTGTGATCATGTTACAAATGAGTTTGGCAAATTATATAAAATTTCACATGTTCCTATGATGCAATCCAGAAATAACACTTCTTGATGTTTATCCAAATGACTTGAAGCTAGATATCCTCAAAAAGCTGTAGATTAATGTTTACAGAAGCTTTACTCATGCCGGAAAAAAATTGCAAACAACCAAGATAACCTTCAGTAAAGTAAGGGATAAATATATTGTGTATTCAATGACATTTTATTCAGCACTGAAAAGAGATAAGATATGAACCTATGAAACAACCTCAAGTAATATGAATTGAAATTACTAAAGAGAAAAGTCAATCTGAAATGGCTATCTACTCAATGATTCCAAAAATATAACATTGTGAAGAAAGCAAAACTATGAAGACATTAAAATGAGTGTTTTACAGTTTACAAGGGAAGAATGGATAAATAAACAAGGCACAGAAGATTTTTAGAGCAGGAAAGCTTCACTTGAAGATACAATAATGGTGGATATATATCATTACACCTTGTCAAAACCTATCAAATGTACACACTCAATATTCACTAAGAGTTAACCATGCTAGAGAGAAAATAGGAAAGCAAGGAGACTTCAGATAGATGATTGGAAAGAATAGTGGACTTATGGGAGATAGCTGTAGAAGGGAATAGGGGGAAAAGGAACACTAAGGAACCAAACAGCTATTGAAACTTAGATTGACTTAGCTAAAAGTAATTAGCAAGTTGATAGGAGAGGGAAACTAGGACTTTTTATGTCTAAAGACAGATCTACATGATTAGATAATCTAGCTAGGATGGGAGAAGGGGGTCGACCTTCAACCTTCATGAAAGAAGACACCTTGGTGGGGATGGAAACTTACAGGGTTTTTACTATATCAGAATTACATAAACAAGATGAAGGTCATGAGTATAAAAAGGTCCGACCCACGTGTTGTATCTTTGGTGGGGCATTCATTTGCCCCCCCCATGCCAATCAGAACTATCTTTTGTAGTTCTATCTTTTTAATAAACTTATTTAAATCTTCAGCAAGAGTCTGGGCTAATGTGTGTTCACCCTTAGCTCAGGACAAGAACCTGCGGTTTTTCTGTTTGGGTTTTTTTTTTTTTTTTTGTTCTGAGGGGAATTGTGTCCAGAACGCTAACAGGGGTCCTTGGGGACAGTATCGCCAAAACTATATCATCTCACACCGTAACAAAGTACACATTTTTCAATAAGTTCTTTCTGTATTGAACAACAACAAAAAAGAAGACAATGTGAGTTTATCCATACTATTTCTAGAGATGCCATGTTGATACAACCAAGAGGTTTATGGACATTTGCCAATAAATGCTCTTTGTAAGGGCAGAAGTCAGGAACTCCCTTGCTGTGGGAAACTGAAGCATAATCCTGGAGCGATTAAAAAAAAAAAAAAACAGGCACACTTCTAATTATCCTACCCCAAATCAAACAATTACACCCTGAGGTGACCCAAGAAGTGACTTGTGTATGTATGAAGTGGGAGAGGAGCAAGTTAGACAAAGTAGCCCAGAAAGGCAACACAGGCACGGAATTTTGCCACTCTTATCCCTGCCCCACCTTTTTCCCATCCCCTGTGTGTCCCCCTCTCATTCTAGATGAGGTTTTCCAGAAGAAAATATTGTTGTTTTATTCATTTGCCTCTCTAAAAATGTTCCTCAACTTTGGTTGGACTAGAAATCCCAGGCTGACAGAGGTTGGGAGTGGCTCTCTACTGAGCTTTTCCTTCCCTGAGGGCTTTCTTATGCAAACGGAGCTATGTCTGCCTGCTGAATGCAATTCTGAGCCTACAGGGTTCAGCCTTTTCACCTACCAGGCCTGCCTGGCTGTTATCTAGCAGAGACTACTGACTGGGTGGCTGTATTTTTCCTTGAGATGTATTACGAACATTTTTCCAATTTAAGTGTTCAAGGCTTGTTAAAAGAGCGTCCAATCTTTAATGGGGGCAGAATGGATGGACACTCATTTGGACTTAACAAGACAAGAGTGCGCTTTTCTCAGAACCCTAATCTAGACTTGATACAGTTCTAGCTTTACTTATGAGAAGAGGCAACATGAGCCATTGCCTCCAAAGGCGTAAGGCTCCCAAGTCACTGTTTGGTTGCCTGTGAGTTCATATAGTAAGTCGCTTATGAGAACATGAGGCAATATGAGCCATTGTCTTAAAAAGTGTGAGACCCCAAGTCGCTGTTTGGTTGCCTATGAGTTCATACAGTAAGCTTGAGGAGGGCCTGGAATTTCCTCTTGTCTTCCCTACCCTATTTGAAGGGGAATTTTTCCCTCCAGTGGAGATTCTGCCATAGCTAAGCAGTGGCAGGGGAAGAATCTGAATAGGATCTACTCAGTGACAACAGAGAGCAACAGGAGGACATTTAGAAGGTGAGATTAATAGTAAGACCTGGCTTTTTTCTTAAAAAAAAAACTGCATACAAATAAAAGTCACAAGAATAGCTACAAATATTTCTGGAAAACAAAAGTCTTTGTGTTGATAATTGTACTCCTTCTGTTACCAAACAATTAGTACTCACCAAAAACATATTGTACCTTAATAGATTGCATATTCTTATAAACTCTTTGTGCCGGTATTGGGAACTGGCCTCAAAATGTATTAATTTGCCAGTATTGGAAAAGGGCTTTAAAATCTATGAATGTACCAGTATTGGAAAATGGTTTCAAATTATATCAATAACTTCAGTATTAGAAAGCCAGAAGCTTCAGGGGAAAAGGCTGAAAAGTTTCAGGCTTGGAGGGGGATTAGCAAGAGAATAGAGAAAGCCTAGGGGCTTTTACATTTCTAAGAGAAGCAAATTTTCCCAAGAATGGGAGAGAATGACTCATGAGGAAGACCCAGGGTATTTTACATTTTAAAGATAAACGAATTTCCTAAGGATGTGGGTGAATGCCATGAGCCTCCAAGAGATACCAGACTCTGATAATCAACTAACACATTTTGTGGATTATCAAAAGACTTGGACTTTGTACTGGAGATAGGGCAGGTCTACAGGAAGGAATTCCACATCAAAAGACTTGCTCCTAAGAAAGGGTGGACCCAGCATGATAAGACTGGGTATAAAATGTCCTATTCCAGAAAAACCTCAGGTGACTTTTTCAAGTCACCCTCCTCTACTACTGGTATGGGGCTTTATTAAACTCTGTCCATCTTTCCATCTTTGAAATAATAAACTCATTTAAGCTTCCAGCAAGAGTTTGGGCTAGCATTTTCTATACCTAGCTCAGAAAAATAACCTGCGGCCAAACATCTCACCATAATTTCAGTAGTGCAATAGGGCACCCAGACCGGTTTCCACACTATGACACTACTTAAAAGTTAAATACTCAGAAATTCAGAGAACAGTGGCTCTGGTTGTAATTAAAGTTCTCCTCTCATCTTTCCTCCAACCATGACATTACACAAATCTCAATTTAGGAATTTGAAGCTGTGGTCTCAAGGGACACCTTAAAATATCTGAGTTAGAGAATATCTGATTACTTTAGATATTGGCATCATGTCCACAGGTAAACTTTTTATGTGCTTAATTGCCCACACTTCTCATAGCTACACTTGATGATACCTTTTAGCCCCAGTGACTAAAAGAGGCTCAAGAGGCTTAGCATTTTGTGTAAGATTAAATGAAAAATGCGGGGGCCGGTGCCCCACTAGCAGCATAGAGACACGCCGAGATCCATAATAAGTTACGAGAGACTTTATTCGTGGGGGGTCAACCCCCAGCCCCCGCGGGGGCGCGGGGGCCGGTGGCCGGCGGGAGAATACCTCCCTCACTCTCCGGATCCTCTCTGAACTCTGCTCTTCCGGGGCGGGAGGTCTGGTCCCCGGAATCGCAGGCTCCACCTCCTAGCTCTCGGCCCTGCCCCCACTTTACATTCCGACCTCTTTGACTCAGGGGTGCAGAAGGGCGTGGTTTTTGCTCATCTAGCGGCTTCATGCTGATGCTGGGCGACGTCAATCAAGGGCCCCAGTCAAAGGCCCCAGAAGTCGGAATTTGAGCCGCCGGAAGGGAGCAGGTGGCTGTTGGAGTTGGAGGTTACCCTGGAGAGCTCGGTGGCCGGTTTGCTTTGAGGAGACTAACAGGCAAGGTGCTATTAAAGAAAAAGAAAATTGTGAGAACGGAACCCAGGCTGGGCAGAAGCCCTTTTAGACACAAGGCAGTCACTAGATCTACTAACTTAAATAGCAACATTTTCCTGAGGAGGACGTCTATGGCCCCTTTAGCAGTTTTTTATTAGATCAGAGTTATTAATAGCAGCAACTCCCGAAGCAGACCCACACCACTCTTTTTAGCATTGAGTGAGTATGGATATGTCTGGTTAAACACCTGCCACTGCCTTGGGAGCATCAGTTACCCATTTTAGAAGTTTAATACTTAGGCAATTTGGCATCCGAGGAGGGAGAGCACCATAGTATGTAAACAAGTGGACCTGCTAAAATATAAACATCAAAGAGAGTTATGTCGAGAGAAACAAAGTTTAGAGGGTCCCAACACCGTGCAAGAGAATTTGTCCCTGGAGCTGTTGTAACAGAGCCCTTTTAGATATGGCCTAAGCTGTGGGCAGAGGCTGGAGGGCTTGCCTCATCATCCTGAACTGAGACTTGAGAAGGAAACTAAGGCCTGAAAGATCGAGCAGGCCACCAAAGAGGAAACTGGCTTACCCTGTACCTGCAGTTACCCTGGGCCAGCAAGGAAGATGGAGGAAGGAGGACGAGGAATTCCAGGAGCTGTCAGTCCTTGGTCAGACCAGATAGGGCCAGCGGCGGGTCCTTGTCCAGAAGGGTAGACCCCCTGTAGTGAGGTACCTGAGGTCCACCGCTTTTTAAAGGACATTCGCCTTTCAATGGCCATATACTCCACACCTGAAGCAGGCTCCTGGAGGTGGTTGTCTTTACTGTCGTCCTCTCCTGGGTGGCGCTTGCCACCCGGAGGGCTGACCTTCCTCCTCCGGCCTCAGGGCTGCAATCAGGGCCTGGGACTGTAAGTCCGCCATCTGACGAAGATGGAGAGTACACTCTGCTTTGGCCTGTTCCTCTCTGGAATTAAAGACTTTAAATGCCATGTTCATCAAGTCTCGAATAGGAGTCTGTGGGCCATCCTCAACTTTCTTTAGCTTTTTTCTTATATCAGGAGCCGCTTGCCCAATGAAATGGGTGGCCAATATGATCGAGCCTGCCTCAGAGGATGGATCTAGACGGGTATAGTGCGTAAGGGCCTCTTGCAACCGATTAAGAAAAACTGCTGGGTTTTCATTTGGACCCTGGGTGATTTCCCTGAGCTTATCATAATTAACCGCCTTATGGGAAGCATCTCGCATACCATCAAGAAGACATTGTATCATATAATTTCTCATTTCTATTCCCTCCTTTACATTATAATTCCAATGGGGCTCCTCAGATGGAACTGCAGCTGCACCGATAGGAAGCCCTGGATCTGTTAAATGACTCTGGTCAGCCCTCTCTCTGGCTGCCTTCAGGATCCGATCACGTTCGTCTGGAGTTAGAGAAGAGGTTAGAATGACATGCAAATCCCGCCAAGTTAGATCATATGCCTGCACAATATGCTGGAATTCCTTGATAAAACCAGAAGGATTGGAAGAAAAGGACCCCAATCTCTTTTCTAGTTGAGTGAGGTCAGGAAGGGAAAAAGGAACATGGACCCGTATCACCCCTTCTGCTCCAGCCACTTCGCGAAGTGGGGCCAGGAGAGAGGAAGATGGGGCTTGTAACCCAGCTGGGTCAGACCCCGGCCCCCATGTTTTATTGCAAGATGGCTGCTGTGGGTCTGCAGAATTGTAAGCCTGTGACCCAGAATGGCCACCAGGTGGCGCCTGTGAGTTGCCACGTGGTGTCCAAGATGGCGGCTGTGACTGGCGGGATACTCCAGCCAGCATGCCCTGGGCAGCAGTAGAGCCGGTAGAGGGAGAAAACAGGAAATGCAGCCGCCAGAAGGGCTGTAAATATTCGAGGTCACACCATTTTGCTGACCGGGTGCAATATTCACTGAGAGCCATCAGCGTCCTAGAGTCTAGCGTGCCCACGGCAGGCCATCGAATGTCATTGGCTAAATTATATGTCGGCCAGATCTTAGTACAAAGAGAAATAAGTCTCTCTGGGGACAGTTCCCCTGAGAATCCCAGAGCCTGCAGATTAGATAACACACGGCCCAGCGGGGATTGAGAATCGATCTCAATCTTAGATGGCTGACTTCCCCCCATGAGTTGTAAGTGGGCGAGAACAAAGGCAGGAAACTCCAGCGTCCCAGGGCCCTGCCTAGTTCGGTACAGAGTAGGTGTGACCGAGAAAAGACGTCTCTTTGTCTCTTTTACACACCTCGCAACCGTCCTGGACGGTCGGAGAACTGGAGGATACCAGTATACCGGGTTTTCCAGCAGTCAGTCAGTCAGAACCCTCCGAGTTAGGCAGAACCCACTTATTCCCTTAAGAGGAAGCTCACCGCTGAGAGAGGCTGCTGTGGAGGTCTGACCTGAAGATGGCTGCGAAAAGTTTTTTTAAAAATGGCCGCCGACTCCTAGGATTGGTTAGGAATGGAAAGTGGGCGGGAATAAAGATGGCGGGGCCTCCAGCGAGGCCATGAGGTGGGGAGGGGTCAAATATGGCGGGGCCTCCAGTGAGGCCATGAGGGGGGAGGGGTTAAAGAAACATGGCGAACCTCCAGCGAGGCCGTGAGGGGGGAGGGGTGCAGAAACATGGCGGCTCCTCAGTGATTACACGTGGGCCAAAGATGGCGGGCCTCCCCCCCACAGTGATGCCCTGTGGGTGCTTACCGAAATGGCCGGGTCCGGGCAGCGGGGGTGGGCGGGCAGAGGGTGAAGGGCGCAATCAGCAGAGAGCCGGCGCAGGGGCCTGCGCCATCTGGCAGGCAGGGGCGGGCGGGTCTAAGCACTCCAGGCGCAGAGAAGGAATGTGCAGCACAGGCTGGAGTTGGCGGGTCGCGGGGCCGCGGGCCTGCCCCGGTGATGGGAGCGTGCGTGCCGGCAGTGCGACCCCATCCTGGGTCCGCGGGTGCGGCAGCGCGGCGCCAGGCGCAGAGAAAGCCAAGGCGCGCCAAGTGGCACAGTGCGGTGGGGTTAGCGGACGCTCGGGGCCGCGGGCGTGCTCGCCCCGCGGCTCGGACCCGGGCGCAGCCGGGGCGCGGCTCAGAAGCGGCTCAAGCCGCGGCGTGCCGCGGGCGGGCGGGCGCCGCAGCCCATCCCGGTGGAGGCGGCGCCGGGTACCTTTTTTCAGCAGTTTGTAGAAGTCCTCGGGCCGGGCGGGCGGGCGCGCAGAGAGGGGATGGAAAGTCCGAGTCCAGTAAGCGCAGATTCAAGCCAGGTCCCAAAAGTCCGATACGAATTTCGGCACCAAAATGTAAGATTAAATGAAAAATGCGGGGGCCGGTGCCCCACTAGCAGCATAGAGACACGCCGAGATCCATAATAAGTTACGAGAGACTTTATTCGTGGGGGGTCAACCCCCAGCCCCCGCGGGGGCGCGGGGGCCGGTGGCCGGCGGGAGAATACCTCCCTCACTCTCCGGATCCTCTCTGAACTCTGCTCTTCCAGGGCGGGAGGTCTGGTCCCCGGAATCGCAGGCTCCACCTCCTAGCTCTCGGCCCTGCCCCCACTTTACATTTTGGTTTAAGATTAGAGGACTAGTAAGTGGCTGAGCCCAGATTCCCATTCAATTCTGCTGTTTCTAAAACATGGGTCTGATTCTTGAACTCACACCACAGAGTGCACAATCATTAACATTTGTTTTGAATTATTTTATTGTCAAAGATTCTTTGTGTTAGCTGTGCATAGTGGAACATACTTGTAATCTCAGTATTTGGCAGGCTGAGACAAGTATTGTAGATTTGAAGTCAGCCTCAGCAAAGTAATTAATTTCTTAGCAACACAGATAAACCTTGTTTCAATACAAAGAAACAAAAATGACTGGCAATGTAACTCAAAGGATGAATGTTCCCGTGTTGAATCCCCAGTACCCAAAAAAATACAAAAACTAAACCAGAAATCCTGTGTTTTAAAATTACTCAAATGTGCCCTGGGATTTTAGAGAGCTAGTTCAAGAATATCATCAGGAAGCTTAGAATTTTTATCTTTTTCTTATTTTCATTCAACTCAAAATAGAATTTTGTAGTTTTCAGAAAAGAAAACTTAACCAGTGATAATTCTAGACTGATGATAAATGATACTCACCCTCATAGCAGCACAGGGCCAGAGTGAATAGTAGGAGAAACATGGAAAGCCTCATGATGCTGTGAGCATTCAGCTTTAGCAAATGATAAGATATCTAGAGTTCACCACAGAGGAGTGTGGGACTTGTAGAGCTTAGTGCTATTTTTACCTATAAATCTCGTTAGTCCTGCCCACAGTGGCTTGTGTCATGACACAAGGTCTTGCTCCCAGCTTTCCTTTCTAAGTGAAGGTATTCATTAGCATCTATCCCAATAGCCCCCTTCATCTTGTATGGGTCAGAGCCCAGAACTGCCTCATGTAAACCCTGCCCTCTCCTTCAGGTGACCATTCAGGTTCCCCTAAAAATAATTCCAAGATTTTCAGCTACTTCAGAGATTTAATTATGATATATTTGTGCACTGCTTCAGTTCCAGGCACAGATCAGTTCTCTCAAAGGTGGACAAATCCCAGTGATCCAGGAAGGTGGAAAGTTGTGGTGCTCCATTTCGGCTATCAAAGAACAAATGCTGAGATAATCTAGTTTTAATCTCCTTACCCCTACATGAATTCCACAACAGAACAGGCATGTTTCAGTTGCACATTTAATAAATAGGAAACAAATATCCTCTTCCATGGCTCTAATTTCATCACCACATGTAGTGTGTGTGTGTGTGTGTGTGTGTGTGTGTGTGTGTACACATATATATGTTAATATATATAATTTTCATGTACCTATATATCAACCTCTTTTTTATGGAAAATTATCTAATATTACTTATTTGAACAAATTGTTGATCCCTTTGATTTCATACACTATTCCTTCCTCTATGCCTATTACTCTTAGTTTAGCTCTTTTAAACTTGGCCCCCAAATAGGCATGGTGGCTCCCACTTGTAATCTCAGCATTTGGGAGGCTGAGACAGGAATATTGTGGATCACAGCCAATCTCAGTTAGTGAGGCCTTTTGCAACTCAGTAAGACCATGTTTCATAATAAAGAATAAAAAATAGGTCTTGGAGTTGAAATCTAGGTTTCAACCCAAGTACTGCAAAGAAATGACCCATATCTCTCCAATGTCCAATTTATACTGTCAAATTGTTTTTATTAGATTATATGCCATATGTTCATTTTTGAAGTGGTCATCTTTTTAATTTTTTTGTTGGTGCATAGTATTCATACATCATAATTAAATTTAAAAAAAAAAACTTGTGTAGAAATACATGAACACATTGCCTATTTAGCCTCTACCCAATCCCTAGCTGATTCCCTCCCCATCTCTCTTCTCCATGCTTGGTTTAGTGGTTGACATCGATAAGTTTGTTTTAGTACATCATGTGCATTAGAGAGTTTCCTTCTTTCCCCCTTGGTTAAGTTTACTCCTAAGTATATTATTCTTTTGTGGGAAAACCTGAGTGGGAATTCTTTGTAAATTTCTTTTTCAGTGGATGTATGGGTGATGTACAGAAAAGCTTCTGATTTTTTAAGATTGATTTTGTATCCAGATACTTTGCTGAATTTGTTGCTCAGTTCTATAAGCCTTTTGATTGAGTGTGTTAGCTATTATAAGTATATTATCATGTCATCTGCAAATAGTAAAAGTTTGAATGCTTTTTTCCTATTTGTACTCTTTGATTTCCTTTTCTTACTTTATTACTTTGGCTAGGGTCTCAAATACTATACTAAAGAGAAGTGGTGATAATGGACATCCTTATTTTGTTCTTGATTTTAGGGGGAATTCTCAAAGTTTTTCCCTATTTAATATGATGTTGGCTGTGGGCTTATTGTAGACTGCCTATGTGGTATTGAGGTATCTTCCTTCTATTCCAATTCTCTGCAGTGCTTTTATCATAATTGAATATTGCATTATATCAATTGCTTTTTCAGTGTCTATTGAAATGATCGTGTGATTTTTGTCTTTGGTTCTGTTTATATGATGAATTAAATGGATTAATTTTTATATGTTTAACTAGCCTTGCATTCTTGGGATGAACCCTACCTGGTCAAGGTATGATTTTTTTTATGTGATTTTGAATGTGTGTTCCTAGTATTTTGTTTAGCGGTTTTGCATCCAAATTCATCAAAGATATAGGCCTGTAGTTTTCCTTCCTTTAACTGTCTTTATTTGGTTTTGGTATTAATGTGATGTTGGCTTCATAGAATATATTTGGGAGAGTTCTGAAGTTTTTCTATTTCATGAAATAAATTGAGGAAAATCAGGATTAGTTCTTATATAAAGGTTTTATAAAATTCATTTGGGAAACAATATGATCCTGGGATTTTCTTTTATGGTAAGCAATTTATTGCTGTTTCAATCTCTTTAATTGCCATTGTTTGGTTTAAGTTTTCTATATCTTCTTGACTCAGTTTAGGAACATTGTATTTATCTAGAAAGATGTCAATTTCCTACAGGTTTTCCATTTTGTTGGAGCATAGTTTTTCAAAGTAGTTTCTGATAATCCTCTAGATTTCTACACTGTCAGTAGTGACATCACCTTTTTCATCTCTTATCTTTGGCTTCATAGAATGTATTTGGGAGACTCCTGTTTTTCTCTATTTTGTGAAATAGATTGAAGAGTATTGGGATTAACTCTTCAGTAAAGGTTTTATAAATTTCACTTGGGAAGCCATCTGGTCCTTGGCTTTTCTTTGATGGTAAGATCTTTATTGAGTGAGATTCTATTTTCAATGTGGTCTAGTCTACTGTTTATGGTGTGTATTGATGCCTTCATTTCAATGATTGCATCCTTTACTTCCTTCAGAATTGATTTCTTATTCCTGTTCAGAAAGTCAGATTATATGTTTACTTGTTTTTTTATTTCTGGGTCTCTCTAAATTCTTTTGGGAAATTTTATATCATTTCTACTAGTAAAGTTATGATTTGCTCTCCTGGTGATCTTTGCAAGCCAGTGTTAGTGGGTTCTGTCATTGTGGGTTTATGTGAGCTCATTGCTTCTTTCTGAATTTTCCTTCTCATGATTTTAGGTTTCTCAAGCTTTTTGTTCTTGATAGGTTTCTCTCACTCTCACTTATCAGTTGGTACATACAACGGCAAGTTGTACTGTATTCAGTGGGTGAAGATTGAGTTAGGAGTGAGGTGCTGAAGTAGAATAAGTAGAATAGTTGAGTAGAATAAGAGTTTGAGTATAGTTAGGTAATATATATTCGAGAGTAGAGATAGTGAATATATAGGAGGATTCTAGTATTCAGTAGAGAGAAATTTTAGGTATAGTGATATGAAGTAGATTTAATACAAGAAAAAAGAGAAGAGTGTAGATATAAAACAGGGAAGAAGCTTGTAAAACAGGTGTGGAAGAGAGCAAACAAAGAAGTATATATACAAAAGAAACCCCAAAACGTCAACAGCAACAAAATAAAAGAACCCTAGAACAGAGCAGAGTTGACCTCTCTAGTCCTCCTAGTTCTACACGGATTCTTTTAGCCATTTAAGTTTCACTCTCTTTATTGCATTATCTAGCATATTCTAAGCTTTCTCATTTCTATATATCTTCTGACAATTATCTGAGTAGCCCCACTTTTTGGTCTCCCTCAATCATGGGGACCCTCACCTGGTGTATTTCTCTCTCTCTGTACAGGTGCTGACTGCAACTGGTGCTGGGGCCCCTGAAGCCACAGCCATTCCCCAGGAGTGGTCAGAAGCATACTTTTCTGTTTTGTTCTGTCCCCTGGCTTGGTTTTTGTTCACTTTCATTTTTTCATTACTTTCTTCAGTTTTTTTGCTGCTTTTTTATCTTGTCAAGATGCTGTTTCCTGGGTAATAAAGATTGAGTGTAAGCAAAACTGTGTTGTGCTGCTTTCCTCAGTCATCATTTTCCCAGATGTTGGCTATGAATCTTAACCTGTTGTTTTAAAGGTCATATTTCCAATAGGTTAGCCTGTTAAAAATGTTCTCTTTAATTAAGGGAAAATTATATAAAAAGTGAATCACTCACAGTTTATGTTTGATTAGCAGCAAAAGCTAAGATAAATAACTAAAAAACACCTATTAAATTGAAAAGACTTCATCAGGTTTAGCTGAATACAAAAATCAGTATTTCAATATCAATTGTACTCCTGTAAACCAACAATTACCATTATGTGGCACACTACAAATGTTATATCATTTGTGGCAGTAACAATAAAAGAACCAAAATATATTGAAATCTACTTGAACAGAAATATGCAAACTATGAAAATATGATCATTTTTTTTATTCTGGGCATACACCTGTTTCTGAGGGAAATATCAAAAAAGTAAAAGTTCAAACTTTCTCAAATTATCATCTAAGTTTAATACAGCTACCAACTCAAATCTAAGAGGATATTTATATGCCTTGTTTTGAATTTTGAATTGCTATTTGGACCATTCAATATTAGAATGTGTTTGCTGAGGTTGTAGTAAAGAAGAGACCAATGTTGCAGCCAGATGACCTCGTTCAAGGTCAGGGGCATTTCTTGTTCTTGGGTCTCCAAAAAGTTGCTAGATTTCCCAAGCTCAATTTTCTCTTCTTTAAAATGTGGCTGATGATAATGATGCACACTTCATAGGATTTGTGTAAGTACTAAATGATTTTATGGAGAAAAAGTCCTTAGCACAGTATCTGGTAGTAAATGTCAGAAGTTACAATTATGTAACAAAAAGAAAAAAAGAAAAATGAACCAAAAAAAAAAAAAAAAAACACCTCTTTTGCAAAGGAAAGATCAAACTAAATCTCATTTGTCAACAAAGAATATTTACTAATCCAAAATGTTTACAAAATGGGCTTCTGAATTTGGCTCTGGTTCCATTGAAATTAAGCTGAGATAATTACATTTAATACCTTCAAATACCATTTTATGGTCAAGTAGAAAGGATTACTATTATGGTATTTATAATGAGTATTAGACTAAGATACAGATGGGTTGTGGTTTTAGATAAATAATATTTATTCCCTAAGGTACATGGAGTCTCAGGTTCCTGTCCTCAGTAGGATGTTCTGGTCACACATGTCCTTTTGGTTGAGAACATAACCAAGGATCCCTTGGGTTTCATCTTCAATCTTGGAACATATCCTTGTTGGACAATAATGATACAACTTCTCTTCACAATCCTAATGTCCATATAGACTATTACCCTATTGGCATCATATGGTGAAACCAATTTTCATCTCTACTACTTCCCCTTTTGTATCATTCCAATTTTCAAAGACAGAAGGAACACTAATGCTAATGTAAATGGTAATGCACAACACTGATTCTAATGTAGAAATCTCTAGACTTCAATCAATTTAAGTATAATTTTGTGGCACAAAAATTTTTTTAATTTAATTTTATTTTTATTGGTACACTGTATTCATACATCATAATGGTATAAAGAAAATACTTTTGTAGACATACATGCACACATCGCCCAGTTAGCCCCTACCCAATCCCCACACCGTTCCCTCCCCATCCCTCCTTCCCATGCTTGGCTTAGTGGTTGACATCTAGTTTTATAGCAATTTATCCAATATTAATGATGATAATCTCACAAAACAGTTTCATTTGTCTGATACCAAGCTTTTGATGACTAAAAGATAACATTTCAATATTTCTTTCTGCTTTCTTTCTTACCAGAGAATATTTTTTTCTTTTCTTTTTTTTAGGTGAAGCTATCATACATTTATTTATTTATTTTTCAGAAAAAAATCTATCCCAATATGAAATATGGACTCTAGATACCCAAAACAATCTCAAAGAAGAACAAAGCTAGAAGATGTATATTTTCTGATTTCAAACCATATAAAGCTACAATAATTGAAACAGTGTAGTACTGTTCTAAAGGCAGATATATAAACCATTGAAGTTAAATAAAAGCCTAGAGATAAATTCTTCCATATATTGTCAGGTTATTTTTGACAAGGTTTCCATGAACATTTGGTGGAGGAAATAAATAATTATCTCTTAACTAAATATTGTTGAAAAATAATAATTACATGGAAAAGAATAAAATCGGACCCTTACCTAACACCATATACAAATATTAACTCAAAATATATAAAAGACCTAAATATAAATCTTAAGACTATAAACTTTTAGAAGAAAATCTGGGTCATAAAACCTCACAACATTGAAATTGGCAGTGATTTCTTGGATATGATTTCAATGGCACTGGCAACAAAGGGGTAAACAAACTCCCTAAAAGAATAAAAGCATATTGTATATCCAAAGACAATGTAAACCTAGTTAAAAGTTATATATGATAGAATGGAATAAAATATTTCCAAATGCTATATCTGAAGGTATATTAATATTCCAACTAGAAATCCTAAAAATTAGCAACAATAAAAGCAAACAATACAATTTAGAGATAGGTAAAAGACTAACATAAATAATGAATCTCCAAAGATAACCAATCTTACTTGTCGGTTGGATGGAAAATCTTGTTTCTCTGGTTCTGGTGTGAGTTGCCTATTTCTTCTTTGTAGTTAATCTCTTTGAGTATTTTCTCTAGTGCTGGTTTTGAAGACATAAATTCCTTCAGTTTCTGTTTGTTGTGGAAGTTTCTTATTTCCCCATCTAATTTGATAGAAAGTTTTTCTGGGTAGGAAATTTTTGGCTGGAAGTTGTTTTCTTTCAGAGTTTGGAATATGTTACTCCAAGCCCTTCTGGCTCTCATGACTTGGTTTGGGAAGTCTGGAGTGATTCTAATTGGTTTGCCTCTGAATGTCACTTGGCCCTTTGTTTTTGTTGCCTTTAAGATTCTCTGCTTGGCTTCCACATTGGTCATTTTGACAATTATGTGGCGTGGGGATCCTCTTCTCCGATCCTGTCTAAAGGGAGTTCTATAAGTTTCCTGGACCTGTGTATCAACCTCTTGCTCTATGTTTGGAAAGTTTTCTGCTATTATTTCTTTGAAGATATTACTTATCCCTTTGGTTTCACCTTCTTTTCCCTCTTCTATTCCAATTATTCTTAGGTTAGCTCTCTTAAAATGGGCCCATATTTCTTCAATGTCAGATTCCTGCTGTCGGAATTCTTTTCTAAATTAGAAACTATGCGTTCATTTTTGGAATGATCTTCTTCTAAGATCAAGATTCTATTCTCCGTGTGGTCTAGTTGGTTGTTTGTACTTTGAATTGAGGCCTTTACTTCATTAATTGCATCCTTTATCTCTTTTTGGCTCTCTCTGAGTTCTTTTTGAAGCACCTCTATTATTTCTACAGTTATTTTCCTGATTTGATCTTCTAGAAATCTCTGATTTTCTGTTTTATCGGGTTCTGATGTTGTGGGGTTGTGGGCATTCATTGCTCCAGTATTATTCCTCTTTCCCATGATTTCGGAAGTTTGTGCCTTCTCTGGGTTCTTCCCTTGGGTTACTACGACTTCACTTAAGGTGCTCTGGATCTTGAGTCTGTGGTATCTCGGTCCCTAGTACTCCTTTACTGGGTTGTATGGCAGAGTCTCAGACCCAGGGAGTCAATCGAGGCTGCTTTAGACCATGGGGGGGGGGTGCCAGGTTGGGCATTCTCCTATGGCGTGATATCTCTGCCACCGCCACTCTCCCACTGGGTCAAGTCCCTGGGAGTCAGTACTGGGATTTCTCCTCCAGGGTCCACAATTTGACTCACTGTTGTTGAGTGTGCAGATGTAACTGTAGTGGACTCGGTGAATTCGCTGCTGCTGCTGCCTGTGGCAATATGGCACCTCTGCCACGACCTCAGTCGTGAGGCTGACATATTTCTTCTCTGGTTTTGAGCTCTGCTTTGAGTCCCTGCAAGATGTGCTGAGCCCAGCCCCTGGGAGCTTTAGATGCTCCCTGTGCCGAGTAATCTGCCAAATCCCGCCCGGCTGTTCCGCAGCGGCTCACCTCGGCTCGCTGTCCGCCGCTCCTCTCTGGAGCCTGTTGGGCTGTTGAGTGCATTGGTCTAGAGCTGCCCGGTGAGTTTGCAACTGCCACCAGCAGTAAGGCGCTGCTGCTGTGTCCTCGGGCGTGAGGCTGGCATATCTCCTCTGTGGCTCTGAGCTCCGTTATGAGTTCCCTTCCTCTCTGGGGCCTGGTGCTGCAAAAGAAGATGGCGCCCGTCACTCCATACCACGGCTCCGGCTGCAGCACTGCGATCTGGTTTCTGGTTTCTCATTTTTCCAGCCCTCTTTTTCTCTGTCCCTTGTAATTACATTTTTTGTTTCTCTGCTGATGGTGTTTTCTGGCTATGAAAGGCACTGATTTTGTGGTAATAGAGATTGGTTGTTAGCAGGGCTCGTAAGCCCTGCTTTCCTCTGTCACCATCTTCCCGGAAGTCTCCTGTCATCATTCTTTTAATACGGAATTATTAACATCTCTGTTCATGTAAATGGGTGTGATCATTCTGAGTTCTCCTTTGACCTGAAAAGTGAAATAATTCAGTCAAACACTGAGAAAAAAAACAGAAGACTTCCATCAATTCTTTTGCATCCTATGAAATATAGACACATTCTGTACTATGAGTGACTAGTCTAACATATATTTTAAATAAAAAAAGAATCTCTTTATTCTCAAGCACAGGTTAAGGTCAATTTATTATTAGGTGTTTTAGTGTACTTCTAAGTTTGCTATCATGGGCTTCTTTAAAGAGAATACTAGTATATTAAATAAACATGTAAAACCAATACCTATGTATCATTAAAAAGAAATATTCATTGTTATACCATAGATCTTTGCTTTAAACAATCCATCACACATGCATTTCCCCAACTGTGATCTATTCTAATTATTTCCTTGGCGCTAAGTGAGAGATCTCAACATCTAAACATGGATACTAACAAATTTAATTGCTTATGAGTACATTTAAAATTTTTTAAATAAAAAACATTGAATATTATTACTCAAATGGTATTTTCTGGACTCCACCAAAAATTTCTTATGAAATAAGGTTTTTACAGTTTTCTCAGTTACAAAAGGGGATCTTTGACAATGACTCTCACAAGTGAGTTTGGAATCAGGTGTTTTTCTTTGATAAAAAAAAATGTGTGTGTTTATTTTCTGGTGAGCGGAGGGGTAGGTAAACCATCTTTGAAGATGGCTTTTTTTTCTTTTGGCTAATTTATCATCTTTCACTGAAGATTCTTGAAATTTAAGGTGATCAGTCTGCCTTGGGACTGAAGAAAAAGTTATTAATACTACATAACTTAATGATAAGAAATTTTAAAAAGCACATACACTGATTGCTTTTTAGTAACAATGAGCAAACAGAAGTGATTGATTTTTAGTAACAAACTCAGAGCCTCCATGTTCTTGGTCAGTGATTTTACAAAGTGCAAAAGAAGAAACTAAAGTTACCATCATCAGTTGAACATTGGCAAGAGTTTCTTTGGACTGGCTGAGAAAACATTGTTTGAATTCAGGAGCTCAGTATGTACAAAAGGCTTAAGTATCTTTTGGTAGTCAGGTAAAGACACTGATGGATCAATTGTCTTTGCAACTATTTTCTTGAAAAGTCCACATCCAGAACCTGGGAAGAAAATGGGAGAATTAGGGTTCATTACTGTAGGTATGTAGCCATTCTGGGGAGCACCTGTGCTGTCATTCATCTTCTTATATCCCATTAGAGACGTGAATTCAGAAAAATTATAGACTACTATAATTTTTCCAATGCCAGGAGTAAAATTCATATTCTGAGGTTTCCTTTAGTTCTTGCATATTTTGACATATCACAATAGCCCACAGAAGATGAGCTTTTTCAAAGACATTTATGCAATTACATACTCCAACTTGGTATGAATAGTAAACACATGGTCCTTCTTTCTTTATTCCAAGTCATGCCACACTTCATTTTTATTATTCAGAACATGCTGTAGAACTTTCAAGTACCATAAATACTGGGTCTAGAACAGTGTCGTTTAGTCCTATTAAATATAGTCTGCAGCAGCAACAAAATTTTCTTATGTAGCCAACCTGTAAAGAGAATGAGCTCAGGACTTGGATAAAAGTGAACTGATTTTGCTCTTGTTCTGAAATAATCTATTCAGTTGGTTGAGATCATCATTTTTCAGTCTGCATGGATTTTTTTTAACAATTCAGGTAGGCAATATCAACAAGCTTTGTAAACTATAAAAAGTATATCGTCATGTGTCATTTGTCTGTGCTTACCACATTCTGGCCAGCATGGCTTTTCACCTGCTGAGTGAAAGTTTTGCTATCCTAAAGGGAGGAGAACTAAAGGGGTCCTGGAAGGTTCAGGTCACCCTGACTATGCCTGTTCTGCTTCCCTGAGGTTGTATGATGCTGGGTCACACACTGTGCCCTGAGTCTTCTCTCCTGCAGCTTTCCCTTTTTCTTCCACATTTAAAGAGATTCATGAATGCCCCTGTCAAGAAACCTATCAAGAAACCCCCACCTTTCCCTAGACCATCTCCCTTGGTCCACTTGAAATTCTCCTTCATTATCTAAAGTACCTCTTGGCCGGGTGTGGTGGCACATGCTTTTAATCTCGCACTTGGGAGATGGAGACAGGAGGATCGCGCTGATTCGAGGCCAGCCTTGCTGGCTTAAGAGACCCTGTCTCCAATTAAAAACATATAAAATGGGTCTTGGAGTGTAGCCCAGAGGTAGAAGGGTTTCCAGGAAGCTCAGTACCACCAAAATAAATAAATAAGTAAATAAATAAATAAATAAATAAAGTAACTCTTTTACTCAATTACTTCCTAGCTTTTTCATATGAAAAAACATATCACTCTTTCCTTTCTGTGACTGGCTAATATTGCTTAGCCTAATCTTCTCCAGGTCCCTTCATTTTCCTGTAGATGACACAATTTTGTTCTTTATTACTGAGTAAAATTCCATTGTGTGTAAATCCCATAATTTTGTAATCCACTCATCTTTTGATGGACATCTACATTGATTTCATAATTTGTCTATTGTAAGTGGCACTGTTTTAAACAAGGATACATAATATTACTAAGAAATTATGGCAACATTATTATAATTATAATGTTCTGATTTTATTTCTTTTGGATATGTACCCAGGAGCAGCATAGCTGAATCATATGGTAGATTCATTGCAGTTTTCTGAAGAATCTCCCTAGTGACTGTACTAATTTGCAATCCCACCAAGAATGTACAATAGTTAATATTTTCCCTTATCTTTGCCATTATTTATTGTTTAACTTCTTTATGACTGTCATAGTCTACTGTGTAAAGATGATATAGAAAACTTAAGCCATCCAAGAGCAACCAAAGAGATTTAAACAGGAATAAAGAGCTTACCATCAAAAAAAAAAAAATCCCAGGACCAGAGTTTTCCCAAGTGAATTTTGTGAAATCTTTATAGAAGAGCTAATCCTGATATGCCTCAATCTATTTTGTGAAATAGGAAAAAGACTGTAATGGGGAAAAACTTTGATAATTCTCCCTAGAAACAGGAAAAAGAAAAAGATGGCAATTATCACTACTTCTCTTCAATATAGTACTTGAGATACTAACCAGAGCAATAAGGAAAGAAAGAGAAATCAAAGGAGTACAAATAGGAAAAGAAGAACTCAAACTTTAACTGTTTGCAAGTGACATGATACTATAATTAGAAGACCCAACAAACCCAACCAAAAGGCATATAGAACTGATCAACAAATTCACCATAGTATCTGCATACAAAATTAATCTTAAAAAATCAGAAGCTTTTCTGCACACCAACCATAAATCCACTAAAAAAAGAAATTCTGAAAATACTTCCACTCAGGATTTCCCACAAAAGAATAAAATACATAGGAATAAACTTAACAAAGGAGGTAAAAGACCACTATAAATAAAATTGTAGAGCATTAATAAAAGAAATCAAATAAGATCTTAGAAGATGCAAAGATCATGGATAGGCAGAATAAATATCATCAAAATAGCCATACTTCCAAAAGTGATCTACGGATTCAATGCAATGCCATTAAATACCAAGGTCTTTCCTCACAGACAGAGAAAAATCAGTCCTTAAATTCATTTGGAACAACAAAAACCCAGAAGAGCCAAAGTAGTTCTCAGCAACAAAAACCACAGGAGGAATCACAATACCTGACTTTAAACTATACTACAAGCCATTGTAATAAGAACAGCATGGTACTACCACAAAAACAGATACATAGACCAATGAAACAGAATAGAAGACCCAGAAAGAAGTTCACACACTTTCAGCCAATTGATTTATGAAAAAAGGCCAAAATCATACACTGAAACAAATATAGTCTGTTAAACAAATGGTGTTGGCAAAACTAGTTAAGCATCTGCAGAAAAAATGAAAATAAATCTCACTTTCTCACCCTGCACAATATCTAGAATATAGAGAGAGCTTAAGAAACTCAACACTAAATATCAAATAATCCAGTCAAAAAATGGGCAAGTGAACTAAATAGACACTCATGAAATAAGAAATTCAAATGGTCAATAAATGCATGGAAAAATGTTCAACATCATTGGCAATCAGAGAGAGGGAAATCAAAACTACCCTGAGATTTCACCTAACACCAACTAAAATGACAGTCACTCAAAGCACAAACAACAACAGATGCTGGCGAGGATGTGGAGAAATGGGAACTCTAAAGCATTGTTGGTGGGATTGCAAATTAGTGCAACCACTTTGGAAAACAGTACAGAGATCCTCAGAAGAATGGGAACTAATTTACCATTTGACCCAGCAATACCACTTCTGGGTATCGACCCAAAAGAAAAGAAACCAAACTACCAAACTAATGCATGTGTATCTATGTTCATAGCTGCACAATTCATCATAGCCAAACTATGGAACCAGCCAAGATGTCCATTAACAGATGAATGGATTACAAAACTGTGGGCTATGTACACAACGGAATTTTACTCAGCCATAAAAAAACACAATTACATCATTTTCATGGAAATGGATGGAGCTGGAGGACATTATGCTAAGCAAGATTAGTCAGTCACAAAATGTAAGAAATTGGACCCTTTCTCTAATATGTGAAAGCTAAGGTGAAATGGGTCATAGGAGGATCTCCAGGTGAAAAAGGAGATCCTATAGAAGAGCAAACAAGGCAACCTAACTGAGGGGATGTGAGGGGGAAAAAGAAAACTCTCTAAAGCACAAGATGTACTTAAACAAACATATCGATGTCATCTACTAAACCAAGCATGGGAAGGAGGGATCAGGAGAGAATGGGTGAGGATGGGGTAGGCTCTAACTGGGCAGTGTGTTCATGTATGTATACACAAGTTTTATATCTCATTATGATGTATGAATGCATTGCACCAATAAATATTTTTAAAACAAAATAAAATTTACAGGGAAAAAATAAAATCATAGCCAACTGGCATAAATCAAAACAAAACAATAGATGGACCAAAGTTTTTAGCACAGTTTGTAATAGCCAAAATACGGAACCAACCTAGATCTCAATCAACAGATGAATGGATTGCAAAATTATGGGAAATACACACAATTGAATTCTATTCAGCCATAAAGAAGAATAAAATAATAGCATTTGCAAGAAGATGGAAGGTGCTAGAGAACATTATGTTAAGTGAGATTAGTCAAGCACAGAAAGAGAAGGGACATATGTTTTTCTCTAATATGCCCAAGCTAGGGAGTAATACAAGAGGGACTCCAGATGATGGAGGGGAAATCTCAGCAAAGCTTGAACGAAGGATAGGAGAGGAATAAAGCTGAGGTTGTTCAATGGAGGAGCTACATATGAATATGTGTAATAGCATAAATACAACATGATTAACCTGGACACTCTCTATTGGGGGGGGAGGGAAAGGGAGGGGGAAGGGCATGAAGCACAATGTAAATGTACACCATTCTCAATATGTTCCACTTATAAAAAATAAAAATTAAAAATTAAAAAATAGGGCAGGGGATGTGGCTTGGAGGTCAAATGACCCTGGGTTCCATCCCTAGACTAATAAAAAAAATAATAAATAAAGAACCCAGTGTAGCACTTTGGATCCTGTTACCTACAAATAACAAAACGTTATTGCTCAGTCTTCTCAGAAGGTTAGAATTGCCTAGGGATAACTATACAGGTGGTCAGGCCTCTCCCCTGGACATCCTCATCCATTAGGTCCAGGTTAAGACTGGAGAAGCTTCTTTCTCTCAAACCATCAGTTCAGGCTTCCTCTATCACCAGGGAAGAGTGTGAATCCCAACATGTGTAAAGACTAATAATTGGCAGCTCAAACAGTAAAGAGGTAAACCACTCACAGCAATAGACATCTGTGAGTATCGAACTCTGCCACAGCAATTTCATGCAGATCTTGAGAAAGCTCGATCAGGGGATCCGCAATGGCCTAAATCCCCCATGAAGTATGTCTGGCATTTCTTTCTTCAAAAAAAATTATTTTAGGATTATTTGGATTAATATGTGTAATTGGAATTTTATGTATAAACTTTATAACTAAAACTGATGGGGAGTGGCTTGTGAGAGACTCAGGCAGCAAAAATATCTTCCCAAGGATAAAAATATTGGGCCAAATATTAAGTTCAAACTGACCTTAGTTAGAGTATACAATTAAGTTTGAGACAGCCTTGTGAAGTGAGACAAAATATACTATGTCCAGCACCCTTGCCCTAAACTTTATAGAAAATAATAATTTTTACTGTCCTTGGCAATCCTGCTTGCATGACTATGCTCTTGCTTTTCTGCCAAAAATTAAAGTATAAAAACTGTAACAAATCCTGAATAAAATGGAGAAGATTGAATCTGAATCGTGTGACGTCTTCTCTCATCAGCCTCGGTTTTCCCCCTCACCTTCACACGAACCCTGAATCTGTTAGGGCTGGACCCCAGCAGAACTCATTGAAGGAGCTTGACTGAATTGTGGAACTTGCAGATTCTGGATTCCAAGTTTCATTTAAAAATAGTTTATAAAGCCGGGCATGGTGGCACACGCTTGTAATCCCCGCGCTTGGGAGGCAGAGACAGGAGGATCGCGCAGGTTCGAAGCTAGCCGCGCGCTGGCTTAGGAGACCCTGTTTCCAAATAAAAATGTAAAAATAGGTCTGGGAGTGTAGCCCGGAGGTATAAGGGCTTCGAGAAACCCCAGTACCACCAAAAAAAAAATAGTTTATAAAAAAAAAAGAGTTGGAAATTAGACCAGAGACCTTGAGGCTCCCTGAAGATGGCCTAGGTCCAACACTGGAACACATAGGCACAGATAAGAACTTTCTCAACAAGACCCCAAAGGACAAGAAACTAAAAGGTGAATCAATATGTGGCATTGAGTGAAACTGAAGAGCTTCTGTACAGCAAAAGAAATGGTCAAGAACCTCAACCAATAGCCAACAGATTGGGAGAAGATTTTTGCCACCTACTCCTCCAAGAGAGGAGTAATATCTAGAATATACAGAGAACTCAAGAAATTCAGCACTAAGAAAAGAAATAACGCAATCAAAATGGGGAAGTAAATTAGACACTTCACAAAAGAAGAAATTCAATGGCCAATAAGTGCAGGGAAAATGCTCAACATCATTGGCAATCAAAAAGATGGAAATCAAAACTACCCTGAGATTTCATGTAACTCCAACTAGAATGGCAATCATTCAGAACACAAACAACAAATACTGGTGAGGATGTGGAGATTGCAAATTAGTGCAAGCACTTTAGAAAACACTATGAAGGATGCTCAGAAGAATGGGAACAAACTAACCATTTGATCCATCAATACTACTTCTGAGTATCTACCCAAAAGAAAGTAAACCAAACTACCAAACTAATGTATGCATATCTATGTTCATAGTTGCACAATTCACCATTGCCAAAGTATGGAACCAGCCAAGATGTCCGTCAACAGATGAATGTATTACAAAACTCTTGGATATGTTCACAATGGAATTTTACTCAGACATAAAGAAAAACTGGGGATGGAACCCAGGGGCATTCTACCTCTGAGCTACACCGCAGCACTATTCTTTATTTTTTATTTTGAAACAAGGTCTCAGTGAGTTGCCAAAAGCCTCACTAAGTAACTGAAGCTGTTGGCATATCATTACCCTCCTATCTCAGGCTCCCAAATATTGTAATTACTAGTATGCGCCACCACGCCTGGCTATAATCAATTTATTTTTTAACAAAAGTCACAAAACCATACATTGGAAATGACATTCTTTTCAACAAATACTGTGGAGAAAACATATTCATTTGTAGAAAAATTATATCTTTACCTCTCATCCTGCAAAAGTCAACTCAAGATAGATCAATGGTTTTAAAATTAGATCAAAAACTTTGAAATTACTGGAGGAGAGCATAGGGCACACACTCCAACAGATAGACACAAGTAGACACCTCCTCATAATACCCCCAAGGCAAATTATTTTTTATTTCTTATTAGTGTATTGTAGTCATACATCTTAATGGGGTGCAAGATTGTAGAGGCAAACATACACACATCACTCAATTAGCCCTTACCCAAATCCCATCCCATTTTCTCCACCTCCCTCCTTTTCATATTTGGCTTAGTGATTGACTTTAAAATGTTTGTGAATGTACACCTTATACATTAGGAAATTTGCCTTTTCCCCCCCCTCTCATATTCCTCAGTTATGTCATCTTATTTGCTCATCTATAGTATCTCCTTCTTTATCTAGAGTTCCTCCTATGACTCATTTTCTCTCTAGCTTCCACATATTAGGGAGAGCATCATTTCTTACATTTTGTGACTGATTTATCTCATTTAGCATAATGTTCTCTAGTTCTAACCATTTCCCTATAGATGGCATGATTTTGTTCTTCTTTATGTGCTGAACAGGATCACTGAGGAAGAATCAGCAGGCAAGATGTCTTTAAGATGAGCTGACGACTACAGCTCGCTCAGGCGAGTAGCAAAACTCCAAGTCTCATCATAGCATTTATTCTTACACAGAACATTTAACAGAACATAAGCAGTGAAGCATAAGCCAAGAAATAATCAGCTCAAGCTGGAGATATACTTGAACTCTTTGGTTACATTTCTAAGTAACTAAACAGATCAGGAAAACTTTGCTTTTCACATGCTCCTCAAGCAGATATTTGCTCCTATCTGTCTTGAGGAGGTTCTGCCTGTTCTCAGCTGTTTGCAGTTCTTTCTGTCCTGACTTAATCCATGTGCAGATCATTCCAGGCCTCTAGGCAAAACATCCTCTCCTTCTGGGATCATGTCAGAATGTGGCTACCATCTACATTTATGGCTGAATAAAATTCCATTGTGTACACATCCCATGTGCACACAATGGAATTGTGTCCTGACTTAATCCATGTGTAGATCATGCCAGGCCTCTAGGCAAAACATCCTCTCCTTCTGGGGTCATGCCAGGATGTGGCTACCATCTACATTTATGGCTGAATAAAATTTCATTGTATACACATCCCATAGTTTTGTAATCCATTTCTCTGTTTCAAACAAAGATTAATAAGTGGGATTTCATTAAATTAAAGAGCCTCTGTGCAGCAAATAAAAAATCAAGAATCTTAATAGAGAGCTCGCAGAAAGGGAGACGTGTTTTGCCACCTGTTTCTCTAACAGAGAACTATATCTAGATTATACAAAGAAATTAAGCAACCACTAAAAATAAAGCAAACAACACAATCAAGTAAACTAAACAGACACTTTATGAAAAAAGAAATACAAATGTTCAATAAACATGAAAAATATTTAACATCATTATTAATTAAGGAGATGCAAATCAAACCCATAATGAGATTTCATACAACTCCAATTAAAATGGCAATCATCAAGAAGTCAAAACACAGTAAATGCTGGTGAGGATGTATGAAAATAAAACCTGTGTGGAGATTCCTCAGAGAATTGGGAATGGCTCCACCATAGGATCCAGCTATAGCACTTCTGGGTATGTTTCCAATGGGACTAAATTCGGAATATTATATTTATACAAGCATATTTATTTTTATAGCCACACAATTCTCAATAGTCAAACCAAACAAGGTGTCCATCAACAGATGAACGGAAATGAGTGTAGCTACCACTATTTGCTTTCAGTCTCCATTAGATGAAATATTTTTTCATCATTTCTCCATTAGCCTGTGAATATCTTTCCCTATATGGTATGTTTCTTGTAAGAAAAATATAATTGGATTTTTATTTTTTAACGCACTTATCTAGTCTGTCTCTTTATTAGTGAGCTGAGACCATATATAATTCATGTTACTATAGAGAAGTGACTCTTCTTTTGAATTATATTTTGTTTATTTCCGTTTTGCTTCTGCATAAACTTAATTTTTCTACTGAAATGCTTTGCTGTTCTGACTCTGATGTTATTTTTTTTTCAGTGTGTTGTTTTCTCTAGTAGTCATGAATTTGTTTAGTTTATGATGCTTATCTGGGAAGATTTTAATTTCTCTGTCAATTTTGAAAGATAGTTTTGCTATATATATATCGACTTGTTTGGCAGTTGTTTTCTTTTAGGGCTTGAGATATATCATTCCAATCCATCTTGCCTATAGTAATTTGACTTGAGAAATCATAAGTACTTTTCACTCATTTACATCAGTGTGAACTGGCCTTATTTTCCTGATGATTTTAAGATTCTATTCTTAAACTACATGTTAGTAATTTTGATAATGATACATGAAAGAGAATCATTTTGATCTTGGTATATTGAATATTAAAATTGTATGTGAATGTCCATCTTATTTTTTTTTTAAGTGTGAATGATGATGGAGGACATGGACGAAGTCTAAGGAACAAAAGGTTCCAAAAGAGTTAAGGCAGTTTAGTGAAAGGCCAGGCTTTCCGAGACTCTGGGTGACTCCTGGTCTTTCTGGAATTTCATGCCACCAACCCACCAGCGAGAGTGGGAACTGGCCGCAATCATGTTTTGTTGTTGTTGTTGTTGTTGTTTTGTTTGTTTTTTGTTTTGTTTTTGTTTTGTTTTGTTTTTGGTAGTACTAGGGTTCCTGGAAACCTTTCTACCTCTGGGATACACTCCCAGACCTATTTTATACTTTTTAATTTTTGGAAACAGGGTCTCTTAAGTCAGCAGGGCTGGCTTCAAACCAGCGCGATCCTCCTGTCTCCGCCTCCCAAGTGCGGGGATTACAAGTGTGCACCACCATGCCCAGCCGCAATCATGTTTTTAATAATTTTTAACCAGGCCTCTGTTTCTTCTTGTTTTTTAATTTCCCCTCGATGGTCGTATTCTGCAAGCATATGATGTATGTTCCATATCAATCATTCTGAATTGTGTTTGAAATTGTACTTTGATGTTTTTCTTTCTTTTGAAGTTATGGTTTTGGTGTAGGTGAAAAAGGTATAAAAACTTAGTCCTAGAGAATAAAGTTGTCAGTTGCCCATCAGGAAATTGTCCATGTTTTCTTTTCAGGGCAGCTGCTCATCAGGCAGCTGTTCATGTGTCCACTTCAGGTCTCTCTCTCCCAAGTCCTGAATCTTCACAAGTGGCACCTGTGAAATCAGAGACTTGAGGAGTTAATTTGAGAAGCACGAGGGGTCACTGCAAAAAGAGGTAAGCAGTAATGGGACAAAGTAAGTAAGAATCCTTTTGTAAAAATAGTTCATCTTTTTTTTGGGGGGGGGTAGTAGACATTATTTTTTATTTAATTTTTATTTTTTATAAGTGGAACATATTGAGAATGGTGTACATTTACATTGTGCTTCATGCCCTTCCCCCTCCCTTCCCCCCCCAATAGAGAGTGTCCAGGTTAATCATGTTGTATTTATGCTATTACACATATTCATATGTAGCTCCTCCATTGAACAACCTCAGCTTTATTCCTCTCCTATCCTTCGTTCAAGCTTTGCTGAGATTTCCCCTCCATCATCTGGAGTCCCTCTTGTATTACTCCCTAGCTTGGGCATATTAGAGAAAAACATATGTCCCTTCTCTTTCTGTGCTTGACTAATCTCACTTAACATAATGTTCTCTAGTTCCTTCCATCTTCTTGCAAATGCTATTATTTTATTTTTCTTTATAGCTAAATAGAATTCAATTGTGTGTATTTCACATAATATTGCAATCCATTCATCTGTTGATGGAGATCTAGGTTGGTTTCATATTTTGGCTATTACAAACTGTGCTGCTATGAACATGGGTATGCATATGTTAACGTAGTTCTCTGATTTCAACCCCTTTGGAAAGATACCCAGGAGTGGTATAGCCAGATCAAATGGTGGATCTATTGACAGTTTTCTAAGGAATCTCCATACTGATCTCCACAGTGGCTGAACTACTCTGCACTCCCACCAACAGTGTAAAAGAGTTCCTCTTTCCCCACATCCTCACCAGCAATTATTGGTGTTTGATTTCTTTATGTTTGCCACTCTGATTGGGGTTAGATAGAATCTCAGTGTAGTTTTGATTTGCATCTCCCTGATGGCTAGTGATGTTGAACATCTTTTCATGTATCTATTGGCCATTTATATCTCTTCTTCTGTGAAATGTCTATTCATTTCAGTTGCCCATTTCTTGATTGGGTTGTTTGTTTTGCTAGTGTAGTCTTTTGAGCTCTTTGTATATTCTGGATATTAGCCCCCTATCAGAGTGGTGGCTAGTAAAGATCTTCTCCCATTCTGTAGGCTCCCTCTTTAGATTCTTGATGGTTTCCTTTGATGAGAAGCAACTTTTTAGTTTGAAGAGATCCCACTTATTAATTCTTGCTTTAATTTCCTGCGCTTTGGAAGTCTTATTGAGAAAGTTACTCCCTGTACCTATATGTTGGAGTGTAGATCCTATGCCTTTCTCTAATAACTTCACAGTCTCTGGTCTAATTTCTAAATCTTTGATCCATCTCGAGTAGATTCCTGTGCATGATGAGAAGTAAGGATTCAGATCCAACTTTCTACAAATGGATAGCCAGTCCTCCCAGCACCATTTGTTGAAAAGTCTGTCTTTTCTCCAGTGTATGAGTTTGGCCCCTTTGTCCAATGTCAGTAAACTATAGATGTTTGGGTTTGTTTCTGTATCTTCTACTCTGTTCCACTGGTCAGTTTGCCTATTGTTGTGCCAATACCATGCTGTTTTTATTACTATTGCTCTATAGTATAATTTGAAGTCTGGGATTGTGATTCCTCCTGCCTGGTTCTTGTTGCTGAGAATTGCTTTGGCTATTCTGGGTCTTTTCTTCCTCCATACGAAATTCATAAGTGATTTTTCCAGGTCTATGAGAAATATTGTTGGTATTTTAATGGAGATTGCATTGAATCTATAAATCACTTTTGGCAGAATGGCCATTTTGATTATATTAATTCTGCCTATCAAATGAGTACGGGAGCTCTTTCCATCTTCCAAGGTCTTCTTCAATTTCTTTCTTTAATGTTTTGTAGTTTTCTCTGTAGAGGTCTTTTACATCTTTGGTTAGGTTTATTCCTAGGTGTTTTATTGGTTTAGAGGTTATAGTAAATGGAATAGTTTTCTTTATTTCTTTCATTGTGGATTCATTGTTGCCATAAAGAAAAGCTACTGATTTCTTTAGGTTGATTTTTTTTGTATCCTGCAACTTTGCTTAATTGGTTAATCAGCTCCAGAAGTCTTTTGGTTGAGTTCATTGAATCTTCTAGATAAAGAATCATATCATCTGCAAATAAGGATAGTTTTAGCTCCTCTCTTCCTATTTGAATTCCTTTGATTTCCTTCTCTTGTCTTATTGCTGTGGCAAGAGTCTCCAGGACTATATTGAAAAGGAGAGGTGATAATGGGCATCCTTGTCTTGTGTCTGATTTTAAAGGGAATTCTTGCAGTTTTTCTCCATTCAATATGATGTTGCCTTTGGGTTTATTGTATATAGCCTTAATGATGTTGAAATATGTTCCTTCTAATCCAATTTTCTGCAGTGTTTTTAACATAAATGGGTGTTAGATTTTGTTGAATGCTTTTTCCGCATCTATTGCTATGATCATGTGGTTTTTGTTCTTGGTACTATTTATGTGGTGAATAACATGTATTGATTTGCATATGTTGAACCAGCCTTGTTTTTCTGGGATGAAACTAACTTGGTCATGATGTACAATTCTCTTGATATAGTTTTGAATGCGTATAGCTAGTATTTTGTTTAGAATTTTGTATCTATGTTTATTAAGGATATTGGTCTGTAATTTTCCTTTCTTGAAGTATCTTTATTTGGTTTGGGGATTAATGTGATACTGCCCTCATAGAAGGAATTAGAAAGAATTCCATCTCTTTCAATTTCCCAGAAGTAGTTGTGAAGTATTGGTATTAGTTCTTCACTGAAAGTTTTGTAGAATTCAGCTGGGAACCCATTGGGACCTGGGCTTTTCTTTCTTGGCAGAAATTTGATTGCTGTTTCTATTTCTTTGTTTGCTATTGGTTGGTTTAGGCTTACTATGTCCTCTTGGTTCAGTTTAGGTAGGTTATATGTGCTTAGAAATCTATCGATTTCTTCCATGTTTCCCAGTCTGTTGGAGTATAAATTCTCAAAATGGTTTATGGTAATCCTTTGAATTTCCCCTCTGTCTGTGGTGATGTCTCCTTTTTCATTTCTGATTTTAATAATTTGAGTTGATTCTCTCTTTATTAATTAGGTTGGCCAGGGGTTTGTCAATCCTATTAATCTTCTCAAAGAACCAGCTTTTTGTTTTTTTCATTCTTTGAATTGATTTTGTTGTTGTTGTCATCGTCGTTGTTGTTGTTCTCTATTTCATTTATTTCTGCTCTGATTTTAATAATTTCTTGCCTTCTGCTGGCTTTGGGATTAGATTGTTGCAGTCTTTCTAGGTCCTTGAGTTGTGTCATTGGTTGTTTGCTTGGTGGCTTTCTGTTCTTCTTATGTGGGCACTCAATGCTATGAACTTTCCTCTCAACACTGCCTTCAAAGGGTCCCATAGATTTTGGTAAGTTGTTTCTCTATTTTCATTTAATTCCATACATTTCTTTATTTCTCCCCTAATTTCTGCTCTTACCCACTCATTGTTCAAGAGTGTATCATTCAGTCTCCATGTATTTAAATCGTTTATTTTGGATTTCCTGTTGTTGATTTCTACTTCCATTCCATTATGGTCTGAAAAGATTCAGGGAATTATATTACATCTTTTGAATTTGCTGGTGCTTTCTTTGTGCCCCAGAATGTGATCTATTTTGGAGAAGATGCCATAGGCTGCTGAGAAGAATGTGTATTCTGTTTTTCCTGGTTGAAATATTCTGTATATGTATATTAAGTCCATTTGGTTTATAGTTTTCATTAGTTCTGAAGAGTCTTTACTCATCTTTTGCCTTGAAGGTCTATCCAGTGGTATAGGAGGTATATTGAAGTCTCCCACTATTATTGTATTTGGGTCTATTTGAGATCTTATATCCAAGAAGATTTGTTTTACAAATGTGGCTACACCCAAATTTGGGGCATAAGCATTTACTATCATTATATCTTCTTGCTGGATTGTTCCTTTTAATAAAAGGAAGTGCCCTTCTTTGTCTCTTCCAATGTGTTTTAGCTAAAAGTCTGTTTTGTTGGATTTCAATGTTGCTACTCCTGCCAGTTTTTGGTCCCTATTGGCATGATATATCTTTTTCCATCCTTTCACTTCAGTCTGTGAATGTCTTGCTGTAAGGTGTGTTTCTTGCAAACAGCATATATTTATATTATATTATTTAATCCACATTGCCAGTCTGTGTCTTTTGATTGGAGAGTTAAGTACTTTGACATTCAGTGTTATTATTGAAATGTGTTGTTTGTTTTCTCTCATTTTGTGTTCTATCTTTTGTTGGATATAGTATTATTTCTTTGTATTTAGATGCCCTGCTGATCAACTTCATCTCTTCTCTGGTTCTGGAGTTTGCTTCTTTTTTTCTTCTTTATGGTTTATTTCTTTAAGTATTTTCCCTGGTGTTGGCTTAGAATTCATGAATTTTTTGAGGTTCTGCTTATCCTGAAATACTTTTGTTTCTCCATCCATGTTTAATAATAGTTTTTCTGGATATAGCAGTTTTGGTTGGAAGTTGTTTTCTTCCAGAATCTGGATCACATCATACCAGTCTCTCCTGGCATCTGTGACCTGGGATGTGTAGTCTGGAGTGATTCTTATTGTTTTGCCTCTATATGTTACTCGTCTTTTTGTTCTCACTGCTTTTAAGATTCTTTCCTTGACATCTATGTTGGTTATTTTGATTATTATATGACGTGGGATGTTCTTCTTTGATCTTGTCTTAGTGGTGTTCTGTATGTCTCCTGAACGTGAAGATCCAAGTCTCTTTCCATGTTTGGAAAATTCTCTGAAATTATTTCTTTGAAGAGATCATTAGGGCCAAATTATATGTTGGAAGCAAATCAAGCTGGCAAGAAACATAAATCATATTTATTATGGAGGATGTAAGTGTCTATTATAATTAAAATGACTTGCACAGATGTTAAGAATAGAATCTTAAAAGTACCAGAAGAAAATGGTCAGGTCACACTCAGAGAAATCATGAACAATTTTCATGATTTTTTTCTCACCAAAACTGTAAAAGCCAGGAGGGCATGAAGTATAATTACTTTTAGGTGAAAAAACAAAAATAACAAATATATACATGTAATAACAATTACATAATTAGTAACATTGTGATTATTATATGTAATAACAATTATATATAATTATATGGATACTATACTAAGTAATTCTCACATGTTTACGATGAAGAGAGAGTCAATCAGGCTAATTAAAAAATTGATCAAGTCACAAATTTTCTTTTGTTCAAATATCTTAAATCTAGCCGGGTGTGGTGGCACACATGCTTATAATGCCAGCTCTTGGGAGGCTGAGACAGGAGGATCCCACAGGTTCAAAGCCAGCCTCAGCTCCTTAGTGAGGCTCTCAGCAACTTAGTGAGACTCCGTTTCCAAATAAAGTATAAAATAGGCCTGAAAGTATAGCCTGGAGGTAGAAAGCCCCTGGGTTCCATCCAGTACCACCAGAAAAACAACAACAAAAACAAAACAAAACAAAAACAAATATCTTAAATCTCGATGTTCAGCTACTTTCAAACTTATACTGTTTGTCTATTATAACCACCACTCTTTGCCATACTACACTAAGTGTATTGTTCCTCTCAACTAAAAATGTTTATCTTGTGAACACCTTCTGCCTTCACTTTGTGTTTTAGATAGACATCATTTTTAGAGTAGTTGTAGTTTTCCAACAGTATTGAAAAGAGAGTACAGTTCTTTCACATAACCAATACTCCACATGCTCAAAGCTACTAATATTAACACCGCACACTAGAGTGATACATTCTTTCTAATGATAAGCCTGCACAGACACACATTATCACCCAACATGTATAGTTTAAATTAGGATTCATTTTTGACACATTCATTTGTGCATTGGAATTATACATTACAGTGAGGCACAAGGACGTATGAATATACATGCACATAGCACCTGGTGTGTTTCGTTCTCTATCTCACCATGCTCAGCCCTGCTCTGTCCTCATGCATGTTAGGAGGATTGGTAGTGACAGCTTTATACATGAACATAACATTGGAACAATTTTCTTCCTTAGTGTTCCTTTTCCCCCTCTTCCCTTCTACAGTTATCTCCCATAAGTCCAATATTCTTTCCAATCATCTATCTGAAGTCTCCTTGCTTTCCTATTTTCTCTCTAGCATGGTTCATTCTTAGTGAATATTTAGTGTGTACATTTGATAGGTTTTGACAAGGTGTAATGGTATATATCCACCATTATTGTATCTTCAAGTGAAGCTTCCCTGCTCTAAAAATCTTCTGTGCCTTGTTTACTTATCCATTCTTCCCTTGTAAACAGTAAAACACTCATTTTATTTTTTTCTTTTTTTTAATTTAATTTAATTTTATTTTATTTTTTAATTTTTTATTTTTTTATTTTTATTGGCGCACTGTATTCATACATCATAGTGGGATACAAACTTTTGTAGACATACATGCACACATCACCCAGTCAGCCCCCACCTGAACCCCACCCCATTCTCTCCCCATCCCTCCCTCCCATGCTTGGCTTAGTGGTTGACATCTAGTATTATAGCAATTTATCCAAAATTAAAAATGATAATCTCACATAACAGTTTCATTTGTCTGATACCAAGCTTTTGATGACTTAAAGATAACATTTCAATATTTCTTTTTACTTTCTTTCTTACCAGAGAATATTTTTTTCTATTTTTTAGGTGAAACTATTATATATTTATATATTTATTTTTCAGAAAAAAAAATCTATCCTAATATGGAAAATGGACTCTAGGTACCCAAAACGATCTTGAAAAAGAACAAAGCTAGAAGATATATATTTCCTAATTTCAAACCATATAAAGCTACAATAATTGAAACGGTGTAGTACTATTCTAAAGGCAGATATATAAACCATTGGAGTTAAATAAAAGCCTAGAGCTAAATTCTTCCCTATATTGTCAAGTTATTTTTGACAAGGTTTCCATGAACATTTGATGGTGGAAATAATAATCTTTTAACTAAATATTGTTGAAACATAATAATTACATGGAAAAGAATAAAGTTGGACCCTTACCTAATCCCATATACAAATATTAACTCAAAATAGATAAAAGACCTAAATATAAATCTTAAGACTATAAACTTTTAGGAGAAAATCTGGGTCATAAAACCTCACAACATTGAAATTGGCAGTGATTTCTTGGATATGATTTCAATGGCACAGGAAACAGAAGAGTATACAAACTCCCTAAAAAATAAAAAAAAATTGTATATCCAAAGACAATGTAAACAGAGTTAACAGTTACTAATAGAATGGGATAAAATATTTCCAAATGCTATATCTGAAGGTATATTAATATTCCAACTAGAAATCCTAAAAATTAAAAACAGTAAAGGCAAACAATACCATTTAGAGATAGGTAAAAGACTAACATAAATAATGAATCTCCACAGATAACCAATCTTAGTTGTCTGTTGGATGGCAACTCTTGTTTCTCTGGTTCTGGTGAGTGTTACCTATTTCTTCTTTGTAGTTAATCTCTTTGAGTATTTTCTCTAGCGCTGGTTTTGAAGACATAAATTCCTTCAGTTTCTGTTTGTCATAGAAGCTTCTTATTTCTCCATCTAATTTGATAGAAAGTTTTGCTGGGTAGGTAATTTTTGGCTGGAAGTTGTTTTCTTTCAGAGTTTGGAATATGTTACTCCAAGCCCTTCTGGCTCTCATGACTTGGTTTGGGAAGTCTGGAGTGATTCTAATTGGTTTGCCTCTGAATGTCACTTGGCACTTTGTTTTTGTTGCCTTTAAGATTCTCTGCTTGGCTTCCACATTGGTCATTTTGACAATTATGTGGCGTGGGGATCCTCTTCTCCGATCCTGTCTAAAGGGAGTTCTATAAGTTTCCTGGATCTGTGTATCAACCTCTTGCTCTATGTTTGGAGAATTTTCTGCTATTACTTCCTTGAAGAGATTGTTGATCCCTTTGGTTTCACTTTCTTTTCCCTCCTCTATTCCAATTATTCTTAGGTTAGCTCTCTTAAAATGGGCCCATATTTCTTCAATATCAGATTCCTGCTGTCAGATATTTTTTCCTAGATTAGAAACTATGCGTTCATTTTTGGAATGATCATCTTCTAAGAGTGAGATTCTGTTCTCCATATGGTCTAATCGGTTGTTTGTGCTTTGAATTGAGGCCTTTACTTCATTAATTGCATCCTTTATCTCGTTTTGGCTCTCTCTCAGTTCTTTTCGAAGCACCTCTCTTGTTTCTACAGTTATTTTCCTGATTTGATCTTCTAGAAATCTCTGATTTTCTGTTTTATCGGGTTCTGATGTTGTGGGGTTGTGGGCATTAATTGCTCCAGTATTATTCCTCTTTCCCATGATTTTGGAAGTTTGTGCCTTCTCTGGGTTCTTCCCTTGGGTCACTATGACTTCACTTAAGGTGTTCTGGATCTCGAGTCAGTAGTATCTCAGACCCCACTACTCCTTTACTGGGTTGTATCACAGAGTCTCCGACCCAGAGAGTCAATAGAGGCTGCTTTTGACTGTGGGGGGGTGCCAGGTTGCACATTCTCCTATGGTGTGATATCTCTGCCACCGCCCCTCCCCCACTGGGTCAAGTCCCAGGCAGTACAGTACTGGGATTTCTCCTTTGTGGCCCGCAATTTGACTCACTGTTCTTGAGTACGCAGATGTAGCTGTACTGGATTCGGTGAATTCTCTGCTGCTGCCGCCGGTGGCAATATGGCGCCGCTGCTACGCCGTCGGCCATGAGACTGGCGTATTTCTTCTTGGTTTTGATTTCCACTCTGAATCCCTGCAGTGTGTGCTGAGCTCAGCCACTAGGAGCTTTAGATTTTACCTGAGGCGAGAAATCCCGCCTGGCTGTTCCTCAGTGGCTCACTTCGGCTTGCTGTAGCCATCCGGTGAAGTCGCTGCTGCCGCCGGCAGTATGGCACTGCTGCCGCGGTCTCGGGCATGAGGCCAGTGTATCTCCTCTGTGGCTCTGAGCTCTGTTCTCAGTCCACTTTCTCTCTGGAGCCTGGTGATTTTTTTTGTTTCTTTGGTGGTGATGTTTTCTGGCTATGAAAGGCACTGATTTTGTGGTAATGGAGATTAGTTGTTAGCGGGGCTCTTAAGCCCCGCTTTTCTCGGTCGCCATCTTCCCGGAAGTCCCTAAAACACTCATTTTAATGTCTTCATAGTTTTGCTTTCTTCACAAAGTTATATTTTGGGGATCATTGAGTGGGCAGCCATTTCAGATTGACTTTTACTTTTAGTAATTTGCAATTCATATTATTTGAGGTTGTTTGGGGTCCTTAGCTCTTTTCAGTGCTGAATAAAATGTCACTGAATATACAATATATTTATCCCTTACTTTACTGAAGGTTATCTTGGTTGTTTGAAAGTTTTTTCCGGCATGAGTAAAGCTTCTTTAAACATTAATCTACAGTTTTTTGAGGATATCCGGCTTCAAATCATTTGGGTAAATATCAAGAAGTGTTATTTATGGATTGCATAATAGAATCTGCCAAACTTTTCTGTAACATGACCACATCATTTTTAATTCCCATCATTGATGAATGAAGGTTCCTGTTGTTCTGCATCCTAAGAACATTTGGTGTGGTCAGTGGATAGTCCCTTCTCAAAAGGAGAGGAGGAAAAAATTAAAAGGAGCCAAAAAATAAACTATAGTGGACTGTTGTTGAATATAAGGATTCATTTGAGCCAGAACCTGAAATGCAAGAAGATGCTTAAATGAAACTTGTTTTACCTCAAATTTATGTCACTAGTCACCACTACCATATTTATTGACGTAATGTGCCACTTAATTACAATTCATTATTAGAGCCTAAGGTTGGACGTTTTAGCAACCAAGTGATGCAAAAATATCATTATTGTCTGTGACACAGGTGCCTCAGCTTCATTTATTTATTATTATCTTTTGGTGGTACTGGGGTTCCTGGAAGCCCTTTTACCTCCGGACTACACTCCCAGACCTATTTTTACATTTTTATTTGGAAACAGGGTCTCCTAAGCCAGCGCGCGCGGCTGGCTTCGAACCTGCGCGATCCTCCTGTCTCTGCCCCCCAAGCGCGGGGATTACAAGCGTGCACCACCACGCCCGGCTATGTGCCACAGCTTTAAAATGGGAAACATAACAGACTATAGTTTACAGAATTGTTGGGATAACCAATATAATTTTTCCCAGTTTGTGTCCACTGTGGTAATAAGACATATTGCTACTTTTTTATTACAACTCTTTTATTAGCTACAGAAGTTTTGCTGCCCATAGAATCTATATAGATGATAGCTGTGTTTCTCCAGATATAATCTGCTCATTTTTAGAAGTTCAAATAGAGATAGGCTTAAACAATGAGTCAAGAAAATGCAATATATTTATGTATGCATTTTCATACAATTTATTTTGGCTTTGAATTTTGAGGAGAACACTACAGTAATAATTTTTCATAATGTTCTTCCTATTACTTATATTTTGGGGATCCAATCTACGAGGAATATTTCATAAGTGCCTCTAACACATGGTTTTAATCCAGTGTGCACTTTTCACAGGGTTTTAATCCAGTATGCATTCATTCTTGAAGACTGAAGACTTCTGCACATTACTTAAATTGATGTATTCTCATCATACTGTGATCCTTTTTGTCTTTGAATTGATATCATTCTTAGAGGTGTCCCCACATGATTCACCTTGATAATTATCTCCACTCTTGATTCTCAGAGTTCTCTAAAGGACATGACATAATGAAGCCTCACCACATTCTGTACTTAGGGTCACTATGTAATGTCAGTATGTTTGGGTTTTTTGAAAGAAACAGAAAATTGAAGACATTCTCACATTGTTTACATACAAGAGTGTCTCTCCAGGGTGAACTTTCCCATGTATTTTAATAGAATATGAAAACTAAAATCTTTACCACAATGCTTATACTCACAGGGTTTTGCCACAGTGTGAAGATTTTTTTGTGGACCTGAGAATTCAACCCAAAGGCACCAAGCTACCATTGAGCTATAATCACATCTCTTTTTAGTATTTATCTTGAGACCCAAGCTTGTTAAGCTGCCCACACTAGCCTCCAACTTGCAATCCATCACACTCAGAGGCAAGATGTTAATGGGTTGGGAATTAATGGCTTATTCTAAAAAATCAGGTCAAATATGAGTTTTTCAATTACTTTAAACAATTCAAAACAATGAAAGGCTTATATTCATAGTCTTTTACTCCAGCATAATTTCTACCATGGGAAATGAACTGAACATTCAAAAGCTTTGCCACTTCCCTTTCTCCTGTATGATCCAGTCTCCATTGTGCCATCAAATGTCTGGGAACACATGCAGGTGTAATGGATTCTTCTCTGCATTACTTACATACACCGGGGATCTTCCCCCTGTGAAGTATTGCGTATATTTCAAAGTAAATGCATCTCCTGAAGGCTTTCTCACTTTGCTTACATTCACCGTGTTCCTACATTTTGGATCTTTCCTGATTTTGAAGAGAACAGTGTCACCTAAGAGCTTTCCACAGTATTTCTTTCCATAGAATTTCTCTCTAATATGAGTACTTTTCTGATTTTGAAAGGTTTGAAACAACAGAAGGCTTCCCCATGTTCCCCATACTTATTATAGCTTCTCTCCATATTCCTGATACTCAAACACTTTGACTCCAATGCAGACTCTGAGGTTCACGTTTTGGGGTGAGAAACCATGGATGATTTCTACACACATATGCTTTTCTCTCAAAAAATAGTTCACTATTAGATCTGTAGTCTGATGGATTTCTGTACTTTGACTAGCTTCTTAATGTTTATGTAATCTCTCTAACATTAACATCTTAGATTTAACGTGGGCTGTACATTTCACCACTGATTTGGTATTAATTCTTTTTCTAGTACAACCATATTTCTGATGTTTTTTAACATCATACCTCTATAGGGCTCTGTTGGAAAGAATTCACTCAATGCCACTCCTCCCACATAAAGTTTACGGCCAACTGTTCAAAAATTACTAAATCCAGTTTTCATTTCTGCTTTTTCCAGGTGACCCCTCCTAGTCTTTTGTGGCCAATGAAATAGGAAAGCAGTAGAGATAAGCCTCTTGAGACTTTTCTCAGTATCATACTCACTGTTATTTACGAAATAGTATTATTTTACCTACTCTTTTAATAAAATTGTCTATTATAGATATTTCTTAAAATTGAAAACATACTGTATTTTTCTTTGTGCTTGGTTTATTACATTTATGAAAATATTCTCTATATTCATATTGTAGTCTGTCTTTCATTTTCAAGGCCACACAATAGTCCAGGGTATTTAGACTACATTTTCTTTGGACAATCATCTGTCAGTGGGTATTTAGACAACAGGATGGATCAAATCAAGGGAATTTCTACATGACATTGGTGGCAGAATGGGTGGATGAGGTGGGACACAAGTAGGATATTTCACTTTTTTATTGTGGGATTTCTGATTCTAACTCACAGGAGCTATTTACATCTATTACCGAGGCTATTAAAGAAATTTCAAAAACTAAAAGTGCATATTCTGGCTATAATATAGAGAAAGATGAAATGTACAGTGTTGTAGCTAAAAAGTGAAAGATGATGGAAGTTCTTAAAAAATGATAATAGAATTCCCATTAATTAAATGTGATCAAATAAACTTCTGGACATATAACCCAACAGATTAAAAAGTAGATTTTAGAAAGAATATTAGTGATGCTAATAGAAGTAAAACTCACCATAACCATGAGGGTGAAACAATCTAAATTTTGCTTCTATGATATAGCATCACTAATATTCTTTCTAAAATCCACTTTTAAATCTGTTGAGTTATATGTCCAGAAGTTTTTTGTTTGTTTGTTTGTTTGTTTGTTTTTGTTTGTTTGTTTGTTTGTTTGTTTGTTTTGGTGGTACTGGGGTTCCTGGAAGCCCTTCTTCCTCCGGGCTACACTCCCAGACCTATTTTATATTTTTATATTTGGAAACAGGGTCTCTTAAAGCCAGCTGGCTTCGAACCTGTGCAATCCTCCTGTCTCCACCTCCCAAGCGCGGGGATTACAAGCATGCACCACCACACCCGGCATGTCCAGAAGTTTAATTGATCACATTTGATTAATAAGAATTCTATTAACATTTTTAAGAACTTCCATCATCTTTCATTTTTCAGCTACAACACTGAACATTTCATCTTTCTCTATATTATAGCCAGAATATGCACTTTTAGGTTTTGAAATTTTTTATAATAGCCTCAGTAATAGATGTAAATAGCCCCTGTGAGTTAGAATCAGAAATCCCGCAATAAAAAAGTGAAATATCCTACTTGTGTCCCACCTCATCCACCCATTGTGCCATCCTGTTGTCTGATCTAAAAGCCTTTTTATTCTATTGTGCAGTACTTGTATTTCAAGTGAACTTGGCCACCTAGAACTCCTCAACAAGCCACTTGGTCTGTGTTATCTTGTCATCCCTTAGGCTATTCTCTCAGGCTCCCCCTCAGCCAACTTCCTTGTGTGTTGAAATTCACCTGATCCTGAAGCAACTCTCTCTTGTGTATCTGCCATCACCTCCTCAAGTCTCTGTGTAGCATTTCGCTGTGTTCTCTTAGAGCACTCTGCTCATGGCTGTAAAGAGGCCAGGAGAGCCCCAGAGGGAATACATCACTGTAGAGATCCTGATGACTCAGGCGGGATTCTCCTACTTGACAACCCAAACTAGAGCAGAGTTTCATTTTGTGAATTTAAAACCTATTGAGTTTAAATTTAAATTTTGATTAATTTTTAAAAGATAGCCTCGCACTAGAAAATTGGGGTTGGGTGGTGAGCTGATTATCACCATTTTTCTACTATACTCTTTAGAGATTCAAAAAACCATAGAAATTCTTTCACAATTGCCATTATGCTACTTAATTTCCCCCCTCAATATACAATGGGAAGCCCTGCTTAGAAAGCACACATCCTTTCAAACTCTAATAATTCCCAACAAAATCAAGTCCTCAGCCATTACTGGATCAGCAAAACTAGTCTCCACCCTTGACATTATGTAGTAGAGTCAGAGGAAATCCTGCAGCAATTCACTGTTTATGCTTTATGAAACTACAATTCCTCCCATTTGCACAGATAATAGAGGTTTCAGGTACCAGCAGAGGCTATAGAGTAGAACAATAAAAATTTTTGTGAATCACAGAGCAGTCCTTCAAAAATAGAGATATTTTAAGCCAACAATGCAAAAAGTAAAGTAGTCATAAATTGTACACTCAGAGAAATAACTAAAATCCAATAAAAAAACCCTAAGGGGTTTTGAGAATTATAATAATAAAAACACATGAAAATCATTCTAGAATATGTTTCTAAGAGAAACATATTCCCCTTAACAGAAACTATTGCTGTTTCCAAATTATCTCTACAAGGCTGTGTTTAACACATATAGAGAAAATCACACTGCTCAGAAAAGATACAAGATATTTGCTTACTAAAACTCAAGTCCATTGGTCCATAGTAGACTCAGATAACATGAGAAGAATTTCTTTCTAGTTTGCTACAGAGAGCTGTGGTCTATACAGTTTTTCTTGCACATCCAAAAATCTATGATTTCTAGAGCTTGGCCGTGCTATAAACTATGAAATGATGGCAAGCTATGGCATGTCTGAAAAAGGGGACAACATACTATTGGTTATATTCATTGAAAATTTTATATTTGTTAGACCTAGGTACATTTTAAGCACACATATACACATACTGTTCAAAGAAACACACAAACACACTGTTACTATCATTTCAGCCATATGATATATGCACTAATATCTGCCCTATTTTATAAATATGAAAACTGCATTGACATAAATTGAGTAAATTTCAAAGGCAAATAGCCATAATCATATATCAAAGCTGTATCAGCCATCAATCAGCCTAATATTTGTTCCTTGCTGGTGGAGAAAGTTTTGGTTTTAGGGATCTACCCACCATATTGTATACTGGAAGTGAGAATCACTTCCGCTACCTGCCACAGGTGTACTAAAAACATAGTTTATAAGTTCAACCATCTTGATGGTTTGTATGATGAATCAGTACCTCCAAAATGTTTTTTAGTCCAGTTGTCTAGGCTTCATAGTGAAACTACTGAAGAAAGTGACCAGAAAAGATAAATAAATAAGAATAAATAAAAAAATAAAGTCACCTGGAAGTAAATAAATGCCTTTTAACATCTCTCACAGGATTGGATTGTAGAGCTTGACTGGAATCCTCAGTTTGGGGCTGTGAATCCTTTCTAATATACTCTCAAATAGGCATCTGATTTCCAATGATAAAAAATCTTCCTACACACAGGAAACAGGATGTGTCAATATTGAACTAGCAGGTGAAGAGTATATTGTTCTGAATGATAGATCCCCTCACCCTACATTAAAATGAAAACTGGCCCAGGTAGCACTGTTCAGGTTGAAATGTATACTTGAGCTCCTGGGGAACAGGCAGTGAATATTTTCTGAATTCACCAATCCTTGTATCCCCATATACTTCCCTGAGGGGACATATGAGCAGAGGGGCTCTCAATACCTCTGCCCATCCTGTGGATCATGAATCACAGGAATTTGTTTCAAGAAAAAAAGCTGAGATTTTTAAATATATCTTATCAACGCCATGGGGGAATATAGGTTTCTCACTGTCACAAAAAAACTTTTTCTTAATGTGAAGAAAATATGAATCTTATATCTGTTTACAACTGCATCCCATCAGAAAGACTTTGACTGCAAAAGGAGGCCACTAGAAAAAGTTTTGAAGTTGGAAACTATTTCCCAAAGAAAATTTTCCAAAGGAAGGACATGTTCAATGATTTTTTTTGTTTGATGGTTTTGTGGTACTGGGGGTGAAACTCAGGGGCATTTTACCTCCAAGATATACTCCTAGCCCTGTACTTTATTTTGAAACAGGGTCTCACTAAGTGTGGAGGGCTCACAAGTTGCTATATTTGGCCATGAACCTGCAATCCTCCTGTCTCAGCTTACCAAATACTGGAATTATAAGCAGGTATCACCATGCTCAGCTCAACTGTGTTATAAGGCTCCAATGTGGTAAAGAAGGTGGAGATAAAAAGGTGCTGAAAGAGAAGGTCCTTCAGACCTAAACAATGGGCAAAAACAGGTGTCTGGCTGGAAATTATGTGGAGATAATTCAAAATAATTCTTGTAATACTGAAAACCCAAACTCCCAGGATATTGGGTTCCCTGTATTTGTACTGATATGAGAACCCACCTATGCCTCTGAACCTAGAAAGAATAAAGATATCATCAACAAAAACTCAGAGAAAATCTAAATTTCAGGAATCATTTCTACAGGCTCCTGATAAGTCACATGGAGGACAGAACAGAGTTGCCACAGGACAGCTTTCCTGGGCTCTGCTGCACTCAGGGTGGAGGGAGGGCTCAGGATTTACACCAATGCATAATATCACTTTCTTAACAGGAAATGCATCTGCAAGCCAGGTCTTGTGACCTGCCACATGTCTCTGTTGGCAGGACCAGGGAGGCTCCCTAGGTACAAATAGCCCTGGGCTCCACAGGCTCTAAAGGCTCTTGTGGTAGAGTCCAAGTCACTCATCTGTTGCGAAAGCTGAAAAACTCAAAGCAAATCAAGAGACATGAGACTTTTCATCACTTTCCTGCTGATTACTCTGGCCCTTTGCTGCTGTGAAGGTGAGTATCACTTGTGAGACTAACAACAACTTCTGATAAGCATCCAGCTATGAACATTAATTAAAGCTATATGGGGTTGTTGATTGAACTGATACAGAACCAACACAAACTTTTTTATACTACTCACTTTTAGAGAAAAGCATTGCAAAAACATTTTAGGAATTTTGGCTAGAGACTCACTCTCTGTGATCTTCATTGTGAATGCAGCAGAATATAAGGGAAGACCTGTAGGTGAGTCCAGGCTCTGGAGTTTTTAAGGTTTTTTACTTTGAGTAAATGCTTGCTGTCTTAAAGCCTCCTTTTCCCATCCATGAGTTTACTGCCACCACCTTTAGCATCGATTAGGATCTGTTGAGATAAAGTAAGTATATAATAGATTTGAACTTAAAAATGAAGTTCATACCTATAATCATCAGATGTTCTCCTTCTCAGTGTATTTTAGGTGCCAGTTGAACCCACACCTTTTTAACTCCTAGATTTACACTAATGGTTGAGTTTGAGTATGTCTATCCAAGAAACAACAGTCAGTGCCCTCTGAATCTCTCCATGGGCTCTGATATTAAACACACACCATAGTGCCGGGGTCCAGCCCTAGCAGAGTCAGGGTTTGTGTGTTGATAAGAAGGAAACCGAGGCCGAAAATGACCACACAAAATAATTCAACCTTCTTCATTTTATTCAGGATTTGTTACAGTTTTTTAATTTTTTTAATTTTTTTTCTTTTAACAGTTTTTTTATTGAACATAAATAGTATACATTTAAACTCTATTTGGTGCCCTCTCCCCCCCGCCCCCGTTTTCCCTTCCCCCCTCCAACCAATGGTTGTCCAGGTTAACCATGTCTTATTCATAATTTTACACGTGTTCAGATGTAGACCCTCATTAACCAAGATCAGCCTTCCTCCTCTCCTATCTTTCCATTCAAACTTTGCTGATATTTCCCCTCCATTATCTGGAGTCCCACTGGTATCCTCTGTGTTTCCTAGTTTGGGCATATTAGAGGAAACATATGTACCTTCTCCTTCTGTGCTTGGCTGATCTCACTTAACATAATGTTCTCCAGGGCTTTCCATCTTCTTGCAAATGATATAATTTTGTTCTTCTTTATGGCTGAATAGAATTCCATTGTGTGTATTCCCACAGTTTTGCAATCCATTTATCTGTTGATGGTGCTCTGGGTTGGTTCCATATTTTGGCTATTACAAATTGTGCTGCTATGAACATAGGTATGCATATGTTGCTGTATTTCTCTGAATTCAACCCCTTTGGAAAGATACCCAGGAGTGGTATAGCTGGATCATATGGTGGATCTATTCCCACCTTTCTTAGGAATCTCCACACAGATCTCCATAGTGGCTGAACTAGTTTGCATTCCCACCAACAGTGTAAAAGAGTTCTTCTTTCCCCACATCCTCACCAGCATTTGTTGTTGTTTGGTTTCTTTATGCTTGCCACTCTGACTGGGTTTAGATGGAATCTCAGTGTACTTTTGATTTGCAGCTCCCTGATGGCCAGTGATGAAGAACATCTTTTCATGTATCCATTGGCCATTTTTATCTCTTCTTTTGTGAAGTGTCCATTTAGCTCATTTGCCCATTTCTTGATTGGGTTGTTTGTTTTGCTAGTGTAGTCTTTTGAGCTCTTTGTATATTCTGGATATTAGCCCCCTATCAGAATAGTGGCTGGTAAAGATCCTTTCCCATTTTGAAGGCTTCCTCTTTAGGTTATTGATAGTTTCCTTTGATGAGAAGAAACTTTTTAGTTTGATGCTATCCCACTTGTTTATTCTTGCTTTAATTTCCTGAGCTTTGGAGGTTTTGTTGAGAAAGTTACTGCCTGTGCCAATATGTTTTAGTGTTGAACCTATGCTCTCCTCTACTAACTTCACAGTCTCGGGTCTAATTTCTAAGTCTTTGATCCATCTTGAGTGGATTCCTGTGTTTGGTGAGATATAGGGGTTTAGATTCATCTTTTTACAAATGGTTAGCCAGTTCTCCCAGCACCACTTGTTGAAAAGGCTGTCTTTTCTCCAGCATATGTGTTTGGCCCCTTTGTCAAAGATTAATTGACTAAAGATGTGTGGGTTTGTTTCTGTATCTTCTATTCTAATCCACTGGTCAGTATATCTGTTACTGTGCCAGTACCGTGCTGTTTTTACTACTATTGCTGTATAGTATAGTTTGAAGTCTGGAAATGTAATGCCTCCTACATGTTTCTTATTGTTGAGAATTTCTTTGGCTATTCTAGGTCTTTTCTTTCTCCATATGAAGCTCATGATTGATTTTTCTAGGTCTCTGAAGAATGTCGCTGGTATTTTAATGGGAATTGCATTGAACCTATAGATCAGTTTTGGCAGAATGGCCATTTTGATGATATTTATTCTGCCTATCCATGAGCATGGGAGATCTATCCATCTTCCAAGGTCTTCTTCAATTTCTTTCTTTAATGTTTTATAGTTTTTGTTGTAGAGGTCTTTTACATCTTGGGTTAGGTTTATTCCTAGGTATTTTATTGGTTTTGAGGTTATAGTGAATGGAATTTTGCTTGTTTCTTTCTTTTTTCTTTCTTTCTTTCTTTCTTTCTTTCTTTCCTTCTTTATTTCTTTCATTGGGGATTCGTTGTTGGCATAAAGAAAAGCCACTGATTTCTTTAGGTTGATTTTGTAACCTGCGACTTTGCTGAATTTATCAATCAGCTCCAGAAGTGTTTTGGTTGAGTTCTTTGGGTCTTCCAGATAAAGGATCATGTCATCTGCGAATAAGAATAATTTTAATTCCTCTCTTCCTATGTGAATTCCTTTGATTATCTTCTCTTGTCTGATTGCTGCAGCAAGAGTCTCAAGGACTATATTGAAAAGGAGTGGTGATAGTGGGCATCCTTGTCTTGTTCCTGACTTTAGCGGAAATTCTTGCAGTTTTTCCCCATTCAATATAATGTTGGCTTTGGGTTTACAGTATATTGCCTTAATGATGTTGAAGTACTTTCCTACTATCCCAATTTTTGCAGTGTTTTTAACATAAATGGGTGTTGGATTTTGTCGAAGGCTTTTTCAGCATCTATTGCTATGATGATGTGGTTTTTGTTCTTGGTTCTATTTATGTGGTGGATAACATGTATTGTTTTGTGTATGTTGAACCAGCCTTGTTTTTCTGGGATGAACCCAACTTAGTCATGATGTATTATTCTCTTGATATAGTTTTGAATGCATATAGCTAGTATTTTGTTTAGAGTTTTTGCATCTATGTTCATTAAGGATATTGGTCTGTAGTTTTCCTTTCTTAAGGTGTCTTTATTTGGTTTGGGGATTAATGTGATATTGGCCTCATAGAAGGAATTTGGGAGAGTTCCATCTCTTTCAATTTCCTGGAACATGTTATGAAGTATTGGTATTAGTTGTTCACTGAAGGTTTTGTAGAATTCAGCTGGGAACCCATCTGGGCCTGGGCTTTTCTTTGGTGGAAGAATTTTTATTGCCATTTCTATTTCTTTGGTTGTTATTGGTTAGTTTAGGCTTGCTATGTCCTCTTGGTTCAGTTTAGGTGGTTATATGTGCTTAGAAATCTATCAATTTCTTCCATGTTTTCAAGTCTATTGGAGTATAAATTTTTAAAGTAGTTTCTGATAATCTTTTGAATTTCTTCACTATCTGTGGTGATATCTCTTTTTTCATTTCTAATTTTGATCATTTGAGTTGATTCTCTTTTTCTTTTGGTTAGGTTGGCCAGGAGTTTATCAATTCTATTAATCTTTTCAAAGAGCCAATTTTTTGTTTTATTTATTCTTTGAATTGTTTTTTTGTTCTCTATTTCATTTATTTCTGCTCTAATTTTAATGATTTTTTGCCTTCTGCTGGCTTTGGGAATAGACTGTTGCAGAATTTCTAGGTCCTTGAGTTGTGTCATTAGGTTCTTTACTTGGTGGTTCTCTGTCCTTCTTATGTGGGCACTCAATGCAATAAACTTTCCTCTTAATACTGCCTTCATGGTGTCCCATAGATTTTGGTAGGTTGTATCTCTGTTTTCGTTTCTTTCCATAAATTTCTTTATTTCTTCCCTAATTTCTGCTCTTACCCATTCATCATTCAATAGTGTATCATTCATTCTCCATGAATTTGAGTACTTTTGAGTTTCCTATTGTTGATTTCTACTTTTATTCCGTTGTGGTCTGAAAAGATGCAAGGAATTATATTACATTTTTTGAATCTGCTGGTATTTTCTTTGTGTCCCAGGATGTGGTCTATTTTGGAGAAGGTTCCATGGGCTGCTGAGAAGAATGTGTATTCTGTAGTTCCTGGTTGAAATAATCTGAAAATTTCTATTAGGTCCATTTGGTTTATGGTTTCCTTTATTTCTAAAGCATCTTTACTCATCTTTTGCCTTGAAGATCGATCCAGTGGTGTGAGAGGTGTATTAAAGTCTCCCAGAATTATTGTATTTGGGTCTACTTGGGATCTTATGTCCAGAAGGGTTTGTTTTACAAATGTGATTGCACCCACATTTGGGGCATAAATATTTACTATCATTATATCTTCTTGGTGTATTGTTCCTTTTAATAAAAGGAAGTGCCCTGATTTGTCTCTTTTGATGCGTTTTAGTTTAAAGTCTGTTTTGTTGGATATCAGGGTTGCTACCCCTGCTTTTTTTTGGTCACCGTTGGCATGGTATATCTTTATCCATCCTTTCACTTTCAGCCTGTGAATGTCTTTGGCTGTGAGGTGTGTTTCTTGCAGACAGCATATATTTGGATTATGTTTCCTAATCCACATTGCCAGTCTATGTCTTTTGATTGGTGAGTTAAGTCCTTTGACATTAAGAGATATTATTGAAATATGATTTTTGTTTTCTGCCATTTTGTGTTCTGTCTACTCTTGGGTGGTTTGATCTTTCTTCTTTACTTAAATGGCCCACTTATTAACTTCCTCTCTTCTCTGATTCTGAAGTCTGCTTCTTTTTTCTTCCTTATGGTTTATTTCCTTAAGAATTTTCTCTAGTGTTGGCTTTGAATTCATGAATTTTTTGAGATTCTGTTTATCCTGAAAGACTTTGGTTTCGCCATTGATCTTGAATAGTAGTTTTGCTGGATAGATTAGTTTGGGCTGGAAGTTATTTTATTCCAGGTTCTGAATCACGTCGTACCAGTCTCTCCTAGCATTCATGACCTGGGTTGTATAGTCCGGGGTGATTCTTATTGTTTTGCCTCAATATGTCACCTGTCCTTTTATTCTCACTGCTTTTAAGATTCCTTCCTTGGCCTCTATGTTGGTCATTTTGGTTATTATGTGGTGTGGAGTGGTTTTCTTTGGTCCTGTCTCACAGGAGTTCTGTATGCCTCCTGGACTTGAAGGTCCAAGTCTCTTTCCATATTTGGAAAATTCTCTGAAATTATTTCCTTGAAGATATTACAGATGCCCTTGTTCTGTACCTCTATCCCTTCTTCAATGCCTATTATCCATAAATTAGGATGCTTCATATTATCCCATATTTGCTGGATGTTTAGGTTTTGTTGCTGTAAAGATTTTTGTATATCGCTGACTGTGTTTTCAGTTTGGAATGTACTGTCTTCTAATATTGATATTCTGCTTTCCATTTCATCTAGTCTTCCAGAATTTCTTTCTATTGCTGTCTTCATTTCACTTATTGCCTCTTTCATTTCATTCCAGACCTCTTTCTGATTCTTTTTTAGTGTTTCTAACTCACATTTCACCTCCTCTATACTTGTTTTAAATCCTTTCATCATATTGTACACCAAGATTCTGAACTCCCTCTTGCATTTCTAGTAGGTCAGTATTCATAACTTCTGCTGTCTCTTCATAATTCCTGGTTCTCATATTTATAGCATTTCTGTCCTGTTTTTCTGATTTCTACCCATCGTTCGTGAGTATTATGCTTAGTCCAATCTTAATATTAGGAGTTTAGGGGTATTGGCAAGTCAGCAGAGCTTTTCCAGTGTTGAGGGTGGGTGATGTGGGAGGAGCTGAAGTGATGGGTAAAGGAGTCGGATTAGGTAGAGGATATGTTTAGGTTGAGAAAGACTTTAAGTATGATAAGATAATATCTTGCTGAGAATGAGAAAGAGTTAACTAGTAGGACTCTTGTCGTTAGTAGAGTAAGTATGGATATATGAAATACTTTGAGTATTAAACAAGGAGGCATATTATGGGGAAAAGTTTTGGGAGAGAAGAGTATGTAGGTTAGTGTGGGGAAGTTTGTAAAGAGGGATGATGGAAGGAGCAGACAAACATAAAAAAAAATCCACACAAGATACCAAGACTATTGTGTAATCCAAGAAAAAGAAAGGAAAAACCAATCAAAGGAGGAGAACAAAAAAAGGAAGGAAAGAGGAAGAAAGAGTAAAAAGGGACAAGAATAAAATAAAAGGAACTAGCAGCTGTGTGAAATCAGAAAATAAGGCAAACTATCAAATATATATATAAAAAAACAAGTTAAAGTAAAAGAAGGATGGGTAAGAAAAAAAATAAAACAGCAATAACCATACCAAAACAAAAGCACTATAAAAGCAAAACAAAACAAAACATCCACAATAAAAGTAAAACAAACAGTCCTACTTATTTATGAATATGGGGTCAGGTCCATATAATACTTGCATATCTGATTGCTTTGGTAGCTTTCAGAATATAATCCAATGTCTCTTAGTTTTCTTTGTACTCTATTTTTATCTTCTTAGGTCACTCTGGGTGTTTGGACACCTTTCTTTCCTTTAACTGCTTTGGGTTTGTGTGTCAGGATGTCTGGTTTTACTTTTATTAGATTCTGTAGAATTCCCAGGTTCTGCGAAATTCCAACCTGTAGTCAGCACCTCTGCACTCACCACACTAGACTCCTGCCTGTGCTTCCCTACGGCAGGGGTGGAGGATGTCCAAAGTATACTTGGAACCTCCCCCTGAGGTCCTGTGCAGATATTGTGTCTCGATGGATTTTCCTGTGTCTCTGGAAATTCCAACTGGGCTAGCCGGTGTGGTCCCAAGATGTACACTGGGCAAAGGAATGCCGGTTCCTGGATGCCCACACTTACTTCCAGAGCTCTGCCTATTCCGAGAGTGCAGGCTGGGTGCGCTGCTATTACTGGACCCAGGTGTGAGTGGGTGCAGCTGCCTATTGCTGCTGCTATGCTCTTCCAAGGTGTATTGAGCTGTGTTCTAGATTAGAACTAAGCATCAGGCTACCAGGTGGGCGGGAACTCCCAGAGGTGGGCCAGGGGTGCAGGATAGGTGCACAAGGGTCCGGGTGCACAGGCAGTGCGCGGTGTCCAGCAGTGATCTCTGCCTCCCGCGGGATGTAGAAGCTGGGGGGGCCCGGAGGAGATTTCAGGGGCACACAGAGCTCTTGCCGCCTGGAAGGCAGGCCTCTGGCAAGGTGGATGTCTGGGCTCCAGTGGGGGGCGGGGGCTAGACACACAAGGTAGGCTCCGATTTAGGGGTGTCAGTGGCGCAGGCACTGACTACTAGCAGGGGTCCAGGGCACAGACAGAGTGCGCGAGGACAGTGCTGGGTTCTGAGGCACTGCCCCGGGCCAGTTCTGGGGTTGGTTCTGAGGGGACAGATTCCCCCTGGCCAGTGCTGTGGTTGGGGCTGGGGCACATGCTAGGACCGGCACTTTCCCTAGACACACTCAGGTACCTGGCTTTCTTGGTTCAGGCTTCCATGGGAGTCCCTGTGCTGTTGTGATCCAGTCGCTTGTGAGCACACAGAATTCTGACATGGGTGCTGCTCGCTGCTTAAGATGAGGTCCTACGTCTGTTTTCAGTCCCGGATTATCTTGCCGCGGTGATTTCAGTCAGGGATCGGGAGTGCCGTTTGGGCTGGCAGGCAGCTGCGCAGGCAGCCCGCCGGCGGATGTCCCGATTGTATCTGCAGCAGGTCTGGTGTCCGATCTTTGTTCTTCTTCTTCAAGTTCAGGGTTCTGCCGAGGTACCTGGATCTGTTTTGGTTCCTGGTATGTATTTATTTTGTTGATTAAGACACTGCTTTCTAAGTAGTTGAACTTTATTTGTTTCAGCTACTGAGAAGTGCTGTGTCCCTCAGTCGCCATTTTGAACTTGCCCACATTTTCTTCTGTTACAGTTTTTATACTTTAGTTTTTGGCAGAAAAGCAAGAGCATAGTCATGCAAGCAGGATTGCCAAGGACAGTAAAAATTATTATTTTCTATAAAGTTAAGGGCAAGGGTGCCGGACATAGTATGTTTTGTCTCACTTCACAAGGCTGTCTCAAACTTAATCTTATACAGTGGCTCTAACTAAGGTCAGTTTGAACTTATTGTTTGGTCCAATAACTTTATCCTTGGGAAAGAATCTTTGCTGCCTGAGTCTCTCACAAGCCGCTGCCCATCAGTTTTAGTTAAGTTTTATACATAAAATTCCAATTATACATATTAATCCAAATAATCCTAAAATAATTTTATGAAAGAAAGGAATGCTAGACATACTTCATGGGGGATCTATGCCATTGCAGATCTCCTGACTGAGCTTTCTCAAGATCCGCATGATATGCAGTAGCACCATAGGAGTAGAAGCACTGCTAGTGTTTTGGGAGTCCATCATGAAGTATGGCAGACCTGGTATTACCCTTCAGCTGATTTCTATTTTACAGACTTACTGGGAGCCATGCTAGCAATAATTCTTCATATATGTTTCTTCCTCTGGTCATGAGGCAATGTCTCTCAGGTTTTATCCTTTCCTTTCATTTGTGGAAACTTCTCCTGCTCTTCTGTGTTGTCTATTATCCTACCCTCTCTATTTTTCTCTTATCAAGAGTGTGATGTCTTATAGAGGATTTGCTTACAGTTTGCAGGCCACCTCTTAAGCATAGGTGGCTGAGAAAGCCTTGAGCCTGTGTGGAATCCAGACCAGGAAATTTTTTCCTCCTGGTCACCCTACAATTCCCAGTGAGGTCAGTAATGAGCCTTAGTTCCCTCTCTGACTCTTTATTGATGAGTCACCACTACAAAATAAATGGCTAAAGCTGGGCGTGATAGCGCATGCTTGTAATCCCCGTGCTTGGGAGACGGAGACAGGAAGATCATGCAGGTTCAAAGCCAGCCATGCTGCCTTAAGAGACCCTGTTTCCAAAAATAAAAAAGTATAAAATAGGTCTGGAGGGTAGCCTGGAAGTAGAAGGGCTTCTAGGAGCCCCAGTACCACCAAAAAAAAAAGGCTAATGATAAATTCCAATATTACATTTTACTATTAAAACTGACTATCAAATTTTAAGTTTTTAGCATGTACTACACTGAATGGAATAACCAAACTCTTTAAACTTAATATCAAAATATTACCTCCTCACACTTTAACAATTTTATTTATCTTTCTCCAAATTAAATCTCTCTTCTTGAGCTATGGTAAGATTCTGACTGTCTCATTCTCTTAAAAAACTGGACATAGCCTGGCGTGGTGGTGTAATCCCAGCATTCGTGAGGCTGAGACTGGAGGATAGTGGTTTCTGGACAGCCCCAGCTACTAAGTGAAGCCCTCTGTAACTTAGTGAGACCTTGTTTCAAAATAAAGAATAAAAAACAGGGCAGGGGGTGTAGCTCAGAGGTCAGATGCCCCTGGGTTCTATCCACAGAGCCACACACACAAAAAAAATGGATAATCCAAAAATTCCCCTTTTCCAATATGTAAGACAAATACAATTTCACTCAATATTGTTTCAAGTAAAAAAAGTGGCAAATCACAGAAACTGTCCCAAGAAGTTGATGTGTTATAAAACAAGAACAACACTAAAGTGTTGAGCAAGTTGTCAGACAGCTGTTTTTTCCAGTCTTTGCTTTGCCCTTGCTGTGTGACCTTGAGTAAATGACAACCTGGAGCATCTCACATTGCCATCAGAACTCTCATGGGAATATAAAAATCTAGGGAACCTGTCTAGCAGAACTTCTGTGTCTCATAAATTCCAATTTTTCTTCCATTCCTCAGTCAAATCCGTACCATGTAAAGACCTTGCTTCTGACATATTTGGCTTCTTGAAGAGACCTAAAGAAGATTTTGAATCTTCACTGCAAAAATATGAGGCACCTGAGGAAGCTGTAGCCGCAACGATGAAAGCGAAAGAGTGCACGGATAAAATGTCATTTAGTAAAAAAGTTCTCATTGAATCAGTACTGGTAATATCAACATTCTTTATGTACAGAGTCTTCTAGTCACCCACACAGTAATAAGTGAAGCAACAGTTTCCTCTATAGGAGCCACAAATTGAGGGGGTGTGCACCTACCTTCATGGTCTCTTAACAACTTGAGTGACCTGGGCCACAGGGAGGATGCTGCCATCTCATCTGCTGGATTAAATTCAGTTAAGCACAGAATTTGGGGGGAAGACTCTTCCTCAGGACACCACCCTGGATGCTATCTTCCCCATGGTGTCCTGAAAATGACAACTTGGCACCAAAAAGGGATATTTCAAGGCAAGGTCCTGCTGCCCCCTGTTTGGGAGACCTTCTGTGTATGACTTATGCTCTCCTGCTGGGTCTCAGTCACTGTAGAAAGTCATAGGAAACACTGAGAGTGTTAACAGAAGGTAGAAGGGATCTAGAGCTGGCCTCTGTCAGGGCACAGTCTTAACAGGTGTTTCTTTTTTCTTTTTTTTATTTGCTAGCATTGCCAGTTCTATCAAGTAGGCTGGGATCTCCCCAGATAGTTGCAGCCCCAAACTCCCTTAGCCCTTCCACATGTGTCAGCAATGGGTTCTCCATTGCAGGAGAATGTAGAGCCCACAGTCCTGAGTCAACTTAGGAAATAATTCCTGGGATTCTCTGTCCATTCAACCCCTCCCACTTCCAAAGACATCTGAATCAAATACCCTGAGACAACTGAGAAAAGCATGGCTGAATTCACCTTTAAATCTTTTTTTTCTGTTCAATTTCAGGGACAAATTCTGTTAAAATGTCTTTTAACTGGGTAAAAATCAGTTCTCCCGATTCAACAGTTTTCAAGGATACCATGATCTTCACTGAAAAATTTAGAGGTTTCAATGTCTTGCTTTAATAAAATAATTTTCTGCATTTATCTTCTTGTCTTGTTATTACTTCCCAGTCTTAGATCTTGCACTGAGGATGTTTCATAGTGAATGGACATGTGGGTCCTGATAACTAATAGCAAATGCAATATTTTATGATTGCAATAGCAATCAGCAATAACTGCCTGAGCCTCTGGCATAAAAAAACATATTTTCTCTAGAATCGTTCTACATTACCTTGCTGATAACCTATCCCTGTGACCATGAGTTACATTTATAGTTAAGGGTCATGAATCAAGACTCCACCAGGGCCACTGTGCCTGGTAGCTGCTCCTAGTTTTCTTCTAGAAAATTATTGCCAATTGTTTATTGCTCCTCAATATCTTTTCTATTCAATATATGATGAAATGAGTTGCATAAAAATAGACCCTTAGAGCCGGGTGTGGTGGCGCATGCTTGTAATCCCTGTGCTTGGGAGGATGAGACAGGAGGATAGTGCAGGTTTGAAGCCAGCCTTGCTGGTTTAAGAGACCCTGTTTCCAATATATATATATTGGGAGTGTAGCCCAGAGGTTGAAGGGTTTCCAGAAACCCCAGTACCACTAACAAAACAAAACAAAACAAAAGCACAAAAAATAGACCTTTAATGGCTCAACATTTTCTTGGAATAAACCTTCATTTTTCAATTTATTTTATTTTATTTATTTTTTTTTTTGGTGGTACTTGGGTTCCTGGAAGCCCTTCTACCTCCAGGCTACACTCCCAGACCTATTTTATTTTTGGAAACAGGGTCTCTTAAGCCAGCATGGCTGGCTTCGAACCTGCACGATCCTCCTGACTCCACCTCCTGAGTGCGGGGATTACAAGCGTGTGCCACCATGACCGGCTTCATCTTTCAATTTAGAAACTAGAATATTCAAGCTTACATTATTATTGAAACCACATATTACAAGATTGGCATGGTCCTGCAATCCTAGTACTTGGGAGGCTTAGTCAGGAGGAACACAAGTTCTAGGCCAGCCTCAGCAACTTAATGAGACTCCCAGCAATTTAGTGAGATCCTGTTTCAATTTTTTAAAGTTTGAAACATTATAATTTTACATCATATTGGGGTACAAAGTCTTAGAAAAATGTATGCACACACTCTTGTTGCCATCACCAACCCACCCTACCCACAAGTCTTTGAAATTGGAATTGGAAATTTTGTGTATGTTCATAGCATTATTTCTACTATTTCGTCCTTTATGACTTTTGCCCCCACTTTCCCTGATAGCCCTCAGTCACTCCCTTGGAGTCTGCTCCTCTAGCTAATGTTGCTCTTATTGCCAAATACCTATCTTCCACATGTGAGAGAACATACATCTACATGTTTTCTGGAACTGGGTATACTAAGTATAACATTCTTGGGTTACATCCATTTTCCTGCAAATGGTGTAATTTTGTTCTTCTTTATGACTTAATAAAATTCCATTGTTTTGTGATTCATTCATTCATTGGTGAACATTTAAGCTGGTTCTATAATTTGACTATTGTTAATTCTGCTGCAATGAACATGAATATGTATATATGATTATAATTTTTTTATTTAATTTTTTGGGAATATGCACAAGAGTGTTATCACTGTGTCATATGTTAGTTTCTTTCTCAATATTCTGAGAAACTGCCACACCGATTTCCAAAGTGGTTGTACTAGTTTAGTTTCACCAACAGTGTAATAAGGTTCTGGTTTTCCTACATTCTTGACACTGTTTATTATTATTTCTGTTTTTGTTGACTATTATCCTGGAATGAGATGGAATCTCAATGTAGTTTAGATTTGCATTTCCTGGATAGCTAATGATAATGATAATGAAAAATTTTTTACATATATTTGTCGGTCATTTGCATTTCTTCTTTTGAAAAATGTCAGTTTCATTTGATTGTCCATTTTTAACTGTTGTTTTATTTTTAGTTTTAAGCTCTTTAAGCTCCTTCTATATTCTAGATATTAGACCTTTGTCAGATGAGTGTATCATGAATGTCTCCCATTCTTAGGCTCTCTAAATTTAAAAAAGGGCTAGGTGTGTAATTCAGAGATAGAATTCTCCTGAGTTCAGTCCCCAGAAATGCGTGCGCACACACACACATACACACACACACACACACACACACACACACACACACCCTACATATTTTATTATTTCAAAATTAAGCTACTTTCTTGCTTTCTCTTCTTTTCTCACTCTTCTTTTTTCCTTCTGTATGCTTTTACCTTTTTTTTTTTTTTTTTTTGGTGGTACTGGGGTTCCTGGAAGCCCTTCTACCTCTGGGATACACTCCCACAGGCTACACTCCCAGATCTATTTCTTTTCCTTTTTATGTGGAAACAGGGTCTCTTAAGCCAGCAAGGCTGGCTTCGAACCAGTGCAATACTCCTGTCTCTGCCTCCCAAGTGCGGGGATTACAAGCGTGCGCCACCGCACCCGGCATGCTTTTACTTTTCTATTGCAACTAGTCAACCATGGTTTCTCACAGTATAGGGCCTCAAACAAAAATAGATAAAAATGAATGAGAAAGTTCTTTAGTAGTTCACAGTGTTTTGCAGTTGGCCGTTGTCCTTTGTGTCTGAGGATGCTATTTTCACTGTATAGTTTTTTATTTTTTATTTTTTTTAGTACTGGGGATAGAACCCATAGGGGTTCTATCTCTGAGCAATACCCCCAGTTAATCTCCTTGAGTATTTTCTCTAGTGCTAGTTTGGAAGAAAAAAATTCTTTTATCTTCTGTTTGTCATGGAAGATTTTTTTCCATTGAATTTGAGATATAGTTTTTTTGGTAGAAAATTCTTGTCTGCATCTTGTTTTTTATTCAGAGTTTGGAATATGTTACCCCGGGCCTTTCTGGCATTTATGACTTGGTTAGGAAAGTCTGGAGTGATTCTAATTAGAAAACAATTTGCAGCCCCAGATTTTCTACCCAGCAAAACTATCTCTCAAATTTGATGGGGAAATAAAAAATTTCCACGTCAAACAGAAGCTGACAATTAAGCAAAGAAGAAGAAACCGTATTTTATTTATTTTATTTTTTTGAAAATTTAAAGAAGTTTATTAGAAAGATAGAAATACAGAAAATAGAAATACAGCTCCATACCAGACTGGCATGGAGGGGTGACTCAAAATGAATACACCCAACAGTATTTTAAATGAAAGTAAAATTTCAACATGTTAGAAATTTAAAACCATCTCTGAATAATCACACTGAATACAAATGACCTCAAATTCCCAATAAAAATACGTAAAGTGGAAAAATTGATTTAAAACCAGAACCCATTTATCTGTTGCTTGCAAGAAACACACCTTATGAGTAGATAGTAACAAACTTAAGGTAAAGGGCTGGAGCAAGGTAATCCATGCCAATGGAACTCAAAGACAAGAAGGAGTAGCAACTAGTATGGTTTTTTTTACTGGTAGAAAGAACAATCCTGCAAGAGGAAATAACAAAAATTGACATTTATTCCCTAAACATAGGTGCAGCTATTTTTATAAAACAACCTCTTTGTGACATGAAGTCACACATAAATTTCAAAACAATAATATTGGGAGACTTCAACACTTCTCTCACACCATGAGATTGTTCTTCTGGACAAAATGTCAGTAGATGCCTCAGACCTAAAGAACACCATTAAGCAAATGAACCTGCTAGACATATAACAGGATATTTTACCCAACTACAGAGGAGTTCACATTTTTCTCAGCTGCTCACGGAACCTTCTCCAAAATAGATAACATCCTGGAACACAAAGTGAGCCCTAGAAAATTCAAAAAATGTGACACTGAAAAAGCATTTGATAAAATCCAAAATTCATTTATGATAAAATCACTGCAGAGAATCTACATAGAAGGAACACACCTCAACATCATAAAGTCAATATACAATAGGCCCACAGCCAACATCATATTAAATGGGAAAAAATTTGAGAATTCCCCCTAAGAAAGGGAACAAGACAAAATTGTCCATTATCACCACTTCTCTTAAAATATAGTACTTGAGACTCTAGCCAGAGAAATAAGGGAAGAAAAGGAAATTAAAGGAGTATAAATAGGAAAAGAAGAACTTAAACATTCATTATTTACAGATATCATGATACTATACTTAGAAGATCCAACAAACTAAACCAAAAGGCTTATAGAACTGATCAACGAATTCAGCAAAGTGTCTGGATACAAAATCAATCTTAAAAAAACAGAAGCTTTCCTGTACACCAACCATAAATCCACTGAAAAAGAAATTCAGAAAATACTTCCACTCAGGATTTTTTACAAAATAAAAAAATACTTAGGAATAAACTTAACCAAAGTGGTAAAAGACCTCTACAAAGAAAATTATAAAACATTAAAAAAGAAATTGAAGAACATCTCAGAAGATGGAAAGATCTTCCATTTTATGGACAGGCAGAATAAATATAATCAAAACGGCCATCCTTCCAAAAGTGATCTACAGATTCAACACAATGCCTATTAAATTATCAAGATCATTCCTCTCAGACATAGAAAAATCAGTCCTCAAATTCATTTGGAACAACAAAACCCAGACTAGCCAAAGTAATTCTCAGCATCAAAAACCATGCAGGAGGAATCACAATACCTGACTTTAAACCATACTACACAGCCATTGTAATAAAAAATAAAAAAACCATCATGGTACTGGCACAAAAACAGATACATAGACCAATAAAGCAGAATAGAATACTCAGAAACAAATCCACCCACTTATAGCCAATTGATATTTGACAAACTGGAGAAAAACATATACTGGAAAAAAAGATATGCTGTTCAACAAATGGTGTTGGCAAAATTTGTTAACCATATGCAGAAAAATAGAAATAAATCCCAATTTCTCACCTTTCACAAGAGTCAATTCAAGATGGAGCAAAGACTTGGAAATTAGACCAGAGATCTTGAGGCTCCTTGAAGAGGGCATAGGTCCAACACTGCAACACATAGGCACAGATAAAATCTTTCTCAAAAAGACCCCAAAGGCCTAAGAAACTAAAAGACAAATCAATATGTGGGATTGCATGAAACTGAAGAAATTCTGTACAGCAAAGGAAACTGTCAAGAACCTCAATCGAGAGCCAACTGAATGAGAGAAGATTTTTGCCAACTACTCCTCCAATAGAGTACTAATGTCTAGAATATACAGAGAACTCAAGAAACTCAACACTAAGAAAACAACCCAATTAGAAGATGGGAAATTGAATTAAATAGACATTTCATGAAGAAAGAAATTCAAATGGCCAATAAATGTATGAAAAAATGCTCAACATCATTGGTAATTAGAGAGATGCAAATCAAAACTACCCTGAGATTTCACCTAACTTCAAGTAGAATGGCAATCATTCAAAACACAAACAACAAATGCTGGCAAATATGTGAAGTGAAAATTTTAAAACACTTGTGGGATTTCAAATTAGTGCAACCACTTTAGAAAGCAGTATGGTGGATTCTCAGGAGCATGGGAACGAACTTACCATATGATCCAGCAATACCACTTCTGGGTATCTACCCAAAAGAAAGGAAACCAAACAACCAAACTAATGCATGTGTATCTATGTCCATAGCTGCACAATTCACCATAGCCAAACTATGGAACCAGCCAAGATGTCCATCAACAGATAAACTGATAACAAAGATGTGGGATATGTATACAATGAAATTTCACTCAGTCATAAAAAACACAACTACATCATTTACAGGAAAATGGATGGAAGTGGAGGACATTATTCTATGTGATATTCGTCACTCTCAAACATGTACTTAAACATATCCAAGTCAACCACTAAGCCAAGCAAGGGAAGGACGGACGGGGAGGAAATGGGGTGGGAATTGGGTAGGGGTTAAATCAGGGTTGTGTACATGTTATGTACACACAAGTTTTTTACCCCAATATGATGTATGAATATAATGCACCAATTAAAATTTTTTTAATATTATATATGTATATTTTCTCACCTCCTCATCTCTACTTCAATCTTGCTCTTATATGGAGGTCTCTTTAAAACTTACCATTTGGGGAGGTCTTTTTAAAAATGTATTAGGGCCAGGCGTGGTGACACATGCTTGTAATCCCAGCATTCAGGAGGCTGAGACTAGAGGATTGCAGTTTGCGGACAGCCTCAGCTACTTAGTGAAGTCCTCTGCAACTTAGGGAAACCCTGTTTCAAAATAAAGAATAAAAAACAGGGAAGAAGATGTAGCTTGGAGGTCAAATGCCCCTGGGTTTCATTCCCAAAACCACAATAAATAAATAAATAAATAAATAAATAAATAAATAAATAAATAAATAAATTAGATACCACAAAAAAAGAATGGTATATGTTGATGTCAAAGGATATAGTAAACATGTCCATGGTGCTTTGATGAATACAAAACACTATTTTTAAGGAAAGTAATTATCATCACTAACTTTGATTGGTTCAAAGGAAGCCCTACACCAGATATACCATAACAATTATTGAAAATGTTCCCTACAGCTTTAGTGGTTCCAAATTAAGAAATGGAATAAGTTATAGGAATAGTAGACAAAAAAATTGATTTTAAGAAAAGTGATATTTGTAAATCAGAATGTAGGACATAAAAATAAAATAAAGACATAAAAAATAATTGTAGAAATGGAAGAGAGTTTTCAAAAATTAATAAAGAATAGAATAAAAGAAAAAGAAAAATGTGATGTGATGTGATGTATAAAATTAATTTTCATATGACTAAGAGAAAAAGACTAAAATTAATAACAAAACAAAACAAAAAAATAACAATAAACGAACATCCCTAACACAACCAGAAAAAAAAAACAGGAAATAAACTCAAAAGAAGTAATGACATTTAAGAGTAAGAGGAAATATGAAAGTAAAACATGATGAGCCAGATCAAAGGGAGTTTTTATTTTCCTCCACAGACAACAGTGACAGCATAGGTTTGCGAGGTGTGACAATACTACGGTTTTTGTCTTAGCGTTTTCATCCTGGGCTACACATCCCGAATCATAGGGATTTTCACATATGCCTCTCATAATGACTATTATCAAAAAACAGAATTGTTTGTTTCAGCTACAATACAGAGAAAGTGTAAATCTTGTGCATTCTTGGTGAAAATTTAATCTGTGGCAGCTTCCAAGAGGAAGAATATGGAGGCTTTAAAAATTTTATAACAGGATTACCATATAAGCAAGGAAGCCAACTTCCAGATATATGTCTCCAAAAATTGAAAGCAGAGTCTTAGAAGATGCATGTGCAAACCCATATTTATCAAAGCACAGTTGACAAAGAATAAGAGATAGGAACAAACTAAATGTCCACAGTGAATGACTAAAGAAAATATGCAAACAATTAAATACTACTTTTTTCAAAAGAAAATACTGTATCACATGCTACAGTATGAATGATCTTGATGACATTTTCCTGTGTGAAATATGCTAATCAAAAATAGTTAAGCCGGGCATGGTGGTGCACACTTGTAATCCCAGCATTCCAGAGGCTGAGACCTGAGGATTGCAGTTCAGACAGCCTCAGCTACATAGTGAGGCCCTCTGCAACTCAGTGAGACTCAGTTTCTAAATAAAGATAAAATATAGGACAGGGGATGTAGCTCAGAGGTTGAATCCCCCTGAGTTCCATCCCAAACCCGCAAAAAAAAAAAAAAAAAGTTAAATACAGGATGATGTCACTTATGACAGGTAGCTGTTTAATAGTCACATTCATCAAAAAAAATAAAATATCATGATTTTTAGTCATGAACAGTAAATGCATGAGATTTACAATAAAGTCATCCAAATAACAGTGAAAATGTTGTGGAAAGAAGCCCCAGAGTACTAGATTTATATTGTTCTCTGGCATGCACTGACCATGGGAGGTGCAGGAAGGACACATGTGAATCATGCAAACTGAAAATATAATGAGTGAACTTTGAGAATGTGGGTTTTAACTACCCTAAAGAAGTGTCCTTAGCTGGATTATCACCAAAGATAGCTCTACCAAGTTTTGATTTGGCAAGAATTCAGAAACCTAATCATTCTAGGAGCAAAAGGTAAAATTATAACAATAAATAGAATATAAAATTTAATTCAAAGCGCATTCTAAGAAATTAAGGGTTAGAGAGCTTCTGTGAACACAAAGAGGGAAGTCAATGTGAAGAAATCTTCAAGTCAGTTGTAAATGTAATTATGAGCAAAAAAAATTCTTCTTGGAATAAATCTAGAAGAAAGACATGGGTATGGAGAAATCCTTATTCTTCTGAAACCTATTAATGTGCATCCAAAACCTAACAATGTTCACCACATAATTGAGTATCTGGAATGTAGACAAAAGGCATAAAAATGTGAGGAACAAGTGAAAGTCTTCAGTTAGTCCCAGTGCTTTCAGAAGTATGAAAAAATCACACCAGGGAAATCCCAAATAAATAAAAGTACATGTTGTAATAAATAGAAATACAGAAGACAGTTAAAGTCCCATGCCATTCAGAAATGGCACGGGGGGGGGGGGCAATTAGAGCAAATATACCAAAGAGACCACACATAGACCCGGCTATTTTTATACACATGACCTCCATCTTGTTCACATAATTCTGACGTAGTCCCCTTATTTCCCTGCCAAGGTGGATCCCAGGTGTCCTTTCCGCCTAGGTCTCTTTTCACAAAGGTCATGATCAAAGGTCAGGTCGACCCCCTCCTCCCATCCTAGCTAGCTTATCTAATCATGTAGATCTGTCTTTAGACAGAGAAAGTCCTAGTTCCCCTCTCCTATTGACTTGCTAATTACTTTTAGCTAAGTCAATCTAAGTTCAAATAGCTGTTTGCTTCCTGACTGAAGCCAAGCATTTCTTTCTCTAGGTCTGCCATTTTGACACAATTATTTTTGAAATATATCTATTAATAATCAGAGTTTCTCAAATCTGCCTAAGCCATTCCCAATACTGGTACAATAATCATGCCTAGTTGATTAAAAAAAATTGCATAAGGACTAAAGGAATTAAGAGAGGGAAAATACTCAGCACAGTGCCAGGTAGTAAATGTCAGGTATCAAAATTTGAAAAAGAAGTTCAGTGGAAGTCAAGCAGAATGAATCCCAAAGTAAAATATCAAACTTAATCCCCAAGTAAAATATTAAACTGAATTTATCCCAGTCTACAAACAAGAAATGTTTATTCAAAGCATTAACAAAATGCTTCAGAATCTGGCTCTCTTGCCCTTGATTTCTCTCACACTTAAGAAAAGTGATTTTTTTTTAGACTTCCGGGAAGATGGCGACCGAGAAAAGCGGGGCTTATGAGTCCCGCTAACAACCAATCTCCATTACCACAAAAAGAGCGCCTTTCATAGCCAGAAAACACCATCACCAGAAAAACAAAAAAACCACCAGGCTCCAGAGAGAAAGCGGACTGAGAACAGAGCTCAGGGCTACAGAGGAGACACACGCGCCCGAGGACGCGGTAGCAGCGCCATACTGCCGGCGGCAGCGGCGAACTCAACGGATGGCTACAGCAAGCCGAGGTGAGCCGATGCGGAACAGCCAGGCGGGATCTTTCGGCGCAGACAGCATTTAAAGCTCTCAGTGGCTGAGCTCAGCACACGCTGCAGGGATTCAGAGTGGAAATCAAAACCAGAGAAGAAAAAATACTCCAGCCTCATGGCCGAGGGCGTGGCAGAGGCACCATATTGCCACCGGCAGCGGCAGCAGCAGTGAATTCACCGAGTCCAGTACAGCTACATCTACGTACTCAAGAACAGTGAGTCAAATTGCGGGCCACAGAGGAGAAATCCCAGTATTGTGCCTCCTGGGACTTGACCCAGTGAGGGAGTGGTGGTGGCAGAGATATCACACCATAGGAGAGCGTGCAACCTGGCACCCCCCATAGTTTAAAGCAGCCTCTATCGACTCTCTGGGTTGGAGACTCAGTGATACAACCCAGTAAAGGAGTAGTGGAGTCTGAGATAATACAGACTCGAGATCCAGAGCACCTTAAGTGAAGCCATAGTGACCCAAGGGAAGAACCCAGAGAAGGCACAAACCTCCGAAATCATGGGAAAGAGGAATAACACTGGAGTAATGAATGTGCAAAACCCCACAACATCAGAACCTGATAAAACTGAAAATCAGAGATTTCTAGAAGATCAAATCAGGAAAATAACTGTAGAAATAATAGAGGTGCTTCAAAAAGAACTCAGAGAGAGCCAAAAAGAGATAAAGGATGCAATTAATGAAGTAAGGCCTCAATTCAAAGCACAAACAACCGATTAGACCACATGGAGAACAGAATCTCGCTCTTAGAAGATGAGCAATCCAAAAATAAACGCATAGTTTCTAATCTAGAAAAAGATATCCAACAGCAGGAATCTGACATTGAAGAAATATGGGCCCATCTTAAGAGAGCTAACCTAAGAATAATTGGAATAGAGGAGGGAAAAGAAATTGATACCAAAGGGATCAACAATCTCTTCAAGGAAGTAATAGCAGAAAATTTTCCAAATATAGAGCAAGAGGTTGATACACAGATCCAGGAAACTTATAGAACTCCCTTTAGACAGGATCCGAGAAGAGGATCCCCACGCCATATAATTGTCAAAATGACCAATGTGGAAGCCAAGCAGAGAATCTTAAAGGCAACAAAAACAAAGGGCCAACTGACATTCAGAGGCAAACCAATTAGAATCACTCCAGACTTCCCAAACCAAGTCATGAGAGCCAGAAGGGCTTGGAGTAACATATTCCAAACTCTGAAAGAAAACAACTTCCAGCCAAAAATTACCTACCCAGCAAAACTTTCTATCAAATTAGATGGAGAAATAAGAAGCTTCCATGACAAACAGAAACTGAAGGAATTTATGTCTTCAAAACCAGCGCTAGAGAAAATACTCAAAGAGATTAACTACAAAGAAGAAATAGGTAACACTCACCAGAACCAGAGAAACAAGAGTTTCCATCCAACAGACAACTAAGATTGGTTATCTGTGGAGATTCATTATTTATGTTAGTCTTTTACCTATCTCTAAATTGTATTGTTTGCCTTTATTGTTGTTAATTTTTAGGATTTCTAGTTGGAATATTAATATACCTTCAGATATAGCATTTGGAAATATTTTATCCAATTCTATTAGTAACTTTTAACTCTGTTTACATTGTCTTTGGATATACAATATTTTCTTTTATTTTTTAGGGAGTTTGTATATTCTTCTGTTGCCTGTGCCATTGAAATCATATCCAAGAAATCACTGCCAATTTCAATGCTGTGAGGTTTTATGACCCAGATTTTCTCCTAAAAGTTTATAGTCTTAAGATTTATATTTAGGTCTTTTATCTAGTTTGAGTTAATACTTGTATGTGGGATTAGGTAAGGGTCCAATTTTATTCTTTTCCATGTAATTATTATTTTTCAACAATATTTAGTTAAAAGATTATTATTTCCACCACCAAATCTTCGTGGAAACCTTGTCAAAAATAACTTGACAATATAGGGAAGAAGTTAGCTCTAGGCTTGTATTTAACTCCAATGGTCTATATATCTGCCTTTAGAACAGTACTACACTGTTTCAATTATTGTAACTTTATATGGTTTGAAATCAGAAAATATATATCTGCTAGCTTTGTTCTTTTTCAAGATCGTTTTGGGTATCTAGAATTCATATTCCATATTAGGATAGATTTTTTTTCTGAAAAATAAATATATAAATATATGATAGTTTCACCTAAAAAAACAGAAAAAAAATATGCTCTGGTAAGAAAGAAAGCAAAAAGAAATATTGAAATGTTATCTTTAAATCATCAAACGCTTGATATCAGACAAATGAAACTGTTATGTGAGATTATCATTTTTAATTTTGGATAAATTGCTATAATACTAGATGTCAACCACTAAGCCAAGCATGGGAAGGAGGGATGGGGAGAGAATGGGGTGGGGATCGGGTGGGGGCTGACTGGGCGATGTGTGCATGTATGTCTACAAAAGTTTGTATCCCACTATGATGTATGAATACAGTGCACCAATAAAATAAAATTTAAAAAAAAATAAAAATAAAATAAAAATAAATAAATAAAAAAAGAAAAGTGATTTTTTTAATAACTTTATTTTTGGCTTATGCTCAGTGTCAAGTTACTTTCATTATGCTCCCAATATTTTTAATAATGAATAGTGCAACTTATTTTAAAAGATAATGGTGGTTGGTTCTCTTCCTCAGAGAACACAAAGTCTCTGGACTCATGCCTTCAGCCAAATGTGCTGAAAACAAGTGTCCTTTTGAATGAGAGTTAAATTCCAAGGATTCTCTAGGAATTAATATTCAAATTTGTGAGAACATACCTGGGGGTGGAAAATGTTTTAAACATTTTAAAGATCATTTCCTGATGTTAATTTTCATGTAGACAGTATCATGTTTGAGTCATTTGTTCAGGCTGGTTGTCCTGCCATATTCCCTTTCCCATTCACTCTTATTACAATGTATACAGAAAAGAAGACATGGCTGTGCTTGAACAGAATACTATCACAAATAATTGATTCTGAATGCAGGAATTTTCAGATGTCATAGAAACAATTTAAAATACCATTTTGAGGCACACAATGTTTTTCTATATCAAGTGGTATCTGACTTCTTGCATTTAATAAAATCAATTTGGGAATGGGTGGTAAATTAGTGGAAACAGTTTTGTGTGATCAAATAGCATGTCAGTCAGGCATGATGATGTGTACCTGTAATCCCAGTACTGAGGGGGCTGAGGCATATTCACAGACAGCCTCTGCAATATAGCAAGATTTTTAGTAGCCTAGCAAGACCTTGTAGGTAGGAAGTAGGATAGCCTTGGGTTCAATCCCTTGTATCCCCCAAAAAAGAAAAACACTGTCATTTTAGACTATTCAGAAGAATCAAATATATATATATATTCACTACTGTAACAAGACTCATTTCTTTCCCATCCACATATTCATATTTATATTACAAGTATTTTTGGAGTTTAATCTAAATAGATAAAAACTGAATAAAATTACCTTGCTTTAGCACCTAATTATGCCACACATGGATACATAAAAACATGACTTCACTCAGGTAATAAAAAATGTATTAACATTATTTTTTTATATTTAGTACTTTTTAAGAATGAAATACATGGGGATGGAGGTATAGTTCAGTGGTAGAACTCTTGCTGGGCACAGTCAAAGCCTTGGGTTTGACCCCCATTATTACACAAAAATGTTGAAAAATAGGAATACACATTATTTTTTCAATTGATGGTGTAATAATATCTACTGGTTCCCATTGACAAACATACCTTGTGTTATAAAGTCTGTGGAGACATTTTATCATTATTCCCCTTCCTTTCTGCTTGAGCCTGTGATTTTTGTCATCAATTTTATCAGGGAAGTGAGTGGATCTGATGCAGCCAGCACCTACACTTCCACAGACCACCTGACAAGACACAACCCCAGCTCCCCTAATGCACACATAGACTGCTTCCTACAGGCTCTGACTTTCACAGTGAAGCCCATTATATGGAAAAGTCATTGGACCTCTATGCTAGCTTCTGTCAAATTGTGCATAAAATCTTGCCATAAGTAGATGGCCTTGTGGTGACTAAATCCCTTTTGTGTGCCATCCTTGAGACTAAGAAAAGAAGAAAATTCAGAAAAATTCTGAATAAGTACTGAAGTTTCAAATGTAGCAGCTTCTCAACATATGTACAGCTGTACTTGGGCTATTCCTAATGTAGAAATCTGTCAAATAGTATTTTAAACACAATATGGAATTAGGGACCCTTCATTCAATTATAAGTTAACTTTATATATCAGATCCTATCAGTGGAATCCTCCCACAAACCATGTATATCACATACACCCTCTGCTCAGACTGGGGCCTTCTCTCTATGTAAGATAAATATTTCATCCTGATGCAATTTGCCTCAGTAATAAAATCCTAACATTTCTATCTTAAAATAACTAACACTCAGGCCCAGCATGGTGGCGCACACTTGTAATCCCCATGCTTGGGAGGTAGAAACAGGAGGATCACGCTGGCTTGAAGCCAGCCTCTCTGGCTTAAGAGACCCTGTTTCCAAATTTAAAAAATATAAAATAGGTCTGGGAGTGTAGCCCGAAGGTAGAAGGGTTTCCAGGAACCCCAGTACCACTAAAAAAAAAAAAAAAAAAAAAAAACACTGAAACCTTGCAATGAGATATAGAGTAGAGGAACACATCTGCACCTATACCCAATTTTTCTTATTGTTGATATTCTACTCATTTTATTTTTCCTTTGAATTCTTTCAATTCAAGATACACTCTGGGTTAGTTCTCGATTAATGAGAAAGAATTTCCAACAAATATTTTCCAGCTCTCAAAAAACCAAATTACCACCCAGTTTCCTGTAGTTGGGCCTGAGCTCTGAGAATATTTTGCACAAATCTTGTGGCAATGAAAGAATGAAATAACATACAGTGACATCTTTCTGTAAGCAAAGCCCTCCTCATGTTATGATGAACATTCAGACCTCATTCAAATAGAAAAGCTGTATGTTGCATATATATATATATATATATATATATATATATATATATATATATATATATATATTCATATATATATATATATATACATGAAGATGAATCACTTTCAGAATTACAAAGAATAAAGAAGTCCCATCAAGGACAAAACTATGTCACACTGTTTTCCATGAACAGAAAAAGTTAATGCCAATAAACTGTAATAATCCAAGGTTTTATATTCTCTGGATAAATACTCTGAAGATTTCAAAAGGAAGGACTTTGCACCCTTCATCAACAGTTCAGTTTTTCCCAATATAGTTTTCACATGAGAGCCAATAGTACATACTATGTTTAATATTTAGTGTGCCAGCCTGATCATGTGATCTTTTGACTTAAAGCACCAAAAGAAAAATCAGTTGTCTGTGCATTTTCATCAGTCTTCCCTGGGGGAAAAACACATACAGAAAAAGAACAAAAGATTTGAGTAATATGGTTTATGGGATGAATACTGATAGGGTCCGATGTATGACATTAGCCTATAATTGAAAGAAGGGTCCCTAATTCTATATTGTGCTTATACTCTCATATTATCTGTGTCACCTTCAGTTTGGGTTCATGTCCAAACCCAAACTGACTTTTTTCTGCAAAAACATCTCACTTTGAACACTTTTTTTTTCTAGAGAATTTGGAGTTCCAGTTTCTCTAACTGCTGTGTAGATTTCTCTTTTTCTGCACTGCCTTTGCCATGACCTCCTCTACCTTTCTCTTCAAATGTCAACATGTTTTTGTTTCTACACTACTATTGCCTTTATTCCTTTGTTCTTTTGTCATAATTACCTTCTTTTTAATGTTATTGGTGCATTATAATTATACAACATAGAGAGGCCCAAAACCTGTTACTAATATTTATTACTCTATGTTTAGTGTTTTTCCCTTCAGACCCCAGTCTGATTTTCTCTTCTTTGCTCCCAAAAATGTTAATGAGATAGTGATAATTTAATTTATGAATATAACATGCTTTGAACTTTTTTCTTTATCAGTTTTTTACCCCCATTTCCACCACCTTTCCCCAATTCTGTACCACTGTTCTACTGGTCTGTCTCCTTATTTATCTGAAATCCCTTTTATTTCCTATTTTTCTCTCTAGCTTTCTCAATTGAATGAGAATATGTACATAAAACACTCTCCACTGTGTCTAATTCAGATGATTTTTACCATTATTTATAGTACTAGGAAGTGTCTTTACTCTCCAACAAAGACCCTTTTGAGTAATTTTCACTTTCTGTACAGTTTCATATTTTTATTATTTCTATTATTTCCTTTCCTTTCACATACCACCAACACTGTCATTCTACACTCATAGGTAATCCCCAATCTATTGTTTGTGCAGCTGCAGCCTCATATCTTGTTCAGCCCATGCAGCCCTGAGTTTTGTGATGCCCAGTTTGAGGAGTCCCCAAAGACCACCAGGAGATCATCACCATATTCAAAAGCAAAGAGCCTTTATTCGGGCCTAAGCTCAGATTCACAGACCTCACCAATGCAATGGATCCATACCAAGAGCCTTGAGGAGCAGCTAGACAAAACTTTTATGGTGGTTAGGGTAGGGGTGGGGGAACTACTGTTATACTCAAAGTCTTGGATCCCAGGGTGACAGAGACCATCACCACATACAATAATGTAAAAACAGGAAAGGGTTTATTGGGAAACTAGCTCGAGCTAGGGTCCAAGTCTCATCCAACGCAGTGGAGTCTTGACAAGGACCCCAAGCCCAAGTCCAAAGGTTGGTTTTATACAGATTGGTTACAGGGGTTGTGGTTTTCAAAGGAATTATCTTACTCTAAAGTAATTTTCCACAGGGGTTATCTTGAGTAACAGAGGGGCACTTAGTGACTCTTGACTGGTTTATGACACCTGGGATAGTTAGGAATTTTTCACCCCAGCCTCAGGTTTCAAAACTGACCAGTTCTGCAACTGTGGAGCCTCTCATGGCTCTGCTAGGTATCCACAGTGGTTCAGACTGGAAACTGAGTTCAGCTGCACAGCAAAATGGAGCTGGCCCACAAAATGGTATTAGCCAGGCTAGCTAACATTTTACCCTAAAAGCAAGCAATGTACAGAAGCAAAAGACTGGTTATTTCTTGATCTTCTACACTACTTAGTAGCTACATGATTGGGTGACTTCTGAGCAAGGTTGGTCTGGTGCAAGGGGATTGGTCCATACTAACCACATCAGCTTAAACTTTTTAAGCACGGGTGTTTTGGTTTTAACAGTCAGTATTCAGCTGGGCTAACAGCCAATTCTTAGCTGACCAAGGTCAATCCTGGCTGCAGCTCTTGGCTGATAGTTTAGAGACACAGAGAAGTGTTTTATTCTGCCTAAGTCTTATTAACAATTTACAGTTGTCAGGGTTGTTCATTCCTGCCTTTTCTTGTAACAAAGCCCAATCATGGGTTTTGGATATCAAACATCTCTAGCGGTTTATATTGTGGCCACAGAACAAATAGCTATACTGCATTTACTAGTGGGTTATTTTTGTTAACCGGATTTTAGGGGATTGGTCAGGTCTTTGATGAGCTGCCATCACTGTAGGTCATCCACCTCGGGATAGGGGTTAGCAGGTTGAATGTGGGTATGATGAACCCAGGCAGAAATCCTGTTGACTTTGACTGCAGTGGATGGGGTCTGGATCACAACATAAGGTCCTTTCCAATGCATCTCAGGAGTTTCTCAGTGATGTCTACATACGAAGACCCAGTCTCATGGCCAATAGTTGTGAGGGGTAGGAGAAGGAGCTGCTTCATATCTACCTTTAAGACATGGCCACAAAATTGTTCTGGCATGAGCTATCATTTTGAGAGAATCAAATAGTTGTTGATTATCAAATTCAACAACCAATTCGGCTTTTAGTTTAGGCAAAATGGGGGGGGGGGGTCTCCCAAAAACAATTTCATGAGGAGTCAAATCTAGTATATATGGGGCATTACAAACCCTATATAAGGCATAGGGAAGAAGAGCCACCCAGTCCCCACCAGTCTCCATGGTTAATTTAGTAAGGGTCTCCTTTAGAGTTCTGTTCATACATTCTACCTGTCCTGAACTCTGGGGCCTGTATGCACAATGTAATTTCCAATCTGCCTCCAAATTCTGGCTAATTCTTGTGTTACCTGAGAGGTAAACACTGGTCCATTGTCTGAGCTCAAGAGTGTAGGCATACCATACCTTGGGAAGATGTCTTCGAGTAATTTTTTTGTCACCGTCTGGCCCATCTCAGGTTTGGTAGAGAAGGCCTCGGTCCATCCTGAAAAAGTATCTAACAAGACTAGAAGATATTTATGTCCATACTTTCCGGACTTAACTTTGGTGAAGTCCATCTCCCAATGGGCTCCAAGCTTAGAGCCTCTCAGTTGGGTTCCTTGTTCCTTGGGTCCATTATCTGCGTTTGTGAGTCTGCCACTTAGGCATTTACTAGCTATTTCTTCAACTAGTGGCCTAAGGTTAAGAACTTTGCGTAACAAATCTTCTGTCTTTATGATTCCCAAATGAGCGGATCAATGTACGTGAAGAAAGAGTTCTTGTGCCAACTGGCTGGGCAAGATTATTTTACAGTCTCTGGTCAACCACCAGTCTTTAGGCTTTTGTACCATTGGAAGTTTGTATATTAGTTTTAGATCCTCTGGGCTGTATTCAGGCAAGTCTGGCAGGGCAGGGGCACCTGGGTCAGGCAACATCAGTGCCATCACTTTTACAGGTTTTTTTTAGAGCTGCTTCTTTAGTGGCCACATCTGCCCTTTGGTTTCTCCATGCATTGGGTTTGTCTGCCCACTGGTGTTCAAAACAACGACTAATATACAGATGGAAAGGTTTTGTTAAGTCCTGATCCCAGGGCCAACAAGAGAGCCTTTTTTTTTTTTTTTTTTTGCGGGTCTAGGGCTGGAACCCAGAGACATTTGACCTCCAAGATACAACCCCTGCCCAATTTTCTTTTATTTTTTATTTTGAAACAGGGTCTCACTGAGTTACAAAGGGCCTCACTAAGTAGCTGAGGCTGTCTGCAAACCGTGATCCTCCGGTCTCAGCCTCCCAAGAGAGAGCCTATTTAATCTGGGAAAAGGCTTTTTCTTCTTTCTCAGTCCACTCAAATGGCTCTTTTTCCTTGGTGACCTCATATAGGGGTTGAGCCAACTCAGCAAAACCAGGAATCCATAGACAGCAGAATCCTGCCGAGCCCAAGAACTCTCGCACTCCCTGCTGGGAAGTGGGAGTAGGAATCTTTAATAGAGTCTCTTTTCTGACTTCAGACAGCCATCTTTGCCCTTCCCTTAGTACATATCCCAAATAGGTTACCTCTTTTTGACAGATTTGTGCCTTTTTAGCAGACATTCTGTAGCCCACTGCTCCGAGAGTGGTGAGTAGGTCCTCTGTTCCCTTTTGGCAATGTCTGGCAGTATTGGCAGCTATTAAAAGATTATCTACATATTGTAGGAGGGTGACATAGGGATGTTCTTGCCAGTACTCACTCAAATAGTCCAGGTGAGTTGTCCATTAAAACCCTCTTCAGGATCATGCTACTCAAAGGTGAACAGAGGTTGGCTCTGGGGTGCCAAAAATAAACTAAAGAAGGAATCTTTAAGGTCAAAAACAGTATACCACACAAAGGAGGGAGGTCAGAGAACTCAAAAGTGTGTAAGGGTTAGGGACTGTAGGATGATGTCCATCACTTTCTTGTTAACTTCTCAGAGATCTTGAACTGCCCAATAGTCATTTGAATTTGGCTTTTTCATTTTTTTTTAATTCTTCCATACATTGTTGTTATTTTTGACAAGGTTTCCATGAACATTTGGTGGAGGAAATAATAATCTTTTAACTAAATATTGTTGAAAAATAATAATTACATGAAAAAGAATAAAATTGGACCCTTACCTAACACCCCATACAAATATTAACTCAAAATAGATAAAAGACCTAAATATAAATCTTAAAACTATAAACTTTTAGAAGAAAATCTGGGTCATAAAACCTCACAACATTGAAATTGGCAGTGATTTCTTGGATATGACTTCAATGGCACAGGCAACAGAAGGGTAAACAAACTCCCTAAAAAATAAAAGAAAATATTGTATATCCAAAGACAATGTAAACAGAGTTAAAAGTTACTGATAGAATGGGATAAAATATTTCCAAATGCTATATCTAAAGGTATATTAATATTCCAACTAGAAATCCTAAAAATTAGCAACAATAAAATCAAACAATACAATTTAGAGATAGGTAAAAGACTAACAAATAACCCCCATACCAAATCTTCTCCCAAGCTTCTTCCCTTGTACAAATCTACTCTCTCCTCTCTATCCTTCCTCTTTCTTTTCTCTTCTTTATATCACTCCCTAGTCCTGTATTGAATCCAATTCATATCACTGTACCAGAAACTATACATTGGTTACTAGAGTTCTACTATATTTGTACTTTCTCTAATCTCTAGTATATACTACCTTAACAAACTCATATACTCAAGTATTTGACCCTACCCAACTGTACCCTATTCTTCCATGTACTCCTTCTTATCCCTCCTTACTCAACCTTCACTGTTAAATACAACTTGTCCTTTTATATACAAGCTAACACCTAGAGACTGAAATAAATGTACGAAAAGCAACAGGTACAATCTTCTGAAATCATGGGAAAGAGGAACAACAACAGAGCAATGAGCCCTCACAACTCCACAATAACAGCACCTGATAACAGAAATGGAAAGATTTCCAGAAGATAAAATCAGAAATGTAACTGTAGAAATAATTCAGGATTTTAGAAAAGAATTTAGAGAGTCTGAAAGAAATAGAGGATGCAGTCAATAAAGTAAAGTCATCAATTCAAACTATAAATAATCGATTAGACCACATGGAGAAGAGAATCTCACTCCTAGAAGATGATCACTCAAAAATGAATGCATAGTTTATAACATAGAAAAAACAATTCATCAACAGGAATTGGACATTGAAGAAATGTGGGCCTATTTTAAGAGAGCTAACCTAAGAATTATTGGCATAGAAGAGGGAAAAGAAGGTGAAACCAAAGAGATCAACAATTTCTTGAAAGAAGTAATAGCAGAAAATTTTCCAAACATAGAGCAAGAGGTTGATACACAGGTTCAGGAAATGTACAGAACCCCCTTTAAACAAGATCCGAAAAAGTGTTCCCCAGGCCACATAATAGTCAAAATGACCAATGTAGAAGATAAAGGGAGAATCTTAAAGGCAACAAAAATAAAAGGCCAAGTGACATTCAGAGGCAAACCAATTAGAATCACTACATACTTCCCAAACCAAGTCATGAAAAACAGAATGGCCTGGAGTAACACATTCCAAATTCTGAAAGAAAACAACTTACAGCCAAAAATTTCCTACCCAGAAAAACTATCTTTCAAATTACACAGGGAAATAAAAAGCTTCCATGACAAACAGAAGCTGAAGGAATTTATGTCTTCAAAACCAGCACTAGAGAAAATACTCAAAGAGATTAATTACCAAGAAGAAATAAGTAATACACACGAGAATCAGAGAAACAAGAACTTCCATCAAGAGATAGACTTCTGGGAAGATAGCAACTGAGAAAAGCAGCGTTTATGAGTCCTGCTAAAACTCAATCTCTGTTGCCACAAAATCAGCGCTTTTCATAGCCAGAAACCACCATCAGCAGAGAAATTAAAAATGTAAACACAAGGGACAGAGAATAAAAAAGATTAGAAGAACAACCAGAGACCAGAAATCAAGCCCGCAATGTGGTGGCGGAGCCACGCCGGCACCATCTTCCTCACAGCACCAGACTCCAGAGAGGAAAGGTAAACAAGGAGCTAAAGTGAGCAGCTGCGGATCATTCGGGTGTAATTCAGCAGTTATTTCAGTGCAATGAACGTCCAAAACTCCCAGTGGCCAAGCTCATCACACCTTCCAGGGACTCAGAACAGAGCTCAAGACCAGAAAAGAAATACACCAGCCTTACGGCCGAGGGCATGACAGCAGCGCCATATTGCCAGCAGCAACAGCAAGCTCACTGTGCCCCGCCACAGGTCCAGATCTGCACACACAATAACCGTGAGTGAAATTGAGGCCCCTAAAGGAGAAATCCCTGTACTGCACTCCCAGGGACTTGCGTAGCTTTGATAATCTCCTTGGGTCAGATATTTTGCAGTCCAACCCAGTGAAGGAGTAGTGGTGGCAGAGATACCACACCCTAGTCACAGCTCCCTGTGTGAAAATGCCCAGCCCGGCACCCTCACAGTCTTGTGCAGCCTCCTTAACTTCCTGGGTATGAGACTTTGAGATACATCCCAGCAAAGGAGTAGTGGCAGCTGAAATTACAACAGACTCGAGATACAGAGCACCCTAAGTGAAGTCGTAGTGACCCAGGGAAGGCAAAAAATTCTGAAATCATGGAAAAGAGGAACAACAAGAGAGCAAAGAATGCCCACAACCCCATATTATCAGAACCTGATAACACAGAAATTCAATTCAAACTATAAACATTCAATTAGAACACATGTAACAGAGGACATGGACAAAGCCTGAGGAACAAAAGGTTCCAAAAGAGTTAAAGGAGATTTCACAAAAGGTTGAATTCTCCAAAACGCTGGGTGTGACCATTGTCCTTCCAGAATTTGCCCCAGGGGGCTGATCTTAAAAACAAGACCTGTAATCATGGGGCTAATCACAAGACCTGTGATGTCACAAGCCTTCCTTCTGTCTTGCTTATGATTAGTGATTTACATGTCCTTCACTTATACCCCACTATTATTCTTTGGTGTTTATACTTTTCTACTGGGATCTGATGATTAATTTCACTGGAGAAGGGTATAAAATCTTGGTTTTAGAGAATAAACTTTGTCAGTTGCTCATCAGGCAATTGTCCGTGCATTCATTTCAGGGTAGTTGCTCATCAGGCAATTACATTTCAGTACGGCTGCTCAGCAGGTAGCTGTTGCTTTCATTTCAGGACAGTTGGTCATCAGGCAACTGTCTGGTGTTGAGGGAAGCTGCCCATCAGGTAGCTGTTCAGTTTCCCCTCTCAGGTCTCTCCCTCCCAAGTCCTGGAGAAAAATCTCCACAGATGGCGTCGAAGAACAGAGATTTGAAGGAGCCCCAGTTGAGAAGAGGGAGGAGTCCTCTGCAGAAAGATGTTAGCAGTAGGGGAAATCCAGTAAGTAAGAATCCTTTTACAAAATTAGTACATCATCTTTTAAAGCAATACAAGATAAAGATATCACAAGAAGAATTGCAAAATTGCTACGAATTAGCAATAGATTACATTCCTCCGGCTTCCCGAGGAAGGAACTCTAGACGAAGAGATATGGGATAAATTTCGAGAAAATATAATGAAGACCTATCAGCAAGGGGAAAGGATTCCCCCTCAGTGGTGAGTCACTTAGTCTTTCATTATAATTAATATCCAACAAATTGACGGCATGGTTTTTGATATGGAAGTGAAACTGAAAAATTGCTTCATGTCTATAAATTGTCAGAGGAAGATCTAGATCATGCTAAAAAATAGAAGGAGATAATGTTTGCCTCAGAAAGCCCAGGAAAAAAAGTTGGAACGAGTGCCCTGGCACCAGTGCTCGCTTCCCCTTTGGCCCCTGTGGCAAAAATCCATACAACTTTTTGAACAAAGAGTGGATCCAGTTCTGCCAAGACTTATGTCTTTTAAATCTTGGGACTACCTGCACACCTAGCTTTTGCCTTTCCTGTCACTTTTAATCCTGGTCTGCTACAGCAAACTGATTGGAGAAGGTCTAGCTTTGATACAATTTCTTCTTTCAAAAAAAAGACATGCATGCTTTATGGGCTTGTTTCTAATTACTGCATTGAATTCTTGCACTCTTGACCTGAGAACTGGATCCCTTATGATTTCTGTACAGTAGCAAAGATGGTCCTTACAGGACAACAATATTTGCAGTGGCAGACGTGGTTTAGTGAGGAGGCAAAACAAATTATCCATGATCAAATGGCTCGGGGGAAATCCAGCCCTGTTGTCCTATGAGTTACTTTACTGGAATTGGAGCTTGGTTAGACGTAAGAACTCAGGTACAAAATGTACAACCGTGGCAGCTGTATTGGATTTGAAAAGCTGTTGTTATCGCTTGGCAAAAAATTAAAACAAAAACAGGAGAGTCGTTTACAAAATTCTTACAGGGACCCACCGAAGAATATAGTTCTTTTAATTAAAAACTGCGGGATTCAGCCGGGCGTGGTGGCGCACGCTTGTAATCCCCGCGCTTGGGAGGCTGAGACAGGAGGATCGCGCAGGTTCGAAGCCAGCCTCAGCTGGTTTAAGAGACCCTGTTTCCAAATAAAATATAAAATAGGTCTGGGAGTGTAGCTCAGAGGTAGAAGGCCCCTGGGTTCCATTCCCAGTGCCACCAAAAAAAAAAAAAAAAAAAAAAAAACTGTGGGATTCTATTAAAAGTTAAAAATAAATAAATAAAAATAAAATATAAAAGGAATACAAAATTGTCAGAAACGTTGATTAGACAACTAGTTTTCAATAACATTAATAAAGATTGTCAGGCAGCTATTTGGCCCATTAAGAAAAACAGGAATTATTTAAATTATATAAAAACATGTCAAAACATAAAAACAGTAAGACATAATGCCCAGATAGAGGCAACTGAAATAAAAAAGGATGCAAAACATGAGTAAACAAAAGTATTTTAATTATGGAAAGCTAAAATATATAAAATAAAGAAAGTAAAATTTTAAAAAAAGGTACAAGCAAAAAAAGATGGACAGAAGGGAGGAAAACAGCCACTCCCTAGAATATGCCCTAGGTATAAAAGAGGGAAATATTCAAAATAAATACATAAACAAATAAATAAATGAATAAAAATAAATGTGATCCAAATTTGATAAGGATGAAAGCAAATTACAAAAAAATCAGGAAAACTAATAGGCGGTGTTCTCTCAGCCCCAAACAAAATGAGAGACAATTTTCTGAACAGGAGCTTAAAATTAGAAAATTTTTTTAAAAATATAACCATCAAAAATAAGACCACTCCTATAACTTTGTCAGATATAATGACACTTACTGTGACCAGGCAAGGGAGTGCTGCTATAGACTTATCAGCACCTCATTCTCAACAATTATTAGTTATTAATAATCCTCATAAAATAAATCTTGAATATGTGGGTCTAATTCCAAAAAATACTGTAGGGCTAATTCTTGGTTACAGCAAAAATACCTTAAAAGGCCTCTTTGTGCATAATGGTGTAATTGATGAGGATTATACAAAAGTAATTTCTGTCATGATACATGGTTCCAATAATATAGAGATAAAGAAAAATATCTCTTAATTCCTAATTCTTCCCTATATCTAACCTAATACCAAAAATAACAAAAAATACAAAAATAGTAAAATATAAAAATAAATTAATGTCTTATAGACCCTAGAAAAAAGAATTTTCAGCAAAGCACAAAAATTTAAAGCATTTCTTTCTTTAATTTTGTAATTCTTTACTGTGAAATAGCTCAAAATATCAGTTTTGTTCTCAGTAATAAAATTAATAACTTAATAAGAGAACATAATTTAGATTATAAAATTTTTGCTTTAAAAAAATTCCTTAAACAGTAAAAATAAAATAATAAAAATAATAAATAAATAATAGAGAATGTTAATTGATCTAAAAAATGTTAAGAAAACTCTTCAACCCATGGGTGCATTACAGCCAGACATACCTGCCCTACCCATGGTACCTACCCATGGGGGATTACTATAATTGATTTAAAAGATTACATCTTCTTAAAGATGGTCAAAAATCTGTTTCTACTCTTCCCTCTCTTGATAATGTTCGGCCTGTAAAATGATTTCAGTGGAGAGTACTACCTTAGGATATGGCTAACTCTCTAACTATGTATCAATATTATGCTGATACAACTTCACAGCCTATCAGAAAATTGTGCCCAAAGGCATACATAGTCCATTATATGGATGATGTTTTACTTGTTCACCCTAAAAGGAAACCCTACTTAATCTTCTTAAAGAAACAGTTCAAACCTTACACGCTCAGAGTTTGAAAATCGCCCCAAAGAAAATTCAAACTATGCTTCCTTACAATTATCTAGGTTATTTAGTACCAAAGATTGCCCGAATAGACATCCCAGCTAATTGTACTCCAGATAACAAACAAAAATTGTTAGATATTAATTGGATTCAACCCACTTTAGGAATTTCAAATTATGCCTTACAACATCTTTTTGCCACCTTAGAAGGAGATCCTTCCTTAAATGGTCCATGGGTGCTTACTGCCCAGGCAAAACAAAAGCTAAATTTGATAAAATAAAAAATCTCCGAGGCGTGCGTTCAACGATTACAGCTAACAAAAAAAATAAGATTATTGATTATGGGCACTTCCAATATACCTACAGAAATTATATTTCAGGAGGATAAGCCATTAAAATGGGTGTATACCCACCATAAGGGGTCAAAAACAATCACCCCTTATATTAAGCATGTGTCTACGTTGATTGTTTTAGGCAGAAAAAGGATTATTTCTCTTTCTGGATATGATGCTGAGTTTATTACTGTGCCATTTAACAAAGAAACTTCCCATAGTCTTCTTAATATTTATACTTCATTACAAATTGCTTTGGCTAATTTTGTTGGTGATATTACTTTTCATTATCCTCAAGGAAAGTTATGAAATTTCCTCACTAGATGTGACTGGATTATTAATTCTATTGTTGTTTCACAACCTATTCCTAAAGCTCCTTCTTCTAAACAACAGAATGCTGATGTTTATGGTCTACATTTAAAATTACAAATCCCAACCCTTTACCAGACTACCCAGAAAAATGAATTGTTTGCTTTAATTGCCTTGTTAGAAAGATGTTCTTGTGCCTTAAATTTAATATCTGATTCAGCCTGTGTAGTTAACTTGTTTCCTGGTATAGAGACCCTATATATTCCTAACAGCCCTGCGCCTATTACGTAACTTTTTCTCAGGCTCCAGTATTTAATCAGAAGTCGGCCTGCATCCTTTTACATTACCCATATCAGATCTCATACTAATCTCCCTGGCCCGTTAACACAAGAAAATGCAAAGGCCGACGCCCTTTTAGGAGCAATTTTTTCCTTCCTCATAAGAAACATATGTTTTTTTTTTCACTCTAATGCCAAATCTAATGCCAATAGGTTACATGTAGCATATAAAATCCCCTTTTCTCAGGCCAAACAAATCGCCCGGGGTTGCCCGGTATGCCAGTATACCAGCCTTTTCATCTAACAGAACAATCTGCGGGTGTCAACCCTAGGGGCCTAAAACCTAATGATCTTTGGCAAGTAGACTTTACTCATATTTCTTTACCCCTTTACTCATTAGCTCTGGTAATTATAGATAATTATTATTCTTTCATATGGATAGTACCTACTAAAAGTAAAACTTCTAAAACAACAAAATTAGCATTGATAAATACTTTCCCGATTATGGGAATGCCTCTCCAAATAAAAACAGATAATGGACCTGCTTTTACTTCCAAAGCATTCAAACAATTCCTTATTAAGTAAAATATTTCTCATGTTACTGGGATCCCATACAACCCCCAAGGCCAAACTTTAGTTAAATATGCTAATGCTACTATTAAGCTTCTTCTTAACAAAAGAGGGACAGTGTGGACCCTAGAGAGGCCTTATATACAATTCTTTATATTTAAATTATCTAAATTAAAAAAATTCCTCTGATATCATCAGAGCAGAAAAACATTTCCATACAAAAAAGATAGCATTACAACATCAAGCTATTTGGGTTAAAAGATTACCCTAATGAATGAAAGCCAGGAAAATTATATTTCCTAGGCAGAGGTGATGCTCTTGTTTCTGTAGATAATGGCGAGCTATTCTGGATGCCTGACTAAAAACTCTGGTGGAGAAAGAAAGATAAAAACATATGGTTCCAGCTTCACCAGATGCAGATATCCAAAAAGAAAGCCTACCTGATGTGAGCACAAAGAATCTAAGTAGGAAGGCAGAGACAGTGGTAAAAGAAGCTGGAGAATCGGTAACACCAGACAAGATGTTTTTAGCAATAATTGCCAATCAAATGCAAATCAAAACCACCCTGAGATTTCACCTAACTCCAACTAGAATGGCAATCATTCAAAACCAAACAACAACAGATGCTGGCAAGGATGTGAAGAAGTGGGAACTCTAAGACATTGTTGGTGGGATTGCAAATTAGTGCAACCACTCTGGAAAACAGTATGGAGAATCCTCAGAAGAATGGGAACAAATCTACCATTTGATCCAGCAGTACCACTGTTGGGTATCTACCCAAAAGATAGGAAACCAAACTACCAAACTAATGCATGTGTATCTATGTTCATAGCTGCACAATTCACCATAGCCAAACTGTGTAACCAGCCAAGATGTCCATCAACAGATGAATGGATTACAAAACTGTGGGCTATATACACAATGGAATTTTACTCAGCCATGGAAAAAATACAATTGTGGTATTTTCAGGGAAATGGATGGATCTTGAGGACATTATGCTAAGTGAGATTAGTCAGTCACAAAAATCCATTAATACCACAAACTAAATTACATTACATTTAAAGATAAACAGTATGTGTACCAACTACTTTAGCATTAATCATAAAAAAGCACAGAGCCAGTTTGTTCCTAGTGAGCAATTTCACAAAGTTCAAAATATGAAACAGAAATTCGCATATGATAATTTGAACATGATTTCACTGCAACAGTTGAGAAAACATTGTTTGAATTCCTCCACAGCTTTCTCAGGGCCCTGAGTATGTGCAAAAGGCTTAATCACCTCCAGTTATTTGGACACAGACAATGGCAAATCAGTGGTCTTTGCAGCCATGCCCTTGAGGAGCTGGTAGCCAGAACCTGAGAGGACAATGGGAGAACTTGGGCTCATTCCTGGAGGTATGAACACTTTGGGTGTTCCCATGTATACCCACGAACATAGGTGGAACATGTTGAATGGCAATGACCACTGCATGCAGGTCCAAAGCAGGGCCAAGGCCTCGAGGGAGATACCTCTTTGATGGTTTGGAATTGTTGGTGATTTTTAGGGCCACTTGCAGACCTTTACTCTAAAGCTGACCTGTGTTGTATCTTGGAGGCCAGGACTTCTTCCCCTAGGTGCTGGCACCAAATCTTGGTCCAAAGGCATCCTTCCTAACAGAACTCACCTGATTAACAGTAAAGAGTGAGGGCAGCCCTCATAAGGACCACCACCAGCTTAACGTTGAGGCATCTGCTCTTGCTGGTTTCTTTATCTGTTCCAGAGATGAAGGAATTTCTTTGGAGGTGAGCACCCAGAGCTTCTCTATTTATTCTCCACACAGCCTCCTTTATTCCTCCAAAGAAGGAGGAAGTGTGCTGCGGGATCAACCTGGGATTTGACCGGGAAAGAGTTGCGCACATCCAAGAAAAGCAGCAGCCTCTGATCTCTGCACAAATTAGCGGGTGGTGAATTTGGGCCCAAGACAATTTTGAGATTGCAACAGTGACACGTGACCTTGGATAAAAAGGAAGTGAAGAGGCTTTACTTAAATTATAAGTGAAGCCGGGCGTGGTGGCGCACGCTTGTAATCCCCGCGCTTGGGAGGCTGAGACAGGAGGACCGCACGGGTTCGAAACCAGCCTCGGCTACTTAGTGAGGCTCTCAGCAACTTAGTGAGACCTGTTTCCAAATAAAATATAAAATAGGTCTGGGAGTAGAGCCTGGAGGTAGAAAGCCTCTGGGTTCCACCCTCAGTACCACAAAAGAAAATAAAAAGAAAAGAAAAATAAATAAATTATAAGTGAAGTACAATACCATGCACTTGGGCTCTCATCATTGGCCATATCCATATTGTGTTTTTCTTCTATTCCTGCTTCCCTTCTTCACACTCCTCCTTTGCCTCTTTTTGTAACATCCTCATCTTTTTCTGCTTTCGCTTTTCCTTATTCTTCAAAGTAAAAGCAGCTTCCTGACCTGTGTGTCTAGTCCTCGTTTCATCACTCAGCTAGGAGAGCTGCAATACTGCAATGTCCAGAGGACAAATTCACTTTAAAAAGTAAAAAAAAAAAAAAAAAAAAAATTCAACAACCATGATTGGAAAGCAATTATCCTGGATGACAGTCCCTTTTGTGAGCCTCTTTTAATCTTCACAATAGTAATTCTCTATGTAGAATACTAGATAAGTTATCCTCCCATCTGGTACTCTGCGGCAAGTAAACGGAGGCACTAAGCAAACAGGACACTAGGGCAAAAGACACGCCTTGGTGGTTCTGAGTGAACTGGAAACTGTCGTCACCTTCCTACATGGTAGATGTATCATTTCACCCTAGCTACAGCAAATAATACATGAGAGATTCAGTAAAACTTCCTCAAGATACAAATAATAATTAGCAGAACCCAGATATGACAGCAGACCCTTGGTGTCTGGAAACTGCTCTCCGTTCCATTTCTCTCCTCAGCCTGACCCTCAGGAACGATCACATGTGCATAGATGGACACGTGAGGCCTTGACTCCACTGCTGCTCACCACAACAAGAGTTGGGGCTGCTGCTATGATCATTTTTTGATTATTAATGTGATCTTGTTCTATCCACCTCTTCTTTTCTTCTTCCCCTTCTACTGTACTTCTTCCTGGTTCTCTGCTTCTTACTCTTTGTCTTTGTGTGTGGGGGGGGGGTGGGGTTTACTGGCTATATCTCAGCCCTATTTTTTATTCTTTATTTTGAAACAGGGTCTCACTGAATTGCAAAGGGCCTCACTAAGTAGTAGCTGAGGCTGTCCTCGAACCGAGGATCCTCTCTCCCGAATGCTGGGATTACAAGTGTGTGCCACCACACATTTAGATTGTGCTTGGGGCCCCACCACCACCATTCCCCTTCTCCCCTTCCCAACAATGAGTGTCCCGGTTAACCATGCTATATTTATACTTTTACACATATTCGGATGTAGCTCCTCCATTGATCAACCTCAGCCTTCTTCCTCTCCTATCCTTCTATTCTAGCTTTGCAAAGAGAAGGGACATATGTTTTCTCTAATATGCCCAAGCTAGAGATAGTTCTTTTAATGTCTTTGTGTTGCTTCCAGGATCCAAATCCATGTTTGTGCCAATTCTAAACAGCCATCAACTAAAATAAGTTAATTCATAGATTTTTAATAGACTGAATTTGTGCGGTTGAATTAATCTGGTAATTCATGCAAACAAACCACTTTCAGTGAGAGTTAACTATTTAGTTCTCCTAAAAACTTAAATCAGCTTTCAGCAAAACATGTCTATGAGTGTGAGAAGAGTGCCTCCCAGAGGGCCATTGTGGTATTGCATGGAGTCCAGTTATTTGATTAGTCCAGGACACAAAGTGAAGAAGTTTTCACATCGAAAAAGAAAAACAGAGCTCCGAATCCTAACCACTAGACCACCACACACAATGGAATTCTATTCAGCGATAAAGAAGAACAAAATCATGCCATTCGCAAGAAGATGGAAAGATCTGGAGAACATTATGTTAAGTGAGATCAGCCAGGCACAGAAAGAAAAGGGACATATGCTCTCTCTAATATGCCCAAACTAGGGAGTATTAGGAATACCAGAAGGACTTCTGATAATGGAGGGGAAATCTCACCCTTTCACCTGCCGTGCTTGAGATCCCTTGACCCATATATCTAAAAATGCCCCAGAGATTGGGAGAAAAATGACAACTGTGGGATACAGCACATCGCAGTAGCTGTAACAAATGAAAATCAACTAATGAGAAGGCAGTTCCTTGACAAGAAAAACAAAGCATCAAAGATGCATAAGAAATTAAAACACAAAAAAGAGAACCACATTGCCATAAAATCAAGTAGTCAGAACATGAGATAGTAAAGAGCCTGAGTGTGTGACTGACTCAGTGAAAGCCACCACTGAGGAGGCCCTTGCCATCGTGGGCCACCCTTCTGAGCTGCAACTACTGGCTAACTAAATTGAATAGACACTGCACAAAAGAGATACAAAGGGGCAATAGATACATGAAAAAAAATGTTCAACATCATTAGCCATTAGGGATATGCAAATCAAAACTATACTAGGGCTCAGTGAAGAAATAAGACTTCCGGGATGATGGTGACCGAGAAAAGCGGGGCTTAAGAGCCCCGCTAACAACAAACCTCCATTACCACAAAATCAGCGCCTTTCATAGCCAGAAAACACCATCACCAGTGAAACAAAAAATCACCAGGCTCCAGAGAGAAAGCGGACTGAGAACAGAGCCACAGAGGAGATAACCGGCCTATCGCCCGAGGACGCGGCAGACGCAGCGGCAGCAGCGCCATATTACCGGCACCGGCGAATTCACAGGACGGCTACAGCAAGCCGAGGTGAGCCACTGCGGAACAGCCAGGCGGGATTTCTCCGCGCAGAGAGCATCTAAAGTTCCCAGTGGCCGAGCTCAGCACACGCTGCAGGGATTCAGAGTGGAAACCAAAACCAAGAAGAAAAACACCAGCCCCACAGCCGAGGGCGTAGCAGCGGCGCCATATTGCCACCGGCGGCAGCAGCACCGAATGCAGCGAGGCCAGTACAGCTACATCTGCGTACTCAAGAACAGTGAGTCAAATTGCGGGCCACAGAGGAGAAATCCCAGTACTGTTCTCCCTGGGACTTGACCCAGTGGGGGAGGGGCGGTAGCAGAGATATCACACCGTAGGAGAACGTGCAACCTGGCACCCCCCACAGTCTAAAGCAGCCTCTATCGACTCTCTGGGTCGGAGACTCTGTGATACAACCCAGTAAAGGAGTAGTGGGGTCTGAGATACTACTGACTCGAGATCCAGAGCACATTAAGTGAAGTCATAGTGACCCAAGGGAAGAACCCAGAGAAGGCACAAACATCCAAAATCATGGGAAAGAGGAATAATACTGGAGCAATAAATGCCCACAACCCCACAACATCAGAACCTGATAAAACTGAAAATCAGAGATTTCTAGAAGATCAAATCAGGAAAATAACTGTAGAAATAATAGAGGTGCTTCAAAAAGAACTCAGAGAGAGCCAAAAAGAGATAAAGGATGCAATTAATGAAGTAAAGGCCTCAATTCAAAGCACAAACAACCGATTAGAACACATGGAGAACAGAATCTCGCTCTTAGAAGATGACCATTCCAAAAATGAACGCATAGTTTCTAATATAGAAAAAAATATCCGACAGCAGGAATCTGATATTGAAGAAATATGGGCCCATTTTAAGAGAGCTAACCTAAGAATAATTGGAATAGAGGAGGGAAAAGAAAGTGAAACCAAAGGGATCAACAATCTCTTCAAGGAAGTAATAGCAGAAAATTTTCCAGACATAGAGCAAGAGGTCGATACACAGATCCAGGAAACTTATAGAACTCCCTTTAGACAGGATCGGAGAAGAGGATCCCCACACCACATAATTGTCAAAATGACCAATGTGGAAGCCAAGCAGAGAATCTTAAAGGCAACAAAAGCAAAGGGCCAACTGACATTCAGAGACAAACCAATTAGAATCACTCCAGACTTCCCAAACCAAGTTATGAGAGCCAGAAGGGCTTGGAGTAACATATTCCAAACTCTGAAAGAAAACAACTTCCAGCCAAAAATTTCCTACCCAGCAAAACTTTCTATCAAATTAGAAGGAGAAATAAGAAGCTTCCATGACAAACAGAAACTGAAGGAATTTATGTCTTCAAAACCAGCACTAGAGAAAATACTCAAAGAGATTAACTACAAAGAAGAAATAGGTAACACACTCCAGAACTAGAGAAACAAGATTTTCCATCCAACAAACAACTAAGATTGGTTATCTGTGGAGATTCATTATTTATGTTAGTCTTTTACCTATCTCTAAAGGGTATTGTTTGCCTTTATTGTTGTTAATTTCTAGGATTCCTAGTTGGAATATTAATACACCCTCAGATATAGCATTTGGAAATATTTTATCCCATTCTATTAGTAACTGTTAACTCTGTTTACATTGTCTTTGGATATACAATTTTTTTAGGGAGTTTGTATACTCCTCTGTTGCCTGTGCCTTTGAAATCATAACCAAGAAATCACTGCCAATTTCAATGTTGTGAGGTTTAATGACCCAGATTTTCTCCTAAAAGTTTATAGTCTTAAGATTTATATTTAGGTCTATTATCTATTTTGAGTTAATATTTGTATATGGGATTAGGTAAGGGTCCAATTTTATTCTTTTCCATGTAATTATTATTTTTTAACAATATTTAGTTAAAAGATTAATATTTCCACCACCAAATGTTCGTGGAAACCTTGTCAAAAATAACTTGACAATATAGGGAAGAATTTAGCTCTAGGCTTTTATTTAACTTTAATGGTTTATATATCTGCCTTTAGAATAGTACTACACTGTTTCAATTATTGTAGCTTTATATGATTTGAAATCAGAAAATATGTATCTTCTAGCTTTGTTCTTTTTCAAGATCGTTTTGGGTACCTAGAGTCCATATTCCATATTAGGATAGATTTTTTTCTGAAAAATAAATATATAAATATATGATAGTTTCACCTAAAAAATAGAAAAAAATATTCTCTGGTAAGAAAGAAAGCAAAAAGAAATATTGAAATGTTATCTTTAAGTCATCAAAAGCTTGGTATCAGACAAATGAAACTGTTATGTGAGATTATCATTTTTAATTTTAGATAAATTGCCATAATACTAGATATCAACTACTAAGCCAAGCATGGGAGGGAGGGATAGGGAGAGAATGGGGTGGGGATTGGGTGGGGGCTGACTGGGAAAAGTGTGCATGTATGTCTACAAAAGTATGTATCCTACTATGATGTATGAATACAGTGCACCAATAAAAATAAATAAATTAAAAATAAATAAAAAATAAAATAAATAAAAAAATAAAAAAACTATACTAGGGCCGGCATTGGAGCCTTCTGTGAGGCAAGGCCGCTACTGAGGCCTCCGAGGCTGGGATCGGAGCCTGCCGAGGGGTTAGGCCAGTGCTGGGGCCAATGGCCGGCATCAAAGCCTGCTGTGAGGCAAGGCCGCTACTGGGGCCTCCGAGGCCGGGATCAGAGCCTGCCGAGGGGTTAGGCCGGTGCTGGGACCAGCGAGGCCAGGATCAGAGCCTGCTGTGAGGCAAGGCCAGTGCTGGGGCCTCCAAGGCCAGGATTGGAGCCTGCTGAAGGGTTAGGCCGGTGCCGGGGCCAATGGCCAGCATCGGAGCCTGCCGTGAGGCAAGGCCACTACTGGGGCCTCCGAGACCAGGATCGGAGACTGCCAAGGGGTTAGGCCGGTGCCAGGGCCAATGACCAGCATCAGAGCCTGCCATGAGGCAAGGCCACTACTGGGGCCTCCGAGACCGGGATCAGAGCCTGCCAAGGGGTTAGGCCGATGCCAGGGCCAGTAGCCAGCATTGGAGCCTGCCATGAGGCAAGGCCGGTGCTGAGGCCTCCGAGGCTGGGATCAGAGCCTGCCGAGGGGTTAGGCCAGTGTTGGGTCCAGCAGCCTGCATCGGAGCCTGCTGTGAGGCAAGGCTGCTACTGAGGCCTCCGAGGCCAGGATCGGAGCCTGCCGAAGGGTTAGGCCGGTGCCGGGGCCAGAAAGGCCTGGGTCGGAACCTGCTGTGAGGCAAGGCTGGTGCTGGGGCCGCCAAGGACAGGAGAGGAGTCTGTCGAGGGGTTAGGCCAGTGCCAGAGTCAGCGAGCCTGGGACGGAGCCTGCCTTGAGGCTAGGCTGGTTCTGGGGCCATCGAGGCCGGGATCAGAGCCAGCTGAGGTGTTAGGCTATTGTGGGGGCCAGCAAGGCCAGAATCGGGGCCTCCCATGAGGCAAGGCCACTGCTTCAGCCAGCGAGGTCTGGATCAGTTCACCGGGTAGCCAGGCCACTACTGGGGTCGTCAAGAGTGGGATTGGTACTTGCAACGCAGCACAGAGAAATATCACAGAAAATAAAAAACAGATGCTTCCCCTAATCAGCAATAACTAGGAGGAAAGGGGCAACAGGAAGAGGTCAAGTTATAGAAAGAGCCCTATAGTGAAGCAATTAAGGTGACCAATCAGAGGGCATGGGATAGGGGAGGATGGAGCCTCTTTAAAACACAGGAGGTACATAAACAAATGTATCAAAGTTAATCACCAAACAAGCATGGGATAGAGGGAGGGGGAGGGAATGGTATGGGGAGTAGATGAGGGCTAATTGGATGATGTGTGCTTGTATATCCTCTCAAGTCTTGTATTCCAATGTGATATATGATTACAATGCACCAATAAAAATAAATTAAAAAAATACTATACTAGGATTCCATCTAACCACAATCAGAGTGACAAGCATAAAGAAGTCAAATAACAACAAATGCTGGTGAGGATATGGAGAAAGAGGAACTCTTTTACACTGTTGGTGGGAGTACAAACTCTCATAGTTCAGCCACTATGGAGATCTGTGTGGAGATTCCTTAGAAAACTGGGAATGGATCCATATTATCCAGCTATACCACTTCTGGGTATCTTTCCAAAAGGGTCGAAATCAAAGAACTATAGTAACATATGCATACCCATGTTCATAGCAACATAATTCATAATAGCCAAAATATGGAACAAACCTAGGTCTCCATCAACAGATGAATGCATGGCAAAATTATGGGAAATACACACAATGGAATTCTACTCAGCAATAAGGAAGAACAAAATCATGTCATTCACAAGAAGATGGAAAGACCTGGAGAACATTATGTTAAGTGAGATCAGCCAAGCACAGAAAGAGAAGGGACATATATTTTCTCTGATTGCCCAAACTAGGAAGTATTAAAGATACCAGTGGGACTCCAGATAATGGAGGGGAAATGTCAGCAAAGCTAGAAAGGAAGGGTATGAGAGGAAGAAGGCTGAGGTTAATTAATGGAAGAGCTACATTTGAATATGTGTGTAAGTGTGAATGTAACTTGGTGAACTTGGACACTCATTGTTGGGGGGGAAGGGAAAGTAGGGTGGGGGCACCAAGCACTGTCTAAATGTACGCCATTTTCAATATGATCCACATAAAAAATAAAAATTGAAACGCATCAACATATGAAAAAAAGAAAATACCACTTAGAAAAAGCAAAGTTCAAGTCCATTTCCTCAGATTATTGACTCCATTTCTAGTCTACAGAAAGCTCAGCTGTGCTGTGCTCACCTCCAGTGGTCTCTGGGATTTAGAGTACTAGAGACTGAGCTACCTCGATCTCTCAGCAGCAAAGTCATTGTTATTTGAAAGCCTCAATTTTTATTGAGTATCTCATGTTTTCCTCTTCTTCTTGAGAAGAAGAATTTTACTTTATGTTTCTATAAGTTTTTCTTTTAAAGGTACCCCTATAATTGGAATCATACTGTATTTACTTGTTGCATTAATGAGAATATCAAGATTGATTCATGTTGTAGCATCTGACAGTCTTTCTTTTCTTTCAGAGGCTACAGAGTATTCCACTGTGTGTGTCTGTGTGTTTCGTGTGTGTGTGTGTGTGTGTGTGTGTGTGTGTGTGTGTGTGTGTGTATTTTTCTTTTGCCATTAATATGCAGTCAAGAATTAGAATGTCTCTACCTCATGGCTACTGTGAGTTATGCTTTTTTTTTTTTTGCTATGACTTTCTAATATACCTTCTAGGACTCTATTTTTATTTCTCTGGGATATATAACCAAAAATGGAATCACTTGATCATATTGTGTTCCTATGAACAAGGCCTCTCCTCTGTATATATCATAGCCCAAACATACAATTCAGGGTTGGTTTTTTTTTTTTTAGTACTGAGAATAAAACCCAAGAGCATCCTACCTCTGAGCTACACCCTCAGGCCTTACTCTGTTCTTATTTTTGAAACAGGGTCTCACTGCATTGCAAAGGGCCTCAAGAAGTGTCTGAGGCTGTCCAGGAACTGCGATCTTCCTGTCTCAGTCTCCCAAATGCTTGGATTACAAGTGTGCATCACCATGCCTGACTTTTAATTCAGTTTTTTCATGGTAACCATGTTAACCTTTCCACTGAAACTTAGATTGGACCATGCAGCAAAGCTCAGATTGAAACAAAGACTTGATCCATGAGGCTAAGACAATAAGGAAACGGTTTCACAGAGAGGGTTAGCCATGAGCAAAGGGCTTCTTAAAAACTCCTGATTCCCTGGCATCAGACACCTCAGAGCTTCTTGTGAGAACTGAACTGGGTCTTTTAATCATTCTATTAGTTCCTTGGGGTGAAATGGCCTGATTGTCAAGTAAGCTCTCTTTTAGGACACAGAAATTGGAAGTATGTCTCTGTTGCCAATTGCATCCCTGAAGAAAGATGCTGACTTCAGAGTGATGCCACTGGAGAAAGTTTGGAGCAATTGTTTCACCCTAAGAAATACTACACCCACAAGAAAATAAAATACCTAGGAATAAACTTGACCAAGGAGGTAAAAGATCTCTACAAAGAAAATTATAAAACACTGAAAAAAGAAATCGAAGATCTTAGAAGATGGAAAGATCTTCCATGTTCATGGATTGGCAGAATAAATATCATTAAAATGGCCATCCTCCCAAAAGTGATCTACAGATTTAATGCAATGCCCATTAAACTACCAAGAGCATTCCTCACAGACATAGAAAAATCAGTCCTTAAATTTATCTGGAACAACAAAAAGCCCAAATAGCCAAGGTAGTTCTCAGCAACAAAAACCATGCAGGAGGAATCACAATACCTGACTTTAAACTATACTACAAAGCCATTGTAATAAAAACAGCATGGTACTGGCAAAAGAACAGATATATAGACCAATGGAGCAGAATAGAAGACCCAGAAACAAGTCCACACACTTTCGGCCAATTGATTTTTGACAAAGGGGCCAAAAACATACACTGGAAAAAAGATAGCCTGTTCAACAAATGGTGTTGGCAAAACTGGTTAACCATATGCAGAAAATTGGATATTAATCCCACTTTTTCACCCTGTACAAAAGTCAACTCACGATGGATCAAAGACTTGGATATTAAACCAGAGACATTGAAGCTCCTTGAAGAGGGCATAGGTCCAACACTACAACACATAGGCACAGACAAACATTTCCTCAGCAAGACCCCATAGGCACAACAAATTAAAAGGAGAATCAATACATGGGATTGCATGAAACTGAAGAGCTTCTGTTCAGCAAAGGAAACTATCAAGAACCTCAATCGAGAGCGAACAGAATGGGAGAAGATTTTTGCCACCTACACCACCGATAGAGGACTAATATCTAAAATATACAGAGAACTCAAGAAACTCAACATTAAGAAAACAAAGCATCCAATAACAAAATGGGCAAATGAACTAAATAGACACTTCACAAAAGAAGAAATCCAAATGGCCAATAAATGCATGAAAAAATGCTCAACATCACTGGCAATCAGAGAGATGCACATCAAAACTACCCTGAGATTTCACCTAACTCCAACTAGAATGGCCATCATTCAAAACACAAACAACAACAGATGCTGGCGAGGATGTGGAGAAGTGGGAACTCTAAGACATTGTTGGTGGGATTGCAAATTAGTGCAACCACTTTGGAAAACAGTATGGAGAATCCTCAGAAGAATGGGAACAAATCTACCATTTGATCCAGCAATACCACTGTTGGGTATCTACCCAAAAGAAAAGAAACCAAACTACCAAACTAATGCATGTGTATCTATGTTCATAGCTGCACAATTCACCATAGCCAAACTATGGAACCAGCCAAGATGTCCATCAACAGATGAATGGATTACAAAACTGTGGGATATGTACACAATGGAATTTTACTCAGCCATCAAAAAAACTCAATTACATCATTTTCAGGGAAATGGATGGAACTGGAGGACATTATGCTAAGTGAGATTAGTCAGTCACAAAAAATAAGAAATCAGATGTTTTCCCTAATATGTGAGAGTTATGGAGAAATGGGTCATAGGAGGAACTCTTGAAAGAGGAAATCCTATGGAGGAGCAAACAAGACAACCTAAAGGAGGAGAAAGGAGGGGGGAAGAGGAAAATCTCTAAAACACACAATGTACTTAAACATATCGAAGTCAATCACTAAGCCAAGCAAGGGAGGGAAGGATGGGGAGGGAATGGGGTGGGAATTGGGTAGGGGTTAAATCAGCGATGAGTAAATGTTTGTACACACAAGTTTGTTACCCCAATAAGTTGTATGAATATAATGCACCAATAAAAAAAATGAAAAAAAAAGAAATACTACAAATAATAGATGCAGTCAAGAATGTTTTAATGTCCCTTTATGGTAAAGAAGGTGGGAACCTGAGGCTAAAAGGAAAGATCTTCTGAGTGGATAACATTCAGCCAATTGAAATAAGTGTGTTTGGCTATAAGACATGTAGAGGGGTTAAAATTATAATACAATTACTCTCCTATGAACAAAGCCCAACCACCCAGCTACCCTGGTCCCCAGATCTATTTTATACATATAAGAAGCCATCTGTGTCTCAGAAGCAAGAAAAAAAAAAGAAAGATAAGATATGAGTAACAAAGCTCAGAGACAAACTAAAGCTCTATAAATCATTTGGGGAGAGTATTAAGTCGTCACTTTAAGGACAGGATGGAGACACCACAGGGGAATTCTTGTGGGATCTTCCCTAGAAGAAGATTAGAAGGAGAGTGGAAATTGACACTGATGGATGGTATGTGCCTTCCTCAGGGAGTAGGGCTGCAAGCCAGGCCTTGTGACCTTCTACATGCCTCTGTGGGTTGGACCAGGGAGTCTTACTAGGTACAAATAGCCCTGGGCTCCACAGATTCCACAGGCTTTTGTGCTTGAATCCAGATCTCTCATCTGTTGCTAAAGCTCAAAGCTCAAAGCAAATCAAGGAACATGCGACTATTTAGAACCTTTCTGCTGGTCACTCTGGCTTTTTGCTGCTATAAAGGTGAGATTAGCACCAGCCCCTGGTAAGTCCTCAGCTCTGAATACTAGGTAAAGCTATCTGGGGTTGGGGGTTAGAGCTTGTGCCAACCCAAATCGAAACTTTATCATGCATTAGTGAATCTTCCTTAGAGCTCAGAGTTCACTTAATAAATTTCTCAATACTTAGAAAAGTATAGCAAGAAACACTGAAGGCAAATCTCAGAAATTTTGACTGGAGATTCACTCTCTCCATGTGATCTATGTTCTGAGTGCAGCACAACGTGAGGAAGTTTTTCGTGTACAGTTGGGCTCTGACATGGTACTAGAATTTTTACCTTGGCCAAAGTCTCACCCTTTCTAAGCCCCCTCTCATCATCTGGGCGCTCATAGCCTCAAGACTAGAAAAACATTAGCAACTACTAGAATTCTGTGAGATAAAATACATCAAGAGTTGGGTCTCATGTACATAGATAATATCTATGACTACCAGTTGTTTTCCTCCTCCAGGGCTTTTAGGTGCCAGATGAGCCCACAGATTCTTTCCTACTAAATTCAGACTCATGAAATGCTGCTGTCCAAGAAGTAGCATCCAGTGCTCTCTGAATCTTTACATTATAAGCCCAAAAATGGGCTCTGGGAAAAAGCACACTTGATATGAACAGGTGTGATATGATAGTTCTCTGGGAGTCCAAAATTTTGTGTAGCAAAATTGATACTATTATTGAGATACAGTCGCTATTTTACAGATTTACTGGGAGCCATGCAACGATATTTTATATATGTGTCTGCCTTGGGTATGGAGGCAGAGTCTCAGTCTTTCCCTTTTTCCCCTGTCTTCCTGTTTCTCTGTGTTGCCTGTGATCCTACCCTCTCCAAATTCTTTCCACAGTATAAGGGGGTCACATTGGACCCATTTGTACACCTTTTGAACATGGTAGCTGGAAAAGCCTTGGGAATTTGTGAGAATGCAGATAAGAAAAATAATTTCTTCCATGAACACAGTTCCCAGTACGGTCAGGAATTTACCTCTCTTCCCTTCTCTCACATTCTACAGTGATGGGACATCAGTGCTGAAGAAAGGCCTGACCATACATTTCTGTTTTCGCTTCTAATATTAAAACTGTTTCAAAAATATTAGATTTTAGCACTAACTGTATCCAGTTGAATAATCAATCTTCTTCAACTAAATATCAAAATATCACCTCCACTCATTTGAAGTTTTATTTATTCTCCAGATTTGCTTTTCTGATCACTCAACTGGCAGACAAAAGTTAGCTATGTCAATTCTAGAAAAAAAAAATTCAGCAAATAACAGGAACCACCACAAAAAAAATGTGTCTCTTTAAAAATAATAAGCCTAAATAGCAGCCGGGCGTGGTGGCGCATGCTTGTAATCCCAGCATTCCAGAGGCTGAGACCTGGAGGATCGTGGTTCGCGGACAGCCTCAGCTACTTAGTGAGGCCCTCTGCAACTCAGTGAGACTCGGTTTCAAAATAGAATAAAAAATAGGGCAGGGGGTGTAGCTCGGAGGTCAAATGCCCCTGGGTTCCATCTCCAGACCCGCAAAAAAAAAAAATAATAATAATAATAATAATAATAAGCCTAAATAGCTGAATTAGTGGTGAGACAACTGGTTTTCCAGTCCTATCTCTGCCTTCCCTGTGGGATGTTGAGGAAATGACAAGCCGGAACATCTTACATTGTCATCAGAACATTGATGTCATAAGAACATAAAACCTGGGATCCTGTATAGCATAACATCAGAGACCCATGGGTGGAACAACCATTCTTTTACATAAATTTTAATTTTTCTCTCATTTCTCAGTCAGGTATATAGCATGTGAAGACCTTGTTGCTGAAAGAGCTCCATTCTTAAAATACCCTGAATTTTTTTACCATGTGTTCCTTAAAAAATCTGATACACCTTCAGAAGTTGTGGATTCAAAACTGAAAGATTGTGTGAATAAGATGTCATCAGAGAAAAAAGACTTCAATATATTTTCAGTGGTAATGTCCTTATCCTTTATGCACAGATCCTTTTAATCATCCACAAAGCCCAAAATGAGGTTTCGGTCCCTACAGGAGACACAGATGGGAGAATACGCATCTACCATTCTAGTCTTCCCTTCATAACATTTTCTGGGCTGCAGGGAAGATGTTAGCAGCTCGTCTGCTGGATTAAACTCAGGTGCACACAGCCTTCTGGTCAGGCCCTTCCTTCTCATGACAGCTTCCTAGACGTCACTCTGCCCATGGTGTTCTGAGAGCGACAACCTGGCTCCAGACAAGGGTGTTTCATGGTCATGGCCTGCTGCCCCCTTCCTTGACTAGAGCTCTCCTGTGAGTGCTTTCCACTCTCTCACTGGGTCCCAGACACTGTGGGGTGTCATAAAGGACACTGGGAGTGGGAGCAAAAGATGAGAGGACCTGGGGATGGTCGCTGTCAGAGCACAATGTGGTTGAGTGGGTTTAACTGCCAGCTCTGCCAGTCTCCCAACACACACGCCCACAGCTCTTTCCCGCATCTCAGAAATTGATTCACCACTCTAGGGGAAAGGAGAACCCAAACAAAAGAAGAAATATCTCCTGGCTGCTCTGTCTATTCATTCCCCCACTTCTAAAGATATCCAAGCCACTCTATTGGGTCAACTAAGGGAATATTTACTTAAAGTTTGTAAGATTGTTCCTAATGTTCCTAGCTTAGCTGGATATAGTTGCATCATATCTAAAGCCCTAGTTTTTCATACAAACTCTGTATTCTGCATTTCAAAACTGAATTTATTGGGGAGAAAAACTCTGTGGACCTCTTTATTCAGTTTAAAAATGCTATTTCTACTCAATGTATGCATGGCTGAACTCACCATTAATTCTTTATGTGTTTCCCTTCAATCTCAGGCAGAAATTGTGCTAAAATGTATTCAAGATTTGTGAAAATACATTCCTCCCGATTCCACCTTCTTTCAAGGACATCCTGATCTTCATTGCATAATGTATATGTTTTAATATCTTGTTTTAATAAATTACTTGCTTTTGCTTCTCCCCTTGTCTTGTTATTATCTTACAATCTTTGGGCTTACATTGAAAGAGTTTTCATAATAAAATTGCCTGTTTTCTGTCAGTAGGAATCTGTTGTAGATAAAATATCCTGTGACCAATTACCATCTGAGTAGCAAGCGTCCCCAAACCATCTGGCATTACTTTGTTGGTTTTTTAATTCCTATGCCTCTAAGTTAAAATAATGGCTACTGTCATAAAATGGCTCATTTATGGCCACTGTACAAAGTAGATGCTGAGAATTGTCTCCTGGAGAAACATTGCCAAACTCTTCCATCATGTAATCCAGGACAATTACAGATTTTATTACCAAAGCTTCTGTGTTATTCTTTTCATAGAAACAGACCTTCAGTGGCTCAATACTTTGACAAAATGAAGGTCAATTCTTAAATTCTGAAGCTAGAATATTCAAACTTGTATCATAATTAATCTTAGTGTTTTTAATTGTTTTATTTCTTTCATTCCCTCTATTTATAACTTTTCTATCCCTTCTCTGAAACCCAGAGTCTCTTATCTGTATCTCTCCCATGTTGTTCAGGCCTATAGTTTTATTAGAGTCTGTGTCGCCTTAGGCCTTTCAGAGGTACAATGGAACAGAGATCTCTCCTCACACTGAGTTAGCATGAGAAAATATGTGAGTTCATCTAAGTGTGTGTGTGTGTGTGTGTGTGTGTGTGTGTGTGTGTGTGTGAGTGAGTGAGAGAGAGAGAGAGAGAGAGAGAGAGAAGGAGGAGGAGGAGGAGGAGGAGGAGGAGGAGGAGGAGGAGGAGGAGGAGGAGGAAAGAAAGAGTCTACATGTTCTCCTTTCTGAAATTGTATCCCAGAAAATATTGAGCAGTAATTGCTTCTCAATACTCAAGCACTCATTGTCTCTAATCCCCATCCCTGTAACTTCATGAACACATATGCCCTCAGGAAGATTCAGTCTTTTGCTGTTCTTACACCTTTGAGGTAGTGATCTGAGATGTGGTGGGGTGGTGAGACATGGACTGAACATTGAGCTACACAGTCTGGAACTCTCAACTCCTGGTTAGATCCAGTATGTGGAGGGTTCTGGTTTAGGAAAGGACTCAGGGACTTGAATAATGACATCTCATGTCCCACCATGTGTCTCTAAGTCCAAGGGATGTTCCTGAAGCTGCTGTCATAGGAAGGCAGCTCCCTTCTCACTCCTGACCTTAGTGTTATACGAAAGAGGAAATATTTAACCTCGAAGAAAAGGCCTGAGGGCTGAGTGTGTGTGTGTGTGTGTGTGTGTGTGTGTGTGTGTGTGTTAGTAGGGGTGGAACCCAGGGGCTTATCTACCTCTGGGCTATACTCCCAGACCTATTTTATTTTATACTTTATTTTGAAACAGGGTCTCACTAAGTAGCTGAGGCTGGCTTTGAACCTGTGTGATCCTCCTGTCCCAGCCTCCCAAGAACTGGGATTACATGCCCAGCCTGAGGTTGATTTTTTTTTTTTATCAGCAATGGTAGTGATTGCAGAAAGAGACAGTGAAGGAGAATAATAAAAATGGAGAATATTTTGCACACAAATACTATGGAATGCATATGCATCAGAATCATGCAATCAAAATAACAACTTAGTGGTTATCAAAAACTTATAAGTTTCTTTTCTATATGCCAGTCAGTCATTGAGAGAGATAGCTACAAACAAAAGTACTACTTACTGTTAAATAGCACAAAATCTTTCCAATGCCAACTATTTGTGAGTTCAAGCCTGAGGTCTCGTGCAAACCTGAGATGAGTTAAAGCATCGCTGCTTTTTACCCTATTCTTTACTTCTCCACAAAGACACCAGGTCATTTGGGATATAATCTGTGTGTGATTTGTCTTTGTATCATGCCAATCATAGCAGGTGGTCAATATATAATTGTCACAAAGACCCGGGACACTTAGGGGTAGGAGACTTCTCAAACTTTTGAACTTTATTTGAGAAAGAAAAAGTCATTATAGGGGGAGTGGTGAGTTGGCCTGGGCCACCCTCCCCCCTCATGCCATTTTGGCATGGGGCTGTAACTATTTTCTGTATTTCTATTTCCTGTATTTCTATCTTTTTAATAAACTTCTTTTTAAAAAAGAAGGCATTATATTATTCTGAACGTCTTACATCCCTTTATTCTCCCTCTGAGCATGAGTTTTCAAAGAAATTTTTCCTGGGCTTAGTTACTATTATTATTTGGTTCTCTAGAGAATGATCACTAATCAGATATAAGGATGAAAATGAAAGTTTATCAAAACTCACCCTCCTTAATGTGGGGTACCTTTTGCATGAATGAAACTTCTCAGGGGTCCTCCATCTTAGCAGGTGATATGGCAAGCCCATCAGGACTATGGTTCCAGGTAGAGCCCTATGAACTCCTGAGCAAGGATTTTTCTTTTTTCTTGTCAAAGTATCACAGTTTACTTTGTATTGAAGAGCCCCAGCCTTGAACAACTTGTTGACAATACATACTAAGTACATACCTCTCTCACACAAGCTTTCCCCTTGGCATCCTAAGACCCAGCTGAAAGATAGAAATAAAGAGATCACAGGTAATCCCAACAGCAAATAAAGCATTCATGGTTAATTAGGTATGGGTTCATCCTCTGATACTCTCATTTCTTTGTTTTGTTTTTAAGTATCTGAGCCAATTTTTATTTTCTTGTTCCTTTTTTTTAATCTGGCTCTAACTGAACTGAGCTGTGCTTTCTATTACACAAGGCTGTCTTGTCCTCATTTCACCTCAAGGGTTACTTTCTTGTGCCCTCCTTGATCTTAGAAAGGCCCATCTCCCCTCATACCTCTGGACTAGCCCTTCTATGTGCCTAGATCACCCCCAGATCTGCTCTTGGATATTGAGTCCTTATCCACATCTCTGCTACAATGGCACCTCCTCTCCCCCTAAGGAGCTGATCCGAGTTGTTTATAGGACACTGTTCCTATCATTTTATTCTGCTTTTCTTGATCCTTTATATTAAATTATTTGTAGCAATGACCACTTTTTCATCACTTATTTTGGTAAGATTCCTCCTTTTCTTCCTGAGTAGAAGAGCTCCACAAAAGCAACTATATTCACTAGCTTGTTCTTACAACTGAATTCAAAACATATGACGCAGGCCCAGGTCACAGTGAAAGCTCAATAAGGCTGTAATTCAAAATGGATGGATGCATGATTGGATAGACAGACGAAATGTTCATCTATACATAATCATTTATTTATGATTATCTTATAACTGACCATGTAATAGATGCTTTGACTCTAGCATCTGTTATTCTTACAAAAGACTGAGATTCTTTATCCCACCTTACAATAGAATAAGGAGACAGAAGGGCACTTTATGCCTCTGTGTTTCCTCCAAGATCAAAGTCCAAGTTTACATGTAATCAAAACCCATCACTTTCCACCATTAGGCAGTATCTGCCCTATGAAATCACTTATTCTATTTAATATAGCATCATTTGACTTATTGGAAGGACAATTCTAAACTGCTGGCAATTAACTAAAATATAATTCATATATATTTAATTAACTGAATAGGTGGAGTTAAATTAGTAATTAATATAAACAAAAAATTGCTTTTAGTGAGAGTTAACTATTAAGTTCTCACCTAAACCTAAGTCATTTTTCAACAAGAGACATCTATGTATGGGGTAAGTGTGCCTTCCAGTACTGACCCTAGATAGAAAACACAGTAGATGAAGCTTTTTGCACATTGAAACCAAAGGAGAAAAAACAACAAAGCAAAGAAGTAGGAACAAGTAAAGTAGAAGGGAGAATTAATGACGGAAATACTTGCTTTGATATTATGTACATATGTGGGAATACCAATGCCAACCTCAATATCATCTCTGGGAAAAGGGAGGGTGGGGAGGGAGCTGGGGAAAGCTCACCAAGTGCTGCGTGCGTGTTTGTTACCATCACTACGAACTACATGATGATGTGAGACTATAATGTGCCAATAAAAGTGTAAAAGGGGGTAAGAGAAATAGAACAAGATAATACTAATAAGCAAAGCAGTGATTACAGTGCACATTCACGGTACTGCGGAGAGCAACAATGTGCGTACATGTGATCCCCTCTGAGGTGTCGAGAGAAGGATGAAGATGGAACTGAGAGCCGTCTTTGAAGCTAGGAACCTGGAGTCATACCCTGGCTCTGCTAATTACTATTTATATCTTGAGAACGTTTTGCTGAATCCCTCTGTGTGTCATCTGCTGTAGTTGGGATAAAATGATGTGCTTACCTCAGAAGGAAGGAGATGGTACTTTCTACTTCACTCAGAAATTCACAGGTATGTCTTTTGTCCTGTTGTCCATCCGCTCAGTGCCCCTCTGTTCACTGGCCAAAGGATGTCAGGTTTCATACATAGAGAGCTACTTTTAATCTCATAAGATTAAAAGAAGCTCACGAGGGACTGTCATCCAGGAAGTTGTATATAACTGCAGTCTATTCGTGTTTATTGTGGTGGCGCACGCTTGTAATCCCAGCATTTGGGAGGCTGAGATCGGAGGATTGCGGTTCGTGAACAGCCTCGGCTACTTAGTAAGGCCCTCTGCAACTCAGTGAGACCCTGTTTCAAAATAAAAAATAAAAAATTGGGCAGGGGATATAGTTCGGAGGTCAAATGCCTCTGGGTTCCATCCCTAGACCCGCAAAAGAAAAAAAAAGAAAGAAAGAAAGAAAAGAAAATCAAAACTTCACTGAGATTCCATCTAACCCCAATCAGAGTGGCAAGCATAAAGAAGTCAAATAACAACAAATGTTGGTAAGTTTGTGGGGAAATAGGAACTCTTCTACACTATTGGCAGGAGTGCAAACTAGTTCAGCCACAATGGAGATTAGTGTGGAGATTCCTTAGAAAACTTGGAATGGGTCCATAATACAATCCAACTATACCACTACTAGGTATCTTTCCAAATGGGCTGAAATCAGAGAACTACAGTAACATATGCATACCCATGTTCATAGCAGCACAATTCACAATGGCCAAACTATGGAACCAACCTAGGTGTTCGTTAACAGATGAATAGATTACAAAATGATGGGAAATACACAAAATGGAATTATACTCAGCAATAAATAACAAAATTATGTCATTTGTAAGAAGATGGAAATACCTGGAAAATGTTAAGTGAGATTATCCAAGCACAGAAAGAGAAGGGACATATGTTTCCTCTAATATACTCTAGTTAGGAAGTATTTGAGATACCAGAGGGACTCCAGATAATGGAGGAGATTCTCAGTGGAGCCAGAAAGGAAGGGGAGGAGAGGAAGGAGGCTGAGGTTCATTAATGGAGATGCTACATGTGACTATGTGTATACATGTGAATATAACATTGTTAACCTGGTCACTCAGTATTGGAAGGGAGGAAAATGGGGAGATGGGATAAGTACTGTGTGAATATATGCCTCTGTCAACATGATCTACATTATAATGTGAGAATATAATACACCAATAAAAAATATACATATAAAATAAAATGCCCCCGAGCATGTATACATACCCACGTAAAGTGAGTGTGCTTTGTTTAGCTTCATCTGGAAGTCTGATAGTGATCTCTCTCCGGGGAATCAAATACTAACTCAGTCCACATCAGTTGTCACAGAAAGAACAAGAGAACACAAAAAGTTGTTCTGAATACTGGTAATGATGTTCTGACTTTTTCTTTCCCAAAGATTTGCCCTTAGGCCTCTAAATAAAGTTCAAGAACTAGAGAAGTCTACTATGCTTAGGTGTCCTATGTTTGTATGACAAATATGTGTTTATCCCCTGCTATGACATGTGTGCTACAAATATAAGTCACACACAGATTTTATCCAGAGAGATAAGGTGTCTTTTCAGAGAAGTAAATTATGCAGTTAGGAACAGTGATGTGTGGCCTGCTCTGGGTAGTATAACATCTCAGATATGGACTCATGAGTAGTTTGGGGCATTAGAAAGATCTTGCCAAACTTAATGAGAAGTAGCAATTTTTGTAGCTATCTTTCTCAGTGATTGTTGTATATGCAAAAATCAAAATCAAAACAAAAAAACTTTTAGAACAAGTTTTTTGAAGACTGGATGATCACTATGTTATTTTAGTTTCATTATTTTGATTCAAATGTGTTCTATAATATTTGGGGTCAAATTTTGCCCATTTTTAAAATTTTTATTGGTGCATTGTAGTCATAGATCTTAATGGGGTACAATATGGTAAGAGGCAAACACGCACACATAACTCATTTATCCCTTCCCCAATTCCCACCCCATTCCCTCCCTTTCTCTCCTTCTCATGTTTGGCTTAGTGGTTGACTTTGATACATTTGTGAATGTACATCATGTACATTAGGGAGTTTTCTGCTTCATCCCTCCCACTCCCTGCAGTTGGTCACCTTATTTGCTCATCTACTGTTTCTTCTTGTTCATCTAGAGTTCCTCCTATGACTCTGCTTCTCCCTAGGTTCCACATATTAGAGAGAGCATCCAATTTTTTACTTTTTGTGACTGACTAATCTCACTTAGCATAATGTTCTCCATTTCCATCCATTTCCATGAAAATGACATAATTTTGTTCTTTATGGCTGAGTAAAATCCCATGTGTACATATCCCATAGTTTTGTAATCCATTCATCTGTTGATGGACATCTTGCCTGGTTCTATAGTTTGGCAATTGTGAATTGTATGGCTTTGAACATAGACACTCATGCACTAGTTTGGTAGTTTAGTTTTCATTCTTTCGGGTAAATATCCAGAAATGGTATTGCTGGATTATACAGTAGGTTCATTCTTTCTTCTGAGGATCCTTCACACTGTTTTCCAAAGTAGTTGCACTACTTTGCAATCCCACCAACAATGTCTTAGAGTTCCCACTTCACATCCTCACCAGCATTTGTTGTTGTGTTTTAAATGATTGCCATTCTAGTCGAAGTTAGGTGGAATCTCTGATTGCAAATGATGTTGAGAATTTTTTCATGCATTTATTGGCCATTTGGAATGTCTTCCTTGGTCAAGTGTCTAGTTCACTTGCCCATTTTTGATTGGGCTATTTGTTGACTTAGTGCTGAATTTCTTGAGTTCTCTGTATATTCTAGATATTAGTCCTCTATCCAAGGAATTTTTTTCTCCACTGTAACTACCAGCTCTGGTAAAAAAAAAAAAAAAATAATAATAATAATAATAATAATAATAATAATAATAAATAAATAAATAAAACCTTCATTATTTACCTGGAGATATTACACCAAGGTTGTATGTGGGAAAGAAACTGCTTTCCTATTAGAGGAGCTTCAGGAGCATCCCTCAGGCTTGTAGACACTTGATTGGAAGTGAGATGCTATGGTCTAAATCACCCGGTCCTTCCTGGTGCCAAGAATTCTAGGCGCTGTTGCTCAGTGTTCAGTCCACATCACACCAACCTACCACATTTCACCTTACTGCCCCAACCCTGCAAAGTACAAAGTACTGCCATGCCTTCTTCCCAGTCTAAAACTGAGCAAGGCTCATTTTAGCAGGAATGTTGCACGGCAGACATTCCCTGGAACAGGTGTGTGGCATCTCCTTCTGGGGAATAGTATTAGGCATGGGTATTTGGGGATTTCTTGAAACTGGCCTTGTTACCAAAAAGGTACTTGAGACTTTATGTTATTAATGACCCCAAATTGTTTAAAATAATTCAAGATTTACCCCCTGAAGCTTTAACATTTATGTACGGGTTACACTTGAATTTCCAAACAACCGACCTAACAAAAAATTCTATAAAGACTCAGACAATCAAAACAAGCCTTAAAGGCAACTGATCCTCCCCAGGCTTTACCAAGCAAATATTAATAAACCTGAAACAGAGCCAAGACAAGTTGTTCCCACCGTCATGAGTCCTGAGAGGCCAGCATGTTATCAGAGATAGACTATAGTAGAGTGCCTACTGACCCCCAGTAACCCTACCCCCTTGGTCCTACACTGGATATGTGGACAGCAGCAGACTAGATGGGTACCCAGGCACAGCCTTGGCACATGAGAAATTAAAACATTCCTCTCCTCAGTAGTGCCTATTAATTAAAAAATAATGGTGTATATCAATCAGACAATTTAATGCTTATTATAGGATATTGTTATGATATTGCATTAGTAGTTAATAATAAACTTCTGATCTTTTTCATGGTTGCTTGTAAGAGGAAATGTTTCCTTAAGAAAAGAAACTAGACTCTGGGTCCCGGGCTGGACCATGCGGAGCACGCCAGACCCCTGGAGAAACCGGGGCCCGGGCGTAAGACCCTGGGTCCCAGGCGGGGGTCAGACGGGGCACGCTGGACCCCGAAAAAGCCGGGGCCTGGGTCGCAGGACTCTGGGCCCCGGGCCAGACCGCACGTCACACACCAGATCTCTGTAGAAACCGGGCCCGGGTCACAGTGCTACTAGAGTGCCTGAGCCCACAACCTCCTCAAACCACACATACTGTCTTCTCTTATTTAAAAAAAAAAAAAAAGGAAAAGAAAAAGAAAAAGAAAAAGAAAAAGAAAAAGAAAAAGAAAAAGAAAAAGAAAAAGAAAAAAGAAAAATATCGGAGAGGATTCAAGAAGGCCATGGCAGATGCCAGGATACTGTAGATACAGACAAAACTTATCCAAATGAACTGGAACTTTTGGAAAAATTCCCCACGAAGGAGGACTGCTTCTTCTCTACATTCTTAAGAATCTGGGACATCACCTGTAAGGAGAGAGTTTAGCGGAGACCTAGGAGAAAGGCGGTGTTGAAAGCGGTCTCCACGATGGCGGTGGAGACTTGTATTCAGGAGAAGCAGAAATCGGATCCTACCAACCTTATTTTTTTGTAGAAATTATACCAAATATCAAATGCTACTGTTACACATGCTTAGGAACACTGGACAACATTCAGAGCGGAAAAAGAGCTTGGGAAAGATTTGAAATGGTGGAGGCAGTGGCAATGGCAGTGGCCAGTACTCATGGGAGGCAGAGATCTGATGCATTACACCTGGAACCTTTGAAGTAATACCCCCAGAGGCAGAATGCTACCACCACGCACCCTTGAGAATGTGGGACAAATGGCTGGGCAAGGAGGGTGCTCAGATTGGAGCCTGCCGAAGGGTGAGGCCGGCGACAGACACAGCGAAGCTGGGATGGAGCCTGCCATGAGGCAAGGCCGGTGCTGGAGCCTCCGAGGCCGGGATCGGAGACTGCCAAGGGGTTAGGCTGGTGCTGGGGTCAGTGAGGCCGGGATCAGAGCCTGCCATGAGGCAAGGCCGGTACTGGGGCCTCTGAGGCCCGAATCGGAGCCTGCCGAGGGGTTAGGCCGGTGCCGGGGCCAACAGCCGGCATCGGAGCCTGCCATGAGGCAAGGCCGCTACTGGGGCCTCCGAGGCCTGAATCGGAGTCTGCCGAGGGGTTAGGCCGGTGCTGGGGCCAGTGAGGCTGGGATAGGAGCCTGCCGTGAGGCAAGGTCGTGCTGGGGCCTCCGAGCCGGAATCAGAGCCTGCCGTGAGGCAAGGCAGGTGCTGGGGCCACCAAGGCCAGGATCAGAGCCTGCCGAGGGTTAGGCCAGTCCCAGGGCCAGCGAGGCCGGGATTGGAGCCTGCTGTGAGGCAAGGCCAGTGCTGGGGCCTCCGAGGCTGGGTTCGGAGCTTGCTGAGGGGTTAGGCCGGTGCCAGGTCCAACTGCCAGCATCGGAGCCTGCTGTGAGGCAAGGCCGCTACTGGGGTCTCCGAGGCCGGGATCAGAGCCTGCCGAGGGGTTAGGCCAGTGTCGGGGCCAGCGGCCAGCATCGGAGCCTTCCGTGAGACAAGGCCACTACTGAGGCCTTGGAGGCCAGGATCGGAGCCTGCCAAGGGGTTAGGCCGGTGCCAGGGCCAGTGAAGCCGGGATCAGAGCCTGCCATGAGGCAAGGCCGGAGCTGGGACCTCCAAGGCTGGGATCGGAGCCTGCCGAGGGGTTAGGCCGGTGCCGGGGCCAGCGGCCGACATTGGAGCCTGCCATGAGGCAAGGCCGCTACTGAGGCCTCCGAGGCCAGGATCAGAGCCTGCCTTGAGGCTAGGCTGGTGCTGGGGCCACCAAGGCCAGGATCGGAGCCAGCCGAGGTGTTAGGCCAGTGTCGGGGCCAGCAAGACCAGAATCGGGGCCTCCCATGAGGCAAGGCCGCTGCTTCAGCCAGCAAGATCTGGATCAGTCCACAGGGTAGCCAGGCCACTACTGGGGCCGTCAAGAGTGGGATCGGTACTTGCAACGTGGCATGCACAGAGAAATATCACAGAAAATAAAAACCAGATGCTTCCCCTAATCAGCAATAACTAGGAGGAAAGGGGCAACAGGAAGAGGTCGAGCTATAGAAAGGGCCCTATAGTGACACAATTAAGGTGACCAATCAGAGGGTATGGAATAGGAGAGGATGGAGACTCTTTAAAATGCAGGAGGTACATAAACAAATGTATCAAAGTTAATCACCAAACAAACATGGGATTGAGAGAGGGGGAGGGAATGGGATGGGGACTGGATGAGGACTAATTGGATGATATGTGCTTCTATATCCTCTCAAGTCTTGTATTCCAATGTGATGTATGATTACAATGCACCAATAAAAATAAATTAAAAAAAAAAGAAACTGGCCGTCTGCCACCTTGCCTTGATGTATTAGTTCTTTGTATATTTACCGCTGTATTAATTCTGAAAATAAAATTTTAGGAGTAGAAGGTAGCCAAAAAAGAAAGTATAAAATGCTTGCCAAAACCGAAAATAAAGACAGCAGCTTCACCCTCCATTGAGTCTGTGTGCTGTTTCTCCGTCATACTCCGCGGACTCCTTACCCCACCGCTCGCGGAACCCCGACTCCTGCCAGGGCTGGACCCTGGCCGCCTCCCCTGCTTGCTCGTGTGTGCGTGTGAATGTAGGAATGGTACTGGGCAAAGTGAACAATGTGCTTTACATCAGAACTGGCCCCACAGTGTGAGTCCCCCACAGTGACGAGGAGACTGAACATTGAGAAACACTCGCTGGCCTACATTTTCTGGCATGGGATTCTGAAAAAGAGAACCTGCAGACTCTACACTGGATCCACTGAAACTAAGAACAGCTAGCGCTCTCTCTCGCTCTCTCTCTCTCTCTCTCTCTCTCTCTCACACACACACACACACACACACACACACACACACACACACACGAACTCACAGTACCTTATTTTCTCATGATAACTCAGTGTGGAGAGAGACCTCTGTGCCCCTGTACCTCATAGAGGCCTAAGAGGACACACACTTTAAGAAAACTTTAGGCCTGAACAGGATTTTTAGAATAGGAAGATATGGATAAGTGACTCTGGGTATCAGAGAAGGAAGAGGTAACATTCCTTTAAGTGGGAGAAACTGGAACAATTCTGAAAATGAGGAAGTTGAGGATGTGCTTGGGTGTGTCAGGAAAAGATGTTCAGGAAGGGAAAAAGCCCTCCTCACTCCAGATGGGTGGTGAGTGAGGATCCCGAGCCATCCTGGACTTCCCAGCTGCACCACTTGCTGGCTGTGGATGGATGGGAGACTTAATGTTCTGTGTCTCCACTAAAGTGGAGACTGTCACAGAGCCATTGGGCACCATAAGTAAATACAATGTGCAAAGTGCTTTATATCAAATCTGGCCCCGCAGTGGGTATGCAAGTGCTCACTGCCAGCCAGTGTCTATAGAATTAGGGAATGTTGGTTGGGATTCAACTCAGAGGTGGAGCATGTAGTTGGTATGTGTGATGTCCTGGGTGCAAACCTCAGGATAGGATGAGAGAAGGATGAAGAAAGAAACATTAGGAGAAAGAAAAAGAAAAACAGGCACAAATAAAATGGTGCATAAGATAACTCTGATGATGAGTAAGACCATCAGAAACCACTTGCAATTGTTTCTCCTTTATAGGCTGTAAAAAAATCCAGAAGTCAAACAGGTTTGAATATAAGCTGGATTTTTAAGTTGGAAAACAAAGCACTAGGTTTTGATTCATGTTTACTTGATTTATCTGATTCGCATTTTTCACAGATACTGATATAATTTGCATATGAATACTCTCTCAAACATATCTGAAATATTTTGGACATGTTAGTCTTCCCAGAAGCCAGTCCCCCCCCCATTTATTTTACATGCTTGTCAAAGTTTTTATAACTTTCAATTGCAGTAGATATTTGACACATATTTCAGTGTATGACAAGTAAATAAATGTTATGGTGTGTGAATTATTGTGTATGCACACTACATGTATAGTGTATACATAGTGTGTAAAATATATTTTGATACATTTAAGTATACATTATATATTAAGTATACATTTGATACATACTTTGATATATGTAAACCACTAATTAATATGAATCACATCACACATCTAATCTTTATGGTAAAATTTTTTAAGTTATAATCTCTTAGCAATTCTTATTCAACAAAACCTGAATGACCAACACTTACAGATGACTTACCAGAGAACAGGTGCTAAGTGAGAAATCTCTTTACTCACTGCAACAATCCTATGAGTAGAGTTTATGTGAGTAATATTTATTGTAAAAAGTGAGGTCCTTGGGAAGATGAAATGAGACATGAATAGATAGTGTCCAGGGCAACCATCCAAACCAGAACCATCTGGAACAAATCGAGGTGCATTTTCATCTGCCCAGATTATCTAATTCACTCTGGATACAGGAAATGAGGCAGAGAGAGATTAAGGAGCTTGGATGAGGATACGGAGCTGTAATTGGGAGATCAAAGCTATGAAGCCAAGCGTTCAGGCTCATGAGACTGTTTTCAACTATACTCACCTCTCAGCTTGACCCTCACTGACGCTTTATAGTTCTGATAGACACCTGAGGCTTGACTCAACTGCTCCACCATATGACCCCTGGGTTGAGTTTTGTGTGAGTCCCATAGTTTTTGGCCAGGACTCTGCTCCTTGTGGACTCCATCCTCCTACCTCAGTCACTCTGGGTTGAATCACCTTATTCATTACCTCGGCGATGCCCAAATTACTCCACATCTTTCTACCTTGCCTCTGCATCTCCAGGGATCTTCCTGTTCACAGGACATCAAGCCTTTCCATAAACAGATGTCCTCTGATGACTTTAGGACCTTCATCACTGACCCTTCCCTACCCCATTCTGCCCCTTTGAAGTCGTAGCCTGTGCACTACTTCTCATGTCATGGCAACATCAGAGTAGGAGCTTAATAAATCATGTAGTAATTAATGTTCCAGAAAAGACTTTGATGTTTTATAAAAAGGTAACTGATGACATTACACATTTGTTTTTGTTTATTGGTTTTTGCTAGCTGTATTTAGGAAGTGGAGCTGTTTTTACTTAATGTGAAACCTTAGCAAAGGCACAGATCAAATGCACAGGGAACCTGAACATTAGTGTAGATATCCTGGGAAGAACCACCTTTGCATCTTCATGGATAAGGTGTTGAGGCCAGCAAGGAGGAGGCAGTCGAGGAAAGGAGGTGGTACCATATCTGCCAAGAAGTGTTTCAGTCTCCCCTTTTTCTAGAAGTGATATTTGCCCCAAATGATCTGATCAGGATCTGTCTGAGCTGAGACTTGAAGCTGGATATAGAAGCAGATTAAGGGTTATAAGGCATTGGCCTCTGGTTACTGTTTCTTGAATTCTTCTCCAAAACTCTGAACTCTACTCAAATGAACATTTTCCTACACTGCGGGCCTAAGAACTTAATTCTGTATACATGTGTCATTGAAGTGCCTCATGAAATCTAAACCAATATCTACTCCAGTAAGTTTTCTTTTTGAATATGATATTTTGTGTAGTGATCCAACAGTTCTGTGTCTTATCTTTGGAGCCTTAGTGGGGCCTTTGACACCAAAGTTTTTACTAGTAAAACTAGTATGGGCTTAACGCCAAGCACTCTTACCACTGATCTACACTCCCAAACCCTAAGGATCTTTCTTTTCTTTTCCTTTCTTTCTTTCTCCTTTCTTTCCTTCTTTCCTTCTTTCCTTCTTCTTTCTTCTTTCTTTCTTTCTTTCTTTCTTTCTTTCTTTCTTTCTTTCTTTCTTTCTTTCCTACTGTGCTAGCTACAAACTCTAGTAAATGCTCAGAAGTAATGAGAAGCCGGGCGTGGTGGCGCAGGCTTGTCATCCCAGTACTCGGGAGGCTGAGACCGGAGGATCGCGGTTCGCGGACAGCCTCAGCTACTTAGTGAGGCCCTCTGCAACTCAGTGAGACCCGGTTTCAAAATAAAGAATAAAAACTAGGGCAGGGGGTGTAGCACGAAGGTCGAATACTAACAAAAACCAAAAAAAAAAAAAAAGTAATGAGAGCCAGCATCCTTGTAATGAACCTGGTAACACTATGAATATGAAGCTTGCTAGAGGTCTTTGCTTTTTTTTTTTTTTTTTTTTTTGCAGGTCTGGGGATGGAACCCAGAAGCATTTGACCTCTGAGCTACACCCCCTGCCCTATTTTTTATTCTTTATTTGAAACCGGGTCTCACTGAGTTGCGGAGGGCCTCACTAAGTAGCTGAGGCTGTCCGCGAACCGCGATCCTCCAGTCTCAGCCTCCTGAATGCTGGGATGACAAGCGTGCGCCACCACGCCCGGCTAAAGGTCTTTGCTTTGTGAGTAGAAATACTTTTCAGTGAGGAAATCCCCTTGAAGTCCTAATTTACTTAGCTTTTATGAAGAATTATTTGTGTAGAACTGTGAAACTGTTGAATTTCATCATCTAGTCATACAATTTTCCTCCAGCATTATCAAGATTAATTACATTAATTTTTTAATGTTAACAGTACCTTGCATTCCTAAAATAAACCTTAGTCTACAACCTCGCTTATATAAGAATATTTTATAGGATTTTACTTGCTAAGACTATTTTTTTTTTGGGGGGGGAGTGGCACTGTTGGTGAAACCCAGAGGCTTTCTATCTCTGGGCTATACTCCCAGACCTATTTTATATTTTATTTGGAAATAAGGTCTCACTAAGTAGCTGAGGCTGGCTTCGAACCCGTGCGATCCTCCTGTCTCAGCCTCCCAAGTGCTGGGATTACAAGTGTGCGCCACCACGCCCGGCTTGCTAAGACTTTTTTAAGAATTTGTTTGAGCCAAGCATGGTGGCGCACACTTGTAATCCCAGCATTCAGGAAGCTGAGACCGGAGGATCGCGATTCACGGACAGCCTCAGCTACTTAGTGAGGCCCTCCGCAACTCAGTGAGACCTGGTTTCAAAATAAAGAATAAAAAATAGGGTTGGGGCTGTAGCTCAGAGGTCAAATGCCCCTGGGTTCCATCCCCAGGCCCACAAAAAAGTAAAAAAATAAAATTTGTTTGTACACATGAGGGATTTTTTTGAAATGTCTTTGTGTAGTTGGGGATCCAGGCAATACTGGCCTCGTAGATGGAATTGAGAAGTCTCCTGTTTTGGGGGTGTGTGTGTGTGTGTGTGTGTGTGTGTGTTACTAGGAAATGAACCCAGGGGCATTCTACCTCAAAGCTACACCTCCAGCCCTTTTCATATTTTTAGTATTGTTTTATTGTTGTTGTTTTGTGGTACAAAGAGGTGGAACCCAGGAGCTTTCTACCTCCAGGCTATACTCCCAGACCTACTTTATTTTTGTTTTTTATTTGAAAACAGGATCTCACTAAGTTGCTGAGGCTAGCTTTTAGCCTGCATGATCCTCCTCTGTCAGCCTCCCAAGTACTGGGATTACAAGCGTGCGCCACCACGCCTGGCTTTCATTCTTGTTTTGAAACAGGGTCTTGCTAAAATTCTGAGGCTGTTCTCGAACCTGCCATCTTCCTGTCTCAGACTCCCAAGTACTGCAATTACAGGCATGCACTATCACGCCAGCTTTGTTCCACTTAAATTATCCGGTGTATTAACATACATTGTTCAGATAGTCTTATCTAAATCTGTGTCTTACTATAAATTCTGTAGTGATGCCATCAAAGTTAAGGCAGTGAAATGACAGTGCCTTATCACTTTTTCTGATTACTATACATAAAAGGTTACACTTTTTTCATTCTTTGCCTTGTCAAGGTACAGCTTTTGGGTTTTCTCTTTCCAAGATCACCGATTTCTTCTAATACTTTAATTTGCTTTTCTTTTTCTAGTTACTTATACTGGAAACTGAGGTCATTAATGAGAGCTTTTACCCTTACATAGACATTTAATACTATAAATTTCCCTGAATATTGTTTTAGTTGCACCACAAGATACAAGGAAAACACACAAAAATCAGTTGTATTTCTACATACCAGCAACAAACAAGTATAACCCAAATCACAAAAGCAATACCATTGACAAAAACTCCAAAAGAATAAATATTTTACAAAATATGTACAGGATGTATATGCTGAAACTACAAAACGCTGATGAGGGAAACTTAAACGGTGCAAGTGAGTGGAGAGACATACAAAGTCAAGAATTACAAGGCTCACTATCTGAAGAATGTGAATTCTCCAAATTTATCCATAAATCTAATGCGATTCTAATCAAAACTCAAATAGGAGTTTTGTACACATAAGCTGATTCTAAATGTTTCATGGGAAGGTAAAATTAATAGACTAACCGAAATAATTTTGCAAAGGAAAAATAAAGCCAGTGATTACATTATTAGATTTCGAGGCTTATTACAAAGTATTGGTAATCTTGACTATGTGGTATTACCAAAAAGAGAGACATACCAATTAATGGAAAATAAGAAGTCTAGAAATATACCCAGGCCAATATGGTTGTTTCTTTCTTTCTTTTTTCTTTCTTTCTTTTTTTTTTTTTATGCTGAGGATTGAACCCAATGCATTCTACCTCCAAGTTCCTCTCCAGTCCTTATGTTATTTTTTACTTTAAAATGGATTCTAAATTGCTGACACTACCCTCAACCTCGTAAGCACTGGGATTATAGGCCTCTGCTACACATTTGACTTGATTAGCTGATTCCTGACAAAGATGCAAAAGATATCCATAGGAGAAAGCACAGGCTTTTCAACAAGTGATGCTGAAACAGCTAGACATCTACCCATATGCCCCATCTACAAAAAATATATAAACCTCACACTTGGTAAAGTCTACTCAAAATGATCCTAAGTCTAAAATGTAACATGTGAAGTAATAAAACATTTAGAAGAAAAGATAGAATGTCTTTTGGTCTTGGGGTTAGACAAAGAGGTTTTTAGGCTGAAAAAGCATAACCCATAAAAGAGTAATAATAAACTGAACTAATTAAAACGTTTGCTCTGTGAAAGAAACTGTTAACTAAAATGGCCAGCTACAGATTGGGAGAAAATAGAACATATCTGACAACAGATGGATAATCATAATACACGAGGATTCTTAAACTCAACAGTAAAAAAAATAAGGCAACTTAAAAAACATGAATGAAGACCTGAAGAGACCCTTCACCAAACAAAATATGCACACGGCAAAAAAGCACACGAAAAGGTGTTCACCCTCACTGATCTGTAGGGAAATGGAAATTAAAACTCTGATGAAAGAACGGCCAAAATAAGGAACACTGGCAACACTGAACGCTGACCAAGACGCTCAGCCATGGACTTGAACTTCCTGCAGAATGCTGCCTTTTTCTCAAGCACAATACATAAATGCTTTACAGGAGATATATCGATACCGTGGTTTTAGACGAAGACGTGCTCCCAGTTTACTCAACAAGTTTCTAGTCACGAGAGACAGAACAAATCTGAATTGTACACCATGGTTAGATGAAAGCGTAAATGTTTATTCTGACCTTTGCGTGCACAGAATCTTCTAGACTTCAGGGTGTTGTGTGGTCACTATTCCTTTATTTTTAAAAGCATTCTTGTATTTAGCCTTTATTTGGTCTTACAGCAAACTTTTCCTGTACAGGTTCACATAGTATTTTGAGCTTTTCAGATGACCTGGCCTCTGCTGCCTGACTTAGTAATTATACCCTGAGTGGAATAGCTGTGGACAAAAGGCAAATGGACATTTCCATTAGGAGTGTTCCAATAAAACTAAAAGTCTGTGGCTCAGTTTGGCCTGTGAGCCCTATCTTACTGACCATCCTCTGGGGCACTAGAGAAGCAGCGGCCCAAAGGCAGGACCTGGGCCAGCCTTGACTGGTGCCCACCATCTAATTAGCAGCTGCCTGGACCCCACGTGGGGAACCCCTCACTGCCTGCAAGCAGAGACCACTGCAAGGCACATCCTGTTCCTGATCAGATCTCCTGCTTCAGCAGCACTCAAGCATTCATTCTCAAGTCCTTACATCTCCCAGGCAGCAAAGTGGAGCCTGAGGGCGGGGCGGGCAGAGAAGCCAAGTGCCAGGGGTGTGTCAAGGCCACGTCTTCCATAAGAAGCAAGTGCCCTTTGCAAACAGGGAGCACCCTGAAAAACAGGAAGCTTCTTCACCGGCCCCATCACCGAAGTAACTGGTGCATTTCCCAGGGGTTCATCTGGGCATCAGAACCTCCCACTGCATCAGCACCAACCAGGGGTGATCCTGAGGCACCACAGGTGAAAGGCAGTGCCTGGTCCCCCTCCGGGGTCCACAGACACACAAGTGCAGAGCCAGGACTCAGGGCATTATGCTGAAGCCGTTACTCTTCATGATATCCACAGGAGACTTGAAGGAATATACTTTATTCATCTACCTCGGAAACACTAGAGACTAAAATTGAGCTGAATTATAACAATCTATTTACAGAGAGTGTTGCCTACAGGCCGCTTGGGGCAGGCATGGTTCTTCCCAAACACCCGCCAAGCCCATGCTCCACACAGACCTGGGCCATTCACCTGCAGCAGAGACACCAGCACACAGAGGACACTGATATCCACCTGACCAGACCAGGACAGAGGGTGGCAGAGCAACACGGAGACCGACAGACACACGGGTGGGGCTGAGGCCGCAGAGGCCTGGACCTGCCTCAGTGCTTCTTCAGGCTGTGGGCCAGGCTGCCAGGGACCCGAGGGCCCTGCAGGGGTGGAGAGTTCCAGACGGCCGAGCTGGTGCGCTTGTGGTAGCGCGGCTTGCTCTTCTTGAAGATGTCTTCCAAGTCCAGTGGGAGAATGGTTCCAAAGAGCTCGGGAAGGTTCGGGGGGTGGTAGTACTGGTGGATGATGGCCTGGCTGAGCTGGGTGCCTGAGGGCAGAGGCCTGGGTTACTGCCTTGGGTTCTCTGTTGAGCTTCCCTTCCCCCGCACTACCCAAAGAACCCAGCACACCCTGCCCTGCCTGACGGCTCCTCTTGCAGAAGCCCCTCCTGCCCTTATTCTTGCTGCAGTCCTCTGGCAGCTGAACCCCAAGGGCTCATGGAACAGGAACTCCACTGAACCCTCCACTTGCACGAGCTCCTCGCAGGGGCAGGTACTTTATTCTCCCCATTTTGGAGATGTAGACTTGCCCCAAAGAACACAGCAAATAATGGGCAGAAGAGAGGAGTAGAGACAAGCCCAGCTCCAGACGTGAGGCATGCTGATGCCATCCTCCACCGCCTTCGGGCTGCTCTCCAGCCCCGCAGCCTGGAGGTGCGGGGCGCAGGCAGAGGGGGACATGGGACTGAGGAGGCAGGTGAGCGCAGCCTGCCAACAGCCCTGAGGAAGACCCGCAAGCACAGGAGGTGAGAACAGGTCCCCAGGGCTGGCCCCACATGTGTCCAGAGCCACTCCCAACTCACTTTATTCCCAACAAACCTCAACTGAGCCTTTATCAACCTGGTTCAGAGGAAGACACTGCCTATCTAAGCTAAAGTCAACTACAATTAGATGGCTTCGCTGGTAGCAGTGTTCCCAGCTCATTGCCACCTCTGCAGTGACCTGGCTCTAGTAGCCAAGGAAATTAAGATTCCAGCTATTGTGGGGTTCAGATGAAGTGAAACTCACAGCCGTCTCTATAGAGTGCTGACCCCTAAGGGATTCAGGACCCTTCCCAGACCCCCAGTTCATCAAACCCGCAAAGCACACTGTATACACCAATCCCTCTCCACTCCAGCAGACCTCAAGCCCAGGCGTGGAACAACCAGACTATAAATTCCAGGTCAAACTCTACACAAATGCCCTATGCCCTCCTCAGGGTCCTTCCTGCCTTCACCAGTGGGTTGGAACCTCCCAGCCCCAGTTCTTAGCACTCTGCCTAAATCCTACTACCACTCTCAGCTTACTCCTGCCAAGTTGCTTGTGTGGGTCCAAGTGTCACTGTCAGTCCTGGGCGGGACTCTCAGGAGGGGTCCAGAGTCCAAATCAGACACCCAGCAGCAGGCCTTTCCTGGGCCAGCCACAAGTGTATTCATTGGAACAAAAGAATCCCACGGCCTTGGCCTGAGGCTCAGATGAGTCTGCAGAGCACAGGGTGCCCCTTCCTCCCCTGGCTGGTCAGGCCAATGTATCACACTGCCAGCCCCTGGCACAACAGCATGGACAGCCTTGGGCCTAGCCATCACTTCCAGGCCCGAGAAGGCGAGAACAGGCAAGGATCCACGGCTCCTGGGGAGCTCTGGGCGCTGCTTACCTCTGGCCCAGGTGGGGATGGGCTTCCGGGGATGGGCCTCGTCATCAGTGGAGTCGTCGCTATTCAAGTCCATCCCATAGTTATCTGGGTTGATCTTGGGGTGGCTCCTGGGCCCTTGTGGAGTCATCTGATATGAGGTACACATTGGAGACTGCGGGAGAATGAACATGGTGGTCAGCACCCTCCCTGCATCCCTGCATCTCACCACTCGCGGGAGCACTGGGGCTTTAGCCACCGCTCTTCACTTCACAGGGAAAAAAAGTTTAAAAGTTGAGGGTCACTCTTTAAATTTTTGTTTTTCTTGTGGTTCTGAGGATTGAACCCAGAGGCAATCTACCTCTTAGCCACACCCCCATCCCCCTTTTTTTTACTAATTTTTTTTTTTTGAGACAGGGTCTCACTAAGTTGCTGTGGGCCTAAGTTGCTGAAGCTGACCTTAAACCTGTAATCCTCCTGTCTCAGCCTCCCAAGCACTAGAATTATAGATGTGCACCACCACGCCCAGTTACTTTTTAAGTCACAGAATATACACTACTCTTTTTTTTTTTTTGTATTTTTTTTGTATGGTACTAGGGATTGAACTCAATGACATTCTGCCTCGGAGTTACACCCCAGCCCTATCTTATTTTTATTTTGAAAGAGAGTCTCCCTAAGTTAATGAGAATCTCACTCACTGCTGTTATCCTCAAACCTGCTAAGGTTATCCTCAAACAAAGTACTGAGATTACAGGCATGTGCCACCATGCTGGGTGCGTCATCATTTTCATAGAAACTTTCATTAAGGTCAGAATGGCTCTCAGACAGTCCCTGATAAGCAACCTAGCCCTCCACCCCAGATGGTTACTGAGCCGACTTCCAGTTTTCCACAGCTTAACTTTGCCACTGGAAAAGCCTCTTCTCACACTATGTTTTCTTTTGTTTTAGCATTGAATTGAGAATAGCTTAAATGCTTGGCAGAAGCTGGCTAGATTACAATATAATGAACTGGACCCAGCCATCAAAAATAAGAAATTCACACGTGTTGAAACAGATGCAGATATCTATAATCTACTAAATGAAAAGAAAATCAAACTGCCAAATGGTATATAATCTACACACTAAAACATTCACGTGTGTATATACGAAAGTGCACCTGTGTTTGTGAGTATAAAATGGTTATACTTAAAAACCTAGAATGATAACCGGACGTGGTGGCGCACGCATGTAATCCCCGCGCTTGGGAGGCGGAGATAGGAGGATAGTGCTGGTTCGGAGCCAGCCTCGCTGGCTTAGGAGACCCTGTTTCCAAATGAAAAAATATAAAATAGGTCTGGGAGTGTAGCTCGGACGTAGAAGGGCTTCCAGGAACCCCAGTACCACCACAAAAAAAAAAACAAAAACAAAAACCTAGAAGGATATACACATGGAGCTCAGTAATTTTCTGATGACCCCTTTTCTTAAACTTGAAAAGTTCTTTTTTCACAACAAATTCTACATTTAGAAATATGAAAGAATCTACATATAAGACACAAAGCCAGGCAAGGTGGTGGACACCTTGAATCCCAGTGCTTGGGAGGCGGAGACAAGAGAATCACAGGTTCATGGAGACTCAAAAACTGGGGAGACCTTATTTCAAAAATCAAAAATAAGAGCCGGGAGTGGTAGCTCACACTTGTAATCCCAGCATTTGGGAGGCTGAGACAGGAGGATCGGAGTTTGTGGACAGCCTCAGCTACTTAGTGAGGCTCTTTGCAACTCAGTGAGACCAAAATAAAGTATAAAAGCCGGGCGTGGTGGCGCACGCTTGTAATCCCTGCGCTTGGGAGGCAGAGACAGGAGGATCGCGCAGGTTCAAAGCCAGCCGCGCGCGCTGGCTTAGGAGACCCAGTTTCCAAATAAAAATGTAAAAATAGGTCTGGAAGTGTAGCCCGGAGGTAGAAGGGCTTCCAGGAACCCCAGTACCACCAAAAAAATAAAAATTAAATAAATAAATAAATAAAGTATAAAAAATAGGGCTGGGGGTGTAGCTCAGAGGTAGAATACCCCTGGGTTCCATCCCCAGTATCATAAATAAATAAATAAATAAATAAATAAATAAATAAATAAAATGGGCTGGGGGCATAGCTTAGAGGTATAAGGCCCTTGGAACCAATTCCCAGTGACAAAAAAAAAAAAGAAGAAGTAGTAAAAAGGCTATCTAACACACCACCTTGGCATGGGCAGAGAATGATCAGGGCGGGCCCTTGCAATGCAGGGGTCGCCCTCTGCCCACGGACCGGGCCTCACCTGCACGTCTACAGTCACGTTCAGGCCCTTGCTGGCTCCCGCGGCCTCCTTGGCTTTCCTCTCCTGCTCCTCCTGCAGCCGCTGCTCAGCCAGGCGCTGTTGTTCTTCCTGGAACCCAGGCACAGGGCACCGTCTATACCCTTCCCTTGATCCCCCTGCCACCCCGCACAGCAATCAGGCCAACCCTCGAGAACATGGACCCCGGGAGCCACACCCCAGCTCCCACTACCTTCTTCTTTTCCTCCAGCTCCCTCTGCAGTCGCTCCTTCTGCAGCCGCGCAGCCTTCTCCTTCTCCTGCAGCTCCCTGAGAAAGGAGAAGAGCCAGTCAGGGCAGGAAGCGCTTGCTCCGGCCCAGGCCCTATGGACACGCCTGAGGGCAGAATGAGCTGCACTACTGCCCCAGAAGCTGGCAAGGTATGTCCCCGAAGGTGCCCCCCCTGGAGATTGCCCACATGAGGCCCACTCTTGCATGCCACTCAGGGCTCTGAACCTCACTCTTCTCTTTGATGCAATAGGGACTGTGCTTATTGGATTCAGAATGTGCCCCCAACCTCACGTGTTTGACCAGGCAGCCATGGTGGAGGCAGACAGGGCTGATGGAGAAGGGTTCCTGGGGGTGTGGCTGGCAATAGTGCTCCCAGGGCAGGCTGCTGCTGCTTCCTGCCCCTCTCTCCTGCCACCATGAGCTGATAAGCTCTCTCCTTCTCCTGCCCATCATACCCTGAGGACCCACAGCCCTCAGAAGCTGGTCTAACATGGACTAAAATCTCTAGACCCATGAGCAAATAAATCTTCCCCTGAGTTGTGGTCGCCAGGTATTCTGAATTACAGCAGGGAGAATGCTGACTAAAACAGGGTTCTTGTTGGCCCCTTTCCTCCAGCACTGTCCAGATTCAAATGAGACAATCTGTGCTACCTGCCATCATCCTAACCCACAGGAAGATGACACCCAGCTCCACCCGTGATGCAGAAGAGAACCTGCGGATAGGCTCTGGCCATCTCTGCAACTCACTGGCTCAGGACCTTGAACAAGCGGCACTTAGGCTCTCTGAACGAGTTCCTTGTCTTTGAAATGAAGCTAATAGTTCCTATGTCACACTGAACTTCAAGTAAGGTCTCAACGAGGATGTGTGTAGAACGTGTAGCTTGGCACCCACCAAGGCTACCGACCACTATGACCATCCCGTCAGCCCGCACAGCCCTCAACACTGCCCTGAACCACTGTTCTGAAATCGCACTAAAGACCCAGCACAACCAGACACAGGGTGGACCCCAGGTAGCGGGGGTTACACTAATCCTGGACGTCTTGTCTGTTACAGAGACCACTGCACCTGCAGAGCTGGAAGACCTCAGGGCTCAACAGTAATGTGCTTCCCGATGAGGACGGTCTCATGGGGACTGGGTTGGGAGAGCAGACAACCTGAATTACCATCACCTAGGGACACATTTAGCGGGGACAGGGGCCAAGGTTTTTGAACCCCCTCCATCACACAGAGATCCTGCCTGCCCAAGATTCCAGTTTTGTTTAGAGGCAGAAACTAGCCCAGCACTCTGCAATTCAGGCCCTGCTGAGAAGTGCTAGCCCATCATAAGATCGCCCCCGACCTACGGTGTCCACTGAGGAATAGATGCCAAAGGGACCGGCACATCTGGCTGCAGGCAGAACCAAGTCAAAAGCCAGTGACCCCTCCCCTCACCCCTGAATCTCCTGGAGCCGATGGGCATGCACCCTACTCAGTGGTTCACCAGCTGCCTGCACCTGACCTGGAAGCCGAGGGGAAAGCCCACTGCCCCCCAGGGGACAGTGGGAGCAGCACGGAGCTGACAGCCACAGTGTCGCCCTCGCACGGAGGCGAGGCCTGGCCCACGGGCTGCCTCACCGCTCGGCCTGCTGCCGCTCCTGCTCCTTCTTGCGCTCCTGCTCCCTCTTGCGCTCCTGCTCCGCCAGCTGCCGCTCCTGCTCCCTCTTGCGCTCCTGCTCTGCTAGCCGCCTGGCCTCGGCCGCCTTGCGCTGCCGCTCCTGCTCCTCCTCCTCCTTCTTCTTCTGCAGCAGCTCCTGGTGCCGCCGCTCCTCCTCCTCCTCCTGGGACAGGAAGGCAGGGCAGGGTCAGGGCGCTCCAGCCAGGCCTGGGCCTCCAGGGAGGGAGACAGGCTGCCGGGGGGGGGGGGGGGGGGGGGCGCTCCCACCACAGACAAGAGCAGGAGCTGAGCCACCAGATCCCCCAAGCAAGGCTCCATCAACTGCACCACGAGCAGCCTGAACACGCCTCCAGCAACCTGTGCAGCGGCAGAGTGAGCAAGCAAGGCCACGGGCTCTGCAGCTGGACCGGCTAGCTGAGCAATGCTGCCAGTCACGTAACCCCTCTGACCAGTCTCCTCATCCATAAAATGAGGGCCACGGTATAGCTAACACCTGGAGTCGCTGAGTTTATTCACCTTACACACTGAGAGCAGTGCCTGGTAGAGAGTAATAAATCTTAAGCATTAGTAACGGAACTCCATAACGAGAGATTTTCATTCCTTCCAAGGGTAAGAACCACAGTTCCCTGGGAAAGGCTGACCGACCCCAACTGTTCATCCAGGTGACGGATCATAACAGCAATCGTGTGGCGAACGTTTTGCATGTGCCAGGCACTACCTGTTACCTTTATACACTAACACATTCAGCCCTCACAGAACCCCATCCAGTAAAGTCCACTGCTGCTTGAAGTAACAGAAACACGGAGAGGCCACGTCACCTGCTACGGTCACACGGGGTAAATGGCAGTGCTGAGAGGGGAAGTCTGGTCCAAATGCACGGACTTAACCCTAAACTGCCACTCTACAGGAGACGGGACAGGTGGCAGCCACCTACCCATGCCCAGGTCTCTGTTGACTCCTTCTGGGCTTGAAGCAACAAGACCCCCCAGGATCAACTCCACGAAGTGGGGTGTGCCCAGCAGGCCCTCACCTGCCTGCCCACCTGTGCCCTCAGCCCATTGCGCTCACACCTGCTGGAGCCACCGGAGCCTGCGCGCCTCCTCCTCCTGCCTCCTGCGCGCCTCCACTTCCTCCATCTTCTTGGCTGCCGCCTTTTTCTTGGCCTTCTCCTCTGCCAGCCGCTCCTCCTTGGCCTGCGGAGCCCACCCACATGTGTCCATTGGAGCAACCCTTTCAACCCTGCAGAATGGGCCCCAGAACTCTGCGTGGCAGGCACCCCATACCCTAGAAACCCTGCTTGCACTCAGAGAAAGGGAGCCAGCCTCCATTCCCACCCAGAACCATGAGGTTGCAAAAATGCTGAAAAACCCCGAGCCCTGACCTTCAGCCGAGCTCAGAAGGGACTCTAGGGCCATAGACAGGAGGGGAAGAAGTGTTCAGCCAACAATGCCCCGATGTTTAAGGCCGCCACGTCTAAAGTGCGTGGAGCCCACTGAAACCCTCCAGCCCGGGCGCGCACCTTCTCAGTCTTCTCGTCAATCTGAGCCATCCTCTGTTCCATCTGCTTCTTCTTCTCCTCCTTCATCTGCTCCACACGCTCGCGGGCCTGCATCACCTTGCGAAGGCGCTCTTCACGCTTCCTGCGGGGCACAGGGCAGTCACGGAGAGGCCGGACAGGCAGGCGGGCTGGTGGGCGGATGGGCAGGCAGGCCACTTACAGCTTCACCTCCTCCAGCCGCCGCCGTTTGTCCTCCTCCACCTTCTGCCTCCGCAGCTGCTCGGCCTCCTCCTTCCGCCGCAGGTTCTCCAGGCGCTGCCGCTCCTTTTCCTGGAGGGGGGGTGAAAGGAACTGGGACGTGAGTAAGGACAGACCCCCATCCCAAAGGCTGCCGGGCACTGGGTACCAGCTCTCAGCCAGCTTGGCAGCAGCATCAGAATGCTTCCTACAGGCAGAGACGCCTCCGGCGCACCCTGTGATCACCCAACCCGGGCTAAAAGCCTCGGCCTCCCCTTGAGGGAGGGAGAGCCCAAATGCCTCCAAAGACCAGAGTCACGAGTGCCCTCCACTGAGCCCTGCCAAGGTGTGGGCAGCACAAATACCAGGCTCAATTCAAATGTAATGATTAAGTGAGCTCGAAGACCTTAGAGGGCAAAAGTAACCTCCAAAGGCAGCAGATGATTTATGTGATATCCTCCAAAAACCCAACCACACTGATGGACAGCGGATCGGTGGCTGCTGGGATTAGGGGAGAAGAGAGGTGTGACCGTAACCGCGCAGCTACAGTTCTGTACCGATTATGATGGTGGTTACGTAAGTCATGTTAAAATTCACAAAACTACACCCCCTAAAAGTCCATTTTACTGTTCGATCATTTTTAACATAAAATATTTCTTAAAAAATATAGAAATGGAAAGAGAGACTGTGAGCCATAGAAGCCCAGCTGGCTGCAGGAAGGGTCTGGATGACGTCAGCTTTGGAGGCTCCACGTGGAGGAAGAGGGAGTAGGTGGCCTTCAGCAGGCCCGTCTCTCCAACTACCCAGACCCAGGGAAAACAGCAAAAGGGCCGTGCCCCCCCTGCTCCTCCCACCCCACTGTGCTCACCTTGGAAGCAAAGGCTACACGGCGCCTAGCACCCACAGCTGCCTGCCCTCCCTTCCTGCTCCAAGGCAGAGCAGACTCCACTTTCAACAAGGCTCAGTGGTGCAGGCTTCTGTCCCAAAGCTTAAACGCTAACCTTTCCCAGCGCAAGGCAGAGAACTTATTCTGTTGCATTATAAATTCTATAAGAAAACTCAGTGTCACAGAATGTGTTTCTCCTCTATACCAACCCTCAAAAGCCGGCTGTGTTGTCCCTGTTCCCTAGAGGCCGTCCTCAGGGCCTAAGCAGGTAATGGCAGCAGCCCCAGTCTCCAGAGGCCTCGCCTGAGCAATCCCTCCGCCACTGAGTGCCCAACACCATTACCCTCTGGGCCACCAATTCTCCATGAAGGACTCACTGGTCTCTGCACTTAGTTGCTGAGAACACTTAGGACCACAAGTTAGGAAATGTGTCCAAGGCCCCAGGATCCTGCAACCATCTGAGGCCCCTGGTCTTCAGGTTAAAGACTGTCCATACCCACCAGATGCCCTGTGCAGGGACCTGTGATCCCCAAAGCAGAAAAAGGTCCTTCCTGGGCCTGCTGGTCAGGCCCATGAGACCTACACCGCTCCAATCAGCTGGGGATGAGGGATGCATAGGACCTGAGAGGAAGAAGTTTAAGTCTGAGGTGCCTAGCAGGGGCCTGCACAATAATAGGAGTATAAGGCCACAGCACTCTCAGCTGGCATACGGGAAGGCTTACTGTTACATTGCCCAGCCAGAGCCAGAGCTTCTGCAGGTCAGACAAGCCCCGCCCACCCAACAAGATCCTCAGCTGGAGGCAGGACCCTCTTGGTGGCCCTCTAGAACTATGGGAACCAAAGGATGTAAGGGCTGTAGCTTTGGCAACCAGCACAGGAGCCCAGGCTGCAGGTTGAGCAGGCACTGGCTCAGCTCAGGGCTGAAGTGTCTGAGAAGAGAACAGATTTTGTGGCCGTTTTCAGATGCCACCATTCCAATTCCAGTGTAACCGTATGGCCAGACACACCTCCAAGCTCAGTTGAGAGCCTGACCTCCCCCACCACCACCACTCTACCACCTCAAGGCTACTACCTAAGCCTGCAACCCAGTGAATCTCAGTGGCTCTGGGGACCAGAGACAACTTATCTGTTCTCTTAGCAGACACACAGAACCCTTGTGCTGGGGACGGGGAGGGAGGTGGCTGCGGGAAACACTTGGAGCTGGGGTCCTGAGGAACAGCTGCAGGTCACATCCTGCTGGGTTCTGGCCCGAGCAGGGTCAAAGGCAGAGGGCAGGCTCTACAGAGGGAGGATGCTGGACCCCAGAACCTCTGAGTGCCTCCGGGCAGCCACCCGGTCCCCCTAATGCCCGCCACGTCCCCATCTCTTCAGAGGCCTCTTCCTAATGCTCACTAGTGACGTTAGTGCTTTAATGGAGGCTGTCAGTAACACAGACGGGGCTGGAGCAAGTAAGTGAAGCTTGGTTATAGCACAGGAAAAGACTTTTTACTTACGACAAAACTGCACTGTGGAGGAGAAATGGGAAAAAGGCAAGAGTTAACGCCAGACCAGGGGACACCCTGCAGGGCAGGCCACGCACCTGGCCGAGGCAGCAGGCAGGTTAGGAGCCTGTGCTCTCTCGCTAGTATTACACCACCCCTCTCATCACACCCAACCCTCACCCCCAACAGGGCAGGTGTCCAAGTGCGCTCCGCCCCCAAACCACTGAAACCACCGGTGCTGCAAGGATCTGAGCAGTGCAGCTGGTCTGCCAGGCCAGTCCTGAGCCTTCCCAGCCTGGGTCCATACTGAGCTAGCCAGGCCTCCAGGTCATCTCAGGCCCCATAAGGTTGGGTAGTGGTTCCTGGTGGACACCCCTGCCTCTATCCAGCAGCCCCAGGGACACACGAGTCCCAGAAGCCTCAGGGACACACTGGAGGCTCTGATCACACTGCCATGTGTGGCCACAAAGCCTGGCCCAGGGATGGGCTCCCTCACCTTGGGGTCCACACGCAGGGGAGTGTTGCGCTTAATGAAGGACTTCATGACACTGCTGCGGGAGGCCGAGGTTGGGGTCATGAGCATCTGGTTCCTCTGCACCGTGTGTAGGAAGGTCCGGAGGGGCCGCACCACCTGCCAGTGAGGACCGGGGTCAGAACTGGACAGGCACGGCAAGGCTCCGGGCCCGGGCCAGAACCTGCTCACCTTGCTGGCCGGACAGGGTGGGGAAGGGGTCTTGTTCCTGGGGGGCTGCAGCTCCTCGTCCCCCAGAAGATGCTCCTCGTCCAGCTCGCTCATCGCCTGCTTGTAGCTGCGCTTCCTCCTGCCCAGGCCGGGTGGCAGCGTCACAGGGCAGACCCAGGAGCCCTCCCCGCAGCCCTGTCGCAGCCCGTACGCGTTACCCTGTGACCGAATCTAGGCTCAAGCCATAGGACACGAGGCTGGAAAGAACTGCAGACCGGGGGAATCTCTGACCAGCCCTCTGCTGTCCACTCTGAGAAAGGAAGGTACTGGGACCAAGAGCACAGTGCCAGGAAGACTCAGAGGGACAGAGACTAAGACTGGCTCGCCCTGCTCCCCAGCTAGTGCTTGTCCCACCACACTGAGCCAGCACCCCAAGTACAGACCTGGGCAAGGGCAGCCGAGCACCTGACCACTCATACCCCTCCCTGCACAGGCACTCTCAGTTTAGGCCCCCTGGGCCCCTTGGACAAAGTTGTCTACACCCCCTTCCCAGATGCAAACCTGACGCTCGGGGGTGGCTCTCTGTGTCCATCTGCTTGGTCAGCCTTGGCCTCTGTGAAGAGAACAATTTCAGAGGCTGCAGGAAGGATGGTGATGGGCTGGGCATAGAGAGTCAGGGAAGGATCTACCAGCAGTGGACACAGCAGGGTCACGGTGCCCTTCCTGGTAGCCACCAGGGTGGTTCGTGATAGAGGCATTAGCCTTAGTACTCGACTGGTCCTGAGAAACTATGTTTGTTCAGCACGTGGCCTGTTAGCCCCAGGCCAGAGGCTTGTCCGCCCCACTCCCCAGGGCCTGGTGTCTATACTAAGAGTGGCAGGCCAGTCCTGCTAAAGCCCCCACCTTGCCCCGCCCACTGGACCCTGAGAGCCTCCTGCGTACAGGAGCTAACAGGCTCTGAAGCTGCTTGCACAGCTGCTAATCTACCCCTCCTGGCACTCATGACAGAAGGGGAGGAGGGCTCCAGCAGTCACCATGCAGGGTGCAAGGTATCTGTTTCACCACTAGGAGAAAGCACCTCTTCTCTCCAGAGAGGCCTTGCAGCAACCCCGAGGGCTATGGTGCTGGCACAACCAGTGTCCCTGACCCTTCAAAAAGAGGAGGGAGCCAGGTTCAAGATGCCACAGCTACCGTGTTCCTCCCACTACAGAGATGCACGTCAAGAGATGAGAACCAAGAACCCAGGATTCCTCCCCAGGAGCTCCCAGAGCCCACAGCTCCACTGCCCTCTGTAGACAGGGAAGGACTTCCAAAGGGCAGAACGAGCCGAGGTGAAGACAAAGTAAAAGGCCAAGGGGGCGCACAGACGCCCAGCTGTGCTCCCTCCTGATTCTCCTTGGAGGGGCTCAGGGCCTTGACATGGCACCTTCATATTAACACCCCAGGTCAGAACCCTCCCCCTGCCTCCTGCCCCAGCCAGCCATGGCCACTCACACGGCACCCAGAAACAGCTCCAGCCAAGAGATCTGTGCTCCCTCGGGTTGCACTTATCTTTGGTCTGTTAGTCCACAAAAGGGGCTCCTTGTCCCAAGACAGGCCGAGGGTACTGGCACGCAGCGCGTCAGGAGGACTCACCCTGTGGCTCTTCAGAGGACGTTTCCCGGTCACGAGCGGCAGGCTTCGAGTTGGGCGTGCTAATGGCAATATTGGTGGCACTGCGGAGCCAGAAGTTACCCCCTTCATTCTTGGGAACCTACGGGAAGAACCGAGATCTGAGGAGGCCCCATCTGGAGCCTGGGGCTCGAGGTGGCTGTGGTACAGAGCAGAGTCCTAGAGGCCCCCAACCCTCCCTGGCTCGTCCACCTTACCTCTGGCTCAGCTGTCTCCACAGGCTCAGCCTCCTCACTGGGCTCCTCCTCGGGGCTGAAAGCGGAGCAGGGCACTGTGGGAATGTCCCCGCAAGTCCAAGCCCTCCCCGCCACTCCCGCCAATAGCGTCAATGTCAGATAATATGGCCTGGTCACATCCCACATCCTCAAAAGGATGGGAAGACAGCAGCCAGAAACTGCAGCTTCCCGAGCAGAGGATCTCTGCTTCAGAACCTGCTTCATCTCAGCCCTGCTGGGACTTTGATTTGAGATGGAAGCCTGCTGTAGTATGGGTCTCAAAGGTCCCCAAAAGTCCCAACATGGCACTACTGAGAGGCAGAGCCCAGTGGAAGGCTCTAGGGTTGTTAGGGTGCCACTGATGAGATAGCGAGGTTCACATGGAGCCGATCAGCTCTGCTCAGCCACACGCTCCTGCAGTGATGTACTGCGTTGCCACGGGCCCAGAGCAACTGGACCAATTCTGGAACCACCCCAACTATAAGTTGATTTACCTCCAGTATTTATTACAGTAACGAAGAGCTAACACAGAGCCCTACCCCAGCTCTACCTCAATCTCCTGGACCCAGGTAAGCCCCGTCTGAAGGCCTGCCCTCCACTCACCCAGAGGATGGCCAAGCCAGCAGGCGTGGCCACTCGCCCCCCCAGCCCCATCCCAAGCTCCAACCGTCTATTCCAAAGCAACGAGGGAGGAGGCTGGTCTCAGTGAGGGCAGGATGTGGCCTCCAGGAAAAACAGTCAGTGCCCTGGTCCCAAGCAGCAGAATCCTAGAATGGGGCGTGCTCCCAGCACCCCTCCACTCCATCCCCCATCCCACCCTGAGGTGGCCCAAGGAAGCCATGTAGCCACACCCCAGGGGTCAAGGCCAGCCAGAGCTGACAGCCATGCTGGCAAGCTCTGGGAGCCTGGCACCCACTGCTCGCTGCCAGCTTAGACTCAGGGTAGGGCAGGGCTGTCAACAATGCCGCAGCAGTCCAGGCTGAGGGCAGAGGCTCAGCCCCAGGAAACGCTCCTACCCCGGTGCTTCCTGCGACTCCCTGCCCGTGTGCCCTGCATCCACGGAACCGAACTCACCTGGCTTTCTGGGGCACCTCAACATTCAGGAGCCTCTCCAGGTAACTGTGACCTGAGGGGAAAACAGAGGATCAGAGGCTGCTGTAGGACACTGGCCAGGACTGCCCCACGGCTCCCCTCAGGACACAGAGGCCCCGCCGTGTGCCGGGCCCCTCAGCACTCAGCCCAGCACCCTCAACAGACCAGCTGGCCTCACATCTCCTCGACTGCCCAGCTCACATGCCCCCTGAAGACACCTCAGCTCCCTCACTGGGCGAGAGGTATCTTAGGAAGAGGAGCAACGTCTGACAGCTCTCGGCCCCCAATTCCCAGCACAGGGCCCAACACGAGCAGCTTATTTGTTCAACAAATATTCACCGAGTGCCTACTATGTACTGGGCCTCAGGCCAGCCCCCAAGGGTGCAAAATCAAAAGAACCGCTACCAGGTCTTCAAATAATTATCAAATGATCCTACAAAGGCCACTGTGGTGCATGCAGTGACCGAAAAGAGCACAGGACTCTGAAGGCCTGCCGCGGGCCACCTGAGCAGACCTGGAGTAGTCAGTGAAGAACAAAAATGGAGAGCGGGGAAGAGAAGGAAGCCAAGCCTGGAGATACCAATGAGCATGCGCCAAGCTCTTGCCGACCCAAGGTCCCTTCGGGGACCCATGACGTCATAACTACTTTCACCCTAAGACTAACGTGTTCTTTACCTTTTCACTGTTAACGTGAGGAAGTACTAAAGCTTAACCGCTTACCACCAGTCAAGGCCGCGATATCAGACACTCACTCTATCACATACTCACAGTAAAGCACTGTCCAGTTTCCCTTAAGAACGTCAGTGCCAGGAGTGGTGGCGCACACCCATGATCCCAGTCCTTTCAAGGCTGAGGCAGGGGAATCACAGGTTCCAAACTAACCTCAGCAAGGCTCTCAGAAACTTAATGAGACCCTGTTTCCAAATAAAAAGTAAAAACAGGGCTGGGCGTGTAGCTCAGAGGTCGAATGCCCCTGGGTTCAATCCCCAGATACACACACACATACACACACACACACACACACACACACACACACACACTCACACACACACAAGAATGTCAGTGATGAAGTATTAATTCTATTAAACCTAAACTCACATGTCTTTTTATTTTCTGTGTAACAAAATGAGAATTATGTGACAAGTCCACCTGCTGCAAAACCACGTGTCTAAGTGCTCATGTTTGAGTTGCCAACTGAACTAGCCTCTTCTCTTCATGAAACTTTTAATTGAAAGAATGACTGGGAATCTATGGCTATCCAGTCTTGGCTATCCAGACATTTTCTTAAAAATGAATGAAGTGAGTCTGCTACTTAAAACAATGACTATATTCACTGACAATAAAAAAAAAACCTAAGCCCCCCCAAAAAAGCCAAAAGCAGAATTTTGAAAAACATGTATCCAACTAGCAAATCATCCCAGCTTCCCAACACTAAAGATTTCTCATAAGAGCAGGAAAAAATGTGCTTTTTTAATTTAAAAAGTAGTCAGACATGGTGGCACAAACCTGTAATTCTAGCACATGGGAGGCTGAGACAGGAGTATTGCAGGTTTAGCCTTTAGCCCCAGTGTGAAGCCTGGCCTATAGAGCAGGACCCTCCAGAAACCCAGCAAGGGTGGCCCCTGTCTGTCTGTCTGTCTGTCTGAGAACCTACCTGCCTGTTAACTCCCAAGCAGACATGCACCAGGCCAGGAGGGAAGGAGCTCCAAGCCCCCACCCAGCAGCTCCCGGTGCCAGCGCTCCACACTGGCTTTCAATGATCCCCTGTGCCCTCCCTTTACTGCCAACCTCCTTTTCCTGTCTCATTTCTTCCCCACTCTCCTGCAGAGGGTGCTCCTTCCCTTCTAACATGAATGAGTTACAGTCAAATCCTTACATCAAAGTCTGCTTCATGAGAAACACAAGGCAAGATGCCATATGAGTTGCCCACCCAGCAATCCCCTGGAGCGTGAGGCAGGAAGGCACCCAGGAAGCTTCTGTATCCGCCCAGCTCATACCAGGCCACCCCGGCAGCTCTGGCCACGCCTGCAGTCAGCCTGCTGGGTTAGTCTTATTTAAATGAGCTCTACTGAGCATGCACCACACCCAAGCAGGAGGATGGGGTCCCCACCACAATCAAAGCAGGCGCTATCACCACTTCACAGATAGAAATGTTGAAGTGAAAAGGAAAAGTATAACTTCTCCGCCCCCTCTTCCTTCAATTTCAAGAAGGGAGATGAGAGCTGGGTGTGGTGGTAGACACCTGCAATCCCAGTTACTGGGGAAGCTGAGACAGGAGGAACACAGGTTCAAGGACAACCTCAGTAAGTAGAGAGACTCATCAACCTAGAGAGAGCCTGTTTTGAAATAAAAATAAGCCGGGCATGGTGGCGCACACTTGCAATCCCAGCATTTGGGACGCTAAGACGGGAAGATCGCGGTTCGAGGACAGCCTCGGCTACTTAGTGAGGCCCTTTGCAACTCAGTGAGACCCTGTTTCAAAATAAAGAATAAAAACTAGGGCTGGGGGTATAGCTTGGAGGTAGAATGCCCCTGGGTTCCATTCTCAGTACCGCAAAAAATAAAATAAAAATAGCATGGGGTTGGAGGTGCAGCTCAAAGGTAGAATGCCTCTGGGTCCGATCTCCAGTGCCACAAAAAAATAAATATATAAATAAGGGAGGTGAGCGGTGGGCTCAGAGTGCGACAGACTCGGCAACCGGACAGTCAACTCAGAAGCCCACTTGTGAGAGGGAAGGAGTTGAGGGAGAAGAGAAGTTCTCAAGAACTGCAGGTCTGCCAGCCACGGTAAGCAATGCCTGTAATCCCAGTATTTGGGAGGCTGAGACAGGAGGATCACAGGTTTGAGAACAGCCTCAGCTACTTAGTGAGGCTCTCAGCAACCTGGCAAGACCCTGTTCCAAAACAAAACACAAAGGGCTGTGGGTGAGGCTTGGAGGTGGAATGCCCCTGAATTCAATCCCCAGTACCATACACAACACTAAAAAGAACTACAGGTCTGATGTCTGATCCCAGAGCAGGAAGGGGCTCTACAGCTCTTTTCCTACAGCGCCAGCCTCACCTGCCACTGTGAGCCCTTGCCAGGATCAGATTCAGGCCGGAGGAAATGTCCAGGGCTGTGAACCACCTAGGTCCTTCTGAGAATCCAGAGTGGAGAGCGCACCAGACTGCAAGCTGCAGGTGGCCCAGACTGCACTGTACATGACCCAGAGCAAGGCCAGGGAAAACCTGCCAAGGTGGGGTGTCCTGACAGGCCCCACCCTAAGGCTTTCCACGGGCTTCCTCAGCAAGCACTTGCCTTCCTGGATAGAACGAAACAAGCGGGGCTCCTGCCCCAGCTCCCCCGTTCATAGATTCCATAGCATCCTCAAGCCTAGTTTCCTCCTCTGGAGGAAAATCCTAACAAGTGAAGAGTGCTGTTTCAGGGACCAAATGAGATAGCCCAATTCTTTAACAAATCTTAAAAGTGCCACGCAGAGCTGGATGCGGTGGCGCACATCTGTAATCCCAGTACTTGGGAGTCTGAAACAGGAGGATCACAGGTTCAAGGACAGTCCCAGCAACTTAGCAAGACTCAGCAACCTAGCAAGACCTGTTTCAAAATAAAAAATAAGCCAGGCATGATGGAGCACACTTGTAATCCCAGTACTTTGGGAGGCTGAGACCAGAGAATCACAGGTTCATGGCCAGCCTCAGCAACTTAAGTGAGGCCCTGTTTCAAAAATAAAATAGGTCTAGGGACGTAGCTCAGAAGCAGAATGGGGATGTACTGGGTTCAATCCTCAGTACCACAAAAAGTAAAAATAAAAAATAAAAAAATAAGCTGCGCATGGTGGCGCATGTTTGTAATTCCAGTACTTAGAAGGCTGAGACCAGAGAATCTCAGGTTCATGGCCAGCCTCAGCAAGTAGTGAGACCCTGTTTCAAAATAAAAATAAAATAGCGTTGGGGGTGTAGTTTAGAGGTAGAATGCCCGAGTTCAATCCTCAGTACCACTAAATTAATTAATTAAAATTAAAAAATAGAAAAGGATTGGGAATGTAGCCAGAGGCAAATGCCCCTGGGTTCAATCCCCAGTACCACCAAAGAAAAAAAAAAGTGCCAGGCAGATGCCAGTTATTATTTACTCTACAATAATATAAAATCTGACCTGTCCTCTCCATCAACCCAACTGCTTGGTCTATCCTCTGGCCTGGACCCTGCAGCAGCCTCCACCTGGTCTCCCTGCCTCCTTCATTCTCTTCCTATTAGCCATTCTGTCCCCTGGACTGAACCCAGGAGTAGCCTACCACTGAGCTACACCTCTAGCCCTGGGTCTCACTAAGTTACCCAGGCAAGCCTCAAACTTGCAATCCCCCTGCCTCAGCTCACAAGTACCTGGGATTAGAGGCTCAGGTGTGTGCCACCATGCCCAGCCCTCTCAGACATCCTCCACAGGGTACCAGGAGCCTTCCAATAGCCATCCTCGGATACTTCCTCTGCTTTGCTGGGGTTGAGTCTGAGCTCCTCATGGGGCACAGAACCTTATGCCCTGTCATCTGTTGCTTTGTGCCTTGAGGTCTTTGTACAAGCTCTTTCCTCTGTCAGGGATACCTAGCCCCATATTTCCACCCCCTGCCCCAGCCAAAGCCCAGTCATCCTTCAAAACCCTCCTAACTCAGACCCCACTCCATGCAGACAGCCCTGACTCCAAGAATTGCCCATGTCTCTTCCGTGGCTCAGAACACTTGCTCCCACTGGGGCGCTGGTCCCCCAAGATGCGACCCAGTGCTAACAAAGGCAGCTAGCATTGGAAGTTCTTCCCAGACCAGGCACAATTCTAAATTTCTAACCAAAGAAAAGCGCAGAACACCCCGGTATGGCAATGCTACTGTTATCCCAGTTCACAGATTAAGAACTGCAGCTCCTGAAGCCATTTCCATAACCTGCCTAAGGATGCTAGGATGCTGGGTAAACAGCTGACCTGGCTCAGACCCAAGCAGCTGGCTCGAGTCAACCTGATCCTCAGCCTCTTCTCAGATGATATTTCAGTCATCTGCTCCAGATCGAGCCTGCTGCAGGAGAATCTACATCTCCCGAGCAACCATGGTTTCACTAATAGGAGGCACACAGACAGGATGGGCTTACCTCACTCTCTGCAGGACAGGGAAAGGGGAAGGGACACACTGGCTCTGGGAAGAAGGCCAGGTTCTAGCTCTAACACAACCACAAACCACAGGAGCACTGGGGCTGGCCTCTCTGGACCTCGACTTCCTCGTCCATAAAATAATGATCGAGGCAGGAGGGTCCAAAATTTGAGGCCAGCCTGGGAAACTTAGCAAGACTTCATATCAAAATAGAAAATAACCGGGCGTGGTGGTGCACGCTTGTAATCCCCGTGCTTGGGAGGCGGAGACAGAAGGATTGCGCTGGTTCGGAGCCAGCCTCGCTGGCTGAAGAGACCCTGTTTCCAAATAAAAAAATATAAAAATAGGTCTGGGAGTGTAGCCCGGACGTAGAAGGGCTTCCAGGAACCCCAGTACCACCAAAAAAAGAAAAAAGAAAAGAAAAAAGGGTTAGGGGGTATAGCTTAGTGGTAGAGGACTCCTGAGTTCAACTCCCAGTTCCATAAAAAAAAAAAAAAAAGACTAAATCTTTATCATCCAACACGGTAACCATTAACTACATTATATTAAGCTAAATTAAATAAAATATAAAGCCGGGAATGGTGGTGCAGCACATACTTGTAATCCCAGTTCTTGGGAGGCTGAGACATGAAGATTGCAAGTTCAAAGCCAGCCCCAGCAGTTTAGTGAGGCTCTCAGCAACTTAGTGAGACCCTGTTTCCAAATAAAATATTAAAAATAGGTCTGGGGGTGTAGCCTGGAGGTAGAAGGTCCCTTGGCTCCATCCCTAGGACCACACACAAAAAGGTAAAATATAATAAAATTTAAAATTCAGTTCTTCAATCCAACAGTCACATTCTGAGAGCTTAACAGCCAGGCTTACGCTAGGCAGCAGCTACCATAGTGGACAGCACACACATGGAACATTTCATCACTGCATCCAGTTCCCTGCAAGGTGGTCCCTCAGGAACCCTCCAGCGGAGCCAGCCACCAGGGACCACCCCCGCACGTTTCCCTACTCACAGATGACGCGGGCCGAAGCGGCTGGCTCCTTGGCTGCCTTTTTAGCCATCCTTCTGCTTGACCTGCGACTGGTGTCTTCATGTCTGGTCACCAAGGAGTACTTCTGGGCCAGAGAGTCTTGGGGACCCGGAGAAGATGGGGCAATCAGGCTGCGTCGCACTGACCGAATGTCCGCACGGGAGCCCGTGGACGTAGAGAAGTTATCCGGCAGAATAGGGGCCAGCACCCGCTCTCTCCACGGAGAGTCTGGGGAGCCAGGCAAGTCCCGGGGGCCTGGGGAGGCCTGAGCAATCTTGAGCTTGGAGACAGACCGCCCTGTCCCGATGCCTCGACCCTTGGGTTCCTGAGGGGTAGCTGTCAAGGAGCTCACTGTGACAGAGTCCTGTCTCCCGGCCTCTGGCTTCTTGGGGGTTAATTCCTCGTGCGGTGTCTGGATGTCCTGGGAAGCTGTGGCTGGAGCCGGGGTTGGGGAGGAAGCCTGTGACAAGCCCCGGGCAGCTGTGAGCTGGGTGAGGTGCTGCTCGGCACTCTGGCGCTCCCTGACGCCTATCTCCACCATGGGCTTCTTGGTCAGCACTGTGGGAGACCCAGGGGCCGTTAGAGGAGCAGCCAAAGCCACAGAGGCAGCCGCAGCTGCGGCCGCAGCACGGGTCACCCGCCGCAGCACTGGGGAGCCATTCTCCCCCACCACTGTGGCCAGCTTCTCCGCCTTGTCCTTGCTGCGGAGGTGCCGGGAGCTCCGCTGGCTGCTCCGGGTCTTTCTGCGCGATAACCTGCCCAGGACAGAGAAGACACTGAGACGGACCAGCAGGGTAGTGCCGCACCCCAAAAATCAAACTCCCGGGAGCCACCAACTTGGCGGGCGTGTGAATCAGAGGCGTGGAGGCGAGAGATCAGGCTTCCAGGACCAGCTCTGCCCCCTCTAGCTCCCCAGCTGCTCCCTGAGCCTCAGTTTCCCTAACCATAAGCCAGAGATGATGCCCCAGCCGTTACAGAACTAATTTAAAAGACTGACCTCATCTGAAGCTCCCGCTGACTGAGTTCACACTGGACCAAGCACCCTGCTACAAACTATACACAAGCCCTCAATCTGCGGGATGGCTCCAAGGCAGAGCCTATTCCAGCTTTGAGGGATGAGGGAACAGACGGTCAGAGAGGTGAATGTCTAACCCAAACATACACAAGTGCTAAGGTGCAGACTGGGGTTTATACCCAAGACTGCCAACTTCTTTTTTTTTTTTTTTTTTTTTTTTTTGGCAGAACTGGGGATTGAATCCAAGGGCATTCTATCTCTGAGCTATACCCCCAGCCCTATTTTTATTCTTTATTTTGAAACAGGGTCTCACTAAGTTGCTGATGGCCTCACTAAGTAGCTAAGGCTGGCCGCGAACCTGCGGTCCTCCTGTCTCAGCCTCCCAAGTACTGGAATTACAAGTGTGCACCCGGCTTCTTCACTCCCATGTCCTGCGGTCCTCATCATTTCTGTGGGGAATTATAACAAGCCCAGCATAGGGTTGGGACCAGTCATTTGGTTCACACACTGCCCTACAGGCCAGCTTCTCTTTCTTCTCCCAATCTGGAAATCCTCCCCTTTCCAAGGCCCAGTTCAAACACTTCCCACCTCCAACCCATACACTGGAATCCGCACACGAGTGCACTCCAGACTCCACGGCGCTGGCCAATGTTCAGTGCCCCCTCAGCACTGTGCACCCACTCTACTGCTGCTCCTACTAACACCTCCAGTAGACAGCACACTCTCCAAGGAGGTGCCAAGGCTCTGCAAAGCACACCTGCCCCGCTCACCCAACTCTGCCCCTCCTACCTCTTCCTGATGGGGTCTCTGTTTTCATCCTGAACATTAGAAACCCGCCTCTTCTTCCGTCGGTTCTTCTGAGAAGGAGTTTTGGGCATCAGCTCTGGTTCTTTACTGAATTCTCTGTTTGATACAAGGAGGGTAGCACTTGAGGCTTCCTGAGAACTGCCAGCCTCTCTCCCACTGGCCTGCCCTCCTCACTTTTCCTTGACAGGTCAAGCAAGAGTTACCAGCCCCAACCAACTGACCAACGCCATGTGCAAGTCACCTGTCAAGCGTGCAGGGCTTCCTCCTGGAGACACAAGGGGAAGCAAGTCCCCACATGCTGAGAAGCCCGGCCCACCAATTCTGGTGAGCCAGGCAGGGACTCAACCTCTCCCTCCCCTGCCCACTCTAGGTGGGCTCTCAGCATACTGGGCCCTCGGGCCGGAGCCTGACAGGCTGTCTGTTTGACCCATCGGGTGGGAAAAGAAGGCTGCTCTGTGTTCAGAGCCACGGTAGCCAAGCAGCCCCAACCCCTCCACCTCCACCTTACGTGGTGAACATGCGCTCAGCCTCCTCCTCAATCTCCTTGAGCCACACCAAGTCCTTATTGTCCAGGTTGCAGACAAAGTCCATGAGCTTCTGGTCGCACAGCTCCAGCAGGTGGATGGGCCCTGGGGCTGTCGTCCCCATGGTGGCTGTGTCTGGAGAAGGCAGCAGCAAGGCACAAGGGCTCAGGGCTGGGGACCAGAACCCTCTCCAAGGGGAGCATCCGCCAGGCCACAGCCTCTGCCCCTAAATCACCACAAAACACCCAGCACCTGAGCCAGAGCCCATCCCCACAGAACCCTTCCCCAGATGCAAAAGCCAATCCAGAGGCCCTATTTCTACAAAAAGGGTCCTTCTATTCACACACTTCAAACCACACACACACACACACACACACACACACACACACACACACGGACAAACACACTCACAAAGCAAGGCTATTCCAATATGCCTACACTTCCCAACCAGCTCTGATAGGAACCTTATGAATCACCTTTTTTGGTCTTTAGATGACAGAGTCCAGCCAGCCACCTGCCTTCCTGGATCTGGGAGCAACAGCAGCCACCCAGTAACCCCTCCCTGCCCACTTGATCTGCTTTCTCTCTCCGGTGGGCCCTCCTCCCAAGTACTCATGGGTGGGTTAAGTAAGGGCTAAGACATAGCCACCCTGTGCTACATACCAGCTGACCCCAGACATCAAATCCAACTGCCTCTTTAAGAAGTCAGTGAATGGGAAGGGTTCAGCATTCCACGCAATCTCTAAAGGGTCCCTGCCACTCTCCCTAGAGCTGAAATACCCTAAAAATGAATGCGGAAGCATGAGAGGAACAGGTAAGTGAGGTCTTGTCTACAGACATCGGGTAAAAGAAAACGCAAAATCAGGTTTTCCTTCCTTTCCTAAAAATCTAGGAGCTAGGGTATCCTCCTTGGGACTTGGTTATAAATCACAAGTCTTAGGCGAGGAAGAGGTATTCTACTACAGCTATCGCAGGGGCTTGATAAAAATCCCACTGGTGACCGAATGAAAGAACATATGCGCAGTGATAGCCAGGAGCCTTAACGAGCTGTGCGCCTCACACCATGGCATCAGCACACCGACCCGGTTCATACCTTCAGAATCAAGACCACGCACAGCTCGGCCTCCTACCTAGGATGGACAGGGCCGGAAGGAGGGGCTAGACTGCTGACCCTTTGGTTCTTTTGAAAGTTAACACCAGGTCAGGTTGCAGTCTGAGGAGACTTCTCTGGGCCTGAGTTGAGGGATAAACTCTTGACTTTGTTCTTCAAACAAGCTCTTGCCCTCCATCTGGAACATCCTGTCTCCGATTTTGTAGAGCTTTAACACTTCAATCTCAGATTCTCCAGGAGGACCTGACCACCCATCTAAAGTGACTCACAGCCACACTTCCATTGGTTGGTTTCAATTCTCTGCATAGCACCTGAATGATGGTTTCTATTTGCTTACTGTCTGTCTCTGCCCACTAAGCATTGCTCCCTAAGAGCACGCTGTCTTGCTCGTCACTGAACAGTGCCTGGTACTTGTTGAATTAATTCATCCATCCATTAACTACAGGTACCTCCATAATCCACTTAGTAACTAGAGGTACCTATAGGTATCTCACCACCACCACAACAGTGACACTGAATAAGCAACTCTCTGCACAGGTTAGGACAAGCCAACACGCCTGCAAATCCCCTGCTCCCAGATGCCCAGGGCAGCACCGACTGGGGCAGGGCCAAACAAACGGAAGAGCAAAGACTTTGGGCGAAGATCTGAGATCTGCAGCCAGCAACTTACTCATGGGCATGGCCTCTCGGCTGCCATCTCTCTGGGCCCCTCTCAGGCCCCTCACGGCCCCTCTGCACCCACAGCACAGCCCTGACAAAGTCCAAGACGCCAGATCCTTGCCAGCAAAACTGTTCCCGGAAGCTAGAGGTTAAGAGAGGTGCCAGCAACGACTAGCTTTTTAATGCATTTGTTCGAACTGGCAAAGTATAAGGAGTATTTCTTAAAATCCAAAAAAGCATGAGGACTTCTTCCATGAGGGAACTGAGGGTGCAGAAGAAACCATCGCTGTTTCTATTTACCGAACCCCACTCCACGTCCATCTCATTTAATTCTCAGCACAACCTCCCGAATACCCATGTGCAGATAAGGAAACTGCGGCAGAGAGAAGTCAAAGTCACCCAGCAACTTAGGAGCCGAGCCTGGGGTTTTAAACTGTGCTCTTAACCACTAGCTAGGGGCCCCCTGGACATCAGCCTCTGAAATACAGGCGCCAAGTCTTGGCTTCTGGGCGCTCCATGAGCAGCTTCCCCCCCGCTGGATAGAAGTGCACCGCTGACAGCCTGCGCGCTCGGGGCTGACAAAATAAGGGGCAGCGTCGACCTCCGGAAAGGGCCAGCTTAAAACGCCGTTCAGCTGGGGCGGGGAGGCTGAAGAGGGGTTTAACTGTACAGAGACCCGTCTGGCTTGATCCCTCCAAACAACCCAGTCGGTTTCGGGCTTCCTGCGCGCCCAAGTCAACAAAGAGTCTCCTAGGCACCCAGCAAGGCGCCGGGGTGGGGGCGCCAGGGGCTATTCCCTCGCCCCTGGGGGCCTAAGTGGGAGGATGGGGTCACCTCCTGCCCCAGGACCACGGAAGGGAACCTCGCCGCTTGAAAGAGGTGACCCCACACTGCCAAGCAAGGGGCTGGGGTGAGGGGTCACGCCCCTGGCCCAGGCTTGGGCGGGCGGGTGGGAGGCGGGAGAACTCGTCACTAACACCCACACGCCGCCCGCCGCCCTCGCGCACTCACCTGGCCGCGCCGCGTTTCTTAAGGGCTGCTCCGATCCAAGCCCACGGCCTCCCTACCTAACTCCCCGCCCGTCCAGACCCGCTCGGCTCCCAGCTTTCCGGGCTCACAGCACGGAAGGAGCAATCGGGCGGAGCAGCGCGGGCGAAATCTACGATTTTCAAAACTGAAGGCTCAGCCAATTCTCGGCAAGTTTGTCCGGGCGGTTGCAAAACTCGAAGCCAATCAGGTAACAGGTAGCACCAGACCGATTGTTGATTGGCTGGTAAGGGTGTCAATCCGAGGGACTAAGAGGCGGGGAAAGGAAGCGTATTCGCTTTAACCCCCTCAGCTTCCGGGAGCCGCGGTCCTCACAGCGCAGAGGAAGTCGCCCGCGGTCCGGAGGGCGCGCGAGTCCTGGGACTACAAGCCCCAGCATGCACCGCGAAGGCCCGCGCGGCGCCGGAAGTCCAGAGCGGAGGGCTCCAGCCGCCAGCCCAGCTACGCAGCTCCCTTCCCTGCCGCTTCTCCAGGAGTGCGTCCAGTGTTCATCTTTAGGGGTCAGCGTGGCGTCCTCTTCTACTTTTGAAAAGTGAAAAGAAAAAGCCTTGTCAATAGCTCCGGATTTTTTATTTAGAGAGAGTCTTCCGTCATCTCTTGGGGACAGTCACGGGGGGTGGGGGGGGGTCACGCCTCTAAGTCCAGGAGTCTTTTCCTTAGAGCAGTAGTTCTCAACACACACACACACACACACACACACACACACACACACACACACACACACACGGCAAAGTATGAATACATTTTGTTTTTGTTTGGGGGGGTACTGTTATCTAGGTAAAGGCCTGCCAGCCACTCACAGCGAAGAATTATCTGGTGTTAGTATTAACTACTGTTAGTATTGCTACTGTTGGGAACTGCTTAATGTAAGTCTGAATCTGGAGTTGCCATCCTTTGAAAAATAAAGCAGTTAAATCTTTGCGATTCATACATCCACCGTGTGTGTGTGTGTGTGTGTGTGTGTGTTACTGGGGATTAAATCCAGGGGCGTTCTACCTCCGAGCTACACCTCCAGCCCTATTTTATTTTGTATTTCGAAGCAGTGTCTCTAAGTTGCTAAGGGCCTTGCTAAATTGCTGAGGCTGGCCTTGAACCTGCAATTCTCCTCTCTAAGCCTCTGGAGTACTGAGCTTACGGGCATGCTCCACCACACCCTGTTTACATACACCTTCTTTACAGTATTATCAACAGTGGCTAAGAGACGGAAGCAATATAAATGTCCGAATAGATTTTTTCCTTGTTATTTGTTTGTTGTGGTACTGGGGAGTTGAAGCCAGGGACATTCTACTTCTGAGGTACACTACCCCCCGCACCCACCCACCCCCCCCCCCCCGGCCCTTTTTATTTTAGGTTTGGAAACAGTGTCTTTCTAGTTTGCTGAAAGGCTTGCTACTTCTAGCGGTCGTAGTTGGCGCATGCTTGTAATCCCAGCATTCGGGAGGCTGAGACCGGATGATCGGGGTTCGTGTACAGCCTCAACTACTTAGGCCCTCTGCAACTCAGTGAGACCTGGTGCAGGGGGTGTAGCTCGGAGGTCAAATGCCCCTGGGTTCCATCCCCAGACCCGCAAAAAAAAAAAAAAAGAAAGAAAGAAAGAAAGAAAGGCTTGCTACTTGCTGATGCTGTCCTCCAACACACAATCCTCCCTATTTCAGCCTCCTAAGTGCCTGGGATTACAGGCATGCTCCGCCGCACCTGGATCCAAGGGGGACTTGTAACAGAGGAGGAAAGATAAGCAAGAGGTTCACTGAAGTCCCCTTAACACCGTAGACACCTGAAGTCTTTCCTGCTGAAGAATTCTGCAGCTCTCACAGGACATGAGCCCAGTTTAGGGAACACGGGTGAGTACACACCACTGCGCTGCCCCCAGTACCACAAAAATAAATAAAGTTGAGTTTACAGAAGATCCCAGAGGACCAAAACATCCTTAGGAAACTTGGCATACATTTGCAAGACAATGAAACTAGAGCCCTGGCTCTCACCATGTACAAAAATCAATTCAAAGTGGATAAAGGACTACAGTGTATGACTTGAAGCTCTGAATCTATCAAAAGAAAATACCGAGGAAATACCTGAGGATATTGATATGGTTTTGTTTGTTTGTTTGTTTGTTTTTGTGGTGGTGGTGGTGGTACTTGGATGGAACCCAGGGGCTTTCTACCTCCGGGCTAGACTCCCAGACCTATTTTATATTTTATTTGGAAACAGGGTCTCTCTAAGTTGCTGAGAGCCTCGCTAAGTAGCCGAGGCTGGCTTTGAACCTGCGCGATCCTCCTGTCTCAGCCTCCCGAGCGCGGGGATTACAAGCGTGAGCCAATATGCCCGGCTGATGGGTAAATATTTTAGATAAGACTCCAAAATCACAAGCAATAAAATAAAAAATAAGTAAACTGACTCTTTTGTGTTACTGGCAATTGAACCCAGTAGCATTCTACAACACTGAGCTACACCCTAGCCCTATTTTTTTTTTTTTTTCAGACTGGATCTACTAAGTAGCTGAGGCTGGCCGAGAACCTGCGATCCTCTGCCTGCAACCCTCTGATCTCAGCCTCCCAAGTACTAGGCATACAAGTGTGCACCACTATGCCTGGCCAAAAAAAAAAAAAAAAAAAAAAATGGAATTATATAAAACTAAAAAGCTTTTGCAAGCCAGGCGTGGTGGCACACACTTGTAATCCCAGTACTGGGGAGGCTGAGATGAGTATCAGCCTCAGGTACTTAGTGAGCCCTCAGCAACTTAGTAAGACCCTGTTTCAAGATAAAAATAAATAAATAAATAAATAAATAAATAGCCGGGCATGGTGGCGCACGCTTGTAATCCCCGCACTTGGGAGGCTGAGACAGGAGGATCGCACGGGTTCGAAGCCAGCCTCGGCTACTGAGTGAGGCTCTCGGCAACTTAGTGAGACCCTGTTTCCAAATAAAATAGAAAAATAGGTCTGGGAGTATAGCCCAGAGGTAGAAAGCCTCTGGGTTCCATCCCCAGTACCACAAATAATAAATAAATAAATAAATAAATAAATAAATAAATAAATAAAGGACTGGGGGAGTAGCTCAGAGGTAGACTGTCCCTTAGTTCAATCCTCAGTACCAAAAAAGAAAAAGCTTTAACACAACAAAGGAAACAACAAAGGAAAGAGACAACTTGCAGTGTGACAAGAATATTTGCAGGTTATTAATGTGACAGAAGATTAAAATCCAAAATATATAAGGAGCTCAAGAAGTAACAGGCATATAGGTGTAGTGGTGCACACCTGTAATCAGACAGGAGGATCACAGGTTCCAGGCCAGCCTCAGCTACTTAGGGAAACCCCGTTTCAAAATAAGAAGGCCAGGTGTAGTGAGGCCTACACCTGTAATCCCAGTACTAAGGAGACTGAGACAGGAGAATCACAGGCTCAAGGCCAGCTTCAGCAACTTAGTAAGACCCCCTTTCAAAATAAAAAAGGCCGAGTGTTTTGCTCAGAGGTAAAATGCCCCTGAGTTCAATCCCTAATACCAAAAATAAAGAAAGAGAAAAAGGGCTGGAGGTATAGCTCAGAAGTAGAACATCCCTGTGTTCAATCCCTAGCACCACAAAAATAAAACAAAAACTTGGGCAAATGGTCTGAATAGATATTTCAGGAAATGCAAATGGCCTATAAGCATGTGAGGAAATGTTCAGTGTCATTCTTCAGCTGGGCCTGGTGGCACATACTTGTAATTCTAGTATTTGGGAGGCTGAGATAGGACTATCACAGGTTTCTTCATGGCCAGCCTTGGCAATTTGTGAGGCCCTTCAACTTAATGAGAACCTGTTGAAAATAAAGAATAAAATAAGTCTGGGGGTATAGCTCAGAAGTAAAATGTCCCCTAGGTCCCATCCCCCGTACCATAAAAAAAATCAATATCATTATTCATCAGGAAATACAAATCAAAACTGCAATGAGATATCATCTCACTCCAGTTAGAATGGATACTATAAAAATTACAAATATTGGCAAGGACACAGAAAAGAGGAGCACGCATATACTGTTGGTAGGATCACAAATTCATACAGCCCTTATAGAAAACGGCATGACCGGGCGTGGTGGCGCACCCTTGTAATCCCCACACTTGGGAGGCAGACAGGAGGATCACACAGGTTCGAAGCCAGCCACGCTGGCTTAAGAGACCCTGTTTCAAAAATATAAAATAGGTCTGGGAGTATAGCCCAGATGTAGAAGGGCTTCCAGGAACCCAAGTACCACCAGAAAGAAAGAAAGAAAGAAAGAAAGAAAGAAAGAAAGAAAGAAAGAAAGAAAGAAAGAAAGAAAGAAAGAAAGAAAGAAAGAAAGAAAGAGGAAAGAAAGAAAGAAAGAAAGAAAGAAAGAAAGAAAGAAAGAAAGAAAGAAAGAAAAGAAATGGCATGAAGTTTCCTCAAAAGACCAAAATTAGAACTCTCGGGTACTTATTCAAAAAAGATGGATCAGTATGCCAAAGAGATAGCTTCACTCTCATGTTTCCTGCTGCACTAAGTCACGGTGATAATGGCATACAATCAATCTCGGTCTCCCTGGATGGATGAATGAATAAAGAAAATGTGATGGGTATACACAATGGAATATTACTCAGTCATAAAAAATGATTCTGTCATTTGTGGAAATATGGATGGAACTGGAGGACCTTACGTTCGTTAAGGATAATAAGCCAGACACAGAAAAACAAATACCGTATATTTCCACTTATATGCAGAAGCTAAAAAGGTAATGTTAGCTGAGATAAGGTTAGAATAGTGGTCACCAAAGACTGGGAAGGGCAAAGGAAAGGGGTGGGGGTACGGGGAGGATGGGTAATGAGAACCAACATGCATAGAGTACAGTAGGAAGTGCCGGTGTTCTCTGGCACAGTAAGATGGTGATGGTTGGCAATCGTTGACTATTTTAAAATAGCTAGGAGAGGATTTTGAGCGTTACCAACACAAACAAATAATTGATGTTCGGAGTTACAGAAATGCTAATTCACTGTTCTGACCATTACACATTGTATACGTGTATCAAAAAGAGTATGTACAGTCCCAAAAGACGTCATTTATTATGAGTTGATGAAAAAATAACTAAAAGGAAATGTAGCTAGCATCCCATCTTCCGGGCTCTGTGCAGTGCCAGTTAGCAAACACAAATGTCCAAGTCACGGAGAAAAGCATTGCACACCAGGAAGAACCAAAAGTGACTCAAGCCAGCAGTCTCTCTCCTCATCACCTCAGCACCCTCCACTCACTCACCCAACACCGAAAGCCCCTCTCACTCTTTAGTTAGCAGTTGAACAGGCTGCAGTTTCATTCCTCTACCCTGTTATAATACCTTTGAGTCAACTCGTTATCTGTTTTAACTTCGGTGCGATTTTTGCTTTGATACCATATTTGCAAATCTCATGTTGTGTGTGTGGTACTGAGGACTGAACCCTCTGAACTACATCCCCAGCCCTATTTTGTTTTTGCTTTTGTTTTTTCGGTTTTTTTGTTTTGTTTTGTTTTGTTTTGTTTTGTTTTGTTTTGTTTTGTTTTGCAGTACTGGGGATTGAACCCAGGGATATGCTACCTTCAAGCTACACTCACAGCACTATTGTGTGTGTGTGTGTGTGTGTGTGTGTGTGTGTGTGTGTGTGGTACTGGGGGTGAAACCCAGAGGCTTTCTACCTCCGGGCTACACTCCCAGACCTATTTTATACTTTATGTGGAAACAGGGTCTCACTAAGCTGCTGAGAGCCTCACTAAGTAGCTGAGGCTGGCTTCGAACCTGTGCGATCCTCCTGTCTCAGCTTCCCAAGCGCGGGGATTACAAGCGTGCCCACCACGCCCGTCTCCCCAGCCTTATTTTTTTATTCTTTATTCTGAAACAGGGTCTCACTGCGTAGGTTGCTGAGAATCTCACTACTTGCTGAGGCTGTCGTCAAACCTGCGATCCTCCTGGCTCAGCCCCTCGAGTACCCCTGGTGTGCACTATCACGCCGGCCATAAAGTTTCATTTATTACGTGAAAATCATGTGAGTACTAGTTTGAATCATGTGAAATTACTAATGTTCATCTGAGTTTTTATTGCCCTACAAAGATAAAATTCCATATAGTTCACCCTAATGCCTGGGAAGATTTGTTAAGCCAGACTACAAAAGTCATCTTGAAGAACTTTAATGGGTAAACTTTTAAAGGCAACGTGAATTTTTTTTTAATTTTATGTTTGAAAATGGATTTTAAGTTGCTAGTCAAATGTTCTGGCTTTATATAGGTAAAATGAACTTTATTTACTTACTTGTTTATTTATTTTGGTACTATGGATGGAACCCAGGGGCACTATACCTCTGAGCTACACCCTGGGCCCTATTACCTTTCATTTTGAAATAAGGCCTCCCTAAGTTGCTGAGGACCTCACTAAGTTACTGAGGCTGGCCTTGAACCCACAACCCTCCTGCCTCAGCCTCACAAATACTGAGACTACCGGCATGTGCCCGCAGAATAAACAAGGTTTTATTAGAGTATCACCAATATTAGACACTACTGTCTATGGATGCTTCTCAGTAGTTGCAATGGAGACCATATGTGGTCCTCTTAACCACTTTGCTCTGCTTGGCACAGGAAAAATTACCAGGATGTAGTTACATGCAAAGGCACACAAGTGCCATACATAGTACTATTCCACATTATTTCATTAAGTACATATCCATCATGCCCAAACAAGAAAACTAGAGTTAGAATACTGTGCATCTAAGAAATAATGGAGTGTTGATTATTTTGTCTAATTAGATGGCAAAGTCTCATGTCTATTAGGCAACAGCAATAAGGCATGCTAAAAGAATACAAACCCCTCAGCATAATCAAACTGAGAGCTCTCCTCTGACTCTCCAACTCAGGGGAGAGCAATGGTCAGAAAAACTAGAAAATTTAAAGCGTCGTATCTCACCACAGCAGAATTTCTTCACAAAAACAAAAATCCAGCTGCAGCCAAAGTAAGATTCCTCGTGCTTTGTTTGTGACCCAAAGAAAACTGTTACTGAAACTAGGTGTGGTGTAATTCTAGTACTTGGGAGGCTGAGACAGGAGGACGGCAGGTTCATGGCCAGCCTCAGCTTCTTAGTGAGGCCGTCCACAACTTAGTGAGACCCTGTCTCAAAATAAAGAATAAAAAAATCGGGCTGGGGGTATAGTTCGGAGGTAGAATGCCCCTGGGTTCAATCCACAGTACCAGAAAAAGAAAAGAAAAGAAAAAGGGAAGGAAGGAAGGAAGGAAGGGAGGGAGGGAAAAACTATACTGCTGGTGAGTTGACTACATTGTATTTGATTACAGCAGCCAAAGAAATATGTCCAGAGAAAATAAAACCATTTAAAACCATTAGCCAGCCCAGCATGGTGGCACACACCTGCAATCCCAGTATTTCAGTGCCTGAGACAGGAGGATCACAGGTTTGAGGCCAGCCTCAGCAACTTAGTGAGACCCATTTTCAAAATAAAAAATAGGCCAGGCGTGATGGCACATGCTTGTAATCCCAGCATGTGGGAGGTTCTCAGACAGCCTCCTACTTCGTGAGGCCTTCTGCAACTTAGTGCAACCTTGTTCAAAATAAAGAATAAAAAATAGGGCTAGGATGTGCCAGGCCTGGTGGCACACGCTTGTAATCCCCGCGGTTGAAAGGCAAGAGACAGGAGGATCGCACAGGTTCGAAGCCAGCCACGCTGGCTTAAGAGACCCTGTTTCCAAATAAAAAAGTATAAAATTAGGTCTGGGAGTGTAACCCGGAAGTAGAAGGGTTTCCAGGAACCCCAGTACCACCAAAAAAAAAAAAAAAAAATAGGGTTAGGAGTGTAACTCAGAGGTAGAATGCCCCTGGGTTTCATCCTCCGTACCGCAAAAAAAAATAATAAATAAAAATTCAAAGAGGGGTAGGTGTGTAGCCCAAGGGTAATAAAATGCCCCTGGGTTCAATCCCCAATACCAAAAGAATTAAAAATAAACAAGTAAAAGTAAAAAATAAATAAAACCATTAGACTTTGATGAGGGCAGTTTCTCAAACAAGTTGTGGGCATTGGAAGCGATATTAGTAGCTGATAGTCAAAAAAAATAAATAAATAAAGGAGGAGGAGGAAGAAAGAAAACCATCAAAAAGATCTATCCAAACCAAGGTGGTGGTGCACACCTGTAATCCTAGTACTTGGGAGGATGAAACAGGAAGGTCACAGGTTGGAGGATAGCCTCAGCAACTTAGCAAGGCACTCCGCAATTTAGTGAGACCCTGTTTCAAAATAAAAAATAAGCCGGCCGTGGTGGCGCACCTTGTAATCCCCACGCTTGGGAGGCAGAGACTGGAGGATCACGCAGGTTCGAAGCCAGCCGCGCACGCTGGCTTAGGAGACCCTGTTTCCAAATAAAAATGTAAAAATAGGTCTGAGAGTGTAGCCCGGAGGTAGAAGGGCTTCCAGGAACCCCAGTACCACCAAAAAAAAAAAAAAAAAAAAGCTGGGCATGGTGGCACATGCTTGTAATCCCCGCGCTTGGGAGGCTGAGACAGGAGGATTGCGCAGGTTCAAAGCCAGCCTCAGCTACTTAGTGAGGCTCTCAGCAACTTAGTGAAACCCTGTTTCCAAATAAAATATAAAATGGGTCTGGGAGTATAGCCCGGAGGTAGAAAGCCTCTGGGTTCCACCCCCAGTACCACCAAAAACAAACAAACAAAATAAATAAATAAAAATAAAAAATAAGAGCTGGTGTGGTAGGGCACGCTTGTAATCCCAGTACTTGGGAGGCTGAGACAGGAGGATCGCAAGTTTGAAGGCAGCCTCCTCAGTGAGACTCTCATCAATCTAGATAAGAGACCCTGTTTTAAAATAAAAATAAAATACGGTTGGAGGTGTAGCTCAGAGGTAGAATGGCAGTTTGAGGCCAGCCTCAGCAATTTAGTGATACTCAAAAATAAAAAGGGCAGGGGGTGGAGCTCAGAGGTAGAACATCACTGGGTTCAATCCCACGGATCACAAAAAAATATTTTTTAAAGGGAAGGGGGTGGAGCTCAGAGTTAACCTCTGCCCCTGGGTTCAATCCTCAGTAGAGGAGTAGGAGAAGATGGAGGAGGAGGAGGAGGAGGAGGGGGAGGAGGGGGAGGGGGAGGAGGAGGGGGGAGGGGGAGGAGGAGGAGGAGGAGAAGATGGAGGAGGAGGAGAAGATGGAGGAGGAGGAGGAGGAGGAGGGGGAGGGGGAGGAGGAGGAGTAGAAGATGGAGGAAGAGGAGGAGGAGGGGGAGGGGGAGGAGGAGGAGGGGGAGGAGGAGGAGGAGGAAAGACAAGGAAGGAGTTGGGGTATCTGGCTTCTCAAGATCCCTCCAGCTTTCAAGATGAATTCTTTCAGCGCCTGGGAAATCCAATTTTAATGGCTGAATTTAGAGATGAGCCCCACGCTGTAGGCCCACTAGAGGGCAGTAGCTTTCTGAATCTGGGTCCACTGTCCTTTAAGCAGGATGGCACAATTATGCGGGAAGGAAGGATAGGGAATCTCTTTTTGGCTTGCTTTCCCCTCCATAGCAAAAGCTTAATAAGTCATGGCCATTTAGGATAATAAGGGAAAAGTGAGTATTTTGTCATTGTCTGTGTCAGTCTGAATTTCCTTTACTCATAAGAAACTACCACTTAATTCCGAGAATTTCAGACGCGAAAGGGACCCTTTGCATTTGTAGGAACAGTCTAGTGAAGGAGGCGACTAGGTCGCTCACGGTCCCACAAAATGTTAGCGGCCGGGTCAGAAATAGACTCCATCGAAGTCAGTTTTCTCAGCTGTATAATGAGAGCTTTCTGGAGTTCTCTAGGCCTAAGCCTCTGAGTCCCTGGTTTTGCTTATTGGTCCAGTGATTTCTGATACCCCCGCCCCCGAGAGTTCTAACGCTCTTATATTGTGCGATGGGTTGATCTTTGGAATATGTAGGCCTGAGTGAGATTAAATTTCATGTAATCCATCATTTCAAATTAATCTCTGGCTTAATCCTTTAAAAACGCTTGTTCTCTGGACTTTTGAATTCCATAGAAAAGTAAAGTATACCAAAATGCTGGGCATCTGCATGAGGTTAGTTTTACTGAGAAAATACGTATGCTTTTACTTTAAACATCACTTGTCTTACTGTTATAAAGACATTTAACTCAAAAAAAACAGAGAGCAGACAATCTCAGAATACATAACAATGACATTAACAAATTCCCTTTTGAAATACACATTGCAATGTTCTCACTTTTCTAACTTTGTACAAATCCATAAAGTCTGGATAGCCTACTGTCCCACTCTCTCCCCCAACCCCTCCCAGCCCCAGGCATGAGACCCTCTGCTTAGGGAACTGGCAGGTGCTGTAGAAGCTCCTCTTTAAAGGAGCTCTCCTGCCGTTTCCAAGCTGAGTGAGAGGAAATCGTGAAGCTAGAAAAGTGCGTCTCAGCCGGGCGTGGTGGCGCACGCTTGTAATCCCCGCGCTTGGGAGGCTGAGACAGGAGGATCGCACAGGTTCGAAGCCAGCCTCAGCTACTTAGTGAGGCTCTCGGCAGCTTAGTGAGACCCTGTTTCCAAATAAAATATAAAATAGGTCTGGGAGTATAGCCCAGAGGTAGAAAGCCTCTGGGTTCCACCCCCAGTACCACCAAAAAAAAAAGAAAAAAGAAAAGTACATCTTATTTGGTTTTAGTTTGGGTTTTGATTTTGGTGCTGAGGATAGAACCCAGGGACGTTCTACGTCTGCGCTATAACCCAGCCCTTTTTATTTTATATTTGAAACAGGGTGGTCACTAAGTTGCTGGGTATCTTGCTAAATTGCTGAGACCTAGCCCTAAACCTGGCAATGCTCCCGTCTCAGCCTCCCAAGTGCTGGAATTACAGGCCTGTGCCACTAGGCCCAGCCGATAAAACACTGTAAAGACATTGACTATACTAAGGGTAGAACAGGGAAGGGGATGAGGAAAAGTATCCTTCTGTGGACGCAAACATGCCTGACCAGGAAAATGCAGCTCAAGTCCCGCAAGCAGTGGTGTAGACGGCCATTGGGCACACCCCACCAACCACACCCAGCAGTGCAGAGAGGACCTTGCAAGCAGTAGTAACAACCCGGAAAATAAACTAAGCACCGGAATTCTTGCTTCTGTTTAGTTAGTGGCTTTTTGGCAAACCGTCCAATCCCAGCCTCCAGTTTTAAAGCACATGGTATGCTTTCCAACAGTATCCACCCCCAGAATGCTAGGACTTCTTTTTAAACGATGTTTCAGTTTCGACCAACCATGCTTCTCACAACAAATTCTGCGCTTTGTTTTATTTTTCTCCTGAGAAAAAGATAGACCTGAAAAAAAGCAAAAACAAACTCAATCCTTTCTGGGATTTCTTTCTTTTTCTTATTGGCACACTATAGTTTCACGATCATAATGGCAATGGCATACATTCACACAGTACTTGGTGCCCACCCTCTTCCCCATCGCCCTCTCCTGACGGTGAGTGTCCAGGTTGACCATGCTATAGTCCTATTTTTACACATATTCAAATGTAGCTCCTCCATTAATCAACCTCAGCCTTCTTCCTCTCCTACCCTTCCATTCTAGCCTTGCTGAGGTTTCCCCTCCGTTATCTGGAGTCCCTCTGGTATCCCCAATACTCCCTAGCTTGGGCACATTAGAGAAAACATATGTCCCTTCTCTTTCCGTGCTTGGCTGATCTCACTTAACACAATGTTCTCCAGGTCTTTCCATCTTCTTGCGAATGACATGATTTTGTTCTTCTTTATTGCTGAGTAGAATTCCACTGTGTGTATTTCCCATGATTTTGCAATCCATTCCTTTCTGGGATTTCTGCAAGTTGGAGTTTAAGTCCTATAATACCTTTTGGCCTAAGACCTTATCCAACTTATGAGTTTCCAGTTGCTATGGTCTCCCCCGAAGGCTCAGGCGTTCAAGGCGTGGTCACCAGTCTGTGGCGCTGTTTGGGAGATAGTGGTACTTTTAAGATGTGTGGGGTAGTAGAAGGAAGTTACGTCACTGGGGCATTCCCACTGGGACCCAGCCCCTTACTGTCTGTCTGTCTGTCTCTCTCTCCCCCTTCCTGTCTGTCTGTCTGTCTCTCTCTCTCTCTCTCCCTCTCCCTCTCCCTCCTTCTTTCTCTCTCTCTCTCTCTCTCTCTCGTCTCCCAGCTGCCTTGAGATTAGCAATTTCCTCCACAAGCTCCCACTGTGATGTTCTTTCTCACCACAGGCCAAAAGCAACAGAGCCAACCGATCACACATGGAAACATCAGAATCCATAAGCAAAAGTAAGCCACTAGTCTGGGGGACACAGAGGGATACCTGTAATTCTAGTACTTGGGAGGCTGAGATGGGAGGATCATAGTTCCAAGGCCAGCCTCAGTTTCAGAATAAAAAAAACCATAAAGACTGGGATAGCTCTGAGGTCGATGGAGGTTAGCACACAAATAATGCTGCATCTTACTATTGCTCTCTTTTTTCTCTGTGTGTGTGTGTGTGTGTGTGTGTGTGTGTGTGTGTGTGTCATTCTACCTTAAAGCTACACCACAGCCCTATTTTGTTTTTATTTTTATTTATTTTATGGTACTAGAGATGAAACCCAGGGGCATTCTACCACGGAGCTACACACCCAGCCCTATTTTTTTTTTTTTTTTTGAAACATGGTCTCACCAGTTGCAGAGGGCCTCACTAAGCAACTGAAGCTAGACATGAACCTGTGATCCTCCTGTCTTGGCCTCCCAAGTACTGAGATTATAAGCGTGCACCACCACGCCTGGCTATGTTTTTTGGGTTTTTTTGTTTTTTGTTTTTTTTTTAATGAGATCTAGTTAGAGCCGGGTGTGGTGGCGCACGCTTGTAATCCCAGCATTTGGGCGGCTGAGACAGGAGGATCGCGGTTCGCGGACAGCCTCAGCTACTTAGCGAGGCCCTCTGCAACTCAGTGAGACCCTGTTTCAAAAGAAAGAATAAAAAATAGGGCAGGAGGTGTAGCTTGGAGGTTGAATGCCCCTGGGTTCCATCCCCAGGCCTGCAAAAATAAATAAATAAATGAGATCTAGCTAAATTGCTGTGGCTGATTACTGGGATTCCAGTTGTGCACCACCAACTGGTGAATCTATTTTATTACTCCTAATGACTCCTAATAGGCAAAAATCAGCTGGGCGTGGTGGCGCACGCTTATAATCCCCGAGCTTGGGAAACAGAGACAGGCAGATCATGCTGGTTCAAAGCCAGCCTCACTGGCTTAAGAGACCTGTTTCGAAATAAAAATATATAGGCCGGGCATGTTGGCACACGCTTGTAATCCCCGTGCTTGGGAGGCAGAGACAGGAGGATCGCGCAGGTTCGAAGCCAGCCGTACGCGCTGGCTTAGGAGACCCTGTTTCCAAATAAAAATGTAAAAATAGGTCTGGGAGTGTAGCCTGGAGGTAGAAGGGCTTCCAGGGACCCCAGTACCACCAAAATAAATAAATAAATAAATAAATTTATATATATATATATATGTGTGTGTGTGTGTGTGTATGTGTGTGTGTGTGTGTGTGTGTGTATATATATATATATATATATATATATATATATATATATACCCCAGTGCCCAAAAAAAAAAAAAATCAGTCTAAGATACTTTCTTTTCCATCTCTTTCATCAATTCTCATTTTTTGTTTTTCTCTAGTTCTGGTCAAGTCAAAAATGTTTGTTTGTTTGTGCAGAATTTGTTGTGAGAAACATGAATTGTCAAAACTGTAAATTGTTTAAAAGAAGTCCTAGCATTTTCAGAGTAGATACTGTTATTATTTGTTTATTGAGGTGTTATACCCAAAGTCTGGGACTTCCGGGTGAGAGAGACCACCACCACACACAATAATGAAAAAAAAAAAAAAACAGAAAGAGGTTTATTGGGAAACTAGCTCGAGCTGGGGTCCAAGTCCCTCCAACGCAGTGGAGTCTTGACAAGGACCCGAGTCTTTGTTCCAAGGCAGTTTTATCCATTTCAGTCACTCGGGCTGTGCTTTACAAAGGAGTTATCTTGAGACCAAAAGGAATCTTTGCTGCTGTTATCACAAGCAAGGGATAGGATACTTGGTGACTCCCATTTGGTTCATGCCTCCTGAGGTTGGCTGGGAGTTTTTCATCCTGACCCAGGCACCAAAACTGGCACTTAACTGTTAGTTGTATTCCTGGGAAACTGAAACTCAGGCCTAAGCGTTTGCTGCATGGATGAAGCCTGTCATGGCCCCACTTTGGTCCTACAGAGGTACTAGGGATTGACCCTGGGGCATTCCACTTCCAAGCTATACCCCCAGCCCTTTTTATTTTTTCCTTTGACACAAGGCCTCACTAAATTGCAGAGGCCTTGCTAAATTGCTGAGGCCAATCTCAAATCTACAATCCTCCTGTCTCACTCAGCCTTCCAAGTACTGGGATTACAGGAATGTGCCACCATATTCAGCATATTTAATTTTTAAAATTTTTTTTTTGCAGTATTGGAGATTGAACACAGGGGCATTCTACCTCTGATCTATACCCCACAGCCATATATATATATATATATATATATATATATATTTTTTTTTTTTTTTTTTTTTTTTTTTTTTTTTGGTGGTACTGGGGTTCCTGGAAGCCCTTCTACCTCCAGGATACACTCCCACGGGCTACACTCCCAGACCTATTTTTTAACTTTTGTATGTGGAAACAGGGTCTCTTAAGCCAGCGAGGCTGGCTCCGAACCAGCGATCCTCCTGTCTCTGCCTCCCAAGTGTGGGGATTACAAGCGTGTGCCACCACGCTCAGCCACAGCCCTATTTTTTATTCTTTATTTTGAAACGGTCTCGCTAAGCTGTGGAGGGCCTCACTAAATAGATGAGGCTGGCTGTGAACCTGTAATCCTCCTCTTTTAGCCTCCCAAGTACTGGGATTATAAGCATGCACCGCCACACCCATCTTAACTTTTTAAATTTTAAAAGTAATACTGGAGCTGGGTATGGTGGGCCATGCTTGTAATCTCAGCATTTGGGAAGCTGAGACTGGAGGATCAGGGTTCACGGACTGCCTGAGCTACTTAGCAAGGCCCTTCGCAACTCAGCGAGACCCTGTTTCAAAAAATAAAAAGACTAAGCTGGGTGTGGTGGCACAAGCTTGTAATCCCAGCATTTGAGAGGCTGAGACTGGAGGATCATGGTTCAAGGACAGCCTCAGCTACTTAGTGAGGCCCTCCGCAACTTAGTGAGGCTCTGTTTCAAAATAAAAAATAAGCCAGGCATGGAGAAGCATCCAGGCGTGGTGACACATACTTATAATCCCATTACTTGGGAGGCTGAGGCAGGAGGATCACTGGTTTACAACCAGCCTCAGCTACTTGGTCCCTCCACAACTTATTGAGGCCCTGTTTCAACATAAAGAATAAAAAAGCTAGCTGGAGGTTTAGCTTGGAGGTAGAATTACCCTGAGTTAAATCCCCAGTAAAACACACACACACACACACACACACACACACACACACACGTATTTATGACTCATCTGAACACCTAAAACATCACAAATTCACTGGAAACCCTAATTCTCTTTCTCTTTCTCAATTTGATTAGCCTGCTTTATGAAGTTTCACTTTAACTGTAAAGCAAATGAACCTAACCAAGACAGAAAGCATTGCACAGGCGGTAAATACAACTTGCCGAGTGTGCTAAGCCCTGAGTACCGCCAGAGGGCGCCAGCGCGCAGCACAGACCTAGGCCGGGTTCTCCCTGGGAGTGGATTAGTTCTTAGGCTCCACACCCTGTTTTTTTGTTTTGTTTTGTTGTTTGTTTTTGCAGTGCTGGGGATCAATCCAGGGCCTCCCGCGTGGTAAGCCAGGGCTCTGTCTCGGAGCTATAGCATCAGCCTTCCATGCTGGCTAATAATCAAAGTGCTTTGGGAGTTGAGGCTACCTATATTCCTAACACACACACACACACACACACACACACACACACACACACACACACGTACTCTTTAAGCCTCCCTGCACAGTTGGGACTTTCCTGCTTCCACTGCAGGGTACAGCACTTGAAAGAGGCCCGTACAATTTACCCTTGAGTTAGCCGGCTGGTGAGATAGCAAGCCCTCCGCCACCCCCCTGGAGAGGCCCATGGTGCTGTGGAGTTCCAGGAGGCAGCGGGCCTCTTGAGGCCTCTGGGTGCGGGCAGAGGAGGGAAGCAGGGAGATGCACCAGCCTGGTCTTTGCTGCCAAGAAGCTATGACAGAGTGGAGGCCTGAAAACATGTCAAACCATGTGGGGAGCCATTAAGGCTTTCCCCTAGATTAATATCTCTGACTCAGCTGACTGTCCTTCGCCCAGAGTCAACAAGGTTTGGGGAGAAGATCAGATGGTGATGGCACGAGGGTACTGATTAACCTGTCTGTAATATATGTGTTTTGTATTGGTCTTTATTGTATTCGAGTGGTGATAGCATGAGAATGTTGATTGACCTGTAGCTGTGTATAAATACCTCTGGAAAAACAAACCCAGCGTCGGCGCAATAAAGATGAGATTGACCCAGAAGGAGGCGTCGGCCAGGAGCATCCGCGCAATAGAGAATACTGACCCAGGCGTAGTCGTTGACCAGTAGGAAATATTGACCCAGAAACAGGGGTCGGCCAGTAGAGATAATAGGCTGGCGGATCCCCCGCATTAGAATTAAAAATTCTTCATCCTCACGCCTCTCTTCAGAACCCGTACTCTTGCCGGCTGGCTCCGGCAAACCCACAGCTCCAATTCCACAGTGCCCGCAAGTGCCCGGGCTCTGCATTAAGCAGGGTGAGACCCCAGGCTTGATACAGAGAGACAGGGAGTCGTTGGCTCCAGAAAACTGCATCAAGAGGCTGACATCGTACCCAGAGGCTGAGCCTTCATGACAGGCCGAAGCGGAAAGCCTGGGAAAGAAACCCCAACTGGGAAAAAAATGGAAAGACAGAAAAAAGCAGTAGTTTCAGTTTTTAATCTGTCCGTTTGTTTCTGGTACTGGTGATTGAACCTAGAGGCATCCTATCACAGATCTCAACCCAAGCCCTTTTTATTTTAGACTGAGTCTCAGTAAGTTGCTGAGACTGTCCGTGAACCTGAGATCTTTCTGTCTCAGCTTCCCAAGTACTGGGATTATAGGTGTGCACCACTGCCCTACCACCATACCTGGCTGGAAGTCACTCTCTGATCTCCATGAAAGATCTGCAAACCTGTAGCCACAAACACAGAATCCTTGATTCTAATTGTAAATTAATGTTAATTTTGTTTCTTTTGGGGGAAGTGGGCTGAACTAAGGAGCATTCTACTTCTGAGCTGTACCCCCAGCTGAGCTGTTTGTTTGTTTTTGTTTATTTATTTATCATATTTTGTTATTGGGAATCGAACCCAGGGACATTCTACCTCTGAACTATACCCCCACTACTATTTTACTGTCTATTTTGAAACAAGGTCTCACTAGCTTGCAGAGGGCTTTGCTGAATTGCTGAGGCCTTCCTCCAACCTGTGAGCCTCCATTCTCAGCCTCCCGAGTACTGGGATTACAGACACGCTCTGTTACGGTGCCACACCAAAACTTTAACAGTGCCCCTGTTGGGCGCCGAAACTGTGTGATGGTGTGAGATGTAGCTGCGGGTTCTTGTTCTTAGCTATTTTAGAAAAGAAGAGCCAGAACTCTTCTGCTGTAAGCTTAAGCAATTTTTATTATTACGAAGGCAGAAAGAAGGGACAGAATATTATAAAGTACTACATTGAGGGCTGCAGTGGAGTGCCTTGAAAGTAAGACACTAGAGTTTTGAACATAGAGCAGTTTTTATAAGGATTCATTATCTCCTTTCTCCTATCCTGCTTGGCCAATCGTCTTTCCACCTCCCTCTGACCTAATGCAGGTGCGGGCCCACCAATGATCTCCACGGTGTTAGCCTTTCTTGTTAGATTTATGACCAAGACGTGTGACTTGGTTAACAAGTTCAGGGGTTACATGGTAGGTGCCCACTTTGGAGAAGGCCTGCACCATCTTCCCGCAGCCCTGGAGAGTTTTTAGCCACTTTTATCTCTAGCTGCTAGAAGTTATTTATTATGTAAACTTGTCTTTAAAGTATGGAGACGTTGGGCTCTCTTTTGTGTACTTGGTAATTAATATAGGGTTCTCTTAACCTTAATTTAAACTACTGTGAGAATTTAGGGTTGTTTTAAGATTCCATGCTCAGCTGGGCTAACATTAGCTGACCGAGGTCAATATTGGCTGCAGCTCTTGGCTGACAGCTTAGAGGCACAGAAAAGAATCTTACTGTTTTGCCTAAGTATGAAAACTTACTCTTATTAGTAATTAACACAGTTCTTATTACCCATCAATATAGGCTCAATTTCCATCATGCGCTGCCACACCTGGCTGCAAAGTTTATTTTGACTCCTGGTTTTAGAGCTCTCAGTCCATGCTTACTTGAGCCTGTGGCTTTGGTCCTGTGGTGGGCAGAACATCAGGACAGGGAGCACATGCAGAGCATAGGTGCTCATCTCCTGGCATCTGGGAAACAGAGACTCAGGGGTCCCAATTACAGTGAAATATAATGGTTGAGATTTTTTTTTGTGTGTGTGTGGGGGGGGGGATCTGGGGGTGGAAACCAGGGGCATTCAACCTCCGAGCTACACCTCCTGCCCTATTTTTTCTTCTTTATTTTGAAACCAGGTCTCACTGAGTTGCAGAGGGCCTCACTAAGTAGCTGAAGCTGTCTGTGAACCGCGATCCTCAGGTCTCAGCCTCCGGAATGCTGGAATTAAAAGCATGCGCCACCACGCCTGGCTATAATGGTTGAGATTTTAAATGTCCTCCAAAGGCCATGTGTTGAAGGCTAGGATGCCAGCCCTTGACACTACTGGAAGGGGCCAAAAACTTTAGGAGGCAAAGCCCAGTGGAAGGGATGATATCTGTCTTTACTCTGTCTCTTTTCTATAGTATCCATTTATTTCATGGATGAAACGTGTGTGTGTGTGTGTGTGTGTGTGTGTGTGTGTGTAAGAGAGAAACAGAAACAGAGAGACAGAGACAGAGAGAGACTGGGTATAAGGTGATAGGCAAGACCCAAGAGACTAGAGACCCCAGAGGCCAGTCCAATTAGGAAAATTTATCTCGGGGGAGGTTAAGCTGCCGGCTGTCTCTTGCAGGAGAGAAGCAGCACTAGGCAAGAAAATTTTTATATCAGGGGGGCAAGGGAAGGGGTAGTGCCTGGTTTCAAGAACAACCAGACTCATTTGCTCATGGGTGGTGGGGGCTGGCCTTGGTGATCAGGGTTGGAATGTTCCCCCTTGTGACTCTTTTCTTGGTTTTGGTAACTGCTCCTTAGACTGGGTCAGAGCGCCCTGCCCTGCGTTGTCCTGGTACGGCTGTACCTGTGAGACTCTCCTAGCTGTGCTTGTGAGACCCACCAGGCCCCTATGCACCCTCTGACCTAACACAGGGGCTGGAACCCAGGGGCATTCTACCTCTAAGCTATAGCCTCAACCCTGTTTTACTTTTATTTTGAAACAGAGTCTCACTGAGTTGCAGAGGCTGTCTCAAACCTGCGAGCCACTGCCTCGGCCTCCCAAGTACCAGGATTACAGCTGCGCGCTTCCTGTCTTAGAATTGTTTTCTCCAAGTCCGTGTGCCTCTGCTTCTTGTTTGCCTTGCTTGTCTTTCATCTAAGAGGCCTTCCTCAAAACCCCTGGGCCCTTAGTGCCTATTGTAAAAAGACAGACTTCAGCACATTAAAATTTTTAAGAGTTTATTCGAGCAGTGATTCATGAAATGGCTCCAAACCACGAGCATTTGAGGGCTCCAAGGATCACGAGGGTAAAACTTTAATGAGATGCACCTGGAAGCAAAACAAAGAAAATATTTGATTGGGTAAAGTGAAGCAATAGCCTTAAAGTTCCTAGTTGAGCCGAGCACGGTGGCGCACGCTTGTAATCCCTGCGCTTGGGAGGCGGAGACAGGAGGATCGCGCAGGTTTGAAATAAAATATAAAATAGATCTGGGAGTGTATCCCGGAGGTACAAGGATTCCATCCCCAGTACAACCAAAAAATAAAAAATAAAAAGTTCCTAGTTGATGTTGGTTGGTGTTATTTTTTTGCACTTGGGATTGAACCTAGGAACCTTCTACCTCCAAGCTACACCCCCAGGCCCCCTCCTTTTGTTTGAAACAACTTCTCACTAATTTGTTTAGGACCTTCTTAAATCACTGAGGCTGGCCTCAAACCTGTGATCCTTCTGTCTCAACCTCCCAACTACTGGGATTACGGGCATGCACCACCACACCTGGCTCTGGTGACCTTTATTTATTTATTTACTTATTTATTTATTTATTTATTTTGGAGTACAGGAGATTGAACCCAAGGCTCTCCTCCCTCCAAGCTACACCCCAACCCTATTTTTAATTCTTTATTTTGAAACAGGGCCTTACTAGGTAGCTGAGGCTGGACACAAACCTGCGATCCTCCTGCCTCAGCCTCCCAAGTACTGGGATTACAAGCATGTGTGTGCCACCACACCCAAATTTCTGGTGGCTTTTAATTGATAAGGTTCAGGTTTTATTTTCCTGGGATATGCCTGCTCATGCTGAATTGGATTTTGATTCGCTTACATAAGAATTCAATTGATCATTTTTTCAACCTCTCCCCCTTTTTTCGGTACTGGGGATGGAACCCAGGGGTATTCTACCTCTGAGGTATACCCCAGCCCTATTTTTTATTCTTCATTTTGAAACCGGGTCCCACTGAGTTGCAGAGGGCCTCACTAAGTAGCTGAGGCTGTCCGCGAACCGCGATCCTCTGGTCTCAGCCTTCAGGATGCTGGTATGACAAGCGTGCGCTACGGCAAGCCTGCGCTACGGCACCTGGCTAATCCCCCCCCCTCTCCCCCCCCCCCCCCCCCCCCCCCCGGTTTGATCAGTGTTCTGGAACAACTCAGTCCTGTAAGAGAACTGGCGGGGAACTTCAGGAGGGTCTGTGAGACCAGAAGAGAGGCAGACAGATGCAGGCTTGACAGAGTGTAAAGTATTCTGGACTTACTAGCAGAAGGTCGTCCTGGGTGACAGCAAGGCCAGTTAGATCCCCACAGATGAATATTTATGGGTTAGCACAAAATGGAGTCCATCCTAGCCAGAATGTACCTGATTGGTCTTAAACTAATATCAAAGAGGCAGGCGTATTCCTGGAGCCGGGCTCTTGTAGCCACCTGGAGCTGGATGTTGAAACGCTCCACATACCACCCAATTAATTGCTTTTGTCTATTGATTGTTTGCTGGGAAACTAGGCTGAGACACTAATGTGCTGGTATTGGGAAATTGCCCTGGTATTAGTTTCCAATGCAAGTGTAAAAGATGGTCAGAGCCTGGATTCTACATAAGCACTCAGGCAGGCAGGGGAGAAAAAGAAAAAAATTAAAAAAAAAAAAAAAAAAACAGAAAAACAACAGCTTTGCCTGCTACACTCCAAAATCTTCCCCACCTTCCTTTCTTCCCTGTTTTTAACCCATAGTTAAAAAAAAAATGTAGGGGTAATTAGAGCTTTTAGCCTTCATTTATCTGTGTGTGTGTGTGTGTGTGTGTGTATTTGTATATACGTAACTTTCATTATATATTTATATATACAACTTTTATATGTATATTCATATATACATGATATATATTTATATATACACACACAACTAAAAGCCCTAAGATCACAAGAAGCTCTGCCTGGCATATCTTAAAAGCTGTAGAGGTAGCAAGAGCCTTGTGCTCTGCTCTGAGAGATTACATGCTGTTTCATTGGCTGTGATTAGGGCCTCTTTTCCCTACTTTCCTCCATGACTCAGCCATAATACACAACATGCAAGCTATAATTGATCCCTGTTTTCCTCTGTGACCTGGCCTTGACATGCAGGATGTAAGCTCAGTATGTTACGTAACTTCAAAGCACCGGTTAATGGACAACTGATACAGCAGAGGTATAAAAAGATAGACTAACACTTAACAAGCACACTGACCAGCAACAAGATAGTACCACCAGCCGAAAATGAGTTGCCAGCCCACTGCCCTGGGAAAGCTGATAAGAACACACCAATGTGTCCAGGTCTGAGGGGAGCGAGGTTCCACTTTGAGGCTCCCCGGTGTGCCTGCTGGGCACGCTGCTTTTCCTCTCTTCTGCTTTTCCTCTCTTTGCTTTCTGTTTCCTACTGACTTTGTAACAACAACAAAAAAAATTGCTACAACAAAACCCCCTATTAGTTTTAATCTCCCTATTCAACAAATTCTACTTGAATAGAGGAAAAGAGCCCACAGCACCGTTACAAACCATAACAACTAAGAGTCAGTCATGTCAACTTCAACTCGACATGGCTGCTGTCGTGCCGAGCCGAACCCACAGCCAGCTCTCGTTTCTGAGAGACTGTCCAACACGTGGGTATATGTCGCGTCCCTCGACCAGCGATTAAGACGTAACACGAAGCTCTTCTTGCAAGCCGTTTATTCAGGATACAAGTCGAAGAAAATGGCGGAATGGCGGAATGGCGGAATGGCGGAATGGCGGAATGGCGGCGATCTGCCTCGCACAGGGCATTATAAACATTAACCCTCCCAATCACTCCCTGCCACGTCTCACTCACTCATTGGCTCATGCTCGTCAGGCCACCACCACGTCATGTGTTACATAACCTTAGCCTCCAAATATGGAGTTGCTTCCTGCACAGCCATGTGTCAATCAAGCTCAGAGGCAGGAAGCCGGCGCCATCTTCTAATGGCGGCTCGCCACAGGTATAAGCGCCACTTCCTGTCACGGGCGTGGCTGATTCCTCTTTGTCTCCGTACGAGTGAGCATCATACGTCATTCCGGTCCACTGAGAATTTCCTTTGGTTGTTCGTCTCACTTTTGTTATTCTAAGCGCAACAAGACCACCTGCCAATGAGTGTAAACGCACTGAAGGCCCTTGAGTGAGTATAGCATGCCCGGTAGATCACAGTGAGGACTATGAGAAGAGTAAAGTCAAAGGCCAGAGCCACGTGCTCCATGAACCAAACGAACGGAAACAAAGGCCAGTGGCTACAGCGAATGGTAAATTCAGCCCCTGCACACAGAGAGTGGTTAGTATTTCCAGATGGCAGAATGAGGATGGCAGTCGCAGCGTGATGATTTTCCTAATTAGTGCTCGAAAAGTCTCTGGAGAGCCAGGTATGGAGGTGCATGCCTGAAATCCCACCGCTTGGTAAAACGTAGAAAATAGAGTTTGGGAATTCGCAAAGGAGGCAAGCACCAACCAGGTTATTATTATTATTATTTTTTTTTTTTTTTTTTTTTTTTTTTTTTTTGCGGGTCTGGGGATGGAACCCAGGGGCATTCAACCTCCGAGCCGCACCCTCTGCCCTATTTTTTATTCTTTATTTTGAAACCGGGTCTCACTGAGTTGCAAAGGGCCTCACTAAGTAGCTGAGGCTGTCCGCGAATCGCGATCCTCCAGGTCTCAGCCTCCCACCAACCAGGTTATTAACAACAGTTTTAATCAGAAACCCGGCACCTTTGGGGCGAAGTCAGCCGGCCTTGGGGGAAGGGACAGATGAGCCATGCATCAGGAGAGTCGCAGGTAGTCCTGATTGGCCAGCTGAGTCACACGTGGCAGGGTGGAAATGCCTGTGTTTTAAGCAAGGGGTTTGGGGGTGGGGCTAAGTGTGGGAACGCAGATTCTGTCACGACATCTAGAGACTCGCGATGCCTGGGATCTCGTGATGCCTAGGATCTCGAGGCACCTGGATGTTCACGATATCTTCTGCTTCTAGCTTCCAGGGTTCTGCCTCCTGTCTCCGCTTCTAGGCCACGTGGGAGGAAGGGGGGGACCCGACCTATCTCTTGGGAGGCTGAGACAGGAGGATCACAGCTTTGGGACCAGCCTCAGTGACTTAGCAAGGCCTTCTACAATTTAGGGAGACCCGGTTTCAAAATAAAGTATACAAAGCTGGGTGTGGTATGCACACCAAGTAACTGCAGTTCTTGGGAGATTGAGGCTAGAGGGTCACAGGTTCAAAGCCAGCCTTAGCAACTTAGTGAGGCTATCAGCAACTTAGTGAGAACCTATTTCAAAATTAAAAAATAAAATAGGGCTGGGGGTGTAGCGCAGAAGTAGAATGTAGCTGGATTCAATCACAGCGCCACACAAAAAAAATAAATAAATAAGACAAAATAGGGCTAGGTGTGGAGCTCAGAGGTAGAATGTCCATGTCCCTGGGCTCAATCCCTAGCACTAATAAAACAACAACAACAACAACAAATGAAAAAATAAAGTCTCTGGTGAGCCAGGTATGATGGCATATGCCTGTAATCCCAGTACTAGGGAGGTTGAGACAAGAGGATCACAGGTTGGAGACCAGCCTCAAGAACTTAATGAGGCCTTCAGCAACGTTTCAAGACCCCATTTCAATATAAAAATATAAAAAGGATTAGGGGTGTAACTCAGAAGTGAAATTCCCCTGGAGTTCAATCTCCAATAAGAAAAAAGAGAAAGTCTCTTATTATGGTGTTGGGCATTTGGTAAACTTTCTTAGTGGTCTATGCAGCAGTATGCATGAAGGTATGATATGAAGTTTATATCAAATTGTCCAGCTCCATCTTGTAGGAAATTAAGAATGGGGTAAACTGGGCGTGGTGGTGCACACCTGTAATCCCAGTACTTGGGAGGCTGAGATAGGAGGATCACAGGTTCGCAGCCAGCCTCAGCTACTTTGTGAGGCCCTCCGCAACTTAGTGAGACTCTGTTACAAAAATAAAAGAATAAAAAGTAGGGCTAGAGATACAACTCAGAGGTAGAATGCTCCTGGGTTCAATCTACAGTACTGAAAAAAAATGAAGTAACTTATAGATAAACAACCAAACTTTTAACCCAACACACAGGATTAGAGTATAATACTATAGTGTAGGGGTGCTGGAAAGCAGGCTGGAAGAAGCGCTTTCCCCCCAGTATGAGAAGTTAACTAGAGAAGTCTTCTTCCATATTAGGATTAGAAATAAGGTATTAAAATATAGAGTTAAGATATAGAAGTAAGGTAGGGTTGGAAATAGAATGAAGATCCATAAGCCCAGCTGCCCAGGTTGCAGGATTCAAGGACGAGGGCAGGGGACCTTGATTAGAGGTCAAAGCCTCTAATCTCCAGTTTGCTGGCCAAGGTCTTTGTAAATGGGACCCCATCCCCATATCTCTGATCCAGATCAGCAAACAAGTCCAGGCTAATCTGCTCTCCAGGCAGATTCTTCAGTGCAGAGATAAGTCTGGCCCAGCCAAGGTGGGTGGGAAAGGCAGAGCAGGCTCTGACATGTGTAGATGCATGTTTTAAAATTATTGGTTGTAGCCGGGCGTGGTGGCGCACGCTTGTAATCCCCGCGCTTGGGAGGCGGAGACAGGAGGATCGCGCAGGTTCGAAGCCAGCCCCGTGCGCTGGCTTAGGAGACCCTGTTTCCAAATAAAAATGTAAAAATAGGTCTGGGAGTGTAGCCCGGAGATAGAAGGGCTTCCAGGAACCCCAGTACCACCAAAAAAAAAAAAAAAAAAATTATTGGTTGTACTTGTTTGTCCTTGTATCTGATTGGTTGTATTCTAAGGTTGGCGGGCTCGAACTTTTGGCGGACGTGTGTAACCACTCCCTCTAGGGTTATAAAATTCAGAGCTTGGAGTGGGGAGGGGTCGAACCTCGACCATTTAGTGTCGAAATTCGACCCCTGGCTAGCCGGGACAGAGATGCAGCACAATAAACCTCGCGTGCATTTTACATCTCTTGTGAGTCCTTCGATATTTGGGTTGGTGGGCAATTCTCGGACCCTTCATATAGTTTTCTACTAAAGCATTATTTCCCTTTCTAGTAACTCCCACTTCTACCAAAAACAATCACAGTAAAACTAATTTGTTTGCAAAATATAACTAGTCTCAATAAATTTGGTTTGATTATTTATATATAAATAAGTATAATACTAGCAATAGTGATTGATTTTTTTTTTCCCTTTGGTATAGGGGATTGAACCCAGGGGCATTCTACCTCTGTGTCCCAACCCCAACCCTGACTATAGAAATCAAAACAAAACTTTAGCTCCTTCTGTGGGCCTCATTCTGAGGACAGCTGGTGTAAACAAATTTCAAAGGGAAAGGGCTAGGGGTGGGAAGCACACAGGAGACTAAAACCCTCTCCCCCACAATCAGGAGGTTAAAGTCTACCAGCCCACAAGAAAACAATTCTAAAACTGGGCAAAAGACATTGGGTCCCCAAGACCCAAGTCTCACCAATAACAAAAGAGAAGGAGGGCCACCAGAAGAGATCAAAGCTCACGTTCCAAGAACTTCAATGACTACTGCCTTTCCAGAGTCCCTCCCCTGGGCAGGAGCTATTCTGTCTTTATATTTTCTATCTTTTCTTGGCTCACAAATAAACTCATATTTCTCCAGCCTTTTGTGGAGAATTCAGCTGCCAGAAACAGGTGACTGTTTGCCTTGGAAAGGTCCAAGGTGTTGCGGTTGAAATGGGTTTGGTGTGGGGGGGAGGGGAGAAGTAATCCCCCCCCTACCACCACACAGACAGACAAACAGAAAAACCGTGGATTCTTGTCCTAAGCTAAGAATAAGTATTCATTGCTTGGACCGTTGCTGAAGATTTAAAGGGGTTTATTAGAAAGATAGAAATACAGAAAATAGAAATACAGAAAATAGAAATACAGCCCTATGCCAAGATGGCACGAGGGGATGACTCGAATGAGTACACCAAAGGGCTTACACGTGGACTCAGCCTTTTATACCCATGACCTCCATCTTGTTTGCGTGACTCTGACATAGTGAACGTCCCTGTAAGGTACCTCCCCCAACCAGGTGTGGCAAGGCCTCTCCTTTCCTGAAGGGCAAGGTCAAACCCTGCCCCATCTCCCCTAGATCATCACCTGTAGGTCTCTTTAGAAAGCAGAAGCCCTAGCTCTCCTCTATTGACTAGTTAATTGCTTTGAGCTAGGTTAATTTACATTGGAATAGCTGCCTGTTTTAGGCAGAAATCAAGTCCTTTCTTTACCCATGTCTGCCGCCATTTTGACACAACTATTTTTGAAATATCAATCATCTTCTTTTGAAATATATTAATAATCAGAGCCTTCCCAAATCTTCCTAGGCTGTTCCCAATACTGGTACGCAAGGGTCACGGAAAGCCTTCATGAGACTGATGGGTTCGCTGAAAGCAGCCTGTCCCTTCAAGGTGAACCTCTCCGTGTCTGTTGCTCCCGTGTCTCGTGCCGGTGCCTATTCCCAAACGCCCTGCTTGTGGTACATTTTCTCAAGGATCTTCAGCACACCCTCAGGATTTTATTACTAACCTCTCAAGGACTTTCTGCGGCCAGCCCACTTAGACTTTAACCCCTGGCCCTCCGTGCACCTCGCTAGTTAAACTTACCTCCACCTCCACCCTCAAGAACAAATAAAAGTTGTAGACCAGTGTCCCGCGGGGTCTTCACCTAAGAGTGAGGCCCCTGGCCTGCCCACCTCGACCTGCCCTGTGTCTACATCAGTCTTTTCCCCTCGGCAGTGGCACTAGGGACCCGACACCCTCTACTGATCCTTGGACTTCACTCCCTGAAATCCACTGGACAAGAGGCCAATGAGAGGTGAAACCGCATCATTTTGGCCCCCAGATGGGACAGTGAGAGAAGGGGCCTGATAAAGGAAGAATCTGGCTACAGCATCATTAACTGGATTTACTACTCTCTGAGACTTACTGATTTTTTTTTTTCCTTTGGTACTGGGATTGAGCCCAGGAGTATTTTACCTCCAAGCTACAGTCCCAGCCCTATTTCATTCTTTATTTTGAACAGTCTCACTGAGTCGCTGAGGGCCTCACTAAGTAGCTGCGGCTGTCCTCAAACGGTGATTCTCCTGTCCCAGCCTCCCAAATGCTGGGATTACAAGCCCTGTTTTTAATTCTTTATTTTGAAACAGGGTCTCACTGAGGTGCAGAGGGCCTCACTAAGTAGCTGCGGCTGGCCTTGAACCGTGATCCTCCTGTCTTAGCCTCCCAAGTACTGGGATTACAAACAGCCACTGATCTTGTAAGAATGCAGGCCTGGGTGCGGGGGACGGGCATTCAAAGAGAATGGGAGGCTTCCCCTGCGATGTTTGGATTTAAAGCTATAGTCTCTCTTTTCTTCGCCTTTTGCGCCTTTTGCGGACTTCTTATCTCGTTTCCCTCACCCTCTTGATAGGTGGAGCACAGTTCCACACCTAGACAAGGCACCACAAGGCTTAGGGCTGGGCTTGAGGAAAAACTCTGAGACACCCCAACCTGATGCAATTTAACGCATTCTGCTGACAAGGTGACCCCTCCATCTCAGGCTGGGATGAGTCTTGAGATCCGAAAATTGAGAGCTTCACCAGGGTGACTCTGAGGTCAGCGTGTCCCACAAAAGGAATATATATATATATGTTGAGTTACATTGTAAACCCTGTGGATTATATGAGAAAAAGAGAAAGAAATTCAAGAAGAGGCTCAGGACCAGTCAATAAAGGAAGAAAAGAAGACCAGTCTGAACAGATCGAGCTCTACCATAAATAGTACATGCTGAGAAAATACAAAGAAAAGACACTTAATAAGTGTGGGGGGAAAAAAAACCAGCAGTGGCACAGGCCTGTAATCCCTCAACTTGGGAGGCTGAGACAGTAGAATAACAGGTTCAAGGACAAGTAGTGATATTCAAGTAGTGATATTCTCATTAATTTAGCAAGACCCTGCTTCAAAATAAACATCAAAGCCAGGCATGGTGCCCTACCCAGCATTCGAGATGCGGAGACCAGAGGATCGTGGTTCACGGACAACCTCAGCTACTTAGAGAGGCCGCTCGCAACTCAGTGATACGCTCCCTGATTCAAAAAACAAAAGACTAAGCCAGGCGTGGTGGCGCACGCTTGTAATCCCAGCATTCAGGATGCTGAGACCAGAGGATGGCGGTTTTCGGACAGCCTCAACTACTTAGTGAGGCCCTCTGCAACTCAGTGAGACCTGGTTTCAAAATAAAGAATAAAAAATAGGGCAGGGGGTATAGCTTGAAGGTAGAATGCCCCTGGATTCAATTTCCAATAACACACACACACACACACACACACACACACACACACACACACAAAACTATTGATAAGGTAGAATAGAAGAAATAAAATTTTAGGTAGAAAGGAGACTAATTGAGAAGGAAGATAAGGTTTTAAAATCTGAACTATTCAGTTAACAGAGCTTGGTTATTCTCAAGAAGGCAGGCCCATATATTTATTTATTTATTTATTTGCAATACTAGGGATGGAACCCAGGGGCATTCTACCTCCAAGCCACACCCCCAGCCCTATTGTTTATTCTTTATTTTGAAACAGAGTCTCACTGAGTCACAAAGGGACTCACTACATAGCTGAAGCTGGCTGCAAACCACAATTCTCCTGTCCCAGCCTCCCAAATGCTGGGATTACAAGTATGCACCACCACACCCAGCTCAGGCTCATATTTTTAAATTAAAAGAGGCAATTAAAACCTGAGAGCCACCGGGTGTGGTGGCACACGCTTGTAATCCCCGCGCTTGGGAGGCTGAGACAGGAGGATCACACAGGTTCCAAGCCAGCCTCAGCTACTGAGTGAGGCTCTCAGGAACTTAGTGAGACCCTGTTTCCAAATAAAATATAAAATGGGTCTGGGAGTATATCCCGGAGGTAGAAAGCCTCTGGGTCCCACCCCCAGTACCACCAAAATAAATAAATAAATTAATTAATTTAATTTAATTAAACCTGAGAGCTTCACCCTTTGACAAAGTTCTCTTCCTCTCCAGGGAGATCCTCAAAAGTCATACTTTTTGTTAAAAGAGATCCACACACCATTGGCCTATTTCAGCTCCTGACTCCTGGCATAAAGAAAATATCACCTTTTGTGAACCAAAAAGCTTCAAAGAAGGAGCCTGCCATCCCATGTGGCCCTGGCCACTCCCCTCTCTAGTAAGCCCTATAAGAAAGTACAGCTCTGAGGAGCTCTTTGCCATTTGGGGCCATTTGGGGCAGCTTGTGGACACTCTGGGCAATATTTTGAGCTCTTGGCTTCTCACCCCATGGCTGCTCTTGCATTCTCTTGAGATGGCCCGCGTGTTTCCCCTGAATGTGTATTCTTACTTTGCTTAAATTAAAACCTCAGCCTTAGCTGGGTGTGGTGGTGCACGCTTGTAATCCCAGCATTTGGGAGGCTGAGAAGGGAGGATCTCGGTTCATGGCCAGCCTCAGCTACTTAGTGAGGCCCTTTGCAACTCAGTGTAACCTGCTTCAAATTAAGAATAAAAATCAGGGCTGGGTGTGTAGCTTGGAGGTAGAATGCCCCTGGGTTCCATCCCTAGTACCGAAAAAAAAAAAAATTAAACAATTCTGCAGTTTCTCTGGCTGGTGTGTGTTGGAATTCTTTTTGCCACAGAAGGCAAGAACCCACAGAAGTAATCATGCTGTTCGTGACAGTATGAAAAGAGAAAGACCAAACAAAAGTGTTGGAAAACTCCACAGGGAGCAATCTTGCTGAACAGAGAGGGACCTTCCCTACCTACCATACTTTTGATAGGTCGGGTCCCTTCTCCCCTTTCCCCACGTGACCCCGCGGCGGGACAGGAAGCGGAACCCTGGAAGCCAGAAGAGGAGATATCGCGAGACTCCAGGTGTCATGAGACTCCAAACATCGCGAGACAGACTCTAGAGGTCGTGAGACTACAGATGTCACGAGAGAATTGGCTTGCCTATAGAACATCGGTGCTTCCGCTCTGCCACGTGACTCAGCCGGCCTATCGGGACTATGCGCGACTCTCCATTGGTCTCTTCCCCCGCGGCCGGCTGACTCCCCGGAGGGTGCCGGGTTGGGTCCGAATAAAGCAGCAGTCTCTGATAACCCAGTTGGTATTTTTACCTCCCTCCTAAAACCCCTAACTCTTTTTTCATTCATTCAACTTTCCAGTACGAGTAAACAAAAAACCAAAAAGAGAAGGGGAGAAGAGCGGGAAGCCCCTCTGCCCAAAATGTTCCGGTTTGGGTGGTCACCGTGAGTTCTTTTCCTCGGCCCAGATAGACATCACGGGCCAGGAAATAAAGAGCCAGGACAAGCAGTTGGAATTTAGTTCAGGGCAGAAAAGATGTATTATAAAAGCAAGAGAGAAAGCAGTGGAGCAGAAAGCTGCCCCCCAGACCCTCGGAGCTTAAATAAACTTCGCCCTATCTGGTCTTCCTTACCTGGGTTGCTAAGTTACTAGGCCAGTAGCCTATATTTTGTCAATACCACCATCTACTTGAGAGGATAATGTTTTGTTTTGTTTTGATTTCTTCCAGCTCTTCCCAGGCCCCCCGGCCTTCTAAGTTTTAAGGCTTATACCTTTCATAGTGTTGGCCGTCATCTTCTCTTCAGTGCCGTACCGACCCGGCAGGCTTGAGACGGAAGAAGTCCAAAGGCCAGTCTGGGAGGAGTAGGAAGCAGCCTGTTTAAACCTTTGCGGTGCTTGCTTTCCTTTAGAACAGGGAACGGGATCAAATTATCTTCCCATTCCCGGCTCGCAAAGTTCATCCCGAGGGAGAAACAGAAATATTAAAATTATTCAAACAGGAAAGAGAAAGAAGGCATGGAGGAGAAGGGTAAATAAAGTCCGTCTTCTTGACAAGGACTTTACACAAAACCACCTCAAGATGAAAGATCAATGAGGCCCGTGGGCTCACGCTTCGGGTAGGCCCAGGTAAGACGTCAATGAGCTAAAAACCGCCTTTTGCCTCCCAATATCTGGTGTAAATAATCCCACATTTTCCTGTCCACAAAAATCGAGTGTTGACACTGGGGAGGGGGTCCTTACATTACAATTATCTCTGCTGGTATTAGAAAAATGGCTTCGGTATTAATTTCCAAAATGTAAAAAGTAGTCAGGGCCTGGGTGCTGCTCAGGCGCTCAGGCGGGGAGGGCGGCAGCTGTTACAGTGCAGAGCTCCCCTCACTCTTTGCCCTTCATTCTAATGATTAACCCACAGCAGGAGCCTTTGAGATAATTAAAGCCTTTAGCCCTAAAAATATAGAGAGGCAATCAGGGCCTCTGTTTACCTCCTCCCCTCTGTGACCTGGCCTGGGTGTAGGAAAGGTAAACTCCACGAGCTGCTTCAAAGTAGCCCTAGCTGATGAGCAACCAATACTGCCCAGAAGAATAGAGGCAAAGGCCAGGTAGATTACTGACCCCGCACTTAGTAAATGCACTGTCCGGAGACAAAGAGGCGCCACCTGGCTAAGGAATAAGTTACTAGCCCATTGGTTTGGTGACACTGATCAGGAGATACCAATACAAAATCTATTTAAGGGTCGGGGTTCCAGAAGGAGGAGAGTTCCATTTTCGGCCTCTCCAGCATGCGTGCCAGCATGCTGCTTTTTCCTGTTCTGCTCTTCTCTATTTCCTATTGATTTTGTAATAAAGATCTGTTAAAGCTGCACCAAGCTGCCTATTAGTTTTAATTTTTCTGTTCAACAAACTAGGGTGGAATAAAGGAAAAGAACCCATAGCACCATTTACAACTGTAACATTATCCATATTTAAATATAAGAAATAAGCCAGGTGTAGTGGCGTTCGTAATCCCAGTACCTGGGAGGTTTAGACAGGAGGATCACAGGTTCAAGGCCAGACTCGGCTACTTAGTGAGGCCCTCTGCAATTTAGTGAGGCCTTGTTTCAAAATAAAGAAAAAATATGGCTGGGTGGGGGATTAGTTCAAAAGTAGAATACCCTGGGTTCCATCCCCAGTACTGTAAAAAAAAAAAAAAATTAAGAAATAAAACATTTTCTTTATTTCTGCTTTTTTTTTTTTTTTTCAGGAAATGTGGCGAAGAATTCCCACAGTAGCACACACCTGTAATTCTAGCTACTTTGGGAGACTCAGGCAAGAGGATCCCAAGTTCAAAGCTTAGTAAGATCCCGTCCCAAAATAAAACTAAATAAAGCCAATAAATAAAGCCAGGTCACACCTGTGATGATCCCATATCTTGAGAATCTGAGACAGGACGGTCACAGGTTCTAGGCCAGCAGTTAGTGAGACTCTGATTCTGATGAAGAATAGAAGAAATAAGTAGGTAGTAAGGAGACAAACAGAAAGAAAAAGTAAAATATAACTTTAATATAAGAACCTGGAGCTGAAGTGCTTCAGCCTGTACACCACAAACCAGTTCTCTTTCCCAGGCCTGACCCCCAAATTTCTGGGAAATCTGTAGACCCTAAAGTTAGCCAAAACAAACTACAATTGATAACAAAACAGGTATGATATTTTGAGAAGTGTGTAATTTAGGATACTCTCCAAGTTATCTGTCAATCAGCTTATGAGGACCGCAATCAGCCTGAGGACCATAAGGTTGACCAGACAGCCAGGTAGCGCCTTGGGACTACCGGACTAGATCATCCTCCCTAAAGCTGACCAGACCACCATAAACTACCTCAGGGACTACCGGACTGAGGTCATCCTCACAGACCTCCTCTAGCCCACCCCTCGTGCAAGTCCCTTATAAGAAAAGAGTCTTGAGCCGGGCGTGGTGGCGCACACTTGTAATCTTACCATTCCGGAGGCTGAGACAGGAGGATCTTGGTTCGCAGCCAGCCTCAGCGACTTAGTGAGGCCCTTTGCATCTCAGTGAGACCCTGTTTCAAAATAAAGAATGAAAAATTGAGCTGGGGGTATTGCTCAAAGGTAGAACTCCCCTGGGTTCCAGCCCCAGTACCGCAAAAAAAAAAAAGAAAAGAAAAGAAAAAGAAAAAAGAAGAGTCCTGAACTCCCCAAAATGACTTCATCTTAAAGTAGCCTAAATTTGTTCCTGAATGTGCATATCTTTCTTTTTCCCAAATAAACCTCTATCCATATCTCTGACTGTCATGTGCTGAAATTGTTCTCCATCATTTTAGCCAAGGACCTTGCAGATACTGAGTTCCTGAGTTGGGAACTCACTCTAACAATTCAGCATTAAAAAGGTCCGGGGTATAGCTCAGAGGTAGAATGACCCTAAATTCGATCCCCAGTGCCACAAAATAAATAAATAAGTATATACATACATACAGAAACATACATGGTAGAACACAGAATCAGTACTTGGAAGGCTGAGGCAGGTGGGTCACCGTTTCAAGGCCAATCTAATCAACTTCACAAGACTCTCAACAATCTAGCAAGCTCTTTTCTCAAAATAAACAATAAAGGACGGGAGTGTAGCTCAGATGCAGGATGCCCCTGTGTTCAGTCCCTGGTAACAAATAAATAAATAAAAGGGGTAGGAATGTAGGTCAGAGGTGGAGTGCTTGCCTAGAAAGCTCATGGCCTTGAACTCAATCTCCAGGACTCAGGTGGAGAAAAAACGTCCATTTCTAATCATTGGGATCATTAAATATGCTACCACACGCAGTAACGGGGAATTAAGGCTACTAATCAGTTAACCTTAGCACAGGAGATTGTCCTGGATTGCCCAGTGAGCCCAGGGTCATCACAGGTCCCATTAGTGTGGAAGAGTCCAAAGGAGAATCTTAGAACTCAGCCCCCACTGCCGACTTTGAAGATGAAGGAGAGACCACAAGGAAAGTGTGTGTTCCCTCCTTAGTGTCTAAATTCTCCCTACAGCCTCCAGAACGGAATGTGGCTCTGCAGACACTCAGACTTCAGCCCAAAGAGACACCGGACCCACAGAGCTATAAGATGATAAACATATTGTTGTGGGGTTTTTTTGTTTGTGTGTGTGTGTGGGGGGGGGTGGTCTGGGGATGGAACCCAGGGGCATTCAACCTCCAAGCTACACCCCCTGCCCTATTTTTTTTTATTCTTTATTTTGAAACCAAGTCTCACTGAGTTGCAAAGGGCCTCACTTAGTAGCTGAGGCTGTCCGTGAACCGCGATCTTCCGGTCTCAGCCTCCCAAATGCTGGGATTACAAGCGTGCGCCACCACGCCCGGCTTAAATATATTGTTGTAAGCAACCAAGTGTGTGGAATTTGTTACAGCAGCAACAGAGCACTAATTCAGGAATTTGCACTCTTTAAGCTCCTTAGAGCAGGAAGGTGGGAAAAGCAATTAACTGTCTCTTGTGCTGGTCTCTTTACTAGTTTGCTAGCTTGCTGATTAGATACAGTCTGCGCTGATGTGTCCCCTGAGGACCACGTGCTAGAAGCCTGGTCTCCATCGATGTGGGGACGTGATGGAACCTTCAAGAAGTGGAGTCAAATGGAAGTTACCTATGTGTGTCTAGGGCACATCACCCTACGGAGGGACTCATGGTGGTCTCACGGAGTGCCCTCTCACAAGAGTGGGTTGTTAGAGGCCACCTCTCAGACTTGGTCCCTTCTTCACTTGGCCAGTTCTCTTTCCATTTTGTAGGTTTGAGGACAAGTCTTGCGACTCTCAGCAACCTAGCGAGACCTTGTTTCAAAAAAATATAAAATAAAATAGAAGAACTGGGGATGTAACTCAGAGGTAGAACGCCTGGATTCAATCCTCAGTGCCACAAAAAAATAAAATAAAAGGTTATAGTGTATTGGGTTGGGCCACTATCCTGTGGCTATATCTTTATAGGAGGAGGAAGACTTGAACAGATGCACACACAGGGAAAACAGCCATGAGAAGGTGGAGCTGGAAACTGGAGGGATACAGCTGGGAGCTGTGGAATGTCAAGGAGATCACCCGGGATCTGAGGCATCCTACTTCAGGAGGATTCTCCCCAGAGCTCCAGGGGTTCCCTGGCCCTGCCCACACTGTGATTTCAGACTTTTAACTCCGGAAACTACAAAAGAATCCATTTCTGTTGTTTGAAGCCCCGTCCACTGCCCCTGGTTTGTGGTCATTTGTTGCAGCCATAAGACTTTCATACATGCCCTCAATCCCCCTTGTCTCAGACCCTTCCGCATTAACTATGTGTTTGCTTTCACGCTAATTAACCATCAAAACCAGTATGTGATTATCTCCCGTGTGTTTTTATATTCCCACCACCAGATTCCCAAAGGAGGGTGTGATTGCTTGACCTCTTGGCGTGGCCCACAGCAGTTGGCCGAGTGCCGGTGTCTGAGCAGGCGCTCGGCGGTTGGGTGTTGGAGAAAGAGTGCGGAAAGGCAACACGTTGGCGGCTCAGACTGTGGTTAAAAGCAAAGCGATGATGCAGGTGAAATGATAGCTCCAAAGAACTGTGCCTGCCATTAAAGTTCAGCACTAATACAGGCGTGGGTTTAAGTTTTGGTCCTGTCTACACCTAATTGCAGTCCCTCAACTTCAGCCTTTAGGTCCTAGTAGCTGGGCACCCCTGAGCTTGGAGAAAGAGAGGGAAGGAGGAAGGGAGGGAGGGAGGAGGAGGAGGAGGAGGAGGAGGAGGAGGAGGAGAGGAGGAGGAGGAGGAGGAGGAGGAGGAGGAGAAGAAGAAGAAGAAGAAGAAGAAGAAGAAGAAGAAGAAGAAGAAGAAGAAGAAGAAGAAGAGAGGAGGAGGAGGAGGAGGAGGAGGAGAAGAAGAAGAAGAAGAAGAAGAAGAAGAAGAAGAAGAAGAAGAAGAGGAGGAGGAGGAGGAGGAGGAGGAGGAGGGGAGGAGGAGGAGGAGGAGGAGGAGGAGGAGAAGAAGAAGAAGAAGAAGAAGAAGAAGAAGAAGAAGAAGAAGAAGAAGAGAAGGAGGAGGAGGAGGAAGAGGAGGAGATGGAGAAGAAGAAGGAGGAGGTGGAGGAGAAGGAAGGGGGAGGAGGAGGAGGAAGAGGAGAGGGAAGAGGGAAGAGAGAGAAAACAGAAAGGGGGATGTAAATGTCTGCTTTCGTTCCTCCTGTTCCCAGGACCTCTGCCCTGCCTCACTGAGGCACATGGAGTTTCAGCAACTTGCTCAGGAACTCACTGAAGGTAAAGAATAGAACCCAATACAACTACACACCTGACTCCACATCTTAGTACCACAAAAGCAGCCTGGGGATTTGGGTGGCAGCGCACGCCTATAACACCAGTACTCGGGAGGCTGAAACAGGAGAATCGCAGGTTCAAGGACCACCTCAGCCGCACATCCAGACTCAGCGACCTAGAAAAACCCTATTTTAGAACAAAAAAAAAAATGAAAAGAGCTGGGGTGTAAAATGCTCCTGGGTTCAATCCCTAGTACCACCAAAATAAGCAAATAAATAAAATAACATACCTCCATTAACCTCTCTGAGCTTTAGTTTCTTTATCTTTAAAATTAGAAATGATAGCCGGATGTGGTGGTACACGCCCATAATCCCAGTCCTTGGGAGGCTGAGATAGGAGAATTGCAGGTTCAAGGCCAGCCTCAGCAACTCAGTGAGAACCTGTTTCAAGATAAAAAATAAAATTAGTCTGGGGATGTTACTCAGGGGTTAAATCCTTAGAACTACATGCACACACACACAAAATAAACTAGAAATGGTAGGCCCCTTTCCCAGGGCCATTATGAGGATGAAAGGAAGCAGATGGCTTAGCTCTCCTTTCCTGGTGATGGGCCAGTGGTTTTTCTCCTTAGCAGGTTTCCATGAGAAGGGCACTTCCTTTTGATTTTCTGTCTTAGTCTATTCCAGGTCTTATATCAAAATACCATTGACTGGGTAACTTATAAACAACAGGAATTCATTTATTTTAATCCTGGAGACTGGGAAGTCCAAGTGCTGGCGGATCCCAGTTGTGTCTCTGAGGGCCTAGTTCCTGGATAACAGGAACTGTATTCTAGCTGGGCTCTCATGCAAGAGATCACCCTTAGGTCTGTTTTGTAACGTGTGTGTGTGTGTGTGTGTGTGTGTGTGTGTGTGTGTGGTGTGTGCTAGAAATTAAACCCAGGGGGATTCTACCTCCAAGTTACACCTCCAGCTCTATTTTATTTTTAAACAGGGTCTGAAGGGTCCAAGAATTGCCCACCAACCCAAATATCGAAGGACTCACAAGAGATGTAAGAATGCAAGCGAGGTTTATTGTCCCGGCTAGCCAGGGGTCGAGACCAAGACACTATGGGCGAGGTTCGACCCCTCCCCACTCCACGCTCTGAATTTTATAACCCTAGGAGGGAGTGGTTACACAAGTCAGAGCCCGCCAACCTTAGAATACAACCAATCAGATACAAGGACAAACAAGTACAACCAATAATTTTAAAACATGCATCCACACACGTCAGAGCCTGCTCTGCCTTTCCCACCCACCTTGGCTGGGCCAGGCTTATCTCTGCACTGAAGAACAGATTATCTCTGCACTGGAGAGCAGATTAGCCTGGCCTTGTTTGCTGATCTAGCTCAGAGATATGGGGATGGGGTCCCGTTTACAAAGACCTTGGCCGGCAAGCTGGAGATTAGAGGCTTTGACCTTGTGGGTCTCCTACCCTCGTCCTTGGATGGATCTTGATTTTATTTCCAATCCTACCCTACTTCTATCTTAACTATGTTTTAATACCTTATTTCTAATCCTAATATGGGAGAAGACTTCTCTAGTTAACTTCTAATATAGGGGAGGAAAGCACTTCTTCCAGCCTGCTTTCCAGCACACCTACAGGTCTCGCTAAGTTGCTAAGGCTGCCTTCAAACCTGCAGTCCTCCTGTCTTAGAGGCATTTGAAACAAGTTCTCACTAGGTTGCCGAGACTCTCATTATTTGCTGAAGCTATCCTTGAACCCACAATTCTCCTGTCTCAGTACTGGGATTATAACCATGCACCACTGAGGCAGAGCAGAGGACCTGGGAACAGGAGGGGGTTTTTTTGTTTTGTTTTTGCAGTACTATGGATGGAACCCAGGGGCATTCTACCTCCAAGCTACACCCTTGGCCCCACTTTTTATTCTTTATTTGGAAACAGGGTCTCACTGAGTTGCAGAGGGCCTCACTAAGTAGCCGAGGCTGGCTTCGAACCTGCGCGATCCTCCTATCTTGGCCTCCCAAATGCTGGGATGACAAGCATCAGCTCAACAGAAGGGTTTTAAAAAGGCCATCCACAGCACCTTCTGTGAGGTGGGGAGGTGAGCAGGGAAGTGGGAGACCAGTGGACACCAGGAGATCAGGGGCCACCAGCCCAACCAGATAACAATTCAAATTAAGGATGAAATTGGCCAAAAGACATTGGTTCCCCAAAACTCAATTCTGACCCTAAAAGAACAAATGAGGAACCTCAGTATTTTTTTTTTCTTTTTTTGCGGTACTGGGGATGGAACGCAGGGGCGTTATACCTCTGAGCAACACCCCCAGCCCTATTTTTTATTCTTTGTTTTGAAACAGGGTCTCATGAGTAGCAAAGGGCCTCACTAAGTAGCTGAGGCTGGCCGCGAACCAGACCTTCCTCTTTCAGCCTCCTGAATGCTGGGATTACAAGCAGGCACCACCACACCCAGCCTCAGTCAGGTTTAAAAGCCCACCTCCCAAGAGCTTCAGCGATTTCTTTTGAGGATGCCTCCCTGCTCGTGGGGGAAGGAACTACTTTTATCTTCTTTGTTCCCTGATATAAATAAACTTTCATATTTCTCTACCCTTTGCTAGTCTTTGGATTTTATTCATAAAAATCCACTGGGCAGCCGGGCGTGGTGGCGCACGCTTGTAAACCCCGCGCTTGGGAGGCAGAGACAGGAGGATCGCGCAGGTTCGAAGCCAGCCGCGCGCCCTGGCTTAGGAGACCCTGTTTCCAAAATGAAAATGTAAAAAAGAGGTCTGGGAGTGTAGCCTGGAGGTAGAAGGGCTTCCAGGAACCCCAGTACCACCAAAAAAAAAAAAAAAAAAAAATCCACTGGGCAAAAACCCTGTAGAGGAAACGCTCCCTTTCACCACCACACCTGATTCACGTTGTTATTGTGAATGCCATTGGGCAGATCATGTACCAGTATTGGGAAATGGCTTCAAAAATTTTTCAAAGGGATTCTTTTTTTTTTTTTTTTTTTTGTCTTTTTAGAACCGGGGATCGAACCCAGAGCATCACACCTGCAAATCAGACGCTTTGCCACTGAGCTACATCCCAGCCCCTTCAAAAAAAAAAATTTTTTTTTTTTTTTTGGTGGTACTGGGGGTGGAACCCAGAGGCCTTCTACCTCTGGGCTATACTCCCAGACCTATTTTCTACTTGTATTTGGGAACAGGGTCTCACAAAGTTGCTGAAAGCCTCACTAAGTAGCTGAGAGCCTCACTAAGTAGCTGAGGCTGGCTTCGAACCTGTGCGATCCTCCTGTCTCAGCCTCCCAAGCGCGGGGATTACAAGCGTGCGCCACCACGCCCGGCTCCAAAATATTTTTGAAAATAGCTTCAGTATTAGATATCCAGAGCTTGGGTGCGGGCAGACACTCAGACAGAGAAGGGAGCCTGCAGAGTTCCTGGCACCAAGGGTAATTAGCAAGAAAACAGAGGGAGCCCAGGGCCTTTTAAATTTTAAAGACAAGCAAAAATTTCCCAAGGATATGGAGGATGCCACAAGTCTTCAAGAGATCTCTGACTCCGCTAATCAGTTAACACATTTTGGGGCATAACAAAAGGATTGGGATCTGTACAGAGATAGGGCAGGCCTACAGGGAAGGAATCCCCACATCAAAAGACCTGCCCCAGAGAAGGGGCAGATCTAGTCGGGTCAGAAGATTATTGGTAGAGCAAGATAAAAGATAATGTATCTTTATAAAACTGTGAGCCGGGTGTGGTGGTGCTGCTCCTAATCCCAGCATTTGGGAGGCTGAGACTGAAGGATCGCAGTTTTTGGACAGCCTCAGCTACTTAGTGAGGCGCTCCATAACTTAGTGAGACCCTGTTTCAAAATAAAGAATAAAAAAAACAGGGCAGAGGGGGGTGTAGCTCGGAGGTCGAATGCCTGAGTTTCATCCCCGGACCCGCAAAATAAATAAATAAATAAATAAATAAATAAATAAATAATAAAATAAAACTGTTTGATTTCCAAAAACTTCAGTAACTTATTTTCAAGTCACTCCACTGCATTTATTCCTTCAGTCTAGCATTTTAACCCATTCTATCATTCCATCTTTGTAATAATAAAATTGCTTAAGTTTACAGCAAAAAGGAGTTCTGGCTATTGTTTTCTACAAAGAGCTAAGAACAAGAACCCATGGGTACTTCTCACCCGGGCATGGTAACAGTAACAGTTTCACCTTAACAGATCAGATCCCTTGTGTAAACTTTGGGTTAGTCATACAAAGAGTCAGTCACATGGTGTTGCATAGTCAAACAAAAACAAAACACGTGGCATGTCAAGTCTATTTTTGAAATACGCATCCTCTCTCCTCCTTCCTGCAAGGCCACTCAGCCTCTCTATGTGCCATATTTGAACTTGTTTCATCAGACAAATGAGTCATTGGGGATGAGGTTGTTCATTTACTTGAACTAGACACACGTTCTTCCTCTAGGGAGAGGGTGAGAGGGAAGGATGCCCCGGTTCTGCTTTGCCAACAGCACCCGGGGTGAAATAACTTTACAATGTGATCTGCCTCGCCTGGGGCTGTTTTGAGGTTCAGATAAGATGACAAAACCATTTAAATTCAGCCAGGCATGGTGGTGCACGCCTGTTAATTTCAGTACTATGGAGGCTGAGACAGCAGGAGCGTAGGTTTGAGGCCAGCCTCAGCAACTTTGCAAGATTTTGTTTCAAAATTAAAAAAAAGTTTAAAAGGGCCTGGTATGGTGGTGCATGTCTGTAATCCCAGTACTTAGGTGGCTGAGTAGGAGGATCGCAGGTTCAAAGCCAGCCTCAGCAACTTAGACCCTGTCTCAAAAATAAAAAATAAAAATGGCTGGGGGCATAGATTGGAGGTAGAATATCCCTGGATTCAATCTGGTATTTCTATGTTTCATTCTTTTTTCTTTTTTTTTTTTTTTTTTTTTCAGTACACGGGATGAAACCCAGGGGCATTCTACCTCCGTGCTACTGGCTGGTGGCTGTGTGGGTGAAACAGATGTTTTCCTTACCAGGGTTCTTGTCTACAAAGTGTAAAGAATGACATTCACACACAGCAGAAAGGCAAGTGGGATTTTATCGTGAAGAGAACCATGCCGGCAGCTGCCTCTGGACACCACTTGGGAGGAGCCCAAGCCATGCATTGTCAATTACAAACTGCTTTCTCCAAAGTCCACGGGTCTACCAACGAGAGGTGCAGGCCGCCCCTAGGGGCCTCGATGCCCAGCAGGTGGCTTCCGGTCACTCCCCGGGAGCTGCCCGGCCGAGTGCCTCAACCACACACCGCGTTCTCTCAGGGCCAGTGCAGCCTGTGAGTGGAAGAGGAATGCTCCCAGGAGGGGGGCTTCCCAGAATGGAAAGCCGTTTAGAGGGCTGGTCTGGGGGTTCATACGCTTGTCTTCTCTCCAGCTGGGTCCCGGAGGCAGTTTCCTGGGATTTGCAGAGTGGATCTGCATAGTGTCCCTCTTTGAGTCTCCTTTGCTGTTGTGGTTTAAACTGTTATGTTTTGGGGAATTGTCCCTGGAAACCTCTGTTAGGCTCCCGGAAGCTGTACCTGTAAACGTAAACACAGGTTCTTGTCCAGACTTAGGATAGATATCCACTAGTCCAGACTCTTTGCTAAAGACTTAAATGAATTTATTATTACAAAGATATAAATACAGGTTGTAACTGTTATGGTGTAAGAGTATTGAGAGGGCCATCCCATTCCCCTTATTAAGTTAATATAAGAGTATTGAGAGGGCCATCCCATTCCCCTTATTAAATTTAAATATAGAAGTAAGTTAAAGTGTCTGGAATTCGTTTTCCTGTTAAGAATGTTTCCAAAATGTCTTTGTCTGTTAAGAATGTTTCCAAAGTGTCTGAAACTTGTTAAGAATGTTTCCAAAGTGTGTTTCTGTTAAGAATGTTGCAAAGAACAAGATGGCTGCACTTGTTTACTCTGTAAAACTATTGGCTGGCTGCAAAGAACAAGATGGCTGCAAAGAACAAAATGGCTGCCGAGAAAAAGATGGCTACACTTGTTTACTCTGTAAAACTATTGGCTGGCTGCAAAGAACAAGATGGCTGCACTTGTAAACCTATTGGCTGTACCCCAATGTGAACGCCCCTTCTGGGACTATAAAAGTAAGGTTTGTTTTGGGCTCGGTGTCAGGCTCCGACCACTTGCTTACTGTCTAAGAGGCTGAATGTTAGCCCGGCCAGAAGGAATCATTCCTCTGGTAGCTGCTGGACAATTCCTCTGAATGACAGTTAGGCTTGTGAAGGAGACTTGACCCTGTCTTGCTGGCGAGAGCTGCAGCACAATAAACCCTGCTTGGTTTTACATCTCTTGTGAGTCCTTTGTTATTTGGGTTGGTGGGCGATTCTCGGACCCTTGAATGGCACCATTAGAAAGAGGGAAAAGTGTAGGGGAGTAACTTGAAAATTACTGAAGTTTTTGGATACAGAACAGTCTGTATTTATTTATTTATTTATTTATTTATTTATTTATTTATTTGGTGGTACTGAGGGCAGAACCCAGGGAATTTCTACCTCTGAGTTATACTCCCAGACCTATTCTCTATTTTATTTGGAAACAGGGTCTCACTAAGTTGCTGAGAGCCTCACCTAAGTAGCTGAGGCTGGCTTTGAATCTGTCTCAGCCTTCCAAGCGCAGGGATGACAAGCATGTGCCACCACGCCCAGCGATGCAGAACAGTTTTTATAAAGATACTTTATCCTTTATCTTGCTCAACCAATAATCTTCCGATCCAACTATATCTGCCCCTTCTCCAGGGCGAGACTTTTGATGTGGGATTCCTTCCTGTAATCCTGCCTTGTCTCCCAAGCCCTTTGTTATGCCCCAAAATGTATTACTTGATTATCAGAGACAGGGCTTGTGGCACCCTCCCAATTTAGCTTGTCTCCAAGAAGTGATCTATTATGTAAAACTTGTCTTTAGAATGCAAAAGGCCCTGGGCTACCTCTATTGTTCTGCAAGGTGCCAGGAACTCTGCAGGGTTCCTTCTCAGCCTGAGTACCTGAGCAACACCCAAGCTCTGACTATTTTAAAATTAATGCCAAAGCATTTGAAATCAATACCTTCTAAGATTAGTATCAAAGATATTTCCCAATACTGGCACAGATTTGGGAAATTTTATTTACTAAGCACTTGCTAAATGGAAATTTCTATTCTGAAAACACTCTCTCTCAAGAAAGAATCACATACGGAGATTTCACGTTCCTGCATCCACGTCCTTCAGTGTGTGTGTGTGTGTGTGTGTGTGTGTGTGTGTGTGTGTGTGTTACTGGGGATTGAACCCAGGGGAATTCTACCTCTGACCTTTACTCACAGCCCTGTATTTGCTTTTTTGCTTTTTTTTTTTTTTTTTTTTTTTTTGGTGGTACTGGGGTTCCTGGAAACCCTTCTACCTCCAGGCAAAACTCCCAGACCTATTTTTATATTTTTATTTGGAAACAGGGTCTCTTAAGCCAGCGTGGCTGGTTTAGAACCTACTGTGATCCTCCTGTCTCCGCCTCCCAAGCGCAGGGATTACAAGCGTGCGCCACCACGCCCGGCTGCTTCTTATTTTTAAACAGGGTCTCACTGAGTTACTGAGGCTTGAACCTACAATTCTCCTTTTTCGGCCTCCCAAGTACTGAGATTACAAGTGTGTGCCATCATTTATCAACATTTTGCATGTGAGAAGTTGTAGAAGAGCCAGGCATGGTGGTGCATATCTGTAATCCCAGTATTTAGGAGGTCAAGACAGGAGGATCACAGGTTCGAAGCCAACCTCAGCAACTTAGTGAGGCCCTCAGCAGCTTAGTGAGAACCTGTTTCAAAGCAAAAAATAAAAAAGGCTGAAGCCAGGCGTGGTGGCTCACTCTTGTAAGCACAGCACTTGGGAGGCTGAGATAGAATTGCACAGGTTCAAAGCCAGCCTCAGCTACTTAGTGAGGCTTTCAGCAACTTAGTGAGACCCTGTTTCCAAATAAAGTATAAAATAGATCTGGGAGTATAGCACAGAGATAGAAAAACCCTCTGGATTCTGAAGGTTGAAAATAGGGACTTTAGGAGGGAGGCAAAAACATCAACCGGCTTAAGCCAGGCATGGTGGCACAGGCTTGTAATCTCCGCGCATGGGAGGCGGAGACAGGAGAATGGGAGGCGGAGACAGGAGGATCGCGCAGGTTCGAAGCCAGCCGCGCTGGCTTAAGAGACCCTGTTTCCAAATAAAAAATATAAAAAATAGGCCTGGGAGTGTAGCCTGGAGGTAGAAGGGCTTCCAGAAACCCCAGTACTGAGGAGATAGAAAGGAAATAGGCAGATAGGGAAAAGGCCTTGGTAGAAAAAAGTTAATTTCCTGAGTTTCCTGAGGGTCGACAAATGCCTGAAACTCCAAAGGCTCAGAGATAAGAAGGCCAGAGCTTCACAAAGCCATCCTGAGTTTCCTAATCAACAAACCCACCGAGCAAGTCTGGCATTCCTGAAAGGAGACCCTTCAAAGGACTTGCAAATGTCCTATGCAAATTCTCCTTGGAATCCCAAAGTCACCCTAACCAAAAGCGAACTTGCAAGCGGTCAGGCAAGGCCTGACCAGAAGACAAATCTGGGGACTTTCCCACTCGGGAACCCCCTCCCCTTTTGGGGAGCTGTCCTCTCTTGCAGGTTGTGTTGGCCCCGAGAGAAGGCAGAGTGCATCTGAGGGCACGTGGCTCGGGCGACTCTCGAGTAGTGACCTGAAGGCCTCTGCTGGACATCATGGCTGACCAGGCCCCTAGGGGTGACCTGCATCTCTTTTCTGGCAGATCGCTTGGACTCTGGGAGAAAGTAGTTTGCAACTGATGGGCACTTGGCTCGGGCAACACTCGGGTAGTGACCCTGAAGGCAGCTACTGGACCCCAGAGTTCCGAACGCCCCTTTGGGGTGTTCGGCCACTTTTCTCTATTCCCTTCTGGCAGATGGTGTGGACTCCGGAAGAAAGCAGCCTGCACCTGAAGGCAGTTCGGCTTGGGCTACTCTCAAGTATTGTCCTGAAGACAGCTGCTGGACCCAGAGTTCCAGCCCCTTTGGGGTGTTCAGCCACCCTTCCCCCATTCCCTGCTGCTTCCAATAAACCTTTTACTCCCCTTCCTGAGGTCTGCGGGTGTCATTCTTCGCTCACCATAGACAAGAACTCGGGTTTCCTCTCAAGAAACCCCCGTTTCAGTACCACCACCACCACCAACAAAAAACCACTAACCGGGTTATCAGAGACTGCTGCTTTATTTGGACCCAGCCCGGCACCCTCCGGGGAGTCAGCCAGCTATGGGGGAGAGACCGACGGATCGCACATCTGGAGAGTTGCACATAGTCCTGATCGGCCAGCTGAGTCATGTGGTGGATCGGAGGCACCTTTTTTTTTTTTTTTTTTTTTTTTTTTTGCAGGTCTGGGGATGGAACCCAGGGGCATTTGACTTCCGAACTACACCCCCTGCCCTACTTTTTATTCTTTATTTTGAAACCAGGTCTCACTGAGTTGCAGAGGGCCTTACTAAGTAGCTGAGGCTGTCCCTGAACCGTGACCCTCCAGTCTCAGTCTCCCGAATGCTGGGATGACCACGCCCAGCTTGAAACCTATGTTTTACGGGCATGCCGATTCCCTCATGACATCTGTAGTCTCACGATCTCAAGTATGTCTCGGGGCACCTGGAATCTCGTGATATCTCCACTTCTGGCTTCCGGGGTTCCACCTCCTGTTCCTGCTGCAAGATCATGTGTGGATGGGGAGGAACCCAACTTATCAGGTTCCACCTCCAGTACCACCAAAAATAAATAAATAAATAAATAAGGCTGGAGATGCAGCCTGGAGGTAGAATGTCCTTGAGTTCATGTGCAACTCCAGAAAAAAAGAAAGAGATAAAAAAGAAAGAGATAAAGAAAGAAAGAAAGAAAGAAAGAAAGAAGAGAGAGAGAGAGAGAGAGAGAGAAAGAAAGAAAGAAAGAAAGAAAGAAAGAAAGAAAGAAAGAAAGAAACCGACCTAGCAGTTCTTCAGTTCTTTTGGTCACCTTGACCCTGGAGCATTTCTGAAAACCAACATATAAGCACCAATCTTTTTCTCAGAAAAAATTAAGAGATTTAGCATATTCAGCAGAAGGACACAGTGAATGTTCTAGAAAGAAGTTTAGGTAGCATAATCATCAAGGCAGATGGCTCCATTTTTCAGGCCCTTGCTCTGCAGACCTCTGGGCACAAGAACAAAGCATAGTCTTGCGGTCACCTACATTCTCTGTCCACCATGTGTTTCCAGGAATACCTTCAGGGTGCATGATGTAGGAGACAGGAGTTACCCCAGCGAGCCAAGGAAGGACTCTGGGGCAAGCCACACCGACCTGAGGAGGGCCCAAGACGGGGATCAGCCCCGTCTGCGCGTTTCAGCTCCCTGCAGGGAACTGCGTATGTTACTTGGGTGTAGAAACACAACTCGTCTCCTTGGATACCGGGAGGGGAATTTCCTGTTTAGCCTCCACTATTTGTAACCAAGAATGTTCTTGCCTTGGTTGGCTGACCTTGTTAATTCCAAAGCAACTTTTCCTGGTGCAATAATGGGCCACCAAGAGTGCTGTTGGAGTCTGGTTTTATAACCCTGTGGTGTAAACAACTCTTGAGATAGAGACCTAGTCACTTGTGTCCTCTCAGGAGACAAGAAGCCCTCTGGCATCCTGGCCCATCCAGTGCTGTTCCATTCTTTCCTTTGCCTTCTAGCCAAAAAGCAAAACAAACACATGACTCCCTGTCTATTAAACTTCAACCCGCCTTCTGGACCCATTTTGCGGTCTTCAAAGAAGTCTGTATTTACCCGGCAATCTCGCCTGTCAGTCGGAATTCAATGTGCTACTTTGAGAAGCCATTGCTGTGTATTATCTATTGTCCTGTTGTATTTCGGCTGCTTTAGGTGCCCCCCCCCCCCGCAAGTGGGTTCAAAGCTCTTTGAGGACTGGTTGCTACTCTTCTACCGAGGCAGGAAAAGCTTCACCCAGTTTCTTGGTCATCTCTTTGTTTTGCAGTGCTGGGGTCAGAACCCAGGGTCTCTCTCTGCCACTGAGACACATGCCCCAGGCAACCTACTGCCCAAATACAAGATGGAAGCCCCAGGTAAGAGTTTCCCCAGCATAACCCAAGACATTTTGGATAGATTTCAACAGTGATGTTTGTGATGTGACCCCAGGATGAATCCATTCTGAGACCCTCATTTTAGCTATTAAGACCTTTAAAAAAGCCGGGCGTGGTGGCGCACGCTTGTAATCCCAGCATTTGGGAGGCTGAGACTGGAGGATCGTGGTTCGAGGACAACCTCAGCTACTTAGTGAGGCCCTCTGCAACTCAGTGAGACCCTTTTTCAAAATAAGAATTAAAAAATAGGGCAGAGGGTGTAGCTTGGAGATCAAATGCCCCTGAGTTCCATCCCCAAACCTGCAAAAAAAAAAAAAAAAAACCTTTAAAAAGATTTTTAGCAATCTTTATTCTGTTTTATGTTGGTTTTGGGGTTTTGTAGTACTGAGGACGGAACTCAAGGGCATTTTACCTCCAAGCTCCACTCTAGCCCTTTTTATTTTTTGTCTTGAAACAGGGTCTTGCTAAGTTGCTGAGAGTTTTGTTACATTGCTGAGGCTGGCCTCAAACCTGCGATCCTCCAGCCTTAATCTCCCCAGTACCAGGACTACAGGCATGCACCACCATGCCTGGTTGTTTTTTAGTTTTTAAAAGATATTTTTATTTTCATTTGCTATATAATAATTGTGAACATTTATGGGGTACATTGTGCCATTTATATACATGTATGTGATATGGAGTGATCAGATCAGAGTAACTGGCATATTGATCACCTCAGACATGTATCATTTCTTTGTGGTCGTGATAAGGTAGAAGAGAAAAAATAAAATTTTAGGAAGAAAAGAGACATTGGGAATGGAAGGAAGATAAGGTCTTAAAATCTGAAATCTTTAGTGAACACAGCTTGGTTATTCTTAAGAAGCAGGCCCACACTTGTAGATTAAAATAGGATGGCTCAGGAAATTCCTGAGGCAATTATATTTTTTTGTCAAAGTTCCTTCTCCTCCAGGAAGATCCTCAAAAAGTCACACTTACAGAACCCCACACCCCCACAGCCCTATCTCTGCTCCTGACTTCTTGTCTCTGACTCTGAGGAGCCCTGGCCCAAAAGAATTATCATCGTGTGTGTGTGTGTGTGTGTGTGTGTGTGTGTGTGTGTGTGTGTGTTCCTGGGGATGGTACCCAGGGGCCTCTACCTCCAGGCTATGCCCCCGACCTATTTTATATTTATTTGGAAACAGGGTCTCACTAAGTTCCTGAGAGCCTCAGTAAGTAGCTGAGGCTGGCTTTGAACCTGTGTGATCCTCCTGTCTCAGCCTCCCAAGCGCTGGGATTACAACATGGGCCACTACGCCCGACCTGACTTATCATCTTTTGTGAACCAGAAAGCTTCAAAGAGAAGAGGCTGCCATCCGTTCTACCCTGTACCCCTCAGCCAGCCCCTTTCTAAATACCTTATAAAGAGGGATTACAAAAGACCCTGGGGTGGCTTTCCCGATGGCCCGGGTTTCCTCTGAGTATGTATCCTTACTCTGCTCAAATTAAAACCTCTGCCTTTATCTCTGACTGGCACATGTTGAAATTCTTTTGGCCATGAAAGCCAGATGATAGGAACATTCTAAATCCTCTCGATATTTTTAAACATTCAACTAGTAAATGTCAGTTGTAGTTATCCTACTGTGATTCCTCCTGTCCAGTTGTCCCCCCTTGGACCCATTAACCATCCTCTCTCCATCCTGCCTTCCCAGGCCCCGATAACAACGATTCTGTTCTTTACCTCTCTGAGATCAACTTTTTAGCTTCCAAAAATAAGTTTTTGGCCGAGCGTGGTGGAGCACGCTTGTAATCCCCACGCTTGGGAGGCAGAGACAGGAGGATCGCACAGGTTCGAAGCCAGTCCCACGCTGGCTTAGGAGACCCTCTTTCCAAATAAAAATGTAAAAATAGGTCTGGGAGTGTAGCCCGGAGGTAGAAGGGCTTCCAGGAACCCCAGTACCACCAAAATAATAATAATAATTAATAATAATAATAATAATAATAAGTTTTTGTTTGTTTTGCAGTATTAAGGATGGGACCCAAGGGCATTCTACCTTCAAGCTACACCCCAGCTCTATTTTTTATTTATTTTTATTTTGAAACAGGATCTCACTGAGTTGCAAAGGCCCTACTAAGTAGCTAAGGCAGTCTACGACCCGCGATCTTCCTGTCTCAGCCTCCCAAATGCAGGGATTACAAGCATGCACCACCACACCCAGCAATATTGAAGTTCTTAAATGCTAAAAGTCCTAAATACGTGGTGTCACTTATATGTAAAAGCTGAGACCGGAGAAGTGTGGTTCCCAGACAGCCTCAGCTACTTAGCGAGGCTCTTCACAACTCAGTGAGACCCTGTTTCAAAAATGAAAAGACTAAGCCGGGCGTGGTGGCGCACGCTTGTAATCCCAGTACTTGGGAGGCTAACACAGGAGGATCGCACAGGTTCGAAGCCAACCTCAGCTACTTAGTGAGGCTCTCAGCAATTTAGTGAGACCCTGTTTCCAAATAAAATATAAAATAGGTCTGGGAGTAAAGCCCGCAGGTAGAAAGCCCCTGGGTTCCATCCTCAGAAACACACACACACACACACACACACACACACACACGACTAAAATATAGGGCCAGTGGTGTAGCTCGGAGGTACAATGCTCCTGGTTCCATCCCCAGTACCACAAAAACAAAAACAAAATGAAACAAAAAAGAACTTAAATATCTTCTATTCAACCATCCTTCAACTTTGCCCAGAAAGCTGTGGCCTGGATTGCAGGGTGGAGAGAGGAAGGGTTGAGGTGAGCATGAGGGTGAGCTACTTTCTTTCCTTCTGTTCTCACGCTTATGTATGTATATATGTATGTATGCATGCATGCATGTATGTGATAGGGAATGTGCCAGTATTGGGAAATGGCTTTGGCATTAATTTCAAAACATATTGAAAGATTGTTCTGGTGATTCATCTCAAATGTAAAAAGTAGTCAGAGCTTGGGTGCTGTGTAGGCACTCAGGCAGGGAAGGGAGGCAGCTGTCACCCTGCAGAGCTTCCTGCACCAAAAGTGATTCGCAAGAACACAAAGGAGTTGTAGCCCAGCGCCTTCCTATTTTAAAGACGAGTTTGCATTATAAATACCTTCTAGCAGACAGTCTAAAATTCCCCAAGGATGCAGGAGGATGGTACAGGTCTTCCTCAAAGGGGCCAGATACCATGTGACCCCTGACTTTGTTAATCGAGTAACACATTTTGGGTCTTAAGAAAGACCTGGGCTTGCGCAGGAAACAGGGGCAGGCCTACACCTGCGTCAGGTCAGGAGCAAATGGAAGGACTCAACAGGGTGTAAGTGAATCCTCATAATCACATCAAAAGGCTTGCCCTGGAGTTAATGGGTGCACCCATACCTCGTTGGGTCAGGAAGACTATTGGTTAGGTGAGATAGAAGATAATAAATCTTTATAAAAACTGTTCTGTATCCAGAAACTTCAGTGTCTTATCTTCAAGGCACTCCGCTATGTCACTCTCTCTCTCTGACATGGTGCTTTATAATTTCTGTCCCTTCTTTCTACCTTCGTAATAATAAAATTGCTTAAGCTTATAGCAGAACTGTTCTGGCTGTTCTTTTCTAAAAGTAGCTAAGAATAAGAACCCACGGCTACATCTCACACCATTAGAGTACGTCTGTATTCTTTTGCCATCAGGACAAAGATAAGGAGACCCAATGCCCCCTTGGGACTGCCCGTGACAAGCGGTCTGTTCTTTGTGTTTATAACAGTCATCTCATTTGAAGGAGGTTGTGGCTCCTTATTCGTCCAACATTGCCAAGTTCCTTCTGGAGGAAGAAGCATCCAGAAGTGCCTTACCCGGGGGACATGGTTTTTCTGACTCCCCCTCCCTCCCTGCACACATACCCGAAACTTCCCCAAACTCAGCTCAGTGCTTCTCAAAATCCCTAGGATTAGGCTGTTTTACTCTTCTTTCTTTCTTTCTTTCTTTCTTTCTTTCTTTCTTTCTTTCTTTCTCTCTCTCTCTCTCTTTCTTTCCTTCCTTTTCTTTTCTGTGTGTGCGTGTGAGTGTGTTTTACCGGTGATTGAACGTACCCAGGAGTGCTCAACCACTGAGCTACATCCCCAGCCATTTTTTATTTTGAGACAGAATCTTGCTAAATGGCCCAGGCTGACCTCAAACATGCGATCCTCCTACCTCACCTTCCTAAGTCCTAGAATGATAGCCACGCACCACAGACTGTTTTGTTTTCTGCCCATGTGTTGCACACCGGCCAGCTCTTCTATGTAGTGCGTTGAAATTACAGGAAAATAATTTTTTGAAGATTTGCAAAATACAAATCCCATTTTCAGTTTTAGATTCAAGAGACCAAAAATTATGCTACTGAAATTGCTATAAAACTTTCCAAAGACTTTCTCTTAACTTCTCTTCTGCATTTGTAACAAACAGTTCTTAGTCCTGTCTTGGGAGCTGGTCTAGCCCATCTTGAAATAATTTGCTGTGGGTTTTTTGTTTGTTTGTTTGGTTGGTTGGTTTGGTTTGATTTTGTTTGGTTTTGTGTGTGTGCATGTATGGTGCTGGGGATTGAACCCAGTGGCATTCTATCTCCAAGCTACACCCAGTTCGATTTTTTATTCTTTATTTTGAAATAGGGTCTAAGTTGCGGAGAGCCTCACTAAGTAGCTGAGGTGGGCAGCAAACCTGGATCCTTCTGTCTCAGCCTCCCAAGTACTGGGATTACAAGTGTGCGCCACCACGTCCAGCTAATTTGCTATGTTTTAATAAAACACATTCTCTGTTACAAATAATACAACAATTTGTTTGCACCTTAAAAATAGCATTTCTCCTTTCCCTAATTCATCTTCTCCCTCTATCATTCCTTTTTAACTTTCCCTGTAATCCTGATAGCAGGCTAACTGGATGACTTGGTCTTTTTTTATGAGCTAATTTATCCTGTGTGTTGCAATTTCTCCGGGGAGGAGATGGGAGCGAAGCCAAGAACGCACAGGGAGTAGGAGTAGTGACTAGCGGCTCATATCTTGCAGTAGCAGCAGTTATAACCACCCTGGCACAGTTAACATGGCTGGAGGGGAGATAAGAGACCCTTAGCATTTGTTAAGCCGGGCAAGGTGTGTTCCCACAACCATTGCAGGGTGGGGCCCCGGCACCTCCCGCAGAATCCCTGGAACACGAAGCCTGCTATACCTAAAGCTACTGCGTCTCATCTTCGCCTGCCATACTCTTCCCTACCCTCTGGACTCCAGCTCTGGCTTGGCAACTTCCTTGACAGCAACGCCTGCTACTGTCAGCGTGACCCACACTGCGGGCTCATCTGTGGCCTTCGGTTTCCTAATCGTTAAGGTCACGATGGTATCTGCCCTGTGCACCTCCAGGGTGGTGGCCAGATAACGGATTCAGTTCCCTATTCTTGCCTTCAGTGCCCGCTCATGAGTGGGAGGTGGAGCTACAAAGATTCACCAAGCCGGGCATGGTGGCAGAGGCCTGTAGAGCAAACAGTTGAGAGCGGAGACAGGAGGATCGCAGGTTTGAGAACAGCCTCGGCGACTTAGCAAGACCCACGGCGATTTAGAAATACCATGTTTAAAAATAAAAAGTGAGCCGGGCGTGGTGGCGCACGCTTGTCATCCCCGCGCTTGGGAGGCTGAGACAGGAGGATCGCAGGTTCGAAGCCAGCCTCAGCAACTTAGTGAGACCCTGTTTCCAAATAAATATAAAATGGGTCTGGGAGTATAGCCCGGAGGTATAAAGCCTCTGGGTTCCACCCCCAGTACCACCAAAAAAAATAAAAATAAAAAATAAATAAAAAGTGAACCCATAGAAAAATAGGGCTGGGGGTATATCTTGGAGGTAGAATGCCCCTGGGTTCAATCCGCAGTATTGCATAAATAAATAAATAAATAAATAGTGCTGAAAGTGCAGCTTGCAGGTTGCATGCCCCTGGGCTCAATCCTTAGTACCAAAAAGTAAAAGTAATAACAAATAAAAATACTTGTGACGCCGGGCGTGGTGACACACACTTGTAATCCCAGCATTTGGGAGGCTGAGACAGGAGGATCTCGGTTCGAAGAAAGCCTCAGCTATTTAGTGAGGCCCTTTGCAGCTCAGTGAGACCCTGTTTCAAAGTAAAGAATGAAAAATGGGGCTGGGGGTGTCACTTGGAGGTACCCTGGGTTCCATCCCCAGTACTTCAAACAAACAAACAAACAAACAAACAAAAAAAAAACACCTGTGATGACTTCCAGGGGTGAGGGTAGAGGTGGTCATCAGGAAGGGCACATGGAGTTTTCTGGGGTTGTTGAACAATGTTTTTTGGGGGGTTTTTTGTTTGTTTTTTAGTTTTTTCATTTTTTTGGTGGTACTGGGGTTCCTGGAAACCCTTCTACCTCTGGGCGACACTCCCAGACCTATTTATACTTTTTTAAAATTTGGAAACAGGGTCTCTTAAGCCAGCACAGCTGGCTTCGAACCTGCGTGATCCTCCAGTCTGTGCCTCCCAAGCACGGGGATTATAAGCGTGGGCCACCACGCCCAGCTATGTTTTATTTCTTGATCTTGGCGGTGGTGATGCAGGTTTTCTCTGTGTAAATAATCTTGATGCGTTTGCCTGTGTTTTATGCAGTCATCTTGGTGTGAGAGTGTATCAGTAAGCTACTGCTACAGCCACACCGCACTTTCACTGGATGGCCTGGGGTCAGCTGGCCCGGGGCTCTGGCCAGTCTGGAGAAACCAAAGCTGCTGAAGGGTGGCGGGCAGCTTTGCTCCCGGGTGCTGGTTCTGCAGGCAGATGCTGCAGGCTGCAGAGCCTAACCTACGACCAGCTGCCACTTCTGCCCTCAAGTTAGTGGCCAAAGGTCATGGCCAAGCCCCAAGCCAAGAAAGAGGGAAGCCGGGCAGGCTGGCACACTCCTGTAATCCCTGCCCTTGGGAGGATGAAACAGGAAGATCTTATGTTAGAGACCAGCCTCCACAATTTAGCAAGATTCTCAGCAACCTTAGCAAGACCCTGTTTTAAAATAAAGCCAGGCTTTGTGGGACACGCCTGTCATCCCAGTACTCGGGAGTCTGAGACTGAACGATCACAGGTTTGAGGCCAGCCTTAGCAACCTAGGGACGCCATCTGCAACTTAGTGAGACCCTATTTTAAAATAAAAGAACACAGCCGGGTGTGGTGGCACAGGCTTGTAATCCCCGCGCTTGGGAGGCGGAGACAGGAGGATCGTGCAGGTTCGAAGCCAATCTCCCTGGCTTAAGAGACCCTGTTTCCAAATAAAAATATAAAAAATAGGTGTCTGGGAGTGTAGCCTGGAGGTAGAAGGGTTTCCAGAAACCCCAGTACCACAAAAGATAAAATAAAATAATACAATAGGACTGGAGGTGTAGCTCAGAGGTAGAATTCCCCTGGGTTCCATCCCCAGTACCACAAAAACAAAAATAAGAAGGCCTAGGGGTGTAGCTTGGAGATAAAATTCCCTTGAGTTCAATCCCCAGTACCATCACCAAAAAATAAAGGTGAGGAAATGTATTCTGTCTGCAGTGAGACAAACCAAAGGGGTGAATGATTTGGACCCAAAATGTTATTATATTTCTCTCCAGAAAGCATTAGTTAGGGAGATAATTAAAGCTACTTTAGGGCTTCCAGTAAGACAGAGATTCTGACCAGGCATTCGGAAAGATCAAAGATGCACATCAAGGCTTGGCTCTTCTGCACACGGGTGGCAGCCAAAGCCCAAGACACTGAGAGTTCTGGGGACTGTGTACCCGGCTGAGACAGGAGCGCCAGCAGCCTGAGCCTGGCTCGGGAAGATAACCTGGGACAGGAGATGTGGACAGAGCAGGCAGAGGGCCAGGAGGAGCGCTAAGGACGGGCAGCGTTGAAGATGGGATGGGGCTGCGGAGCGCCGAGCCACACGCTGGGCTTTTGCCTCGGGGCGTCACCTTAGAGACAGGCATCGGGGCAGCTGTGTATGTCCGGGCAAGGGCCGCTGAAATGGGGCTTTTCTTACAAGCAAAGGTTCTCAACGTGTCCTTTCACTCCGCCCATTAGATGAGTACTTCGCACTGTCATCAGTATCAGGAGGGACTTTCCAAAAATCCTCCCCTTCTTCCACTTCCAGTTTTGGTTTTTGGGGTTTTTTGTTTTGTTTTGTTTCTGTGGTACTGGGGGTGGAACCCAGGGGCTTTTCTACCTCCAGGCTATACTCCCAGACCTATTTTATACTTTATTTGGAAACAGGGTCTCACTAAGTTGCTGAGAGCCTCACTAAGTAGCTGAGGCTGGCTTTGAACCTATGCGATCCTCCTGTCTCAGCCTCCCAAGCGCAGGGATTAAAAGTGTGCGCCACCACGACCCGCTCCTCCACTTCTGTTTTAAAGACATATTGTTATGAAACAGTGATACAGAAGCGGTAACTAGGAAAGGCCACTAGGCCTGTTGTGGGAGAAGACAGATCTCCAGAAGAAGGTCTAAGGAGTTCCCAGAGAGAGGGGGAAACTTGAAAGGGGCAGCAGGGTCCTTGAAAAGAATTTCAGCACGTTTCAGATTTATTCGGGAAAGGAAGGAATCCCTAATCAAAGGAGAAAGCAGCCATCTCCAGACAGAGAGACAGAGAGAGAGATTTGGAGGATTCCTAGCTCTTCCTTTAAAGGAAATTTGGTGCTAGACAGGGTGGTACACACCTATAATTTCAGTACTTGGGAAGCTGAGACAGTAGGATCATAGGTTTAGTGAGACTGTTTTTGTACTGGTATTGGGAAGAGAGTTTAAAAATGTATTAATGTGTCAATACTGGGAAAGATGTCCAATCTTGAAATATGTCTTCTTTACTAAGAAAGCCAGGGTTAAGCTAACATGTCCTTGCATTCCTAAGAACAATTTAACACATTTTGGGGGAGAAGACGAAAGGTAAAAGCCTGTGTCTGGAGACAGAGATGCCTCCCCCTCAGGCCATAAATCTGGGCCTGTGTTTGGAGACAGAGATGTCTCCCCCTTTAGGCCATAAATTCAGCTGGAGAGATAACAGAAGCAGAGCCGGGGCGGGCGATAAGGTGTAACATGATCTCCAAAATCAGAGGGACCTGCTGGACTTAGACAGGATAAAAATTCAGGAAACTGGAGTTTGTTGGCATTTTCGTTCGAATTGCCCCCCTGTGTCTGCTCCGGCACAGGGCTGTGACTATCTCTATATTTCTATCCTTTTAATAAACTTCTTTAAATCTGCAGCAGCTGTCCAAGCGATGAATACTTATTCTTAGCTTAGGACAAGAATCCACGGTTTTTCTGTTTGTCTCTGTGTGTCTGGTGGTGGTGGGGGATTATTTCACACCACACACCCCCCCCCCAACCTATCCCCTGCAACAGTTTTCAGAACAAAAAATAAAAAGGGCTAGGGGTGTAGCTCGGAGATAAAAACATCCCTGGGTTGAATCCTCATTAACACACACACACACACACACACACACACACACACACACACACACGACACTTGGTGAAGAGTGAATCTGAGAAGGTCTGTGAGGATGGCATTGGTTGGTGATCACAAGGCGGTTTATGGTGTTTGATCATCTTCCAGATCCTTGAAGGGGAGCAAGGGCAGGATCTTCATTGCCTGATCAATAAATAATGTGGGAAAGTTCCCTGTTAATAGTTTCCTCAATATATCGTCTCTTTCTTCATCAAGGTAACTAGTTAATAGTGTTCCTAGGTAGCCGGGCATGGTGGCGCACGCCTGTAATCCCAGCATTCGGGAGGCTGAGACCAGAGGATCGTGGTTCGCGGACAGCCTCAGCTACTTAGTGAGGCCCTCTGCAACTCAGTGAGACCCGGTTTCAAAATGAAAAGACTTTAAAAAAAAAAAATTAGCGCAAGGGCAAGGGGTATAGCTCAGAGATCGAATGCCCCTGGGTTCCATCCCCAGGCCCGCAAAATAAATAAATAAATAAGTAAATAAATATTTAAATAAATAGTGTTCCTAGGTGAGTTTTCCTAACGCTAAGATTTACAGATTTCCCAGGAAAACGGAAGCGTTAGGCCTGGGAAGAGACTGGCTCAGGGAGTGACAGGCTTGGAAAAGTATGTAGAAATTCTGAATTAAAATTTCATACCAGGTGTGGTGGGTGGTGCACGCTTGTAATCCCTGCGTTGTTGGGAGGCTGAGACAGGAGGATCATGGTTCACAGACAGCCTCAGCTACTTAGCGAGGCCCTCTGCAATTCAGTGAGATCCTATTTCAAAATAAAGAATAAAAAATAGGGCTGGGGGTGTAGCTCAGAGGTAGAATGCCCCCGGGTTCCATCCCCAGTACCGCAAAAAAATAAAATAAAATTTCTTTCCTTCTCCTTCCTTTATATTTATTTCCTTTCTACCGATTCCTTTTATGTCTTCTATCCTCAGACCCAGAGAGGATATCACCACTGCCTATAAACAGAAGGGTTAGGTTGTTTTTTTTTTCCCTACACCAAGATGAATTCATGGCCAACATCCCAGAGAAACGTACCATCTGTGGGAACCCAGGCACCTGGGAATGGATGATCTCAAGGGGAAAGATTATGGTCTAGATCCCGCGGTCAGGAGCCATCTGACGCTGGCTTGGTCCTTGCGCAGACGATGACACAAAGTCCCTGCCTTGTGGATTGAAAATAGGGCCTGTGTTCCATATGACGGTGCCTCACAAGGTCATTTTTCTGCCAGTCATGATGTCTGGGCTGTGTACTCAGGCTCTTCCTGAAACTGTTGGGAGGGGCGCGGGTGCAAACACTCCCTGTCCCATCCTGTGGCCGTCTGCTTGTCTGCTGACCACACAGCTCGCCTGCTGACTCCAGCTTCCTGATGCAACCACCGAGTCCTCGGAGGCGAGTCTGCACACAGTGAAGTCTGCAGTCCTGTCCTGAAATCTGCCTGCCGCCGCCGGACGCTGACTCACTCACCTTAGCCCACTGCTGGGTTCCACAGCAACCCCGACGGCTCCAGCCCGAGGGCCTGATCAGAGCTCCCTGACGGCCGTGGCCTCCAGTGACGGCTTGGGCTCTGCCACTGCGGCTGAGGCCAGCACTCCCATGCACGAATATGTGACTTTTCCAGCCTTGAGATCTTGGTGGGAAACATAAATACAAAACGTGGTTAATTCTCTAATGAACACAAGTTTAGACCTTCGAGAAGATGACCAGGACCTGTTATTGTTTCCTCTAAAAAAAAAAAAAAATTAGAAAACGGAATGATTTTCCCTGATTTTGTAGAAGAGTTGGACTTGGTTTGCTTGTTTGTTTTGGTACTGGGGATTGAACTCAGGGGCATTCTACTTCTGAGCTACGCCTCCCTGGCCCTTTTTATTCAGAACAGGACTGCAGACTTCACTGCTCCATTGCTGAGGCTAGCCATAGCCTCAAACCTGTCATCCTTCCTGCCTCCGCTTCCCAAGCACTGGGAGTCTAGGTGTGTGCCATCTTGCCAGGCAACACTGGGTATTTTACTGGGTGACTTGGCCTTTGGCTAACTTCATCGTAACACTAGGATAACATAACACTAGGATTCTGAAGAATAAATGGTGATGGGAAGACAGGGAAGGCCTGCCTGTTCCTGGAACAGACCACGCTCTGCGCTCAAGGAAGAGCATGCGCGTCTTCTGTTTTTTTGTTTTTGTTTTTGTTTTTGTTTTGGTGATACTGGGGTTCCTGGAAGCCCTTCTACCTCCGGGCTCCACTCCCAGACCTATTTTTACATTTTTTATTTGGAAACAGGGACTCCTAAGCCAGTGTGCTTCGAACCTGCGCGATCCTCCTGTCTCCGCCTCCCAAGCGCAGGGATTACAAATGTGCGCCACCACGCCCGGCCTGTTATTTTTTTTTTATTATTAATTAGAAATAACTAACACCTGGGGAGTACAGTACTTATAGCACACCAATTTCTGCGCTAAACCTTTGGTTTACTCTCCTTTTTTTTTTTTTTTTTTTTTTCAGTACTGGGTATGAAACCCAGGGGCATTCTAACTCCAAGCCACACCCTAGCCCTAACTTTTATTCTTTATTTTGAAACAGGGTCTCACTGAGTTGCAGAGGGCCTCACTAAGTAGCTGAGGCTGTCTGCGAACCTCGATCCTCCTGTCTCAGCCTCCCGAATGCTGGGGTTACAAGCGTGCGCCACCGCGCCCGGCTCCACTCCTCTCTCTCTCTCTTTTTTTTTAATGGCTGCTTTCTTTACCACAAGACCATTCCCTTCTACCCTGCAACCAGTGGCCCTGCTGTGTTTAATGCACATCTTTAGCCTCATCCTCCGCAGTTTAGGGTGCTCTTCTCCATGCATGTGTTCTAATTCACATAAGTGAGGGTGCTTATACTTTTTTCTTCTAGCGCTACATTCATAAGATCTACCTATCTAGGCATGGGAACGCATGCCTGTAATCCTAGTACTTAGGAGGCTGAGACAGGAGGATCGCAGGTTCCTGGCCAGCCTCTGCAACTTAGCAAGGCCCTCAGCAACTTAATGAGATCCTGTTTCAAAATAAAAAATAAAAAGGTAGCCGGGCGTGGTGGCGCACGCTTGTAATCTCCGCGCTTAGGAGGCTGAGACAGGAGGATCGCGCAGGTTTGAAGCCAGCCTCAGCTACTTAATGAGGCTCTTAGCAACTTAGTGAGACCCTGTTTCCAAATAAAATATAAAATAGGTCTGGGAGTGTAGCCTGGAGGTAGAAGGCCCTGGGTTCCAGCCCCAGTACTACAAAAATAAAATAAAATAAAAATAAAATAAAAAGGCTCAGAGGTAGAATACCCCAGTACCAAATAAAACCCACAATATCAAGTAAAATAAGATAAAATATCTACCTGTGTTGCTGTGGCTGTATCGACCTTCCTTATGCTCCACATTTTATCCGTCCATTCCCCCAGAGAAAGATTCCCTGAATTCCCCCAAGTTCCCTGCTGTGCAATAACAAAAGTTAAACTATATTTTCCTCTCTATTCTCAATATTCATTATACTTCTGGTCATCAAAACACCTGGCTTGCCGCACACCAGCCAATTCTCCAAAACCAGCTGGATGCCCTATAATTCAATTCAATTCTGACACTAACTACCTGAGATAGATTCTGCAGGTTAAGAGCTTAGTCCCCACCAGGCATGGTGGTACATGCCTGTAATCCCAGTTCTTGGGAGGCTGAGACAGGAGGATCGTAGGTTCAAGGACAGCCTCAGCAGTGTAGCAAGACTCTCAACATTATGAGACCAAAAGACACTTCTATCATCCAGGAAATTCCAAAAGAGTAAGGAACTCTGTACCAGGAGCTGGAGGCAGAGACTCCATATCCATATCCCTCATGACAGCACACAAGTCTTCTGCTAATACCTATTCCTCGTGATAGCACACGACCTCTGCTTTGATGGCAGTCTTCACACATGGGTCCCCGGGCCTCTGAATGAGAGACCTCAGGGGGGAAAAAAAACCCCAGGAGTATATTATTGATTATGAGGTACATGTCTGGATAGCCAGGCTAAGTCGGGCAGCGTGCTCTACAGAATGGCCACCACCTCCCCACCCGCCAGTGCTGCAGGGGGCTTATAGCCCCTTAGCCTTGCCTGCCTTGGCATCGTCTAGCTTTTTAATTTTCCTCCAATAGTCGCAAAATTAGATCTCATTGTTGGCTTCATTTGGAATTACATGATAACCAATGAACATCATTCATATATATATATATATATATATATATATATATATATATCTTATATATATCATATATATCATATATATCATATATATCATATATATAGATATATATCCTGAGTTTCTTATTCTGAAAATTTTCTTTTCATACTCTTCGCCCATTTTTTTTTTAGATTCTCATATTGGTTTAGAGGAGTTCCTTGTGTTTTGTAGCTATAGGTCCTTTTGGGCTTTAGATTATACTCTATCTTCTCCTAATCTGCCATCTGGCTGTAACTTCGGCCACTGTGTCCTTTGTTTTAAAGTCCTAGCGAGGCACAGTGGTGCTTGGGAGGCTGAGACAGAACACCAATCTAAGCAACTTAGTGAGACCCTGTTTCAAAACTTTTTTTTGTGTGTGTGTGTGGGTCTGGGTATGGAACCCAGGGACATTTGACCTCCGAGCTACAGCCCCTGCCCTCTTTTTTTTTTATTATTCTTTATTTTGAAACCGGGTCTCACTGAGTTGCAGAGGGCCTCACTAAGTAGCTGAGGCTGTCCGCAAACCACGATCCTCCGGTCTCAGCCTCCCAAATACCGAGATTACAAGCGTGTGCCACCACGCCCGGCTAATACATGTATTTTTAATATTTTATATTGTATATAAAATATATTTCGATTTTATTTTAAAATATTGAGAGAGAGCTCAGAGGTAGCACACCCCTGGGTTCGATCCCCAGATGTCCTTCGTAACCTCTACTCCATAAGGATATTATTTTACAGTCTATTCATGTCAGCATTTGCATTTCCCAGTTTAGTTTCAGTCCATCTAAATTTCCCCTTTGTAAGTGGTTCTTAGGGGGGATCCAGTTTCATTCTCCATTTCTTGGTTCGCTCGTTGAATCTCCATCACTGTTCTTTGGGGCAGAGAGAAAAGCTGAGAGCAAAGACGGCCCAAAGGCTAGGGGGTGGCAGAACTCAACTCTGATTTCTTTTCTTCAACTGTAAAATACCTGGACCATATCACGGGTCTCCGGGGCGGCAACAAGAACGCCCAAGGCCCACCACACACAGAGTCCCCCGGAGCACAGCGGGCATCATCAATTACTCAGTAAAGGCAAGAGGCTCCTGGGTTGACCCTTGCATTTAGTTCAATCAGAAATGCCAGAGAGAAGCCAGGTATGGTGGTACATACCTGTAATCCCAGCTACTCGGGAGGCTGGGGCAAGAGGACTGCAAAATAAAAGCCAGCCTGGGCAATTTAGTGAGACCCTGACTGAAAAAATAAAAGGACTAGCCAGGCGTGGTGATGCACGCTTGTAATCCCAGCATTTGGGAAGCCGAGACAGGAGGATTGTGGTTCGAGGCCAGACTCAGCCACTTAGCGAGGCCCTTTGCAACTCGGTGAGACCCTGCTTCAAAATATAAAGAATAAGCCGGGCATGGTGGCGCACGCTGGTCATCCCAGCATTTGGGAGGCTGAGACCAGAGGATCGCAGTTTGGGGACAGCCTCAGCTACATGGTGAGGCCCTCTGCAACTTAGTGCGAACCCTGTTTCAAAATAAAGAATAAAAAATAGGGCAGGGGATGTGACTTGGAGGTCAAATGCCCCTGGGTTCCATCCCCAAACCCGAATATATATTAGGACTGGGGGTGTAGCTTGGAGGTAGAATGCCGCTGGGTTCCATCCTCAATACTGCAAAAAAAATAAATAAATAAAAAATAAGAAAATAAAAGGACTGGGGGTGTAGCTTGGAGGTAGAATGCCGCTGGGTTCCATCCTCAATACTGCAAAAAAAATAAATAAATAAAAAATAAGAAAATAAAAGGACTGGGGGTGTAGCTTGGAGGTAGAATGCCCTTGAGTTCAATCCCCAGTAGAGTAAAGAAAAGGGAAGGAAGGACCAGACCCCACTTTCAATGAGAAGCCCCTTCCTGTCTTTGACCACCCGCCATGCAAGCCACCCAAACAGCTTACTGCAAATCAGCTTCTCTGCCTTCCACTTGAGGCCCCCTTTTACTTCCCCCTTTTACTTCCTGATATTCCCGTTCACAAATTTCAACAAATCGTAACCACCTATACTAACTTGGAGCCAGCCCTGCCTGGGTGTTAGGCGCTCTTCTGAGCACTTAGCGCTCATGTAAAATGTCTCTCATGTAAAATGCACAACCCCATGAGACGATGTCATCATGGCACCCATTCTGCAGGTAGTAAAAGTGAGGTGCTATCCCAGATTCTCATCTGACCTCAGTATGGCGCCGAGCGGGAATATGAGGCCCGACCACCCACGCACGAAGCCTGCACTCACACCACTGTGCCCTGCTGGCCCTTAAAGGTCCATTCACCTCAACCCAGAACAAGTACTACTGATTTTCCATAAAATACAGGCCACTGAACTGGGCTCTGTCTCCTCCTGCGTGAATACTTCCATTTCACATCCCGACCTCCAGAATCTCCTCGATGGACCCTTGAGCCATCCCCAGCAGCCCCTGCTGGAGCGGGAGTCCCCGAACACCTGACCCCTGAACAGCCCATCCACCCACCCACCCACGTCAGGGAGTCCACACTAGTTATCAAGGGCCATATTCTGGTTTTCACAGCGACCCACTTCTCCACCCAGCCACACCGTGGGGGCCCATTCTTATATAACGCCCCATTCCTCTCCTTCTAGAAAGTTCTTTTTCACAGGCTCTGGGGCCTCCCATCCCCTCATGGCTCAGCTGCTCCAAGGGCATCCTTCCCTGGCTCTGTCTTCTCACCAACTGTTTGGCAGAGGTTCCCAAACTCATTGGCTTAGCTCCACCTTAAAAACTGCCCGTCGTGGTAGCACTTACCAGCAATCCCAGTACTTGGGAGGCTGAGACAGAAGGATCTCAGGCTTGAGGCCAGCCTCAGCAACTTAGTGAGTACTTCAGCAACCCAAAGAGAACCTGTTTCAAAATAAAAAAAAAATAAAGGCTGGATATGTAGCTCAGTACTTACAGTAGTAACGCCTGCTTGCCTAGCTTTCATTAGGTCATGGGTTCAGTCCTCAGCACTGCATAAAAATATATAAGTAAAAATAATAATAAGAGTTGAGCGTGGTGGCCACGCTTGTCATCCCAGCCTTTGGGAGGCTGAGACAGGAGGATCGCGGTTCGCGGACAGCCTCAGCTACTTAGTGAGGCCCTCTGCAACTCAGTGAAACTCTGTTTCAAAATAAAGAATAAAAAATAGGGCTGGGGTTCTAGCTCCAAGGTAGAATGCCCCTAGGTACCCCCCATACCACAAAATAATAAATAGATAAATAATAAGGCTGGGGTGTGGCTCGGAGGTAGAATGCCCTTGGGTTCCATCTCCAGTAACACATACACACACAAAAGAGAAGAAGAGGAAAAGGAAGGAGGAGGAGGAGGAGGAGGAGGAGGAGGAGGAGGAGGGCGGCGGCGGCATGGTGGCACATGTTTGTAATCCACTTGGGATGAGACAGGAGGATTGAGGTTCACAGCTACTTAGTGAGGTCCTTTGCAACTCAGTGAGAACCTGTTTCAAAATAAAGAATAAAATATAGGGCTGGGGTGTCACTCAGAGGTAGAATGCCCCTGGGTTCTATCCCCAGTACTGCAAAATTAATAATAATAATAATAATAATAATAATAATAATAAAATAGGGCCATGGATGTAACTTAGAGGCCTCTGGGTTCAATCCCTAATTAAAAAAAAAAACCTCAATCACCCCCCATGCGCTTCCACTGCCCCCTTATTTTTATTTGCACCCCCAGTTGCACCTACTACCCCCCACCAGTTCAGCATCCTTTCTCCAGGGGGGCAGTGTCATTAACTTTGGGGACCCAGAAGACTAAGGGAGGGGGACAGCCTCCTCTGGCGCATGACAGTGGCCCTAACTTGTCCTTCGATGACATTTGAATGCCAGCAACGCAATAGTTCTGGCTGCTGCTTACTGGAATTCTCATCGACTTCTCTTCTCCAGGGACCGTGATGGGCATGAATCCGGTCGGTATCTCTTTCATTTCCCGGGAATAATCTTCTTAACTCAGCTCTTCCAGTTAATCCTCAGCACCTCAGCTCATCCTGTTTGACCTCTAATTAGTCTTCCCTCCGGTCTTCATCATGCCTTTGAGAATATTTAATTATAAGGCTGGCCTGTCCTGTGAAATACGTTCGCCTGATCTTGTTGTGCGGAGACCCTCGCAGACCACTTCCTAGCTCAAAGCCCGACCTCCCTACACAGCCGCCCCAGCCGCTCCTCACTGCTCAAAACCGTAAACACTTTTGGTCCCAGAACCTTTACCCCCTTCTCCCGCCTTGCCAGGAACTGGGGATTGAACCCAGGGGCGCTCTCCTGAAACAGACCCCCCCCCCCGGAAATGAAAAGCATCTTCCTGGTTATTGCGTTTATTTCCTCTTACTGATAACAGGCACCCAAGAAATTAAGACTTCTATATCCTCGGCTAAGCCCAGCCTCGCTTAATCTTACATACGTATATCACCTGGCTTTTTTTTTTTTATCCATTGTAGCTGCTGCTTCTCAGTTTAATCACAGTGCATAAAAATTATTTTTTCTTTTTCCATAGCTTCTCTATTTATGTGAGCAAGTGGCCAGATCCAACCAATCAGGATCCCGCCAGGCTCCCTGGGCTAGGCCGCCAGTAACATGACCACTGAGCTACAGCTCAATCATTTTATTTTTTATTTAGAGACAGGGTCTCGCTCAGAGAGTTGCCCAGCTGGTCTCGAACTCGTGATCCTCCTGCCTCCACCTCCCAGTCACTGGGATTACAGGCATGCACCACCATCGCCTTCGTACCTTTGGAGACGTTTTGTTTGATACCATGGATTGAACTGAGAGGCATTCTGTCTCTGAGCTACACCTCCAGCCCTCTTCTCATTTTATTTATTTATTTATTTATTTATTTATTTATTATTTATTTTTGCGGGTCTGGGGATGGAACCCAAGGGCATTCGACCTCCGAGCTACACCCCCTGCCCTATTTTTTTTTTATTCTTTATTTTGAAACCGGGTCTCACTGAGTTGCAGAGGGCCTCACTAAGTGGCTGAGGCTGTCCGCGAACCGCGATCCTCCGGTCTCAGCCTCCCGAATGCTGGGATGACAAGCGTGCGCCACCGCGCCCGACTTCTCTTCTCATTTTAAAACAGGATCTCACTAAGTCACTAAGAGTGTCATAAATTGCTGAGGCTGAACTCAAACCTGCAATCTTCCTGTCTCAGCCTCGCAAGTACTGGAATTATAGGTGTGCACAACTGCACCCAGCATATCTTTTAGTAAAAAAAAAAAAAAAAAAAAAAAAAAAACTTTTGAAAGGTCCAAATTTTTTTTTTTTTTTTTTTTTTTTTTTGGTGGTACTGGGGTTCCTGGAAGCCCTTCTACCTCCGGGCTACACTCCCAGACCTATTTTTACTTTCTTTTAATTTTTATTTTGGAAACAGGGTCTCCTAAGCGAGCGCGCGCGGCTGGCTTCGAACCTGCGCGATCCTCCTGTCTCCTGTAATCCAAGCGCGGGGATTACAAGCGTGCGCCACCACGCCCGGCTGAAAGGTCCAAAATTTAACCCCAAGGGCCAGAGAATAGAGAGGCAAGGAGATACGGGAAGTTAATCAGTTAACAATTTCAGGAAAAACCATAAAAGACTTTTTCACATTCTTAAATGTATGTTGAAACCTTGACTTAAGTCTCTCACAGCTGACCACCAGGGGTACCAGCCCTGTTCAAGCAGAAACTTCCCGGACTGTTAACCCCATACAGTCCAGAAGCAACAAGTACTGCCATCCTGCATCCTGTCCCAAAGCTTCCTCCCCTTCCATGTGAGCCCACTTCTCTTATCTATAGCAAACATAGACTTCATGTAAAAACTCTTATTTTCCCTCCCCCCACCATTGTGTGTGTGTGTGTGTGTGTGTGTGTGTGTGTGTGTGTGGCACTAGGGATAGAACCCCGGGGCATTCGACCTCTGAGCTACACTCCCAGCCTCCTTTTATTCTTTTATTTTGAACCATGGTCTCCCTAAGTAGCAGAGGGGGGCCATGAACCTGCAATCCTCCTGTCTCTGCCTCCCAAGTACTGGGATTACAAGCGTGCGCCTTCACGCCCGGCTCGATAAACCCTTTGATTCTGGAGATACTTCAAAAAGTTTGGGCTTCACACTCACCTCTTATTGTCCTTGTCCTCTTCAAATCTCCAGCTGTGTATACACATACACACGTGCGCACACACACACACGCACACATACACAGCTGAGAATGTCTCCAGGCCTTTCTGAGGGTCTTCCAGCTTGAATCTCACCTCCCTGGAAAAGCTTCCGCCGCTCGCTCTCCTAACTCCCGACAGCCATCTCGGCAGCGCCTGGACACCCTTACCAATTCCATCGGATATGGCTGGGACAGGCTGTATCTGTGTCTTTGCCTGTCTAGTAAGAGTGTTTGCTCCTTCAAGACAAAGACCCACATTTTCGGTGTTTTAGAGTCGAGGCAGGCAAATTCGTTTGGAGCCCTGTATCAACACACCCGCCACCGCCCCTGGGTGCCTCCCACCCACTGCTGCTCCTCGCCTCCCTGTTCCATGGCTGGCAGCGTCTGCGTTGCGCTCCCCCACCCAAGACTGTAAGCCCCTAAACAGAGCGGCGCATGACATCTCCAAAAGGACCTTGCCTCGTCCTCCCAGAACCTGGTGCCATGGCAGAGTGGGTACTCAGCAAAGCCGTTTGATTGGCTCAGCGATCAGAAGTCTAGGCAGCGGGAGAATAAGGACCTTAAAAGGCTGGAGTGAAGGATCGGAAGCTCTTGGGTGCCCACCTGCTGGAAATCAGCCTTTACAGCTAGCTGCAGGCTCCAAGAGAGGAAGCCTAGGGAGTTCAAGCCCGGGCGGGGCGCCTCGCATCTTGGCCATGGGAGATTCTGGAAGAATTAGGTGTTGGAGGCCCATGAGAGGCACGGGTGTTGACTGTGCGGGCCCGAGTCCTGGTCTGTGCGCCTCTTACATCCTAGGCTTCCTCCTGAAGTTGGAGCTCACTGGACTCTAGTTGACGCACAGGACCAAGCGTCGAGGACTCGGGAGACCAGTCTAGCATCCTAGCTCAGGGCCGCGTCCTCCCGGGGCCTCTTGTTCCCCTTTAAGAAATGTCACCACCGGCAGCCATAGCTGCCTACCATGCCCAATTCACTTCCTGTTGTTGCCATGGCAAATTGCCACAAGCACGGTGGTTTAAAGCAATAGCACTTGATTATCTTTTGGGGCTGGAGGTCAGAGTCTGAAGTGAATCCTCAGGAACCACAAACAAGATGTCAGCAGGGCTACGCGCGGGAGAGCTTTCTGGAAGCTCTGGGGAGAATCTACTGCCTGCCCTTTTCAGCTTCTAGAAGGTACCCGTGTTCACGGACCGCGGACCACACCAGGCCAGCCTCTGCTTCCATCTGCACCAGTCCTTTGAGGTCTGACCCTCAGGCTTCTTTCTCATAATGACCTTTGTGGTTACATTGGGTCCATTGCAGGTAATCCAGAATAATCCAGAATAATCACTCCATCTCAGAAGTCCTAATTACATCTGTAAAGTCCCATCTGCCACATAAGAAAACACATTCACTGATTCTGGGATAAGGACCTCAACTGTGTGTGTGTGTGTGTGTGTGTGTGTGTGTGTGTGTGTGTGTGTGTTACTGGGGATTGAATCCAGGAGCAGTCTACCTCTGAACTCCATCCCCAGCCCTATTATCTTTTTTTATTTTTGAAACAGAGTCTCATTAAGTTGCTGAGAGCCTCACTAAGTTGCTAAGGCTAGCCTCAAACCTATGATCCTCCTATCACAGCCTCCCACGTACTGAGATGACAGGCATGTGCCACCATGCCCAGATTTTTTTTTTTTTCTTTTTTTAAACAGGGTTTCACTAAGTTGCTGAGGACCGAAGGTCTCTTTACATCGCTGAGGCTGGCCTTGTACCTATGAGCCCCCTGTCCAAGCCTCCCAAGTACTGAGATTACAGGAGTGTGCCATCATGCCCGGCTCCGAGAATAATTTTAACTCATACATAATATCGCCCCTAAATGCCAGGCATCCGCTTGGCAGAAGAATGGGCCACTGCTTGCAATGCTGGAGGAAACTCTGACTGAGTTGGTTTTGTGAAGGCACGATAGATAATCCAGTGCCTCCCACAAGGGGTTTTCACTTTACCCCCTCACTCTGGAACTTAATCCATGCAGGCCCATAGAAAGGAAAAGAGCCTCGAGACCCTGACAGTACTTGGCCAAGAAGAGCGGAAGGAGGCAGCGGGTGACAAGGGCTTTCCTGGCAGAGGGAACAGCGTACACAAAGGATGGTCTGGACCATGCGCACTGGCTGACTGATTGGAAAAAGATGAGACCGGGTAGGAGCCAGACCCTGTAGGGCCCTGTGCGCTGGATTTTACTCTGTAGGTGATGGGGACCGTCAGTCTGAAGTAAGGGTTTAGGCCAATAAGCCAGAAAGGGAATTCTGCCATTGAGACACCGCTGGGCCATTACACAGCCTCTGTGATCCTGTCTGCCCAGCTGCAAAATCAACATAACAACTCTTTGACTCGTTGAAATAAGTAAAGGAAGCCGGACATGGCTTGTAATCCCCGCGCTTGGGAGGCTGAGACAGGAGGATTGCGCGGGTTCGAAGCCAGCCTCAGCTACTGAGTGAGGCTCTCAGCAACTTAGTGAGACCCTGTGTCCAAATAAAATAGAAAATGGGTCTGGGAGTATAGCCCGGAGGTAGAAAGCCTCTGGGTTCCACCCCCAGTACCACCAAAAAAAAGAAAAGAAAACAAAACAAAAAACTAAAGGAGTGATAGATGTAAAAACAAAAACAAAAAAATGCCTGGAACACTGAAAGCATTCACTAAATGACACTCCTCCTGTCTGTTATTTTTGTTATTGAACGCACTCGCCCAGCTCTGTGAACTAGAGACGGGTCAGTACTGTAGCATACCCACGACGGCATGGATGATGTAAGCTCTTTCGGACCTGCTTTGTGACACGTAGTACTGACCCTGTCATTGGACCTGTTTCTGATGATGTTACTTCAGAATGTTTTTTTCCCCCCGATGATCGAGAAGCTAATAATAATAATAAATAAAAAATGGTGCCGGTATCACAGAAAGAAAGAAAGCGTTCACCCGGGGGGAGAGCAGGAGTGTTTTTGCCTGGTTCAGCCCAGGTACCCGGAAGAGGGAGAGGCTGTAGCCCCAGGGGCTGTGGGTAGATCTTTTCTTGGCTCGCTCTACAGAAGGTTCCGGGAAAGCTGGAAGCCCGGGGCGATGGTGGGTATTTCCCAGCAGCTCAGCCCCCCTTGGAGCCACAGAGAAAGCCGTGATGCCTTTCCAGAGGCCAGGATTCCCCGCTTTCTGGGATCCCTCCCGCAGCACCGAGCCCAGCTCCCATCCACGCTCAGAGCAGAGAGCTGCCAAAGGGGGCTGGCAGCGACTCCACGTCTCAGAACTTGGATCCTTTCTTTATTCTGCATTGCGAAGGGCAGATTCTTCTCTGAGTCATCTCTGCCTTCCACTCCCAACCCCTGTGCACACACTGGACCCAGCCCCTAGGCGGTCACAAGACTTTGGAGGGCTAAGTTGGATACTAAGTTGGATGCCTACAGAATAGGCGCTTGCTAACTGCTGGGTGTAAGGCAAGACCATTTGTTGCTGGCCCCAGGCCCCTCACCTGCCAGGTTGTTTGTGCTTCTGAGGAGAGTCTCAGAGGCCAGGGGACCTGGGGTAGTGGGTTCCCTGTGAACATAGAGCATTCTGAGCCTGGCATAGTGACACACACTTGTTTTTTTTTTTTTTTTTTTTTTAATTTTATTTTATTGGTGCACTGTATTCATACATCATAGTGGGATACAAACTTTTGTAGACATACATGCACATATCGCCCAGTCAGCCCCCACCCGATCCCACCCGATCCCCACCCCATTCTCTCCCCATCCCTCCTTCCCATGCTTGGCTTAGTGGTTGACATCTAGTATTATAGCAATTTATCCAAAATTAAAAATGATAATCTCACATAACAGTTTCATTTGTCTGATACCAAGCGTTTGATGATTTAAAGATAGCATTTCAATATTTCTTTTTGCTTTCTTTCTTACTAGAGCATATTTTTTTCTGTTTCTTTTTTAGGTGAAACTATCATATATTTATATATTTATTTTTCAGAAAAAAATCTATCCTAATATGGAGTATGAATTCTAGATACCCAAAACGATCTTGAAAAAGAACAAAGCTAGCAGATATATATTTTCTGATTTCAAACCATATAAAGCTACAATAATTGAAACAGTGTAGTACTGTTCTAAAGGCAGATATATAGACCATTAGAGTTAAATACAAGCCTAGAGCTAAATTCTTCCCTATATTATCAAGTTATTTTTGACAAGGTTTCCACGAACATTTGCTGGTGGAAATAATAATCTTTTAACTAAATATTGTTGAAAAATAATAATTACATGGAAAAGAATAAAATTGGACCTTTACCTAATCCCACATACAAGTATTAACTCAAAATAGATAAAAGACCTAAATATAAATCTTAAGACTATAAACTTTTAGGAGAAAATCCGGGTCATAAAACCTCACAACATTGAAATTGGCAGTGATTTCTTGGATATGATTTCAATGGCACAGGCAACAGAAGAATATACAAACTCCCTAAAAAATAAATAAAAAAAAATATTGTATATCCAAAGACAATGTAAACAGAGTTAAAAGTTACTAATAGAATGGGATAAAATATTTCCAATTGCTGTATCTGAAGGTATATTAATATTCCAACTAGAAATCCTAAAAATTAACAACAATAAAGGCAAACAATACAACTTAGAGATAGGTAAAAGACTAACATAAATAATGAATCTCCACAGATAACCAATCTTAGTTGTCTGTTGGATGGAAACTCTTGTTTCTCTGATTCTGGTGAGTGTTACCTATTTCTTCTTTGTAGTTAATCTCTTTGAGTATTTTCTCTAGCGCTGGTTTTGTAGACATAAATTCCTTCAGTTTCTGTTTGTCATGGAAGCTTCTTATTTCTCCATCTAATTTGATAGAAAGTTTTGCTGGATAGGAAATTTTTGGCTGGAAGTTGTTTTCTTTCAGAGTTTGGAATATGTTACTCCAAGCCCTTCTGGCTCTCATGACTTGGTTTGGGAAGTCTGGAGTGGTTCTAATTGGTTTGCCTCTGAATGTCAGTTGGCCCTTTGTTTTTGTTGCCTTTAAGATTCTCTGCTTGGCTCCCACATTGGTCATTTTGACAATTATATGGCGTGGGGATCCTCTTCTCCGATCCTGTCTAAAGGGAGTTCTATAAGTTTCCTGGATCTGTGTATCAACCTCTTGCTCTATATTTGGAAATTTTTCTGCTATTACTTCCTTGGAGAGATTGTTGATCCCTTTGGTATCACTTTCTTTTCCCTCCTCTATTCCAATTATTCTTAGGTTAGCTCTCTTAAGATGGGCCCATATTTCTTCAATGTCAGATTCCTGCTGTTGGAAATTTTTTTCTAGATTAGAAACTATGCATTCATTTTTGGATTGCTCATCTTCTAAGAGCGAGATTCTGTTCTCCATGTGGTCTAATCGGTTGTTTGTGCTTTGAATTGAGGCCTTTACTTCATTAATTGCATCCTTTATCTCTTTTTGGCTCTCTCTGAGTTCTTTTCGAAGCACCTCTATTATTTCTACAGTTATTTTCCTGATTTGATCTTCTAGAAATCTCTGATTTTCTGTTTTATCAGGTTCTGATGTTGTGGGGTTGTGCACATTCATTACTCCAGTGTTATTCCTCTTTCCCATGATTTCGGAGATTTGTGCCTTCTCTGGGTTCTTCCCTTGGGTCACTATGGCTTCACTTAAGGTGCTCTGGATCTCGAGTCTGTATTATCTCAGACCCCACTACTTCTTTACTGTGTTGTATCACAGAGTCTCCGACCCAGGGAGTCGATAGAGGCTGCTTTAAACTATGGGGGGTGCCAGGTTGCACGTTCTCCTATGGTGTGATATCTCTGCCACCACCACTCCCTCACTGGGTCAAGTCCCAGGAGGCACAATACTGCGATTTCTCCTCTGTGGCCCGCAATTTGACTCACTGTTCTTGAGTACGCAGATGTAGCTGTACTGGACTCGGTGAATTCACTGCTGCTGCCGCCGCCGGTGGCAATATGGCGCCTCTGCCACGCCCTTGGCCATGAGGCTGGCGTATTTTTTCTTCTCTGGTTTCGTTTTCCACTCTGAATCCCTGCAGCGTGTGCTGAGCTCAGCCACTGGGAGCTTTAAATGCTGTCTGCGCCGAAAGATCCCGCCTGGCTGTTCCGCAGCGGCTCACCTGGCTTGCTGTAGCCGTCTGTTGAGTTCGCCGCTGCTGCCGGCAGTATGGCGCTGCTGCCGCGTCCTCGGGCGCGTGTGTCTCCTCTGTGGCCCTGAGCTCTGTTCTCAGTCCGCTTTCTCTCTGGAGCCTGGTGGTTTTTTTTGTTTTTCTGGTGATGGTGTTTTCTGGCTATGAAAGGCGCTCTTTTTGTGGTAATGGAGATTGGTTGTTAGCGGGACTCTTAAGCCCCGCTTTTCTCGGTCGCCATCTTCCCGGAAGTCTCGTGACACACACTTGTAATCCCAGCATTCGGGAGGCTGAGACCAGAGGATCACAGTTCGCAGACAGCCTCAGCTACCTAGCAAGGCCCTTGGCGACTCAGTGAGACCCTATTTCAAAGAAAAATAAAAAGACTAAAAAATAGGGCTGGGGGTGTAGCTCGAAGGTTTAATGCCCCTGGGTTCTATCCCCAGTACTGCAAAGAAAGAGAGAGAGAGAGAGAGAGAGAGAGAGAGAGAGAGAGAGAGAGAGAGAGAGAGAGAGAGAGAGAGGAGAGAGAGGAGAGAGAGGAGAGAGAGGAGAGAGAGGAGAGAGAGGAGAGAGGAGAGAGAGGAGAGAGAGGAGAGAGAGGAGAGAGAGGAGAGAAAGAAAGAAAGAAAGAAAGAAAGAAAGAAAGAAAGAAAGAAAGAAAGAAAGGAAAAGAAAGAAAGCAAGCATCCTGTTCACAGATGAGGGCTCAGACCACTTGCCCTCGGGGAGCTGGTTGAGAAGCTGGGACACACGGGCAACTAGTGGCAGAGCCGGGCCCGCAGCTCAGGCCCCTGATTTGACTCACTACTCATGGCTGTGGCCATCTCCTACCCCTGCCCACATCAGTGTCAGAGGAAACTCCCTGGCACTCGGTCCAGGAGAGGCAGCTTTGATTCTTCATGTGGCCAAGATCCCAGGACTAGGGCTGGGAAAGCCCCCGGGCTCTGCTGCATCCGAAACAAGTCATTGGTCTTACCCCAAGACTGCACTGAGGTTCCACCTCCATGCCCAGCTCAATCCTCAGGCAGGGGAACCTGGTAGAGTATCCCCAAATCCAATCCCAAGCCCCCCTCAAAAAACCAGAAGGAGGTGTTAGTATTGAAATGCCAAGCTAGCCTGAGAAGATACCCCAAGAGAGGGGTCCTTGAACAAGGGGTTATAAAAGGCTCTGATCTGATGACATTATCAGCAAAGGCGCTCTGGCCAAATTTCCCATGAGATCCATGGAGCGTGGGGAGGGGTAAACACGGCCCTGGGAAGCCTAACAACAGACCAGGAAAGGCCACTCCTGGCCTAGACAATACTTCGCTACTTTGTATGGCTGAATAACGTTCCCTGGTAGGGATATACCACATTTTGTTTATCCATTCGCCAGTTAGTAGAGATTTGGGTTGTTTCAACTCTTCAGCTATTGTAATTAATGCTACTATAATCCCTCATATGTAGGATTTTGTTTAAGCACTTGTTTTGCATTCTGTTGAGTATATTACTGGGAGTGGAATTGTTAGTTTCCTACAATGACCGAGCCATTTTATAATCCAACCCACAAGGCATAGGGGTTGTGATTTCTCCACATCCTTGCAAACATTGGTGTCGTCTGTATTTTTGGTTACAGCCAGCCTAATGGCGGGGAAACACTACCTCACTATATATTTTTCAGTTTGCATTTTCCTAATGATTTGTGATGTTGAGCACCATTCACTTATTTACCCTTTATATATCTCTCTGGAGAAATTTCTTGTTTTTTATTATTATTATTATTATTATTATTATTATTATTATTATTATTTTGGTGGTACTGGGGTTCCTGGAAGCCCTTCTACCTCCGGGCTACACTCCCAGACCTATTTTATGCTTTTTTTTTATTTTTGGAAACAGGGTCTCTTAAGCCAGCGCGGCTGGCTTCGAACCTGCATCATCCTCCTGTCTCCGCCTCCCAAGCGCGGGGATTACAAGCGTGTGCCACCACGCCCGGCTGGAGAAATTTCTGTTCACATCCACTGTTCATATTTGATTGGATTTCTTTTTATTATTGAGTTGTAAGAAAGTCTATACATTCTAGATTCTAGACACCTATTAGATATATGACTTGCAAATATTTTTCCTATTTGCTGGGCTGCCTCTTCATTTTCATGATAGTGATATTCTCTCTCTCTCTCTCTCTCTCTCTCTCTCTCTCTCTCTCTCAACTTTATAAAGAAAAGACATTTGTAGAGTGCAGGATTCTGGAGATGCAAGATCTGGGGACCACAGCTGTGATGGCCCTCTTGTTAATAGAGTCCCAATGGCTCAGGCATCATACAGCAAAAGAAAGAATAGAAAGAAAAAAATATATATATATATTCATATACTTATATATATGAATAATGGTCTTTAATGTGTAAGTTTTAAATTTTGATGAAATTAATCTTAACTGCTTCTTTCTCCTTCCTTCCTTCCTTCCAGTGCTAGGAATTGAACCCAAGGGCATTCTACCTCTGAGCTACACGCTAGCCCTATATTTTCTTTCTTTTTTTTTTTTTAATTTAGAAACAGGGTCGCTGGGCATGGTGGCACACACTTGTAATCCCAGCATCTAGGAGGCTGAGACAGGAGGATCATGGTTCGCAGACAGCCTCAGCTACTTAGTGAGGCCCTCTGCAACTCAGACCCTGTTTCAAAATAAAGAATAAAAAATAGAGCTGGGGGTGTAGGGTGAAGGTAGAATGCCCCTGGGTTTCATCCCCAGTACTACGAAGAAGAAGGAGGAAGAGAAGGAGAAGGAGAAGGAGAAGGAGAAGGAGAAGGAGAAGGAGAAGAAGAATTTGGAAACAGGGTCTTGCTAAACTGCTGAGGCTAATCTGAAACCTACGATCTTCCTGTCAGCCTCCCAAGTACTGGAATTATAGGCATGGACCCCACATTTGGCTTATCTACTGTTTTTCTTTTGTTGCTTGCTTATGTTTTTGGTTACATACCTAAAAATCTATAACCAGCAGGGGATGATGGTACACATCTGTAATCCTAGCACTTGGAAGGCTGAGACAAGAGGACCGCAGGTTCAAGGTCAGCCTGAGCAACTTAAGGAGGCCCTCAGCAACTTAGTAAGACTCTGTTTCAAAATAGAAAAATTAAAAGGGTTGGAGTAAACCAATACCAAAATAAAGGAAAGAGGAGAAAGGAAAGAAAGAAAGAAAGAAAGGAGGGAGGGAGGGAGGGAGGGAGGGAGGGAGGGAGGGAGGGAAAGCTCCAAGTCCAATTGTATGGTTTTTGTTTTGTTTTGCTTTGCTTTTGTGGTACTGGGAATTAAACTCAGGACATTCTACCTCTCTCTGAGCTACACCACCAGCATGGCCAACTGTATGGTTTGGACAAAGAGAAGACGCCTTGGTCCCTGGGTAAATGACAGCCACCAAGAGCTGTCATTCGGTATCTGGAGTCATTACTCTGAGGCTGAATCTCCCGGTGCTCCACGGCCTACAGTTTGCAGCCAGCTGGCTAGGATTTGAGTATATAAAAGAGGTTTTCATTCCCCCCACACACCTATCACGGGATAGAAAAAGCTGTTGTTTGTGGGTGGAAAGAAGAATTTCAGAAAGAGGAAAGTGGGCAGAGGAGGGAGGCTGTTTATGGCCCTGAATGATATCTTTCTTCCTCCCCCATGGTAGCAGGAATTGAACCCAGAAACATTCTACTTCTGAGCTCCACCCCCAGCCCTTTTCATCTTTATGTTTATTTGCTGTATTTTATTTTATTCTTGGAAATAGGGTCTAAGTTGCTGGGGATGTCTCTAAGTCGCTGAAGCTGGTCTGGAACCCGACGTCCTCTTGTCTCAGCCTCTCAAGCACTGGGATTGCAGGCCTGTGCCACCACGCCTGACTCCAGTGACATCTCTCTGCCTTATTCTCTTCCTTCAGATCGGTTTAGGGGCATCAAACCAACAAATTGATGCCTTGGCATCTGTTCAAAATTCCTGCCCCTGGACCTGTCCTTTCTTCATACCGACAGAGAACAGGGAGACAGCGCTGCCTGCCAAGCTGTCCTGGGGATGTCTTTCCTGCCTCTTGACTGTCATCTGAGAATGGGGGACCGACCGTGGCGGTCATGGCGACAGGTAGCCCGGCTCTGTGGCCAGCTGGCCACACTTGAGCTTCGGCTCAAGGAGCGTGAGCTGGTTCTGGGCTCCAGGGCAGAGCTCTGGCCAGCTGGTCTGCGTGGCCCAGCTGCTGCTGAAGTCAAGCTTTCGCTTCCTCTGAAAATTCCCCACATGTGACCTCCCAGGCTGCTGCGCTGTGTCCCTATTCTCAGTGCCCAGGGAATTGGGGTTCAAAGGTGTCCCACTGTGGGTCAACCTCAGGAAAATTACACACAAAGTTAAGACTTTCCCAGCCCAGGAAGGCAAAGGTTACAATCCCAGCAAGGCAAACACCCAGAAGCCTGAGACATCCTGAAACCCAGTGACTGACTTAGAAAGAATTCATCCTAGCCGAGCGTGATGGCGCACACTTGTAATTCTAGGACTTGGGAGGCTGAGACAGGAGGATCATGGGTTCAAGACCAGCCTCAGCTACTTAGTGGGGCCCTCTGCAACTTAGTGAGACCCTGTTTCAAAATAAAGAATAAAAATAATAGGGCTGGGGTGTAGCTCAGAAGTAGAATGATCCTGGGCTGGAGTGTCACTCAGAGGTACAATGCCCCTGGGGTCCATCCTCACTACCGCAAAAAAAAAAAAAGGAAAAAAAAGGGATGGTATGGTAGCTCAGTGGTAAAGTGTTTGCTTAGCATGTGTGAGGCTCTGAGTCTGACCCCCAGTATAAAGAAGAAGAAGGAAAGCTGGGTGTGGTGGCGCAGGCTTGTAATCCCAGCATCAGGAGGCTGAGACAGGAGGATCACGGTTCACGGCCAGCCTCAGCTACTTAGTGAGGTCCTTTGCAACTCAGTGAGACCGTTTCAAAATAAAGAATAAAAAAATAGGGCTGGGGGTATAGCTCAGAGGTAGAACACCCCTGGGTTCCATCCCCAGTACTGCAAGGAGGAGGAGGAGGAGGAGGAGGAGGGGGGGGGAGGAGGAAGAGGAGGAGGAGGAGGAGGAGGGGGAGGAGGGGGGGGAGGAGGGGGAGGAGGAGGAGGAGGGGGAGGAGGAGGAGGGGGAGGAGGGGGAGGAGGAGGAGGGAGGAGGGAGGAGGAGGGGAGGAGGGGGAGGAGGGGGAGGAGGGGGAGGAGGAGGAGAGGGAGGAGGAGGGACCAGGTATGGTGGTGCACACTGGTAATTCCAGTACTTGGGAGGTTGAGACAGAAGGATTTTAGGATCAAGGAAATAATGAGACTCTCACCAACCTAGCAAGACCCTGTTTCAAAATAAAAAATAAAAAAGGTCCTGGTGTGGTGGTGCATGCCTATGACCTCAGTACCTGGACAGCTGAGACAGGAGGATTGTAGGTTTGAGGCCAGCCTCAGCAACATAGGTCCGTCCTCAGCAACTTAATGAGACCTTGTTTCAAAATTAAAAAAAAAAAAATAGGGCTTAGGGTTATAGCTCAGAGGTATAGCACCCCTCTGTTTCATCCCCAGTACCACACATAGAATAAAATAATAAAATAAGTTTTTAAATGGGGGTGGCTGTAGGTGTGGCTCAGAGGCAGAATGCACATGGGTTCAACCAATAGTACTACCGTAAATAAATAAAGTGGACATCACAAACATTGATTTTTGTTGTTCTTGTTGTTTTATTTTTTGTTTTGCAGTACCCAGGGGCATTCTAGCTCCAAGCTACACCCCCAGCCCTGTTTTTTTTTTTTTTTTTTTTTTTTTTTTTACTTTTTAAATGTTATTTATTTTCCAGTACTTTGGATGGAACCCAGGGACATTCTACCTCTGAACTCTATCTCCAGCTCTATTTTTTACTCTTTATTTTGAAACAGGGTCTCACTGAGTTGCAAAGGGCCTCATTAAGTAGCTGAGGCTGTCTGCGAACCGCGATCCTCCTGTCTCAGCCTCCCGAATGCTGGGATGACAAGCGTGCGCCACCACGCCCGGCAAGACACTGGTTCTCATAATAACCCAGGAGGTGAGCAGAGCAAGCACTGCATCATAGGAATGCAAGTCCAGAGAGGGGAACAGGGCGGGCCTCCCCTCCCTGTGCTCCTGCCCTGCTCTGCGCTTGTCTTTCCCATGCTGGGACTGTGTGGGAGCCATGACCCCTCTAAAGGATGCCCTCGATATCCACAGCTCACACTGCAAACAGGCCAACGCCCTGAAAAACATCTGGCTCAAAACCGACCCACTCAAAGTCACCCTGGTCTGAAAATGAGTTTTCCTCCTTCACCCTGAGCGTTATTTGTTTATATAAGAAACGATGACTGAACCGGACAAGATGGCACGCGCTTGTAATCCCAGTGCTTGGGAGGCTGAGAGAGAAAGACTACAGATTTGAGAACAGCCTCAGCAAGTAATGAGATTCTCAGCAACCCAGTGAGGCCCTGTTTTCAAATAAAAATAAAATAGGGCCGGGCGTGGTGGCACACGCTTGGAATTCCAGCCTTTGGGAGGCTGAGAAAGGAGGATCCGCAGGTTCGCAGCCAGTCTCAGCTACTTAGTCAGGCCCTTTGCAATTCAGTGAGACCCTGTTTCAAAATAAAAAATAACCCGGGCGTGGTGGTGCACACTTTTAATTCCAGCATTCGGGAGGCTGAGACTGGAGGATCGCGGTTCGTGGACAGCCTCAGCTGTTAAGTGAGGCCCTCTTCTATTCAGTGAGACCCGGTTTCAAAATAAAGAATAAAAAATAGGATAGGGGGTGTAGCTCAGAGGTCAAATGCCCCTGGGTTCCATCCCCAGACCCGCAAAAAGTAAAAATAAAAAATAAAAAAATAAATAGCCGGGCGTGATGGTGCACACTTGTAATCCCAGCATTCAGGAGGCTGAAACTGGAGGATCACAGTTCGCAGACAGCCTCAGCTACTTAGTGAGGCCCTCTTTAACTTAGTGAGACCCTGTTTCAAAATAAAGAATAAAAAAAAAGGCAGGGTGTGTAGCTCGGAGGTCAAATGCCCCTGGGTTCCGTCCCCAGACCCGCAAAAATAAAATAAAATAAAATAAATAAAATAAAATAAAATATAAATAGGGCTGGGGTATAGCTTGGAGGTAGAATGCCCCTGGGTTCCATCCCAGTACTGCAAAAAATAAAAAACAAAATTAAAAAAATAAATAAAATAGGGCTGAGCGTATAGTTTGGAGGTTGAATGCCCCTGGGTTCCATCCCCAGTACTACGCAAAACACACACACATACACACACACACACACACACACACACACACACACACACACACAATCAAAGAAAAAGATGAGCAGATCTGTCACTAAGATCTGTCCCAGGCTGTCTGTTCTCCAGGCCTTTCCTCCCTCCTCCTCCTCCTCCTAGACAGCAGAGTCAAAGCCCAAAAGCCCTAATTCATTTATGCACATCCGTGGCCACAGCCCAGGCTCTTTTAGGATGCTCTCAGCTCTCTGAGCCACAGGGCTTCCACTCTCATCCCCCTAGATGAGGGGCAGAGGCAACGTGTCGACCTCCTTCCCCCACACGTAAGCTCTGTGTGTGCTCTGAAGTGGATTAAATATGAATCAATACATATACGGTAAGTGGACGGCTGAGCAGCTGGATCAAGGTTTGTTCTTGCTTACAGAGAAACGGCCCTGCAAGGGCCACCGCTCGCCAGGACTTGGTCCTCCATGTACCCCAGCACGGGCCGTAAGGGCCGTAAGCTCAGACCGTTCGCCCTCCCCTGTGTCTTCCCACAGCACGGGCCAGAGAGCCCTCCTCCCTGCCCAGGGTGATTCTCCAGGAACGCCTCCCTGTCTGTGGAGCATGGGTTACCGTCGATTTGGAGATTGCAGCCAGAATTTTCCAAACTATTTGCTCCCAAATCTTGCTCTGAACTTGGAACAAAGAACTTGGATGTCATGCAGGTAGGAGGCTTCCCCAGCCCAAAAGCCAGCCGCTGAGGATTCTCTTCCCGGCGCCATATTATCTGGAAAGACCGTGATCACTTTAGTAGGCAGGGTCCTGAGCAGCGGTGAATGAAACAAAGAGACTGCTTTTAGAACAGAGTCTAAAATCCAGAGGGATCTCACACTGCGTGTACAAAGCTGATGCATGGTCAAGACAGCATCGCAGGCAGGAGAAAGGGATGTGGAGGAGGTTAAAGATGGGCCAGGATGGTGGGAGAGCCATGTGGATTCAGAAAATGCTGAAGTCGGGCTCGGTGGCGCACGCTGGTAATCCCTGTGCTTGGGAGGCTGAGACAGGAGGATCGCATAAGTTCGAAGCCAGCCTCAGCTACTTCGTGAGGCTCTCAGCAACTTAGTGAGACCCTGTTTCCAACCAAATAAAATATTAAATAGGTCTGGAGGTATAGTCCAGAGGTAGAAAGCCCCTGGGTTCCACCCCCAGTACCACAAAAGAAAAAAAAAAAAAAAAGAAAGAAAGAAAAAAAAGAAAACGCTGAAGGTTTTCCTCATCCCCGCTGGGTACCAAGTTTTCCTTTGGGAGTGGGGGAAACTTTCTTAATTCTTACTCAACGTCTAGAAACAATAAAGGGAAAGATGTTCCAAGGAATTGCATCTTGAATGGCAAAATATCTTCAAATAAAATTTAAATAGAGATGAGAAGCCGGGCGTGGTGGCGCACGCTTGTAATCCCAGCGTTCGGGAGGCTGAGACCTGGAGGATCACGGTTTGCGGACAGCCTCAGCTACTTAGTGAGGCCCTCTGCAACTCAGTGAGACCCGGCTTCAAAATAAAGAATAAAAAGTAGGGCAGGGGGTGTGGCTCAGAGGTCAAATGCCCCTGGGTTCCATCCCCAAACCCGCAAAAAAAAAAAAAAATTAAATTAAATAAATAAATAAATAAATAAAGGATGAGATAGGAGGATCATGGTTTGCGGACAGCCTCAGCTACTTAGTGAGGCCCTCGGCAACTTAGTGAGACCCTGTTTCAAAATAAAGAATAAAAAATAGGGCAGGGGGTGTAGCTCTGAGGTCGAATGCCCCTGGGTTCCATCCCCAGACCCGCAAAAAAAAAAAAAAAAAAAGTATGAAAAAACAGTCAATCGAAGAAAAGCAAACTGTCCAAAAAAAAAAAAAAAAAAAAACCTTTCTCACTGATCAGATTGGCCAAAATCCAAAAATGTAACAAAATACTCTCTTGTCCCGACTGTGAGAAAAACCCCTTTCTCACACATTGCTGGTGGGAATGCGAAATGGTACCCCTCCTGTGAAGGGAACTTGGCAGCTTCTAGCAAAGCTCCTCCCGTATTTGCCCTTTGATGCTGCAGCCCCACTTCTAGGAATCTACCGTAAAGATTCAGGGCACACACTGCAAAGAGACGCGGGGACCAGGCCATTTGTTGAAGCTTTGTAATACCCAAAGCCTGGAAAGAAGCCAGGTGTCCATCAGCACAGCCTGGAGAAATAAACAATAGTACATCCACAGAATGGGCTAGGCGGCTGCCAAGAAAAAGAACAAGGAAGATCTCTGCCAACCAATGAGAAGGGAGCCTCATGACACCTTGTTACCAGAAAAAATAACAGCAGTAGAGAAAAATGGGTGTCACAGTGCTCAGAAACAATTACGCCCCTAAGCAGGGAAGATGAAAATATACACTGTAAAGAGTAAATACTTATGTTCTCATAACTAAAAATAAACTTTGATCTCATCAACCTAGCCAGACCCTGTTTGCAAATAAAAATAAAAATAAGGCCAGGGTGTAGCTCACGGGTAGAATTCCCCTGGGTTCGATCCCCACTGTCACAAAAATTTTAAAATAATAATAAGAGCCAGGCGTGGTGGCGCACGCTTGTAATCCCCGCGGTGCTCGGGAGGCTGAGACAGGAGGATCGCACGGGTTCGAAGCCAGCCTCAGCTACTTAGTGAGGCTCTCGGCAACTAAGTGAGACCCTGTTTCCAAATAAAATATAAAATAGGTCTGGGAGTATAGCCCGGAGGTAGACAGCCTCTGGGTTCCACCCCCAGTACCACCAAAAAATAAAATAAAATAAAAATAATAATAAAATTAACATTGATAGTTTAAAAGAAAGAATAGGGTAGGGAGCAAAGAATGGACACTAGAGTCTCTCAAATATATCTTAGTTTTTGAGATTTGAATATTTACACTGCTAAATTAAATTTCAAAAAGCAAGCCGGGCGTGGTGGCCCAGGCCTCTGATCTCAGTACTTGGGAGGCTGAAACAGGGGGATCGCAGGTTCGAAGCCAGCCTCGGCAACTTAGGGAGGCTGTCAGCAACTTAGCAAGACCCTGTCTCTAAACAAAAAAATAAAATAAAAATAAAAATAAGTAGAACTGGAAATGTAGCTTGGAGGTAGAATGCCCCTGGGTTTAATCTCCAGCACCACTCACACAGAAATTTTCTCAAAGCAGTTCCTAGGCTAGTAGTACAGCTCAGGAAGTACAGCACACATTTCACATTGACAAAACCTGGAGTTTGATTCCCGGTACCCAAAAAAGAAAAAGAGAAGAAGTAAAAGGAAAAGAAAAAGGAAGGAAGGGAGGAAGGGAGGAAGGGAGGGAGGGAGGCAGGCAGGCAGGCAGACAGACAAAATATCTCCTAAAATTAAAAGCAAAATGACTTAGGTGTAGTGGCACATGCCTGTAAGCCCAGGACTTGGAAGGCTAAAACAGGAGGATCACAAGTTCAAAACCAGCCTCAGCAACACAGCAAGACTCTCCTCAACCCAGTGAGACCTTGCTTAAAAATAAAATAAAATAGCCGGGCGTGGTGGCGCACGCTTGTAATTCCCGCGCTTGGGAGGCTGAGACAGGAGGATCGCACGGGTTCGAAGCCAGCCTCAGCTACTTAGTGAGACCCTGTTTCCAAATAAATTTTTTTTTAAAAAAGGGTCTGGGAGTATAGCCCAGAGGTAGGAAAGCCCCTGGGTTCCACCCCCAGTACCATAAATAAATAAATAAATAAATAAATAAATAAATAAATAAATATAAAACAAAAAGGGCTGGGAGTGTAGTTGAGAGGAAGAATGACCCTGAGATCAATCCCTAATACTGAAAAAAGAAAAATAAATTGAAAACAAAATTAAATGCCCCTTATGTTTAATGAATTGGCAGCATAATGACAGAGGACTATTCTAACAATGTTAACAAGTGTTCATTTAACCACATGTTCCTAGTGGGAGTTACCCTGAGACTAAAACTACATAACGCACACCTGTAATCCCACTACTTGGGAGGCTGAGACAGGAGGACACTGGGTTGGAGGCCAGCCTCAACAACTTAATAAAAAACCTGTTTCAAATAAAAACTAAAGAAAAGTCTGAGTAGCTCAGAAGTAGAGTAGTCCTGGGTTCAATGCTCAGTACACACAAAAAAAGACAAGAAATTTACTAAAATATAGTTAGTTGTTTTCAGTAATGATTACTTAGTGTAGCATTGTATAAGTGGAATAAAATATAAATAAATGATTCTGTAGGTGTCCTTGAGAAATGAGTTTTGTGGAATGATAAAAAGGCAATTCAGAGATAAGGCTATAAGATTAATCAAGCCTCCTCTGCCCCAGAATACTGAATTTGAATAGAAAGTGCTATATAAACGCTTATTTCTTCTAGAAATAATACTTTATTTCTAAAAAGTCTTATCATTTTTTTTTATGGCACTGGGAATGGAACTCGGGCATTCTACCTCCAAGCTATACCTCCAGCCTTATTTTTTTTATTATTCTTTATCTTAAAACAAGGTCTCACTAAGTTGCAGAGGGCCTCACTAAGTAGCTGAGGCTGGCCATGAACCTGGATCCTCCTGTCTCAGCCTCCCAAGCACTGGGATGACAAGCGTGCGCCACCACGCCTGGCCAAGTCCAAGCAGCATTGAAAACCACAAAAACAATGATCACCTCTAGTCTCCTGACAGCGGCCTCTCCAACCACTGTCCACTGCGCAGAACCAGGGCTCCCTGGAGGCGTGGCTGACTGTAAGACTGAGCCGGTGACAGCTTGTCACACCAGAGAGGAAGGAACTGGCTGAGGCTGTCCTGCAGTCCTCCCGTCTCAGCCCCAGGAGCTGGGACTGTAGACCGGTGCACCACGCCCGCCAAGAACTGAGAGATATCACTAATGTAGGGGTTGGGCCAGAAGGACTCTGGGGTCAAAGCAAACGGGCTGCCCTGGACCCGAAACCAGACCATCTGACAATCAGTACGGATAATAACTGGAGTTAGTTGAAATATATCAAATCTAGCCAGGTGTGGTGGCGCACGCTTGTAATTCCAGCATTTGGGAGGCTGGGACAAGGAGGATCATGGCTCGCAGACAGCCCCAGCTACTACTTAGTGAGGCCCTTTGCTACTCAGTGAGACCTTGTTTCAAAATAAGGAATAAAAAATAGGGCGGGGGTCTGTTGCTTGGAGGTAGAATGCCCCCTGAGTTCTATCTCCAGTACTGGAAAAACAAATTAATTGATCACCTTTGATTATTTGGTTTGGGCACGTGCCCCCCTCTAAAGTCCACGAGTGAAAATCGTGGTCCACGGGGTGCTGCTTTGGGCGAGGAGCCTTCAGGAGATGGGGCACAGTGGAAAGTCCTTAGATCCCTAGACATGGCCTCAAAGGGGACCGTGGGCTCCAGTTTCTTCCTCGCCCTGCCTCTCCCTGCTTCCCGGCTCACAGGGGAGTGATTGGCTCAGCCATACACCCCTGCATCACGTGTACCCTCACCGGACTCGCGAGCGCCGGGGCCATACGCCTTCTTAGACTGTAAGCGCCAGCACCACAAGACAGAATAAACCTTTTTTCCTCATAAGCTAATTGTCTCAGGAATTTCATTATAATAAAGGGAAGCTGACAGCTACAGTGGATACTTTTTTTTTTTTTTTCTCTTTGAGGTACTGGGGATTAAACCGAGGGGCATTCTACCTCTCAGCCAAACACTCAGCCCTTTTTATTTGTCGGTTTGTTTGTTTGTTTGTTTAAATTTTGAAACTCGCTAAGAGAGTCTTGCTAAGTTGCTGAAGGCCTCACTAAGTTGCTGAGGCTGTCTTTGAACCTGTGATCTTCCCGTCTCAGCCCCCCAAATGCTGGGATTATAGGTGCATGCCACCACACCTGGCTGAAAACCTAATTTATTATTTGGAAAATAGAGGGAGAAAAATCAAACATTTATTCTGCCTTCTTGGGAACTACAGAACTATATTACAAGGTAACCAGTTAGCTCATAAAGGGAAGTTCTCTCCATAGACATATTCCACACAGCTGGGCACAGTGGCACACGCCTGTGATCCGGATACGTGGGAGGCTGAGCCAGAAGGATCACAGTTTTCAGGCCAATTCAGGGTAACTTAACGAGGCCCTATTTCAAAAAAAAAAAAAAAGTTAAAAGGCCTGGGGGTGTAGCTCAGTGGCAGAACACCCTCTGGGTTCAATTCCTAGTACCAAACGAAAAAGAAAAAAGAAATATTCTGCATAATAAATAAAGAAGGGGAAGTCGATTTGAATATCATCCTTTGCACATCCTAAGTTAGTAGATAAACAGCTACAAGCAAGTAGAGAGGCAGACATCACGCGCCTCCTGACAGAAGGACAAAATGGCATCTGAGATGTAATTTTGCCAAGAACTACGTTCAAAATATCTGATCAGGTCTCTGGATTTAACCACCAATTTACATGAAATGCAGGAGATGGGGGATCATTATGTTAAATAATTCCACAAAGTCAAGATCCTGGCTGGGGCTGTGCTGCCTGGGGATGGGAATCAAGAGAGGACATGGAGAGGGCTGGGAGGTGCGGGCTCAGTGGGGGCGGCCCGCCCCCCCTTAAAAGCTCTAATTTTCATCACCAGCACAAGGAGAGGGAGAGAGAGGGGGACAGACGGAGGGAGGAGCAAGAAGGGAAAAAGACAATACGTAAAGAAATCTACCAAAAGATTTGAAAAATGCATATTTGGTTCATCGCAAGTCTTGTTTAGATCCTGATTCAAACAGGCACTTAATTTTTTAGAAAGACATTTGTAGGGAAACGTGACTATTGAGCTGAATTGATATTACCTGTGGTTATGTTTCAAAAGCAGACTCACTCCCTTCTAGAGATGCACACTGAGCTATTAACAGATGGGATGGTAAAATGTCTGAGATTGGCTCCAAAATACTGTGGCGCGGGCAGTGGGAAGTGGGTGAGGGTATACGTAAGTAGGGGTGGCTGTGGGTGGGCAATGTTGAAGATGCACCACAGATATATGGGAATTCACTGTGCGGTGCTATTTTGGCAAGTTATTGGAAATTCTTAATAGTAAAAGGGCTTTTATTTTTGTTTTTTCATTTTTTCTCCTTTTCTTTTCTTTCTTTTCTTTTCTTTTTTTTTTTTTTGTGTGTGTGGTACTAGGGATGGAACCCGGGGCCTTCCACCTCCAGGCTACACTCCCAGACCTATTTTTTATTATTATTATTGTTATTATTATTTATTATTATTATTATTATTATTATTTGGAAACAGGGTCTCACTATGCTGCTGAGAGCCTCAGTAAGTAGCTGAGGCTGGCTTCGAACCTGCGCGATCCTCCTGTCTCAGCCTCACAAATGCTGGGATTACAAGTGTGTGCCACCACGCCCAGCTGTAAAAGGGTTTTTAAAAATCAAGTGACAGCCAGGCGTGGTGGCGCACGCTTGTAATCCCCGCGCTTGGGAGGGTGAGACAGGAGGATCACGCAGGTTCGAAGCCAGCCTCAGCTACTTAGTGAGGCTCTCGGCAACTCAGTGAGACCCTGTTTCCAATTAAATATAAAATGGGTCTGGGAGTATAGACCAGAGGTAGAAAGCCCCTGGGCTCCAACCCCAGTACCACCAAAAATAAATAAATAAATACATATAAAAATAAAAATAAAGTGACTCCTGTCGGGCATGGTTGCACACACCTGTAATCCCAGTAGTTGGAAGGCTAAAATGGGAGGATGGTAGAGTCGAGGCTAGAATATGTTCACTTAGAGAGACCCTGCTTCTTTTGTGTATGTGTGTGGTACTAGGGATGGAACCCAGGGGCATTCTACCTCCAAGCTACTCCCCCTGTCCTATTTTATTTTTTTTATTTTGAAACAGGATCTCATTAGGCTGCAGAGAGTCTCACTAAGTTACTGAGGCTGGTCTTGAACCTACGATCCTCCTGTTTCAGCCTCCCAGGTGCTAGAACGACAGAAGTGCACAGCTGCTCTTGACCCCCAGATATTGTTTCAGTTAAGTGATCCTTGTAATAAAGAGGCTGAGGTTCCTCCTCTGGCTACTTATCCCAACCTTTCCCATGCAGAGCAATCCTGGCTGATGACCTGTCAAAGGCCGGCCGTGTGCACCCGGCTGCAGCCAGTGCCTGTGGCAGGGAGACCTCATGCCTCAGTGTGTTGGGAAAGGGCCATGGGCGACCCCAGAAAGCAGGGAGTCGCCACACCGGGGCTCACAGGGCCGCCGCGGCCCTGGCCCTTGCACCTCTGCTCACCCTGGATTATTGCTAATGGCTTGACCCGGTTTGGCTATTCCACTTTTCTTAGTAAAAAAAAAAAAAAAAAATAGACACGTCCACTGTTCCACTCTTCCACGGACCTCTCAAGCTCTCAGCTGGCTCATTGAATCCCACCACACCTGTCCCTGCTACTGCCAAGTCAGCCTCCCCGGGCCACTGTGGATACGGAGATCCTGGCTTAGCAAGCGCTGTCTTTTCTGCTGAGCTCGGCTTAGAATGGGCAGTTGACCAGTGTGAAATGGATCCCAATAAACTGGGTTTGCTTAGCTCTAGAGCAAAGTTGGGCATAGGGTGCATGCCTGCAATCCCAGTACCTGGGAGGCCGAGACAAGAGGATCGCAGGTTAGAAGTCAGCCTCAGCAATGTACTTAGCAACCTAGTGAGACCTTGTTTCAAAACAATATATATAAGAATATGTATATATGTATATATATATATATTATATATATATATAATTTGAAATTGTTTGAACTGTAATATATATATATATATATGGACTGGGGGTGAAGCACAGAGAAAGACTACCCCCTGGGTTCAATCCCCAGTTTCATGAACGAATGAGCTGGGCATGGTGGCGCACGCTTGTAATCCCAGCATTCGGGAGGCTGAGACAGGAGGATCGCGGTTCACAGACAGCCTCAGCTACTTAGTGAGGCCCTTTGCAACTCAGTGAGACCCTGTTTCAAAATAAAGAATAAAAATTAGGGCTAGGGGTATATCTCAGAGGTAGAATGTCCCTGGGTTCCATCCCCAGTAACACACACACACACACACACACACACACACCCCTGAATGAATGAATGAACCAATTTAGTAAGTAAGGCTCAGCCAGTCCCCTCTGTCTCACCAGGGACTGGTGTGCATGAAGCAGTGAGCTAATGGAGCCCGAAGGAGGGATGCCGGGGAGCGAGGCTGGGCACCTGGAGTGTTTTCTGATCAGTGCACGGCGTTCCGCCGGGCTCTGCTGGCCGTGGCTGTCTGCCCTCTCAGAGGCCCCAGAGTGGAGCTAGACGTCTGGGCCCAGTCCAGCCTTGCCAGCAAGCAGGTGTGGCCGGAAGGTAGTTATTAAAACCATTTACCAGGAATGTGTGCTAGCTCCTGAGGGCAGCATAGAATCTTACCCATCACGGTGTCGCCAAGGCCTGACCCCAGGGCCCAGCGCAGGCTACTCTCTAGATACCTGTTGAATGAATATATTGTTCAGTTCTTCCACTCAGACCTTCCCTTCATGCGCCAGGGACGCTGCGCGTGTGGTTCTCATGTATATACACAGACCGGCGCAGTTTAACGACCGTCTATGCTCTGAGAAGGGAGTCGTCAGCGGGTTTCGCGGTTGTGCGTGTCAGAGTGTGTCTACACACACCCGGATGGTCGAGGGCCATCACTCAACCTGCTGCCAGCATGACCTGGCCTACTGTTTCACAATAAGCTTTGTTTTTTTGAGGACCAGAAAGAGTACACCCTAAAAGAAAGGTGAAAAGTATGGTATATTAAATACCCAGCCAGGCGTGGTGGCGCACGCTTATCATCCCAGCATTCGAGAGGCTGAGACAGGAGGATCGCAGGTTCGTGACAGCCTCAGCTACTTGGTGAGGCCCTCTGCAACTCAGTGAGACCCTGTTTCAAAATAAAGAATAAAAAATAGGGCTGGGGATGTCACTCGGAGGTAGAATGCCCCTGGGTTCCATCCCCAGTACCGCCAAAAAATAAATAAATAAATAAATAAATAAATAAATAAATAAATAAAAATAAAATAAAGAAATAAATATGTAAACCATAGCATAGCCAATTATTACCATCAAGCATTACGTACCATGCACAACTGTACAAGCTATACTTTCGGGCTGCCCGTGCGGCAGGGTTGCTGACACCAGCATTGCCACAAACACGTAAGTAATGACTTTTCCCTGTGGCCTCACTCTGAGAGAGAAATTTTTCAGCTTCATTTTAATCTCCTGGGACCACTGTCACAGCTACAGTTGTTTGCTGACCAAAATATCTTCGTGCGGAGCGTGATTTCTGGAGGATTTATTTCGCGATAAGGGCACGCGATTTTTCATATGTTTTTTTTTTTCTTGCTACTTTTATCCTTACCTCCTATTTATTTTTAATTTTATAAATATTTATTTTTTAACTTTTTTTATTGGTGCGTTGTAGTCATACATCTTGATGGGATAAAAGATGGTGGAGACATACGTGCAACCATCACCCAGTTAGCCCTTACCCGACCCCCGCCCCACTCCCTCCCCTTCCCTCCTTCCCATGTTTGGCTCAGCGATTGACTTTGATAAGTTTAAGTACATCATGTGCTTTAGAGTGTCCCTCTTCCCCCTCCATCCCCTCAGTTAGGTCGCCTTATTTGCTCACCTGTGGTTTCTCCTTCTTCATCTAGAGTTCCTCCAGTTACCCATTTCTCCCTAACTCTCACATATTAGGGAAAGCATCCGATTTCTTATTTTTTGGGACTGACTAATCTCACTCAGCATAATGTCCTCCAGTTCCATCCATTTCCCTGAAAATGACGTAATTGTGTTTTTCTTTATGGCCGAGTAAAATTCCATTGTGTACATATCCCACAGTTTTGCTGTTTTAACCAGCTTTTTCATCACTGTAATCACAAGACCGACAAGAACAGTTTAGAAAAGATGGTGTTGGTGGTGGTGGGTTTGTTTTGTTTTGTTTTGTTTGCAGTACTGGGGATGGAACAAAGAGGCATCTGCCTCCAAGCTCTACCCCCAGCCCTATTTTTATTCTTTATTTGGAAACAGGGTCTCAACTGAGTTGCAAAGGGCCTCACAAGGTAACTGAGGCTGTCCGTGAACCCAGATCCTCCTGCCTCAGCTCGAATGCTGGGATTACGAGCGCGCGCCACCACGCCTGGCCTGGGATAGTACATTTGGACTCATGTTTTAGAGGCTCGTCCACGGGCCAGCTCCAAGGCAGAACGGCGGCAGGGCTTGACAGAAAAGAGATGTTCAAGCCGGGCGTGGTGGCGCACGCTTGTAATTCCCGCGCTTGGGAGGCTGAGACGGGAGGATCCCACGGGTTCGAAGCCAGCCTCGGCTACTTAGTGAGGCTCTCGGCAACTTAGTGAGACCCTGTTTCCAAATAAAATAGAAAATAGGTCTGGGAGTATAGCAAAGCAAAGAGAGCTAGAGGAGGGAACCAGGGACAGACATGGACGTCCAGGCCAGGCCATCCCAGCCACTCCCCCTCCAGCCAGCCCCACCCTGAACCTTGCTGCATGGAGGACATGCTTTCAATGCATGAGGGGTTTGGGGGTGGAGGGAGGGACAATGTTCCAAATTCAAGTCATGACATTGCCCTTACTCCTTCTCTTCTCTACTTTCCTCTGCAACCTTCCTCACTTTGGCTTTGCCCAGAAAATCAAAGGCAACTGCTTGGCATAGGCTACCCCGTGATTTTTCACCACGCCTGCCTAACCTTATGTAAACACTGCCATAAAAATTTAATCAGAGGAGGCAAAGGAGCTTAACAACAGAAGTCTTGCTTGGGGGCCAGAAGGCCTAGGTTCTGCTCCTTGGCTCCATCACCAACTTTCCGTTAACCCTATGCTTGTCCCCGTCCCTCCCTTGGCCCCAGGATTTGTTGTTTGTTTTGGTACTAGAGATTGAACCCAGGAACATTCTGCCTCTGATCTATACCCTCAGACCTATTTTATTTTGTTTTAAAACAAGGTCTGAGTTGCAAAAGGCCTTGCTAAATCACTGAGGCTGGCCTCGAACCTGTGATTCTCCCGTCTCTGCCACATGACTAGGACATTTTGTATAAGAGACAGGAATCCAAGGAATTGGGAATCCACAGGGGTCCTGGCATTTCTCCTCTGTGAACACTAAGAGACAACTGTATTTCGGAAGTCTCCAGACAATAAAAAAAAAAGAAATCTTTTTTTATTTTTAATTGTGGTACTTGGAATTGAACCCAGGGGCATTCTACCTCCAAGCTACATCCCCCAGACCTATTTTTATTTTCATTTATTTATTTTTTAGTACTAGGGATGGAACCCAGGGTTGGTTTTTTTTTTTTTTTTATTCTTTATTTTTTTGAAACAGGGTCTCACTGAGTTGCAAAAGGCCTCACTAAGTAGCTGAGGCTGTCTGAGAACTGTGATCCTCCTGTCTCAGCCTCCTGAATGCTGGGATGACAAGCGTGTGTCATCATGCCCAGCTTATTTTTATTTTGAAACAGGGTCTCTAGGTTGATGACAGTCTCACTGAGTAGCAAAGGGCCTCACTTAGTAGCTGAGGCTGTCCTCGAACCTACAAACCTCCTGTCTTAGCTTCCCAAGTACTGGGATGACAAGTGTGTGCCACCAGGCCCAGCTACGTGAAATCTGAGGGGTCCTCCTCCTCCACGCCTCTGGCCGAAGGGTCCTGAGTTTCAGGATGTGGCCACCATGGCTGTGTCGGGGCACTGACTGAGAAACCCCCCCACCCCCGCCCCGGCAGGACTCCAGTCTTTTTCCAGCCGCACAACCTTAGCCAGGCACGCACTCAGCCACTCTGACCTTATACTTCCCCATCTGAAGGGACTGTTTCTGCACAGGTGACCCATCTGACCCCTCCACAAAGGTGTTGACAGTTTCAACCACAAAGGTGTCAACTCACTTGTATAAACTCTGGCGTGGAGCCCAAAGGCTGGTCTACTTCTGGAACAACACCAGAATACTCTAGGGCGGCGGCAGGAAGTGCGTGGGTTTTTTTCTAGCAGTGAGCTCGTCGTCACACCAACCCTTCTTCGCTTCCTCCCTGCGCCCCTGTGACCACTCACGAATTCCTCCAGTTGAGGAAGCACTTGGTGGTCACAAAGCAGGCAAAGGAACTGGCTGTCAGAGCAACAGAGCCCATGACCCGCTGTCACTACCCCCTAAGACCCATCTGGTCCCAACTCCTCTGCCTGGTAGGATCCTGGGGTCTCTGAGGGGGTGTAATTCTCAAGCCTAAATTATTTTCTGTGTTTTGTACGAGGTTAGGAGGAAGAGTTTGTCTTACTTAAGGAAAAATGGAAAATCCAAACCTATGAGGCAAGGAGTGGGGGTGGGGGTGTCCTATCCCTCAATAACAGGAAGGGTGAGTAAGCGCTAGGCCAGGGGCTAAAGCCAAGGTAAATACAACCCAGGTTTCTCGGTAATATGAGGCTGGCACTTTGGTAGCTTTTGAGATGAGGATAAGAAAGACATCGTCAAGATGAAGCGAGCAGGAGCTCCCTTCCAGCAGGGGAGGTGAGTATGTGTCAGGTCACCACTGTAGGGCGGCAGGGACAGTGGAGTCGTGTCCCGGACCCCGCAGAATGGAAATCCTCAAGTCTTTGGGGAGTGAGAGAAACCCCACCAGGATATTTGAGCTGGGTATTGAAGATTGGATAGATCTTCAGACTGAGAAGTTGGGGCAGGAAGTCTGGGCACAGCAAGCTGTGCCAAGTCCCAAGGTGTGAGGGGACACGTGAGGCTGCAGAAAAGCCCCAGGGGTGGGGGGAGAAGTGGCCAGCTAAGAGGGTGGGCCTTGGGCTACACTGGGGAGTTACAACTGTGACCCTATGTCAGGGAGGGAAGGGAGGGGAGGGCGAGCTTGCAGGATTTTAATCAGAGAAGCAGAAAGTTTATCTTTGCATTTCATGAGGCTAGTACAGTGCAAGACCTCAGAACTGAGTCACCTGGATACTGGTAGCTGCCCCAGGTTGGCTGAGGCCTCTCCCGTTGCTTATGGTGAGGTCTTTGGGGTCCTGATCACCTCACAGGACACTCAAGATTCCTCTCTGGGGACCATTAAGTCTCATCTGCTGGCCCAACTAGACATGCCATTGGCCTGAACTGTACCAAAGAAGTCTTTATTTTTGGAAGGAATGTTGCCTGGCTGCTCACACCAGTTGCCTCGTTCTCCTGACCTCCCACTTGGCCACCCAAGTCTGCCCTTTGCTTTTGACCCCTCTGCCCCAGGCTGTCAACCTCTAGATTCCTCCTCCGCCACTGCTTCTGTTTCTGCTTCTGCCGCCACCGCTTCTCCTCCTCCTCTTCCTTCTCCTCCTCCTCCTCCTCCTCTTCTTCCTGAACTAGGTGTTACGGTGAGACTGTTATGGGGGCCCTGTTGGGCTCCCAAACCGTAACAATGAGATGTAGCTGTGGGTACTTGTTCTGAACTATTTGTAGAAAAGAATACCCCTTTGCCGGGCGTGGTGGCGCACGCTTGTAATCCCCGTGCTTGGGAGGCGGAGACAGGAGGATCACGCTGGCTTAAGAGACCCTGTTTCCACATAAAAAGGTAAAAAAATAGGTCTGGGAGTGTAGCCTGTGGGAGTGTATCCCAGAGGTAGAAGGGCTTCTAGGAACCCCAGTACCACCAAAAGAGAAAAAAGAAAAGAATTCTGTAACGCTTAAGCCATTTTATTATTACAAAGATGGAAAGATGGGACAGAACTTAAAGCACTGTGCCATAGAGGGTGACATAGTGGGGCGACTTAAAAAGAAGTCACCAAAGGTTTCTGGATGGAGAAGTTTTTATAGATACATGGTCCTTCATCTTGCTCTACCAATGAATCTTCTGACCCGACTAGATCTGCCCCTTCTCCGGGGCAGGTCTTTTGATGTGGGATTCCTTCCTGTAGGCCTGCTCTGTCTCCAGTACAGACCCCAAAGCCTGGTGGCGCAGGCTTGTAATCCCGACACTTGGGAGACGGAGACAGGAGGATCCCGCAGGTTTGAAGCCAGCCACGCTGGCTTAAGAGACCCTGTTTCCAAATATAAAAAAGTATAAAATAGGTCTGGGAGTGTAGCCCAGAGGTAGAAGGGCTTCCAGGAACCACCAAAAAAAAAAAAAAAAAAGGGGAGGGGCTTCCTCTATTTTCTTGCTAGTCACCCTTGGTGCCTGGAATTCTGCAGGTCTCTTTCCCTGTCTGCGTGCCTGCTCTGTCTCTAAGCTCTGGCTTTTAATATCCAAGTTATTTTCAAATACATTTTGAAACCATTTTCCAATACCAGCACAATAATACCAAAGTTATTTTCAAAAACATTTTGAAGCCATTTCCCAATCCCGGCACACTAGGGATTGAACCCAGAGACACTGTACCTCCAAGCTACACCACCAGCCCGGTTTCCTTTCTTATCTGGAAACATAGAGTCTCAGTAGGTCACTGAGAGCCTCGCTATGTTGCCTAGGCAGGCTGTGAACCTACAACCCTCCCGTCTCAGCCTCCCAAGTACTAGGATTACCAGCAGGCATCACCATGCCTGGCTCCTTCCAGCATCTGTGTCTCCTCCTCTCTGCCCCGCACTTTGCTGCAAGGAAGGCTGAAGGTTCCGATGCTGTGCGGCCAGACCTAACTCAATCTTCTCCTTCACTAGCATTCAAGGCACTGGGCTTGCTCAGCCTCCCTTGGGTGTAGGTGAAGTAAGTGTCTACATGGGGAAAGGCCCAGAGTCCCCATTTCCATGAAGAGGATGCCCAGGCCAGCTGCCCAGGCCCTGCCAACGCCTGCAATCACTTTTCTCTTTCACTCCCTCCGAGACGTCCCACCTGCCCCCTTCCTGACTTGGCCATGGCGGGCGCACCTGGGCCTGGCATGGGTGTGGCTGGACCCTAATATTCCAAATGTCTATGATGTGGACAAGCTATGTGGCTGGGCCCCAGCAGATGGTAAAGAGCACACCCAAAGGGGAAGGGGGTCTCCAGATACTGTGGATAAATACAGGAAGCAAAGCATAGAGAGGTCAGTTGTCCCCTTAGAAGCTTCTAGGATGTGGACTGATACGCAGGGGGTCATGGGAACCAGCACATGCAGGATCTGTGACCTCCAGGGTCCTGTTGAAACAGGATGTCGCCTCTTATTAGGGTGCCTGTCCAGTGGATCTTGATGCATAAAGCCCAAGGCCCAGAGAAGGGTAAAGTTTTAAGTTATGGAAAGCCTGATGACAAAGAAACCACACACGAAAGGGAGGATCCCAGAAAGAGAGTGGCCTTGACGCCCTTGGGGAATGGGCTTCTAAACCTTTTTGAACTTTTCTCTCTCTTCTTTTATGATTGGTCAGAATTGGGTTTGGGGAACCAATGACTTTTGCAGTTTCAATCCTTAATGTTATGGTTTGGGAATGTTATGGTTTTGGGAAAACTGTCCCCGGGGATCCCCGTTAGGGTCCCGGACACAATTTCTGTCAAACCACAACAAACCCCAAAAAAACAGAAAAAAAACACATGGGTTCTTGTCCTGAGCTAAGGATAAATACACATTAGCCCGGACTCTGCTGAAGATTTAAAGAAGTTTATTAAAAAGAAAGAAATACAGAAGATAGTTACAGCCCCATGCCAGAATGGCATGGGGGAGTGGTTCAAATGAATGCCCCACCAAAGATACAACATGTGGACCGGGTTATTTATACCCATGACCTCCATCTTGCTTACGTAATTCTGACATAGTAAACGTCCCTGTAAGGTTCCTTCCCCAGCAAGGTGTGGCAAGGTGTCTCCTTTCAGGAAGGTCGACCCCTCCTCCCATCCCAGCTAGATTAACCAATTATTATGTAAACCTGTCTTTAGAATGAGGAAGTCCTAGTTCCCCTCTCCTATAGACTTGCTAATTACCTTTAGCTAGGTTAATTTACATTGGAATAATTGCCTACTTCTAGGCAGAAACCAAGTCCTTGCACAGACTTGCCCCTCACCCAATTTTTGGAATAGATTAATAGTCATAGCTTTCTCAAATCTTCCTAGGCCATTCCCAATACTGGTACACTTAATTTGAATGATCATCTCTGGGCCGGTCAGGGCCCTGGCTCCCTGGCACCCCATCAGTCTCTTACCTTCCTGCTCACCTCCCCAACCTCACCGAAAGGGGGATGCAGGGGGCTGCTTTAATTCCTCCTGTTCCCAGGGTTCCATCCCCAGTACCGCAAAAATAAATTAATAAATAAACAAATAAATAAATAATAGAGCTCAAAGTCCAGAGGGAGGGCAGAGGAGAAAACAAACACCCAGGACCCAGGAGATACAGTCACTGGCAAAGGCCTGGAGCACCTGCTTTCCCATCAGAATCCGCAAAGCCTGCCCAGGCAGCAAGGCCTGGAGCACCTGCTTTCCCATCAGAATCCGCAAAGCCTGCCCAGGCAGCAAGGCCTGGAGCACCTGCTTTCCCATCAGAATCCGCAAAGCCTGCCCAGGCAGCAAGGCCTGGAGCACCTGCTTTCCCATCAGAATCCGCAAAGCCTGCCCAGGCAGCAAGGCCTGGAGCACCTGCTTTCCCATCAGAATCCACAAAGCCCCCCCAGGCAGCAAGGCCTGGGTTGCCTTCATACGCAGTTGTTCTCTGAGGTTCTAGAGCCTGACTCTTTGATATTGTGAAACAGGAGGCTTCTGAGTCCCTAAACTTGGTGTCTACCTGGCCTCAAGGGCTCTTAAGAAATGATTTAATAGCCCGGCGTGGTGGCGCAGGCTTGTAATCCCGGTACTTGGGAGGCTGAGACCTGAGGATGCAGTGTGCAGCCAACCTCAGCTAGTGAGCCCCCCACCCCTGCAACTCAGTGAGGCCCTGTTTCAAAACAAAGAATTAAAAAACAGGGCTGGGGATGTAGCTCGGAGGTAGAATGGCCCTGGGTTCAATCCCCAGTACCACACACAAAAAAAAAAAAAGGAAAAGAAATAAAAGAATAAGCTATCTGAATCAGCTGATTGCATCATCCAGAAATGTACCCGAATCTGACCAAGTGGTGGGGTTTCCTTTTTTCCTTTCTTTTTCTTTCTTTCTGCAATTCCTGAATTTCCAAATGGTAACTTCCTACACACTTCTTCACTGGAATCCCCAAACTTTTACAAAATTGGCTTTTCGGTTAAAATAGCCCTCGACCCATGTTCATTCAAACCTCATCTATACCACCAGCAGCCACGGTTTTTCTTCATTGAAACTGGGCAACTACTGGGGGCTCTGATGTTTTCCATAATATTATTCCATCTATACTTCCGGCAGCGTGTTTATCCTGCTTAAAGATCACACCGAGGGGGAAAAAAAATAAATAAATAAACAAAAAGAAAAAAGTAAAAAATATAAAGGTCACACCAAGTTCCATCCTGTGCTCGTCCTACCTGCATTTTCGGCTTGACTCTATGGCCTTGAGCACACCTTGCCTTCTTTGGGTTTTATCCCCTTATCCGGAAAATGAGATCTGGAAACCCTTAAAGTCCCTCCAAACCCTAATATTCCAAATGCCTGTGGATGCTCTGCTGCGGAGCCCTCGATTTAATCTGCGGAGCAGCGCGCTCTACAAGAGAAAGAAACCCAACAGCCGCCGAGAACTTACAAAGAGGGGCACTGAGGCAGGAAAAGGGACACCCCCATTCTGGCAAAAACACCCCAGGAGGCCTGGCTGGGTGATGAAGAAGAAGTTTTGTTCCTTCTCTGGCCTTTGACCCATTAGAAAATGGCTCTCTCTCTCCTCCTCACAGAGGAACCACAGCCCTCCAAGCCTTCCGACTTCCCTTCCCCTCCATGACAAGGCACTTTTGAGCCCAACCTTCCCGAAGAGCAGACTGCTGAGTCACCACAAAGCCGGCCCCCTCCCCTCAGGAGAGAGCTGCAACCCCCCAGAAACAACTGGCCCGCGGTCCCTGCCTCCGCCCTCCTCCCTCCGGCCCTGGGGAGGCCGCGTTTCTGGGAAGCCAGCCAAGTCCTCCTCCTCACAGTCACGAGGAGCTGGGACTGGAGGGGGCGGGGAGCCAGAAGCCTGGTCAACAAAGGTTCAAAGACCGAGCCACATCTTCAGAAGAATCTAGAAGCTTGGAGATGGTAGTTCTGACACCCAGGGTTCCCAAAAGGTGGCGAGCAGGCCCAAGCACACACACCCCGCTTTCATCTCTCTGTCTTCTCAGATGCTCCCTCCGTGGCTTCCATAGCATGAGTCCTTCCTGGTTTGTTTTTTTTTTTGGTACTAGTGATGGAACCCAGGGGCATTCTACCTCCTAGCTACATTCCCGGCCCTATTTTTTATTCTTTATTTTGAAACAGGGTCTCGCCGCCGAGTTGCAAAGGGCCTCACTAAGTAGCTGAGGCTGGCTGTAAACCGTAGCTGAGGCTGGCTGTAAACCGAGGTCCTCCTGTCTCAGCCTCCACAATGCTGGCATTACAAGCGTGCGCCACCACGCCCAGCCAAACACTTTTTATGAACTATCACACTGTCTGATCTAGTATCTGTGCCCCGCCCTGTCTACCATTCCCCAAAATTCACTCTGCTTTTCAGACCAACATGCATTCTTAAGACACCTTGAACATGACAGTGTTTGGAATTCCCTTGCCCACCTTCTAAGAGGAACTTTTTCAGACTTAGCTCACTATCACTCTCAGGGAAGCCTTCTCTGACCTATCCCAGGCCAGGCAAATCATGTCTTTGCAAGCCGCAACCTTCTGCTTACTTTTATTCCCCCCTCTTTACATTTGAGATGACCTGAGAAAGAGTAACGGCCATTGATGGGGATGGAGCCTGTACTGATTGTTAATAAGAGCTGAATTAATTGCTAATAAGAACAAGCTTTCATACTCTGGCAGAACAATAAAATCCCTTTCTCTGCCTCTAAGCTGTCAGCCAAGAGCTGCAGCCAGGCTTGACCTTGATCAGCTAAGAGTTGGCTGCTAGCCCAGGTGAATACTGAATGTTAAAACACAAACACCTGCACTTAGAAAAAGAATTCCGTGGATTTCATGATAGTTTGGGCTAAAGTTAAAGGACGAAAAAGCAAGCTATATTAACCCAATATTAATTACTAATTACACAAAATAGTTGTAGCTCCCAACCTTCATTCTTTAGACTATATTCCTGTGTCTTTTCTTTATTGCAAGACAAGTTTTTAACATAATAAGCAACTTTTAGCAAACAGAGATAGGGAAAGGCTAAGAACTCGCCAAGGACACAGGTGGACAGTACATTCCTTAAACTTCAAAGCGGGCATGTACCATGCCACCCCCCGACCTGGCTAACCAAGTAACCCATTTTGATCAGGCTTAACTGTCCCTGCAAGGATGAACAAAAACAGATTGGCCGGGCATGGTGGCGCACGCTTGTAATCCCTGCGCTTGGGAGGCTGAGACAGGAGGACTGCACGGGTTCGAAGCCAGCCTCAGCTACTTAGTGAGGCTTTCAGCAACTCAGTGATACCCTGTTTCCAAATAAAATATAAAAAGGTCTGGGAGTATAGCCCGGAGGTAGAAAGCCTCTGGGTTCCACTCCCAGTACCACCAAAAAAAAAAAAAAAAAAATTAATAGAAAAGGCTCACACAGCAGAGATAACTGGTGGGCCTGCATCTGTTTTGGTGGGGAAAGAGGACTATTGGCTAAGCAGGATGGGAGGAAGAAGAATTCTTATAAAAATTGTTACGTGTTCAGAAACTTCAGTGTTTTACTTTCAAGGCACTCCACTGCGTTTATCTAATACAGTGCTTTGTTCTGTCCCTTCTTTCTACCTCTGTAATAATAAAATTTGCTTAAGCTTGCAGCAGTAGAGTTCTGGGTATTTTTTCTAAACTAGCTAAGAACAAGAACCCACGTTGACATCTCAAACCGTTACAGTCATAATTCTAGCAGCAATTTGTTTTAGTATTTTAGCTGAGTTGCTTAAGAAAAAAGAAAGAGAAAGATTTGGAAGTCTAGCTTGCAGTGGCACAGTTGTGAGTATCCTGACAAGGGTCTTGATAGGTCTCCCATCTGTGTGTCAAAAGGCCTGGTGGATGCCAGGCGAGGTGGCGCACGCTTGTAATCCCAGCATTCAGAATGGAGGCTGAGACCAAAGGATCTTGGTTCGCAGACAGCCTCAGCTACTCAGTGAGGCCCTCCGCAACTTAGTGAGACCCTGTTTCAAAATAAAGAAGAAAAACAGAGGCGGGCATGGTGGCGCACGCTTGTAATCCCAGCATTGGAGAGGCTGAGACAGGAGGATCGTGGTTCAAGGACAGCCTCAGCTACATAGTGAGGCCTCTGCAACTCAGTGAGACCCTGTTTCAAACTTATAAAAAAATAGGGCTGGGGATATAGCTCAGAGGTAGAATGCTCCTGGGTTCCATCCCTAGTAGCAAAAAAAATAATAATAAAATAAAAATAAAAAACAGGGAAGGAGGTGTAACTCAGAGGTCAAATGCCCCTGGGTTCCATCCCCAGACCTGCCAAAAAAAAAAAAAAAAACCCTGGTGGTGCACACCTGTCATCTCAGTACTTGGGAGACTGAGACAGGAGGGTCACAAATTCAAGTCCAGGCTCAACAACATGGTGAGGCTCTCAGCAACTTAGCAAAACCCTGTTTCAAAATTTAAATATAGGGCTGGGGTGTAGCTCAGAGGTGGAATGTCCCTGGGTTCAATACTCAGTATCAAATAAAAAACAAAACAAAACAAAAAAAAAAGACCCTGACCTGAGAATAGTGAACCATGCAACGCAGAACATAGCAGCTAGGAAAGGTGGCCCATCCCCAGTTCTGCTACCCACCAATTCATACCCTCTTTGAGCCTGGGACCCAAGCCACGCACAATGTCCTGGTCCCTCCAGGGTTTCCTGCACCTGTCAACTGTCAGTCAGCCCCACCAGCTTTTCTGCAAGGACAACCCCAAGGGTGACTGGGCAAGATAAAAGGCCATTTGAAACGGCCTCAGCATCGGCTTCATTTCCAAACCCAAGATGCTTCTCCTTTCTTTATAACCCAGAGATCTATTTTCGAGTTTTAAGCGCCACCAGACATCTCAGAAACACAGGTGGCTCGGCCCCACGACTCCGGGTGCTAGGCGGTCTCTTGGGAAACACAGCCCGCCCAGCCGGCCTTTGTTGTGGAACAGCACTCGGAGCCATATTTGCTTTCAGGGAAAGGTGTCTGTGGTCGCTGAAGTCAGGAGGGCGGAGCAGGCCCGAAGCCAGCTGGGGGCCCCACTTCTCCACCGCGCTCCTTCCTTTGAGGAAGAGAAAGTGCACCTCTTCCAGCCCAACTTCTGACTCACCCGCAGCCCACGGTCTAGCTTCCATTTCCCAATAGGCATTACCAGGCATCTCGGGGTGTCGTAACTGCTTCCCTACAGCCATGATTTTTTTTTTTTTTTTTTTTTTTTGGTAACACGCCTTGGCCAGGAACCCAGGGGTGTCTTTTTGGGACTTGAGAATCACCCCCGCTCCCTTACACTCTGCCTGGTCGGTTCCAAGGCCCAGGACTCCACTGGCGTCCACTCCACTGGAGTCCACGCCACTGGAGATGGACTTCCCGCCCCTCCTCGCGTCTTCCCTCCATCCCCATTACACGGACCCTAAAAGCACAGAGACGAATGTGCCAGGATTGCTGGCGCCCTCCTGGGGCTCCAGGCTCCGCGGGGGCGCAGAGGTGGCCGACCCCCGCCCCCATTCCACCCCCGTCCCCAGCTCCGCGCCCCGCCCGCGGGGTCAGGGCCGCGCGCGCTCCAGAGGGCGGGGCGGGGGCGGGGCCAGGCAGCGGGCGCGCTGATTGGCCGGGGCGGGCCTGACGCGGGCTCCCGCTATAAAAGCCGGGCCGGCGCCCTGGGCGCCAGACGTTCTCCGCCAGAGCCGCCGCGGTTTCCTGCTTCAACAGTGCTTGGACGGAACCCGGCGCTCGACCCCCCACCCCGGCCGCCGCCCGGACCCCGCAGCCTCTCGCCACCGCCTCGCAGCGCCCTCGGACCGCAGCCGCCCCAGCACCGCGCAGCCGCCAGCCATGACGACCTCGTCCCCTTCGCAGGTGCGCCAGAACTACCACCAGGACTCCGAGGCCGCCATCAACCGCCAGATCAACCTGGAGCTCTACGCCTCCTACGTCTACCTGTCCATGGTGAGCGCGGGGGGCGGCCGGCCTGCTGGGGCGGCGGGGCTCGGCGGCCCGGCCCGGGTGTGGCCGGCGGAGGCCTCCCCGCCTCCCTCCCTCCCTGCTGCGCCCGCTTGGAAAATGGAGACCGCGCGAGGTCTCCCAGGACTTTGCCTGGCGCAGTAGGTCGGAGCAATTGACCCTTTCGGGCTGTCCCCTACGAGGGCCCCCTTGCAGGCAAAGCTCGCCTTTGCAGAGAGGGCCTGGTGCCCTGAGATCCCAGGGCTGCACCGCTGGCAGTCGTAGCTCATCCTGCGATTAAGAGAGTGGATTTTGGGCACTCTCGTTTCTTCTACCGCCACCTCCGATCACGTGACCCTCAGGCCCTCCGTTTATTCGACACCCGGCTCCCATCCCCAGGGTATGACGGGGCCTGCTGCTGGGTAATGGTGTCGTATAGCAGCAGCCCTGGAGGTTGGTAGGGAGTCCTTTATCTCTTGTGGTCTTATCCCGACCCCTCTGCTCGCAGCGGCCTCCACGTCTCTGCCCCACTTATCTCTGAGTCCCACTTGCATTCAGGCATTATCTCAGGGAGGGAATCTTCCCCCTGTGCAGTCCCTAAAGTGTCACCCAACTTTGCACCTTAGGGTGCTTAATTCTCTAATCTCTTTGTGTCCTGGAGTTACACCCTCCTGCTAATTGTACCCTTAGTTCCTGGCTAAAGTCCACCAACAATTACTGGGCAAGGGAGTTTTCCAGGCAGTAATCTATGGAATCGATTTTTGATTTTTTTTTTTTTTTTTTTTTTTTTTTTTTTTTTTGCGAGACTGGGCATGGAACCCAGGGGCATTCTACCTCCCAGCTACACCCCCGGCCCCTATTTTCTATTCTTTATTTTGAAACAGGGTCTCACTGAGTTGCAAAGGGACCTCACAAGTAGCTGAGGCTGTCGGGGATCCCCTATTCTCCTGTCTCGGCCTCCCAGATGCTGGAATTACAAGCATGAGCCACCACGCTGGGTTTTAAGCAGTGTGGTGGGAGTCATCCTTAGAATTGCTGTGTGACTCTGCAAATTATCCAAGAATAGACGTGTTCCAAATAAATTTGAAACGGGCCTGAGTTTCTGTGACTGCTGTTCCCTGTTCAGAACACCCTAATATAGCAGGTGTCTAAAAACTGAAAATCAAATTTTTTATTTCTACTGGTCATGGAAGTACACTAATACTTGGCCTCGAGTCAGCCATCTGCTCTACAGCTGGCAGGGTTCTGGGCGTGTTTTAACCATGTGTTAACATGGCGAAGAAGGGGTAATGCTCCAGCTCCTCAGACATATTTGGCTGTGGCACAAGAAATTTCCTCCGCACCGATTTATATTCTTAAGACACTGCTGGAGGCTATTCCCATGATATTCTAAAGGTTCCTTGAAGGAATAAACTTTCAAGGATCAAGTTTCAATTTTCCGTTTTAGGACAGAAATTAGTTACTGTTGAGTTCAGTCCGAGAATGCATGTGCCCCCAGTCTCTTTAGTCACGGACCCCCTCTTGCTGTGCCCTGAGAAGGCAGGCTAGGGTGGCAGACAGCCTTTACAGTCTGTTACAGCTGCCTTCCTGGGGGAATCCTTAATCTAACGCTTGTGTTCCTCTTTCAGTCTTACTACTTTGACCGTGATGATGTGGCTTTGAAGAACTTTGCCAAATATTTTCTTCACCAATCCCATGAGGAGAGGGAACATGCCGAGAAGCTGATGAAACTGCAGAACCAGCGAGGTGGTCGAATCTTCCTCCAGGATATCAAGGTAAGGTACAAGCACGTCTTCTACACTAGCAGTTGACTTTACCTATAAAATGACCACATACTGGGTTTGGGCATTTTAGACCTGCCATTGAAAGTAGGCTGATGGTAATGGACGAGGCTGTTAAAGCCAAAGCTGCCACTGGGGAAACGTTTGGCCAAAGCATGGTGGTTAGATGTGAGGTGCTTGGTGACTTGGGGGTTAATTGGTAGCGATGGCAGATGATGATCTGACCTCTCGTGCAGAAACCAGACCGCGATGACTGGGAGAGTGGGCTGAATGCAATGGAATGTGCGTTACACCTGGAAAAAAGCGTGAACCAGTCACTCCTGGAGCTGCACAAACTGGCCACGGACAAAAATGACCCCCACGTGAGTATTGGAAACCCAGGGGGGAAATGGAGAAAGTGGGCTTGAGGGATGGGAACGCCGACAATAACTTTCTTCCCCTGCTTTTTTCTATAGTTGTGTGACTTCATTGAGACTCATTACCTGAATGAGCAAGTAAAATCCATCAAAGAATTGGGTGACCATGTAACCAACCTGCGCAAGATGGGAGCTCCGGAGTCCGGCATGGCAGAGTATCTCTTTGACAAGCACACCCTGGGAGACAGTAGTAACGAGAGCTAAGCCTGAGGCCGCCTTCACCGGAGCCATGGAGCGATGCCCCTGCTCACCAAAGCAGTGCATGCCTGTTGGGGTCACCTTTACCTTTTCTAGAAGCTGTACCAAAACATCCACTTAAACTCTTTAATTTGTACCATTCCTTCAAATAAAGAAATTTGGTACCCAGCCTATTGTCTTTGAGATTGTGGGGGTGGGCCAGTTTTCAGATTTCCCTAAGGGTTGCAGTTCAGAATCACACTAAACAAAACACCTAGAAGAATACTTGTATTTATTAAACTTTTTAGTTGGGGAGAGATACAGAGGTGTGGGTGGGTTCAATTCAGATAGGACTAATAGATTTCTGATTCTGAATTACATGTTTCCAGTGGTTCATTCTCGGTTTTGTACATAAAAAGGCTGAAGTAGTCCTGGACTACTTATTTTTGTTATCCGTTAAGCCAGCCATTAATTCAGGCTGTCCCGGGAGCATACTCTTGGAGTGTGGATAGCTGTGTGCATATGACTGGATCACTGTCCCGCTGTTGGTGTACAGGCAGGTGAGGACCAGGCCAGCGGAGCATCCCCCTTAGGAAACAGGCTGGGAATGTGCTGCGTCCCTATTGAGAATTTGAGAAAGTTAACAGTATGAGTATGGAAGGTACTTGATTTCAAGAGTATTTTTGTTTGTGGGTTTGGGGGAGGGGGAGTACTGGGGGTGGAACCCAGAGGCCTTCTACCTCCGAGCTACATTCCCAGCCCTATTTTTTATTCTTTATTTGGAAGCAGGGTTTCACTAAGTAACTGAGGCTGGCAGCAAACTGCGATCCTCCTGTCTTAACCTCCCAAGTAGGGATTACAAGCATGCTCCACCATGCCCAACAAGAGTAACTTTCTTAAGAGGGTTGCTCTTGAAATAGTTTCTTCTTGTTGCTGTTTTGTTGTTTTGTTTTTGCGGGTTGGGATGGAACCCAGGGGCATTTGAGCTGCGAGCTACAGCCCCTGCCCTATTTTTTATTTATTTTGAAACAAGGTCTCACTAAGTTGCAGAGGGCCTCACTAAGTAGCTGAGGCTGACCATGAACCGTGATCCTCTGGTCTCAGCCTCCCGAATGCTGGGATTACAAGCGTGCGTCACCACGCCTGGCTGAAATATAGTTTTAATATTTACATCCTTATGGCACAGGTGATCTGGAAATAGTCCCTGTCTAGTCAGGCCCAGTTGTGCACACCTGTAACCCAGGAGGCTGAGGCCAAGAACCCTGCAAGTTTGAAGCCCGCCTCAGCAATTTATGGGCTGGGTAAAGCTCAGTAGAACTGCCTGGGGTTCAGTCTCCAGTAATACGTATGTTCTGGGGTTGTACAACTGGCAGCCTGTACTAAGGAACAACAAAAATCACTATCTTGCCCTCACAGACAAATTGTTGCCTTTTTACCTTTTCAGTTGTGAAAGCTAAAGAGTTCTAACCACAAAATCTGCTTGAGAATATAGAAATGGGAAGTTGCATTTCCCATGTTGTGATTGAGGATGGGGTAGCATTTCTAGTCGGGCATGAAATTTCAAAGTGTGGTCGGGCGCGGTGGCGCACGCTTGTGATCCCAGCATTCTGGAGGCTGAGACTGGAGGGTCGCGGTACACAGACAGCCTCAGCTACTTAGGCCCTCCACAACTTAGTGAGACACTGATTCAAAGAATAAAAAAATAGGGCAGGGGGTGTAGCTCAGAGGTCGATTACCCCTGGCTTCCATCCTCAGACCTGCAAAAAAAAAAAAAGAAAAAAAAGAAAAATTTCAAAGTGTTCTGGTGAAATCCCCAAAGGGCTGAGAGGATGGCTCAGGGGCTTTGGGTAGCCCCCCACCCTACTATTTGCCAGTTCCTGGGAGTAGGGAGTATTTGCCACCCTTTTTTTTTGTTTGTTTTTTTGTTTTTTTGTGTTTTTTTTTGGTTTTTTTGGTGGTGGTAGTGGTACTGGGGATGGAACCCAGGGGCCTTCTACCTCTGGGCCACACTCCCAAACCTATTTTATATTTTTTAAATTTGGAAAAAAACAGGGTCTCTTAAGCCAGGAGAGGCTGGCTTCAAACCTGCGCGATCCTCCTGTCAGCTTCCCAAGCGTGAGAGTTTCAAGCGTGCGCCGCCACGCCTGGCGCCACCCTTTCTTAGAGTGTGTGGGTGCCACTCTCAAGAGTTCTAAGCAAACATCTGCCATCTCCTAGCTAACTGGGCAGTGGGTCGAGTCCTTGGGTTACAGCCTAGAGCCCCGGTTTGGCCTCGTGGCCTTTTGTCAGCCACCCTTTGTACAAAGTAAACTGGAACCTTGTCTGCGCAGGCCTGGCCTGCCAGCCCCGAGGCGGCCCTGCTCCCGCATTCTGGGCAGTTTAACTCCTTCCTTCAGTGGCTCCCAGGGAAGTCTTCCTGGTAATACCAAGCTCTGGAATGAAGCATGCATATGCCCCCCACCCCAGGCCCCAGCACTTCCTAGGGTCCCTATTGAGGCAGCCCGTGTATACCCATGGCCAGTGCGGGCCAGAACCTGCATGCTCTGGCAGTACTGGAAGCATAGGAAACTGGAGAAAGGGTAGGCTGGGAGAAGGGACGGCTGGGGTGGGGAAGAGACACCCACAGGATGCAGTGGCCCTGGCCCGGGTGGACAGACCTGCTCTCGGCGTCTTCATAGAGATCGGCATGACCTTTGAGCGTCGTGCCCGTGCTGCTTGTCAGTTCCAGGTGTGCCTCTCTGGGTTGACCTTCGGGGATCACGGGCATTTCTGCCAGGTTAAACTCTATGTTTTTCTTCTTCGCCTGATGTACTTCTGGGTGCTCCCTCAAGAACCCGTCTCCTTTTAGGAGCAATTCTAAACTGCTCTTGACCCCAGAAGTGGCAGACTTTAGGCTTTGGTCTTTAGTGTCTGCACCCGAGGGCGCTGCCTGTTCCGGGGGAAAGACCATGGGCGTGTGGCTGAGGGGCGTCTGTGGAGCGCTGTGGTAGCCCGGCCGCTCGTAGAACGGAGCGGCCTTGAAGGCGTCCATCGCCTTGAGCTTCCGGGCCCTGACGTCATCCTGGGCCCTGGGCTTCTGTCTGTCATTCCTGGGCTGAGCCTCCTGGAGGTAAGGTTCCTTCTTGGACCACAAGAGTTTGGTCTTGGAGTTGGTCCGGGAAGGATGGTGGTAGTCATGGGAATGCAGCCCCAAGAAGCGGTCAAAGATGCCGGGATGAGTGTCCTCCTCCATCTGATTGGGCTGAAATTCCATTTCTTCTTTATGCAGGCTGGAAAGGAGACATAGCTGAGTCGGGGGACAAAGGACCAAAGCCCGATCTCACTTGCTTCTCAGCACCCACCCCTTTTTTTCCTTTGGTACTGTAGATTGAACCACCCAGGGGTATTCTACCTCTGAGCTACCGTCCAGATATATATTTTTTTTCTTTTTTTTTTTTTTTTTTTGGTGGTGGTGGTACTGGGGGTGGAACCCAGGGGCTTTCTACCTCCGGGCTATACTCCCAGACCTATTTTATACTTTATTTGGAAACAGGGTCTCACTAAGTCGCCGAGAGCCTCACTAAGTAGCTGAGGCTGGTTTCGAACCTGTGCGATCCTCCTGTCTCAGCCTCCCAAGCGCGGGGATGACAAGCGTGCGCCACCACGCCCGGCTAGACCTTTATATTTTACTTTATTCATTTTGAAGCACCAGGAACATTCTGAGCTACACCCCCTAGCCCACTTTATTATTTATCTTGAGACAGGGGCTCACTAAATTACTGAGGTCGGCCTTGAACCTGGCGATCCTCCCGAGATGGAGGGCTGAGACCCGAGACGGCCCTCCTGTCTCAGTCTCCCAGGTACTGGGATTACAGGATGGGCCACCATGCCCAGGGTCTTGCTAAGTTGCTGAGGCTGGCCTTGAACCTGCAACCTTCCTGTCTCAACCTCCTAAGTACTGGGATAATAGATAGACGTGCTCCACCATGTGTGGCTTAAATTTAATATTTATTTATTTATTTATTTATTTATTTATTTATTTTTGTGGAGGTGCTGGTTCAGCCCAGGACTTTGCACACTGTAGGCCAGGGCTCTATGGCTGAGCTACATCCCAGCCCTCCCTCACCTGCCTGCATCCTCTGGCCTAGGGCTGAGGCTGCACAGCCTTCCTTGAAATGTCCCGGCTCACACCTCTCTCTTGCTCCATCCTGAACCTCCCAGCACGTGCTTCAAGGCCCAGCTCCCCTCAAAGTTATTTGGCTCAGCCGGGCATGGTGGCACTTGCCTCTAATCCCAGTACCGGGGTGGGGGGGCCAAGGCAGGACAATCACAGGTCTTAGGACAACTTTAGCTACTTAGTGAGATGCTCAGAAACTTAGATCCTGTTGCAAAATTAAAAATAATATAGGGCTGGGGGTATAGCTCAGGGTTAAACTGCTCCTGAGTTCAGTCAGTCCCCAGTACCAAAAAAAAAAAAAGTTAACATCCAAACCCATCTAAGCTTGACATGCTTTTATTTATTATTTATTTATTTATTTATTTATTTATTTATTTTTGTGGGTCTGGGGATGGAACCCAGGGGCATTTGACCTCCAAGCTACACCCCCTGCCCTATTTTTTATTCTTTATTTTGAAAACGGGTCTCGCTGAGTTGCAGAGGGCCTCACTAAGTAGCTGAGGCTGTCGGCGAACTGCGATCCTCCAGGTCTCAGCCTCCCGAATGCTGGGATGACAAGCGTGCGCCACCACGCCCGGCTCCTCACCTGGCACTTAAGGGCATCCTCTTCATCTCCTTCCTCCTGCTAAAACCTAGGCAAGCACAATTGCTGGTACCCAATACGATGGCTCAAATGAGGCCCAGGAGTGAATCTGGGCAAGGCCTCCTAGCAGCAGACTTCCTGGAGGCCCAAGACCTTTCCTTGCAAGGGGAAGCTTACCTGCATGAAAATTATCCCGTGCTCCACCCAGGGGAAGGCTGCCTCCCAGCCAGGCAAAGGTGCTCTCTGCTCTGTGCTCTGTCCTGGCCCTAGGCATCTGGTTCTTGGTACCTTGTACCCAGACCGTGGGCCCTGGGTTTGTGCGACCTCACATGCTCCCGGGGGGCAAGGTCTCTGTGTTAGTCTGTAATTCACCTTGCCCTGCCCTTCAAATGCTGGGGTACAGACAATGAAGGACTCATAGCTTCTTTCTTTCTTTCTTTCTTTCTTTCTTTCTTTTTTTTTTTTTTGTGGTGCTGGGGATGAAACCCAGAGGCTTTCTACCTTCGGGCTACACTCCCAGACCTCTATTATATTTTACTCGGAAACAGGTTCTCACTAAGTTGCTGAGGCTGGCTTTGAACCTGTGCGGTCCTCCTGTCTCAGCCTCCCAAGCACGGGGATTACAAGCGTGCGCCACCACACCCGGCTTCAGAAATGTTTCTTACCTAAGCAAGCTGCCCTCCTTCATTTAATCATTTTCGCAACCCTTCTTCACGCTAATTATGGACTCAGCTAATCCCGATTATAGCTTAGTCGACTATTTGGTCCTTAAAAGAGCAAAGGTCGGGCCTGGTGGCACATGCTTGTAATCCCAGTACTTGGGAGGCTGAGACAGGAGAGCTCAGTCTGCAGGTGCCTAAGAGCCCTTCTGGACTAAGGAGTCTGCACGGCACAGGTGAGGGTTGAGCGTGGAGGTAGAATCCAGGAGACTTGGCTGAGATGTGCTCTTTGCCAGTGAAATGACGTCAGGCTGGGCAACTCACCCTTCTGAGCTTGTACTGGGGATAACAAGCCAGGGGAATTTGGCAGAAAAATAGTGAATACCAGTAAGAACCTGCTATACTGCCTGGCCCCTGCGAAGTACCCAGTGTGTATTAACAAGTGCCATTCTCGGTCCCTAGGCAGGCCCCTGAACTCGAGAAGCTGCCCGCCCGGTTCCCCCGCACTGCCTACCTGATGTTGAACGTAGACCCAAAGAAAGAGGTGCGACGGCTCTGGGCAGCGGCGGCCGTGTAGGGGGGCATTGGTTCCGTCTCGTTCCAGTACATGTCTCGCTCCATGGGAGGCAGATCCTGATGCATGTCATCCACAGACAACAGAGACACCTGGTCGCCAGGGGCAGAGGGGGAAAGCCGACCGAGAGGTGAGCCCGGGAGGACCATGCCCTTGCCCGGCGACTTGGGCCAGTCACTTCCCCTCTGTGGACCTTGCTTTCTCTACCTGTGAACGGAGAGGCTGAGGCCTCCCTGCAGCCTCAAAAGTTAAGGTGAGAACCCTGTGAGCCAAGAGTCGGCTGAAAGGGGCGTGGGGAGGACAGTTCCCTAGGAGGCCTTCCTGCAGAACTGCGGAGTCCCCCTCCTTGGGTCCATTCTGGGAGGGGTCCGTGGTCCAGCCTCCCTCCATACCTGCAAGTGCCTGTCGATGATCCAGTTGGTCTCAAAATCATCATCATCCTCTCCGAAGGGGTTGATGAGTTGTTCTGCCACCTTGGGGAGAAGCCAGGTTCTAGGGTCCTGCGGGTAGAACTCTGGCCTCCCGCGCTTAAACCTTGGGCCTGGCCATCTCCACACCCCACGATGCCCTTCCTGCCCGACTGCTGTCGTCCTGACCGCCTGCTGGCCAGGGCCCTGTGGGGCCTGGCTCGGCTCACCTTCAGCCAGCCCATATAGAAGAAGAACTGCAGGATTGTGAAGACAGGCACAACGAGGTCCATCTCGTGGCCCGGGTAGGCCTTGGCTGGGTTCAGGAACTGCCGCCCGATCAGGCAAGCCAGAAAGAAGCTGTACACCGCCACGGTCACCACCTGGGGGAGAAAAGGAGGCTGCAGCCGAGAGCTAGGACTCTGAGACCAGGCAGCCCAGGCTGGAGCACACTCACACGACTTAGTAGGTTTACTAGTGTGTGTGTGTGTGTGTGTGTGTGTGTGTGTGAGAGAGAGAGAGAGAGAGAGAGAGAGCGAGAGAGAGAGAGAGAGAGGGAGGGAATATGCCTGGGGTACTATCCCACCAAGCATTACCCCAGCCCTTTTTATTTTAACTTATTTATTATTTATTTATTTATTTTATTTATTGCAGGTTTGGGGATGGAACCCAGGTGCATTCGACCTCCAAGCTACACACCCTGCTCTATTTTTTATTCTTTATTTTGAAACAGGGTCTCACTAATTTGCGGAGGGCATCTTTAAGTAGCTGAGGCTGTCCAAAAACCACAATCCTCAAGTCTCAGTCCCCTGGATGCTGGGATCACAAGCGTGTGCCACCACGCCTGGCTTATTTTATTATTTTGAAACAGGGTCTCGCTAAGTTGCTCAGGCTGGTCCCGAACCACCTGCGATCTTCCTGTCTCGACTTCCAAAGTACTGAGATGACAGGCACTCACCATAGCTTCTTTTTTCCTCTGTATTTATTTATTTATTTATTTATTTATTTATTTATTTATTGCAGCATTTTGGGGGTGAAACCCAGGGACATTCTACCTCCAAGTTCGCCCTCATCCCTATTTTTTATTCTTTATTTTGAAACAGGGTCTCACTGAGTTACAGAGGGCCTCACTAAGTAGCTGGGGCTGTCCACGAACTTAGGATCCCCCTGTCTCAGCCTCCCCCGAATGCGCCATCACGCCCCGGCTCTCTTTTCTCCTCTTTAAGACAGGTATAAGCCAGGTGTGGCTCACAGGTGTAATCCTATGCTTGGGAAGCTGACAGCTGTAATCCTATGCTTGGGAAGCTGACGGAGGATCGCAGGTCAGCCTGGGCAACTTAGTGACACCTTGTTTGAAAATAAAAATGGCTGGGGGCTGCTGATGCAGCTCAGTGGTAAAGAGTCCTTGGGCTCCATCCCCATTAGAAAAGATAGGTCTACTCACACCGCCTCCACGTGGCCGGACCAGGCAGAGCCTGGATGCTTTGAACTTGGCACTAAATAAGATGTCTGAAGTCCAGATCCAACTCCCAGGGTGAGCCTTTTACTCAGTCTCTAGGAGAGCCAGCTTCCTGGGTCCTCCTAGCCTCAGTTTCCTAAAGGAATACCGCAGCAGCCCAGTGCTCACCTGTGTGTACACCAGCGGGATACTGATCCAGTCATAGGCATACAGTTGTCCGCACTGAGTACGCAGGGTGCTCATCTCCTAAGGGAAAGATGGGGTTCTGCCGTTGTTCCCCACCGTTCACCTCCACCCCGTCCCTAAGTACCAGGGTCTGGCGTCCATGGGCCAGCCCTGAGTGTGTGCTCACAGGCAGCTCACACCTCTCTGTGGTCCACCTCCTCCTGTGGCAAAAAGGAAGCAGGACCTCAGAGGCTCACTTAAAGAGGGGATGGAGAGGGGCCACCTGGGGCCGAGAATTCTTTTGGAAAAGGTCCTGTACCCCACCGTAGGCTCCGGGAAGGCCCCCAGGCGCCAGCCTTCTCTTCCTAGGAAACCTTCTACCAGCCCCATCCGGGCAGGGGGCTCACATTCATCAGGCTCTGGAGCAGCACGGGATCCCGGATCCGGCCTGTGAGCCACGCCTTCATTGACAGGTTGGCAAACCACACCCAGGGCACCCAGAACATGTTGTGCGGCAGGCTCAGCTTCTGAAACTGCTTGTACTCCGCGGGCGTCATAAAGCCTGCAGAGTAAAGACAGCAGCAGGGGGAGAGCGTTCAGAAGAGGGCCTGGCACTAGGTGGCCGGCCACGCTCTGGCCACCCGTAGGGACCTCGTGCTCCTTGGCCGACTTCCTTCCTTCTCTTCTTTCTTTATACTCCTGGAGATGAACCCAGGGACATTTTACTTCTGAGCTACGCATCACCTCCCCCCAGCCCTTTTTATTTTTTATTTTGAAACAGGGTTTTGCTAAGTTGCCGAGGCTGCCCACGAACCTGCGGTCCTCCTGTCTCAGCCTCCCAAGGACTGGGATTACAGGCATGCGCCACCATACCCTGCCATCCTCTCTTTCTACAAAAAAAGAATGAGCCATGCTGTAGATGGCTGTGTTAATATCCTGACCAGGGTCAGCATGGCCGGGGCGAGGCCAGAAGCCAACGTCCCAGACCTCCAGCCTGGAAACCGGAAGCCAGAACAGGAAGGGCAGAGGAAGGTAGACCCTAGTACTGCTCACCAGTTCCCGATCCTCCACCCCTTCCCTTGTCCTTCAAAGATCCTGGACCTGCCTCAAAGCCCTGCCAGGAGCCCAGGGTGGTGGAACAAGCATGTAATAATCTCAGTACTTGGGAGGCTGAGACAGGAGGATCACAGGTTCAAGGACAGCCTCAGTAAATTAGCAAGACCCTGTTTTCAAATAAAAATAAATAAAACAGGGGTGGTGATGTAGCTGAGAAGTAGAATGCCCCTGAGTTTTCCGGGCGTGGTGGCGCACGCTTGTAATCCCCGCGCTTGGGAGGCTGAGACAGGAGGATCGCACGGGTTCGAAGCCAGCCTCAGCTACTTAGTGAGGCTCTCAGCAACTTAGTGAGACCCTGTTTCCAAATAAAAAATAAAAAAAAAGTCTGGGAATATAGCCCGGAGGTAGAAAGCCTTTGGGTTCCACCCCCAGTACCACAAAAAAAAAAAAAAAAAAAAAATGCCCCTGAGTTTAATCCCCAGTACTAAAAAAGAAAAAAAAATTCCTACTATCAGTCCTGAAGCTAGGTTTTGTCCTTGCCCCAACCTGAAGCAACCTGACTATCCCGGGCCCAGTCGGCCTCACGGACCCTCCTAGTGGAGGGGGCTGCGGCCGGAGCACAGCCTTCAGCTCCGGCCACGCCCCTCCGCCTCTGGCCCCGCCCCGGGGCTCTGGCCCCGCCCACCTGCTTGCACCAAGTGCTGGAGGCTGGGGAAGCGCTTGTAGACCGCGGTGCTGATGCTGCGCAGGATGAGCACGTGGCCCAGGTTGGCGTAGCGGATGAGCGTGCGCCGCAGCAGCCGGCCCTGCTCGTCCCTGCCCTCCACGAAGCCCGACACCAGGCTCGTGAGGCGGTCGGGCCACGGCAGGCTCTCGTACTGGTTCCACCAGCGGGTCACGACGAGGGTCACGTAGAAACCTGGGCAGGAGGGAGGGGGCGAGGGGGCAGGGCCGGGCTGTGGCCAGACACCAGCGCCCGGCGATGCCGCCGTTTCCCCATCTCTCTGATGCCGGAGGCCGCTCAGGGAGACGCGAGAGCCGCCAGGTTTCCATCCGTGCCTGGGGTGGCCGCCATCCACCAGACCCCAACCCACCCGCCCCGCTTGAGTGCCTACGACGGGGCCTTCCAGATATCCACCTTTAGCCTCTCTGGCTGAGGTCTGCACGTTTCTCTGAACTACACGGAGACCCCTTCCCTGCCCCTGGTCTTCTCTGTCACCCCCTAGCCCCGGGGGTCCAATCCCTAACCCCAGGGCTGGGGCCAGCCGCGGGACCACCGACGGCCGCCAGGGGGCGCTCACCCAGCACGAAGGAAATGGGGATGAGCTGGATGTAGCCATTGCAGTACAAGGCCAGCTTCTCAAACAGCACCTGCTGCTCCTCCGTGAGCGCCAACCTGGACGGGGCGGGCGGGCACACTGGAGGGGGGAAGGAGACCCCCCCCGGCCCGCCCCGGGGAGGGCGGCCTCGGGTGCTTTCCGCCCACCTGGCCCAGGGGTCCCTCTGCCCGAGCCAGAGCAAACCCGGCAGGCTGGAGGAGGCCCCTTTAAACCCTGGCTAAGGGGCAGGAGGGAAGGGCCTCCTGAAGGTCAGCTTCGGGCACACTGGCCCTTTCAAAGGAGCTACGGGACAGTTGTTTAAAACCGGTTGAAACAAAGATGCTTGGTCTTTAAAGAATGTCTGGTAAGCCGGGCGTGGTGGCGCAAGCTTGTCATCCCAGCGTTCGGGAGGCTGAGACCGGAGGATCACAGTTCCCGGACAGCCTCAGCTACTTAGTGAGGCCCTCTGCAACTCAGTGAGACCCGGTTTCAAAATAAAGAATTAAAAATAGGGCAAGGGGGTGTAGCTCGGAGGTCAAATGCCCCTGGATTCCATCCCCAGACCCGCAAAAAAAAAAAAAAAAAAAAAAAAAAAAAAAAAAGAATGTCTGGTAAATGCCAGCCAGCGTGGTGGCACACGCTTGTAATCCCAGTACTTGGGAGGCTGAGACTGGAAGATCGCAGGTTCATGGCCAGCCTCAGTTACTTAGGCCCTCCACAACTCGGTGAGACCCTGTTTCAAAATAAAGAATTTTTAAAAAGGATTGGGGGTGTAGCCTGGCAGTAGAACGCACCTGGGTACCATCCCCAGTACCACAAAAGAAAAGAAAAAAGAAAGAAAGAGAGAAAAGAAAAAAGAAAGAAAGGAATGTATGGGAGAGAGGGATGAGAGTGGGAGGTGGGGGTGGAGGATTTTCTCCGGGAGCGAAACGTCTCTGTATGAAATGATATTGGTAAACTCAGGATGATCCCAAGAGTGAGCCCTATGGGAACCGCGCACTTTGTGCTGTGTTGGTGCAAATCCATCTATTAGAACAAATGCGCACTCTGGAGCCCGCGTGGCTGGCGGCTGCCAGGCGGGGCAGGGCCCGGGAGAACCTCAACTTTCTGCCTTATTTTGTTATGAACCTACAACTGCTCCTTAAAAAAAAAACAAACAAACTTTTTTTGTGTGCGTGGTACTAGGGATGGAACCCTTCTACCTCCGGGATACACTCCAAGACCTATTTTATATTTTATTTGGAAACAGGGTCTCTTAAGCCAGCGCGGCTGGCTTCGAACCCGCACGATCCTCCTGTCTCCGCCTCCCAAGCGTGGGGATTTTGCCAGGCGTGTGCCACCACGCCTGGCAAAAACAAACAAACTATTTTTAAAAAGTAATAAACACACCGGGTGTGGTGGCGCACACTTGTAATCCCAGCATTTGGGAGGCTGAGACCAGAGGATCGCAGTTCGGGGACAGCCTCAGCTACTTAGTGAGGCCCTGCACACTCAGTGAGGCCCTGTTTCAAGATAAAGAATAAGAAAAATAGGGTTGGGGGTACAGCTCGGAGGTAGAGTACCCCTGGGTAGCATCCTCAGTACTACTAAATAAATAAATAAATAAATAAACAAACAACATGCTATATCCCCAGCCCTCTGTGTAACTTTTTTTTGGGGGGGAGGAGGTACTGGGGATTGAATCCAGAAGCATCTACCTCTGAGTTACACCCCCTAGCCCTCCTCCTTTCCCCCCCCTTTTTTGTGGTTCTGAAGATTGAACCCAGGGGCATTCTACCTCTGAGCTACACCCTCAGCCCTATTTTATTCTTTATTTTGAAACAGGGTCTCACTAAGTTACTGAGAGCCTCCTTAAGTAGCTGAGGCTGGCCGCGAACCTGCGATCCTCCCGTCTCTGCCTCCCAAATACTGGAATTACAAACATGCGCCCCCCCACCCTCAGCCCCCTTTTTTTTTATTCTGAAACGGGGTCTCGCTGAGTTGCAGAGTGTCTCCGAAAATTGCTGAGGCTGGCCTGGAACCCGCGATCCTCCTGCCTCAGCCTCCCAAGTGCTGGGATTACAGGCGTGAGCCTGTAATTTCTCTTCTCTCCTGGCGGCCTGGATGGGAGCTCCATGCAGATCTCCAGTGCGCTGGCACGTGGGCCCACTAGCTGGGGAGGACCCCGGGACCTCTGAGCCGCCTCCCTCCCTGGCCCCGCCGCCTGTACCTGTAGATGAAGCGGATGAGATAGTAGCAGAAGAGGAAGATGAAGAACTCCCCGTAGAGGAGCTTGTAGATGCTGCCCCTCCAGCACAGAAGCAGGCAAGAGAAGGACCCCAGGCGGGCGTTAGCCACTTGGCTGGAGTAGGTGATGGTCATGGCTGCGCAGGAGGGCGGGGATCCTGGTGGGCGGTAGAGAGGACACTGGGTGTGGGGACCAGAGGCCTTGGGCAGTTCCTTTCTGGGACTCGGGCGAGACCTTATCCAGGACCCTTCCCTGCGCGGGATCCTCTCTCTCTCCTGGACATTGGGAGGGGGTCAGGTGGTCTCCACACCCCCCCCAGCTCTGATCTCCCATGGGGGATGGGAACCCAGAAGCCCTCCCAGCCCTGCAGGGAAGCCACAGGCAGGTCTGTGCACAGGCAGGTCATGCGCCCTTAATTCTGTCTGGTGACCAGGGCGGCAAATAGCTGCATCTGTGTGCTGAGCTCGGGCACTCTGGCCACGCAGAGGTCTGACCTCTTCTTGTTCTTTAGTGGCCCGAGTTCTCTCAACCACCCTGCAACAAAGGAAGTAAGGGGCCCCGACAACCCTGCCCACTGCTGCGTCCATCTCCAGCAGAGCCTGGTTGGCAGGCGTCCCAATAATGATTACTGGATGGTGACCCCAGGGCCTTTCCACCTGCTGATCTGGCTGCCTGAGGGAGGTTCTTCCTGAGGTAACTGGATCACGCCCTATTCAGAGAATGTCCCCAGCATTCTCTCCTCCTGGAAATAGCGTCCCATTGTCACAAGCAGTGTCCTCCTGGCTTGCTTGATTTTTTTTTTTTTTTTAAATGTGTGTGTGGTACTTGGGGTAAAACCTAGGGACTTTTCTACTTCCGGGCTATACTCCCAGACCTATTTTATATTTTATTTGGAAACAGGGTCTCACAAAGTTGCTGACAGCCTCACTAAGTAGCTAAGGCTGGCTTCGAACCTGTGCGATCCTCCTGTCTCTGCCTCCCAAGCGCGAGGAATACAAGCGTGCGCCACCACGCCCAGCTTGCTTGATTTTTTTTTTTTACATAGCACTTAAGTTTTTGTTTGCTTTTTGTTTTGTACTGGCGGTCAAAACCACCTCTGAGCTCTACCCACAGCCTTTTTTATTTATTTTTATTTTTTGCAGGTGTGGTGATGGAATCCAGGGGCATTTGATCTCTGAGCTACACCCCCTGGCCTATTTTTTATTACTTATTTTGAAACCGGGTCTCACTGAGTCGCAGAGGGCCTCACGAAGTAGCTGAGGCTGTCCGCAAACCGTGATCCTCCTGTCTCAGCCTCCTGAATGCTGGGATTACAAGCGTGCGCCACCACGCCCGGCTAATTATTTTGGTTTTTGAAGCAAGATCTTACTCAGTTGCTGAGGGCCTCACTAAGTTGCCGAGGGCATCCTCAAACCTGCAATCCTCCTGTCTCATCCTCCCAAGTACTGGGATTACAAGTATGCATCAACACACCTAGCTACTTACACTCATTTTAGCCAGGCGTGGTGGCACACACTTGTAATCCCAGGATTTGGGAGGCTGAGACAGGAGGATCGTGGTTAGAGGCCAGCCTCAGCTACTTAGTGAGGCCCTTTGCAACTCAGTGAGACCCTGTGTCAAAATAAAGAATAAAAAATAGGGCTGAGGGTGTAGCTCAGAGGTAGAATGCCCCTGGGTTCCATCCCCAGACCCGCAAAAAATCAATGAACAAATAAATAAATAAACTCATACGGGATATCTGCTGTTTACTGCCCATTTTTCTCCTCCAAATAGACACTCCTGTCCTGTCCTCATAGCAGGTGTTCCGCTCAATAAGAACTTAATGATGGACCCTTCTCCACACCCCCCACTTGTTCTGATGAAGCCGCAAACGGGCTGTGTGTCTGTGCCTGGTGCATCCTCACCGCAGGCCCTTTGCACAGACACACAGGGGCCCACACACCTGCTCCCCTGCTGCTTCTTGTTTTTAATTTTTTTTTTTTTTTTTTAGGTCTGGGGATGGAACTCAGCGGCATTCAACTTCCGAACTACACCCCCCCGCCCTATTTTTTATTCTATTTTGAAACCGGGTCTCACTGAGTTGCAGAGGGCCTCACTAAGTAGCCGAGGCTGTCCGCGAACCGCGATCCTCTGGTCTCAGCCTCCCGAATGCTGGGATGACAAGCGTGCGCCACCACGCCCGGCTCCCTGCTGCTTCTTGTATGTACACATCGCATACACACGCATGTGCACACACACACACACACACACATCATCATCATCATCATCATCCAAGCCCCAGCCCCACCCATGGGGTCACCCTTACTCACAGGTGGGGCTCCAGGCTAGTCAGGCGAGCATTTGAGAGGTATGGCCACTGGGCTGTGGGAACCTCTGAGACCCTATAGCCCACATCCCCGCCCACACACGGAGGCCAGCACTGCCCGCGTCCATGCGTGCGGAGGGATCACTTGACTCCCTAAGCCAAGGCCTCCACAAAAGAGCCCTTGTCCCGGCCCTGGTAATCTGCTCAGCAGCAGTCAGCTTGGCCTGGCCAGGTACCCTCTAATTCCTTCCTGCGGGCATCCAGCTAAGACCAGGGCTGGAATCTGGGGCCGCTTCCTCTACTATGGCCCCAAAACCCAGAGATTGTGGCATCTGCTTCACTCAAACCCTGAGCCTGGAGGTCTTACAGGAAGGGATGGGGACAGGCCTGGATCTCGGGAGGGATTTTCTATCCAGGCCCGGAACTCTGGGCTATAGTCAGAAGTCCTGGCTCTGTGGTGACCTACGTGGTGACCTGGGGTGGGAGTCTGCCCCTCTCTTGCCTCGGCGTCCCCATGTGAAAAGGATGGTATTGCCTAGGAATCCCACCACCTCAGTAAGAGCAAGAGGATTCTGCATGTACTGGTGAGGCGCTCTCATTGGCTGCAGGTGACATCATAGGTTACTCTGGCTGTGATTGATTGGTGGGACCTGTTAGTAGGTGCTGCGGAGCAGACGCCAAAAGCCAAGCTGGGCATGTGGACCCCGGGATTCGGGATTCGTGTGGGTGTGTGTACTTCTGACTGTGCACAATGGGAGTATGTGCCTGGATACCTGAGGAACAGCTGGTTAGAGTCTCAGCAGCTGATCAGATGCATTTTAATCCGTTCTGGGGGTTCATCTGAGCCCATGGAGACATGACAGGTGGCCACCAGCATGTCCATCCAAGCAGCAGGTACTCTTGGCCCCTAGTGGCCTTAAAAACCACCAGAGTGAGCCGGGCGCGGTGGCGCGCGCCTGTCATCCCAGCATTCGGGAGGCTGAGACGGGAGGATCGCGGTTCGCGGACAGCCTCAGCTACTAAGTGAGGCCCTCCGCAACTCAGCGAGACCCTGTTTCAAATAAAGAATAAAAAATAGTGCAGAGGGTATAGCTCGGAGGTCAAATGCCTCTGAGTTCTATCCCCCAGACCCGGGGGGGAAAAAAAAACCGCCAGAGTGTTTTTTAAACATTCAGCTCCTCCGGGGCTCCCTCCAGAGTCTAAGCATTTTTATCAAGAAACGAGAGGGCTGTGATAGGAATGGTCTTGGGCACACGCGCTCAGAAGCCCTGGTTTAAGTATGACCCTGAGCCTTGAAACCAACCCAGGCTCGCGCTTCCTCTTCCTCCCTCCCTCCCTCTCCCCCACTTCTCAGCTTCTCCGAGTGCTGACCATGCCCAGTTTGCAGGAGATTTTTGAGTACACACCACTTTTGCCTTGACAATCCTCTGTGGGGGAGAGGGGACAAACCCTGATCCATTCCCCATGACCTCGGGTACTTTTCTAATCGCAGCAAACAGCCAAGCCATTGTTGTCAGGAGACTGTAAGAAGACCAGGGACAGCCTCCGGGGAGGACTTGCTGCCTCCCCGCTGCCCCTTCTCTGTCACGGAAGGGAGAGGGAGGATTTCGAGCCTCAGTTTTCTCCTGTGCCAAGTGGGACAGCAACCTCTGCCTCTGCGGTCCGTGAGAATGACAGGGGGAAGACGTGTTGGAAACCCTCCAAACCGAGTGTTCGCACGCCTGGCGCGCACTGGCGTTTCCTGGGGAGCACGGCCAGACCCAGGGACCTCTGCACCTACGCCCTGCCCCTGCAGGCGCGGCTCCATTTCTCCACCTTGTATTCATTCTCTGGGATGAAGACCAGCACATACCGACCCACACATACCGACAGTCAGGAGAGAGTTTTCACTCACAAGACGATCCAGGTGTGTGTGTGTGTGTGTGTGTGTGTGTGTGTGTGTGTGTACGGTTCTAGAGACTGAACTCAGGGCCAGTCTGCCTCCCAACTACACACATCCTCAGCCCTTCTGATTCTTTGTGTTGAAACAACATCTTGCTAGGCTGCTATTGCTGGAGCTGTTTTTGAACTTGCGACCCTCCTGCCTCAGCCTCAAGTATTAGCATTGAAGGAGAGGGCCACCATGCCCAGCATTTATTTATATATACACATATAAAATATATCATAGAAAGCCGGGTGTGGTGGCGCACGCTTATAATTCCAGCGCTTGGGAGGCTGAGACAGGAGGATCGCACGGGTTCGGAGCCAGCCTCAGCTACTTAGTGAGGCTCTCAGCAACTTAGTGAGACCCTGTTTCCAATTAAAATATAAAATAGGTCTGGGAGGATAGCCCAGCAGTAGAAAACCCCTGGGTTCCATTCCTAGTACCACCAAAATAAATAAATAAATAAATAAAAATAAATAAATAAATAAAATATATCATAGATAATATAGGGTATATAAATAATATAATTAAATATAAATCAATATATGATAAGATATGTTGCAATATTATTTATTGTATTAAATATATGTTTTGGTACTGGGGATGGAACCCAGGGGCATTCTACCTCTGAACTCCACACCCAGCCCTAGTTTTTATTCTTTATTTTGAAATAGGGTCTCACTAAGTTGCTGAGAGCCTCACTAAGTAGCTGAGGCTGTCTGCAAAGTGCAATCTTCCTGTCTCAGCCTCCCAAATGCTGGGATTACAATTGTGCTCCATCATGCCCAGCTTATATCATTATTTTATAATTTTATATTGTATATGTAATATATTATAATTATATAATTATATATTTGCTATATAATATATAATGCATTAATAGGCAATGTTTTATATCATATAATTATATATTTCACTATGTAATATATTATATGTTGTATTAGTATATATCATGCATATTATATAAAATTTATATAAGTTATATTATTAAGTACATATTGTTTATTATAAATATAAATTAATATAATTACGTGTAAATATATGATATGTTAATATATTTTTAAAATTAAAACGAAATATGTGTTTGGCACCATACCTGGAAAAGTGACACTAAGCTGGGCGCGGTGGCGCACGCTTGTCATCCCAGCATTCGGGAGGCTGAGACCGGAGGATCGTGGTTCGCAGACAGCCTCAGCTACTTAGTGAGGCCCTCGGCAACTCAGTGAGACACGGTTTCAAAATAGGTAATAAAAAATAGGGCAGGGGGTGTAGCTTGGAGGTCGAATTTCCCTGAGTTCGATCCCCAGACCCGCAAAAAGAAAAGAAAAGAAGTGACACTAGACTCTATCAAAGAATAAATGAAAATCACATCTTTGCAGAGCTACGTTCCTGCATTCCCTGTGATGGACACTGGAGGGCGCCCGTGACTAACCGCTCTCCCACTGGAAGCCTGGTCCACTAGTCAGGGTCAGTAGGGACAGGTGGAACTGACTCTGGAAGGTTCTGTCATCTTCCTGACCCTGACCGGCACCAACAGAGCCATGACAGCAAGCTGAGAGACCTTAGAGTCCTTTCCCCCTTCCCCCTGAACCCCCAGTCCCTTGGCATTAGCCTAGAATCCCACCAGGACCCCAACAAGGCTGCTTTGGTCTCTCTGCCCTCTCAGTTGCCCCAGGATATCGCCAAGGACAGGCTCACCCAGCCATAAGTTGTGGTCTCTCCTGCTGGGTCTCAGCCACGAAAATGTTCCCAGCCAGCTGGGCACAGCTCAGGCACACGGTAAAGCCACACAAGCTCCGAGTCCCCAGGAAGGAGCCCCGCAAGAACAGCGCCCCACCCAGCAACACCCTCTTTTATTTCCCATTTCACAAAGTCATCATTGAACAAAGAGCCCGTGATGCTGGAACAGAGCCTGCTCCATCTCCTGCCTTCACTCCAAGAATCCAGTGACGTGAAAATCAGGAAACACTCAAAGAACTCTACGTGGAAAGGTAAGGCTTAAGAGCCGGGCCGAGCACACAGGGCCCAGGGACACTTCTACAGAGAGGGAGGAGTCTGTGTTGGGTCTTGAAGCATGGACAGGAGTTTATGAGCTGACTAAGGACGGAAGGGAAACAGCCCAAGGCTGTCACACAGGAAGAATTTAGTATAGGGTTCTTAAAGAGAGGAGGACACTGAAACTCCAGGTCGACCGCGGCCAAGGTCCCATGCGTGGGACTGAACTCAGCCTTCTGACTCTGGATCCTGCGTCCTCCCTGTATCCACCGGGACCTCTGCAGTGCAGGTGCGCTTCTGAGGCCTGGCGCCTTACCTGTTAGGGGAGTGGTGTCTATACCGGGGTTAGAGGAAGGTCTGAGGAGCAGGGGATGCACAGACGAGCCTTGGACCACCCTGGAGCCTGCGCCCTGGAGCCCCCCCAGCCCAGATCCATGTCTGGAGCAGGCCGAGAAGGGCTGGGCCGATGAGTAGAGGTTCCAGATGAGAAGCCCTTCTCACCTACGGTTGCCATGGCAACGGGAGCATCACAGAGGGCCTGCTTCAGCTGGGCAAATAGAAGGGGACCCAGCTTGGCTGGGGACAGTGGGCAGAGGGACTGGGGTGGGCCTCCAGCCTCGTGTCAGGTGCGTGCCGGCCCACACCCCTTCCTTGGGCCAATTGTAGAATGAAGGAAGAGGGAAGAGAAGGGGGCTTGGCACAGCTGGAGAGGGAGGGGAGGGACGTGCCTGTCCAGGGCCAGGAAGGAAGAGAGAGGACATCGCCTCTACCCCCGTCAGGTAGCCTGATCCCTGAAGGACTGGGAGACATGACACTTCAAGGGATGAACACATAAGCTCTGGCCCCTGCAGATCACCGGGCACCAGGGCAGGCAGCGAGAAGATGGGCCGTGCCTGGGTCCTGCTTCACCAGGACCCGGCTGCCAATGGCATGAGTGCCTGATAGGCCAGAGCCAGCCCAGCAAGAGAGAGGCACGAGGCGGGGGACTCACCCGCCGCCCAGCGAGGACACCAGGAGCCCGAGCCGCCACGCCTCCATGGACTCTGGCCAGCCCAGGCCAGCCAGGTGAGCACTGACCCCGACCATACTCACCTGCTTAGAACCGGGGCTGATGGGCAGGAGAGGAGGAGGACAGTCTGTGTGGGTGTGAGGCTCCTGGCTGCAGACACACACACACACACACACACACACACACACACACACACACACCATTGGGTAGCCTCGGTGCCTCACTTTATATGGCCATCTAAGCTTGACATGCTTTTAGAAAAGGTCAGCGACCTGGCATCCAGCTACACATCTTGCAGACAAAGTAACCTGACCAAGAGAAGGGAAAAGACTTGCCTGGCTTCCGAGAAAGGTGGTGAAAGGTGACTTGCGAGGTCAGCGCAGCCTCTCTGCTGCACCAGGACAGTCCTGCGGTGCAGTCTCACCATGCTCAGCACTGCCCCGGGGCATTGTGGGAGGAAAAGAAGAGGAATCTGTCTTCTCTCCCACCTCCTGAAGGTGTACCATGTCCAGCAGTGTGCTAAGTGCTCTTGTGTGTGTGGTGCTGGGAATTGAACCCAGGGGCAATTTACTTCCGAGCTATACCCCCAGCCCTTGTTTATTTTTTATTTTGAAACAAGGTCTTCCTAAGTCACTAAAGATCTTGCTGAATTGTTGAGGCTAGTCTCCATTTTCGATCCTCCTGTCTCAGCCTCTCAAGTACTGGGATTACAGGGTGTGCGCCACCAAACCTGCTGGACTAAGCACTTTTGGGAATGATGTTGTCTCATCAGTGGTACAAACCTCTAGAGGATAGGAATGGTTGTCCACCCAATACAGGTGGACAGAGCAGAGAAGGGTGGACCAGGGCAGACCAGAGGAAGTCAGCCATTCTGGCCATGCTGTGATGTCAACAGGACCCAAAAAAGTCTCTCCACGCTGCTTTCACCCGCCTCAGCCATGCTCCCATGACTCTGTCCCTCGCCGTCCCCAGCTGGGGCTCCGAGATGTAGCAGGCGCAAATACAGGACGGTCGGCTCAAGATGCATTACTGAATAAACAATGACTTCTGTGTTTTTGAACCCAGGAGCTCAGGCATGCTAAGCAAGCGCTTTACTGTTACTTTAGTCAGTATTCTCACTGCCATAACTCAAAATACCTGATGACCACAACTTAGAGGAAGAAAGGTTTATTTGTTCCCAGTGCTAGAGATTTCAGGGGTTTAGTCCATGTTAGGCTGAGTGCAGTCTGCGGAGCTCCGAGGATGGTGGCAGGAGGCAGAGAAGAAGTGTGTGTGCAATGGCTCTGCTCTTACCTCACAAAGGCCAGGAGCAAAGCAGCTAGATAAGGGGCCCACAGACATGTATGGTCCCCAAGGCCACACACCCCATGACCCATCCCCTCTACCTGCCTTGGTTATCACCCAATAAATCTGTTACAATGAATTCATCGGCTTATGAAGTTAGAACCCTCAGGATTCAGTTATAGCCCTTTTAACATCAATACGTGAGCTCTGCCAGGCATGTTGGCACACGCTTGTGATCCCAGTACTTGGGAGGCTGAGACAGGAGGATTGCAGGTTCTCAGCCAGTCTCAGTAACATAGTGAGACTCTCAGAAACCTGTGAGCCTTGTTTCAAAACAAACAATGAAGCCGGGCGTGGTGGCGCACGCTTGTGATCCCCGCGCTTGGGAGGCTGAGACAGGAGGATCGCACAGGTTCGAAGCCAGCCTCGGCTACTTAGTGAGGCTCTCAGCAACTTAGTGAGACCCTGTTTCCAAATAAAATATAAAATAGGTCTGGAAGTGTAGCCTGGAGGTAGAAAGCCCCTGGGTTCCACTCCCAGTACCACAAAAAAAAAAAAAAAAAAAAAAGAATGAAAAAATAAGCTGGGCGTGGTGGTGCATCCTTGTCATCCCAGCACTTGGGAGGCTGAGACAGGAGGATTGTGGTTCGCGGTCAGCCTCAGCTACTCAGTGAGGCCCTTTGCAACTCAGTGAGACCCTGTTTCAAAATAAAGAATTAAAAACAGGGCTGGGGGTGCAACTCGGAGGTAGAAGGCCCCTGGGTTCCATCCCCAGTCCCACGAGTGTCAGTGAATTGCTTCATTAGACCCTCCCCTGCTGCCAGCTTCTAGAACCCGGCTTCTCAAACTGAAGTCTGTGGCCCAGGAGCATCCACACCATTTGGACACCTGTTAGAATACCAGGCCCCTACCGAAGACCTCCTGGACCAGAATCTGAATTTTCACAGGAGCCCCAGCTAAGTCAGGTGCTTACTAAAGTTTGAGAGGCAGCCTCAGACAATGACAAGGAAGACAGGTTTATCATTGTTTCCACTTCAAAAGTGCCACATGCTTGTTATAAGCAATTAGGAAACTATAGTCAAATAAACGAAAACACCAAAGGTTAGTACCACAATATGTTTCCTTCCAGTTTTTTTTTTAATGTAAGGAAAATTAATAGACCATCAAATTCACCTTTTCCAATTATTTATTTGTTTGCTTGCTTATATTAAATACATTCTAGCCGGGCATGGTGGCGCACGATTGTAATCCCCGCGTTTGGGAGGCTGAGACAGGAGGATCGCGCGGGTTCGAAGCCAGCCTCAGCTACTTAGTGAGACCCTGTTTCCAAATGAAATATAAAATAGGTCTGAGAGTGTAGCCCAGAGGTGGAAAGCCCCTGGGTTCCACCCTTAGTACCACAAAAAAAATAAAATAAAATAAATAAATACATTCTAGTAAATGTGCAGAGGTATCTTACTGGAGAGAGAGAGAGAATGAGTGTGTGTGTGTGTGTGTGTGTGTGTGTGTGTGTGTGTGTGTGTGGTACTGGGAATTGAACCCAGAAGGCATTTGACCTTTGAGCTATACCCCCAGTTCTTTTTATTTATTTTTGTTTGTTTGTTTTGAAACAGGGTCTTACTAGTTTGCTAAAAGTCTCTCTACTTACTGAAGCTGTCCTCCAATCTGAAATCCTCCCACCTCAGCCTCCCAAGTCCTGGGATTACCCCAGCTTTCGTTGTGGTTTGGACTAATATTTCTCAAATGTTAGATGGTGGTGAGCATCTTCTCCTCTATTATTGCACACGTATGCATTTTCATTGACATTGTCTATCCAAGTTTTGTGTCCCTTTTTTAAAGTTTCAATGTTATTATTATTTTACAAATAGGAGACAGAACACACACAATTTACTCTATGCCTAAGGCATAGTAATATGAGACTCCTGCCCACTTTTTTTTAAATTTATTTTTATTGGTGCATTGTAATCATACATCACAGTGGAATACAAGACTTGAGAGGATATACAAGCACACATCACCCAATTAGCCCTCATCCAGCCCCCATCCCATTCCCTCCCCCTTCCTCGATCCCATGCTTGTTTGGTGATTAACTTTGATACATTTGTTTATGTACCTCCTGCTTTTTAAAGAGACTCCATTTTCCCCTATCCATACCCTCTGATTGGTCACCTTAGTTGCTTCACTATAGCGCCCTTTCTATAGTTCGACCTCTTCCTGTTGGCCCTTTCCTCCTAGTTATTGCTGATTAGGGGAAGCATCTGGTTTTAATTTTCTGCGATATTTCTCTGTGCATGCCACGTTGCAAATACCGATCCCACTCTTGACGGCCCCAGTAGTGGCCTGACTACCTGATGGACTGATCCAGACCTTGCTGGCTCAAGCAGCGGCCTTGCCTCATGGGAGGCCCAGGTTCTGGTCTCTCTGGCCCCAACACTGGCCTAACCCCTCAGCTGGCTCCGATCCCTGCCTCGGAGGCCCCAGCACCGGCCTTCCTCACGGCAGGCTCCGATGCTAGCTGATGGCCCCGGCATTGGCCTAACCCCTCGGCAGGCTCCGATCCAGGCCTTGGAGGCCTCCGTAGCGGCCTTGCTTCACGGAAGGCTCTGATGCCGGCCGCTGGCCCCGGCACTGGCCTAACCCCTCGGCAGACTCTGCTCCCGGCCTCTGAGACCCCGGCACCGGCCTTGCCTCGCGGCAGGCTCCAATTCCGGCCTCGGAGGCCTCAATAGTGGCCTCGCCTCACGGAAGGCTCTGATGCCGGCCACTGGTTCCGACCGGACTAACCCCTCGGCAGACTCCAATCCCGGCCTCGGAGGCCCCAGCACCAGCCTTGCCTCGTGGCAGGCTCCAATGCAGGCCGCTGGTCCCAGCACCGGCCTAACTCCTGCCCACTTTTTAAACCAGTTTATCTCTTTTGGGGAGGGGACAGGGTCTCACTATGTTGCGCAGATTGGTCCCAAATTCCTGGGTTCAAGCATCCTCTTGACTTAGCTACCCAAGTAGCAAGGACTATAAGCACACACCACCATGCCTGGCCTGTTTCTTTTTCTTGTTGAGTTCTATGAATTCTTTTTTTTTTTTTTTTTTTTTTAATGGCACTGGGAAGTGGACCCAGGAGCATTTCACCCCTGAGCTACACACCCAGCCCTATT